>NC_136665.1:11533555-12777055 GCF_903797595.1 Erithacus rubecula | reverse complement strand
CAAATGTCATTTTCTAAGCTGCTTTGGGAAATGGGATTCTTTTCAGATTTCAGCGAATAGTTCACAGTCACAGTGTATTACTTTAGCAGCACATTTCTCTTCCTTACACATTACATGCAGCACAGTTTAAACAGTAGAGTGAGCTTATTTTGGCTTCATTCCTTTATATGAACAGAGAGAATTTTGATTTGCTATATATTTCACTGCTACTGTAGATTCTCTCTCCATCTTAAATCGTAGTTTATTAAGATTAAGTGCTTTCTTATGTAGATGTATTGAAAGGACCTTTGATTTGGTTTAAATTAAATTTGATTCAATTAAAATGTAAGATAGATTGAAGCACATTTGTGAAGAGAAAATGAAAAAGGCTCCATTAAAGAGAACCAAAGCCACAATAGACACGGAATCAGGAGATTGCTATCAGGTAGGCAGGTTGTGAAAATTGGATACCAGAACATTACTTTCAATGAAGGGTCCAACCTTGTGGTATCTAGGTGGGTGCACAAAGAGCAAATCACATGGCTCATACCCTAAGAAATTATCCAGAGTGACTAACTGGCTGGGTCAGGTCTTGTTAGCATTCAGCACCACTGCTTGGGCATGAAGAGAGAAAGAAGAAAAGGAACATGAAAGGAGACATTAAAGGAGGGGAATGAGAAAGGAAAAAAGAAGGATTTGTGAAGGCATTATGGACCCAATCCTTTTTTCTTTGTACTCTCCTTGAACTACATTAAATCCAGGCTCTAGGATGTCCTCTGGACAGGGCAAAAGAGGATTGTGTGTAGCTCATCTGCACTCTAAAAAGTTTGCATTGGTACTGAACCTTTGAGCTCTTTCCCACTCACCTGGTCAGGTGTGTGAGTTCAGAGCACGGTGAGCAGAGGATGTGGAGCCCAAGCACTTGTGTCAAACACCTGCTCCATAAACCAGGAGTGTCAGCACCCCAGCTGTGCAGGGAGGGCTCACAGCCTGGAGAAGGGAGCTGAGCCCCTCCTGGGAGCTGGCCCTGGCATCCTGCCTGGTGAGGAAGCTTTCCAAGGTGGAGACCTTGTCCACTCCTGCAGAGCCATTTTTCCACACAGACCATGTCACATTTAAGCAGCTTTTGGTCATTTCCAACACAGACGGAATTTAAATCAGAAGTCTTGAAATAGGAACTATGTTATTTTATTGTGAGTAACCAGAGCTGCTTAGGCCTTTGCATAAAGTTTAGAAAAGATTTCTTTTTATCCCTTTTTTTTTTTTTCTTTGCATATGTATGCTTCATTTCAGACCTGGAAATGCATAAAGGCTTTTGCATTCAGTAGCATTATATATAGATAAGATATTTTACCATTAAGTCATTGTATGGTTATAAGTCTCTCTGATCAATGTAGCAGAGATGTTGGTTTAGCCATTTCTGTACTAATAGGCCACCAAAGAAACAGTTCATTTTGTCAGTTATGTACAAACTCTCTTCTCATTTACATAATTGAAATTCTTTAAAATGGTTGGATATTTTTTTCAGACTGTCAGAGTTAAATGTTTAAATTCTCAGCACTGCTTTGAAGATTTTATTTTTTGCTTTCTGACACAGTCACAAATATAAACTTTATGTTAGAATATTGATTTTAGAAACAGTCATCTGTAAGAATGCCAATTTCAACACTTTGTCTTGATTAAGTTAACTGCATTTAGATATTTTTCAGTCTGTTTATTGAGTGATATTACACATCAGATATATTTCACTTGTCATGTTGACCTAGATCTGATAATTTTCACATGTATAAAGTTATTTAAACTTGCAAAATTTTTTTTCTCTCTGCTTTTTGGTACCATTTAATGAAGGTTTGTCTCTAACTTGGCATTAATATCCTATTTTTAAAAATATATTTTTTAAAAGAAACATATTCGGATTTGGACATTGCAAAAGGGAAGAAAACAGTACAATTTAATTTTAAAAAGGAGCCACAAGATTCAGATATATGTTTCTATGCACAGTTTCTTGGAGTAAGTGCACAGATACATGACTTTCTTAGCAAAACTATCTCATAGTGTGTTTTCTGAGTGCACATTAGAAGAATAAATAGGCTGTGGAAAAATATATTAGGTATTAAATAGGTCGATAATATATAATGTGCATTTCTGTTAATTGATGCAGCCAATGTACAGTGTAATAGCTGCAAAGGAGCTGTTGTGGTGCATGCTGTGAAGATGTATTAAAACAATACACAATAGTAATTTAAATTCTAATAAGTCCTTTAACATACAGCAGTATTGGATCCAAGAGTATCTCTATGATTTCCCTGTCTCAAAGGAACAAGCTGTATGGTTTCATTTCTACAATATTAGTAGGAAAGAAATTATGAGCCCAACTACTCCTAGTGCATGGACTAAACTGTGTGTATGTATCATGTTTGGGTGTCAGGTAACCTGAGTTTATTTTAGATTAAAGAAGATTGAATAATCTTTGTGCTTTTAGTGGAGATCTAAATAGCAGATCTTGATAGTACAGTGCTGATAGCTACTTCAGAGGGTCTTTGCTGATTTAAAAGTAGTTGTGCATGATTCTTTTAAACAACTCTGTACTTACTTGCCCATGTAATCTAATGCACTTCAAACATGGGAGATGTTCATAGTTTTTGACCTCAGTAAATGTAATAGCAATGGATAAAGAATTTTTCAATTACCAGAGAACAAAGCTTTGTAGCTAGGAAAATACAGTGATACAGTAAGATACAGTATTTGTGACACAGAAGGAAAAATGGGCACTGAACAAGGAGAAAAGATAATAAACGTAAACAAAGGATGTTATTTCCTATGTATAATTCTCTGGACAATAGGGTATCTTTAAGAACACAATGCCCAGAAGCAGTGATCACAAATTAATCAAATATCACCAGAACTAGGGCTGAAAAGGACCAACTTAATAAAGCAGAGGGGGAGCTAAAAGACAGGATAGCATGGAAAGTGTTTGTCTTCTGGAATACAGCAATAAAGATAAAGATGAGTGTTTTTAAAATTGCAGTAAGTTCATATCTCACAAAGAAATACTATGATATTTTGGTAGTTCATATATTAAAAAAAAAAAAATAAAATCTGCCTTTAGGGATTTATACTGTAAAACCAAAGAACTAATCCTTTTACAGTATCTCCATAAAGGAAACCTCCTAATCCTTGTCAATGACTGTGTATCCAGTTATTGCATCAATTTGGAATTTTTTGACAAATTCCCCTGCAGCCAGACTTGTCTTGGAGCAAGATATTCTTGGATGTCTTGAAACAGACTGTAGAAAAGCTGCTCTTTCAGTATTATTATGGACCCTTTGAAAGTTCATTTAATGAATTTCATTTTATACTAAAGAACAGTTGCTACTTAGCTGTCACCTCCCATTTGTCTTGAATGTACCACTCCAAGACTGAAAGTTCAAAGGTGTGTATCAGAATTTAGAACAGTGGCAGCTGAATTTAAGGTAGACCTCCTAGCAAGATTTACAAATATGTCCTGGAGCTCACTTTTCACACCCTTTAAATCATTAAAACTTAGACATGTTGTCTGGGAAAAGCTTAACTTAAGAATAATTTGTGCAACAGATGATCTTTGCTGCATTTGACCCCATTTGCTTTTACTGAATGGGAAGAGTTCAGCTGGCTGGTTCAGTTTCAAGGAGACAAAAGATAATTTGTGCTGCAGCCAGTCTGGTAACAGCTTCTGTCCTACTCCAAAACTAAACCCTATGTCCATATTTGATTTCACAGGAAAAGTGTTCCACAACTGCTGGAAGCATGTCCTGGTGGTAACAAGCCTGGACAAAAAATTTCTAGCTTGCAGAAGTGAATTTTCAAGCTATGATACTTCCGTTTAGAAGGAAGAAAAAGGGTTTTGCTGGTCACTGACAATGCTTGTCTCCTTTGGCCCAACAGGGTTTTTCTGCTTTCTGCAGCCCTGCTGGTCTGCAAGCTGCCAAGCATTACCACCTCTGTCTCTTTTTTAAAAAGAGCTGATACCACATGTGAAGGGGAACAGGCAAGTGCCTTCTGCCCTGGGAGCAGCAGAATGGAAGAGATCACCATGGCAGCACTGTTATTAAGTGCAAACCCACTTTTCAATCATTTTCATTGTATACCAGCTCCCCAGCTGCATCCTTTCCCCTAAAAGTGGCAACTCTATTGCAGACTGGCTACCAGGTACAGGTGCCTGGCTCAGAAATGCCTCACTGAGGTGGCTCTGAGCCCAATAAAAACTCTGCCTGGTAAGATCTCTGCCCCAGGCTGCTGCAGATCAGACCTGGACACGGTTTATGGGGTGTGTCAGTGTGTGAGATGCCTTCCCTTTTTGGTAACAGGGTTTGGGGATATTTTTTTTCCCTTGTCAGTGGCTGTTTTCAGTGAGACACAGTAGGGAATAAGCTCATGAGTGAGACACCTTAGGAGCTAGCTACATGAAATGCACTTAGATTCCTCGTAAAGTCCTGGAACTGCAATAGGTTTGAGATAATTACACCACTATTATGCTTGATTGCTTAAATATACTTTAAGAATTCATAAACAAGCATAGACTCCTCATGAAATAATAATGAAATAAACATGGCAGATGCAAATTTCCATTTCAAATTTAGATGAGGTGCCTCTGAGTTCAGTTTGTTATTAATTTTACTGAAATACAGTATATGTAATTTGGCTATTTAGATGCAACATTCTTCCCTGTACCCTCTGGCCTGCTCTGTATACATTGCCTGAAAGTTCCACTGAGCCCTCTGCTTCTCCTGGCATATTTCAGGAAGATTCTGCTGCCTCTGTATCTATTACATTGCTGTTTCTTAGTTACTCTTGAGCATTTTATAGGCTGGGACTTCAGGCTGATGTACCTGTGCAGCCTTGAAGGGCATGGTGGTGGCTGTTCCTGCATCCCTGGAAGTGTCCAAGGCCAGGCTGGATGGGGCTTGGAACACCCTGGGATAGTGGAAGGTGTCCCCACCCATGGCAGGGGCTGCAATGAGAGATCTGTAAGGTCCCTTCCAGCACAAACCATTCTGTGACTCCTGGAGGTGTTACCAAATCTGCAGGAAAGTGATGCTCTCATTCTGCCCATATCTTCAAAGCCTGGACAAAGCACAGAGCAAGAGGGCAGCTTGTCCCTCATCCCTCATGGCCTTTACTTGGTAATGAACTTTCTATTTTAGCTCAAATAATGATGCCATAACAGGAACTCAGCAGTCACCTGTTTTTAACCTGCTCAACAGGTTCTGCATTTGTCTCTACTTCCTGGTTTCTCCTGTGGCAGTGAGTGCAGTGAGCTGGCACTGGAATTTAATTTTTCACTGCTCTGTGGACAGCAGGACTAAGTCTCTTGGGTGCTATAAAAAGAATACAAAATGCCCTCTCTGTTGGTCTAAAAGTGCCATGCCTTCTGCTGGCTAGGGTGCATCTTTTGCCTTCAAATGTTTGTAAGGATAGCACCATTTTGATCAAAAAAGGGGTAAAAAATAAAAAAAAAAAAAATTAAAAAGGCAATAATAGCAATACCAGAAGGAAAGCAAGTTCAACACCTATCAAAGAAAGCTCAAATTTAGGATTTCCATGTGAGTCTTTCTGATATCTGAATTGAAGCAGATAGAAAGAGAAAATGCACTGCTCTTCCTATTTAAAAATGAATAGTACTGTAACTATTCTATTCTATTTCAAGGCAGGAATAATTACAAAAACCTAGTGTTTGAGAACTCTTGGAAAAAGCTGTTTCCTTAAAACAGTAACAGTATTGCCCAAGGAAAAGAACAAGGTTAAGTTTCTCAGAGAAACCCAATTGAAATGTGTCTTTGCTCTAAGAAGCTTTCTGCATATTGGTGAGGAGAACAGACAAACTCATTGGCTGAGATTTCCCATAAAGGATATGCTGATGGGATAAGCAGGTATCCATCACCAGTGAGTTATTTTAGTAACTCAGTGTGCTCTGCCTGTGCCGGAAACACAAGACTTGGAGTTCAACCAGGGATTCTTTAGATTTACCAGTGGTTGAGAACAAAAATTACAGGTAATTTTCCTTTCATCTCTTCTTTCCCATTTATATTTCAAGGTCATCATCATCCCCTTAATATCAGGACCCCTCCCTGGAGCAATATGCGAAGATTACTCTTATTTTCTTGGAGGTAATGCTATGAAATTACCTGTAGTCTTTGGGTAATTTACACAGTCATGCGGATGAAATCATATTTTTCCTAGAGAGATTGTCATCTGCTGGTAGACTGCTTTGCTGCCATGTTGCACAAGCTTTACTAAAAACTCTCGACAAATATTTTTTAATCTGTATAAATTTAGTATTTTTTAAAGTATTTTCATGTTGCCTTTATGTGTAGTAGTAAGCTGTATTTAGTTGTCAAGTAGCTGACTTCACCCCATGAGGATTGTGAGATCTTTTAAAAAGCTACAGTAGGTTTAAAAAGGAAGAAAAAAAGACAATTGCTATATTTTTTAGTATAATTCACTAAGTTTAGTTTCACATTTTAATAGAACACTTATATCTAGTTTTTTACCATCACAATCAAAACAAGCTGGTGCCACTATTCACCTGACAAAGTATTTATATAGCAATTAGAAACTGATAGAGAAAACTCTCCCCTTGCTAGCCAAAGAAGGACTGCTATTAGATTATAGAAAATATTCTCTTTTGAGCACTACATTTTGCATCTGTTTACCTTCAAAATTTTTTTTTTTTAATGTTATCATTTCTGATTTCCTGCACTGATTTCAGGAAAAGTATGTATAACCTCATAATAACATGGGTATTCATGTTTAATAATGGTTCTGAGCTATGTTTAGCCCCAGCAGTGTGAAATGCTGTTAACAGGAAAGGTTAATGAAGGCACAGAGAAATGAAGTTATTTGCTGATGTCACATTGCTAAGTTTAGGACAGAAGAAAGCACGTGAATTAAGATTGCTTCACTTTCTGTCAAATATCTTAATAAGGGGATTCTCTATTTTCTGTGGGGATGTAGCATTGCATTAGCATTTTTAGGTATTGACTTTGAGGTCACTGAACACTACATGTCCATGGTTAAAAGTCAGTGAGACACAGACTAATGCCAATATTTGTAATTGGAACAGGACTTGTTTAGACAAAGAGAATTGTGAATACCAAATAGCACTGTTTCCTTGTCCATCTGGAACTGGACATCAGCCTCCATTCAAAGAATTCTGCAAATCTTGGAAAAGTGGCCCTATTTAGTCACATTTTATTGTGGGCACCAGTGTTGAGTTCTGCTGAGTGAAAGTCATTGCACTTTTTAACTTTCTTATTTTACTGCATGTAATCCATGGCATGGATTGACATTGATAATGTTAATTTCTGGTGTATATATACACATTGTCTATCTCATTTGCACACACACACACATGCACACCCCTCTCTGGTTTTGGTTTCCATTTTCTGCCCAACCTGCCCATTGCAAGAAATTGCTATGAATGGAAATTAGTGTGATGCTGTGTACAGACTCTCTTGGTCAGCCCAGGCACAAGGAGGATGTGCTGGCTTCATTTTAACAACTTCACCCTGCAAATCTGGTGATGGAAGAGCCTGACTAACTGAACCCAATGTGTGGGAGAGGAAGGGGAGGTAAATAAGGTGTTAGCAGCTTCCCATGTTGTGTTACAGGTTTTTGTAGCACTGGGCTTCCCCCAGCTCTAATGTGACACACTGGATGGGTGTGCAGGAGGCAGTTTTGTGGCTGGATTTTGCTATGTCTAAGGAAGCCTTTGTTTTTTAGTTGGGTTTTTTTTGGTTTTTTTTGTTTTTTTTTTTTCACAAGAAGACATTAAGGCCCTATTTCAGTTTTCAAGGCACTTTGAAATCTCCAAAAAGGACCAACTGAGAAAGGTCCCTAGCAGTTCAAGCTAAAAGAAGTGAAGATTGTGATTTCTGTGCCCTTACTACTTTAAACAGCTTCTTATTTTAATAGATTCAGGTATTAATAGGCTTTTGCAATACCCTTTCAGATTTTGAATTTCACTCCAGGCTCATATCAAATTTTTAAAAGTGAATTTACAAACAAAGTTGTGTGATTCCAGGGCATCCTTGGCTCACTTTACGCTGGGCAAGACATCAAAAGAAATTGGTCAGGCTTCCAGCAATGGCACACATTTATATCACTTTCCCTATAAGAATGTGATTAAAGTATTAATAATGGGGTTTTGCCCAAAGCACTCTGAATTTCTTTGCTTTAGCATATCTTCACAGTGACGTATTTGACTTTTTCATCATGTCCTTTGTGCAGATTGAAGGTAAATATGTCCTGAATGATTGATCAGATGGAATCTATACTCTTGAATGGTATTTATAGATAGCACACACCTCTGCTTTTCTGTCTGCCCTCTGATGCACACATGGTAGATTCTGTATATATATCCTGTCTCACTGGATGCTCTCCAACTTTCTGTCTGGTAGCAGATTTTGTCAGATTGCTCTTTAAAATATCTGCATGCCACAGAGATTTCATCATTCCCAGATGAGTGAGGGATTTCACTGCTCAAATGTAATACTGAAACCCAGGTCAGGGACCAATTTAAGGTCCAATTTCCAACACACCAAATCTTAGGTTGAGTTTTTCAGCACTTTGGCAGAAATTTCTAGCAGTCTTCCTGGACCTTACAAGTGTGGAGAAAATTAAATTGTGACATTTCCATGTAAAGAGATTACTTTGTGCTCTTTCTTCACAACCAGACATGTTGAGATGGAGATAGTTCACAAAGAGCTTTGCTCACATTTCTAGAGGAATGGCCCACAACAGCTCTGGATGAACATCAGATCAACCATACCAAAATCAGAGATTTATCAGCTGCACTCCTGTAAGATGAAGAGTACTGAGCAAAGTAAATCAAACTGATGAATAGCTGTTGTGAGTTACTCATTTCAGGAGCTGCTGCCAAACTGTCCAGGCAGCTGTGGAGGTGGGAGATTGTGCAAACCCTTTGTCCCTGAGAGCTTTCCAGCCCGTGGTGCCTCTCTGAGCACCCTGGATGCTCTACAGGCTCCCCAGGACTGTCCTCTCTGGGGCCACTTCACAAATGCTGCTGAAGACTCTCAAAGCAACATGTGATGGCAGCAAGAACTTCAACACCACAAAAGCTTTCCCAAATTTTAATGCAATGCATTTATGGGTGCTCAGTGCACTTGGTAACCAAGAGGTGCCGTCCTCCTTTGGATGAGTCACAATGGCTTAAAACCTTGGGTGTGTTTGATAACGTGACTTTCCTCCTTAAATGGAAAATGTGATGTTTTAAAAACACATACTGTAGAGGTACAGTGGAGTTTTATTTAGTTTCCTTGAGCTACCAATGAACCCACATTCAGAGCAGTCCAAGTTTCTGGTGGTAAACAAGGCCCAGTGGAGCAATGCAGTTTGAAGCTTTTTGTGAGGAGGCATCATCCTTTCATCTTTCTTCATTTGCTTCCTGAATCCCTGTAATTTACGGTGTGTTTGCAGAAGAATTTGGGTTCCATGGCTATGGTTGGAAGATCTGAAACTTAATTGTGCTGAGCAACCTCTGTATTTGTTTTCCTTTTGAGTCTGTAATATAATGTTCTGCTCAGTTCCTCTGAACATGGCTGCAGTCAACTTTTAAAACAAATCTCCCCTCTTATCACTGTTCAAAAGGAAGCTGACAGGGCTAATTTGAGCTTTTTCACTAGGAGGTGTCAGCTTGCAATCTTTGTTTAAACACTGTGAATGTTATTAAAATTAGTCTTTATTTAATTTTTAATCTTAAAATTAGGCAGTCCAGCTTTGAATTCATTCCTATCAAGAAATGAAGATTAGGTCTATGTCTCAAGCAGTCAAACAGATTTGTCATCTGCTGTGTGGTTTGTAAGGCAGGCCAAGTTCTATGTCATTATTAACTATCTGGATAATGAATTAGTAACTCTGGACACAAATATAACTAATATATATACTATATGTGTAATTTGTACTTGGTAGATAAAATTCAGCCAATGAAGACAGCACTTGTACTGCTCCTTGCTATCAGTTTTTTATCAATATTCTCCTTGCTAACAGTTTTAGGAGGCTATATTGTCAGTTGTCATAGAAATATCTGACTCTTGCACATAAGATTTGTGGCAGTGATGGGGTACATGTTCTCACTTAACAATGGAAATTCAGTATTGCAGGGGTCTTGCAGTGTCATTTACAGAGGCATGAGTTTTCATCCTGTGTCTAGTTCATGTAATGGTGTAAGCAAAGATTAATTTGACATGTCAGAAGTTGAAAGGATAGCTACATTAAGAACTATAATCTTCCCTTATAACATATTAATGATAGTTTTATATCTCTGTCAAAAGGAAAATGTACCTCTTATTGCCCTTAGTAGTAGAGTATATTTTATTTATTTTATTGGTAAGACAAAGGACACAAGATGTGAATTGGTATTTCAGCCAATTGTCTTAAAAATTACAGAGTGTAAGGGTATAATTTCTATCTTCCAAAATGCTGGCTGGATTTCTTAATGATGCCTGAAGGTTGTGGTGCCACTTGGAGCAATTACTGTTCTGTCTCTCATTGCTGCCCTTTAGCATGAATGAAGCCAGAGGCCTAACTGCAAAAGTCAGAAAAAAACCTCAATCCATTAAATTGACTATTCTGTTGTAACTACTAGAGATTTAACTGTTGTCTTTATTTCTTAGTTGAAAATCATTGGTTTTCTGTAGTATCTCAACTCCTTACAATAGGTGATAAAGACAGAATACTGAGATATATTCAGTTATTAAAGAAAAATTTACTTAACACTTTAATGAATCAAACCATATTTGAGTATTTCAGATCAAGGCTATTGAGAAAGTTAATCCCACATTATCTTCAAGTTTTTTGAGAAGACTGAGGTAATTTCATTTATTCTTGAATGAAGCCATGTAGAATGTTAATATGGCTGGCAAGAAGACTCCAGTTCCAAGGTGCACAAAAACATGGCACTGTGGAATCAGCTTCATTTTCACTGGAATGAAAAGACCTTTTGAGAGATTTTACAAAATACAAGTGCAAGTAATCGGCTGCACTTCAAAGTTATTAAGTGCTTAGGGCATTCCTTTGGCATGAGCCAGGTTCAAACTACTGAGAGAAACAGCAAAGGGATTTGAAGTTAGGTTTTCTGCATCCTAAATTAGTCTTCTGGTCTTCTTCTAATTTTTTTTTTTTTTAATTTTTTTAAAAAATTTATTTCCCTTTCTTTTAGTTTGTTGACTACTTAATGCATTTGTTCTACACACGAGGCACAGACTAAAGGATTGGTATTTCCTGTTGTCCCTTGGTAGCAGTCAACAAGTGTTTTGAAGAGAAGTGTGTTCAGATGAAGTTTTGCCCATCCTTGAGGTCTTTCCAAGCTGATTTTGTTTAGGAGACTGCCCTATTACAGCCAGATCTGCAGCTCCAGAGCAAGACAATGCCTTTGGTGAGGAGGCACAGGCTCCCTTTAGCTCATTCACTTCCTCATAAAGCTTCTCTGGAATAATTTATCTTCTGGCATGTCAAGATGCAAATCCATGGAATCAGCTGGAGCTCTTTGCTCTTTTGGCCTTGAACCTGTGTTTCCAAGCTTTAAGGGAAAGATCACCAGGAATGGGATTTTTTGGAAGTTGTCAGGAGGCAACTGTAGCTGATCTGTTTTTGTGGGACATGAGGAGCCTTTTGCAGTGGGTGGTGCTGGAAGCTGGGCAGATCTTCAGCAGGAAACCAGTAATACCAAGTAAGATGGAGAATATGTATTAGAAATGCTCATGCTTTCTGATAACTCAGGTGATGACACCCTGATGTGAGCTGTTCCCCCCCACCCCTTTCTTTGTGCTTTATTTCAGAGGAGAAATGTGTCCCTTGTAAATACAAGTTCTAAAATTCTGTCTCTGCTTTGGTCCCTTTCAAAAGGGAATGGGAAACAGTAGAACACTTGATAAAATTTTAGGGCTTTTATTCTAAAAGCTTTCCTTAGGCTTCTTTATGATTTCTTAAGTGGTACATTTCAGTGGCTGATTATTCTAGTAGTTATGCAGTACATATCTTGTAAGAGAAAAAAAATCTATTATATGGTTGTAAAAATGTGTATGGGCACTGTCCTCAGCTGCCATATCCCTCTCAGGCATGCCACATCAGCCAATATTAAAATTCTGGTAGTTTTATATTTTGTGGATTAGATGCTGATTGTAGAGAAATGCTGTGCTTATCAAAGTTGTTTTGGTTTTGTTGTTTTTTTTCCTTCATGAACATCATATAATCTGTGAAGAAGGAAAAACAGCAGGTCAGTAAGAAACAGGGCTGGCCCAAGGCATGTTGTCTGCAGTGTGCAGGTGCTGAGGGGCAGGGCCAGCACGGGACAGTGTGGCACAGGACATCAGCCCTCCATCTGAGCTGCAGCCACGCTCTCTGGTCTAAATCAAAGCTGCAACTCCACCAAGTTACAGCCTGCACAAGACAAAATAAGTGATTTAGGAAAAAATGAAAGCTAAGTAAGTATAAGAAGCAAATATAGCAGGAGAACAGGGCACAGAGGCAAGATGTAGGTAAGATGTCATTTGAAGAAGATGGGAAATGAATGGCAGAGCTCAAATAGATTCAGGCATCCTGACATCCACACTAACATTCTGTTCCCTTCACTGCATTGCTTGTGAAAACATCCTGCCCTGAAAAATAGCAGTAGGTGCATACTGAAGTAACCTGTGTCAAGCTAGATGTTTCATTTTATTTTCATTTATAATTCAGGAAACACATTTTGCAGAAAAATGTCTCAATGGTTATAGTCATTACAAGCAGTGTGTGCTGCAGGAGGCTCATTCTGGGCAGAGAAATATTGTGCTTGCCCTCTGAATCTTTATTACAGCAAACAACTAACTTAAGCTCTGAATCGAATATTTGTGATTAAAGATAGGTTTAAAACTGGAAGAGGCCAGGTAAATAAAATAAATATTTCCTTTGAGCAGGACAGGTGATTCCAGTGCCATCTAAATATTTAGCATTACTTTTCTGCCATGTTCTTCTGGCTGCAATGACACCTACTGAGATGATATTCTTTTTTTTACAATATGCTTTTTCCAAATTAATTGCCTTTCTGTAATCAGTCAACTGTGGCTGGTGTTTGCATGCAACATCTGTGGAGAAGAAGCAGATAGGAGGAGAGCACCCTCATATGCTTTGTGAAAAATGGTGTGTGGTGATTGAGTGCCCTTCTCATGAAGGGAAACTGGTGTCAAGAGGAAAGTTTAAAGCAATAATCCCATGGGCTGAAAAAGGAGCATGACATTGCACAACATGCAAAGGCTCCCCTTTGAAAACAGAGTTGTATTAATAGTCATGTAGTGATGTTGTCCCTTGCTACAGGTGACCTTTTCTTTTTAGGAAGATGTTATTTTGAAGTTTCACATATAGATTAAAAAAAAAAAAAGTTATTACTCACAGGGATTTTTATCCCTACCAGGAGATAGTCCAGTTTGCAGAAGTTTTTTTTTTTGTTTTGTTTTGGTTTTTGTTTTTTGGTTTTTTGGGGGGTTTTTTGTTTTTTTGTTTTTTTTTTTTTTGTTGCATCAGAATAGAGATGGAGTTTAAACAGAGCAATTTTTATCACTATGTCTAAAATGTGATCTGTTTGGACATGGCTGGATGGTGGAAGAGAATTGCAGCCAGGCCAGCTAAAAAAATGAGGCTGTGAGAGGGAGGGTCCAGCTGGGATCAAACCAGGATGGCAAAGGCAGGAGAAGCATTGGGCTGTGTTAGCAGCACTGCTAAGAGGAGATGGAGCAGGGATGGGAGGAAAATCAGGGAAAATGAAGTCTTACTGCTGAGGATACAGAAATAATGGAAAGTAACAGCATAAGGTGATGAAAACGAATATATGTATATACATGCATATATAATGTATTGAATATATAATTGCAAAACCCCTTGTTAATGTAATGGAATTTATTCTCATGCTGCCACTAAAAAACACACTTAGAATTCAGAACAGTCCTCTTGCCATCAGAGATGAACTGGCTCTGGAACAATTAGACTGTGCTTTTGTCTTCAGTATTTACAAGGCTGAATTAAACTGCAAAATTAATACAGCTAAAATCATTGCTGAGTCTATGCTTTTTAAATTTAATTTTTCTTCTATCTGGATGAAAACTAAGTGAGAGATTTATTTTGTAAATGTTGGTGTCCCTATACTCATCTCACTTTCATTATTGCCCATCAAGCCATTTAAGACTGGAAAAACATCAGTATCACCCTTTGAGACCAGTGCTGAGGTTGTAGGGTTGGTTCCTTTGGATGCATTTTCCTTCCTGGATTTGGAGACATTCTGCATTTACCTCTTCTCATATTCATTGATCATCCTGATGGTTCTCAGTAACTTGTGGAATGTTTTCTTACAAAAGGCTCCAGAAATATGATTCTCTGAATAGAAACCATTGATAGAAACATAGAAACTTGGGCAAAAATGTTGGGTTTATTTCTTGTGATTCACTTGAACTGTGATATTAAATGGATTCCTATTTATTATTAAAGTCAAGAGTAAAAGAGGGATATGTGTCTTTCCCTGGAAAAGATGAACTTTAGGGTGAACTGAACCAAAAAAACTGAGAATAGGGCTAATATTCTTTCTGTTTCTTATTTAAATTAAAATAATTCCTGAGGAACAAATTTTGAACTGAACCATTGTGTGGCTATTGAGTTAGTGACAGAATTTTGTGCCATTTGTTTTATGCATAGATAATAAATAATTTATGTAAATTTAGTGATTTTTTAATGTAATACCTACATTATTTAAAAATAATTCTTCAAGAAAATATTTTAGGCATGTTTTGAGTTACGTGCAGCTTTTTAGAGGTGCATATATATACATATTTGTGTGTGTATTTTCCTAGACAGGCCTATTTCCTAGTTTATTGACAAGGCATTCTTTTTCATCAGGCTTTAATATGCTGACACATATGTATCTCTTGCTCTCGGCAGCAGCTGAGTTGTTCTATCTAAATGTAAAGAGTTTTCCTGGCTGGGATGCAGTGTACAGGATGAGCAAAGTCCCTGGGGTCTTGCTCACAATCATAAGCTGACACTGATAGCATTTTGCAGATGGTGCTTGGCTGGACAAAAGAAGTGAACATACACAGATCTAATGAACGCTCTGAATTGGTTTCTGTTCAACATTTCTCACTGGACTACCAGAGAAAGGAAATTAAATCAACTCACGACAGCTATCTTGCACATCTCACCTGGGAAGGTATGCATGAGGTAGGACAGGCACTGCTTAACATTAATCAGTCTCCTGAAGTCATTACATTCATGAGGAAATGTAATTCACATGTGATTACTTTTTAATTTACTCTGTAATCACATTCCAAGTGAACAGGGCAAGCTTAAAATGAAATTTAAAAGTCAAATACTGCTTTGTATTAAGAATTCACAATTTTTATATGCACTTAGGTTAATAAAGATTTTACAATAACCATTTGTGACTGAACATATAATTTTTTGATGGAAGCTGGTGCCACACTTTGGATAAAATGTATTTGAATTTCGTCCAAGCCTGGTAGTGGACCCTAGGACTTTCAGAATTATGTTTCATACCAAATTTTCATCTCATTTAAACTTTCTTATTTTAATAATAGAACAAAACAAAACATGATATATCCCAGATCTCAGTTTGCACAAATTAATGCATTTTTAATTTCTGCTTTGCCTCTGATGCAAATTATACATTTGTTACATCCATCATCAGGAAAGGCAGGCAGGATTTCCTAGAAACAGAACTGATTTGATAGAATGACAAATATGGATGTACATTCACTTCATGCTTTCTCAAGAGTTTCTTATATTTTTGTTTTGGTCCTAATTTCAGTGAATCAATCATAAAATTCCTGTTTGTCATAAGCTCAGAGCTTTTCAGAATAACAAACCTTTTTGAAATCATCTAAACATTTGTCACTTTTAGCTCTGTGCTTATCCTTCCAAGGAATTGTTTGAAGTGGTCAGAAGGTAGCTCAGTGTTACTGCAGCTGAGTTTTGTAAGGAAAGGTGAGAACTGGAACGATGTCTGGGTAAATTAAAGCCAATTTACCTTCATTTAGTTTAAAAGGCAAAGTGAACTCTTTCATGGACCGCTGGGTTTTTGTTCTGTTGGTGCAAATCCAGCCCTCCCTGCGAGGTGTGAATGGCCTTGCTGTGCTTCCCCAGGGTGTGCAGGGCACACTGTGTGTCCCAGAGAGTCCTGATCCCAATGTCCCTGGCCTGGACAGGGGTTTGCCAGCAACAGAGGGAGGGCAGAACCATGAATTCACCTCTGTACACTCATCAAGCTCAGGATGGAGAGCCAGAGATCACACTGGCTGTCACTGGGGATTTGCTTCTCTGGGTTTCCAGGTCCAGAAAGTTGGGAGGGGCACTCTCCTTAGAGCTGGACTGCCCAGTCTGTGGATGAGGAGATGGTTGGAAGGTGCTTAGTGCTGGAAAAGGGTTGCAATTATTTTATTCTGGTTGTGTCCTTTAAAGGAATGAGAAAAAACCTTCCCACCCCCCCCTTCCAGTTGGCTCTGTGAAAGTGTTCATTTGATACATATGTTGTAAATGATCTCTTGGCAAAGAAACACTGATTGAAAAAGGTAGCAGCCACCTACATACAAATACATACAGTTTAGGATTTTGGTTAATTTTCTACTGCTTATGGTGGAACACTCCCTGCACTCTTTATTTCTGCACAAAGGAACACTGAATTAAGATGGAGGAGTTCCTGTTGCCTTCACCCTTCATCAAGCAAGAAAGAATATGCTGCCAATAGAGCTTTGCTTTCTGAGTCTCCCAAAAGTCCTGTGCCCTGCAGTTTGCTTTGCAGCATCTTCCAGAATGAGAAAACAAATAGGTAAACCTCACCCTGTGGATCTTGGCAGGCTTGGTGCAGTCCTTGTCTTCAGAGCTCTCTGGCTCTCAAATGTCCCTTGCTTCACTGGGCAGTTTGCATGCCCTGTGTCACCTGTGACTGTGATTTGTGTCCCTCTGCCTTCACATGTGCCCCTGGTGAGGGAGGGATCAGAGGAATTGGGGATGTTGCTTTTCACTGGGACCTTTTCAGGGGAGGGAGACTCATTTGAATCTCATTTCCTCTGTTCTGCTTCTTGCTCACTACTGGTTTGGGGATTCCTAATCCCAGAGGCTGGAGCTCATCTGCAGAAAGGAGACCATGCTGCTAACATGTAAAATGTGAACACAGATTTTTATCTTGTGAAGTATTTTCATCTTTGCCAACAACATTATAAAATAGATGTTTTGGTAGCATGTTTTAATTGGCTAGCAAAAACCTGATTTTTCATTTTGAAGGCTCATGGTGTAATGTGGTCAAGTGTTTTAAACTAAGATCCTCAGTGTCCTGAAATGCAAAATAAACCTCTAAAAATCCTGTTTAAAAAAAGACAACTGAAGCCATGGTTGCACAATTCTTCCTGGACTCTTTAAGTCTTTGACTCCTTCATGTTTAACAACACAAAATGTTGTTAGATGAGCCTTCAGGTCAACTTCTGGGTCTAAGCTCCTTGGGAAGTTTTACCTTCAAAGCAGAGATTGTCAGTTAAATCAGGCTTTGTTGTGTCCCTTGCTGTTTGTGTGACTTATGCTATCATGATGTGTTTCAAGCTTCAGTAGTGAAAAACTTCTGAAAAAGGACAAGCAGAGGCTTTATATATTTCTGAGGCAGATAACCTTCATAAATAAGGGCACTGAGCATGCTGTTGCTAAATTACAGCTAAAATATGGTGAGATAGTTGGAATTAGGTTTCCCATGTGCTTGATCTGTGCCCACCTCTTCGTATGGGTTTATGGAGCATGAATAATGAAGGAGACTTTGTACACTAACATCTGGAAAGTCATAAAAGTGTATTTATCACCACCCAAGATAGCAAAGCTGGAAAGTGCTGCAGACCTTGTATGAGCTGCAATAGTACCTGAGGAGGTGACTTTAATTGATAAAACTCTCCCGAGCATGTTCTGAGCTATGTCTCTTGTCAGATTATTAGAATTGCAATTATGATCAAGATAATTATTGTCTTTTATTGCCAAGGACTGGGTGAAATGCAGGTCATATTCTGCTAGCCTTGGTCAACAGCTGAAGGTGGGCTGTGAAGCATGCCAGAGGTTGTGCTATAGTTGCTTTGCTCATCCTTTCCAGGGAAAGAGGTGGAAATCTTTCAGCAGTGCCCAGTAATAGGTAAGACCTGGAAACAAATCCATCTTTCAGGCTTCAACAATAAAGTCTGTAAGGAGCTATGGTCAAAATGTAGCTGAAAACCTCCTACAGTGGCAAGTTCCCCATTCCTGAGAGTATACAAATCACCATAGGAATGAAGAATATCAAGTCTTCAGATCTGATATTTTTGTGCCAAATGTTGGTCCCCAGACTGATTCCTCAGCCCCCAACTGTCCTTGCAGTGAGATCCTGCATCTGAAATATTTCATGGGGGAGCAAGAACAATCACCAGGGCTTCCCTGGGCTTCACCTGGTACTGCTGCATTGGAGACTGCTATGGGGTCTCTCCTGCTCCTACTTGTGCATTTCACTTGAAAATGGGGTTATTATTTTTAAAAATCAGTTTTCTGGGGAATTGGTATCTAGAATTCAGTTTGAAAATATTAACCTGTTAATTGCAGGGAACAAACAGCTGTTTGCATGAGCACAGCCTGTTTTGTTTGGATGAATTTGAAGCTGTCTTTGCTCTCAGTGGAGCTGATGAGATGATCTCCAAAATCTTTGACTTTCTCACTCATCATATATATATATGATATATATATAATATATATATATAATATATATCATAGTGTTAGGATATCATGCTCAGCCCTGGTGGTCACAGGACATTTAAAGACAGTGGGACTGCAGAAAAGAACAATAACACTGAATCAACAAATGAAGAAAACACCTGCAAGTGTAAGAGAGTAATGAGTATATAAGAATAAGGCAGAAAGAGCCCTCAAGGACCAGTTTCAGGGGGTGGAATTGTCCCACTGGGCCCATGGGGTTGCTCGTGTCCTAAGCTGTGAGTAACAAAAGCCAAAGTTTTTCCCACAATTAGTTAAGAGACAAAAATAACAACCAAATGGTTTCATGCCACTTTAAGCAAAGATACAGAGGCAAATGAATTTGTTTTATTTTTTTTACACAAAGTACTTATCTGCTGCTTAAAATGGTCAATGAAAAAAATGTTTCTATAGTTAGCATGCACAGCTGTAGGAAAATATTCCTTACATTTGACATGTTAAAAATAAATCATTAGAATTTTTATTCCAGAATAACATTTTCTTCTGAGATCAGTCTGATTTAATTAAGCAAGTTCCATCATCATGCATGCATCCTAACCTGGAAATCATTTAGCATAACTTGAAGGAACAGCTCTGGTTAACCTGGAATAAAAATGTAGTGTAATATCAGATGATTTAGTTGGTTTTTTTGCTTTTGTTTCAATTTTTTAAAATCCCCACATTCAATATATTTAGACATTGTGAAGTTATAGATTCTCTGCTTGTTCTTATTTTTTCTCCTGTTTAGACAAAGATTTCAGGAAGAAATTGTTTAATAGCTCCAGACCTCCTTTTTCTGTCTATTTTAGTCGTACAAAAAATTATCAAAGTAGCAGATGGATGTGAATATCTGATAAGAATTTTCTGATAAGACTCTAAGACTTCCACAGTAATTGAAAATGTTGCCTTCCTGTTTTCTTTGGCCTGTCCAGGCTGCAGCAGCCAGGTTTTGCTCTTTCCATTGAGCTTCAATAATTGCATTTCTTTTGGGAGCAGAAGACAGCATTCCCTAATAAAACACATCTGGTATAGCTGAAGGATCAGTCATGAGCTGACCTAAATGGGGGTTGGAAGTGCTCCTGAGGGGACACTTCTTTCTTCAGTCCTTTTAATCTTTTGAAAATCCTTAGAAGTGGCAGCCCAGCTATATAAGTAGTTCCCACTCCTAATTAACAGCTCTACCTTGCAGATGTAGTCGTATATAGACTTTGCTAAGTCAGTCTTCAGTGAGACTGATTTGTGTTTGCCTTTCATTAGGTCAGTGTTTCTTCCATCACAGAAAGCCTTTTCTTGGAGGGAATAGTCACAGGTAAATGTCAAACAGTTTTTAAAGGAGACTCTCTTCACGCAGTTAAGTTTAATTAACCCAAATCTGCTTTGAAGGAGTGTTTTCAGTGATTTCTCTGTAGCTTGGCAAGGTGTCCCCAGCAATAGGTCTCACCCAGGAGTGTGACTTTGCTGAATCCTGTCAGATTTATGTGCAGACAAGTTATATAGGTGCTGCAACAGAGAGGGGAGCAAAGTTGTGCTGCTCAGCAGAACTGTCCAGAACCAGGAAACAAAAGCTGAGGTGATTGATTGGGTGAAGATTTCTGCAAATGATGCCAGAATTAAAACATTAAGTTAATGACTTGAAAGAAAATTGCATTGCCATGTGCAATTTATTCACTAGAGAGAAAGCAAATGTGGCTTTACTTTCACAAAAAAGATTGAAATAAAATTGAGCAAAGGAACCTTATTTCTCTGCTCCTGTCTCTGTCTGCTTCTCCCTGGAGCTTCAAAACTGAGCGACTGTCAGAATTTTTCATCCATTTGACCTGTCACAGGAGAGGTCAGCACTGATCAGTAACTATACTTTTTAACAGATGGAGGGCTGTAATTGAGAATAATTCCTCTGCAATTTGGTAGGCAGGGGTTGTTTCAAACTGACTTTCAAAGGCAGTGCCAGAATGGAGATGTTAGAAACTCTCTAAGTGATTGTTTTTATTTGTGGGGCTGCAAATTTCTTTTTTGCTTTGTTTCTGGGGTTTTTTTGTTTGTTTAGGGTTTCTTGGAGGAGGAGGGTGTCTGGATTTTGTTGCTGTTTTTGTTGTTTGCTTTGAGGCTTTTTGTTTGGTTGGTTTTGGGTTTTGGTGGGTTTTTTTTGGTGGGTTTTCTTTTGTTTGTTTCATTTTGTTTTGCTTTATCCCTAATGAAAAAAAACCCCTGCAGAATGGAAGCACTCACATTTTAAACAGCCACATATTTTCTGGAAATTACTGGAAAATTGAAGTGTAATCAATTTTTACCATCTCCTGGGGTGCCCTGCAGCTAAGATGAGAAGGAGCCCAAGAATGCAGTGACAAAGTGCTGATGGTGAGGGATCAGATGCCCTGGGCTGGACATGTGGCCCAGGCAGCTGATGCACAAATGCCCAAGCAGCTGCTCCACTGTGAGTTCATGCTCAGCAAGAGGAGGCACAGACTGCCAGAGAAGAATTTTAGAGATTCTCTGAAGTACTGCTTGGAATGAATGAGTTTCTCTGCTGGGCACTGTCAGTCCTTGGTGAGAACCAGGGAGCCCAGGTAAAGCTTCCAGAGCACAAAAATGGGATAAGAGCTGCAGTCTGTGCACAAAAATGGGATAAGAACTGCAGTCTGTGCACAAAAATGGGATAAGAGCTGCAGTCTGTGCACAGGATGGAGGGAACTGTGACACTCCTGTGCTGGCCTTTGTCCAAGGGTGAGTCTGTGAGCACAGGGAGAAGTGTCCTAACCCAAGAATTATAGAAATGTCCAAACCCAGCAGGTTGATGTCAGCTGTGCCAGAGCCTCATGGGGGCTGATAGGAAGACCAGGTTTGTCTCCTCCTTGAGTCTTAGCCACCCCTGTCCCACTGCCACCACCTGCAACCAGGAGAACACAGCTATAGTGGCCTGAACATTGGTGTGATTTTTGGGTGTCTTTTGTAGATGATGAGTGTACAGTATCTTGAACAGTGCTGAAAGACATGTTCTGCTCAGTGCCAATCTACAGCATTTCTTCTCACCTTCTGAAAGAAACAGTTGGTTCTTTGGTTAGAAATCTGTGGAGCTTTGATGGGTATAGGCATTTGGGTAGCTCAATACTGCAACATCTCTAAAGTCCTTTCCTATTTTTTTTTTACTTAAAATACTGCTTATGTTTGTGGGTTCTATGTTTGGTGTTTCCACAGCAGCTTGGGTCTTTGTAACAATCCTGTTTGGAGTTGCCACAGAGGTTGAAGTGCCTGTTCATTAGGTACTGGCAGGTCAGGCATGTAGGAATGTAAAAAAGAAATAAAAATGTAATGTTTGCTTTTCTTAAATCTTTCTCCCAACTCCACCATATTCAGCCAAGTAAATGTTTCTTTGCCATGTTAACACTGTATAGAAATTTTAAAAACTTCAGGTCATTTGAATACCACTAAATAGACTGCAAATCCTGGATGAGAAATGTATGTTAGTGCTGCAGTTCCATACCTTTTCTGTACTTAGGTCTGATTATGCAAATTAATGTGTTCAACTTAGTTATGTAAATTGAGTTGATTTAGATCACAGCCCAGGCTGAGTACAGTGACTATTTGGGGTTATTTGGCACCATACAATATTATTCCCTTCCTCTCCACTGGATATGGCTGCATACTCCCAACAGACCACAGCACAATTAATTTAGAAACATGATCAAATTCTGCAATCATTACTGGATGTTGTCCACAGTCTCCAGAGACCACTGATAAGAACAACAATAGACTAAGACATGATAGTCCTCTCATCCAAAGTCTAATTACAAAGTTATACACTTCAGTTCTCAAAGGACAGCCTTTAACACAACTTCAGCATCTTTTGATTATCTTTTTGCATTATGTCTATAATTTGATCCATCTTTCTCTCCTCTTTCTTTTACAAATCATAAGAAACGGGCTAAATGTGCAATAAACTGAGTCTGGTGTGACAGAATTAAGGGCTTTGTCCCTCCTGGATTTGCTGGTGTGATTTCTGTGTGTGAGTGACTGAGAAATCTTTATTTTATCATCTGTAAACAGGTACAGAAAGAACAGGGAAGGTTCCTACATTTCATTTCTTGTGGTGCCCCTAGGACAACAAAACATATCTTTGACCTTGTCTTGGATTTGCTTGCTTCCTGCAGACTCTAATTATGATCACTTTCTTTTTTTAATGTAATAATAATAATAATAATAATAATAATAATAATAATAATAATAATGGTAATAATATTACTAGTACCACAATAATAAAAGCAGAAAGAGCTCCGGGGCAGATATATATCAAAATAATCACATAGCCTGAATAAAGGGAAAAGTTTTACTTTTAGAAATTGAGAAATGAGATGAAATCACAATTTAAATATCACCTCTGAATCAGTAAATCTCAGGTAGACTTTAATTATGTTAGCAGGGCTTTTTAGTTTAAAGACATCTTATTGACATCTGATAAATACTGTTTTCCTTAAATTTTAGTGCTCTGAATATAACATAGGATTTCTAATCTTTATCTCCAAATTCCCAAATATTAATTTATTAAAAATTTCTTACCACTAGGTTTGCCATCCTTCATCCAGATGGACCAATGACTTGAAAAACAACAAGGATACTTTGTGCTGGTTCCTTCATTCAGAATTTACACATTATTTCTGGAATTCAAAGGTCTAATATGAACAAGTCTAGTCACACAGCAAAGGCATCCAACAAATTTTGATCTGTTTTACTTGAGCTCCAGCTGCCCTGGTTGGCAGATTGGACTCAGGGTTGCATGTGTGCTTTTCCATGGGTAATTCCAGACAGGAATTCCAAAGGAATAGGACAGCCTAGGAATTCTGAGCTCCCAAGGAAGTACCTGAGTTATGTTAAATGGAGAAATCTTGACTCAGACTTCTTTCAGGAGTAAGAGGAATCCTTATCTGTATTAGAATAGTTACTCTGCTGTTCTTGTATTCCAGCTGTGTTTCAAGCTCCAAAATATCCATTTAAAAAAAAAAATTCTTAATGTCAGTGAATGTAATGATGGGACTTTTTTCAGTGAGAAAGTAAAATTTACTCCCTTTTTTTTTTTTTTTTTTTTTTTTTTTCTGGTTTTTCGAGGTTTTTGGGGAGGATTAGTTGGAGTTATTGTGCTGTATAATGACACATCCCAGCTAATTCTCTGTGCATTCATAGCAGGCAGTTCTGCTGTGCTGCAGGCTCTTAGCACACATTTTGATTGATGTGAATATAGAAACAATTGGGTTACCTGAAACAGATGTACTGGAGCAGAGCTTCACTTGGCACAAACAGCAATTAGTAAATGTTTCCATTTTGGCATGTAAAACAAAATAATTTTAAACATTTAGTTTTATCAGTTTCTAAAAGAAAATATTTTCCATTTCCAGAAAGGTTTCTTTCAAACCATCTGCTTAAAATTAGCACTTCGTACCTTACTTTTTTTTTTAACTTTTAGACTGAAATGTAACTCTTAAATTTTGTTACAGAGAAATCTTTTCCCCGTTATTTCTGATCTGCCAGTTTTAATAATTGGGTTTTTTGATTTGGTTTGGTCTGGCTTGGTTTTTTTTGGGGGGGGGGGTTGGTTTTATTTGTCCCCCAAATTTGTGTGCTCTAAATATCTGGCTTGATTTTCCCTCTGACTTCTAATGTGTGAGAGTTTATTTTAGTATACAGAGAAAGGATATTAATTCTAATTAAGTTTTTCTCAATAGCTTTATATCTAGAAAAAAATTTCTCTAGTGCTTATAAAAACACAAACCCCATGGAAACCTGGTTCTGAGGTTTGCTGTCATGGCAAAAATATTGGTAAATATAAAACATACCATTTGGCCCATCAATATCTCCAGAAGGCAGAGAGACAAATGTGTGGGATGTCAAATCATCCTTGGGATTTTGCACTGCAACTTCATCTAAAGCTCTGTTACTTGTTCTAAGTATTTTTATTGGTAAAGCTGTACACAGAAGTTTTATTTATAGTTTCATCACTTTATGCTGAAGTGCTAAGGGACACAGACTCAAAGATGTTATGTTAATCTTCATAAAAATCCTAGCCTGTGTGGGCAAACCCCTGATCTGAGTTTTAAAGAGAGCTTTGATTATTTTGTTTTTTTCACTTCCCCAAAAAGAGGCACCAATAAGAAATGATAGCTCTTTTTCTGCTTTTTTTTTTCCTTCTCTTGTTTTTGTAAACATAAATTGTAGGGGAAAAAATTGCTGAAGTCTCATTTCCACTAAACTGACTTTACAAGTTAGCTGGAAAAGAACTCAAGATACCACTTGAGCCATAAATGCAGCCACTCCTTTAATGCTATTAAAAGTCTCTGCCTAAAGAAATCCATTGATGCTCTATATTCTAATTTACAGTTCTGCGAGTCACATTTGTAGCTATCAGCACCAGCTGCCAACACAGTCAATTCCAGCAATTCAGAGTATACTGATTTATGATAAGATTCCCCTGGAAGGAAGCTCAGAAAAACAGGTACTGGAAAATATAAATGTTATTGTATGTTGCAAAATGATCTTGTGTTCATTCCATTTTCCAAATAAGATTACCAAACAGGCAGGAAAATTATGTCAAGATCATCTGATTAAAATGACTATTAAAAGTTAAAGGTGCTGAAGTACCTCCTGTAATTTTTCCCTGCTGTTTGTAATGGCACCCTGTGAGGCTTGAAATTGGAATTGGATTGTCATCTGCAACGTTGCTGTTCAACCTGACTGTACAACTTCTCAGCATCCTGCCTGGGAGTGCTGGTGCTGAGAAATGTGCTGAAAAAACCACATTGCACTAAATGTGCTCCTCTGCAGTGCCACAGGGAGCAGGGCAAAGGCAAAGGCAAAGGCTGAGTCTCTTCTGCTGAGGCTTGTCTCTATCAAGTGGATCTGTTGCTAAACTCCAAGAAACAAATCTCTACAAGCCTCTCTTTTACAGCTGAAGTTTTGGAGGTTTTGTGAGCACAGTTGTTATAAAATTGTTTGCTACATACAAGAGGAGAAAACAGTGTTCATGGGAAGCAGAGGTGAGCAGAGCCCTGTGTCCTGAGCAGGATAATGCACAGCAGGAGTCAGGAGCTCAAGGCACCTTGGCCTTGCACTTTAAAGAAATCCTTCTGTTAAAACAGCCTTTGTTTCTTCTAACTGAGGCACTTGTAGTGGTGAGAGATGCTGAAATATTGAAAGGTTTGTACAAATAGCAGAGGAGACAGTGAAGCAGCACCTTGCACTGTGGCCAGTGGTCATGGCTGCAGTGGCCAGTGTGGTGAGCAGGTGCACATCCCAGATCTTCTCATTCTGGGAATTGCTGTATCAGTAAAACCAAGGCTGGTTTGCCCTCTGCTTCCCACTCCATGTCCTGAATGAACCTGTTCTCGTGATGCTGTTTGAAAGGGTTATTCAACTTTTGCTCATTCTGACATCTTGTTTCCAGTTTAAATCTGTTTTCTCATTACTTATTTTGGTGAGCCTTTCTTAAACCATGCTGACTGAAAGAACATGAATCTGTTGGGCAAGATTTGTCCTTCCTGCTTATTTCCTGCTACAAGGCAGTTTCCTTTATCTTCCTTAGTCATATCCATCATATTGTAGTGGGGGAGTTACTTCCCTTTTCCACATTTTATACTCAAGAGTTGCTGTCCTCATATGTGGGATTAAAGGCTCTGCATGTGGGAAAGGCTTTTCAGTAGGTCTCTGACTGAGGGCTGTCTGCTGCTGTCCCTGTGAACAGGGAATTCAACACTGTCACTGTGCAGCAGTGAATAATAGCTGTGTTATGGACCCATGTTTGTGGTTCTACTTCTTCAGAAATGGAGATAAACACTCCAACTCACAGTGTGAGTTGTGGTAGTGCCAGTGTTCACCACCCTTGACTCACTGGCTGCTGGATTCCCATCAGAAAGTCACTGGAGACCCAACCTGTATCAGAGGTTACTCGTGTGGGAGCATTTTCAGGATCAAATTTTGAGTTTGTGCTCTGAAGTAATAAATCTCCCAGGGAAGAGTGTCATTTTTACATGGTATTTTAGACATAAAATCTGTTTGATGTTTAGGGTAGAAAATTTGATTAAAATTCAAAATTAAAAATTTTAGTACCTCATCATTTGATGGTACCTGTCAACTTCCAGCCCAGGCTATGCATTTCAAATTCATGGGATATTTACTTGAAAATAAATTACAAAATTATGTAGTGTGGGTGGGTTTTTAACTCCAGAATGTAGCTTGTGTATCCCATTACAGAATACTTTCACCATCTCATGTTAACCATCAAAAATGGATTTGTGTGTAATTGGTTTAACTGGAAAATAATATGCTAAGATAGAAGTTGTTGTTTTTTGCAGTAATAGCTCAGTTAAATCGCTTTCAGTTATTCCTGCTGTTTACAGAGTACTTCAAACCCCCTGCCTGACTCTGGTTTCTGAACTTATTTTTTTTTCTTTTTATGCTATGTGCATAATTTAAATTCTGTTTCGTGCTTTGTAAGAAAACACTAATATTTTGTATTTTGCAAAAGGCAGCTGTGAGGTTCCTTATTTTTCACTTTAAAGCTTTTTACAGTTTTTTTTTACATATATAGTTTTAGAATGTATGTCTTGTCTTCTCCACCACTGAAATGCTTCTGTTCCAGTCTGACAATTTTAAACTCAACTGGGCTGTTTTCCATTTCATCAATTAATTTGTCAAGAAAACCTGGTTTTTTCCCACCACACTTCATGAGAGATTGGTGAAATTACTGGCCAGGAATAAAAACTGACAGATTTTAGTACATTTAGAGATGCTAGAACCTCCCTGCACTCCCTCATTAGCCACCCTGATCCTAGTATCACACAACAAATGGTATCACAACAGGGTCCAGGTGCAGTAATCTCAGCTGAGACACTGAGCTGGCCTGGAGAGAGGCCAGTTGTCCCATTTTCTGTGCTACAGCTGAGGAAGGATTCTCATCCTTTTCTGAAAAAGTGAAATGATGTGAAAATACACAATGGGGCAGATCACAGCCACAGCTGGGAGCTGCTGCTCTCTCATGAAGGGAACCCTAAGCCTGCCTGGGCTCTTCCTAAGCAAGGCAGCCTTAACTGAGGGTGATTTCAGCAGAGTGTTTTCCTTTGCTCTGAGCTGGAGCTGGTGGCCTCACATGCCTGGTCACTGAGTCTCAGCTGAAGGGACAAGCTGCAGGCTGGGCTGCAGCTTCTCAACCTGCCTGAGCCAGGCTCCTGCCCAAGAGAGGCTGCAGTGTCTCTGGAAGAGAAGCCTGCAGAGGAAAAAGGTTCAGCAATGCTGAAAATGTGACTTAGTAAATACCAGTATTTTTATAACTCCTGTATTAAGGTGATGCTTGAAATGCTGATTTACAAAGTTGCAGAAGTTCTTACAGCCCCAGTCACTTTCTGCTTTAACTTGTAGCACTTGCAGATCCTGCTCCTACATTTTCTCCAGTCACACAATGGTGGGAAAATGAGAAAGGGGTGAATGTGTCCTTAACCTGTGCAAAGCAAAAGCTTTAATGTCACTTCTTGATGAGTCCATTTCTGGTGAGAAGCAGGAGGTTGAATTTTTTTTAAATTTTATTTTCTGTATTAGAAACAGCTTCCCATGCATCTTTCTTTTATGCACTATTTTCTTTCACTGGGCCTCAACTAGTGTCACAATATTGTCTATATTATCTAAAATTAGAATAAGTAATTTTTAAATTAGACCTTTTAACTGATAACAGTGTAACACAACTGCAGCTAAGCTTCTCCTGCTGCCTTTGGCTTGTGCTTGTTTTAAAAAAGGCTTGTTACAGAGTGAGTTAATATGTATATACCTCAGTGCAGGCTCTATAAAGAGAGGCCTTGCAATTTGATTTGGTCACTGCATTTCTGGTATGACCCTTTTTCTCACCTCTGTAATTTCCACTGAAAAGCTTTGCATAGGTTATATGTATCCATATTTATTGTGAATACATTAAATACTGTGGCATTTCTCTCTAACCTGTCAACTAAGAGCAATTAAATTGTAAGCTGAAAACAGAACAAATAATCTTGCACAATATGAATATACTTCATCTCTCAAATCTGAGAACTGTTGCTTTCCTGTTGGCTTACCTACTCATGGCATAATCTGAGTAATATTTTTGGGTTTTCATCCTGTCTTTAGAGAGCTGCTTGTTTTGCATTTATCTACAAAGCAAGTGTGGGAGAGCACATAGAAGAGAGGAATGGAGTGTCTTGACCTACATTAACTCACAGCTGGGTAGCAGCAGTGCTTCTGATTTGATCTGACAACATCTGCTTAAGTTGATGCATCATCTGTCCTTGCTGTTACTTTCTGAGATCAGGCTTTGTGATCTTCCCTGCCTGTCTGTGCTCTCAGCAACCCCAGCTGCTCAGGGCACTTTTGTTCTGGGAGATAGTGGATGACTGTGCAGGCCCATGACCCTTCCCCAAGCTGTGTGGGAAGGGATTCTGGAGGATGGTAGGCAGAAATAATTTCTTTTCTCAAGAAGCAGTGCTGCCTATTCGAGAGCCTTTATTATGTATGAACTGCTATGGAGTTTAAGACAAAGAAAAGTGAGGAAAGACACAGAGCTCTGGCTGCATCCTCATCCTCTCAGCAGAGACCCCTCTGTGGTCACAAGGATGGATGGATGTGCATATCCCTCCGGGTTCTTCCTGCATCTTTAACCCTTTCTGAGAAGGGTTACTTGACAGCTCTTTTTTAAATAATCAGCCTGTATGTCTTTATGTTCCTAACTATTCAGCAGCTGTTCCTTGGGCAGCTTTACCTCTGGTTGTGCCAGTTACCCATAACCTGCTTTGGAGGACTGAGGATGTCCATATTAGCTCTGAGCACCCTGGCAGAGTGAAGCTTAACACTGCTTTTATTGACAGAAAATAAAAAGAGAGATTGGTTTCACTGCCTGTGTGCTGGAAGGGCCATGGTCTAGCCAAGGGTGAGATACAGGCAAGAGACTTACAGAGATGGATTGCATCAATGGCTTCTTGCAGCTGGGGATAAAATACAGGATTCCAGTTCTGATGGGTGCCCAGGGTGTGAGCACTGCCCTTTGAGAATGAAGCTCAGCATTTCTTTTGCAAGTGCTTAAATAGGCAGTGTATCAGTCTTAATCTTGGCCTAGTTTGGCTTTGTTTTCCTTAACCACATTTGATTTGTGTGGATGAGCTTTTTCTGCTCTTAGAAAAAAGACCAGCAGTATTTGCCTTCTGTTGGCACATTCATGTACCTTTGATTTTAAGATGTCCACAGTTTGTTTAACAAAGCATCTGTCAATGCTGTTGGCACTCCTGTAAATGCAAACACCACACAGTGCAGCACAGCAGACCAACACGCTCCCACACGGTGTAAAATACTGCTCCATCTTCATCAACAGCTCTCCTCATTTCACAGCCTTAACCTGAAACTACAGCACAGCCTTACTGCATCTCTTAGAAGTCAATTGATGTGGACCAAAGGACTGGAGGGAGATGTTGGTTTCAGCAGTCCTTCACTTGCTGCAGACCTTCATGTGTGCTCAGGAACCCTCTTCACCCTCCAGAAAAATTGTGCAACAATTCTTCCTCTTCCAGCCCCTCCTTGCATCTCTGCTATATGCTTCATTGCCTGCTCTTTTATTCCAGATGAATGCTGCCTCCTCAGCTCTTTGTGTGCTTCTACTCTTTCTACTTGTGTGACAGCCTCCAGCTTCTTTGAACACTTGTCTTTATATTTCCTCCTTTTCTCTACAAAACTCTCCTTCTACTGATGTTCTGTTCCTATCTCTTGCCCATCAATCTGCACCTCTCTCCACATATTTATGTCTGTGCTGTACCCTTTTGTGTGTCTCTTCTCTCATCTGTGCAGTGAAAAATCCAGTGCTTCTCTTCCTATTGATAATTGTGGAAAGAGATGAAAGTTGTGGAGAGATGTGATGGTAAATTTGGGGATCCTCCTTGCCAGACTTGATCTGTTGACCTCTTGCTGGTCACACGGACATTTCCTGAGTTGATAACTTTGGCACTGACCTAGTTAATTCCAGTTCCTATAGTACAGCTGTTTCCCTAGTTTAAGCTCTGTCATGGTACACTGTTTTGGATAACAGAATTTCTGCCTAACCAACATCTTTGTGTGGGTGTAAGTCACAGCATTTGTCTGGGTTACACATCCACACACTCTCCCCCACTGCCCAGTCCCCATCTCTTACCCACAAGCACACGTTTTCCTGTAGGGCATCTGCCTTCCCAGATGTTTCTTCTTTTTTGGCATGCAGCTGCTGGTTGTCAAGTGTCTGTCTGTGTCTTGGGACTACAATGTAAGTCAGCATGGTTTCATGTTCAGCTATTTTGCTTTGATAAATTTCTAGTGCTTTGTTCTTTCTAGCTGGTTTTGTCAAAGGTCATTTTTGAGTTTTCCAATAATTTATATCCCAAACTAGTCCTGGTGTCTTCAAGATAGGCTACCCAGAGTGTCTATGAAAATGGTAATCCTTCTCCTGGCCAGTCATGTATTGTATTTAAACTGTGGTGTAATTGCTGCCAGCTTAAGGCTCTGTTAGTTTGTGTCTTGCTGCTGCAGCTTTTTGAAAGATTTGTAACTGAGAATATCAGCTGCTGTAAAACTTTTAATGAAACTGTACAGTGTGTGTTTTTTCAACCTGCAAATTTCCAGCCCAATGTTCCTTACCATATTATTCTCAGTGCAGCCTGTGAAGGGGTTTCTGTATATTAAATCCAGTCCCTCTGATCTGAGCTATGCTGTGTAATTTCACTAATGTTGCAGTCAGATTCTCTAATGTACACTTAAGGTGATTAGAAAGAGTTTAGTGTTCTTTCTCTGTCTCTTACCCTCTTTATTTTTTCTGTCACTGTTACCCAAAGGAATTAGGAGCAGAAACTGTATGGAAACACTTCCCTTGTTACATCATTGCTTCATGTTGTCAAATTCCCTATATAATGTATTCAATACCCTGTAATTATTCCCACTGTAACACTGGGAACACAGTTCTGGTAATTCCGATGCTCCATTTCACCACTAAAGTAACATTAGTTTTGTATTTAATAGGACAGTATATCCAAGTTTAGTGTATCTCACAGTTTTACAGCATTGGCATTCAGTGTACTGAGATTATCCATTTTCAACTGCTGCATATTAATGTTGGCTTTGTGTGTATGAACTTCTGTTTTATGAACATGCTGCAGTGCACTGGGCTGAAATTTGCAGATAGGCCTAACATAGCATTTTGGCTATGCAAGATAAAATTTGAGAGCACAGTAATAGCACAGCTTTCTGACAAGTGTAAATGCTGCTTGGAGAGAGTGCAGCAGAAAAGCTGAGGAGAAAACCAGGAAGATTTTTCCCAACCATTAAGGGAGATTGGAAAAAGAAATCTTCATCCTTGTGTCACATGCTGTCATTCTTGCTGGTTAAAAGAATTGCTGAGAACTCTGTGAAAGCTCCTGCTCAGGCTGTGGTTTCAAAGCACAGGTCAATATTTAACTAAATCCAATGGAACAATTATCCTGTGATATTGCTGTTCAAATGAATGTTGTAAATCCTTTTCAGCAGCAACCTAGTGGAGCCCAGTCTATGGGAGGGATGCATGGGTACCATTAGAGACTGCAGGATGGAAAGGGAATAAATGTCCCACATTCAGCTCTAGACATCCCTATGTTTCTTCACAATTCGTTTTCTCAGAAATTGCCTTTCACATGTGAAAACTGTTGCAAAATGTTGAGGAATCAAAGCTTGATCAGGACTTTCAGTCTTGTAGAGTAAATGAGGATCTCCTGGGTTCCACTAATTCCTCACAATTGTACTGCTCTTCTTCCTAATCCTGTATAAAATGTGATATCCTGGGTAAATTGCAAGTTTCAGGATTACATTCTATTTTATCTATATTCCTCCTCCTGCACCATAATTACCATATTTTTCTTAGCTTCCCACATGAGAATATACCCAGTGAAGATTATACACAGTGGGTTTTTTGGTCCTTGTACTGAAGATCTGCAGCCCTGCTCAGTGAGGTTTGGAAGCTCTGTAAGAGTTACTGTCAGTGACCTGAGAACTGGCTGCACTTTAGCTGAGGGTATCCTGGTTCTTCTGTCTACAGTCAGAAGAGCACTTGAAATTAAAGGCATTATAAAAAATGCAATTTGCTACTCAGAAATCTAAGCATGTCTATAAAATCAATACAGTTTTATTTTTCAATCCATTGATAGTATATCATTCTGGCTGTCTTTGCCTGTGTTTCTCACTAATAGCTCTTTTGGGTCTCTACTACTGGGAGAAGAAAAAAAAAGAAAAAGGATAAAAAAGCAACATCTATACCATCATTCACCTTGTATTGATGCTGCCCTGACTACCAACCTAATGGCACACACATGGCATCTTACCTACCTTTCTTATACCCAAGTGGTCTTTGACATTTCTGAATGTTTTCAGGCACTTTTCCTGCTGAGGTGAATTGCATTGCTTTGGGGTGAAAATAAACCATTGAAAAAATAATTGTAAACTTTGATTGACAGGGCTTGCTTTCACAATCCCAACATTTTCAACTCCTTCTCTGCAGGAAGCAACTGCAAAGAACAATTTCTACCTGGTACTTAAAGACCTAGAAGCTGTGTTTTCAACCTCACTGCAATTTCCAGTCCAGGTTGCTTTGTGGGATTTTCAAATCACATTGTGAAGGCTTAGATCACATTGACTAAACTTAAGGATGTTCAGCTGCCACAACAGTTGATTTAACCATTTTTCAAGTGTTTCCCTGATGCCAGTCTCCTACTAGAGAGAAAATGACACCTGTTCCTTATTAAATCTGTGCATTCCTTTTCCCTTTCTGTTGAAAGGTGGTGTCCAGCATTGGCAGGGTCAATGGATTAAGCTGTTTTTTCTTTGTTTAGGTCACATACATGCCTTTACCTGGTGTTAGAGTGTCCTGGCACAGTTTCAAGCAGTACCCAAGGGCTGGACATTTGATAAAGTTTGCTTGATGATTCCCAGCACATCAAGCTGGTCTTCCTAATTTGATTTCTTCAGGGCTTGTGGTGCTCTTCCTTTGGAGCTTTAAAATATAATTCAGTTTTTATTTTTTAAAGGCATGAAGAACATAACTGTTCAAACTCAAGTGTTTCCTTTGAGAAAAGTATTAGTTGTTAAAGAAGCACTCTCTGACTTTTAAATTTAAAATTACTTTGTGTCCTTTTCTACTGATAAACCAAAGAGTACAGATGTGCAGAAGTTGAACACAAATCTTTCATTGGCAACAGAATAATGTGTGCAATCACTTTATTCTTTTTATTCTATTTTATTTTTGCTTTTTTTTTTTTAGTCAGTAGGTACAACTATCACTAAAAGAGAATCTTTTCTTTGGAAAATAAGCTGGGCCTGCAAAACATTCCAAGTGATATGGTTAACACAGTGGGCAGCTGTAACTCCTAAGAAGACAGACAAGAGGATGCCCCTGTGTTTTGGATAAAAACGACTGCTGGATTAATGACTGGCATTGGTATAGATTTGGAGCAGAAAATACAGTGTAATACAGGTGGATTTGGAAACTGTGTGCTTGTAAAACATTTTAGGCTTGGAATTGTGTAGAATAAATTAACCCATTGAATGGTGACTGGGTCTACCACTGGGTATTTGAGAAACATTGATTTCTCATCAGTCCTGGTATGTTTTTTAAAGTAAAGATGATGGCTTGTGAGAAGTTCTCCAAGTTTGGTGATTTCCAGAGAACTAGAAAAAGACATTTTGAAATACGTAAACTCAAAGGAGGAACAGTGATTTCCCAATGCATATAAATAGCTGTAAACATTAATTTTGTAAGACTCTTGGCAGTAAGGTCAAAAAGGGTTTCTTACTTGGTGTTTTGATTGTCCTCTAAGTTGTCAGTTCCTGCAAAGGAAAAAGGCAGCTGGAAATGAGAGGGAACAAAAGCAGATCTTGTCTTAGCTCACAGTCATTATAATGAAAGGCATGTATCCTGCAAGGGAAAGCAGAGCTCTGCTCTTGCCTCGCAGGCTGCTGAGGTAAGGTGGGAGCAAACAGCACTAAAGAATGTTTATTCACTGCTGGTGCAGGTAGCTCTCTGGAGAGCTCTCTGTACAAGGCATAAAATTCCAAGCAATATGACCTTTCCTGAGGTCTTCACAGAGAATTCTTCAGAAGAAAGCTCTAAAGGCAAAATAAATATATTAAAGGGCTCTCGTAACACAAGCGTTTCTCTACTTATTAAATCATCCACTAATCCCCCCAGGGCACAAGGGCTGGTGTATGTTATCATGTCTATCAAGTGGGAGTATCTAAGGCCTTCATATCATTTCTTCTTAAAGTAAAGCTAGCTGAGTCATGTCATCATATGTGTTTATATCATCTTTGAAAGACATTTGCAGGTATAAATGGAACATTTAATGCTTACAGAGGCTGCTTAGTATCAAAAGGCTGTCTCTTCAAGTCTTTTTGCAATTCCTTTGTATTAAATGGACCCTTGTGGCACAGTCTAGTGGAAATTGAGAAATCCAGTGTAGTAAATGTTTTTTAGCTTTGCATTTATTGTTATTCAGAGAAGTTTGTAGATAAAATGAGTGCATTGCTCTGAAATTTCAAATCTCTTTTCAGCCCTGCAAGTTTCTGCAGTAGCACACTGAAGGTGGCCCCTGTTTTGAAGTTAACAGAAGAGCTCTGGGCTCATGAACTCACATTAATTGCACTTACTCATGTCTAATTTCTCTGGCATATGGGACTGGATCAGGGTTGTGAGTGACCTGGGTTTGTGTCCTAGAGAAATCCACGGAGCAGACTGCAACTATGAGCACGTTCACTTTGTGCCCCTTAGCAGCAAAGCTTTTGTCCTTTGCAGTTCATGCCAGATACCTGTGTTGTGCCTGAGGGCAGAAAGAAACATTCATTTGAGCCAGAGGCACTTTCAAAAGGTCTACACAGGACATGCCTGAGGCTCCAGGCTCTCTGAGGACACAGGGAGAAGGAGAGGTCCTGCCCAGAGAAGCAGAACAAAAATTAGCAAAACTGCAAATATGTGTTGAGACTGAAATTGTTTAAATTATTGTCTGGTTCTCCTCAGAAAAGGGTATTCTGAGCAGCATTTCCATGTGTGCTCACACACAGATCACAGTGAGAAAAGCACTGTCTGAACACTCCTGAAAATGTAGCTCTTAGTCTTCTTTTGAAGTGTCTTCTAGAGCTGTGGGAATAGTTGGATGAAGAATGTTTGAATCTCTTAGACAATGGGGGAGAGAAAGAAGAGGTTAAAAGCTTAGACAGTCTTCCACCCTGCTCTTCAGACAATCCAAGCTCTGAGAGCTGCACAACCAATGAAAATACAGTGAGATTCTTTCTCAGCAGACAGTTCATATCTCCATTTAAATTTAGTTTAGCTTCTTTACTTTAGTTTGTGCTTGCCATTGACCTGGGTTTTTTCCTAGTCTTTGTATGTTGACAGCAAACTCTAAAGCAGGAATTGTTCTTTTCTGTCATTCAGTGCCTGCCATGGTAGTTTCAGCAGTGGAGGTGGCATGTTAAGAATGGCAATGGGAAGAATGGGGATTTAAATGTGGGCTAAAAAAGGTTTTACTTCCTGCACTAGATACTGTCCCACAAGACTGACAATACTTAAGTGTTTTAAAGAAATTTTGACTCTCTTGGACTGATGTTTTCTGGCATAAATTCAAGGGTTGAAATCTGTATGAGTGAGTCCAGAAAGCCATAAAACCATGAAATCTTTCTCCTTCCCTCACACAAATAACAATATTAGGCAATTCAATTAGAATCCAGCTTGGTTGAGAAAAAAAGAAAAAGGACTCGTGTGGTGGCTGTGCGAACCAATTCTCAGCTTAGAGCCATTTTGTATAATTTAAATATAAATCCTTGCATACTGGGACTTATGCTGGTAGCAATGGCTCAGCCTTAGCTGTGCAAGATGAGCACAAACTGTTTTTTAACATAGCTAAGAGCAGTTGAACTAAAGGAGCAAGGTCAGAGTATACTCCTTTACTGGGTCTTTCCTTTTGATCACTGAAAACCACCCAAGTACAGATGGATGCAATCTATGTGCCTGAGAGCACCTGTATCCTAAATAATTAACATGACATTTACAAGGCTGTTTGCTTACTCTTTTCCTCTTTTTTTTTTCTACTTTTTTATTTTTGCCAATTACTTCCAATAATGGTAGCAAGTAGGTTTCTGCTCCTGACTGAGTTAGTGATTATAATGTCAAAGGGGCTTGTGTAATGTCTTCTGTGTCTTAATAAACCTGTCAGCTGAGGTTACATTGCTTTCTAATTTTCACCAGTGTAACATGCTGCTGCACAGCTGGGGAGAAATGGCAGACTCGGGAGCATTGCAGCCTGCTGTTGTATTTTATTATTAGATTGTGTCCTGATAAAACCATACAAAGTGGTTAAGCTTGAAGTTTGCAGATTAAACCTACGCTTTAGAAATCGGTCTGCTGCTGTCATTGTGTGTTTGGTTTTGAGTGTTTGATCTGTATTGTTGGCATCTTGCATCATCTTTCTTCATTTCCTGGGCAGTGCCTCATTTTAACATGCAGAATATAAATTCTGTTTGCAGGAGACACACAATTGGTAATCAATAATAATAGCAGCTAGGAAATCCTAATGAATTGCTATGGAATATGTATGTCTTGATTTGTCTGTGTGTGTGTGTGATGTTTCAGAGCAAACTAAAGCAAGAAGTTGGGGGAGGAGAATCCACAGCTCTGCAGATGGCTGGAAAGAAAATCATCTTATTACTAAGGTGGATGCAGTGGGAGCATTAGATTAATGGCTGCACTGTGTGAGTTCAGTCCCTTATATTTACTGTACATAATGATTTGCTTATAAGTAAGTGAGGCCTTGCAAACAGGTCTGCAGAGACAGTGCATTCAGGTAATCGTGGTTTCTACAGGGCAGCTCTCCCTCTTACTGAAATTCCCAGGAGATCAGCAGGGATTGTTAGAAGGGGAATCCACAGCAATCATCTTGTGGGCTTCCTGTGCAAGAGCTGCACTCCTTCCCTCATCAGGATCCACTGCCACTGGATATTTATTGTAATCTGTCTCCTTTGCTCAAGTACAATCTTTGTTATTCCCTGGTTTGTTTTCCCCCCACTCTTGCTACGTATGGGTTTCCTCAAACAGGATCAACTTGCCTGGCAGTGTCTCCTCTCCTGGGCACCAAGAAAGGAGGACCAGGCCCACCCCATCCTCTACAACATGCATAATTTCCAAATTAGGATTTAAGCAGCCATAGAAAAGAGCAATGTTGCCTCTAGCAGGGGAAGTGCAACTCTGAGCATATGACAAAGGTTGAGATGACCTGGTCCAGCCTGCTGGACATGAATTCAGCCTGCAAAGGGGGCTGGATTCAACACTTCAAGTTAATTTTGACAAATGTGAGAAATTTCTTTCCTCTTCCTCTCATTACATTTTCAAATTTGCATTTCACAGAGCTAATCAATTATTAAAAGTGCCTTAAAATCTTCTCAAGACATATGGGGATTATTGGCATCTGTGTGTTTAAGGAAGCAGGTATTTTACAGCTTGAAAATAGCATATGCCTAAGGTTCTAATGTAACAATTTAGTTTTCAAGAGCTGCAGCAGCAACACAAGTGCCTGTAACTCACCTACCATATGCTATGGTGTGAGAGGACAGCAACAAACACTTCTGTTACATATCCTGTTTCTTTGCTGCAGCTGGGTAAAAATGTGTATTGAAATGTTTGGGTGTTCAAAATGGAAAATGACATTAATTCAAAGATGCTTTAATAGAAACCAGTGTTTTAGTGGGCTGTGTTTAATATAGAAATGAAAACTGCCACGATGTGTCCTGAGTTTCTGCTCAAAAGCATGAAGTCCAATGGATGTCACCAGACTTCTGTACCTCAGTCACTTAAGCACTGGTGATTCCATCTGGAGCCACTGTTCCAGCTTCCATGTTTTTCAAGGCTGTGAGTTTGCAAACATCAATCATGATTTAAAGCATTTGTCCTTTATTTAGTTAACAAGAAGGCACAGCTGTTTCCCTCCTTCTCCCACCAATCCCTTTTGCAGCATGGCTCTCTCAGAGGACTGAGCTTACCTTGAGTCTCTCTACTCATGTAATTTTCCGTATGTTTTGGGAAGGTATTTTCCCAAACACTTACCAAACATCTTTCTCCTAATTAAAAATCCAGGGTATATCCTTACATAAGGTGTGCACCAACCAGCATTTAGGATTTCATCTGATTTTAACAGATTAAGACACTGAAGGCAAATTTATCCACTTTTGCTTGAAGCCTGACTTTAAGGTAGAAATGATGCCATTTATATTTTGGTATGTATTTTTATGGCTACTTTCCTTCCAAGTCGTATTTTAGAGAACATTAAAGCCATTGGCCCAAACACACAAAGACTATAATCTTTCCCTTAGAGGAATGCTGGCTGACAAGGCTGCTAATGTGTCACCTTCTAATAATCTGATAATTATAAATGACGCAAAGAGGAGCGTGGGGTGGTGGAGCAGCAGCACACGCCAGGCAGTGCCAGCCTGATGATTGCAGCACAAAAGGGAGGGGGATTTGTAAAGCTACAAGTCCAAAGGCCACAGTACTTGAAACACCAGGGGCATGTTTAATTACCCTGCAAGGCACAGCCTGTCATATTCTATTGCTATTACGGTGTATTATGGGAATAAGGTGTTATTTATACATCAGAGGACTTATTGGAAATTATATCCTGCCTTTTATGAATTTTGAAAAGAGGTTGAGTTTTGTCATCAAATCTGGTGTTCTGTTCTTCCAGGGGGAAAAAAAAAAAGTATAATTTGTACTTTAATTAACATTTTTTTTTCTAGATTGCAGCCTGTTTTGCAACTAAGAGAGTGTTATTGGTTTGGAATTGATTTTGGTGTCATATGTTGTCATTTGACAAAAAACAGTTTTACTAAGCTGTTTGACATTCGAACAGCTGGTAATGTCACTTTTGTTAATGTCTTTAACCACATTTTTAACAAAACAGCAGATGCTCATCACAAAAGCCATTTTCCTCTTCCATCCAAATGTGTAAAATCAGCTAACTTACTGCTTCAATTAGAGTTGAACCTTCTAAACAAGGGAACTGACCTGAAAACAGACAACCCTTTAAGGAATGCCCTTTAGGTGTATATCTGGTTAACCTTTAAACCCAGGAAATGCCTTTTTTGAAGAAATAGGTTCTTCAAATATGTATAACTGCTGCAAATGGTTCCCAGATTTGCTACCTCTGAATGCTGAAGGATCTGTTTCAGTGCTGAAATACTCAGCAGTCATGGAAAGAATTTTTAACTGTGTATATAGAGCTATATGTTTTAATATAGAATATTTACAACTGAATAGTCAGGGAACTAAGAGGAGCTATAGTCTGGAATTTTGTATTTGTCAGATTGCACTGTATGTAAAATTGCTTATGCTTATAAAAATGTCACTGCATTTTGTTTGGTCACACAAAAGAGGATTTCCAGCCAGAGTTGCATGTCAGAGATGACTCTGACAAGCAAGAACTTCCCCAGAACCTGCTCATTTCTTTTGGTGAGTGCAAATTTTATACATACTTGATTAACACTGAAAACAAAACTTGATATGCACTTAGCAAACACAGCACACGTAGGTAATTCTTCATGTTATTCTTTGGAGTTTCTCAGACATCAAAAGTTCACTTACTTTAGATCTCAATTTGGCTTTTTCTGGGGTTTAACCTGGCAGGCAGCTCAACACCACTGAAAAAAAAAAATAAAATATGTATGTTGAGATAAAGAGAGCTTAATAGGACAGGAAAGGGAAATGATGATGCTGATGACAATAATGATAATAATAATAATGAATGATGATGATAAAATAATTAGACTATACAAAGGGATGCACAGCTCAATTGCTCATCACCCACTGACCGATGCCTGGCCAGTTCCAGCAGCAGCCCCCACAGCCTCCCCCAGCCCTACATGCTGGGCATGGGAATAGCCCTTGGATCAGCTGGGATCAGCTGCCCCAGCTGCTCCCACCTTCCTGACCCACCCAGCTTCCCCTCTGCTGGGATGGGATGGGATGGGATGGGATGGGATGGGATGGGATGGGATGGGATGGGATGGGATGGGATGGGATGGGATGGGATGGGATGGGATGGGAGGAGCAGCAGCAGCTAAGGTCTCCACTCTGTGTAAGCACTGCCTCACAATAACCAAACCATCCCTGAGGTACCAACTTTATTCTCATCTTAAATCCAGCTACTAGGAAGAAAATTAACTTTATCCCAGCAGAAACCAGGACACTTTTGCTGTCAAGGTGACAGACTCATCCTCTGTGTCGTATTTTAGCAACACTTCATAAAATCTGAGCTTGGATGGTGAAATGGGAAATGGCTTAACAAGGGAATTATTTAACTCTTCCAGGCATTTTATAGGAAGAAGTTAAAATGAACCTTTAGAAATGGTAGCAAAATAATTTTAAAATAATTTTATATTTTTAATAAAGCAACACTGTCTTCTTGTCTTTTTTTCTTTTTAATATTTTCTTTATTTTTAGCTGAAGGTCAGTTACAAAACTCTAACTGTTACTAGGCAACAATTAAAATGCTATTTCTACAGCTTATAAATTCTGTTTATTACATAGAATATATTAAGCCTGCACATGCTTACTATAAAAAAGAAATTATTGGGTTCTTTTTGTATGTGGGATGACAGCAAGAGATACAAATACCTCATGATCAAGAAACATTTAGTTCATATTCTAAGATTGACTTTAAAAGAATAATCCATGTCAGTACCAATCCCTAATAGTATAAATTTGTTAAACTTTGTTACTAATTGTTACTGACACAAAATAGTAAAACTATCAAAATTTCATGTGAATGCTGTAAGATTTTTTCTAATTAATCGTTTTTGTGATAATATTGCAGATCTAACAATACTACCCTTGTAGCTGGCTACATTGTGCTCCAAAATTTCTGCTGCTGTCTTCTTCCATATGTAGCCAAATGAAATACCTGTTTGCATGTTTATTCTCTCTGTGATTATTTGAACAAATGCATGCACCAGGCAGACCAACAGTAGGAAAAGCAAATATTTGCCAGACAAGGCACAGTACCTTTCAAGAGGGAAATTTATATTCCTAACAGTGACCATTCATGCTTTGTGCTGGATTACAGTAGGTACATGTTTCAGTTAAAAGAGAAAATTTTCAGATGGTCTCCATTTAGTGACAAATTAAAATAAACTGACCCCAAATTTCAGGTTTTGAAGACTTATTATGAGCTCTATCCAAGCCATTTTAGAATTTAATTCCCTGAAAAATTATATCTGTTCCACCTTCTGAAGGCTTCTCATTGACCAGCTAGAACTATAAAGGTAAATGATAAATGGTTGATTTAATAGCAGCAATAGGCAAAATTCAAATTGATTTACTGTGTTTAGAGTTTCACCCACTTAGACAAATGAAAGGTAAAAAGTTTTTTGTTCTAGTCTTTGTACATTACTATCTTGTGCATTTTCGTGATGTAGAAAGTGCTTCAGCAAAGCAGCCTGTTTTAGTTGTGAGCATGGCAGAGCAGGTGAAACTTCAATTTTGATGGCAGTGTATGACTGTGTTCTGAGTTTATCAAAGGATGATCCTTCTAAAAGGGTCTTAGGCCCCTTATTTTCCCATTTACCTGACAAATTTCTTCTCAGTATTTCTCTTCCTTAGTGGGTACAGTTTATTCTGCTTGTGTCCAAACCATCATGGCTCAGTTCCTCTTCTCTTGCTTCTTTGACCCAAATAATAGCCCTGAATGCTGACTCACATTTTCTGCTCAGTGACCAAAAATTGTTCATTCCTTGCCTACTTTTCTTTTTTACCTAGAATGACATTCCTGCAAATAGAGGAGGTTTACTTGTTCCATGATTTGGAGCTGACTTTTCTGAGTAGGTTTTTCTATCAGGTTTCAGGTGCATAGAAATCACAATTTCTCTTGGAGTCACATTCATGACTTTTTCCTCTGCTTCTTTAATTAAATTGGGGTATTGGGACAATCTCTGAGTTTTGAGTCAAAGTGCTTCTTGTTCTTACTCTGAAGTTCAGTTTGTCCAAAATCTTTTAGATTTTGTTGTGTGTGGTACCTCACTGCTTCCAGCAGCTGCTCTTTCCTTTCTGCCCAGAAAATGGACAGTCTTTCTGTTTGGCCAGAAAAACTCTAAGGAACCCTTTTATGTATCCTCCAACAAAGGCTTCACACACTTAAAATATGCAAAATGTGCTATAGAGCTATACAGAGATGTTGACTCACTATAGCTAATTTACTATAATATTGATAAGGTCCCTTTCACTCTCTAGAGATGACCTCTAGGCCTCTAAAATCCAGTAACCAGCCTTCCACTGACTTCAGCTTCTATCAGATCAATTCCTGATCAGTATCTATAGACTATAGAATAATTCGATTCAGTTTATAGATTTAATTTCAATATCAGTGTTTTTCTTTAAACCTACAAATAAATGATATTTGAAAGTGGGAAATGAAATCCCCAAAGTACATCCTCCAAAAGAGTTGCTTATTACTATCATCCATCTTTTTGTAGTAATAACAACAACTCAGAAGTCAGGAAATACTGAAGGTTAGCAAGCCTAAGACAACTCTGAATCATGTGTTAGTTCTATTCAGAGTGGTTATTGAATGTAAGCTGACAAGAAATCAAGGGGAAATTTGCCATAATTTATTGCCAACTATTTCTTTTGGTTTCAAAAAGTGGATCTTTTTCTCAGAAGTCAAAATTAATTGAAGTTGTTTCTCTCAATTTTGATGCTAATTCCTTTTTAAAAAGTGGTTGAGGTAATTTGGGCAAATAACTTAAATATCTCAAAAAAGCAATAGATTTCTGTAAGTGATGATATGCATGTATTGTGCTGGTTGTCAGTAACCACCTGTGCCTGAATATAGCTGAATTGTTGAACTATTAAACTTTTTCAAACATCAAGAGCCTGAATTTTTTTTAAACCATTATGTAAATTATGTAGTGCATAAAATTATTTTAGAAACACATACCAAAGTGGAGTTAGGGAATTCTGAAATTAAGGTTGCCTTTGCAAATGACTGGGAAAAACTTCTTTTGCCACTTGGATCCAATCACAAAGTAGAGCCAATGGACAGTGTGGGGTGTCTGGTTTCAATTCCAGGGATGCAAACCTTGCATGGCCCATCACAGGGGGTGTTGGGAAGGAATGTCCCACACAAACAGGTCCCTCCTGCAGGGTTTGTAATGGATTGAGACACAAAACTCCAGGAAGAGTCTACTGTAAAGTGCATCAGGGAGCAAGCAACAGTTTTAATATTGCTGCTTAATTGCTACTGGGAGGAACTGGTCTGTTATGGGACTCATCATTACATTACGTTAAAATGGTATGTGTGTGTGTATATATATATATATGTATATGTATCTATTCTGGGTTTACAGCTTTGAGTGTATCAGAACTTACTCGTGTGTAATACTTGGTGTATTACACAACAAATTCCTTTCTCCAGCAGCTTGCACAGCCAGTCTGTATTTACTCTCTGACACCTCAACATTGGACTGGAAGTATTTGGATTTAACTGATAACTCAGCCTACAAATGCTTTTCCCTGGAAAGAGAGATTCCCTTTACCTGCTCCATTGGTAGCACCACCACCAACCTGCTATCCTCCTGCACTTCGGGACAATCACATTAACTGCACACAATTTTTTGACCTGAAGTTTTCCTTGATCTGTGTGACTTTAGAGTTATGTTGTGAAATGACAAAGTTGGACCAGAAAATAGGTTCATTCAGCTGTGTGTTTCAGCTGAAATCTCCCTGGTTCAATGAACTTTTCTGCATATGCAATAACACTGGAACTGTCTGATCTGGCTGAAAAAAAAAAAATGTTAACATCACATTTTCAACCATAGCTGCCTGTGAGCCACAACTACCTTTTTGCCAGCTCCAGTGCTGATCAAATTCACATAGAATCATAGAATAATTCAGGTTGTAAGGGACTTCACAACTTCAATGGGATCTTCAATTTGTCTATACTTCAATCTCTTACTAGACTGCAGAGATCTGGGAATAGAAGGAAAGGAAGTTTTTCATTTGTCCTGCAGTTTGTGACATGGTTTGGGGATTTGTGGTTTTTCTTTTGTCTTTATCCAAGAACTGTGAGTATAAAAGATAAATGGAGTAAAAAATGTGTGACACCACAGAGGAACAGGAGATAACAAGGATCCTGAAGAAGAAAATACACGAGTATCCAGAGATGGGGTGAAGGGCTGAGAGAGATCCTGGGATGGGCTGGAGAGTGGTGTGCTTTGAGGAATTGACATTGTCTTTCCTGGTGGCAGAGAGAAATATGAAGGTGAAGAGAAAAGGTGTGAAGGACAAGAGGAATACAGATGGAAAGGCAGAAGGGATGTGAGGGTGTTTGGGTCATGGTGAGCTGTCTCTGTCTAGGAAGGAGAGAAGGAGGGACAAGCTGTTCCTCAGCCATGGGGAAGGGTTTGTGGGCTGCAGGCAGCCCCAAAGGTGTGGGGAAGGAGGACCTGATGAGCTGGGAGATAGTGTGGAGCAAGGGGTGGAAACAAGGGATGGAAGCTCTGGACTTCTGCAGAGAACTGTCTAAGGAGCCAGACCCACTGCTATCCTATATTTCTTATGATATCTTCACTAATTATGCCAACATTCAGTACTGTGAGGGGAACCCTAATATTTAATATTCATTATAGTAAATGTAGATCTTTGAATCAGTGCATAATGAGTTTATTATTTATTGCACCCAAAACTGGTGTCACATTTTGCTGAATAGCTGATAAGACATTTTGACATAATGCAGCTTTCTTGTTCCAACCTTTCAGCTAAATACTGCAAAGTAATAACAACAAGAAAATAATTTCTGCAAAGAAGCAGAAGTATTTTATGACAAAAAGAGCATTTGGAGTAACATTCTAGAAGAGCAGAGACACTTTCTTTTCCCTCTTGTCACTCTCATTAAGGCTCTGAGACACTTTTTTTGTACTGTCTCTCGCTGTTGGAATACCTGTCTCCAAACAGCTTTCTGTAGTGGAAAATCCAATTTAATCTCAAACAGTTTTATCAGTTCTGCACTACTTTTTTTCTCCTATTGGAAAATAAAATAAAAAGATCATATGTCAACTTGACTACAAGGTGTAAAGCTTCTGAGCTTGCATTAATAAATGTATGCATCAATTATATGTTTCCACATTCATATATGTATAGTTGAAGGCAGCCTCTTTGTAGGCTAAGGTTTATTTGTGCTGCATAGAATATATTTTGCCAATTTCTGGCATTCTTGAAAAGGCAGATTTTTTCCAGAGATTGTCCAGCTTTCATGTCTTCATGAGATGAAATTTAATTTCTTTTCCAGGGATAAGGAACATGGGAAATTAAATAAACTTTCAGTCTGAGATTGCTACATGCATTTAATTACTTTAATTCAAATGTTCACTCATTTTTTCCCTTTGTGCTCCAGCTGGTGGAGGGGGTTGCTTGTACTCATTTATGCTGTGCCTTCTACAAACTGGGGTGGGTTTGGGGAGCCCAAAGAAAGAGAAGACTTTTACTTCTTACAGAAGTCTTTTGTTTGAGCTCTACAATTCACAATATATTTAACCAGAGGGATCTCAAAATTGCCCCTCCTCCTTCCTTTGAGCTGACAGATGCTTGCCAAGGCTCCTGCACTGTGTCCAGCCCATCTCCAGGGCTCTGATGGTGCTTGATTGTCCCAGACCCTCTCCCACCCTGTCAGCTTTCTGCCCTTATCCCTGAGCTGTGCTTGTGCCTGTCTGCAGCCCTGGCTGGATTCTGGTCTCTGGTTTGCTGTTGCTGGGATGGTTGAAGGACTCTGGAAGAAGCATCTTTCTTCTGTCCCCTGCTTTTACTGGTCCCACTTCATTGACTTGCCTGTGGCACCTTGCTGCCTGAAAGCAGCATCATGGCAGCTCAGAATTTCATATCCCTCTCTGCTTCCTGGACCAGGTGTGTCCATCAGCTCCGTGGGTTTCCTACAGCTGAGCTCACTTCTGTGCAGGGAATGTGCTGCAGGGGCTGCCTGGAGGAAAACCCCTTCATGGTTGCTCCTGGCCTGGTTTGGGGGCAGCCCTGTTACCTCCAGGGCTGGAAGATCAATTCTCATTCATGAGAATTTAAGAAGGGTAGGCTGGAAAGAGAAGCCCAGTTTCCTTTCTAACAGCAGCTGTGCCCCTCAGAGAGAGTGCTTGCCTTGGCTGTGAAATAATGCCCGTAGCTAAAAAGCTTTTGGCATTGTAAATGATCACACACTTCATTTCAAGGTATTTTCCCTTTCCTTTGGGCAGTGTTGTACAGCTCTATTCCTCAAAACATGATGCTAGTTAATACTGCATCAAACACTTGGAAAATAACACTAATGCAACACTAAGAATAAAAAGTACCCCCAAGTCAGGAAATACCAAGGGTCTCCTTACTTCTACAGACATTTGCTTTGCTGTCCTCTATCCTCTTACATATTTTATGATGTACTGAGGTACCACACTGCTAACACATTTGATAAGGTCTGGGTTTATCAAAGAAAGAGCAATAGAGACAAGCAGGTGAGGCTTCAGTTAAAATGCTGCACCTGCTGGAATTTGTCAGTTCTTGTAGTAAAGCTTGCCTCAAGACCAAGTTCTTTTACCTTTAATCATGTGTCTGAGCTGGATGCAAAGCTTTGTCTGGAGTGACTCTAAGATATTGGTGTTGTAGGGCTGCCCTATGCCTGGCTGGGCTCCCTGGCCCTGGCTGTGTCACTGCAGCCCCACTGGAGGCTCAGCTTCCCAGAGTCTGGGTGCAGGTGGGGCTGAGCAGCCTCAGGGGAAAGAAGTGGCTGTGGGGAGGAGCTGGCCCTGCTCAGAGCTCTGCTGGATTGAGGAGGGATGAAGGGGGCAAAGAACAGGAGCCATCCTCAAAGCTTTTCTTTGGACACCCTATAATAGCTGAATGTCTCTGCCTTTTGGAGATTTTGAGGGGGTTGTCACAGGTGTTGGTACCTGAGACAGGTGATACCATTGTGCAGGATGGGAAATTCCAGGCCAGGAGCTGCATCTGCCACACATCCCACCCAGAGCAGGAGGGCTCTGAGGGGACCTTGTCAGTGGGGCTGGGGCTCACCTGGAGATGGTGCTCTGTGAGCTGCAGCACACCCCATGGAGCAGCTGTCAGCAATCAGAACTTTCAGCTGAGCAGAGGTGTTATGTTGTTTTCATCTGCATATTAACTGATAGTTAGCATTTTGTGTGGCCGTGCAACATGGCACCTTCTGCATTTACCCAGCCTGAACCATCAGTGGTCTTTCACTTCACCATCTGAGCTGTGCTTCTGGTAAAGCCATCTCTGCTTGTGTTGTGAATGTTTGTTTCTTGCCTCTACTGATTGTAAATATAATTTATAATGATCTGCTGCTCATTATTATCAAGTATAATGTACTCTTTTGTAGAAAATAAATAGTGTAATGTATTAGGGTTAGTAGTGAATCTTCTCGATAATGTGTTTGTAGGCATGCAGTTTGTCATGGTTTTGGTACAAAGGGAAAAAAGGGAGGCTAAAGCAGCAATACAGATGATACAGAAAAAAATACTCAACAAGGCTTAGCCGGTGGTATTTTCACATTATTTTTTAAACCGGGTTGTAAAACATGATAGGTGTTTGAGTTGTGCTATTGGATATCATTCTGGAATCTGTGCCTGATTGGAGAAATTTTATACAAGTCTAAGCTGCAGAAAAAGCTGCTTGCAATAAGTGCTGGTGATGGATAGACTTGCAGTAATAACATCCTTGATTTTTCACAACTTTAAAGGTAAATTTAGTTTATTTACTGCTGTAGGTACTATGTATGTTAAATGATGAGTTAGGGGACTTGGATGTAAGAGCACTTTGGGTGCTCTTCAAGGGTGATCTGTGCCCATGAGCTTTTTGAAGAAGTTATTTATATGTTTTGTATGATTGAAGGGGACTAAGCAGAAAAGCATTCTGTATAATCCCTGAGGAAAGTAGAATTTTCATGCTGATAATATGGCTGATTGCTGGATGTCACTGGAATATGTTTATTTTCTTTGACACATACAGCAGAAGTGGAAAGTAGCCTCTGATATGGACAATATCAGTGTTTGGCTGTCACATCTGACAAACACCAGCCGAGTCAAACAAGGGGCCTTAGTTCAGCTAAATGCATCTGTGGCCAAATGTGTGTCCAAGTCAGCTTCTGTTTGCTCCTTTGGTCTTCAAAGTCACCTGCAAACTTGGGGCATGACCCTGCTCCCTGCTCAGCATGGGCAGGTTAAAGAGGGATGTTTTACAGGAGTGGAGCCACAGTTAGAACTCTTGGGATATCACTGGTGCACAAGTACTCCTTATTACCCTCTTGCATCCTTTTTCCTGGTAATGTTTATTTGATTGACAAAAATTGCACTTAGGTAAAACTTATTGTAACAGTAAAAACAATCACAGGGCAAGTGGCAAGTAGTTTGGGTTTTCCTGAGCTCTAATTTTCTGATATATGTATTTAAATAAGCACAGCTTCCTCTGCCCTTTCTCTGTCCAAAGGGTTGATATCTTTCTCTCTTTTAGCCTTTTAAACATTTGGTGTGTTGGGAGATGTATACATGTCAGTGTTTAGAAACATCAAAAGAGATGTTGTGTTCGCATCAGTGATCAGCACTGAGTATCAAGTAGTATTTGGGAAAGAATCTGGCATATCCCTCAGTGACTTATCTGGGAAGTGTGAATGGCATTTAATAAAACAGATTTTCCAGCAAACGACAGGCCAGAGCCTTGAAGCAAAAAGTGATCTGCCCTCTGCCAATCATTCACTTTCTTGCAGCTCAGTGATTTCTCCCATGTAAAATGTTCTTGCATTTAAACAGGTCCACAATGCAGCAATAGTAAGGTGTCAAATCTCTCACTGAAGCCATATAATAAAATATGAACACCTGGCCACTAACCAGAGTTAGGTTACTCATCACTGCATGGTCTGCCTGCAACCTGTGCCACTGCCTCACCATCCTCAGGTGAAATCCTTAGGATTTCTTCCTAATATCTAATCTAAATATACCTTCCTTCAGTTTAAAGCAATACCCCTTGTCCTATCACTACATGCCTTTGTGGAAAGTCTCTCTCCAGGTCTTCAGGAGCCCTTTTATGTACTGGAAGGGACCTAAAGGTTTTCCCAAAGCCTTCTCTTCTCCAGGATGAGCAGCCCCAGCTCTGTCAGCCTGCCTCCCTACAGATGTTCTTCAGCTCTGAGAGCAGCTTAGTTCTTCTCTGGACCCATTCCAACAGGTCCATGTAATTCTTGTGTTGGGAACACCAGACCTGGACAATCCAAAAATATCTCTTTACCTTTTCTGCTCCCCTGTGTTTACTCTGGTTCTATGTTTTGAGTTTTAATTTCATTCCACTTTCATTCTTCCTTGTATTGTTCCTAGCAACAATAAGCTTGTTGCCTAGTACACCTTTCAAGCTTAAAATTGTAGTGTAGACAAGATACTTCTGAATTTTAATATGCACTGTGCATGCTAAGAAAACATTAGTATTCTGTGTCTTGTTTGCTTCAACTAATAAAATTATAATAAAAGTATAGTTTGCCTTATCTAACCTGTTTTTTGACACATTAGATACCTATTAGCCAATGTGTTCCTTTCTTTTTTTTTCCCCACAAAATTGTTGTTCACAGGAGATACCATAAACTGCCACTTAGCTAAGTGGGAAACCATGCTTCCCATCTTAGCTTTGACATAACCTTCAATGTGAATGTTGCTCTTACCACCTTTTCAGAGTTTAAATCCTCCTGTAAGTTACATGATCATTCTCCATGGCAAAAATTAATGCTTATTGTTCCAAGGTCCTGTGCTCTTTTTTACAGATCATATTCACCCATGAAAAAGTAATGCATTGCAGAATATTGTGACATTAAGCAAGTTCAGATGTGTTTTGTGGTTGTTAATTACCCTTACAAGGTGGATGAGAATTCTGTGGGGAATCTCTTAAAAGAGAAGTGCTTTGCCCTTGGGATGTGTATTACCATATGGAAAGCAGGCTTATGTTCTTAGTTAATTATCTTTGTTGTTTCAGTTCATTTAAAGGAAATGTAATAATTTGTTGGTTGTTAGAACCTGTATATTTTAAAATGGAAAATTGCTAGAATAATAAACACCCCAAGGGTGTGCTTACAGTACTCAAGAAAGACACTTTCAATTATTTTTTCCCAAGGTATTAATTTTTTTTAAGTGGAACTGACAAAAATATTAAACAAAGGTGATATATGGCATCTTTGGGAAAGCTTATTTCATTATTATTGCTATTTTTTGCAGATGGTTCAAAACTTTTTTCCTAGTGATAATCACATTCTTACTACTTTCTCTGAGAGTAGAATCACACTGAATTTGACAGCTTTGAGCAACAAAATATCAGAGCAATAATTGAAATTGGATGGGATGATAGTCTTGTCTCATGGAAATGTGAAGGTCATGGAAATAGGGGTGGGAAAAGCTCAGCATTATAATAAGCAAATGGATATGGGTAGTATCCTATTGAAAGGAAAGCCTGGGATTAGTTCACCTGGCTGGTAACAGGATACTACTTCTGCCACAGAAAATAGGATTCTTTGCTCTATAAGGTGTTGGGAAGCTCTCTGTTATTTGGGGGCTGTGTGCACCCTGCAGAGCTCTGTGGATGCTGGGGATTCAGCTTTTCTAAAAGTCTCATGTTTGTGCCCAGGAATGAAGCCATGCTTGTTTTGCTGCTCCTACTGCAATTGTTGCTGCATAGTTCTATTAACATCTGGATTATTTGGAAAAGCTTAATTTTTTTATTCTTTCAAGTAGAATTATTTTTTTTCCTCTCAGTCAAACTAAAATTGTAGTTTATTGTTATTTATAATTTGTAGCTTTTGCTAGTCAAGTATTTTTTTCCATAAGTTTATGAAAATGAGGGTCAAATTGAAGAGCTTATTCCACTGATTTCAAGTAGTTGCTTTGGATTTACCTCCCTGAGATTGAGAGCAAGAAGCATCATCTAAATAAAGGAGCAATTATTTCCAAAGCACTTGGAAATTAGTAGGTTTTATTGTGTTTCATTCCCTAGAAGAAAACAACATCAAGTCTTGCATTTCATTCCTAAGCATTAGCTTAGAAAATCATCATTATTCTCCCCAGCTGAAACCAAAAATGGTTGGGAACTTGCTATATAAGTTGCAGATTTGGTGGACCCATCCCACCTGACACTGGGTTGCAATAGGATAGACCTAATTTAGGAGGAAATAAATTGAATTATTGGCATCTCTTGCTTCCCATGAACACTGGGAGTCTTGTGACTAAAATGTTCTGAAATGGAGAAAAAGCCTGAAGAGGAATTAAATCACCCCATTTTTTCCTGTGTCAGTGAACAGGGAAATCAGTGCTGTGCACTCTAAGCTCCCTGTGCTGGGCACTGGAAAAACTGATGGACCCTCTTACCAGTGCTCACAGCCATGAGTAAAAGTGTCCAAATATGTTCCCAGAGGACTTTTTGGGAGATTGGAATGGACTTCATCTAAAAGTCCTTACTCAGACTCTCTTTCCAAATTGCAGCACTTTTTTCCTCTGCTTACTACAAATTGCTGGTTACTGAATTGTTTTAAAGTTAGGATAGGTCAGAAAAATCACATAAGAATGTCTTTGCCAACAAACCAGTCCTTGTGCACATGCTGAGCCACGTGTGCTGCCTTTCTCACATTTGCTTTGTATTCCAGTTAAACTTCAGGGTTGCCCAGGTGTAACTGAGGGCAGGATTTGGTCAGGAGAATCTTGCTGCTGCTGCTGCCACCTCTGCAGCAGGAGCCAGAGAGAGCACAGCTTGACTTTCATAGGGCTGAGGTTGAGTTTGCAGGAAGATGAGCAAATTTGCTCTGAAAATGCTGGTCAGACTGATGCCCTAAGTTTAGCTTTTATATTTTCAGATCAGTACTGCTTTAGTGTATAACTCTAAAACTCCATAGCCTGTCAGCTACTGTTCTCCTGTTTTATACAGACAAAACAATTTCTCTAGGCCTGAAACTCAAGGACACCTCACCTTCTCAGACTCCCAGACATGTAAACAACAGTGAAGTAGGGGGGCAAACTGGGGAAATGTGACTCCTGAAGCTGCAATTGGACAATTCATCTCTGATACACAAACAGACCAAACTTACACCTTTCTGAAAACCCCAACCCTGTTGTCCATCCTGGGTGTAGTCTCTGGGTGAGATTCCTGCACTCCCCAAGATGTATCCTTTGAAAGCCTTTCACTAAATAACTACTTTGATCTTTTAGCTCTAGCCTCTGTTCTAGGTAGCCTCTCCAGGACCAGAGCAGAACTGTTTTAATTTGGTGAAATGGCTAATTCTGACTAGCCTGGGTCAGACAGTGTCTAAGGGCAGCATCTCCCTGCAGTAGTGTTGCCATTAGAAAACTGTGTCCTGTGCCAAGGCCAGCAGTGCTGCTGTCTGATTTTAATTGACATTTTTGTGGAGGTGCTTCTTTTCAGCATTGGTTTGGGCCTTGCTTAATCAGAGCAATTCAGGGCAGTAAGGCATCTTTAGCAAAACAAGTTTAGTTTTGTATTCCTCCTCTCTGATAATTTGTCACATCAGTTTATTAATGTCTTTCAGAAGAAGAGAATGCAGAAACATATTACGTGGAATGGAGGTAATTCTGCTGTCCTTGGGGAAATGTTATGGATGTGTGTGGGAGTATAGATTGCATTTATGTGTTTCATGTTCCCACATCCAAGACTGCCTTTTTGGATGGCTCTGCCAGGCTCATGTGGCATCATGTGAACTCTCTATCTGCAAATAGAAGTGTTTGCTTCTGAGCTGTAGTTCTTATCTGTCTTTTAATTGTCTTTACACACCAAGAAGCATACAGGTTTATATTATGAGCTCTTACCTGCCTGATTATATTCCAGTTTGATTTCTGTAAGATCTACTTTTAAAAATTAATTGAATGTAAAATTATGCTGGTAATGCAGACATGATTTTCACTTGTCAAGAGCTCTGATTCAAGATTGGCAGGTGGTCATTTTACAGTGCTTTCCAGATATGGTGGCAAAAGATATATTTATCTTCTGAACTGCTATTTTAGACATCACAGCTACAAATGAGAGTGACAGTTGCTTGTAGTTTAGGTTACTTGGTACATCCCAGCTTATTATAAAACAAGCACATGGGCTGGGGTTAAACACTGCCCTGGCTTTTTTAGCTTGGAGAGAGCCACCCATATTGTAAAAAAACTAGGAGATCCTGACTTAATTTGTCTAAACTATTAGCCACTGCTCTCATCTTTATATAAGCCTTTCTTCTCAATTAGCAGGATAAAAATCTGTTTTCAAAAATTCTTTGTTTTCTCTCTGGTATAGTTTACTTTCACTAAGATCTCATTTGATCAATAGAAACGTAGCTATGGAGAAGGGAAGGAAAGAGAAAATGTAAACAGCATGTTCATTTGAATGTCAGCCCAACATGGTGAAATGAAAGATTGGTTGACTTTGCAGCCAGGAGGGAGTTTCTTTGGGGTGTGAAATATGAATGGGAAATATTTCATATTTCTCTCAGGTAATGTGAAGGGTTGCTGTGTAACTCTAGTCAGGAGCCAGGGAGCTGCCCAAGCAGCATCCATGTACTATAATGCTTCTCTGTGGCTGCCTCCTCCTCCTCCCCAGGGTGGCTGCTGCTGCTGGGTCTGGCTGGTTCATTGATGCTGAAGGAAAAGTTTGCTGAATAGCCTTGGTCCAGCTGTGGGCAGCTCCGGCAGCTGGTTCAGGGTAGGAGGAGTCAGTCTGGGCTGGGCTGTGGTCCTGAGTAGGAGTCTTGCACCTATTTGCCTGAGCAGGCTGGCATCTGCATGTGTGGACAAATTCAACACCTTAAATAGGCCAGAAATAGTGAATAAGCAATGTATAAGTTTTATTCTAGCCCTCCCAAGAAGATAAGGCTTGATTAGAGGTTAAATGCCACTTAGCATGGTTTGGGCTAACATCATCTGGAATCTTTGTCTGGTGTTGGAGGCAGAAGAGCAGGCAGTGTAGCCACCATCAGCTTTGCCCACAGGAGAGTTCAAAGAGCAAGATGGAGAAAATAATTCATTCAAAAATGTCCAACCATTTATCTGTGTGCACTGGAATGTGTGAGGATGTCCTGCTGTGTGCTCAGCAGCCTGCAGGTTTTTCATTGTAGAGCAAAAAGCACAGCAGCAGCTCCATGAATTAACACTTGAGGAGTTGGTTCTCCTCACTGCTCCTTGAAGGATTGTCCATAGGAGAGTGAGGATTCAGGACAAAAGATTTATCTGAGATATTAAGCTGTTTCACTGAAAAATGGGCAGGAAAACACCTCAACAAGCTGTGTGAGGAACTCAAAGAGGTTTAGCTGGAGAGAAGCTGCAGGGTATTCTGAGCATGGAGCACAGAGGAGCTGAAGAAATTCAGTGCATTAGACTTTAATGAGCATTACACAAGATCTTCCTAAAGTATTGATTAGCTACACATGAGGGACTTTTGAACCTTAAACGCCTGCAAAAGCATGCAGGGTTTAAAGGACTCATCAGTACTCCACAGAATAAGAATCAGGTTCTGGGTAAAAGGAGTGAATAGGCAAAGGCTTTGGTACAGATATTTTGGGCTACAAAAAGCCTTTGAGTGCTCAACAATAGCATTGGTGTTCAGAGCCCGAGAAGAAAAAAGAACAGACAAGCCATATATTGTGAAAGTCATCTACATGGCATTCAAGCCTGGCTGGGAGAGAATGAAAAGGTGCAGATAAAACATGGTGCTGCATAAAAAAGGCTTTCTCTCATTTACATCCTCACCTCCTATTTGGAAAGACTTTTTAGAAGCTGGGCTATGAGAAGGAAAAGACACAATGAACAATATATATGTCTGGTGTTTTCAGACTTCAGTACTTCATGTTCTTGGGGCTGGGATCATTTTCATAGCCTGGTAGTACTTTATAGAGGTGCAAATGTGCTCAGCTCTTCACCCAAAACGACAGCTCTGAGCATCCTGAGAAACAATGGCTCCTACAAATCAAGGGTCTCGAGTCTGCTGAAGACTGGGTGTGCCAGGAGGTTAAGGTAGCCCTGCTGAAGGAACAATAGGAGAAAGCAGTTGTCAAAATTATAGACTTGGTATCCTTGGTATTTGATGTGTTCCACCTACTAACTGGTTCAGGTTCTTTTCTTTCTCAAAAACTCATTATTTTGAAATTCATATAAATATCTTTCTAGATCTAGATATATATTAAATAGATATAGAGAAAGATATATGAGACTACAAGAAGTAGAAAAAAGTTACACTGGTTGTAAAAGAATAGAATGCTAATTAAGAAGTCTGTGATGACTTGGTCAAAGAAGATGAGCATCAAAGATTGATTAACATTATTTGAATTTCTAAACACTATAATGAATCAGTCTTTTTCGCTTCAAATATTCACATGACACCTGTTCCATATAGAGATGCTCAAAGTGATGGAATAAAGCTGAAGTTGAAGGGATAAAATTCTGGAATTAAATATTCTCTTTATATGGAGAAAGAAAGAAAGGAAAGAAAGAAACGAAATCAACTATACTAAATGAAACTGAAGAAAATGAAGTCAAATAAGCAGAAAGTGAACCTTTATCTAACAGACCAGATATCTAGTGATCAGTGAAACACTGCAAGCCTTGCAGAACTTGCTTACTTTAACAAAGAGATGCTGGTGCAGATATAATCACCTGGGATTGGCCCAGTACTGGAAGGAATTATGCTGGGACAAAACATGCTTGAAGAACAGTTTGCATAATTATTCTATTTTTGATCTTTATATAAGCAACAACTTGCCATTTAGTGCAAATCTTGTGGTTATGTTTATTACTTTTATACACTTAGGAAAATACTGTTATTTAGATCTGGCTGATCTTCTATTTCACCACTGGTTAATTTACCCAACATGGATATATGTCTGATTGAAATACAATATTTTCATAACTTAGTATACCTGCTAAGTTATTATGAGAAGAGACCTAATTTTGATTAATTGCAAACTAAGCAAAAGCAATTAAAGATTTTTTTTTTGCTTAATTCTGTCTCCTCAGCACTTCACTGAATATTCAGGGATGCACTTTTGGATAGTTTATTCACCTGTGAGAAACTGCAGAGAGTGGGAATCTATGGGTAGTCCAGCAAAGAATTAGCAAAACATCTCCATGCCTCCATGTGGATATGCAAAGAGCATGAGAAGGGCATGCAAATATCCTTTCTCAGCTGTGATTTGCTAAGGACAGTGAAAGAGAGACAGCACTGCTAATACTGGTGTATATTTGCAATTAACAGCTTTCACAGCTAAGGTGCATCCTTATGATTCTGTGACATTTAATCACCTGCAGAAAGCACTTTTTCGCTTGTATATTCTAACATGAATGTTATCCTTTAATTGTAAACAAGCAAAGTCAATTACCAGCAGTAGAGAAAGTCACTGCAGAAAACAAAAAAGAGAATATGTAGTCAAAAGATTTCACTTAAGGACCATTACTCATTTTTCTACCAGATCTCCTGCATTTTAGCGTGCTCACTTTCTCCTGGGAGCTTTTGAATGCATTGTCAGGCTGTAAAATTAGAAAGAATAGCAAGTTGAAACCTATGTAGGGACTAGAATTTTCCTGTTACAAATAATTTCTGCCTCGATAGACTGTCTGCATATCCATCCATTGCCAACTGTTCTGGACTCTCTTCATCCTGTCACAATTTTCTTTTCATACTATTTTAGTGCATTTAGCAACTGGGAAGTTCACCTGGGTAGTGCTACATAAGTGAAAGTAAATTCTCACTGAGAGATGGAGAAAAGGTGAGGCAAGAAAAATATGACAAGTCTGAGCTGTATGTAAAGTTGATATGCAGAGTAAATTCCTACCTAAATAAACAAATGGCTGAGGAGAGATAGTGAGTAGAGCATTTTAGCAGATGATTACATTATTATAATATTCAAAGAATAAAGACTCTATGACTCTGTTACTCTTCTGTACATCAAGTCTGTCACATTTCCCTGAGATGAGATGGTGCTTGGGAAGATTTATGCATGGGGAATGTGTCAGTTGTTAAAGGCCAGATCCTGCAGCAGGCTCCATGGTGGGGCTGTGGTTTGTTAGAACAGGGCAAAGCCTTTCCTTTGGACATGTGAAATGGTTTATGTAAAGGGGTAGTGGAGCAGCTCAGCAATCCTTCCCCATTAATCACAGGTCTGGATTAGCTGTAGCACATGACAGAGTGCAGGAAAAAGTAAAAATCTGAGGAGGTGGGAAATTAAAGCATTAGACCTTTACTGGAGTGTATTTATGAGGATGATTTCTAAGCAGGAACCTGGTAGTCCAGAACACTGAACATTCCAGTAATCCATACTGCTGGGACTTGGGCTGCTGCTATTGCAGCAAGGATTAGACTGTCACATGATGAATGAATAAATATATGAATATATCCTGTTAGTGCTGCCTCTGAGGGGAGAGGAACAGTGAGGTGGTGAGGTATTGATTCAATTATTTTCCCAATTAAACAAAAAATATTGCAGATAACTAAAGGCAACGAAAGAGGTAGCAGAAGTGCCCTCTATGGAAAATGCAGACAATACAGTTGTTAAATGTGCCAAAGACGTATTCATTCAGGCTCATCTGTGCCCTGTGCATTTGGGGGCAGGGTAGGGAGGAAGATACTTAGATTGCTCTTGATTCACTGGCAATATAATGATAGATCTACAGAAGGAATTTGAAGACGTTTTTGTGGCAAGCATTACTAAGCAGAAAGATCACCATGACACAGAACAGTGACTCCCCATTTAATTTGGATCGTAGTTCTTTCAGATAGATATCTTCTGAGCAGGTATCAGGGCTTGATTTAGCAGAAATATCAGTTCTTCATTCAAGCTGTCTTATTTCTTAAATGTATATTTAAATTTGGTAGGGTATTTCAAACAGGGTTATTGATCAGGCAATTGTCCAGTGTATTTGATTTTGTGTGAATAAACAGTGTCAGCAGGGTAACAAAATTCTGTTGCTCAGCACTGGCATGGGGTTTGTAACATCTGAATTGTGCAGATGTTCTAACTTAGAAACAATCATTCCTATCTCAGTGGCCCTGCTCTGTACATACCAAGTACTCCAAGATAACTCTCCAGTGGGGTTTAAAGATGTTTTCAGGGAATCTCCTGTGGCATCACTTGGAGGCCTTGCCCCTGACAATCAGTAGTGCTGCTGCCTTGGTGTGTTGCACAGGCAAAAGCAGCACTGGGCAGCATGCAGAGCACAAATGGTGAGTGTGCAAAAGGAGGAGACATTTTCTGCTCATTTTCAGTTCTCACCTGCCCAGGCACACTCGTGTTGTTTGTGTCTCCAGGTGTGTTTTCTGTACTGCTGGCATAGAACTCTGCCACAACCTGCCTGATTTGTCTGAGGACATGGTAATTATTTTCTTATCAAAAGATAATTCATGAGTATTATTAAGACAATGGATTTGACTTTTCAATGAGTTTATGTCTTTAAGAATAGTTTTCAGAGAATGAGTCAGCCATATGTTAAATCAAATTTAACATCCATTATGAAACTCTGAATCATACTTTATATCTCTGTAATGATAATAAATGATCATCTCTCCCATGTTCCCCTCATTTGTACTACTGCTCATCAATCTTGCTAATATCACAAAGATTTATTAAATGAATAATCTTCAAAGTATAGCTGTTTTAATATTAATAGCCCCATTTTATGTTGTTCCTCTTACGATAATTCCATTTGTGTTTAAGCATGCTGACTTTAAAAGTAATAATCCTTTTTACAGTGAAATTTAATGAATAGAAAACCAGTAAATCAATAATAAAGTCCTTCTTAATGAGATTTTGTAATTATACCAATACATTACGAAATACAGGAAACTTCTGAATGTCCTTCACATGTAGGAGAATCAGAGAATTAACAAACTACACAGTGAAAGCTGAGGTAGTACTTACATGGAAGAGATGTTGAGATACCATTGTGAATACATGAAGATGAATAATATCTTTATTCCATGTTTAAAAGTATCCCAAGTCTGTGGTGTTATGCTCAGTGAGTTATGACTCAACTCACTTCAGAGTAAAATCTCTGTTAAAGGTATTTTCTGCGTGATTCGCCCTCATGACTCTGTTAACACACAAGTCCTGGTGGTAATCATAGTTGGCCAGGCTTAATTTTTTGTTTTCCAAGAGTCTTTGGTATCATTTAGTTGTATTTCCAGGCAGACTGGAGGGAGGAATCACTGCAGCCCTCTGCTAATACAGCAAATGATCTGCTCTGTATGTTAACCCCACAACTGATTGATGTGTTAGAATCTTCTTAGTAAAGTTTTTCACATTAAAATATGTTCTGTTTAATATCAAAGTGGTGAAATTTGAAATATTAATTTATTTTTTCAATGATTCTCGTTCAAAATTAGAGAGCTGGGATTTACATGGGTGAATTGGGTGATGTCTAGGAGAATTGAGAAAGCCAGTCCTGAATATTTTCCTTTTAATAAAATAAATAGGTTTGAGCATGTGAAGAGTGACTCTGTTGGCTGAATTTGACAGGAGAATCCCTGGGCTCTGGGAGTGTGTGAAGGCAAATCTGCTTTATCCTGGGGTAGGGGAAATCAATGTTCTTATGTGCAGAGCTCCACACAGTGCTCAACAAGTCCTGAACTTCTCTCTGCTGTGTCATTAATAACCAAACAACACCCAGAGGGGCCAAATCTATTCCCTGGGCTCGCTGCTGGTGCAGGTATGGAGAGTGATTATTAGAGGTGGGGCTGGGAGACAAGAACTGCAGTTTGCTGCCTTGCCTGAGGTTCTTGTTAAGCTCTCAGCATGGGTGCAGTGGGTTGTGCTCACTGACAGCTACTTATCCCTCCAGCTTCAATATTTTTGCTGTGTTGCAGTTTGTGAAGTGCCTGGTCTGGAAGGCATGTGAACAATGTGTTTTGATAATCCAGCTGAGATGCAATGAAAGCATGAATGACAGCTTAGCACCCTCCTGAGACAGCCTTGGTTGTAGCTTTACTTACTGTCCTCTGCAGATGTAGAAGTTTTTGTTATGTAGCTAAACTGATAATCAAAAGCTGGGCTGATATCAAAGATGACCTCCAGGTCAGGAACCTTCAAACCAGACTCTCCAAAACTTCTAAAAGGAGCTGCAAAGGATGAAGTGAAATTCAAAATGTACCAGGCACCAGCCAAAATAAGCTCAACATTTTTTAAATCTAATTGTAGGGCATGTTTTTCTGATACCTACAGCTAAATGTTATTTAGGTGTCTCCTCAAACAGGAAATTACTTCTCTTGGGTCACCTGTTGCAGGGAAATATATCTTAGCAGTATAAGAATAGTTTCAAATCATACCTCTCAGTCATAGTTCCTAATAAAACCCTAGGAGCACATGGCAAACACCCGTGAATTTCAGCCTGAGAGCCTCTATAGCAAATTTCTGAGAGGAAAAAAAAAATTAAAAGGTCTTATTGAGTCTGTGTCAGTGAAGACACCAGGAAGGCCACTTGGGATGGGGCAGTTCTGCAGTGCATGGAGTTAAAAAGGAGTGGTGAGGTTAATGAACCAGGCAGGGCACTTGAAGGTGAGGATCAGTTCCCTGATCTGTTATAGACTACATGTGCCTTAAAGTCTGTGCCACAATTTACTTTTGCTGTTCCTTTTCAATAAGGATTTTAATGAGCAGCCAACATTAAGTGCAATGTGGCTTTTATCAGAGCTGAAGTCTCTCACATATTCTATTGCACAGGTGATAAAATGATTCCTCTCTGTGTTGGTCCTGTTGTTTTAACCTCATGTACTTTCCAGATAAAAATGTCCTGATAAAGTTAGATATTTTTTCCTTTTAAAATTTTTATACCTTAGTTCTACTGTCATTTTATTCTAACTGAAAAACTGAATTCCTGAGAACTGGGATGATGAAGTGATGGTACCATAACAGCAAATGCTATGTTTTTGTTTGGTTTTGGTGTTTGTTTGTTTGTTTGTTTGCTTTAAATGTAAAATCTAACAGAATTTTGTAGATTTCTGACCTTATAGGAAACCTGGCTAACAATTACTTGCAGTTTGTAAAAGTTGAAAAGTTGCTTCCTTCTCACCAAAAGGAATTTAGCAGCACATAACTCCCTTGAGCTGCTGCACTCAAGCATCACAGCTCCTCACTTTGCCCTTCTACGAGTCTCCCAAGCTTCTCTAACTTCCTGAAATCAGACATTTTAGATGACTTGGGCCTCTAGGGCTCCCACATTTTGAGAAATAACCTTCCCCTTCTGGATCTCAGAACTACCTACTGGAAATATTATCATCCATTTAGTTCAGTTTATATTAAAATTTGGAAATTAATTATCTGCAGTTCTAATCCAGTGAGTCTGTGCAATTAACATCTGGGATTCAGCACATCCTTTTGATGACTTTTTAATTTTAGGATTTGGAGACAGTAGATCCCCTCTAGGAGAGCTTAAATAAATGAAAGTAACCTATACCTGGAATTTTTAATCCTATCTTAGAACCCATCCTGTCACTCAATGGCTCAGTAGTACCTTGATACTTCTGAGCAGTTCCTTTAACACGTGACAGCAAAGTTGTGTCACCTGAAATGGACTGAAATGTGACCTTTTCTGTCCTGTTGTAGAATAGAAATACAGCCTTGTAGAATGGTTTGTGTTGGAAGGGGCCTTAAAGACCTTTTTACAATCCTCTGCCCTGAGCAGGGACAATTTCCACTCGAGCAGACTGCAGAGCTCCATCCAGCCTGGCCTAATCTGAATGCTCTTTGTGTTCCTGGTATGACAGATTCAATTAATAAACAAACTTATCCTGAAAACCTATTAAAGGATGTTTTAAATGTAGGAAAAAATTCTGACTACTAACATTAGCAAAAGTTTCTTCAACCCTGCCCATGGAGCTTAGTTACATATTCATGGAATCATAGAAAGTCTTAGGCTGGAAGAGACCTTGAAGATCATCTGGTTCTAGTTTCATTTAGCAATTGGGGCATTTACCATTAAACAAAAATTAAAATTCTACACATGGGTAGTCTTTCATTCTAAGGTACAAGGGGACTTCATTTCTAGTGAACAACAGTGGAAAATGCATCTAATTATTTGTTTCACAATAGAAAATGGTAGGTAACTCCCTTTCTGAAAGGACTTTTCTAGAAATGACTGTAAGTTTCTGAGCAGTCAAGCACTCAGGCACATCTTATTCTCAAGCAGAGCATCGTCCTGTCTCTTCACATCTTTTATAGGCAAAAGCACTGTTCAGGGCACAGTCCTATTTTTGCATTTTCAAATAACCACATTCCACCTTAAATGCATCAAAGAAAAAAATGGGCATTTGTCCTTCATTCTCTGGGTCTCTGGATGCAAATTGCACCTGTGTTACTTAAAATCCTGCTGACAATTCTGCTGATGCCTAAAATCCTGCTGACAAATCCTACTTAAAATCTGCCCACAATTCATAAATCCCTTATTATTCAGCTGTGGTGAAATGCAGTGACAACAAAATGCTGTTTACAAAATGATGCAGCATTGTCCTGCTAGAAGCCATCGCCAGTGATGACTCAGGTTTCTTGGGGTAAGGTCCTTTAGCATTTTACTAATTTATCAGTATAATGTGCCTTGCATTTGGAAAAGACAATTAATTTCAATGATGTATTTGTAGCAAAGCAAAAATTTTTAGGGAGGAATAAAAGCTCACTTTTTTTTTTTCTTTCTTGTCTATACCTCTCTTGTACAATTACATCCTGCATCTGTTCTTCTGAAGGATTTAGCATTTAGAATGGGCTTGAGGTAGATTATCTGCAAGGGTGAGAATTGGCAGGTTTCTGTGTTTCAGTATTGTTTCTTTCTCTTGCCTGAAATATTCCTGAGCACTGTTGGAAGACCTTGTCATAATATGTGAAGGCATAACTTAATCAGCCTTCACATCGTATGTGGATGTGCCACAGAAGGATATATAAAAAATCTAGAATAGTGTAACTTCTTACAGACATTCAGTGATTTACAGGACTGTATCTAGAAGCTAGAATATCATGAAGAAGGTGTGGATTAAATATTTAAGAGCTAAGAGACAAACTATCTTTAGTGTCTCTGTTTGGCTGCAGGCGTGTGGGTAACACAAGGGAAGATGAGCCCTGTGTTTTTAACTCTGAGGTTTTATTGTGCACTGATGGCTGTGAGTCATCTACACAGACAAAAAGCCTGAGTTTCCCTCAGCTGGTGTGGAGGGGAGTGGGCTGGGGGCTGGTTGAGCTACAGAGCTGCCCTGCACACCCCAGTGGGGTTTGGGCTCCATGAGCTCAGAGCCACACACAGCAGTGTGTGCAAGGGGCTGCTGCAGTGACCCTGTGCAAAAGAGAGCAGACAGGCACAGCCTCTGGAGACACCTGCCTGTGAGTCAGCTTGTAATTCCTGAGCAGAGCCCTAGAGATAAGAAAGAACATGAGGTATACTGAAGTTGTTTGGGGCTCAAGTTTAGTATAGAAATGTCTTGGTCACAGAACATTCTTAGCTCAAACATGAAAACTCCTTTGCAAGAGGGGAGCTTCCCTTAAGCCATTATGAAATGGGCTTAGTAGTGGGAATGACAGCCTCCAGGTTCTTGGAAGCATGGGCTTGCCTGTGAAAATTCTAAAATTGACTTAATAAAGAGATTCAGAGAAAACAGAAGGATAACTTTGGACTTACTATTATTTGTGTTTCAGTTTCTGAACATTTTGGGTGCACTGAGATACATTTTCAGGCTTTTCTTATCAATCAGGAAGATTTAAAAAAAAGATTTGAGCTTTCAGTAAAAGCAGGCATATTCCTGAATGCAATTTATCCCAACAACTAAAGGGAAAATCCAACTGTTTCAACAGTGAGCAGCACTCCTGGAAGATGAAGCATGAGACTGTTCTGCCCACAACACTCTCTGTGACAAGCTATATGAGTGGTCCAAAATGGATTTGCCCTATGCATTGTCCATTTGAAAAATGAGATTAATGCCAATAAAAGCAAAAACCTTTACAGAGAACAACAGAAATCTCTCTGTCAGAGATAGGTGCTTCTACCAAGCACTATGGAGAAGCAGCCTCCTTGTAATGACCTAAAGAATGCTGTCATCTGGCTCATTGCTTGTTCTGTTTATTTTGTCTTTCACCTTTGTGTTTTAATTAGCTCCTATTTTTTCTTCTGTTGTAGTGATTTAGTTTACATGCCATGGAACATGCATTTGATTTCAGTGCAACGTGGCATGCATGCAAATAATGCTCAGGTAGATGCTGTCTATTCAGAATTTGTAGGTATGTGATCCATTTTCTCATCTTAATCTGTTTGGAGTGAATTGATACATGTAAAACAATTAAGAAAATAACACCAGACCTTTATCCAATTAGAAAGGCAGACATATTTCAAGAGCAGAAGCTAAAACTGAAGGACCTAAGGAATACTGACCCCTGCTCCTTTTGTTGCTGTAGTGTCCTTCATTAAATACCTAGTTTTTGAGACAGGACTTGGTGACTGACTTTCAGTAGCTTCTGGTTTTGCTTAGCTGTGTATTGTCAAGGGCTGAGGATGAGGTGCAGTTGTTAAAGCTGGTAAGAGAAGGGTTGGCTGAACAGAATTTGCCTTGGGATTTAAAACTGAAACTTCCAGATTTATAACATGGTAAGTGCAGCATCTAACCTAGTCCCTTGCTTTAACTGGAGTGCAGTGTGATAATATAAGCATTTTTCCTCGCTCTTTCTCCAGACCTTAGTGTTTTGTAAGCCACCCTTAGCATTTGCCTCTTTGTTTGGGATTAATAGGAAAGCACAGGGAGCTTGAACTGAGGTCAAGAGCACAGCCCGCCAGCATCCATTTTCCAAATGGTCCTAACACTGAAAGAAGGAAAGTTGGTAAAAGAACATATTTAATGCAGCTCTGAGTCTCTATAGAGGCAAGCACTGGTTTCCATAGCATCACCAGAAACATCTCTCTGAATATGGAGGAGGATGTTTAGGCTCAGGGTTCATCTGGTTTGTCAGCAGGCATGGAGTTAAAGCACCTCAGTCCAGAATGCTTTTTCCATGGCCAGTGGGCACACAAGGGCACTTCCACAGGATGAAAACATTTCCCAATAGACTATTGAGGTCACCCAGTATGAGGAGGCTTCTCTAAAGAGACTGATTTTAGAGGTGAAAAGAAGTGGGAAGTTTTACAAGCATATAAACCAACTCAGATACACATATAATGCTACAGTGCCTTTGACTCCTGCTCTTTCCTCTTGGCAGCTCGGCTGCTGAACTCTTTTGCTTCATGGTTTTACAGGAAATATGCCCCATTTATTTCAGCTGGGCTGTGGTTTCACATTTAGTGGCAGTTTAATGGTTTGTGCCCTTGATGTTGCCCTGGTTCCTGCCCTGCACTGCACGGCACCCATTGTGCTGTGGTGGCACAGAGTGGTGACCTGGATCAAGGGACTTTCCTGGCAGATTACAACCCATTATGTGGATCCCCAGCCTCACAAAGACAGCCTCAAAATGGTCAGGAGACTTTAAACTACTTTTTAAAAAAGGAAATCCACGTGAGCAGAGAGGGGGAGATAAGGAATCTCTCTGCAATGGAAGGTGCAAAGAGGGGATTTTTGGGGGGTTAGCTGGCAGGCTGAGGCAGAATCTTTGCTCCTCTAGAACTGGAATACACAACTTTGTGTTTTCATCATCTTTGACATTAGCAGTCTGTATGATTAGTTCTGGCTATTCTCTTTACACCTCCACTCATATTCTGCAGGATTCTTGAGAATGGATTGGAATATCCTTCAGTTTAAAATGACTTTTTGTCTATAAATCTCTACTCAAAGACATGTTGTGGATGCTAGTTAAGCAAACATTTCCTTCTGGCTAGCATGTTATAATTAAAAAGTGCAGAGCATGGGAAGATGATTTTAAGATACCTCTGATTAAAGGATATTTCTGTGTGTTGCAGCCACCATTAGAGAAGCAGCATGGTACAGTTGGAGTGTCACAGACTTCGTGTGTGTGAACATCCAACTGAGACTTTTTTTTTTTTAATTATTTTTTAGCTGTTTAGAAATTGCCAGGAAAATAAGAAGTAAATAGCAATATTTATTCTGTGGCAGGTCTCTCTAATATCTCTGCCAATATCACAGGCATGAAGAGCTTCAGAGAAATGACCACTGTTGCTAACTTTGGCCCTTTCATATTGCTTGTGCTAAAGGTCAGGCCTAAGGCCCAGAATCTCATCTTCTGGGCCCCCTGAAGGGACAGGGGATGCTGAGCCCAGCTGCTGGCCCTTCTGGCAGGGAGAGGCTGGCAGGTCACTGACCCACCTAAAGGGGAGGGAGGAAAAGGCAGGGGGCATTGATGTACATTGATATGTGTGGCATGCCTGCATGTGTGTGTACAAATAATAAATTGGTCTCTCAGTGGGTGTTGCTGTGTGGCCTTTCATAAAAACAGTCTTTTAATATTTTCCTCTCTAGAGAACCTTACACTTGTTTTATTAGTATGTATTTTTTAATTTATCAAGTAAATATATAAATAACTGGAGCAGATATATTATTAATGCAGAACGCTTGTGTAAGTCACTGAAAGTCACAGATGTGTCATAAAAATAGATGGCAATCAATAGTCACAGGAAAATGTTATTTGTTTCTTGCAAAGCTGCAGCTATAAACTCCCCTTCCTGCCAGTAGGAGTGTTACTGCCAAAGCTCTGCATAGGTAGTTCAGAACAGACTGTATCATTCACAGTTTTAAAGAAATCAGCTTCAAGAAGCAGACTTTCAAGCAAATGCAGCACTGGCCTATATTGCAGAGTAGGGCTATTTAAAAACAAACCAGAAAAAGCTGCCCAGACTCTGAAAGTAAAGACATCTTTACATGGAGATAAATATTGCCTCTCCTTAATGTATGCACAGTTTTGGCCACTGTCTCCATTAGATATCTCATATAAATAAAGGTAATGTAAGAGAGAAGAAGGGATTTACTGAAGGTTGCTTATTGCTGCAAAGCTAGAATTTGTTTAAGCAGGCTTGTAAGCTCAGAAGTGTGCATAGTACCTAAGTTATTCTGTGACTGCATCATCTGATAATTTGAATTACATTCAGATAGCCCATCTATGTGAAAGTCTTCCCTTTAATTTCAAAGAATGGGTATTTTAAAATCCCTTTTTACAAAAAGGAGCCAGCACTTCACTCGTGCACTTATTTCCTTCCCGTGGTCATGGGCCCATCTGCAGATTTGGAGCTGCCCATCTTTGTGACTGCTCCATTTTCCTCAGTCCCTCTGATAGATCTCCTATAAAATGCATTAACTAAAGATTTTTTTGAGCATGTTGGCATGGCTCAGTTTTGATGGCTTTGATTTTTCTGAAGTGATTTCATTGTTTGGTGTCAGTGTGTTTGACACTCACTGGGTTTTTGTAAAGAAAAGGGACCTTAGGTTTCTGGTGTGTGTAAATTATTCCATGGATGGGATTACACAGCCTTGCTTTAGCATGGCTGGGCAGGACCTGTCTTTACAGCTTGACCCAGTCTAATTTTCTGCCAGCCAGGAAGTGTTGGCATGTAGCTGCCACCTTCTTTTCATAGGTATACAGTTTCTGTGACTTATGAATCATGAAGTATGAAAATGAAAAAAACCCTGTTGTGATGTGCTTTTGGCATCTTCTTTCTTTTCACGGATTTCTTATTACACTTTGGCAGGTGTCTGACACAAGAAACTGTCACTACTGTGATTTAACCTTGGTGTGTCACCTCCAATTTCAATGCCTAGGACTGCAAAACAATAGAGCTCATTGGAGCTGTTGAAACATCAATAAAATTGCATTTAGTTTTATGTTTTTAGAGATGCTCTGTATGTTGCAGGGTTTTTTTTTTATCCTGGTGCTCAGGATAGAAGCTGAATTTGTACACATATTTGTGAGTTTTAGGTTGTCCTTTTTGGGAATTTTTCTCAGAGAAGTCAGATCAGATCAGCCTGATGTTTTGCAAAGAACTCAGTGAAATATAAGGAAGTAGCAAGCAACTGTCTCTATAAATGTAATTTGATTCATTATAAATATCTAAGCTGTTAATACCAAAACAGTATTACATTTATTAATTACATTTATAAATGTGAAGCAATCCAAATGGTACTTTTTTAGTTTATTCACCTGCGGTGAGTCGACCGCAGCCTACCTGGCTGCAGCTTTTTTGTTTAATTTTCCAAATCCCGAAATTTGTGCCTAACAGAAAAATGTCTCTTGGTGTGTTTGTGGCAGGCTGGGGCCATGGCAGTGCCTGCTGCTGCTCTGCCCTGCCTGTGGCACCAGCAGAGCTGCTCCCCAGCTCAGCTCAGGGATGTCTCTGGTGTCCTGCACACGGGGACACCCAACAGTTCCTGAGCCTTCTCTGCAGCAGCTCCTGGTTTGTGACACTGAGCCCAGACCCAGCAAGTGCCTGGCCCAGTTTGCAGCCTGGCTTCCAGCATTATTCCCTGCAGAGGGAGAGGCCCGTGGTGCTGACAGAGGAGCACCTAATCCAAGTCATTAGTGCTGGTGGCAGTGTGATTCCTGCCAAACGGGAGCCTGGCACTTCAGAAACGTGTTGCCCTGTGTCAACCCTGAAGCATCAAAGATGATGCTGCTGTCACCCAGCAGTGCTGGAAGGTGCTGTAGAACAGGCTGTCATCTGGGCTTCATTGATCACACTAAGCAGCTTCTTTACTTTCAATTACTCACGGGTGTCAGGAGGAGAAAGAGAACACTGGAGAGGTATTATACGTAGTGGCACTTCAAAGGTGATTACTCTTTCTTCCTATCAATCATGTTAAGGAAATTCTCCTAGTGCACTTAATAATCCTATTTTCCTTTGAAGAAAAGAAAAAGTCTTGATTTGAAGCTAGCCATAGAATTAACAGTGTCATTACACATTTTTGAACTCATTAGAGTGTACTTAGTATGCCTGAGATGTAATAGATTTGAAAAGCAATTTCTCCAATGATGGCTTCAAGTGGATAACAATTTTTTCCCAAAACAAATCGTGAATCAACCCATCATTACCTTTTTTTTCCTAGATTTCATGAACAAATGTTTTACAATTCTTTAGTTGTGTGATTCATGAGGGGTTAAAATTAATTTACAGAAACAATATAAGGACACAATATAGCAAGTAACATACCTAGCATACATTTTGATTGAATGCAAATTCTTCTATATGATTTCCTAGCCTCTTGTGATGGTTCAATTTTCTATTACTTAGATCATGGTACCTACACACTCAGATTAAATTCAAGATTCACGTACAGCCAATCTATACAGAGGGTTTTGTTTACTTTGAAATCAATAGATTTGATAAGTGTGGGGTGGAGCAAGATTTGAATCTTAATAAAGATAAGGGATTTATTGTCAGCCATTTCTAATAGGTTATCCCAAAGCTTTGTAGAGAAACTGCTTGTTGAGAAAATGACACTGACTTGTCTGCAGCTGGAACATTGAGGTGATGCATGTGGTGCAGAGTGGAAAAACTTTGCAAAGGACTAATGGTTCACATCCTGTGGCTCTTGTCTTACAATAAATCTCAGTGGAGACTGCTGGGTTTGCTGCAAAAAGTGGGGTGCCCCCAGTAGGCCTTTTCAATCAAATCTTCCAATTTTTCTCCAGTCTTTATTTCCTTCATTTTATAACCCTTTCCCAATTTATTTTACAAACCTCAGAAAGCATGAGCCCCCTGAGCTTTGTAGGGACCACTAATGACTGTGTAAGCGAGCCCATTTGATTTCCCCCTGGGCTTGATTACGTATCTGATAGAGCAGAAGCTTCCCAGGGGTCAAAGAGTCTGAGGGGAGAAAAAATGCAGAAAAATCAAGAGAACTTCAAACAAATCCCCCTGCTTCATCCCTCAGGCAACACATGTGACTCCAGCAGTGTTTTGAGTTGGAAAAGGAAAGGCTCACTTTGAGAGATTTCATTTGTTGTTAGTTCCTCTCCAGACTCAGCATGGTTTGGACACTACAGTCAGGATTGTCAACTAAGAATGTTTGCTATTCTGAGTGCAGCTGCTGGGAAACATTTAATTTTTATTCATGCATTAGTAAGTTCATGGGAAATACAGCTGACTGCTCTGCTCTATGACCAGGATCATCAAGATCATTTGGTTTCCTGGAATACCTAATTGTCTTAAACCTCCACCTGATTTATATAGTTAATTTTTCTGTAGAAAGGTGCCACCCACCTGGTCCTTCATTTCCAAAGGCTTATGATCACTGGCCCTTGTGAGCAGGGCATTGTGTATCAGACTGACAAGGACAACTGAGGATGCTGAGACAGATGAGATGGTTTTCCCAGTGTCACAATAGGGAATCAGGCTGTGAATAGCACAGTGTCCATCCCCTACTCACTGCTAGATGTAAAGACCCAAACAAAGGACAGTGTTTGGAGAGAAATCACTTGAACCAGCATTCTCAACAGCTTTTGGTTACAACATGTTGAACTGTTATAACACAAGTACATCACACCAGTTGGGCAGAAGTGTGAGTGTGAGATCTGCAGAAGGCTGAAAACATTCTCAGTGTATCACAATTATAGCCATCACAGCACCCAACAGCTCTGTGAAAACACAGGGTGGTGTAACCTGCAAGTTCTCACATCTTCCCTGTGCTGGGGTAGATTTTGGGTAAAAATAGGACAGCACAGGATAAATCAAAGGGATTTGGATTGCCTCTCTCCTTGATGAGGTTCTTTTTTTGCCTTGGTCAGCTCATGACAGTCCAAAGTGAGAATCAAACCCTGCCTTTGATGCAAAGGCGAAATGCCTTAATCACCCTCCAATGTATTGAATTTCTAAAACTCATTGTTTTTCAAACTGTTTTGGCTGCCTGTAACTGCTGGGAACAGCTGCTCCTCCAGGGCTGGGGATGAAAATCTGCACCCAGTGATTAGTGGCTTCAGCAGCAAAGACTCATTCTCTGTCCCTGAGAGCTCTGCCAGCGCTGGTTAATGTCAGTGCTTCGTGATCCTTTTGAAATCTTCTGCCTCTCTCTGGGGAAAACCATTGTTTTTCCATGGTTTGATAAACACTGAATGAGTCTGTTTGGGCTCTGGTAACAAGTAGTTGGCACGAAAGGTGTGTGGGGTTCAGCAGAGGTTATTCTGCCAATCTGCAGCAGATCAGTGCTCCCACAGCTGCCTCTGCAGGAAGCTCAGGAAGATGCCAAAGATCTGACTCCATTCATTTCAGTTATTGGCACAGCCTGTACTAACAGATCCCTCTGTTACTCAGGGTGGTCTTTCCTGATGTCATGAGTGTTAGGGAAGGAAACATCAGGCTCTTGGCATTAAACATATGTCTAGAGGACAATTCAAGCATGTATACTTTCTTGTTTGGTTGTTTTTTTGTTGTGACTTTCAAGCATGTTAAAAGCTTAAATCTTACCTGCAATCTTTAAAATTCTTTTAGAGAGATATGAGAATATTAACCAGAAATACATAAGACCAAGGCAGGCAAAACTATTTGCCTGAAGAAAATGTGATTCTAATAGACTAATAAACACTTCATCTTGTCCTTGGACAACTGGTGAAGACTTGATGGTCAGGGAGGCCACAGATGTCTCCTTGCTTCTGCAGTCATCCAGAGATACCTGACAATGAGTTACAAAATAGTAAATAAATACTTGTGTGAGCTGTCCTTCACACCCAGGGTTGGGTTGGAGTCATTGCCTAAATATATAAGAAAAGACCTGTCTCTTGATTCAGGTGGAATTTGCAGGCTAATAGGCCAGGGGGAAAAAGATACTATTAAAAGTATGGAGTGACTTATACTGCTTAAAATGATGGGGAACATGAATGATTAGAATTATGTATTTTGCTTTCACTTTGTTACACTTTGATTTCCTCATACTTTTGGGACAGGCATACCTCTATCCTGCTGTGCCAGGGCTGAATACACTGCTGACTGTTTGCTCTCTTTCAGCAAAAGATAAGACATCCCTTAAAAGAAGGCACTTAAACTCTGGGCCTCACTATATAAAATTCTGGTTTTATCTTTTGGAATTTTTTGCCCTACTAAAATGACAGAGATGACAACTGGTTTGTGACAACTGTTTCCATAATAATTATAGTTGCTACCTTGGTAAATTAATGCTTTCCCTGGATCTGGGTCCATAGTAGTTTCTAGTTTAGGGTTAACGAGAAATTGCATTTTAAAAGTATCAGAGAAGCACTTTTTCCCCTAGATTTCACTTTTGGGAATTAACCCAGATTGTATAATCAACATAATATATCATTAAAATAATGACACTAAATGATAGTTTACAATGTTTGGTACACACTCGAGTGGAAAAACATAATTAGCACATCTCTGTTGCAACTCTTTATTAGTTGGTTTAACACCAATGTAGATTCTGGTAAGGACCCTAAATCACAGACTGTCACTGCAGTCCTGCTGCCAATAGGTAGTTGTAGCCCCTAGATGAGAATTACCAAGTTTTCTGTGCCACTTGCTTTTCTCACCTCATATTCAAGGGTTATATTTTGCTGTGTCTTCTTGGTGGCTAGAAAATGTTGCAGGATTCAGGGGGAGCCATAGAAATGAGTTACAAACTGCAGTGGGAGCAATACTCAGCTTTTTTCCATGCCTTTTCCTTTTTTCTTTATTGTCTTTTTACCCTTGAATTACTGCTTCTTTAAAAGAAGAGACAGCAAATTGAGAGGGTGGGACAAGAAAATATTGACAGATGACAGCAGAGAAATAGATGGGGGGCAATGCAGAATAAATGGATAGAAAGGCTCTGGGCAGATAGAAAAAGAATGGAAGCAGAAAGAAGGAGACAGGATGATGTCTTCAGAAATGAAATGAAATAAAGCCTTGTGCCCCCATTGGCCTCATGGTGCCCCTGAGCTGCCAGCCTTGTGTTGTTATTTTGCAGGCTTGTTTGTGTGAGATGGGGTTCACAAGCACAGGTCTGACCCAGGGCATACAGGAAGCAGCAGGTTTCTCAGTGAGCTCAGTAGGACCAGTGCTTGCCTAGTCCTGGTAGATAAAACCCTAAAAGACACCACTTTTAAAAGACACCACCACCTTGTAATTTGCATTTGTGCACAAAGGTGACCTTCTGCACTAGCACCCATAACAACTTGCTAAAAACCACAAGGAAATTACCTGCAAAAATATAGTTTTCTTCTTTATCTTATGCAGTTGTCAGTAGTGAGGTGCTTAAACACAATGCCTGGGCTTAAAATTAGCTAGAGGCATAAATCAGTAGAATTGCTGAGGAGGTAGCCAGCACCTGGAGTCTAGCAGACTGTTTCCTCAGGGCTGATGTGCCAGGCTGGATTTCTTTGCAGCCATCGAGTTCATTCACAAAGCAAACACCCTGTGACCCATTTCTCCAGATACATTAGACAGCAGATAACAGGACTACTTTTCTGAGAAGCCAAACCTTCCTTGGTTAGGGCTTTAGTCAAAGGCTCTGTTCCTGGTCTCACAGGGCAAATTACCAGTTCTGTTCTCAGTGCATAACTTTTGGGATGTTAGCACTTAAAAAGGTTTAAATGCTTTCTACATGCATACATGTCTTGACATTATTATCTGGCAAATCATTCCTGTTCATAAAGGCTGATTCCTGGCTTTCCTCAAGGTTTCTGTTTGGGTGGATGTATCAGGACTGCTTCAATTGTTCTACTTTATAACTGCTTCCTACATTGAGTCCAAATGAAATGGAGTTACTGAATTCCTTTGCTTGAGATCTCACCCACAGTCACAGAATCACAGGGTGAGGTCATCAAGTCCAACCTATTGACCTAACACCTCCTCATCAACTAAGCCATGTCACCTCCAGTCCTTTTTATAATATGTCCAGGGCAGATGATCCCCTTGCCCAACCCACTCTTTCAGTAAAGAATTTTTTTTCCTGGTACTTCCCCTGGTACAGCTTAAGGCTAATAGTGGCTTGTACTCATTTGAAAGCAAACCAGTGAGAGATTCCAAGTCAGAACAACAACTTAAGAGGAAAATTAAAATAAAAGCAGAAAACACTGTCTTAAACTGACAGAGTCAGGATAGAACCTGCCACCCTGTTGGTCAGGGTGTTAATGGTGGCTGCAGTCCTGTTGGAGGGGTAGGTGTGGTTCTGTTGAAGTGGTGATCCTGTAGAAGGGTCTGGTCTTTGAAGGTCCAGTGATGGTCATGTCTTGTTCTCTGGGAATCCAGTAGGTACTCCTGTTCATGCTGTTCCAAATCTCAGATTATATCCAGGTAGGAATGCTTGTTTTCCCCCTGGGCAGAGCATCTCTCAATGGATGATGTAATTTTATGAGTCATGCAGTGAGACTCCATGGCCTGTTAATGGAGACAGCCCTGGAGGGAGTTATCAGGGATGTGTCATGGAAGAGATAAAGAACACTGCCCCACAGCTTATGGAGATGGTATAGAATACATACTTTTGGTTACATTTTACATTGTAACCTAAGACACTTGCTCACTCAGTTCCTAAGTTTCTTTTGTAGGCCAGGCATTTTCTTCCTCCCAAGACATCAAACAAGAAGTAGGAAATAAATTAAAATAAAAAGTACTGTAAAAATTATGATTTCAAAGTGTGTTACCTAAAAAGAATCCTCCAAATGGCTCTGCTTTTTTAATGAATTCAGGAAAAACAGAACCATTGTGAGGATGCACTGGTTGGTTGGGCATTATTCCTGCCACTGAAAAGCCTCCCTGTGCCATCTGAGCATGGGGTTTGGGATACATGTCTGTGTTGGTGCAGATATTGCTCATCTATACCCTGCTTTTCCTTGAGGCATCTTTGAACTAGTCCAAAACTCCAGGTCTGGCAACACCTATGCTGCCACCTTTTATACATTTTCAGACAATGCAGAAGGAGATGAGACAAAATCTGGCTGGTCCTGTAATTGTATAGATTGTGCCTCTGTTAAGATTTTCACTAAAGTTTATCAATCCTGATGTTCCCAGATCCTTTTGCTGGTTTCCAGTACTTCCATTGATCTGGAAATTTGTTCCCTCCATGTTACTGGTGTCAGAAGAATAACACAGATAGAAGATCCATTCCAGCCATGATTGGACATTTCTGATTTAGCTGAGGTTCCTTCCATGGCTCATTAGGGTAACACAGGAAAAGAGGGATCCTAAAACCAAGCATAGACACTTATATTCAAATCAATACTGGTTCTCCAGGCTCACAGTAAATATGTTGTTCCTAATAAGATGACCCTGAACCTTCAGAAATGAACTGGAATTGTAGAGCCTCATTTTCTGTGTATAATAAGGGGCCAGAAACCCTAATGTATTACTCAGGTCTCTTTCTGTATCATGATCACATCAGATGATCTTTCTTATTTCCCCTTTTGCATTGCAGAAAATTAATTTGAAATATAATTATGTTGCTGCTGGAGATCAGCGTGGCTGTTGGGCTGCAGAGTGCTCACCATTTGCTAGGTGACATTGTGTGATATTATCTCCTCATCCATCACGGTCCCTGCTCCTCTCATCCTTCCACAATTCCAGCTAATATCCCAGCTTCTGCCTGGTGAGCCTGCATGGATAATGACAGCTGTGAGTTTAGGCTTGTATGTTTTTATTTTGCTTCTTTTCATCCCAGGTCAGCAATGATTGCACAATGCTACCTTAGTACAGGAAGAAACACAAAGGTTTGTAATCAGCCCATGGTTCTATCAGCACAGAAATTGGAGTTGTTGTATTCAACAATGCTGTTAATATTTTTCAGGAAGGATTTTTTAAAAAGGTCACTTGAAAATGAAAACTGATTTTTCTTTCCCTTTTTTAAAAAAACCCTAATGTTACATTGGCAGAGGGAGGGTGTTTTAATGAGAATGCTTCAGTGAGGGTGCCTGCTTTTCTACAGTGCATTGCCTGAGGATTTGATCCCATTTCAATCTGTGACAGCATCACTTACTTGTCATGCTAAAAAATAGAGTTTTTTGTTTTAAGAGTGCAACTTTCTGACACCTGTCTATGCTTTGCTGTTTCCTTTTCTTACTTTGTTACAGGTAAGCCTTGATATTTCAGGCTTTTTTTTCTTTTTTTTTTTCTTTTTCTTTTTCTGAATGAGCTTGCATGAGGAGCACTTGCAGTGCTATTTCTGTGGTGCACAAAAAAGCAGCTGGATGGTGCTGAACATGGAGCATTGGAGCAGGGAAAGTGGCCTGTGAATTTGGGGGCTTCACACCTGGAATTTATTAACATATGGAGCTGCCTAGTTTTCAGGGTTTCTTGAGAAAAACAGGATACATTTTGCTTTTTCACTTGAAATATTACTTGTTATGTGTCCATACTTCTGCTTGAAGAGATTCTTCCTGGATGATTCTTAGAAGTAATTGGCACTGCGTTTAAGATCTTTAAGTAAAGACAACTCTTTCTTCTCCTCCTTGGGAGATGAAAGCCATGCTGAAAGCTATGTCTTTGAAAATTAGTTTCTGCTGTTGATGGGTCACTTGATGTGGTTGTCCTAAGAACCAGCCAACCCTGTTCTACAGACTGAAATGATACCTTTTTGAAGTTGGGAAAACATGTCAATATGTGTGCTAAATCTTGTAGTTGGAAGAAAACAGTCCCTTACTTTCAGCCTTTCTGGGTCTCTGTTGGGAAAAAAATAGAAGACAGAAATCCTAGATCAAATCCTGGGGAAGTCTCAGGAGTGCCAGTCTGTAGTTTATCCTCTGTACTTGGCATAACTTTATTGGCTGTCTTGGCAGCCCTGCAGGCACAGCGTGCCCAATGATGAGACCAATTTGACCTCGCTGCAACAAATGTCTATTTTACAGCCAGTGACTCTAAATTGCTTTAATTGTTCAATGGAAAGTGGAACATCTGCTGTTATCTAGAACTCATGCATTCCTCACCTTGGTATAGGAACCATTTGCTAGGGCTTTTTCAAATCTTAAAGCTTCCTCATCATGATGACTGCAATGTGTGCTAGAATTACATAAAAAACATTCCAAAACCATTCAGGTGTTGTTTAATCTGTTCTCTGTCCCAGGACTTGTCACCTATGGCTTTATCATCAGTGCAAGATCTTACAGCCTCTTTGGAAACATCTGCCCTTGAGCCCTACTTGGTATCCCTCAAAAGAAACATTTTCTTTTCTCTAGTGGTGCCTTTGTGCTACAGTTCAGGTTCATTATGTTTTCTGGCCAGACACACCAGGAACAGTGTTTCCCCTTTGCAACAGATCTATATATACCTCAAGATTGTTATGCTCACATATTTCCTTCCTGAGGTTCCTGTAGCCCATTACTAGTTATGTCATTGAAGATTTTTATCTAAAGCCTTCAGCACATTCCCTTGGCAGAAGAAATGTTCAAGAGCTCAGTGGTCACTGATGTGTGACTGCTTGTTGTAAATGAATACCACTAATATAGGTGTTGCACATGCTGACCAAACCCTGATAAACACAAGTAAAATTCCCTCTGTTCTCAGCTTTATTCTGTCCTCCTCATTACAGATTTAAATACTCACATCTTCTAGATGTTCTCACATGTAGCATGAAAGAAATAGCTGCTCTCATTGTGATTTCTTTGCCAAGATGTGCAAGACCTTTTTAATTTTGCAATAATTCTCTCCAAGCTCATTATGTCCTCCTGTGGACAGCTGATATGTGTTGGTTGCTTCAGCTGTGCCAGGATCCTTTGCCTGCATTAGCAGACATTGAGTTGAGAGGCATTTTGGTTTTATTAGCATGAACCTTCCACTCTCCTGCTTACATAATATCGTGCTTATTTGCTGTAATGCTACTGAAAGTCTTTCCTACCACAAGAAAAGTGAAAAAGGCAGGAACAGCAGGCTCAGTATGGACACTCCTAGCAGTATGCAACTCCCTAGAATTTCTGCTGCTCCAGTAACTGAATACCTTAATATTTTAGCTTGCTCCACAATATCTGCTGTATTTCCCCATACTGGCATCAATGTGTTTTTCATGTTTTTCTTTCTTTTTTTTTTTTTTTTTTTTTTTTTTTTTTTTTTTTTTTTTTTTTTTTTTTTTTCTCCCTGGGTGCCAACAGAGGATAATGTGCTGTCCTTGATGGTTTTGCCTACAGCAGAGTAATTTCAATATGCCATTCTTCCTTTGGCAGAACAGGAACAGATGACACTCATAAAACAGATCTTTGCATTAGTCCTGAGCCCTTCTCCCACATCCCTGGCACCATTAATATTTATTATTCTTCTAAATATCTCCTGGCAGGCTACTCAGAATGTTGGAAAAATTATAATAAAGGATTTTAGTCTGAGCACCAACAGCCTTCTTTGCTGCTCAATAAGTATGGTAAACTATATTCTGCCTGCTAGGCAGACAAACAAAGGAGATGTATCATAAAATTATGGAAAAGTAAGATGCTGTGTGGACCCTTAGGTTTGATCTACAGTCCTGGCTGAAATGGAGAGGGAACCCATTTTCTAAACTAGTACAGGATCTCTGGTCTCCCCAGTTATTATTGAAGGTCCTGTTTCACCTTCCCTATGGAGCTGGGAATTGCCTGTAGAGCTCAAGGGAGGCTGAAGGATGGGGGGATTGTGATGTGCTCTCCAGTGTCTCTGCTCAGCACTTCAGCCAAGACACCTTCCCCTTTTCCTATGCTGCTTTTTGACTAAGGTTGGATAATTATTAGCAAGTTATATATATATCTATATATGTATTAGGAAGGTAATAACCTGGAAGCTTCTGGACTTTCTATAGAGTAAAAGCAATTAAAAATATTACTGGAGACTCTGGAACTTCCAAATCCAGATTCTGCATCATCCAAAGCAAAATTGAAATATTTTTTTGCCAATATGACAGTTCTGCTAATAAATGCAGTGCTCTGGTGAGTGTATAAGTAAAGTAGTTTTGTAGTCTCAAGACTACAGAAACTAAAGAAACTTTTTCTTTAAAATTTAGGATCTCCAAGGGTTATCTCAGTTAGAAGCTCAGTTTGGTGATTGATCCACTGGATCCTTTAATCCATTGCAGATTACTCAGAGAAAAACAATAACAAAAAACCCCCAATCCTGCACGGAAGGAATCAGGCAAAAAAAAACATTTGCTGCTCATGGCACCATTACCCTGAAGTTTTTGTCTCAGGATCACTGAAGTTGGGTTGGGTTGTGCTTTTTGTTTAATCTGTTTCTGACCTTTCAGTCTTTCAAATGTGTGACCACACACTTAAGTTCAAATGATATTCAGAAAACTTATTTTTGTTTGTGTGGAGGCACAGCTGTGTTGCAGGGCTGGAACCTGCTGCAGTTTTTTCCTCCTGAGTCTGTAAGAGAGCTCAGTGATCCCCCACAACTCTCCCAAATGAAGGGCAGGTGTTATGGTCATCACTCTCAGCAAGGTTCCCTGCAATACCCCATAACATTAATAGGTTGTACTCACAGGTTATTTCCAGTACCACTGACTCAATGTTGGGTTAATATATTAATTTAATGGGAGCCCAGAGGGAAATGAGATAGAGGATGAGAAAAACCTCTGCAAACACGACAAGATGTTGATTCCCACTAGTAAACCTCTTTTGGGTAATAGTATTAGAGACTGTAATATCCTCCCTGCTGAAATAAAACAGTTTTCCTGTTCCCAACTGCTGTGGGTTGAAGAGCTGATGTGGGTGGGAGAGCTGCTCTGCCCAGAGAGGCCAGAGAATGTCTGCTCTGCTCTGACACATTTATTCAGTATAGTTGCAAAATGCAGGGTGTCTCTTTTGGCAGTGTGCAGGAAGGTAGGAGATCCAGGGCGGTGTGAAATCCATGACAAAGGAGGCTTCAAGAGCCACACAAATATTGTCACCTTGGGAAAGGAACCTTCAGAAAAAGCCAAAACCAAGGAGCAAAAGGCAGCAGCTTGCTGCACCCTGCAGGGCCCTGACACATGGGGGTGATGTTTTCTGTTCTAGAAATTTCTTTCAGTTATGTGACATTTCAAGGGAAATCATAGAGGGAATGAGAGTGGTCTGTTCCTTTTCTCATGGTCCTAATTAGGGAGCTACTGTTGCTTTGAGTGCTTGGCAGAAGATGTATCCATTCCTCAAAAGAGAACTATTGCAGCACCTGTTTTCTCAGAAATTCTGAATGTTCCCATTCTCCAGGGGTGTTGAGTGTTCTCTGTAGATCTTCAGACTCTCCAGATTAGTTATAGCCCTCAAGGCACTTCTGCTGGCTTCTCCCAAAACCAGAACTTGTGTGATGGAGGAGTTTAGAAAGATCTCTGATCCACAATTTGTATCTCCCCCTACTCCTGTTTGTAGTCCAAAACCTAAACTGCAAACTTCTCAGAGCAGCTGATGATCATAAATGGAATAATACATGGTGCACACATCCTGTCCTACATCTCTGACATTCCAAACCTGCCAAGCAGCCCCAGCAGCTCTCAGTCTGTGGCTGCTGCTGGCCCCAGCCTTTCTCTCTGTGTGATTTTACCTCCAACACTCCCCTCTCCTCCTGCCAATTTCTGTGAAATATCTATGAATTTTTATGTTGAGAGTGTTCCTTGCTGAGGTGTATCAGACCCCACTGCTCAAGGTCAAGACATTTGGGGATGGGAAATGTGGGGAAGAGAGGCTGGTGCCCAGAGCAAGGGACAGAAAGCAAGTTTATTGCCTGGGCTGCTTTCTCTGAGGACATCCTCCAGAGCAAACACTTAGCAGTTAGATCACATAAAAAATTCAGGTAAGGCTTGCAGTCTGAGGGAAAGACCTTGTTCTTTTTCTTTACTATCAGGCAAAAAGAAGTGGACCAAATACTTTGGGAAAAGGATGCAATTCTAATGAGATGCAAGATTTCATTCATGTTTCTCTTGAGAGGCTTGTAATACTAATAGGCAGTGTTCAACTTTTCTACAAAACTTTTTCAGGGGAAAAAAAAAGTTTCACTTATTAGTAAGCAGTGCATGATTTCTAGACATCTGTTAGAGTTTTCCCAGTTTATTTTGTTGGAAGTGGTAAATGTCACACTACCCAAGGTGGAGGAGACAGTGAGGATTTTTCCTTTGGAATTCAATTCTTCCTTATTTTCACTGTATGTTAAGAGCATAAACTATTTAATCATATTTCTTCATGAATAATATAAAGCTAATTCGGCTTTGTATATAGAGAAAAATCTTGGATTTTGCTGTTTTGGAGTTTAACAGCATTTAAGGTCAGTGCTTGCAAAGTAAACATTTCAATAGCAAAATCATTATGAAAGTGCTTTTGCTCTGCCTTGAAATACAGTGTATTTAATAATCTTGAATTTAAGAAATATTTATTTAGTAAGATACATTCTCAGTTGATTTCAGTGAGAATATGGAACTAACATAAAAAGTAGTCCTGAACTAGGCATTGCTTTCCAACTGCGTGCGGAAAAATTGTTCTTAGTTAAGGGGCTCTTCTCTGCTAAGAGAAACTCAAATATTGCTGTAATTTCACTTCCTTTAGCCCACCCTTTATGAAGAGGTCTCATTTGGCATGATAATGTATGATTAAATTTATCAGTTTTTCCCAGTATACCCCGCTGGCACCAATATGGAGAAATCTCCAGAAGGAACCCAACAGAAATAACTTATGTGCTGTGATTTGCTACACTTGCCTTCTGTAGTAAAGAAATACAGATTACAGGGATAATTTGGATATTGAAGAGGACCTTCTGTTGGAATACACTGGCACAGGTTTCCAAGTTTCTGCATTTTCACTCTGTTAAGGATTCAGCCCTTCACCTCGCCAGAAAATTGACTTGGAAAATGTTGCACCTTTTGTGACACATTAAAGATGCATTATGGATAAAAAAATAGAAAAGCAATACAGAAGAAAAATGGGTGAAGTTAACAGCTCCTGTGTCCCATCCCTGTGGTGTGCTGTGTTTGCTCCTCTCAGTGCTTTTCCTGCAGCCCATTTCCCTGGTGGGCTGGAGTCTGGCAGGGAGGTACCAGGGCTGTGCAGGAGTGCTCTGCTCACACAGAGCAGCTCTCCCTGCTCAGGCTGGAAGGAAATGACAGAACAGAGCAAAGCAAGTGCAGCACATTAGTCATAGTTACACTCCTTCATTACTGCTTCAAATTGAAAAATGCCAACCACTGCACAGCTCGCTGGAGTAAGTTCAGAGAGAACTGCACACATCCAAAGGTCAGGAAAAGGAAAATTATAAACTATATTGTTTTACTGCCTCCACAAAATAATTTATTTTTCTTTCTCTTTCTCTCAAAGTTTAAAAGAGAGAGTGATTGTGCAAGGGAATGAAATTTTAGAAATTAAATTTACTCGCAATGCAACAGCTTTTTTATTTGAGTAGAAAGCTTGTAAAGCAGGGCTGTATTTAGAGACATCCTTTGGGAACTGAGCCTTACAAGGTGAGATTTGAGAAGCATTGGAGGCTGATTTCTGCATATAAGGCATAATAATTTAGCAGGATAGTGGGAGTATTTGCCTCTCCTAATGGCCTAATTTAATTTATCATTTTTTTTTATAATTAGCTCTAAAACATTTTCATTTTATATGATTTCCATGTTGTGGGATGACATTATTCTGCACACTTGAAATGCTCCTAATTCTTTTTATTCTAACAAATAGAGTGTTAGAAAATTCCACTGTCCAAAAATTATTCTGACTTCTTGGACTTTGTTTTCTCTCCTTTTTTTTGGGGGGTTTTTTTTTTTCAAGTTTTGTTGTTGTTGTTGTTGTTGTTGGTTGATTGTTTCCCATTTTTATCTTTTTTCTGGCACATTCTATTGTTTGACTGACTGACTGCTCTGGAATTGCATATATTTATAAACCAAAAGCCTATATATATATATGACTGTGCTAAGAATATTTATGGGGTAAACATTTCTATGTTGTTTGGGATATTGGGTTCATTAGGTACTTCTGGTGCAAATATTTTTGTTTGTACAAACTTCACAGTAATGGGTCTCAATGCAATTTTATCTGAAATTTGCTACATATCAACAGATTTCTGTCAGTCTTTTTGAAAACAGACAAATATAAAATAGACATAAAAAGTGTCCTCTATTTCTGGTTGAGGCTATTGTGTTAAGCATAACTTGTAGCACAGTCCACTGGTCTCACTGATGCAAAAATGGGCAACTAAAACATCCCTATGGGATTCTGATATTAGTAAAATTGCAATAGTTATTATTTCAGAGATAGATTGCAAACAATTTAGACATTCTGAGAGATTCCTGTTGAAAACCTGTAAGTTATGTCTTTATAAGGCACTTGTTATTCCTGTATGTGTGGTAGATTTTTAGATTAATATCTTTTATTCTGTTTTTCTCAAAGGGTGGCTAATTAATGCAGCCTCCATGATTTGAAAGGTTTTAGGTGGATTTATCTCAACTGTGCCCTGGGTTTTCAGCCAGGATATTGGAGACCTGAATGCAAGACTAGAAATTTCTTTGGCACTGGAAAGTTTCTCTGTGGAGATGGAGATTATTGACAAGGGGACAACATTTGTTTAATGCTATTTCCAAAAAAATAAATTCTTATCATGTACCTCTTGTACCCCCTTTAATATTTTCTGAGAGTGATGTGCAAAACTGAGAGAAAAAACATATTCTAGCATGATATAATTTATTGGCAATACAACATGAATGTCAGTATTCTTTGTATGTAACACAGTGAGTCACTGATAAAATAAGAGATTGAACTACACAAATACAATATATTCTGTTTACGAGGTTTTAGCAGAAAACAGTCAAGCCAGCTGTCTTTATAAAGTAGAAAAATATAGTGCAATTTTTTTCGTAGAGTTTATTTGAGTAATTTTCATTATAAATTCTGCTTCTATGTTTGGAGAAGATGTAGAGGTCCAATTAGCATCAAGCTCCCAGAAAGACTGAAATGACAAGGAAGCAAGCATGCATTTCATATCTCCAGTTAAGAGCTTGAAGCCCATGAATTTTGTAACATGCTCTCATTTTTGAGATGACTTTAATTCCTTATGTAATACATTCAGCACTGAATTTTAATCAGTACACAGTTTGTTGATTCTTATTGTGTGAATTTGTAAAAATAACGAGTAATTGTGTCCTGCATAGTAAGAGGATGGTATTTTTGTGGATCAATAATGAAGGATTCAGTGATCCTTAGTAAATCCCTAGTATCGATTCCGTGATCTAAATTCATTTTAAGCTGATTTTTCTCCAGCTGTACTGTAGTGCTGTCCTCTGAAATCTCAGCAGTACTCCTCAATTGTTATATTAATATGTATTACATGTTAAAGATATGTCAAATGATCCAAGCAATTTAAGTGACACTTGATTGCTGAGATACTTGTTTGGCTTGGGGTGGTTTTTATTACCTTCTAATCATAATAGCCAATTTGCTGTGAAACTTCACCTTTTTTATTGTTCAAACAAGGTATGGAGCTTTCCAAGGGTTACTGTGCAATTTCATGTTGCCAGTGTCTGTCAACCATAAATAATTGTGACTGTCTTGATTTCTCTTTACACATCTAGACAGATTGCCCAGTGGAGCAGAGAATACCAATTTAACACTATTTAGGACAGTATTGTGAAGTATATCTTGAGCTATGAATTATCACTCAGGAGATGCCAGTGGGAGGCCAAGTTCAAAAAGGATGTTCCTAAGAAGGTGAATTCCTTAAACACAGTTTCTGTGTGCTGATTAGTTGGGTGCAAAAGGGAAAAGGTGCATTTTTGGTGGCCTTTTAACAGAGCAGAGGTTTTCCATCAGTGAGGGATTGTCCTGAGGTTTTTTCTAAAGTCTGCCTGAAAGCAATTAAGTAAGAATGAAACACTTTAAAACCACCAAAGTGTAGGACCCCAGGAGGTGGAATAATCAAACTGGGTTTTATAATGGAAAAAATACTGTCTCAGATTAGACCAAAACTGATTAAATTTGGGGGAACCAGGAAGAAGAAAGGTTGGACACTGACTTTCAGAAAACTTAGGCACAGCACTTTACAAAATGTCAGAGTCTGACATGTCTTTAAGTGATCCCCATAAGTTACAAATGAGTTTCTCAAAATAGATTTCATGGTGTAAGTTTCACTCACAATGCTGCTGTAGTTGAGTTTGCTGGAGCCAGTAGTTTTAATTCCTAACAGTGAGTTACCAGATACCAGAAGTTAATGGTGACTACAGTTGAATGAATCGCTCATTCTCTTTTGGTCCTTAGAAGTGGCAATCAAAAAAACCTCAAAACACACATATATAAAAATATTATATTTTTGTATGGATTATATTTTTGTATGGATTTCGTACAAAGTTCCTACTTTCAGAAATGTAGTTTGAAGCTATTTAAAATTTGACCTCTGTAATATTTAGGCAAAAGTTTGCTTTTGCTTACTCAGTCAAAATGGTCAGCTGCTGGCACCCAAACTGTATGGAATTTTTCTTGGAAATATCTATCCTGTAAGTGTAATCAGTCTAATTTATGTTCCTGCTATTACAGTTAGTGAAGTATTAGACACATAGTAGGAAACAGGTTACTTAGATAAACCTTTGAAACATGAAGTGTACTTTTTAAAAATAGTTTGTCTCATTTATATTTTACATGATATGCACAACTTTGTTATTCAGATTTCACTGTCTCGCTTGAGGGAGATATTATGAACAGTTGACTTGTTGTTTGTTATATGCATATTATTTATACTCCCATTTTGTGACACATTATCCGCTTGATCATATAAAGGAACACAATTTCAGATACTATTTAATATATTCTCTCCCCTTCCCCTAAAATCAGTAGAAACAATTCCCTAGAGGAAATCTATCAATGCCTGTACTTCATCTGTTGCTTGGAGCTGTGCTGATCTTTAGTCAAAAAACCTCCATAGGACCTGGCCTGAAACTCAGGCAATTCACTGAAAACCTTCCCAGTGACTTTGGATAACTCTCAGAAAATTGTAAGAATGGTGGAAAACACCCTATTTTGGAAAAAAATAAAAAGAAAATCCAAACCCAAACCTGTAGTCAAGCACTAATTAGAAAGTAGTTGAGATGCCTGTACTGCACACTTTGGGAATTCCACTTTGGGAATACAGTGCGGCAAAAGAAATCAAATTATCTGGGGCAATCAGGAAAACCTTAGTCCAAAACATGACTTTTCATTGACTGCTGCCCACTAGACATCTGCTGAGCATTGCTTGTTTAGCCTGATTAAAGAAAACCTTGGAATGATATTTGGCTGTGTATTTCCATGTATGTGTAAATATAATGAAATGGTAGAACAAAAATTAATTGCTTTTTGGCCTTCTTCCCATTTTTGTGTAGTCAATCCCTAGCTCTTTGAAGTCAGCCTTGGGACCCAATATTGCTACCAGGGAAATGTAGTAAGCTATGGATTAAATTTACTGAAAGAGAGTCCCAAAATATGAAGTGAAATCAAATTCCATTGATATTGGTTCTAGAAATTCATCATCTTAGGCTTTAAGTTCAGATCTGTGTCATATGTTATAAGTTTGCATTCTGACTTTTGAAGAGAATTTTTAAAAGTTTAGATAATTATTGTGCTGTCTTGAGAAACCCACATCTAAATATAAAAGGAAATGTGTTGTCTCTTGTTCTTGACTGGAAGACCATCCTGTTTACTTTAGTTCTGGGTCTCAAGTCTTGGCACAAAAGGTTTACTACTATGCCAAGGAAAACAGTAATGAAATAAATTTCATTTGAAATCACATCTGGATTTGAAGACATTGAGATCACACTGTTTTTAGATGTTGTGCTGCAGACCTCTATTGCTATGCAGTCTCACTGCCTTACTGAGTAGAATTCTTTGTATCTGCTCAAATTCATTAGTGAAATATCTTGCTCTGCTCTTTCACCTCAAGCCAAACACCTTTCAACACTTCATGAAGTTACAGATTTTATGTGGACATCTGAATACAGCAGCCTGTATTTAGCATTATGCTCAGGGTATGCTCATCACCACCAAAGAGATGCCAAAGAGTTTCTGGGGCCAGGCAGGAGGGAAGTGTTGACCTCTGTTTTCTCTTCAAAGAGGCTGATCCTCAGTCTTGCTGAGGTCAGTCTTTTTCTTTTTTTGATTCTTATTTTTTTAATTTTATATATTTTAAAGTCAATACTTTTGTTTGCGTGACTAATAATCATCAGTTCAACAATTACACTCTGATCTTTTTGTTCTTATTTTGCATGGCTTTAGCTCATGTTCTCTATTCCAGCTCAAGCAACAATTTTCTCAATAAAGCTGGACCAGGGTCCCCAGAAATGTTGCTCCAATCCTTGGGTTACAAGTTTGAAACCTGTCTCAGGGTTGTGTTTTTGGCAGAAATCCCTGGGTAGTTTAGTTGGTGTCCAGGTGGGTGCTGTGCTGCTCCTGGCTGGGCAGAGCACCCTGCTGGCAGTTCTGCTTTCCTGAGTTTCTGTTCTCAAGTCTTTTATTCTGGAATAAACTTAAGTACCTGGAAATGAGGCTGTAAGTACTGAGAAGGCTGTGCACGGTACAGGCAGTGCAGAAGGGGCATAAAGCTGGGTCAAGAGTGGAATTAGAAAGTCTTAGGCATAAATGGCAGCTTTGCTTGTGGTTGAGCTGTCTGGCTGCTCAGTTTCTCTCTTTGTGAAATGTTTTTTTTTGTTATGTATTACAGAGCAGACAGTGAAGATTATGTGATTAATGCTTTGCACGGTATTTTGTGAATGCAAAGTGCCATCTATCTTCTAGATGAAACTGTTAGAAGCAGTATTTAAACCTGAAAAGCAAAGATTCTGTTACAAGTTTACTATTAGCCCTTATCTAAATAGTTGAATTCAAAAAAATTGACTATATAGAGATTTGTCATCAGACCAAGGCATTTAAAAAGCACGGATCTTTCTATGCAAATCATTAATGTTTAAAAACGGGATTCTGATAATGTAATATCTGGCTTGATTACGTTTTCAGTCTTTCCATCAAGTTTTTATTTTTATTTTAAAATGCAGAAACTATCCCACTCAGAGTCAAAATCTCAATATTTTTGTGGGGGAAGCTTTCATTTTTGTCTATTCAAGGCAAAAACAAATGGTGAACATTGAGAATTTTCCTTTAAAAGAAATTTTATTTTCCAGTTCTTTAAAATCTTGAAATAATTCGAATGCCAGAACTGTCCTGTGCTCCTGTGACTGACAGTTGTGTGCACATGCAGGTAAAGCAGGTCCATGGGGGTGTTTTCTAAGAGGCAAGGTGGGGCTCTCTCAACATTGCTCAGTGTGAAAAGAAGCCCAGCTGGTGTTGGAAGCAGGTTCTTCTTTATATTCTGGCCATAACATATTTTAAAGCCTAAATAATTGATTGGACAACACAGGTTGTCTTTGTACCAGAGTGAAGGATATTCAATAAACAAATAACTGCTATTTTTTTGCACACTAAGAATTATGGAATTGGAAGCTTATTCAATGACCATTGTGATGGATTTCCTGGGTGTTAGAGACATCTCCAGTGTGTAATTCTGCTCTTCAGTGTTTGCACAAAGCTTTATTTGTTCATAAATATTCTTGTTACTCTATAGATAGATTCCTTTATACTTAAGCAGCCACTTGAATTATTTGTATGTAAGAGAGGAAACCTTCAGAGTAATGCCACTGGACTTGAAGATTCCTAATCAATGTGGAATATTGGTAACTGTGCATCACTCACCACATTTCTCATTGCCTTTTCTGGGGAGAGGATTCAGTTTTAAAATACTCTCTTCCATCTAGAGACTCATGTGTCTAGAAGAGTGTTTGACAGGAGTTTTTTTCTTTTTGTGCTAAGGAAGGGTAAAGTGACAAGGAGATGCACACTAGAGATGTCAGTTCATAGCATCCTGGATCTGGAATTGCTAATGAAGTCTCTTCTGTGCCTCATAGAGGATGTGCCAGTGCATTTCAGCTTCAAGAGGATAGAAGTACAAAGCAGTCAAGGGTACCTTCCTTATCACATAAGAAGAGAGGTTAAAAATACAAAAGAATGAGACTGTAATTCTGAATGGGAATGTTCTATTATTCATAAAGTATTTTGTTTCTGTAGAGAATCATATTATGAGATGACATTCAGATCTTATTACTCCTTTTGTTACTGTTGTGTGGTGCAGCTGTTCCACATTAGGGGGCTTCTCCTCCATTTGCTTTGCAGAACAATCCTATTTCAGCTTTTTTTCATATTTTTAGGGTGTGGTAAGGCAAGAAAATTTGTGCTTTCTTAGATTTTTTTGCTATTTTAAGGACTATGCATAATTTCTCCCTGAGTCACTAAACAATGTATTTGGATATAAGAAATTAACACCAAAATTGAAGATCAGGAAAAATAGTAAGAGATATATATAATAAAAATAAATCTTCAAAGTGCTGATGAACTATGCATTTATAACACTCTTCCTATGTTGTTTACCCTTCTGAATTTTAATTGTGACACTTCAGGAGTAATACAAATGTTTTCCCCGGCTCATTTCTATGCAGTGTAATAATTCTCCCTAAATTTGTGGGGTTTCTGTTCCAAGTGGGGAACAGGAACTGCCTCTCTACACTTGAATGATGCAATTTTTGACTTCCAATTAGTAAGAATAGGTTCTTTTCTGCAGAAAATTCTATTCTCCATTTCATTTTATGGCTATTTATTTCTCCTCAATCTGACACTGTGATTACCCACCTGGGTAGAAATTTGGATAAATACTTCTGACATACAGCACACTGCAAATTAGTACAATATGTAGATAATAGGTGGGTGACTGATTTAGATTTTCTGTTCAGGTCTTAAGGGGGATAAACACAACTCAGATTTTTCTCTGTAGTGCCTCTAATCTGCATTTGTAGTAGTACTGTTTGCAACAGACTTGCTATTTAATGCTGGGTAGAGAAAAACGCACAAAAATTCAGAGTAGCTCTGGTAAATAAAAGGTATTTTGTTCTAGACAAGATTTCCTTCCATGGAAAGGAAAATGCCAGTCTTTCCACAGTGCATCAGCTTAACAAATCCACTGTGCAAGGCCAAAGGCTGCAGTGCTGGGGATTGGGCACAGGCTGGCACAAGGGGAAACAAAAGCTCCAGTTTCTTCATTCCACTTGCTTTTGCAGTAGAAGCAGCTTCATTTGTGTTCCCACCAGTAAGCTGTTTGGATACAAGCAAAGCAAATCATGCATAAATGCATGATTGTGGGTACAAAATTGTGTAGATAATTTGAGTAGGAAGTAATAAAAAAGGCAGGACAGTCAGGATACTGTAAAATACAGAGCTTCTGGAAGTTTTCTCTCACACATGCAAGTACACTTATTTTTTTTTCCCACAACAGAGATTTCATCATATAATCTAACAACTGTGATCTTTATGTGACACTAAATAGCTCATATTTACAATTTATCAAGTTAATGAAACAGGATGTGGTCTGACACATGGCCTGTGGAACTGACAGGTTTCCAGAACAAGAATTTCCATGCTATGGTACAAAAGTCTGAAATTAGAAATGAAAAAACAACTTTGTGAGCAGGTGAGTTGTAAGATAGGAAATACAGCTACATCTTGGCATGAATACCTGCATGCTTAAGGTACTGCAAGTTTGTGTTTGGTTTTTTTCAATGTGCATTAGTGTATAGAAAATCAAAGTCTGAAGTAGTATAGAAAGAGAATTATGCCATTTTTCTCAGTCTTTGTGATCTCTATTAATAGCTTTCATCCCTGATGTGTGCTGGGATTTACATAACAGAGACAAACATACAAGAATCTCTGAATAAGAGCACAATATTCTCAATCTCCAGCCCTTTGAGAGCTCTGTTCCAAAATAATAGGCACCAGACAAAACAGGATCTCACTGCCTGCAGTGGGCCACAACACCCTTGTTGTTTGCCACAATGTTTAATTTGTTTCTTTCTATCTCCTTGGCTGATAATTGGAATGCTCAACCTATGACTTTTAATAATCTGCCAGTCCCAAGGTTAATAGACTGAAGTTTTGTAGATGCTTTGACTTCCTGTGTTTGGAATAAATTGCCCACAATAGAAAATGTAGATCAAGACCTCAGAAATCAAATTGACTAATTTTAGGAAGAAACAAGAGCAAGAGAGGCTGTTATTTACAATTACTGTTTCTCTTGGCACGTTTTATCTCCATTTCTTTTTGTTAGATAAATGCCTATGCAGGCAGATATATTTATCAATTTAGACATGTATGTGGTTCCTGCAAATATATCTGCCATTCTGCTTCCTTGCTTTTGCTCTCTCTCCCTGAAGCTTTATATCCCAGTGATTAAAAACATAGCTAGGTGTCTATGGCAATTTTGTAACTTATGCTATATGGGGGAGAAGCTTTACATGTAGTTATTTTTAAACTGCAAATTGTGATCTGTGACAAAATAATTAAGAAAAATCACGACTATTTCAGAGTTTCATGGGACTTTAAATGCTTGGTATTTTGTTGTAAATCAGAACTCAGACTGGCAGAAACATGATGTGGGAAGGATAAGGACAGGTTTTCCTGGTAGTGTTGTTTGTCCACTTCTACATGATAATGATTGAACATGAATTACCAGTTAGGAACTTGAAATATTGCAAAATAATTTGGTAGTCTGGGAAAAATCAGGCGCAATTTTCTTTGCTTTCAGTTATTACATTTAACATGTAGCTTACATTCTTAAGCTTTTTTAAGAGTTGGCCATTATTGTTGACTGTTAATAAGATTCTGAAGGCTTTGATTTCCAGAAGAGTAGAGCAAATCTAATGTTGTGGTGCTATTTAAAAGTTGTAACCTTGGCTTTTATGACAAAGTAACAGAGAGATTGATGTAAATTTTAATTAATGATGCTGATGAAATGAAAAGAAGATGATGCTTATCACTGTGCATTTGGTACAAATGGTTCTTATGGGACTGGCTGGGCAGACATAAATTTGATTTCAGGATGTGCTGATAAAGCTGATAATACTGCTGTAAGATTTCCATGTATCCTTCACTTGTCACTTCTATTATTTCTGTCAATAATGGGGATGAAGGCACTGGACTGTCACTATTCAGTTTTGCAGATTACGCAGACAAGGGTGAGACAAATAACAAAGAGAATGACTTGCTAACACTGAGCACAACTGGACACAGCACTTAGTCTAAGTGTTAGAAATAAGAAATTTTTTTGTGCTTTGTAGCCCACACTGCCTGCCTGGCTGCTGTCCTGATACACTTGACTGTAATTCAGCACAAGTTCCTGACACTAGCACCACTTCTGCTTTCTGTTGTCAGCTGTTGCCCCACTAAGTTTGTGAAAGGCAGGAATTGATGCCTTTCCCATTTGCCTGGAGTCTGTCAGGTCTGGGGCTGAGGATCTTTTGGAGCCAGGGGCAGCCTTTCCTTCCTTGATCAGAAAGCAGTTCTAGGATAAAGCCACCAGCCAGGCAGGGTCCCCTCATAACCTTGCTCCTCCTGGGGCAAGCTGAAATCTCCATTTGTTTGCTGGGCACAATATCCCCTCACACATCACACCCTGTGGAACCCAGCCCTTTCTTTCACAGGGGTCTCTGGCAGCCATCTAGGCTGAAAAGAATCAGATTATTTTAGCAGGCAATTCATCCTGCTTACCTGAGATAGCTGCCATAGGACAGAAAAATTGCATTCTAGAGAAATCTTGCTTTTCCCTGAGGGATGGCTATAAACTAGATTTACACATATTTAAACTATCCTAATATTTAGATGGCTAAAGTTAGGTGAAGTGAGCAAAAGGTGTAGCATGAAATGAGTGGGGGAATTTAAGACTCATATTTTTGTATTTAATACCCAAGGAGAATTTTCCTTTGGTTCACCCCACAGCATCTATTGGATTCAAGAACAGAAATTTTTCTTTCTTAGCATCTTGAGAACTTTGATCTGCAGGAAGCTGCCTGGGCTAGAAATATTTCTAAACCTCTGCTCTCAGGCCCTTCCCTGCCCTTGCTAACAGAAATAGCTTTGCCATTCCAAGTGCTACTGGCCAACACTTGCAGCAGCTCCTGTCTCACTGACTGCAAGAACATTATCTGGGAAGAACCTACTTGGCCCAGATCCTTAGGAGCCCATAACAATTCCTAGAGAATATCACTCAACAGGGACACCTAAAGAAGAAATAAAAGATCGTTTACCTACTCCTGAAGTTGTGAGTTTCAAGTAGTGTCTAAAATTCAGTGTCAGGTAACAGGCTTTAGGATTAACTATTGGGACCCTGAGGAATTAGCAAGGACACCTGTTGTTATTCTATTCACAGTTAGGCACCTGGGTACTTGCAATGCTGCCCACACAAACGTGGCTTTACTCCAGAGCAGCCCCCAGGTGTGGTAAAGGCACTGCACACGTTTGTGTAGCATTAGGAACAGGGTGAGAGTGATCCAAATAAAGGAGTAAGTAAGAAGCCTTTGATGGAATACTGCACTTGCAAGTTATAATTTTCCCTCTGTTCTGATCCCCATGCAATTTATTCTGAAGTCATTATGTAAAGAAACTGCAGGCTCCCTGACAGAAAGGTGTGTATGAGGAGTGTTCATTAGAACAGCAGAGAGAGTGACACTGAGGGTATTTGCCTGTCCTCCTCCTTTCCTCCCACAGAGAGCAGCAGCAAACGTGCCTGTGGCTGGCTTCTGCCTTACACCTCTTCAAAGAAGTTTCTTTGAAAGTCTCTTACACAAATCTTCTGTAGAGGGCTAAATATGCAGATAGAAGTTAACTGAGTGCACTGTGCATCACAGGATACTGAACTTTGGTGTTTATAGAATAAACACAGAAGCCCCTGGGAAGCAGCTGCTAATTTATGTGGAGCACTGGCAGCCAAACCAGAAAATCCCTGGCCACTCATGGGCAGCACTGGGCCATGTTTGATGTGGCAGCTTGGGGTACTTTTGACTATTAGCATTTTGTGACAAACTTCACAGCCTCTCTGCACAGGGCAGAGTCCATAGAGGATGGCAATCAGGAGTGGTGTTTTATTCCTTTTTGCATTGCTTACACCAGTGGGGAGCTGCAAGTGGGAGCTGCTCTTGTGGTGCAGCAAGTGATCTGCACTTTGTGTAGGCAGGCTCTTCATGGGTTTGCAAAGCAAAGACAAGATTGTGGTGAGCTGGACACACAGCAGCATGTAAGAGCTTTCTAGACCTCATAGCTAAACAGGAATAATCCTTCCTTTAGCACAAGCTAAGTCCCTTCTGTGCACTGAGGTCTGTAGAACATGCTGGTATTGCTAGTGTGATTCAGCTGATGTGTGGTGGCTTTGTGTCCTTGGCAGTTTTGCAATTATTTGTTTATCATTTTGCAATTATAATATATTATAAAAAATTCAGATAATGAGCAAACTTTGTGTGAGTAAGGATATAAATGTTTTGTAAAAACCACGTTTAGTCAGCTCTTGATGCTTGCTAGTCAGGCAAGTAGCAGGCAGGTAGAGAGGTGGCAAGTTATGCTGCCCTAAAGCCATGTAGACTTATGTGAAAATGTCCTACTTATGCAAATGGATCATAAAAAAGGACAGAGTCTGGCCTCCAGCACATTTAATAGCATTCTTAGACTTTGCCAGGCAAGTGTTTCTTCCTGCCTCATGGTTTTGATAGATGGAAAGTTACTGCTAATGCATTTTTAACTCTGAGTATTGTAGTGAAAATGTCACCGACTGAAATGCATTCTCTCTTCTACGTGTGCTGGCTCCCTTAACATGTCAAGTGCTGCTAAGTAGATAAAAGGTGTGGCTGCCCTGAGATAAATTGACTTGTTCTGCCTGGCTTATAGACTGTTCTTTCTGTGTCCAGCATCTCTACACCAGCTCATCCCATCCATCTGATACCACTCAGGATCCCCCCCTGCCTTGGCAGCTCTGGCTCCCCTGGCACTGCCTGGGCTGGGCTGGAGCTGCAGGTGTCACACCAACCATGGCACTGCAGTGTCACACCAGCCATGGCACTGCAGTGTCACACTGCACATGGCACTGCAGTGTCACACGAACCATGGCACTGCAGTGTCACACCAGCCATGGCACTGCAGTGTCACACTGCACATGGCACTGCAGTGTCACATTGCACATGGCACTGCAATGTCACACCAGCCATGGCACTGCAGTGTCACACCAGCCATGGCACTGCAGTGTCACATTGCACATGGCACTGCAATGTCACACCAGCCATGGCACTGCAGTGTCACATTGCACATGGCATTGCAGTGTCACACCAGCCATGGCACTGCAATGTCACACCAGCCATGGCACTGCAGTGTCACACCAGCCATGGCACTGCAGTGTCACACTGCACATGGCACTGCAGTGTCACACCAGCCATGGCACTGCAATGTCACACCAGCCATGGCACTGCAGTGTCACATTGCACATGGCATTGCAGTGTCACACCAGCCATGGCACTGCAATGTCACACCAGCCATGGCACTGCAGTGTCACACCAGCCATGGCACTGCAGTGTCACACTGCACATGGCACTGCAGTGTCACACCAGCCATGGCACTGCAATGTCACACCAGCCATGGCACTGCAGTGTCACATTGCACATGGCACTGCAATGTCACACCAGCCATGGCACTGCAGTGTCACACCAGCCATGGCACTGCAGTGTCACATTGCACATGGCACTGCAGTGTCACACCAGCCATGGCACTGCAATGTCACACCAGCCATGGCACTGCAGTGTCACACTGCACATGGCACTGCAGTGTCACACCAGCCATGGCACTGCAATGTCACACCAGCCATGGCACTGCAGTGTCACACCAGCCATGGCACTGCAGTGTCACACTGCACATGGCACTGCAGTGTCACACCAGCCATGGCACTGCAATGTCACACCAGCCATGGCACTGCAGTGTCACATTGCACATGGCACTGCAATGTCACACCAGCCATGGCACTGCAGTGTCACACCAGCCATGGCACTGCAGTGTCACATTGCACATGGCACTGCAGTGTCACACCAGCCATGGCACTGCAATGTCACACCAGCCATGGCACTGCAGTGTCACACTGCACATGGCACTGCAGTGTCACACCAGCCATGGCACTGCAGTGTCACATTGCACATGGCACTGCAATGTCACACCAGCCATGGCACTGCAATGTCACACCAGCCATGGCACTGCAGTGTCACACCAGCCATGGCACTGCAGTGTCACACTGCACATGGCACTGCAATGTCACATTGCACATGGCATTGCAGTGTCACACCAGCCATGGCACTGCAGTGTCACATTGCACATGGCACTGCAGTGTCACACCAGCCATGGCACTGCAGTGTCACATTGCACATGGCATTGCAGTGTCACACCAACCATGGCACTGCTCAGCCAGGGTGAGTGGCCGTCACCCATGTCTGGGTGCTCTGCTTACTGTGCCTGAATTCAAAACAGCATGGGTCTTCTTATTCAAAGGCACAATCATGTTTCTAAGTGCATTTCCTGCTAGAAAGTCTCATGGGGAATGTTAAAAGTGGGCCCATGTTCGTCTCCTTTCTCAGGAAAATGGTGCAGTTGATTTTCCTGCACACCTATGATGTGGCATTTTTTCTGCAGTCCATCCCTTTTCTGCACAAGTCCTCATTTGTGTATCAGTTATGAGAATGTTTCATTTATGAAAATAATGACCTTTTAATCCTGCTTTGGAGCAAACATTGCAGGTATTCATGATTTCCAGCACTCTCTGCTTTTAATTTAGCAGGGGCAGAGCCTGCTAGGTTGTGCTGTCATGCAGGGGGCTTGTGGGGAGTAACTGTGGGCAAAGGCAGCTGATATGTAACTATTCAAACCTCAGCATTTTCTTGTCTGAGAGTTCTCAAATCTTGGGTATGTGATCTGTGTGCTGAAGCTGTTCCAACCAAATGTTTACTATTAGTCTATTGCTTCCAGAAATTTAGAGAATTCACACATATTACAAAAAGTAGCATTTTTCAGAACAGACATCACTGAAAGATGTGCTCTATTAGATAAAGTGGTTTGTTTTGCACTGTTATAATTAGGGTTTAGCTCAGACAATGTTTTCTCAGTAGCCGCATGTTGTTTGAATAATTCAACTATGAAGAATATTCTGAGCTAAACTCTCCTTTAATTCCAGCCAATTTATGAACCTTCATTCAAATGCTCTTCAAGATGCCACTGTTTTAAAATTAAAATATTTTGCCTTTCTAGTTACTGATTCAAATAGTTTCCTTCTGCTTGTCTAGCATCCTTTGTTTATACTTAAAAAACAAAGTGACATAATAAGTTTTTGGCATTTTTATCTGATGGAAATAACTAAACTTTGGTACTGATTTGCTTTTTTTGCTGTCTTAAAATGAGTCCACATGGATTGGAGGGTTCACATTGCAAACACTACTGGGTTCTTTAGTGATCTGCAGCAGTGCTCTGCTGAGTTAGATTATGGAAGATTTTAGGACAGTTTCCCTAGGAAATGACATTTATATGCTTGTGCTGTATATCTCTGTTTTGAACATGTGCTTTATTTCTTCTCCTTGTGTGTTCCTGTCCCCAGAATTCCTCTCCTGCATGGTTTCTGAGCAGGGACTATTTCTTACTTCACCTGTGCAGGATCTCACACCTTGCCTCAGGTTTAGCTTTTGGGGCCTGAAAGGATTTTCTAGTGCAGATTAAAAAAACACCCAGCAAACTGATGTTGATAATGAATCATCTGCCTTGTCTGCCTTCAAACCAAGAAAAAAAATACTGGATTTAAGATCCAAGCATTCTCTGGAGCTTTGAACCCATTGATCAGCTTTGAGAGGGAAGGGAAGGGAAGGGAAGGGAAGGGAAGGGAAGGGAAGGGAAGGGAAGGGAAGGGAAGGGAAGGGAAGGGAAGGGAAGGGAAGGGAAGGGAAGGGAAGGGAAGGGAAGGGAAGGGAAGGGAAGGGAAGGGAAGGGAAGGGAAGGGAAGGGAAGGGAAGGGAAGGGAAGGGAAGGGAAGGGAAGGGAAGGGAAGGTGTTCAGAGGTTCCCTGGTGACCATGTGAGATGTTTGGGTGCAGGAGGCAGACTCTGAGTATCCTCTCTGATCTCCCTGGTTCTCTCAGGGAGGGCTGGAAGTATGGACTGACAGCTATAAATCACAGGTCCTTATAAAGGGAACCAGCAGACAGAAGACTTGGGTCACAGTTTGCAACCTCCTGCACAGCAAAGGCCAGGAGTCTTTGAAATGCAATCCAGAGCCAGACTGCTCCTGTTTAAGCTTCCTTGAATTTGCTAATAAACCAAATTTAGAGGAATTCTTTCTCACTATGAGGAAAAAAGATCATTGTAGTAATCTTTAAAGAAAGTTCCCTTGGCCTGTAATTCCACTGTAACTGGTTCTTTTGGAGGAAGGTCTAACCTTAAGTGAAACTGAGCCTGTAGTAATTTTTAGGAGCAATGCATACCCAGTGAATTGTGAAAAATAAGGTCTTAAACCTTAGGGAAACCCTTTGGACTTCTATAGGGATCTTAATCTACTCTAAAAGGTGGGCATGGTTCTAAATGTATTTTCTAGTGAGCTCTGTACTCCTGGAAGCAGTAGAGAAAATTGCTTGACCAGCTAATGGGATTAGCCAACCACATTCAAAGGTTTACAGTCCACTATGGAGTATCTAATTGAGTAAGATGGATATTTCTAATATTCATTGCTTTAATTTTTATGTTTTATTAAAGTATGAAAGGCTCAGTGCCTGCTTGGAAGATAGCTGGAAGGTTTCCTGAGAGAGGGATTGTTTAGGGTAAAATAAACCAGAAAGGCAGTAAAAAGAAGCAGAGAAGAAAATGTTCTGAGAGCTTCTATTGTGCTAAGGGTGTTTGTGCATCTATACAAATTACTCAACTGGACTGTATTACCTTCCTGTGATGGTGTCATTGACGGGGGAGGAAATTGTGACTTTAGAAGCTAGAATAAAGACTTATGGAAATAATAATTGTTGTTAGAATTATCTGAAAATGCAGCTGGTTTTCCACTATTTTCAGCTGTTGTAGTGCTTGCAAGAGGACACAGAATGCAAGGACTGAATCTCCCTGTGCAGGTTCCAGCTGCTGTAGGAGCAGAAGGATGGCTTTCCCTGTTCTTTCTTCCTTTCCACCATGTCTTCTCTATGACCCTGGTGTCTGAACAAAATGTGGGTGTAAAATTCATCCCTGTGTCCTTGTTGCCTCTGGGGATGTAGGTGACAATGTCAGTGTTTCTCTGCAGGGCTGTGCTGCCTGAAACAGCCTGGCCTGCAGGCACTGGGCAGAGCTGGCCAGTTCTCTGACTCAGCCACACTGAATGGCATCTTTATCAGGCTGATGTCAAGTCCTGAAGTGTCACACCCCCAGTCTGAGTCATTCTAAGTCTTGTCCAGTTTAGTGAGGTGTCAAGGGTAACACCCATTTGCACAGCTGAGAGCAGAGAGATGCAAACCCCAGAGACACTCTGCTCCTCACTCTGAGAGCAGCACCCAGAGGGAATCAAACATTCCCACACGTGCAGTGGGGATGGCCAGAACTGTGGCAATTATTGCAGCCCTGCAGGTCAAGAGGACTTCCTTACAACGAGCATTCCCAAATCTTTGGGAGAGCCAGGGCACTGTGTGTGCTCTGAGACACTTCTTGCTCAGTTCTGAGCAAGGGAGTTCCCAGAGAGGGAGGGGACACCCAGAAATGTGCATTTAACATCTGCAGGGGTACATTATCCAAGTAAGGATTGAAGCAAGCATGCTACAGGCCTTAGGAAAGAAAGAAACAGATCTGAAGAAAATCTGTAAGATGCTTATGCCATAAAGGCATAAGAAGTCATCCTGATAATGAACATACAGAAGGTTGCAAAGATAGTGGGGAATTAACCCCATTAACTTGAAAGGGGAAACAAAAGCATGTGTCAATAAATATTTACTCTCCTTCTGGTATTTGAAAGTGTTCTTATTTGCAGAGCAAACTGAAATCTTTTCTGTGGGATTTTGCAGAAGTAATATTAATATTAACTTTGTGTCTTTGTTGCTTTATTTTATTTCTTTGAAACAAGTAGTAAATTTACCATTGCAAAAATGAGATTTTTTTTTTTCAGTTGTAAAATTTATCTCAGCTCATTTGTCATGAAAATTTGCCCCTTAGGACTAGTTTGAACAGTATCCCAGGTGTTTAATGTTGTTCACCTAATGAAGGCACAACTCATGAAAACAACTATTGAACTGTAGTACACTTCATGAATACTGAGGAGGCATTCAAATTTAAAATGCATGTAGTGGTAACTGGGTCTATAAACTGCTGCTCCTGAAGCCTCGATGCTGGATGCATATTTCTCCAAATGAACATTTTTCTCTTGCATGTTTTTCTATTTACTAAAGCAGTTTGTAGATCTCCATTTAGCTTCATCAAGCTGCAGAGAGTACAGTTGTAATTAGTTTGGCCATGGAGGGCTTGGCAGATTTTTTTGTGAAATACTCTACTTCATAACATGCCTTACTAGTCACACTCCTGTCCTCTTAAATAAGAGGAAATGAATCGTAGTTGGATGCAAATGATGTAGGAAAAGAGGTAAAGTGCAGAGAAAGAAGGTTTTTATATCCAGGTGTGAGGCCTGCTGTGCATCATGCTTTGTTAAAGGGCACGCTGTGTGGAGAGGAGGCAGCAATATGGGTGGAGCAGGAGAAACCTGCTGAAACGTGTCCAAAAGGAGTTTTAAAAAAAGCAAAAGCCTGACCCAGTTGCACCCCTGAGAGAGAAAGGGAACCAAATAAAGGGATCTGTGTAGACACAGCACCACAGGGGCAGCCTCTGCCAAGGCAGAACAGGAGATCTCCTGCACAAATGCCACTGAGATGCTGGAGCTCTGGGAAGAGGCAATGCCTGGTGTGCCTGCCCTAGAGGATGCCTTGGGGTGAAGCTGCTGTTGAAATGAGATGTCACTCCTACTACAGGGGAGCTGCAGCTCTGTCAGTCATAGCCTGAAAACAGAAAGTCTGTATTCCAGGTAGCTGAAATGAAATACTGTCGTTGTCTGCCACCCTGATGACAAGCCCACTTTTCCTTTCTTTTCTCCTTTTTTTTTAAAGCTTCATTTTGCAATGCCTGGTCCAAAGGCGGGGGGATTTTGCCCTCTTCTCTGAGCTGATGTTGCTTAGCTCTACTAAAAATGCATATCAGCATTTGCCAGACACAAATCATTGTTCTTGACAGATTATGCAACTTGGATTATAAAAATCCAATGTTTTTCTCTTTCTGTCTGAAAATTTGCGACTTGCCAGCATGGTGGGAGGCGTTAGTGTTCTCATTTAATTCTCAGAATTAAGCATATTTTCAAATTTAGGTTGGCTAAAAGTAAGAGTTCTGTTCTGAGAAAAAATGGTTGATGTGCTTCTGCCTGTTGTTGCTGAAATGGCTGTTGAATTTCTCATTAAAAATCACTGGGAGTGTGTAACGCAGCACAGAACAGTCAGGATACTCATAGCAGGAGACAGGTCTCTGTGCAGAATTACCAGGCTCCAAATAAATGCTCAAATGCCCATATTTTTGACTGATCTGAGATCACTTAGATTCTAGAATATTTTGATCTTTCTTTTATTTTATTTTTAACTAGTCATTGTTCTGTAACCCCAAAAAATATTTGCTTGTGAACCAGCACTAACTGCAGCAGAAAAATAAAAAGGAATGCTAGATAGCTCTACTCTTCAACTTTTACTGCATCCCAAAATAGCTCTAGACCTCATTCTGCTCTGAGATCTGCAGTGCACATCTCTGCTCTGATATGCTGCTCTGTCCTGTATTTTTAGGGAAACCAGTAGGAGTCCAGAGTATGTAGGGCTGCAGAATCCTCCATCTTCCTTGCTGACCTTAGACTAGGTTTTCTTTCTGTGTTTGAAATGGATGTGCTGCTGTGATATTAAAAATGACTGTGATATTAAAAATTTCATTCTTGTTGCAGACAGGTGGTCAGTGTTTTGCATTTAGCCCTTTGTGCTTCCACTTGAAGAGCAAAGATGAACTCCTAATTCTGGGGATGTATTTTATTTTTGTTTTTATTTTGAGGCTGCCTTGTGTGAACACTGTAGATTCACTACATGGTGTCACCTCTGCCATGATTCCTGTGGCTGAGACACAAGCAGATTTTATTTAAAGAGCCTAAACTACCAGATTTGGTAAATGATATGTCTCATGCATCAAAATAGTGAAAAGTGAAATGGTGAGCTGGTGAAGAAATCTGACTGGCAGATCAAATTTCTTAGCTGTTGTGCTTGAAAGCCAGACACTTAACATCATTTTAATGCAGCTTTTGTGTTTGAATTGATATAATAAATGTCAATGTTGAATAGCATAAGGTCATATTTTAGTACTTTGACCACAAGTGCAATCTTCCAGGATTCAGTTTTATTACTATTATAACAGTCACGCTGGAGAAGGTCACCAATATATCTTTCAATATGAAGTAACATATGAATGAATAGTTTATACCAACTTTATTCTCTGCAATGTGCTGTGAGCTGTATTGACAGAGATCTGCCTGGGATATACTCTGTGTAACTCTGGAGCTGCTGTAATTGTGTGTTGCTTATGATTATTAGGGCCTTAGTCTTTGCAAAGAAGTGAACCTTTGAGGTTTGTACTCTGCTACTTCAAAGGAAAAAGGGCATTTTCTTCAGCAGTATAGATATTTACTCTGAAAAGCACAGCTATACACCACACAGCATGATGAAAATGATCCAGCTTTTGCATACATACTCTTTGGTTGAACAACAACAGTCCCCAGCAGTGCCAGATTTCAAAGGTAATACATCAAGAGTGTGTATCAAAACCTGTGTGCACCCTCTCTGCTTATAAAGAGAAAGACTACACTGATCTTTAAAGCTGAAGTAATTGGACACCTACCTGCATATTTACATTGCCTGACATAGTGTAACAATTACTTTTTCTTTTTTTTTGTGTGTGGCTTCCAAGGTGCATTTGTACAAGATGCAATAGATATCCTTGATTCTTCTTTTGAGTGAAGGCTGTGCTCCAAGTGAGGCCATCTCTGTTGCCCTCTGTGGAAGCTCTAGCACTACTGATTTTCTTCTGTTTCTTCTGTTGGGGATTCATCCTAGTTTGTTTTGTAAGGAATTTTAATGAATTTTTATCATGTGAGGATGAAATGCTTCTCAACTTATTAACTTGTATATCTTACTTCCTTAGAGAAAAGTCACCAGTTTTTGTGGAAATTGAGAGTGGGGAGGAAAAAAATGCAGGGGTTAAAAGGTTTAGCAACATCCAGAGCTGTACTGAATTATGTAAGGCAAAAATATTAAGTAATAATATTTTTCTTATTGCACATAGCCTGTTTGGGGATTATGTGCAGCAGGATATATGGATCCCAGGCTCCTTTCTTTACTTTTTGGGGGCTTTAAAGCATTCTTGTAGCTAAAAAAGTTGTTACCTTGGAAAACTTTTTTGCTTTTCTCTTTTTTTTTTCACTATCTCAAGAGTTAGAATTAGTGAACAGTAAGACTGTTTTGTAAAGCTGAAGTCCCCAAACTGTTTCTGCTTTGTGTGGTTTTGAGTGCACAACAAACAATTGGAGCTTTCTGCTCCTGCTGTCAGTCAAGATCTCCTATAGCTGTTGCAGGTTTGTGCGTCCCATACCAGAGGAACTGGGTTTCAAATCTGGTTTGACAGCTCTGGAGGGGCTGTGCTGTGCATGCAGCTGTTTTTGTGGTGAGAGCTGGGTAATGGAGGGTGTCAGATATTTCAGGTGTGCTTTGCTGAGGGCAGGGTTTGTGCTGTGAGCTCCCCAGCACAGGGAGGATGCAGGTGAGGGCTGTGTCCCACCCAGTGCATCCTCCTGCCCTTGGTTCTGTCCCTGCCTCATGCCAGCAGCAGAGGACACTGCTGTGTGTCCAGCCCTGCCTGGCCTTTCCCTTGGGGTGCCCAGGGCAGGGAAAGTGATCCCAACCATTCCACCTACCCAGGTGTGATGGGACAACAGGGCTGCAAATGTCCCAGCTGTTCAGCCCAGCCCCTCGTCCATCAGTGTTAAGCCATGTTTCAGAAAAGCATTTCAAGGAGAAAATCCTTCTCCTTGAAGAATCTGAATCAAGGTAAATAATTTTCCTGACATCTGCTTCCACAATGTTTTGTTTGCCATTATGTGCAGATCTATTCTTTTGCATAGCACTTGCCAGTGTGGGAACATTTTGTTCTCTGATGTATTCAAAATTATGTTTAATGACTTTAGCCTTCTCCTATTAGGACTTTTATTTCTGGAAAATGTTTATAGCATGCAAGCAGAGGAAGCAGGTGCAAACGTGCAGGCACATAAGCTCAACCTCCAAGAGAGAGTTTAGTTGTTGGTAAGTTTGGGGAGTTTTTTGATAGATCAGTGGCAGTCTCAGAAATGTCATGCTCCAAAACGCAATTGTGTGTCTATGTGAGTTAGGGCAAGAAAATAATTTTTGAAATTGTATTTTAAGATGTTTGTTACCCTAGCAATCTCTCCTACTTTGTTAAAACTGATTTCCTTTTGTCCTGTAGGTTGTCCTAGAGCACACTTGGGGAGATTGGAGATGTTTTGATATTGGATTTCTGAACAAGGAGACACCCTTTGAGTTTCAATGCACGTACACATCTATATATCTATAGCTTACACAAGTTTAAAGGAAATCAATTACCAATTGACTATTGCAGAGCAATGGTGATAGCATCTGGAAGTGGGGATAGTTTCCTAAGTCTGAGCAAGGTTTTTGAATGTTCCAGTACTTTTTGAGGGCAAAATTACTCAAGGAGGAAGCTCCTACTTGAAGAATTTCATTATTTTAGATTTCTGTAAGTGCAGATGAAAATGCAGAGGTGTAATTTGCCACTGAATGTTTCCAAATCTAAAACCTGTAAGACAGAGTTGCTCTCAAGGTGTTCTCTCAGTGGCCCCCATGGCTTTGAGCTCTGTCTGCTCCTGTTGACCTTTAAAGTGTGCTGGAAGGCTCATCCCTTCCCTGAGCCTTGAGGAGGGAGCCATGGCTACCAAATGGAATTCCTGGTTTTTCTTTCCTGCTCAGTCCTTGCTGGTTGGAAGGCCCAGGTGAAACTGTCCAGGATGCCCAAGGGCAAACACACTCTTCTGAACAAACTGAAAGAAAATTAAAGCGTGTAAAGCAAAACGAGTCAGACCATTCTCTCTCAGCAGCAGAGTTTGCTCTCAGCTTTATTCAAACATTGGTTCCCCATTCCTCCTCCCACTGGAAAACATTAAATTATTATCAGTGATACTGAGTGTTTCATGCATTTTGTAGTACCTCAGGTCATAGAGGTTGCCAGTAAGTGCAGTGTTTTATTTCCAAGTGTGGGCATCTTACTGTCTTGGCTGCTGCCACTGGATGTTTAGGTGTCAGAACTCTGCTACATGTGTGGTGTCAGCTCTGCCTGTGAGCACAAGCTACAGCTCCATTTCCCAGCCTCCTAATTGCTATTAAAGAAGACAGCAGCAACCTTGCAGCTGGCATCTCATTTCATCAAAGTAGTGATAAGTTATATTCAAAAATACCTTCCCTCACTTCAAAATCCTTTCATTTTGGTGACAAATGTTGGAGGATATTTGCATACAAATCGCTTTCTTCCAGGAAAAGGCTGAATTTTTTGGTGCTGCTGTTGTTTTTTTAATGCTTTCTAAACATAGTTTTTCTGAAAGTTTTATGAACCAGTCCTCTTTTTGTTTTTTTTTGTTTTTTTTTTTTTTTCCCTCATACACAGCCTGATGAGCTGCTTCTGGAACAGAGAATACTGAAATAACATTAAATTGCTTGTTGGTTCCTCTTTTGAGGACAGCCTAAGCATGTTTTGCTATAGAACAATTTCCCTTGGCTCTTACAATTCTATGGCTTCTCATCTCCATTCATAACTTTGCTTATCTTGCACATATAAATTAATAGTATAAGTACATTTGGATTTAGCATCATGGCTGCAAGGGTTTTTAAAAATTTTTCAATCTTGTTTTTAACTTTTTTTTTTCAAGTTTGTCTTAAGAGATTGGGGATTTCATTCATTAACCCTCAACCCTAATCAACTGTCCTAAGAAAGTGGAAGTCAAATGGAAGTGTTATTTACTCTTTCTGATGGGAAATACGGTTTAAGAGAGTTTAATTCTCTCCTACTGAAAATCTGCCCTGTAGAAACACTTTTATCTCTTGATGACTGGTTGCATGGCAAAAACATCTCAGCCTAATCTATCCTATTCTTGGACACCATTTTATCTCTTCTGCAATTGAATTTGTCTGTAGTGGAACCAACATTCTTTTTATCACCCAAGGTCTGATCTTCAAGCTTTCACCTTCAAAAGTACAGCCATCCTTAGGCAGACTGGTAGCTCAGAATGATTTATAACTGAGGAGAACTTTGAAGTTCCTATAAATAACCAAAAAAAGCAGTGTTTTCTGCCTTTTTTTTAGTTATACTGCAGTTTGCTTGCTTATGCTTAGGCATCACTTGTGTCTTCCATTCTGTATCAGTGACATGCAGCCAGGAATGACAGTGCCACCAGTTTCTGAGTGGCCTGATAAGAATCCTAAGATAGTAATGTAAAGCCCAGGGAAAAAAATTCTCAAGTGTTTTTCACACCAGTGGTAAGGATCAGCATGGGGCTGCATGTGAAATGCAGACACCACATTCAAGGGGGCTCTATAGTGAACATGTTTAATTTCCAGAGCAACAAGCCTGCACATCACTTTTGCAAGCCTGAGCTCTCCAACTGCACACAGCCATCACTGGCATGTTGGGAGGTCACTGAGTGATTCACATCCAGCAGCTTAGCAAGGGGGAGCTGAACAAATGACAGTGGAGATGCTTTCATTTGGAGGAATACCAAATGCTCCTGCTCTTTCAGCCCCTAGATATGGGATATCTACTTTGTGACCTTCAGAAAGAGAAAGAAATTCACATTTCTCAGCAAGATGGCTTTGATGGTGATCATAAACCCCCAAGATATGCTGTGTGCTTGTAATTTAAGGAGGAAACACAGAGATCTGGGAATTCATTTGCAGATACCAAATTCAACATCAATTTTCTCCCTCACATCGAGGATGCAGTTGGAATACTGTCATCTTTCATAGTTGGGGGTTTTTTGTGTGTTTGTTTGTTTTGGCATGTATTTACTTTCTCTTTTAAAACTGATAGTGTCAGATTTAAGCAATTTTTTTTTCTTCCCTCCAGGGAAATCTTTACTGGCAATAAGTGCAGTGACATATTGTTGTTATCAGCTCATATTATGGTAACACAGAGTTCCAAACCAAAGATCACAGCTCAAATCTTTGGGGATGTGTAGACACACTGTGGAGTTCTAACAGCTACTCAGATCTTGCTCCAGTGAGACTTTTAGATTTGGGATTAATTTGGAGTGCACAGGGATTTTACAGATTGTCCCACTGGTTCCAGCAGTGGGAAGGGAAATATCTACTATTGAGGGTGAGGTAGGATGTAAGGGTTGAAGGGCCTTGTGTGATAAAATCACATGTTTGCCTTAATGGATATCAGCCTAAAGTATCTGAAAACCTCACATTATACAGCAATTATGGGGAGCTACAAGCAGGGGTTGAGGTTCATATTTCCATCTGGACCTGTGCAATAAAGTGGAGAAGGGAGTAGAAGGAAGGAGAGCAGGTTTGAGTCTCTGTGGAGCACAAACTGTAGTCACAAACACAGAAGATTTCACCTCTGCAAATATCCTTTCATGCCCCTTGTATGGTTGATTTTTTTGTTATCTCACATCTAAAGAGCACTCAGGGTCCCCCCTTGCTACTTTTGTGGCACCACCCCTTAGCTTTGGAGCATTTTTCCCAGAAGTGTCCCTATACTAGGCATGAACATCTTTGGCTACTTTCAGTAGTATCAACAAAGGAAGAAAACATCAGTGACTTTTACAATGATGTCATGCAGGAGATCAGTATTAGACTTATCTCCTCTAGGATGTGTGCAAAGGCTGCCTGCTGCTGAGACCAGCACAGGGATCTGCTGCTCCCATGGAGGTGATGGGCTAACATGGAAATGCTCGTGTGGGCAGAAAGCCAAGCCAGCTCCTGCTGCACACAGCCCTGAAGGGATTTTGTGGTGCTGCATGGGATGGGTCTGGCCCTTACAGAGGGCAGGGGAGAGGGGGGGATGCCCTCCCCCTGTCTCCTCCATGAGCACCTGTTAAGGAGCTAAGCATATGCTGTTCTGGATTTGCAAATCATTATAATGACAAACTGTGACAATAAAAAGAGCCATGAAAATAGATCATGTAAAGAAGTCCTGGATTAAAAATCCCCTGGTACACTGGGACATGATAAAACTCCACTAAGTCAATAATCTGTGCATTAAGAACTCCTCTGGTAATGTAAAGGAACTAAAACACTGTTTTTCCCCGTGAGCCAGAGGAAGTGGTAGCTTGGGTATGTAATAGGATGATAAAGAGTGCTTGCTTTTCAGTAACCCTTACAGTCTAACTTGATTTACAGATCAGATCTCTGCTGCTGACAGTAGAAAGACTGTAATGATGCCAATGACCGTGTCTAAGAGAGTCTCAGTTGTGTCTTTATTCCAAGTCCTCAGAAAGGAAATAATAAAAACAGATAATCACATTAAAGTAATGGTTTCAGATGACACTCACACAAAATAAGGTTATTCAGAGTTAAGCTGCTAGTTTGTCTTCTTCATTCCTGTGCTCTTGAATATTGCAGGATCCTGGATGAGGGTATGAATTTATGTACCGTGCATCGCCTGGCCATTCAGCAGAGCTGGGAACAAAGTGCATTAATGACAATAATACTATTACAACAGCATCTACAGAGGCAATCATGACACAGGGCCCTGCTGTCCTTATCCAAGAGAGCTTATTATGCAAGTGGAAAACAGGAAGGAGACCTACATTCTGACTCCCTCCTCCTTTCATTGTCACAGGTGCTGTGTAAGCTGTGTTTTAGCATCTCTGCTTGAGTTTTGTTTTGTATTAAAAGGAGTGCTTTGTATGGATGGTTTCATGTTGAAGATGTGCTCTACATCTGTTTTACATTTTCTCAGCCCTTAAGTATAACTTTCTCAAAACTGACTCCCTTGGCAGGTGAAGAAAAATACACCTTTGGGAGCATTTTGTCCTGACACACACTCTCTGTGAACCTTCTCATCCACACCAAGTTTTTTGTGTTAAAGCAGGTATGAAATAAGTTGTCAAAATTAAGTAGCTAAAGAATAGCAGCTTAAAATAATTTCTTTTCATGTTGAGCTGCCTCTTAGTCTCTGCTTAAATGTTACACAGGCTCTTTGATATTTCCACTTCACCTTTCTCTCTACTGCAGCTGAGTGAGGGCTGATTCCCTGCTTAGCTGTGCTCGTTGTTTTAATCCCCAGAGACATAAATTACAGAAGAAACTCTTGCTCCATCCCTTTTCCTTTTGAAGTACTTCTGTCAGCCCCCACTTGCCTTTTCTTCATTTACCCTTTCACTGTCCTTGCCATCTAGCTATTAATGTTTGTAAGGGTCACAGCCTGTCTCCTGACACACAGAGGGGTGTGTGTGCACCTGAGATTCTCTGGTGAGTGCTGCAGAACTCCTTTGGGGGTTAACAGGGCTGTTTTCAGGCTCGAAGTTCAAATAAATTTACAAAAACAATAATCAACTCTTTTACTTGGAAAGTCGTTTCTCTACTACATCCACTTCAACAGTAGTGATACAGTAGTAGTGATACACATCTGTTATCATGGACTTTGCAATTTTAAGCATTCAGAGAAACTGAGGAAAATACACTGGGACATTTATCACATCAAAGATGTGATATTGCAGGGCAGAGATATTATGGTTGACTTCTCTGTCATGCAAGTGTGGTGAATGGCTCTTTCACAAGGGAGACAGAAGATTCATCTTTGGGACTGTTCCTAAAGATGCTGATGCTTTTACAGAGGGCTAAGCCATTCCTGCATGGGCTTGCAGAAATTTAGGCTCATCCTGCTCTCATGGAATAGTTCCCTGGAACAGCAGAGCCTATCCTGTTGCCTTGGATGCAATTTTAGTTACTAACTATGCACAGTATGCCACAAGCACTTCCAACTTAAGGCAAACACAGCTTGCCACTGACTTTAATTGGAGCTGTTTTCTGAATGCCCTAACAGAACCAGGTGGCAAACCAATCCTAGAAATTAATGAGAATCAGGTGGTTTAGTCCATTTAAAAACTTTGAAAATCCCAGCGTACATTACAATATTCTTTGAGGAATACACTTAGTGTAAGATAGCCTGAATTATCCAAATTCTGTTTTCCAAAACTCCCTGTTATTCATGTTTCTCATTATCTATAAATTACATTCAAAATTACCTTAATTACCTGAAACCTTGGTTATCCAAACATATTCATTGTCCCCTGTGATACTCTGGTAATTGATCTTGTACTGCATTGCTCCAGCTGATGCTTCACTGGTTACAGAATGAAGGCACAGTTGATCTGCCACGTGCTAATACAGCTTTGTCTTTTTCTGTGCTGCTCAGCATAAAGTTAGTGCAGAGCTGCAAAGGGTAAAGGGAAAACTCTTAATCTTCTATATTGATAAGCATTTGGAGAAAGTAGAGCTGCTACCAGCTTCTCCAGCAGCAGGTCTAACAGGACCTTCATTGACAGAACTCTGGAGAAAACAGAAGAGGGTGAAAGGAAACTTCCTAAGCAGAAAATACTTCAACACTGCCAATAAAGATCTGGATTTTCACAGTTCCAGATACACTGGTTTACTCTGGTCAAACCAATTTGCCTTCAAAATTATGTGAGGGAAATTCCAGGGAGATTCACCAAATATTAATTTACTACTGTCACCCACCATAGATGCTCAGAACATAAAAAAGAGTGTACTTTCAAGTGCCATAGACAAAAAGGTCAATAATGCTCGTGGTTTGTCCAGAACCTTAATTCCCACATTCTGTGGTATCTTTCTACCAGGTAAATCTTGTTTCCAGGAAAACTTATTGTCTGGTATATGGCATCCAATAAATTTCAAGGAAGTAAATTTGTCATAACTAATATTTAGTAATTGATTATTCGCTCATTATAACTCCTGAATCATGAGCTAGAATATAGCTTCATAATGATCACATTAGTTTTTGAATATGATGGTGCTGCAGCCTTAATTAAGACCAAATGCTGAACCATTTTCTCACAAGTTGTTTTTTATTCTCAGGTGGAAATGTTGGATCACAAGCTCACTTTCTCTGTTTGAAATGAAGCATTGCAATGGCATGTTGCAATTCCAGCAGGGTTATTTTGATAAATTGAATTTTACTTTTTCTGGTTGTGCAGGTCATTTGGACAACAATTGTAGCTGTTGAGCAGCTTTGCATGAACATATTAGTTGCTATGACAAATGCCATGGCTCCAATATTTAGGCCAAAATTCTGCTTTTTGACTGTTGCACCCCCAAATGTTTTTTGGTCTCTTCTGTCAGCATTGGGCATGGCTTTTTATTTCAGTGGTCTTGCACATTTATAGTTGGTCTAGATGCATCAATAGCTTCATGAAATTGTGACCTGTTTTGTCATCTATTTAGAAAAAGGATATATCAACTGGAGCAATAAAGATGTAGTTCTGAGTTGTAAGGGGCTGCTGGACAGCAGGATGTTTTTTACAGGATCTCAGAGCAGTTATAGTTGACATCCTTCTACACTGGGACTTCTGCATTTCTCTTTTGGTCACTGGTTATTTACTGCTTTTGGGCTTTCCATGATCAGAAGCTTGATGTGACTCTAAGAATGTGGTTGTGATTCCCGTTACAAATGTAAGTTTAGATCTTGAGTAAGTTTTCACCAAATGAGACTTGGATCAGAGTTTCAGTGTTTCTGAGCCACAAACCCTCCCACAGCTGCTCTCACTTGGTTCCACTTAGGTACCTGCTCCTGCTCGAGGCTGTCCCCGAGGCCAGCAGCCAGCACAAGAGGACAAATCCTGCAGTAAAATACCACTTGCTATGAGGAACTGAGCTTTGAGTTGACCTACTTGACATACCCTGAAGGCATTTAAAGGGAATATCAAATATACGAAAGACTTGTTTAAATGAAAGTGAGCAGTTGTGAATCCCGCGTGTCCCCGCTGTGGCCCTGTGTCTTGTGGAGTCACTGTGCTTTGTGTGGCAGGACTTTGTACTCTGCTCTTCTGTCTAGCAAGGTTCAGACTGGCCATATCTGTATTTAAATTAGATGTATTAAGTTTTAAAAGTAAAATGATGTTTATTGTTAATTTCTTGGAACTATTGCATATTTCACTGATGTGAAAAGTTATTTTAAGTAGTTTCAGTGGGGTGGGAAGATCAAGCAGAATAAAAACCCCTCTGTATAAAAGCTGCAATGTGGTCTTCAAAGAGTGTACTTATCATAGTGTGGAGAGATCCATGTCAAAGATTTGCAGTGACTGCTCTTTGTTCTACTGGAGCCACTAGTTCTCTGATATATTGCATGAATCTGGTCTTCTGCATTAGTGTAAATATGTACTGAGCTGTCTTATCAAGATCAAATTATTTAGATAAATTGTCTTAATGGCTTCTTTTATTAATGCTAATATGTGGCAGAGCAATATAAAAAAAAAGTTGTGTGTGGGTTTAATAATCTGAAGCAGTTTTTAAGTTTTTACTGTAACTTTATTGCATTTGCATTGGTTCTTAATCAACTTTATTGTTCAGAGCTATGTTTTTTCCCAAACTAGGAAACTCTGTGATATACTATTTCCTGTATTGTACCAAAGCACTCCTCTAACATATATTTTAATACAGTTCTACACGTAAAATCCACTAAAGAGTTCTCCTTTACATTTTCCTATTATGAGGTGCTCACTCTTAATCCAAACTCCTCTAGAGATTTCCTTCCTAAAGTCAATCACTCCATTTTATTGAATAAGGTTTGTTCTGGGCTGGGGGAAACGTCAGGTTTTGCAATGCTGCAGGTTTATGGATGTCCTAATTCTGTGGGTTTACTGGGAACTGATTGGGTGCCTTGACATATTGTTGTAATGAAGCAAAATATGCATTTGATTAATTTTTAAAGCTTTTTGATGCCCTCTGTGTGCACAAGCTTCTGCTATTTCAGTGTTCTCTTCCTTCTTAACTCCTCCTACAGGCAGCATCTGTGAAACCATTATTGTTTTCCTCACACAGAGAAATTGCTCCCATAGCCTTCAAAATGTGAAGAATCGTTCAAGGGCAGAAAAAAGATAAATGACTGGCAGTTGTTTTTCAGTTATATTAATTTTATTAGTCATGCATTCTCCTGTGCTTTTTCAGAGCTCTGGGACTTCTTTCTCTTAGCAATTAAAGCTTTTGAACAAAGAAAACTTCTGCTTATATGCAATGATGAATTTAATACCCCTGCCCACATTCCTCAGCTGAATCTGGGGACATTGTGGTGAGTTTTAATACCTGAAGAGTTGTCTGAGTGATTCTCTCTGCTTGGGGCACTTGATGCAAATTCATGTAAAACAGTGTAAGAAAAGAATAATCCCTCCTGCTGCCCCCCATGGCACATTATTTCTGCATTCCCATCAGCTTATGGGTGTGCAGAAGGGTTCTTTCATACAGATGCATTAAATAGTTGGAAATAACAATTTATTACAGTTTTCTGCAGCTGGTTGTTCCAGTCCCTGAGCTCCCAGCAGCCACCCCAAGGCATCTCCCTCTCTGCCCAGTGAGGGCTGGGCTGTTCCCTGAGCAGCCTCCTGATGGACATCTCTGGTGTCCATCAAGTTCTTCCTGCTGGTACCAAGAGGTGGTGGCAGAATCTGATCTGTATGAATCCTGAAATGAGCACAGCCCAAGGCAGGAGTCCCTGTTGGGGGCTGCTCTGTGAGTGGCTGGGATGTTTTCAGGCTGGAGGGAGAGCAGAGGCTGCTGTGCTTTAAGTTGCTTACCTAAGTATATGAAATGCATGCAGGAATATTAAGTCTCTGTATTAAGTTTCCAGAGTTTGGGACAGTTTTTTAATGAAAAAAAATTAGTCAAAACCAATATGTTAATTTTTTGAGGTGTTGCCCAAAATTAAATCATTAAGGAAATTTTTATTAGTAACTAAATACTTTTAATGTAAAACTAGAATGCTAAAAATAGACATTTGAGACATTTTAAACTTTCGGAGATTTTATTAACTTCTACTTTTTGTTGTTAGAATATATCTTTGGTCATTTTTATGGGGGGTTTTGGGTTTCTTGTTGTTTATTTAGATGTGGACTCTTGTACTCCCTCTTGTGAGAGGGAAGACTTTTAAAAGAAACAGGAACTGTTTCTATTCTAGTGTGAGCTATGAATTCCTGACTGTGTTACACATTGAAAATAAATAATTTTCCTAAGTTAAAAAATTTTATAACAAATGGTATAGAAAGCTAACAATATTGGTGAGACCCAGGAGCTTCATGAAGTGGCAATTACCCTTTCACTTTTAGATATTTTGCCTTTTTCCTCTTGTATTTTGTACTTTTAAAGCCTCACATATTAAGAAAACCTGTCAATTTTAATGTTTTTAAGTGGTTCCTCAAAAAGACAAAGAGAAAAAAAAGAACTTTATTCCTATTGTTAGAGTGTCAGTACCTGGAGAGCCTTTAATTTTTTCCTCTTTAAAGCTTTGAATTGTTCTGTTTGAAGTTCAAATTCAGGAATAAAACAAGAGTCAAAACTGAAAGTATGTTTCTATATAGCAAATTAATGGACTTAACCAGGAAAAAGCTGTGTTCAGCTCTAAAGCTTGTCACATAAAAGGAATTTCAACCTCTTTGGGGTTTCTTTTCTTTGGGTTTTCTTTCTTTTTTGACCCCCCAAAGGCCATTTTTCCAACATTTCAGAACTACAGAACGTGTGTACCTTGATAGTTATGTGTGAAAATTTTTAATAGGCACTTTGTGGGTTTGAGTGGAGTCCTATTGAAGTGAACATAGAGCCTGGCCTAGGCCTTAAATACACAATTACAATAATTTAAGCTTCTAAGTCAAAATCCATAAAAAGCAAATAAAAATTACTGCTGAGCCTTTGAATTTCAGCCTCCACTCTGTGTGTATTAGCAGAAGGAAAATTACATTTGAAGTGGTCAGCATGCAGATGTTGGCCAGGAGTTTTGATTTTCTTGTAGAACCTGAGTCTTCTCTCTCTGATCAGCTCAAATCAGCCTGCAGTTATCCCATGCTCACTTTTCAGTCGTGCCCCAAAATCCCCAGGGTGAGCACATCCTTCCATCCACACGTGTGCAAGGGGGATTGGTGCTTGAGCAGAGCTCTGGCACTTTTGCCAAGAGGTGCCCATTGCAGACCCATGTCACAGTCAGTGTTTCTGGCTGCCCAAATCAAAGGCAAAATCTAAGGCAAATCAAAGTTCTCGTGGTCCCAAATGGGAAACAAAAGAGATTTTTGAGTTGTGTTCAGAGGGCTGGTGAGGGCTGAGAGGTGGCACACGTGTGGTTGAGCATTTTGTGCTGCAGCTGCTCAGGAGCTTGAACCCTGCTTGCTTGGCCACCACTTTTCCAAACAGGTTATGGTCTTGATAGACCACCAGGCTGCTAATTTGGATTATGGCCAGCATCATGAAAGGAGTGGCCTGCTGTGCCCAATATGAAAATACAAGGGATTCCATGGAAAGCATAGGTCATCCTTAGGTGTTAGCTCAGTTTAAAGGAAATGGGTCTGATCCACTCTGGCTTTACTGCTCATTTATGGTTATGCATTTCCACTAAAATACCTGGAGTTTTAGGCTACTATCTGCTGGTAATCTGAAAAATACTGACATTCCTAGTTATTTAATGAATCTTTAATGGAGGTTTTAGTGTGTGTGAGGGTTTGCATATTGATTTGTGTATGCATATTTAGGTATTAGGGAGAGAAGTAAGGCTGTTGAGAGCCTTCTGCAAGATTTAGAGAGTGAAATATGTTGTTACAAATTTTAATAAGGTGCAAAGGTTTTTCACTCCTTAAAATGGGGAAGCTGACATATTAAATTGCATGTGCTCTAGTGATGTGGACTGACTCAGAGAACTTGAAGGAAATAACAGCTGTGCACATCAAAGCTTAAAAATAGAAACTTCATCAGTCAGTAGCAGTTTAGAATGAACGAAGAAATCACAGAAAATATTAATTAGAGTGTTTAGAGAAAGATGAAGTTCAAACTTTCTGAAGGCAGAGTGCTGTCATCAATGTTGCAGCTCGTCTGTGCTGGGTAGCAGCACCTTGTCCTGCTGAGCCACTCTGTTATGGGGGGGCTCTTGTCCAAACCAAGGCACCTACAGCCATTTCAGACACCCCAAAATGACTCAGGCTTCCCCAGCTGACTGGAAGTTATGGCATAGGACATATGGGAGACTCCTGCCCTTCTGGAGTGGCAGCTGGATGCCCTGAGGCATCTCAGATGGCAGTAGATGCTTTGGTCTAAAGAGTATTTGCACGTGAACATAAGAACAGACTCACTTTCTCTCACATTTTTAATACAGTCACCTGGAGTGGTTTCATAGCTGTGTTTGCAGTGGGTTGTTGTAGAAAGTAATGAATAGCTTGTGCAATTTTAAACTTAGGAAGAATTCTGAGCTGAATAGAGCAGGTATACAGCTTAATATCTGACCAGATATAAAATTAAAAAATTTTCTAGTGTCAAAAAGTTTAGTTAAAATCTATGATTTAAAGTTGCAGTGGATGGTTGTTTTCCTAATGACCTCAAATTCATGAATTCATTCTAACATTTTCCTTTTTATATATTCATAGTTAAATATAACTTGAATGTTGTCCTAATTACATTCTCATGTTAATTTAGCTCTGATTCAGAATTTCTATCATTATTCTTTGTAGAATTATTTTGAAATATGGAAAGTTCAGGAAAGATGCTCCATTCTGTGATTATGCCTTTGAATTATTTATCAAAATCAAAGACAGAAATATATCTAAAATCTAGTTTGAGTTGTAAATGAGTTTTGGTGATGAAAGGAGGAAGTGCAAGTCCTTTTTGCAGAATGCCATGGGTGCTGCAGGAGCACTGGTGGCCCCACCTGAGCAGAGAGGTTCATGGTTGATGAGAAACCTCCACTGCACTACCTGGCAAATGCTGTCTTAGCAAAGACAGATGATGTGTGGAAGAGCAGAGACAGAGATACAGAGAACTTGTGGAATGACAGTAAAGATTAGTGACAAAATTAAGAGAAAACCTGTCCTGCCTTGGACAGAACCAGCCCCCACTCCCTCTGCGATGTGCCATGGTAACAAAAGCTTTCCCAAGAACTGTTTAACTCACATTTTCCACAACCCATTGCAGTGGAAAACAGTACAGTGCTAACATCAGATTGCAGAAACCATCATTAATGCAAAAATTGTGGCTGTGGCCCTGAGCTAGGTAGAGAACAAACAATTGCTGGTGAGGCGTGTGCGAGTCTGAGAGGGCGAGAGCTGCTGGGGAAAATCCAAGAGGAGAAAAGGAAACTTGTCTTAATGTAAGCAGCAGTTTTGCTAGAGGTAAGTGAGGGGAAATTCTTCATTTATAAATGGTTCATTGAGCCATGATAATAAAGCAGTGCTGCAGAAGAAGGATAATTATCTACTTAAGTATCAGATGCCCTAAGGGTACAAACTTCCCTTCTCTCTCCTTTTGAAAAATGACTCAGATTAAACGAAGGTCCTTTTCCTGTTTTAGTGTTGACATGGATTTCCTTTTATGAGTAAAATTAATTAGTTTTTCTATTCCTTTATTCCTGGTATGGAAATCAGGTCTGCCAATCAACTTTGCAGCTCTTCCTTGAGCCCCAAGTTTGGCCAATAGCAATATTATGGATGCACTGTGTACAATGCACGGGGAAGGCACAAATTAATTACAAGGGGTTTACTGTGCCCAGCAATCTACCAAGGGACACAGCATTGCAGAACTAAAACCCCACAAAATTTGGGGGTTTGTCCCCATCCAGGATTGTTTTGCTTGCAAGTACCTGTTTTCTAAATGTATTTTTCTCCTTTCTTAAATTTTAGTACCATAAGTTGTAACAAGACAAAAGGAAAATAGTGGTGGCATAACTGATTCTGTACAAAAAAAAAAAAAAGTGTCTGATAGACACATTTTCAAAGCAGATTAACACCCATAGCTGGGACCAGTCTTCTCCTGTTCTTTTGGGAGCTGCTACAGGTAGAGCTTGCTCAATTCTGTTCCCACTACAGCAAATATCCATTATAGACTTGTCTGTCCTCATCTGGATTTTCAAAAATGATCCAAACCTGCCACTACATCTTTACTTTGAGAAAATGTCTGGTTTTCTCTCCTATCAGAATGATAAGTGTGATTCTTATATTATAACCTTGGTGTATGTAAACATGTTGTCTCTGTGCTTATGGAAATAATTGATCTTTCACATGTATTAATCTCTCCTTATTTCAAATGCCTCACGTGGTTCTTGACAATCAGGTTGATTTAACCTTTTTGTGAACCTGTTAACTGCAGAGTAGCTCCTAGTTACCTTTCCTGGATTATAGAGAATATTTCTGAATACCTGCAGGCTTCAAGATGCAGTAAAAATAAAGATGACTGTAATACAATGGCATGGAACTTAATTTTCTTCAAATAGTCCTTTGAACACATGTTTTAATACTGGAAAAAAATAATTTTCATAGCCTTTGGTCATGAAAGTTCAAGTGGTGTTAAAGGTTACTTTAAGGTCTTCATTCTGCAAATGCCATTCTGTAAGGCAGCAAAAAATCCTCTCTACAGGGAATTGAAATGAGAATCAAGTACTTGCTTGTTGGATCTACACAACTGAGGCTCTGCTAAGAATTCTGGACCGTATTAATAATGTTACATAATTGACTTTCAAGTGAGGAATTACAGCAATTATTAATTACTGTGAGCACAGCAGATCAGATGACTGTGAGCAGTGTCTGTGTGCTTCCATTATTTATTTTATAGCTTCATTTCACTGACTCTCAAATCACAGTCACCAAGGTAGAATTAAATCAAAATATATTTACAGGGTTGTGAACACTGTGCTTAAAGGAAATAGTCTTAATTAACTTAATGTATTTTTAAAAACACATTATAGTTACAATAGATGAGCATTCCCTGTAAATTGTAATTAATGTGTAGAAATAAGTGGTCTGCTTGATCAGCATAGTGCCAGCTTGTCATATATTTAGGTGCCTAAAATTAGAGTTGTAAGATCAATATTAAAAAAAAAAAATATATATATATATCCTATATGGGGAAAAGCATTGTAAAGCTGCTGTCTCAGACAACACATCCAAAGCTCTCTTAAATTTCTTTGGCTTTTCCCCATTTCTAATCACAAAAGAAAATGTCTCTGACTTTCACAGGAGATAAATACCAGCATTTCTCCCTTGATATGGTTGAGTCTGTGAAAAATTTGCTTTCCTTTAAATGCCTCAGTATAGAGCCTTACTCACTTTGCCCCTATCTGAGAGACTTAAATAATTCTGAAACAAAGCATCACATAATTCCTTGTAATCAGCCCTGCCTTTGCTGCTCTTGCTTGTATCCCAGTGAGGAAGAGCTCGGGCGATTCCAGGGGGACCAGAAGCAGTTCCAGGCTGGGGTTGAGGCTGGGGCACTCAGGTTGTGTTTGTGCCTTGACCTGCCACCTCCAGATGTCCTTGTCTGTCCCCTGCGGGCCGGTGGAGCGTTTCCGTGACCTGTGTCCCCAGGAAGTGGCTGATTTGTTCTGCACAGCACAGAGGTTGGGAACGTGGTGGAGAAACATTTCCATGGCACCTCGCTCACCTTTTCCATCCAGGTTTGTAAACCAGTCAGCTAAGAAAGGTTTAATGGTTTGTTTTATCAAGCTTTCTGCCTTTTTCCCTAGTCTAATCACTAAAGGACGTTGGATCTTCAAGAGGCAATAAATGCAAAATAACAGTAGTAAAAAACAAGAAGCCAAATAACTGCATTGCAGTCTTCTAGATTTGCCATTGAAAAACCTAAAAAGGAAAGCAGCGGGAAAGTGTGGTTAATTAATAACTGCAAAACCTGGGGTAAAGCCAGCAAACACTCTCAAATGCTGTGCTTGTTTGGGAGTATTTCAGGAAATGCTCTTCCTTCAAAGAAGTGTTTGCAGGGTTGACCTCTAGAGAAGGCAACCACATCCCCTGTTCCACACATAACCCACTGCACACACTTGAGATAGGTGATCCCTCCTCACAGCTATTTATATGCAGGCTGAGAGCTGTAGCCATGTAAATACATTATAAATTCTGACCTTTCAGTTGTTTGTGCTGGATGTTTTTATACCAAAAATGTTTAAAGCAAACCAGGAGACTAAGCCCATTCACTAGAATAAGAATTTAAGCAAGCATACTTTGATTAAATTCTTACTTCCACATGTGATTTTATTTTCACAAGGATCAGAAATCTATTGCTAGCTATTGAAAAATATAACCTGAAAAAATGAAAAATAGAAACTGTTGTTTTTGTGATGGTAGTTTCTCACTTTGCTGGTGTCTGATATGGAAAGAAGCTTTATCCAAAAATTTAGTATTGAATGGTCCTCAATAAAAATATGCTAATTTAACAGACAGTGTAATTTATATAAATTATTATTGAGTAAGATTTCTGAATTCCTGTGTGATCCTAGTTAAATCCTCTAACCTGAGACTTTTCCCTTTGCTTACAGGATGGCCCTGAAGCTGGACAGACGGTGAAGGTGAGTGCTCAGTATGCAGAATACAAATTAAGACACAATTATAAAAACTAATAAAAGATCAAAGCTCATCAAGTTGATATGTTGTTACTTTATGACTGAGATAAAAAAATTCCAAGTGTACAATAGCAATAAATACTTTTTATTGAAATTGCACAAGATAATGTTTACAGGTTTTCCTATTAGACAAAAATTTTCAATCACGAAAATATCTTTTCTAAGCTGCTGGGTGTATTTATGCAAAGAAAGCCTCATGAAAGAGGCATCTGGTTTAGTTTTTTGTTTGTTTTATGGAGAAAATATTGCCCTTCCATTCATGATCTCTTTGTTTTTCTGTTTATTGCCTAATGAGTTGTAGCAAATTATAGGAACAGTTAAACTGAACCACATTATGAAAATATACCTTTTGTCTATGCTTTCTCTCAATGTATTCATATCTCACTCTCGTTACTGAAGTTCAAATGTAATGGGCCCCAGTGAAGCTAAAAACCAGATTTTAAGTGTACTTCCAAAAAAAAGGTGGGAGGGTGGAAGGGAAAGAGAAGGATTTATTATTATATTCTCCACTTGAGTAATACCACAGATAACATCCAGGATGTGTCTCCAGCCATGTGTCACTGCCTCACAATGCAAATGCAATTGCATGTGCAGTTAGATGATAGGCCTCCACATTAGATAAAGGCTATTTTTTACCTTTGGAATCAGCAGAAAGTCAAATATGGCTATGGGTTAGCACTGTGTAAAATCAAATTAGATGTCTCAGAGACCCTGTTTGAGTTGATTAAGATAACTAACAACCAAATGACTGTGGATAGGAACTTATTACTTTTTTCCCAATTTGCTGTATTGACCTTATATTTTCCTTCTCCCTTTTGCTGCCTGCTTTGAATATTCAACAGGGAGGTAATAGGGAGAGAGAAGAAGAAATTACAGTATCATCAAGCTTGGGATGTGATGAAGGAATGTAACATAATTTATTTCTGTACTGTGACAAAACAGATTCCTTGACTCATGACTTTGAGTGCATTGGGTGGGTTTCACTGACAGTGTCTGTTGATAGGTGAGATAATAATTTTAAACAGTTTCAAAGTAAGTTTTGCTGTTATCACCAAACCTGTTATTTACAAAGAAAATCTGAGGATTTATTTTAATATCTTGGTTATATGTGAGAAGAATGATTTAAATGAATGAGCAAAGGCAGATGAAAAAATTCCCATTTACTGTGATTGTGAACAATAACAAATGCTTATGTAGGCCTTAAAAAGGCAGGAGGTTCTGTATTGCTCTGAGTTCTTCTGGAAACAAAGAGCATTAAGTGTTTATTGCAAAATGGCAGCCACTCTTCATGCCTCCTTCTCACATTTTTAATAATCAGTGAGATGAAAATGACCCATTCCTACAACTGTGAACCCCTAGACTTTGCAATAACAAGTGTGTATTCATAAATCAGAGGTTATCAGTTTACATTTCTCCACTTTTCTGCATCATTGGGCAACACTGTAATTTATCATCATCTCTTTGGGATGTTTATCATCCAAAAATGCCAGCAACTATTTTCTTCACAGAATTTAGAGCTTTCAAAACTTCAATCAGGAAAGAAATTACTGTGATCAAGATCTTCTTTTAAGTGAACAATAGGGTGGAGACATAAATAGCTGGTTTCATTTAAACTGTTCTGAATCACAAAGTTAGGAAAAACACCTATGTGACCTACAAATAATTTATGAACCTTAAATTCAATGTGTCATGTTTCTCAATGTGGATTTATTTGGAGTATTTTTTCATGTATGAGAATCCACCATAATCCACTCTCCTCTGAGGGAGCTTTTAATTAAAATTTCTGGAACAGACTAAACATTAGAAAAATATCTAAAGTAAAAACAGCAAAACATCACAACAGATATCCAAGGGAGTTTGTGGAACTGTTTAGTAGGGTAGGCAAAGCATATCTCAGGAGCTAATTAGGTGTAGCGATTTTGTTTTGAATGGGGTCACATACCAGATGGTTTCAAGAGTCCTTTCCCTTTATATTTTGTATAATTCTGTATACCTGTGTAATACAGGGCTACTACAATGTGCATGAGGAACAGAAATACAGGAAGCAGGAGAAGGGTATTGCCTTTTCAATTGCTCAGTAACAAAATTTTACTACAAAATGGAAAAGCATATCAGCCCTTGCTGAAGACAAAATCTGAGAAATTAAGTCTGAAAAAGATTAAGGAATTCTCCTTTGTCCACAAGAAGAAATGGTAATGCATGTACAAGAAAAATCCTGAACCTAAATGTAAGTCTCAGGTCTTTCTTTGCAATGGAGATACTGAAAATTATATGTGCAATGTATGCACATGTTGAAAGGAGAGGAACCTTCCCATGTGATTTTGGCTAGAAATCAGTGATAATGTTGTCTGTCAGTGTTTCATGTCCCTTTTGGTGGTGTGAAAGCTGCTGGTGTGTGCACTTTGTGTCAAATCCTTTCTAGTTTCCTAATGGGAAGGTGTTCTTGATTTAATTGTAGTTTCATTATTGCTGAATTCTGTTCCAGCTTTGCCTCTAAGGCAGCAGAGCCTGCAGGTCCATGCTCAGGAAGCTTATGGCCCTTTCAAATCCCCCCTTTACTGGCTGTTTGCACTGGATCATTGGAAGTAATTATACCTGACCCTCAGCTCACCACTATTTGTAAGTATAGATGGGTCTTTTGTCACCCTTTAGCAGCTGGAAATATACCCATGGTAAGGGATTCTGAACCATGTCCCAAGCCGCAGACCATAAAATAATGCAATATATTGCTTCATAATATTTTTCATAGCTTTCCACCTATTGTACCTATCCCATCCCTGTCACCTGTTTATGGGAAAAACAAATTTGCTTCTCCAAAGATGGTCACAAAATTGCACACTGTTTTATTGTGAGATGTTCTTGAAGCACTCACAACAGAGAACTTGAACATCTCTGGCACTTGAGCAGTGTGTCAGCAAGCAAAACTGTCCTTTAGCATTCAAGAGATTTTGAATACTTATTTCTTATTATTTGAGAGAGGAAGGAAATTGTATTTAGGTTCTCCCTTAAAGACTATTAATCTCTGAAATTTTGAGCTCTCTTTTTATTGGAGAACACAAAACCCATGGTGTCCTTGTGCTGGGAATGGAGGGTGAGTTTCATGCTGGTTCTCTTTGAGAATGCCTTAAATATCCAGGCAATTTCATGGATCATGGAAATCAGCTCTGCATCTTAATGCAGGGCTCTTATTGCTATGTCAAGTGAGCAACGTTTCAAGATTTCCCTAGTATGTTTTATAGCCTTCTTTTCATCATCAAGTCAGCAAATTCTCTGGCTGCCTGGGTGGATGTATAGCTTAGTGTAGAATAAGCTCTCAGGTTTACCTCTTATGTGAGATTCAATCACAAGAAACTCCATGGATTCTGTACTCTGTAAAGGCTAAACAAATCAAGCTGGCAGGAGCATGAGGCAACTAATTTATCTGTAGAGACAAGATAATATTGCACAGCAAGTGTCCATTGCACAGACATGTATGAGCACATCCTCTATTTTGCAGCAGTGTTGAAGTCTCCAGCAGCTCAGCACCTCCTCTGTTATCCATGAGAAAGGGCCTGTTTGCCAATTACAGGTTCCCCTAAATAAATGAGAAAGCAAAGCTGATGGTGGCAGTGTGGGTATGTGTGCAGAAACTTACTTTATGTGTACACATTCCACTAGTTATTTTACACTGAGAAGATTGTCTCATGATTATTTTTCATGTTCATATTTTTCTTTTCCAGATGTTTTTTAATACTGTCTTAAATCAATCTACCTGGCTTGCATTCCTCAAAAATCTTTCCCTGATCTGTGGAGCCCAGAGCTCATTTAAGCCCACAGCAGACTTCTCTTTCATCCTCTTTGTGTATTTATGTCTTGACCTGAAGTGCTGGACTTGAGGTTTGAGTCTTAAAATTTAATCAGATGGCATTGCAGACTAATTGCATTGGAAGGATTAAATTCACTAACTGCAATACTTTTGATGCCTCAGCCTTCTTTCCCTGCAGACCAGCAGACGTGAGTCCTGGTTCAGTGGAGTACTAGAAACCCTCTTTTGCTCTCTTGGAAGAACAAAAAAAGAAAAAAGGAGTTTGAGAAATACAAAGATTTTTTCTTACCTTTAAACATATCTAAAAATTCAGGTACAAAAAGCCTTGGAAGAAACAAATTTTTGAAAACCAGATTGTACTGAGACATGTGAACAAATCATCTCCTGTGCTCTACCCTTAAGAATGATGATTCTCTTGGAAGCTCGTGACACGTCCAAAAATGATTTGAGGAAGTGCAGCAGTGTTTTTTTAATTACTCTGAGAAGCACACTAATAGTATTTGGTTGGAGACTATGTAATATTGTGGACAGGTAATTAGTACAGCAAATTCAGTAGTCTGGGGGCTGTTATTCTGTTTTGAGCTCAAAACTTTCATTCTATTTCATTGCTGTATTTAGTTTGGGGTGGTTTGGGGCTAGTGAATTTTCAAAGCTAGGATTATACTGCCCCTTACAGAGGCAGACAAGCAGCAGGATCATCCAGAGAGTTTCTCCCCCCTCCCTTAAATCTTTTTTGCCAGCTCTGTGGTTTCTACTCACTCTGAATAATAATTCCTGCCCTCTCCTTCAGGGCTTTTTTCAAAATCTGCCTTGTGTTGGTCTAAATCTCCTTTCAGTCCTTTGGCCTGACCTGTGTTTTCTATGATGCAAAAGAAGTCCTAATAAGTCTTTGCTTTGTCAGGTTCTTACTTCAGTTCATAACATGTAACATTTAGTTTTTGACTGAACAATAAGCTTTTCAGAAAAAAAAAAAAATGCTATTTTTTGCCAGGCTTGTAGATTTAAGAGGCACTGGTAAATCTGTAAACCTTCCCTAAAACAAATAATAATATACAGGGTCTAGAACAAAAGCAGTTCTTTGGGCCCCATAATTTGTACAGATCAGTTCCTGGACTTCAAACATGTAACAGTTGACAGAAAGGTGTCTGTGTTCAGTGTACACCCATGGAAAGTTTTAGAGATTGTTTTGAAGACTGAAGAAGATGAAAGAAAAGTGGGAATGTGGAAACAGCCTGGTGATTGATGGACATAACACCATCCTAGCTGTGAATACCAAGGGCCCCAAGGCACTGATAAATTGAAATGATGACCTGGATAATGAAGTCTGATCTAGAAATACTGGATTGTGAAGTTCCCTGAAGGGATGGGGACTGAAATTTTTGAAAGATTCTCTTTACCAGTGAATTATGATAGCTCTGAATCTAGATTATTTTGAATGTTCAGTACTGAATGTCATGGAAGGCTGTACCTCTGACTTCCAAAACAATATAATCCTCTGTCCCTGTACAAACAGAGAAGAGTATGTAAGGAGTATAGATATAAAAAACAAGACCAAACAAAAAAAACCCACAAACAAAAACAGGGTTAAAAATAGGCAAGTATAAATGGGGATAGTAAATGAAATTTCCAGACATGTAAGTTGAAGAATGGTAATGAAAAGGAACATTTTACTATTCCATGCTAGCAGTTCTACCCTTCTTTCCTGCCATATGGATTTCTTAGATGAATGTTCTCTTTAGGTAGTTTAATTCCAAAAATATCCCCAGAGCTAGTCACAGATATTGACACTGTCTAAATTAAACTATAATAAGCAAGTAAGTGGGTTCAAATGCTTGTTTAAATTGCTTTGGCCTGCAGATATTAAAAGTCCTGCAGCTCTGGTGGCCACATCCAGCTCCATCGTGGCTGGGCACGTTCCTGTTCAGCCCCAGAGCTGCCCTGGCTTTTCCTCTCTGGGTTTGGTGGGTGGGAGCTGGCCAAGGAATCCCCAGTGTCCATGGCAGGGTGGATGTGCCTGTCCCAGCCCCAGCAGCCACATCTGCTGCCAGCAGAGCCTGGAGAGGCAGTGGCTGTGCCAGCAGCTGCTCCACGTGGAACTTTCAGTCACCTTTGGTGACCTGACTAATTCCCACAGAGAAGAGTTAAATATTTCCAGAGCTCTCCACCTCTGTTCCTCTGCAGCTCCAGAACAGCCTGCTCCTGCTTTGAAAAAAGATTTTAAAATAACCTTTTTTTGTTGTTGTTGTTTTTTTTTTTTTTACCCCAGTATATTCAAATATTTACAATTGTTGTGCAGAAGGATCTTGAATAAATCAGCCTTTTTTTTTTTTCTTTTCTTCAATAAGCAGTTATCAAAATGAAAAAGTATTTCCAGTGAAAAGGTAGAAAATTTTTCCTCTGAAACTGTTATAACTGAGTATTTGACACAAAACTTTTTCTTTCTGAAAACAAAACCTCCTTTGGAAGAATCTGTTTATTGAATTGGCATGTTTTGACCTAAAAAAACAATATAGGGAGGGGTGTTGAGAAATCCATGACATGCTGCTCTTTATTTGCCACACAATGACTGAGATTAGGATCAAAATCCTCTGTTTTAATTAGAAAGTATCTTTCACTTCTTTGTTCCCATGTTACAGCAATATGTTTTGCATTTAAAGCACTCTCTGTCTCAGAGTATGTACAATCAATCAAATGCCACTCTTGAGTACAGGTCCTACAAATACTGTATTGTACTTGAAATGTAAAACCTTTTGAAATCCTGTGCATGAGGTCTAAAATCATTAATAGCACAGTCAAGGCTCTCTGATTAATTTTTGTGTGGTTAGTGTATGAATTTCTTTACAAGCTCCATGTCCTCCATAATACTTCTCTTTGTCAGTCTCGTATCTTATTAAACTCCTCATCTAAGAGGCAATGCTCAGGTTGTTTTTTATGTTGTTGTTGTTGGTTTTTTTTATTATTTTGTTACAAAACATTGTTTTCAACTAAAATGTATCTCACCAAGAAATGTGCAAAAGTAATCCCATTTAATTCAGATGTGTAACTTGATGTTTTTCCTCTGTTTTGTAGTAGGTGGAAATTGTTTTTTAAGCAAGTGTTGCAAAGCTAGATTTCAGTTCAATAGGTTTCTGACTCCTTCTAAAAATTAATATAATGCTTTAAAATGAAACATGATGTGTCTGTGCTCTGATCTCATGTGATTTTGCACGTTTGACTTTGCACTCTTACCTACCAGGTACTGTTTTTCCCAAGATCCGCATAAAATCATTCCTGTGCTGACCACAGATAGAAGGGATGTCACAAGGTCATGTGCAAACCAGACTTCTCTGCTTCCTGCCAATGCTGCCTTCCATAAGCAGGCATTTCTCCTCACTTGAACTGTTTGTGGTGGGGTTTATTGGGTGTTCTTGCCCAAGGGCGTTTTCAGTTGACTGATCTGTGCTATGTGTGTGCCTCAGCTGTCAGGGTGGATGCTGTGACAGGGCAGGATCAGGATCTTTGTGCCTGGTAGTGACCCAGTTTGGGCCAGACAAAGGCAATGCACTTACTAGAGCCCTGGGTGCCTCAGTGCAGTAAGAAAGAAAAAGTTGGCTCCATATTTTTTTCCCCTGAAAGTCACCTCCTCTCCTGAAAATGAAAGAAGTGTGTATTTAAAGCTGTTCCTGCAGATCCCCAGAGAGCCTGCACTGCTTAGAGGAGTTTGCTTCTTAAAAATGTCAACAAAGAAAGAATGTATGGAACATTTTTGCATGTAATATCAATGGAATGGAGGCTTTTCCTAGCCCTGTGTTCTGTGTCACATGAAAGAGCTGGTGGCTACACTGCCCTGTAGTCTGTGGAAAGCACATCTGAAATGCAGGGATATCTGACCTAGTCCATTTTAATCTGATCTGGCAGCACCATGTTAGCCCATGCAGGATTTTCTTTCTTACACTGCTTGAAACGATTTAGAAATGGAAAACTAAGGTTAAAATAATAGAATAAAACTTGCTCAGCAAGCTCCAGGCAGGATGACAGGGTAAAAAGTAGGTAATATTTTTACTGGGTTTTTTTTATAAAAGCCAGTAAGTCAGGATACTGCAGTGTGTTTCAGTTCATGCTCACACTGGACAAGTCAAGAGCTTCCTGCAAAACAGTAAAACCCTTTTCTAAAGCCTCATTTGCCCCATCTCTCCTGAAGGATGCTTGGGTGCCCCCTGGCAAGATCACTCATATGCTGGGTTTCTGCTCACTCCCTAAAGCTAAGCTGTCCCTTGAGAGAATTTGAAATGTGCCCTTAAGATCCAGTCTCAGGGAGCTTTACCAAATGACCCCTCTCAGCTCGTGTGCTCACATTTTCCACTGGCCTTTCCCTGTGTGCAGTGGGGGCAAACCCTGCACTTGTGCATGCAGCTCACTGGGCACTGCCCAGGGCACTGTCCCAGCCAGGGCTGGATTTTGGAGCTCTGGACTCCTCTGTGCTTGGCTGGTTTGCAGTTTCATTGGCAGATACTGAGAAATCCTGTTGCTTGTGCTGTGCTGCTTTCCCAAACTGTGCTGCTTTTCTCCCTGCAGGGAGAAATACCCAAACCTTCCCTTTTGCAGAAATCTGAGTGTCTCTGGATGGATTGTGCACACACACATTTACCAAATGTCAGGAGATGTGCCCTTAAAAAGAGAAAGGAATAGTCATGGAACAAAGCCTGATTCTTCTATAAATGTAAGCCTTCTGTAAGTGTAAACCTGATAAAATCAGGTTGAGGTGTTTGGCCTCTTCTCTGCTTTGGATCACATAAAAAAAAAAAAAAAAAAAAAAAAAAAAATCAACATCTATGGGTGCAGTCCAGCACAGCTGCCAGGCTTTTCCTGGAGAGAAATTCCTGGTAGATAACTTGTCAGTTCAGGATTAGGATTTTTAAAATAAATTATTCTGTGCCTAAATTAGGTGCTGCTGCTCAGCATTTTCTTTCAGTTCATAACCACTCTTCAGCCCCTTGCTTTTGAAAGAAAGAAAAATTATCATTGAAGCTCCTGCATAATGAGTTCTGTAAATAAAAGCATCTCTGGGTAGTTTAGTAATGATGCCACAATTGACATAAATTGGGGAACACCAAAATTAATCTATCAACAATTAGACTGTCTCCTTAACTGAGATTACAAACAGAAAATGTGAGAAGAATCTTTAATTCCCTGTATTAACATATTACCTACTCTGGAGATGAAGTGTTTGATTGGAAAGACATCCTGTGTTTGCTACATTGCCCAGGTCTTTGGAAGGAGAAAAATGTTTTTTCCTTTGGTAATCTCCATTATCATCTTGGACAAACCAAACCATTTTCTTTTTTCTTCCACTTATACTTTTTGTGAGTTACCACCTTCGTTGCTACCATGAAATCTTCATTTCATGTCATCTGGCTGGCATCACTGATCCAAATTCTCTCTGTGAGAGGCTGAAAGAAAATAAACTAGACCAGATGGAAAGTGCTCATGTGAGTGATTGTCTTGATCTTATTTGTAAAGATGTTAAAATCTCTAATGATTAATAATTTTTCTATCTGATTTAATGAATGTTTAATTTCTCTGATTTCAATTATAATTCTATATATTAAACACAATACCTAGATGTTACACTATATATCTTTTAATGGTTTTAATAGATCTGTGAATGAGCTTTATTAATTCTCCATTGCGAAGTATAGAAAAGATAACATCACTGTGATATTTCCTCACCTGGCCTTCCTGCATGTCAGGTGGAGGGAATTATCTTTGGGGAGTGGTCAGTCTGCCCAGACTGAGGAGAGGACCAGTTCACACTGCATTTAATGAATCTTTTTTTTCCTGCAAATAAGTCATCTCTGAATTCAACAAAAGCCATTCTTTCAATTGTGCCTTTTGGCAAGGCCACCCTGAGTTAAATTCAGAATTATGATCCAGCAGAATGTGGATTTATAACCTGCCTGCAATTGTCTGAGCCTGATGTAAGTAGCACAACCTTGGTGTCTGGGGCAAAATCTTTCTCTGGTATAAATGGTTCAATGCACTTGTTAAAAACACATGAACTAAATCAGAGGGGCTTTTCCCATTTCTTTACAAATATTGTTGATCCTACAATTGTCATTTTTTGATTTCATGTAGTTTATAATTTAATCCTACAGTTATTAGCAATGTGTGTAAATTCTATAATTCTGAATGAAATATAGTATTTTGAGAAAACAACCTATGAAGCATAATTCAATATAACATTTTTATTTTTTCTTTAAATATGTTTCACTTCACCTGGAGAAGTTCAGTTTTAATAACTATAAAGTTAAAAGAAAGGAAAATACCAGCATTTATTAAGTTCTAATAAACTCCCTGCAGTGCATATCCATTCAGTATCTTTCATTAACATTAATGAGAATTATGCATGGATCCTGGGGAGAATAGACCCTGTTGTTTATTTCTCTTCCTTGTTTCCAGTATTAAATCTTGCCCTGCAGTCAGTTCCATAGGGCAGACAGGCATTCCCACTGTTCAGTTGTTTTCTCTGCTTAATACATAGAATTTGAGCTCCTCCAGCATAGTGAAGGTAGAAAGTTCATAAATTTAAAAAAAAAAAAAAGCTAACAAAATTTGTGGACACACATAAAAACAAAGGATATGCAAATTAATGAATTAATAGATTGCTATTGATTACCAGTAAGGCCTAATTAAATAATAAATTTTTCCCCACACAATTACTTGTTTCATGTTATTAAATGATCAAATCCATAAGTAGTTTGGAAGCTCAGCCTCCTAGAATTAAATGAGGTGCTCAAGAGAGCAAAGTTGTGTTTTGAAGCAACCAAGACAGAGGCAGGGTCTAGTTACATGGATTTATGATTTAATTTTCTGTGTAATCTAATTTAATGTAACTATTGAGTTTCTAAAAAAATGAACTTTGATTAGATTTTGGTGACAAAAATAAATACAAAATATAGGGTAGTTTATTCATTATCTGTTGCATATTGAAAGAAGTGGCTCATGGGTATTTCTGTACCTTAAGGCACCTTTTTTCCCATTTCCTCTGCTTTTCACTGTCCTGCACAGCAGTCACTCATCCTTCAGAGCCCAGCCAGGTGCAGCACATTCCAAAGGTACAAAATCAAGAGGATGCAAAACTCATTTCTGTGGGAAGCTGAATTAATTTTGTACAACCAACAGCTTCATCACTTCTCAATTCTGGATAGACATCCATATTTCATAGCACTAAAAACGTGTCAGTCCAGAGAAACGCTGCATCAGAGGAGGAAAGTAAGCAAATACAGCTCTTCAATTTGACATACTTTCACTTAATTGGGAGGTTTAAGAGCAGATCATGGGAGCAGGAAATGAGTCTTTCAGCCAATTCCCTTCTGCACAAACGATGCTGAGGGCCAAGGCAGAGCTGTCCTGGCAGGGATGTGCTGGAGCGATCGCTCCGCGCTGCGGCAGCGCCTGCCCGCGGCACCTGGGCTCAGGTGCTGCCTCCCAGGGCTCCACAATCAACAGCACACTTCAGGACTCACACTGCCATCTCATTCCTTGCCTGTGGAGCTGCATTGTGCGAGTGTTTGCTGGGCTTGCCTGGCAGCAGACTGGGATGGAGACAAGATCTTGTTCTGCACATCTGTATGGCCCCGGTGTGTGTTTAATCACCACTGTGCTGGAATGGTTTAATCACCACTGTGCTGGAATGTGCTGTCACTGGGCTGCCTCCCCACTGCTGGGCTCAGGGAAGGGCTTAGGAGAGCCCAAAGGTTTGGGCAGAGCTGTGTTCCAGCTTGGCTTTATTTGTGTGGTGCCCTGGAGACTCTGGCTGGCTGTTGCCCATCCTGACACTCCTGTGCCTGAGCCAAGCTGCTGCCCTTGTGCCCTTGCTGCCCTGAATCCCCTCCTGGGATGGTGCTGGAGACAGGAGGGATGGCTCAGGGATTCACCCAAAACTCCCAGGGCTCAGCGTGGGCATTCAGGGCCCTTTCAGCTGTGCATTAGAAAAGCCAAGGCCGTCCTTCCTTGAGAGAAGGGTTTGCTTTGCTTGCACATAAAATTTATGGACCCGTTTTTAAACCCCCCCTTCCATGTCTTTGCATTTTCTTATTATTAGCAGGTTGAATTTCTATTTGAATCTTTCTCTTTGTTGAACACTTGGATACATAAGCAAAAAAGTTGTTCTGTAGCAGTCTGCCCGGGTGACTCTGCAATTAGCAGCAGATTGTAATGAATGGCATCCTGTTCCTTAATGGTCAGGGCTGTGTTTTGCTGATGTTGAGTTGATTTGACCTCAGGAGGTCTGCACTGGCAAAGAACTGCCAGCTCTATTCAGCAAAATATCTTCTGGTCACTCCAGTGAAACAGGGAATAGATGTGCAGAAGTGAAAGGCAGAATATTTGTGGAACTGATGAGTGAAACATACAAACAAATTTCAATAAGCAGGCAAACACAGGTTGCAAACTCTATTGGGAAATGATTAATTGCTGTTAAATGTTGTAATTATCCCATGGCATTCAGGACTGAAACTTAAATAAATTCTGCTGAAAACTTTAAAAATAGTGGAGAGCAGTAATATGATTTAATAAATTAGCCACAGAGTAAGAAAAAGAAATAGAGCACAACAGAAAATTAATATTTATCTTTTACCAGTACGTAACAGACTTTGTTAAAAATTGTCAGAAAGTGAAGAAGAGTTTGTTAGACAAATTATAATTTTAATTGCAGACGTAATTGATTATACACAGCATGCTCATTAGGTTAAGGGAGAATATGAGGCAACTCTCAAGGTCATTACAGTAATAGATATTGTAGGCATGTAATTTGTGATAAGCTGGTTGGTGAACACCTAATTGCTCATTCATGGCAGTATGTCTGGCACTTGTACTCCCCAAACACCTCTTTGTCCAATTTATTTAACACCCCTTAATATTCCAGGGTCAAATTTACTACAGGAGGCATCAAGCAGTTAATTTTCAGCCTCCAAATTATTACACCACCTCACCCTTTTTGTGCCTCAAAGACAGAGCAAGCATTACAAAAAGTTAGTGGTCTGGCACTAAGCAGGGAACATACAAATAGAAATTCTCACCCACTAGGATTTCTCATGGAAAACAGCTGTTCCCTGCCCTCTCCAATGGCAGTCAAACATTGCAGTAGAATGCCAGAAGAGATGTTCTTTTTTAAAAAATGCACTAATTAATAAGGTCGTTGTATTGTTCCCTGAAAGAACACACACTAACAGTGCTTTGTTAACTCTTTCGTTATTTTGTTTCACTGCTTTGGCAAAAAGTCATCAATATTAGCTGTCTCCTTGGATGAGCATTACTTGGAACGTCACTCCTTAGTTCTTACAGGCAGACAAAATAGAAAGAAGCACTTAAAATGTACATCAACTATAAGTGACAACCGTTCCTCACTTTGATATAATGCTTTTTATTCTTAGAGAGAATGAATCACTGTCCTCATTGCTGACATGCAAATAGTTGAATCCAGACAACAGCACCAGGATGGGACTGGAAATTGAAGCCAGACGTCCTGAGGTGCAGTTTGACTAATATTCTACTTTCTCTCTCCAGTCATTCTACCTTAACACAAGAACAACCAGTCCCAATGAATTAATCAGTGCCATCAGGTTCTTTAGCACTGCAGAGTGGTGACTTATGTAAGACAGCCAAAGTAATTCCCCTAAGACTAAGAATTAAGGAGAAAATGCAAATTTCGATTCAAATTTTTTTACTGTATTACAGGAATCAAGGATTCAGAGTTTTGGTTAGGATTTGTTTTTCTGTTTTTTAACAAAGAAACAACACTCAGAGCTGCATAACTTTTCTTTATAATTATTACCTTATTTGCAAGATATTATCTTCACTTGACATGACATAGTCCATAATTATCTATTGTTTGATGCTGAAGAGTGCAATAGATACAGCTATAGATATTTATTCACACACCAGATGAATTTCAGTATGATTTCATAGTCATTCTTTATTAATATTATCTTTAAGATTCAGAGGTTTGAAGTCCCTCAGGAAAATGATTCTATCTGAAGCATCATTTTTCCATCTACTGGCTCTACTCTTGGTGCTATGGTGTTGCTCTTTAAGGAATTGTCCATAATGATATATATTTGCTAAACCTCTCCTTTGCAATATAGAAATTACTGTGTTGACTGACTGTCTGATTGATAGTGCAAAAATAATCCCCATGTTCACCAATATATATCAATCCCTATAACTACCTTGTAGATTGACCTGCCTTAAAAAATTGTTATGCAAACACACTGCCATCTGTTGTGTAGTTATTCTTCAGTAATAGAACATAAACTGGGGATATGTCAAAGTAATTTAGTAACTCCACAAATGTAAAATGAGACTTGGTAAATATAGTGTGTTACACTGAGTTTATAAACCCTTGTCATATGCAACCACATAACAGGGATACCCAACGTCTGCAAGTCTGGCTTGTTTTGTTTCATCCATCAAATGCTGATGCCAGATCTAGTTATAAGGAGCATGATGTGAATTATAAAAATTAATTTTAAAATGAGGATTTTAAAAATGCTGTGGTTGATACAAAGCCCACTGAAAATTCTGGGAAGATCCAAGCAATTTATGAGACTGTCAGGGAGTTTTAAGCATCTTCATTTAATGAGTTCAGAGTGTACATTCACATTTATACTGGTGGTTGTGCTACCTGTTCAAGAAAGTAGATGTGGATTTATCACTCACTTTAGCAGTAAAGCAAACAGTACCCAATAAAACAGATATCTCCTAGAAATAGGTGTGGTTTTTAAATTAGAGAATTACAGTAAACTCAACAGATTAATGAAAAAAATATTTGTTGGATTCTGGTTCTGTAAGTGCAGTTTTCAAAATGGTGTTTAGATATCCTGATAATTAATGAAGAGGTTTCAAGTGAAGCATTTTCCAGTATCCCTTCCCTTTGCTAATTTCCATTTTTTTAATTAAGAAAAGATAAATTGTATCCAATTATTGAAAATTATGTAGGTCATTATCTTGAATGAAGCTGCAATTACACTCTGTTTTCCCAAAGAAAGAGGAGGTTATCTTGTCAGGGTGTAGGTGTTGGTGTCCTGCTGGGCTGTCACCCTGCCTGGGGACAGGGCTGCTCTAGGGTCAGGTCCTGCCCCACACTGGAGCTGGGTTTGACTGGGGCTGAGACTTTCAAGAGCCCTCAAGAACTGGAGCCCAAATCCCATTGGGTGCAGTCCAAGTGTCCACTGTCTCAGCAGCTTTTGTTTAAACACCCAGCAGGGGATGAATCCCCTTTTTCCTAAAGATTCCCCTTTCCCAGGGAGAGCAGGCACTGTCCCTGTGGGGTGAGTGTGGGGTGATCTGTTCCCTGCACCAGCTGCTCCCCTGTGGCATCCAGAGCCAGGCTCCCTGTCCCAGCCTGGGCACCAAGGTTTTGTCCCAAAGGACTGGTAATTTCCCTGGAAATGGAAGGGGACAGGTGGTGGGAGCTCTGCTGCTGGGGTCCCTCTGGCAGCTCTCCCTCCTTGGCCAGCAGCCTGCCAGGAATGGGCAGCAGGGTGGAAGGTCCTGGGCTGCAAAGGGCAGGAGAAACCCTGCAGTGATCTGTGAGAGCAGAGACAACATCCCTGAGGAGCAAAACTGAGAGGAAAGCACAGGGAGAGACAGTGACCCCAAAAAACAAGCTGAGCAAGATTCTCCTGCATTTACCGGGTCTCTAATTCAACCCCAAATAATCCTTTTCCTTTTAAAACAAACAAGTAAAACCAACCAAGCATAAAACCAGGAGAATTTTATTGAAAGAATTAAGCAGGGCTGTAGGGACAAGGTTATTTAACTGCTTACATTACTCAAAATACTGTACCTGAGCAAATGTAAAGAAACTAAATTTATTCTGTTTTCTAGCCAATTTTAATATACTAATTTAGCCCTCTACCTTATGTTAAACTGTTTTACAGTTTTCATATTATTTTCACCTTAGATTTCACTCTGATTATCACAGGCTTGGCTGCAATAATTGGAAATTACAGCTTCCCATCCTTTTCCAGAAATATAGGATGTGAAGTGCTTTGCACTTTAAACCTTTTTCTATTTATTGTTCACATCCAGTTGGATGTACTAATAAGCATTAACATGCAAATAATTATCACCAATATTTGATATTCATAGAGAACAAATGTTAATGCAGTTAATACTTCATATATGAAAGAGGCTTTTAATTCAAAAAAGAAAAAACCCTAAAATATTACCTTTTTATATAAAAAAGCATTTTCAATGATTTTAAATTCTATTGATCTTGCAGAAAACTTGAGCTTTGAGTTTGCAATATCTCCCATTAATGTTTAGCCTCAAGAAAGAGTTTATAATGGAACTTACCAAGACAACAGATAAATAGAAATGATAGAGCCAAGAGTGTTGACGAGCCCTGGGTATGTTTGTTGTCATTCTATGCTGATTTCCATCAGAGGTGCTGCATATGCTAAGAGTTATGTAGAAGATGAAGTGAAATGCAATAAATGCATTGACAACAGCAAAGGTTGCAATGCCAGAAAACTATCTTCTTTTGATTCTCCTCTAAGTTTGTTTTTCTTGTTGTAACTTCCTGTGGGATGGAGCAGGTTAGCCCTGTTCTTGCCAAGTCAGCTGGTTGGTCTAAACCTGCAGATCTCAGTGGAATGGTAATTGGGAGGAATCTAATGTGCCATAAAACAGAGGTCAGTGTGGGTAATCTGGTGTCCCCTGCTGGTTTTAAAATCTGTGAGTGTCTCCTGCAGATGGGAGGGAAATGTTGAAATGTTGTCTGTGTAGGCACTGTGTGGCTTTGCTGCTGCTGTGCACTGGTATCAGTGCTCTGGGTGTGACTGGGGCTTTAGTGAGGAAGCAAAAGCAAATCATCTTTGATTTTATGGGAAGGCTGAGCTGAGTAGTTTGCTCCAAGGTGGTGAAAAAAAAAAAAGAACAAAAAAAAAAAAAAAAAGGACTCTACCATTTGCTGCAGACAGAATTGAGTTTATACTGGCAGACAGTACCTGATGTGTGAGGCTGGGAAGGGAGGATGCTCAGGAGTGATGGAGAGGGACACAGGGCTGAGATTAGGTGGGAAGGGCTGGCAGGAACTTGTCTGCAGGTTGGGTTTGATGTGCAAGAGCTCAGCAGGGATCACAGGAGATGGAGCTGAGATATTTGGGCAAGGTGCTCCACCATTTTAAGCCAAATCCTTGTAGGTTTGAGGTCAGACCACTTGGAAATTCTACATGCATCTGTTGAGTTGTATGTGTCCCTAAATAACATCTGCTAAAAGTGATCCTCAAATGAAAAATGAAAATGCACCAAAAGTATGAGCAATATCAGCACTTTGTTTTCACAGTGTTTGCAATAAATGCTTCCAGTGTTCTGAGGCTGAACTAGGAGAGTTCTTTTTCTAAATAGAGTTTGTTTTTTTTTTTTTGTAGCCCAGTCAATAAATGCTAGTAACCATAATCTCTTTCCCTCAGTGTCATTATGTTTTATGAATTTTTAATAGAAATTAATCACTGAAATATTTAAGTCTTAATTAATTAATTACACCAGAATTTTACAGCCAATGCAGTGTGGTGTCTGTTAGAAAAAATTATTTAATAGGCTTTTAGTCCTGCCATTGTTCTGCCTTGTCAATGAATTACTTAAGTGTCATTTGTTAAATGAGTTAAGTCAATAAAGTTCTTTAGCTGTTTTTCAGAGAGTGAGCATTATTTCCAGATAATATATATCTAATTCTCTTTTTACTTTAGTCTATCTGTATTGGCTAGTGTGGGTTACTATTAATTAGCCCTTCAAAGCAGATTAGGCAGGAAAGATCATAACACAGTCATACCTAAAGGTTCACAGTGACAGAACTCTTTAATTAGGGAGTGAGGGTTAGTGGTGAGCAGTGTCCTCAAATGGATTGCCATCTGTTAAATTAAAGCTGATTTCCTTCATTTGCTTATGTAATGTTTCTAAAGAAAGTGGATCTTTTTATTTATGGAAATCATATATTCCCTTTCATTATTTTCTCTTAATTGATTCTGCATTCCTGTAATTAGTAAGCAATGAAAACACACTGCAGGAGAAGAGCCACAGTAATGGACAATATGACCCTGTAGTAATTGCCATATGAACTGTAGAACATCATTCTGCTTTAAGATGTTCCTTTTGAAGTGTTTGGATTAAATGAATGTAAATTTAAATTCCTGTTTCCAGGGGAATAAGCTGCATCAGTTTGTGTCCTTTTTTATTAGGTTACAGCAAACTCTGGAGTAGGCCTAAATTTGCAGCCTTTTCTCTTTTAGCTTTTTAGGCTAAAAGACAAAGATTATTGCTTTCACATTCTTTCACAACTTACTGATTTGATTTGCAAATTATTGAAATAATTAATCCTGGGTTACTTAAATAATCATAATGTGACGGGGGACAACATAAACAAGGAAATTCACATAAGAGAAATTGATTTTAAGGACAATTTCCCTGATACTCAAGGACATTCTAGAAATCTTGGAGTTTTATTGACAGCTTTGGAGTCTGTGTTTTTGAGGGTTTGCTCCTTTGCACAGCAATTTTCATGAAAGAACATGTATCTATAAAAACAAAACCTCTTTGAGCTGAAACTCTCTTTTCCCTCTTTCTCTGATTGAAAGAAGGAGCTATTTGGTCCTGCAGTAATGGCTGTGGAGGGAAGACAATTAGCACTCAGCATCTGATAGACTGCACTGATAGCTGTGTAGACTTTATCACCAGGGAAGGAAAACCCTGCTGTTGTTGTCAGTGGCTGCAGTAATGAACTCAGAAGTTTGTATCTGATGCTGGGCAGCTTCTGTTTGAAGCATGACATCTGTGATGGCACAAGTTACAAATTATAGTCAAGTCAAGGATTATATCTCCAGGTTCTGCAGCTATCGATTGCCACGTGGAGATATAAAGAACTCTTCTTTCCTCCCCTGGATAATATAGATAATTAGATGTGCTGTTAAGAGAGATTCAGCTTCTGCTGCAGCATCTGGCAATTGCCAGTCCCACAGCAAGAGGCTGGTCCTGGTGATTCCTTGGCTGGGTGGTGGCACTTTTGGTGTGAGGGGTGTCACAGGGTGGTGCCTTTCAGGGGACTGGTGTTAGAATGGGAAGTGCTGGATGCCTTTCAGAAAGGAGCAAGGAAAGGGACTGAACTTGGTTAAAACTTACCTGGTGCTGGAAAATCCCCAAAGTCTCTTCCACTGCATATATTCAGGGGTTTCATGTGGGCTTTCCTTCATTTGTGCAACATAGATATGGTAATTTGTGCATTATGTATTGAGAAATGGATCAATTAAAAGCATAGAAACAGAATTAATCAGATGTTCACTTTATTTATGAACATATGTTCCATATTACATTTCCACCGGGATATCTAATGGAACTAAGTCAGAAAAAGAGCAGTTCCTAACGTGCTCCTTATATGTTCTTCCATCTCTGTTTTCAGTTAGAAACAAAGTTGTTTCTGGTTTCATTGAATTTCTTTTTAATGTGGTACTTGATGTACTGTAACAAGCAAGAAGTACTAAAGAAGTCTCTGCAAAGCTCAAAAATATTTCCTTCAGCAGCAAGTTTAAAAGTAACAGGAGGAAAAGACTCAGGGAGTTTAATTTAAAACTCAATATACAATCCCTGAAGATACCCCCAGAGGATAAAGGAATCACTGAGGAGAACAAGTGCTAGATTGCAATATAAAAATATTCCACTTTTAAGTTACCTCACCACAAGAGGGTCTTTTGGAGCAGAGAAGTTTAGCCTGTGTCAAACGATGGACAAGGCATTAAATGGCAGCTTTTTGGGTTGATTTGGTTTTTGTCCTCTTGTGTATTATGATCTGATGGGGGAAAATGCAGAGACCTGATACAAAACAGAGAAAACACATGGAAAGGCAAAACCAGCTTTTGTGCTGCTAGTAGAAAGAATGCATGAAAATATGGGTATAGGTAATATCTTCTTTAGTGCTTATTTTCTCAATTCCAAACACACTTTGCCTTTGAACCAGACAGGTGAAACACAGAGAGAAATATATTGTAATTTTCCTCTAATAGTCCCAAACTCTTCCTGAAAATATAACAAAGTAACTCAGCAATTTTAGTGCCAGATGGATAAAAAAAAAATTTAAAAAGCATATTAAGCTTTCTTTGTTAATTAAAAATGGAATACCAAGGTTTAGGTTTACAAATGTCTCCAAATAGAGTGGTGTCTTGGGACAGGGTGCTGCTAATGCACTCAACATTGGCCTTGGATCTTGTTTTGTTTGAATGTTTACAAGGTGATGTTATACAGGAGATACCAGGAGCACATCAGTGTTTCAGTGCATATCACAGGAAGCATTCTGCAGGGGGAAGGGTTCAGACAAGATGGCTTAAGAATTTTATTTTAGGCCTAATACTTATCTTCCTATATGAAGTCTATTGCATTTATGTCAATTTAATGATGCTTAAGTTTAGCACCCCAAGCGAGAGGAGCGCAGAAAGCACTCGCATCCACTCACAGCAAAATTCAATTAGGCTGCTGTCTACAGTCCACAGCCCAACACACCCTGCAAGGCAAAGTCTCTGCTGAATTTGCATGTGTTCATCTCTGTAAAAATGATTTAGCTGAGGCATGGTGTGGTTGCAGTGTTTAACTGGTGCTCCTCATCTTTCTCCTGTGGGCCCAGAAGTGTTCAAGGTGAGAGAAGTCAGAGCTGTGTCTCAGATAAAAAGTGGAAGCTGTTTGATCAAAAGGAGAATCCTTATCATGAGACACTGCTTGTTCTGTTTGTCTTGTATCTCTTGCAAATCACAGAATGGTTTGGTTAATAGGACTGGATTTGCATGGCAAGGTTTTGGTGGCAGGGTGGCTTTGGTGAGAAGCTTCCAGAAACTTCTCCTATGCCCAATGGAGCCAATGCCAGCATTTCCTAGAGGGGCCATCAGTAACAGGGGGAGTGTCTCTGAGAGTCCCACTCGTTACTCTATTCCAATTTGATTGACAATAAATTAAATTAATTTCTCCTGCTTAGGTCTGTTTTGCTGTAACAATAATTGGCAATTGATTTCCCTCCATCCTTATCTTGACCCACAAGCCTTTCAATGTATTTTCTCTCCCCTTTCCAGCTGTGGAAAGGTAGTGATAAGTGACCTTGGTGGGCACCAAAGTCCAAAGTGATCCAGCCGGGGTCACCCCACCCCACTCTAAGGCATTCAGGTGTTTCATCCACCTCCACAGTTCCATCTGCTGAGCTGGCTACTCTGCAGTCTCCTCTAGAGTGTAGTAGTGAGAGAGCTTGACAGCAGAGCATCACTTTTTACACCACCAAATTCAGTGATAAATGCTAAAATAATATCTGGCAGGTATCAGGCAGTACCAGATCTGTGCTGCCATTCTTTTTTTTCCCCTAGACAGTAGCTGGGTGTGTAGAGATGAGTGGTTTTGCTTACATTGCAGCTGCTCCCAGGTGACAGCTCTGTTACCACCCAGCAAGTCTGACACAGAGCTGGCTGCAGCAGATTGATCCCACACTCCTCACCTGCTGGAGAGCAGTGGATTGCTGTATTTTTAGAACAAATGAGGATAAAAGCCACACTGTCGTTTTAGAGGGCAAAACCTGGGGTTAAATTCTGCTGTTCAGTGAAATGTATGATATTTGCCAGTAAGTTATACTGTAAAACAAGAATGAGGAATGAACATCTGTCATATGTAAAGGAAGTAATGCAGAGTTCCCCTGTAAGCACAGAATAAGTATATTCCATAATACAAATTCAGTGGATGAAGATGGATGATATTTCAGCTTTTGCCTATCAGAACTCTCTGTGTGTGCCTGGCTCATGTAATTTTGTCTGTTTGAGAATGTTGGCAGAAATTAATTCTTTACTAAAAAGCTTAAGTATATCCATTTCCTTTACTTAAAAAGCAAAACAAAATTATTGCCAGACATTGCCTCATAGCAGAAGTCTTATAATCATGCATGCAATTATACAAATGTTGTCTTTATCTTAAAATATTTGACAGGGAAGTGATAGGGAAGTGATGGAGATGTCTCTCACAAGAGAAAAAAACTAATGTTTGGTGAAATCAAGAGGAGACAGTGAACTGATGCAGGGATGAAAAGGGAGAAGCAGGATGTTAAAAATAACAGGCAAAGGGAAGATATTTACAGGAATTGTTTTTACAGGCAGCCTGTGGGCTGGGGCAGGAGTGTGTGCTGCAGTCTGGGAGAGCAGGGACAGGCTCTGCATGGGGGGATTGCCTGGGAAAGGGAAGGAGCCAGGGATCCTACAGAGCTGTGGACAAGGAATGACTACGAAAATGAAAGATTTTCTAAAGATATACTTAGAGAAAATCGAAAAGTAGAAAGTGACCCAAGAGAAGACTGACTTTTACTGGCAAGAGAATGGCAGGATTTAAAGGGGAGTTCATTAAGAAAAGACAGCTGGAAATACAACAGCCAAGAACTCCTCACATTATCATATTTATGTTACAATAAACTATGTTTATGGCCAGAAGGGCTTATTAGAAATCCTGTTGCTCTGTAGGTTTGCTGAGATCTGATTTTTGCAGATAGCTGAACAGGAATCTGTGCCTGAATGTTGCATTTCTCTCCTGGTGTCTCAAAGGCTTTTTGTAGAGGAACTGTCATGATGCATGTCAGAAAACCAACCACACCAGAATGTTTTCAGTTCTACAGCAGAAAATACACTTTTTGTTTTTGCTAAACATAAAACCAGGAACCATAAGCTGTTAGCAAAAGAAGGAGGTAGAAAAGAGCATGAATTATTTAAAAACAAAATCGTAGCAGAAAGCTTATTTGACAACAGAGATAACTTCATTTGCTAACATACAGAAATAATCCAGCCTTTCACTTTGCTTCCTCTGGATATTACCTTGAAAAGAGTTTTTCAATTATTTATTTATTTTTAACATTGCCCTTTTGTTATAATACTATGTCAGAACTTTGCAAGCCTTTTTATTTTTATATTAATAATACTGAAATTTAAAATTTGGGTAGAATAAATTACATTCTGCATGTTGTGCAACAAAATATATTCCTTGATATTCTTACAGAATACTGCTATTTTCAAGGCAAATGTGAGATTTGTCTGAATGGTGAATTTATTTTTTCATCTTGCCACTAAAAGAATCAGCCTTGAGAATATCTCTGGTCCTAAGAGCTGTTTGTTCTCAGAGGGCTTCACGTCAACTGATTTTTAATAATAATCAATAAGTTTTCCTCATTTTGCTGATCCTGCAGTTATTTCACACTCTTGAACAGATACTGCAGTCCCAATAGGTTATCAATTTGTGCCAAGGTAAAGTGGTTTTCAACCTCAATGGCAGCATCTCTCTTTAAGTCCTTTGTGTTTTCCAGTATTTTTTTTTTTGCTTTATGGATTTTTAAGTTAATGTCATCTACTTAATGTCCATTTGAATCACTTATTTCACATGTGCTTTATCCACATATCTGGTTTCTGGCAATTTGCTGACTTCACCAAAGATTTTATACTTAATTTCTCTTCTAAGGTAAAAAAAAAAATTAAGCATCTAAATAAAAATTAAGATGTAAAAATTTTCTACTGTTTTTCTTTGTTCAGCAAAAAAATAAATAAAAATTGCCATAGTACACTTGTCTTTCCTGTGTTGTGAAGCTGCTTTGTCAGTGCCATGGGGATGAGATGAAGTCTCCACTATGAGGTCCTGTCACCTGATTTATCTGCTTTCATAGAATGCTCTGTCTGATGTGGGCTTATTTTGGGTTAGCAGTTCCAACAGAGGTTTAGGTGCTGAGCTGGTGCCAAGCAGCTTTGGGGCAGAATTGCTGCATTTGTTTTGCCTTCCAGTCAGTCCCAGCCCAACGAGCTTGGCATTCAGCAAGCACTGCACTCCCTGCTGCATCCTGGGGAAGCAGGAGGGTATAAGTGATGCTCAAGTGAACTTTATGTTGCAGTGATGGAGTTGTGCTATAAACCTTTTCATCTGTCCTGTGTTTTAATTATGCTGCAGAGCTCCCCGGTGAGGCAGGTAAAACAATATATTAAAATTATTCCATCTGTCAGAAAACAGAGCCACATCTTTGGAAAAATACACTGCTATCATTTAAAAGCAGCACATAAAAAGGTCATAAAAAAAAATCTGATGGCTGGTTAGAAGGTGGGAGAGTGGGGTGTAAATTAGGAGAGGCATTTCTCCTTTAGTTTAATCTGCCCAGGATGTTGGTGCCAGCCTGTGGGTTAGTATAGAACAGAGACCTGGAATCTAATCTGGGAAGACAAGGAGACAGCACTTCATCCTTATACCTTTGGTGAGGGTTTCCTTTGTCTCTCTGCCTTTTTACTTGAAACTATTCACTTTCACATCATTCACCTAGCTGATATTTTTGTGCATAGAAATCTCTGGGTGGAGAGTTGGTTAATAAATGAGCTTTCTGCTGCTGTGACAGATGTTTCACCTCCAGCCACGCTGCCATCCAAGGCCATTTTCCACTCGTTTCCAGTTTGGGGGGTTTTGTCTCTTGTAGCTTATCAGTGCCATATGTAAGCTCTGGGGACATGTAGCAGCCTTTCACCTTTCCTACAATCCTTTTTTGGGTGAATTAACATTGTTCTGCATGAACAGATGAGCCTAATGAGCCTGAGTGTGTCAGGAGTGGTGAAGGTGATCAAGCTGCTCTCCATGCTCTGTTCTTTAATCACTGCAGACTTCCTCATTCAATCCCCATAAGCAGTGACTGCTCCTTATGCCACTGAGACAGGCATGAATAAATGTATTTTTGGCACTGTTTGGGCAAACTTGCAGCAGTGCCAGTAACTCAGGGGGGCATCCCAAGAGGGTTCCCACATGGTTATTGGGGACATGCAGCACAGCTGGGGGAGCTGAGCATCTCTGGGGCTGAACCTGTGCTGCTGATCCACAGCTGTGCCAGCACAGGCTCCACGTGGCTCCTGAATCCTCAACTTCTCTGCAAGGCTCCAGTGCAAAAAACAGCATTTGGGGTGTGAGGGGCTGTGTGAGTGCCAGCTAAGGACACTCAGGGCTGTCTGAAAGGTGATGGAATCCAAGCTCTGGACTCTGACACTGCCCTCTGCAGCATTCCCATGGAGCAGGGCTCTTTTCCTGGACTTCACAGTGTTTTCCTGCTTGTCTTCAATCAGCTTAGTGGTGTGACTGTGGGCAAGCCATTCCATCTTGTTATTTCCTCTCCCACCCTTTGACTGTCTTGTCTGTTTAGGCTGAAAATAAAATGTTTCTTCAGGACAGTAACTTGTCTCTAAGGATATATTTGTTCAGCAAGTACAAATAAGATCAAGGCCCCATGGCTGGGGTTTCTGTGTGCTCCCACAGCATGAATAATAAATAATAGCAGAGGTAAACTGATTGTTTTAGTACCATTTATGTGCAGAGGTATTATTGAATGAGACAACAAAGGAATACAGTGGGAATGTTCCTAAGTATTGCAGTAGAAAATGATGATTTTAAAATAATGGGGAATGGGGGATTAACAGAACAGATGTCTGCTTGCAACTGATGCAAAAGTTGCACTGTACTTGTGTGGGAACAGCAGTGCTTTTAATCTCATATATGGAAATTCTGTAGTTACTATTTTAGGAATGGAACAAAAATTAAAAATGCTGCTCTTCTTGAGATAAACACAAAAGGACTCCTCACCATCAAGGAGGGTTTGACAGTAGCTGAGATTTAAACCTTTGAGTATTGTGAGTGTTATCTGCTTCCACAGAAAGGCTGCCTCATTTCCCTCTGGGACTTCTGATCCCAGCCACACACTAAAACTATGCATGGCTGGATGCTAATGTTGCTATCTATAGGCTTTGAAGTGATTGAACTCCCAGCAGAACTTAGATTTTAATCATCACTTTGATCTGAGGCTCTGCTACAGGACCAGCTACAAATGTGTCTTGAATCTGTAAACCTCAAATTGTGCAGGACTACTACATGTCACCTATTTCAGGAACAGTGCAAATGATGGTATTTGTGAATCAAAGTCAGATCCGAGGGGAAATGTATGGAAAGTTACTAGAGATTCTTGAATAATCTCTATTTAATTGGCTGTTTCTTTAGCTAGAAAAAAGAAAATTCTAAAGAAATTGTCAACTTTCTATGTGATTACTTTCCAAAGTAGAAGAGAGAACTAAGTTCCTCTTAGGACACTGGTCAAAGCATTGACATTATTGCCTATGTTTATTTTTTAGTAAAAGGGTATTTTTTGAGTTTTTATCCTTAGCAAATCTCCACTAGTCTGACTTCTGCAATTAAACTTCTAGGTTTTTACAGCACAGGCTGAATTAACCCAGTGCTGATTATTTCCCTAAAAGCTGCCATACAGTTCATTCTTGTCTCCACAGAAATAACTGGCAAAGACCCATTTGACTACTTCAAGTAAGTCAGTATTTTACTGTTTTCATCCTACACTGAGGTTAAGGAGCAAAGTGAAAATTTCATATCTGGTCAGCCACAGAAGTAAAAGGTGAAGGATTATGTGCTCAGAGTATTGAATCTACGCAAATAAAGCCAGGACAAATATGTATTTTCAGAAAACTTTTCTTAGTTATAGAAACATGGAGTTACTTAGAACTACAGCAGGATGAAATTGTTGAAACAGACTTTCCAAATTAATTCTTTCCTTGGAAAATTCATTTTGTTGTTACTGAGCATATTTGTGTTGCAAAAAAAAAGATCATTATTGCATGAAGGACCTTTCATGTTATAGTGGAAACAAGGCAGAGAGACATGAAGGGCATGCTCAGCAAAGCAGTAATTTTATTTTATTTGTTTGGAGATGTTCCTTGAAGTATAGACAGAAACCATTCTGGGTGGTAGACAGGTGTGCAGTTCACCATTTTTAACTTCTGCTTTCACAAGTTCATAATCAGAAGCTATAAAATGGATAGATGCTTATTTATATATTTATATATAAATATATATATATGTATATATTAACTTTTCTATAAGCATTTTGATTTATCAGGAGCATGAAACAAATAATTGAGGGCAGGGATCAGAAATGGAGGCTGGATATTCTTGTGTCTGCCAAACACCTGACTCAGGCTTGAGAAGCTGAGTGGCTGCAGTGTGAAATTAATATCAGAGTCCCAAATGGCTATGGATGAGACACTGGTTCACCATTTCATTTCAAGACAGGAATTCTGATGTGGTATCTGCAGGGTTGTGATCCAATTTGTCTGATTCAAGTTGCTTTTTTGAGGGAGAGAAATAAGACTGTGAGGAATTTGGAGCATCTGTGGTGTGAGCATAGAGCTCTACCATGAGAAGTCCTTTCTGTCTTATTTAAAACTAAATGCTGAAGGTAGAAGGGAAAGGAACAACTGGTGCCAGTGTATACTGAAAAACACCAGAGTAAAGTCTGACTATTCTGTTCCTTTGTGGAATTATTCAGGATTTTCTGTACACAAGGGGCAAGATCAAATTTTGGGTCAGTCACTTATGATTCCAACTGAAACACTGACTATAGCAAAAAAGGTAGAATGAGGGTTTCAATTGGCATCAAAAATCCCTCCCTATTGTATAATGCACATTACAGTTCCTTTGTCTCCATCTTAATGGATTTGGCATTCCTCTAGTTACAGCTTTCATGTTTTATTTTGCCAAATCCCAGTTTAAGGTTAGCCATATCATCTTGTTGCCCAAGGGAAGAGAAAGACAGATGTGAGCATATTCACTCATCTAATTTTGAAGAGAATGCAGAATTTCTGTTCTTTAGCTGGGACTCTTTACTTTAAAAAATTAGAGAAACAGAAATAAGACATTGTGATATAATAGTTTGTTCTGGGAGCTGCTTCCTCTCAGCTGTGGCATTACCTGTCCCTATATCCTTTATAGTCTTTATTTCTTTAATCAATATATTAATCACTTTTTTTTTCAATCATCATCACAAAGTATCTTTAATAATTCATTTTCTACTATAATAAAAATATTAAATGGGAATCTGGTCAGTATTAAAATTTTTGTTAGCGTCTTCAAATATCATTAAATTAATAATTTAAAAGGAAAGGAGTTCTATTTTGGCTCAAATAGTTTTCACCAAAAAAACCTCTTGTCAGTAGAAATAAGAAGTCAGGGTGCCTTTATCTTCCATAATTTTATCTTATTGTATTTATAGACTTGGAAGTGAATTTTGGCTGTTGAGAATTGAAAGGCATTGCCCTAAACTTCAGACAGGGAGCTCAATGAGCCTTTCAGAAAAACAAACCCATGTGCACACAAAAAGCAATAAAGTTTAAAGGTTAGGATTTCTACTCTATTTCAAGGTTTCTTTGTATTTTTGCCCTGGTATGATTGTGTTTTCCAGCTAACAGTGTTTACTCCCTAAATACTCTATTCCTGTGGAAGTCACACAGCCCCCTGAAGCTGAGGGGCCTTTCATAGATTTAGGTCTGATTAACTTGGTAAATGAACCCTGTTAAACATGAAAGGGAGAAGAGAAGCTTTTTAACAGAAAGCAACCCAAACAAACAAAAAAAAAGGAAAACCCCAGAAGACTTTTCTGTCCCTGTTGTTCCTGTGTTGCAGTCAGCATTACAGCTGGCCCAGGCATATTCACAGAATTGCAGGATCCCTGCCAAAATCCAGAAAACAACAGATATTAGGAGATGTCTCAGAAGTATTTAAAAAAACCCCAAACATATTGCTCATTTGGGCTGTGGCTTGGTGAAATCTCTCCACGTGTGCTGTCAGGTATAACCAGGCTCAGTGGAAAGCAGGCTGGACACAAGAGGTTGCTGCCAGGTGTTGAGGTATGAACTGATCCTTTAGGTAGGAATGCAGCTTGACAGACTGAATTTGTCCACTTGTCATAGAGGAGAGAGCTGTTGTGTTACAATTTCCCATCCTGTACTAATAATACCTAAACAACAGCTACTCACATTTGTATTCAGTCAAATACAATCAATAGACATCTGTTTGTACATGAATGACTGTACACTGGTACCTGTTTACTGCTAATTAAGCTTCATTAGTGATTAGTTTGTCTTCAGAAGGGGAAAGAAACAACCATAATTAAGGGCTAGCATATTATGTGGTCCCATATTTTCCATTTTCAGAACTTGCATTCTAACAGGACCATTAGTCTGCAGTGCATTTGTCTGTATTTAAGTCTAACTACATTTCCTTGAAAAGACCATCTGTTCATAAAGACCATCTTTTTCATGCTCCCTGCAGTAAACTTTAGAGAGTGGTAGAATTAGCAAAGGACTGTATTTAAATGAAAATATATGTGGATTGAAACTAGGTAAAGCTGTTCTGTACACAGAAGAATAGTTCTGTGCTGGAAAGATTGTAATTATCTTCCTGTACTTTTACAGACTTTTAAATCTGTGCTGAATTTTGCCACCTTTGACTGGGTAATTTTGTTCTTTCTACCTGCACCTGAATGAAAAGTACCAAGTGGCAAATTACTTGAGTAGTGATTATGGTGAAGGTGGCTTTACTTTGCAGAAAATGAAGCATTTATATTTTCATTTTGCTTGGATTGATCATAAATAGTCACATTTTAAACCTGCAGTATAAGGTCTGGATTTCACCCTACCACAGTTGCAGTGGTGCTGCTTTATTCCACAAATTGTCCTGTTGTAGATTTAGGTAGTATTCAGTTTTAGAGTGGCCTGCATGAACAGCAGGTTGGTCTCCTTTAAATAAAAAAATTCTGTTTATATTAATCCTATGCATAAACTGGGAGAGTAGACTAAACTGAATGTTAGTGAGGCAGAACTCACCACCACAGAGATTTCTATGAAAGAATGTTAAATACCCAGAAGCATTAAAAAAAAAAAAAATACATGGAAAGTTTGTAAATGTGATTGTTTTCATATTGCACAAAACAGAACAAGTATTCCTGCTATTTCAGTGCAGATTATGCAAATACAGCCCTTGAAGACCTGCACAAACAGAAGAATGACAATAGAGAGCAAACAAGATAACATTCTTATCCAGAAAGCAGACAAGAAGGATAAATGTTAACTCCACGAAAAAGTTAAGATAAACTTTTTGGATTTTGTTTAATGGTTTACTTCTTATACCAACTAAAGTGTGCATCCTGGGCTTTCTTAGAAACCTAAGCAATCAGAAATAATGAACTGAGCAATGCTGAAGCACTTGGAATGTGATTAATTTTTTTTCCCCAAAGATGAAAGGATGATCTTCTCATTAGCTAATAACTTCTTCTCATGCAGCAATCAGTGTAACCAACAATAAGGGAATCCTGTGGTCATGTGTTCTATTGAAATCTCTCACAGAAGTAAATTTCTGTTTAGCAGACACAAATGGGTTTGTTTTATGGTACAACCAAGTGACACCTCTGCACTGTGGGAGTTATCAAACCTTCAATATCAGTGTGACCTTCTGTGTACTCATCACAAGCACGTGCATCTCTCCATGACAAGGTAACTCTGTCTGGCAGAGAGCTTGCCCAACAATTTTATTGTCTGTGTTCACATACTGTTACCTAGAGCAGCAGCTAGTAATGGATGAGTTATGTATAAATGCAAAGAGAGTCTCCATTTTATTAGGAGCTCCTTCCAATAAAAAAAAAACAACACCTGTGACTCTGCCTGAGATGGAGCTCAGGGGGATGCAAGGCAGCACTGGTGCAGAAGCCCTGGGGCTGTGTTAGCCCCATGAACACCAATTAATGAGCCTGGAAACCTGGGCTGGCTACTCTGAGCTGTGGTCCTGGTCCTTGGATCCACCCTGGCCTGCACCCCACTGTCTGGACAGACAAACAATTTGTTTCCAAAGGCTGTAGACAGACCCAAAGCTGGAGGATGAGGGGTTTTGTAGTGAAAGAGGCTCTGATTTGTCCTGATTGACAGGAGGTATTTTCTTTTTCTAATCTAGAAGCATTTTCTAAGGCTTATTTTCTGTAAGTGGGCTGATAAGCTCTGGTAACAAAGTGTATGTTAAGAAGGTGCTGTGTTACTACATGTATTATGCAAGAGAGAAAACTTTAATCAGCATTCAGATTTCCTCCAATACCCTCTGCCTCTCTGTCAGTACCATGCCAGGAATTCAGGGGAAGCAACAGTATTAGAATCCTTGGATTTGTCCAGATTTTACATTGATGTTTGGAAGATGCATAAATAGGCCAGAAAACTGAGAATTAGGGTTTTGCTGGTTTGTTTGGTTGTTTCTCTTTACAGTTAGCATAGTTGGATCAAAAGTGGAGCACAGGGTAACAGTCTTTAAGATGTGCAGATGGATCTACTGAAATTACAAATGTCTGTATCTGAGTGTGCAATTTCAACACTATGAAAAAGCTCAGGGAGTGCTAAAGTAAATTTTGCATTACAAAGACAGTAGGCCTGACTGTGGATGCTGCTGTTCAGTCTGTGCCTGCAAGGAGTGTATAAACAAGTGAGGTTTAGTAAGAAAATGTCCTTGAGCTTGCTTTCAATTGCTCAGCATTACTAAAAGCCACATCCTTTCTCTGATATGAATCACAAAAATCTAAATCAGCATAAAACAAACTATGCAGCTTTGATTTCAGTTACAAAACTATCTATTTATTTCTCTTTATGGCGCTGTTCTGCTCCCATTGTGCTGGTGATGATCTTGAGAGTGTTTTCAGCTGTGATTCTTGCTGCTGTTTGATGCCTTCTTGGTTCTTCAGACTTGGAGATAACATTTGTTTAATGCCTCTGAAGCTCTCAGTCAAGTCTCTGCCTGCAGCTACAAGAGGGATTCAGCCAAAGATTTCTCCCAATTGTCTTAGTGCAAGTCCCTTTTCCAGAGACCCCCTGATTTTCTGCATCTTGCCCAAGTGGGTTGCTGAGCTTACACTGCTTGTTTCCGTGCTGCTCAGGTTGTACAGTTACACTGTTTGTCCATGTAACTCAAGTTTAATTTCAACAGCCTGCAGATGCCTTTTAACACTCCCTAAGCAATGGAAACACCCTGTTTCTGTATTCTCATTTCTGGTTTGTTGTTTTTTTTAAAGCAGTTTTTCATAAAGGGTGGACAGCTGAACTTTCACAAAAGAGAAACAGGAGCTTGTCAGAGCTGTTAGAATGGTGCTTATTGAAGGAGTTTCACTAATTGCAGATGTTTATCAGCACTGTTTTAGGGGGGTAAGAAACACAGAGATTGCTCTGTACAAATGTGCACCAGCAGCCACCTTGTCTCTACTCTTGCTGTCACCAGAGGAGCCTCCATCTAGAGCAGCTTTGCACATAGGGGAGAATTGCAATTACATGCCTCAGAAACACCTCTGCACAGTTTATCCTGTGCTCTACATATAAACCCTTCATCATAAGCAGATCCCCTTGCAACTAAACAAATCCTGCCCACCATTTGTTTTCTTTGGAGTGGTAGTGGTGTTGCTCAGAAAATGTGTAACAGGAAAAGAAATCAATATAATATCAGTGCAATCGTTATTAGACTCAACTTCTAAAAGCCAGCATGAGATTAACTGAAACAAATCTGAAGGCTGAAAGTTTGATGTTGGTGTCCTAAAGCAAATTAAAATTGAGCTAGAATCGAGCACAGCATAAAATCTTATTTACACAACTTACATATTCTGTTAAATCTTATCTCGTTAGTTTAATCTTACTTGATAGCACCTCAAAATTTCCAATTTTAAAAAGATCCAATGTTCTTATTTAATGAATATATCAATTAAATGTAATGCTATGTTATGATTCATGGGATCATTCCATTAGGATTTACTGTGCTAGTATACTGGATGTAAATCATTCTTGCCAGAGATGGGTGAATTATTACTGATGTGCAAAAACTACTATGTTTAAAGAAAGTTTGAACTGTAAAATTAAACTCTGAAGGATTAGGAAAAGGCAGAATTAAGGCTGTCTGTGTAGCTTTAATTTGGAAGATGAATGTGATAGTCTTAAAGACTTGATCACAAGCTGCTACTTTATTCTGTGCACAGGGTGGACAAGATCAAGTGTTTATTTTTATCTGCATGGTTCAGTGTGAAGTTCCAGATGCCATCCAAGCTCTGCCCTGAATACAAGGTTATTAATGTCCTCTGAGCTTTCACACAGAGCCTCTCAGCAGAGTATCTGAACGTCTCTGAAGCATTAATACACATACTTTATACTTTAAGTAATGCTCATTCTCTTTGGGTGACAACTTAGCTTTAGAGCTTGATTTCTTTTGCATACTTAGCATCCTAAATGACAGATTCAGCTCATGGCTCTTAGAGAATACAGTTAAAATTGTCATTGCTTAGGATTGCTGCAGACCAGTCTGGTGTGTTTCATGTGGATGCCCAAGAGGTGAGCAACTGTGAGATGTTCTGGCTGAGGTGACTTTCCAAGTGTTGCAAAATTGTGGCAGAGAAAAGAATAGGCTCACTTCTATAAAGTTGTGTTTGATTGCCTTATCCATGGATTTACCCTTAAATGAAGCAACCTTATGCACAATTTGCTGTGCTTTCTAAAATGTCTCTATCAGATGGAACAAGGACCATATCACAGAAAGCTTCAGTCTGCTGCTAGAACTCTCTCTTGAACTCTGCATGATACCACACCTTTCTTGAAACAGTATTTTCATTTTTTCTTGCTTTTAGTTAAATATTTTAACTCATAATTAAGAATCTATACTGCATTGCTTATCATCATATAGAGTGCTGAAAATTTATTTTTCTGGAGTGAAGCTGGTTCAAAGCCAGTGTGGACCCTGGCAGGCAGAAGCAGCTGTGATATGAAAACCTCTGCAGCTTTTGAACTGGATGCTAAATGGCTCACAAGGCTTTCTTGATATTCTGCACATCCCTGGTGTGAGCACCTTGAGGACCTAACACTCTGTGGGATCATCTGCAGCAGTTTCCCCTCTCTGGAGGTGTCTCTAAGCATGCTGTGCTCCCTGGAAGTGCTCTTGTACAGGTTTTTGTTACAGTGTTGGAGGATCTCTGTGAAAATGTCTCTGCTCTCTGGGAGGACAGGATCCTTTTGGCTTGCTTTCCTGCCTAGCTGTGGTGCAGGGCTGGTTTTGGCTAATTTGATCTATTATGCAGCTCAGGGGGAAGTTAACTGAGCGACACATTTTTGCTGTATTTCAATGGGCAGGAGAAGCACAGTCAAAATTCCTTCTGCACTCTAATGACTGAGGATGGGAAAACTCCAGCATTGTATTTGAGAAGCATTGGGATTAAATGATGTCATTTAAGAACTCATTAGCCTGTCTTTCAAGTGTATGCACTTTGGGGAATAATCATCTTTCCTCTCCTGCTTTGCCTTTGAGTTGTTCATGTGTCATATCTCTCATGCCTGGGAACTGCAGCTTTATGGCACTTTGGATTGGATAAAACCCCTTAGCTTTGAAATGCTAAATCCTTCAATTAGTTCAAGTTGAAGACTAAAGGCCAAACATTTCAAATGTGGGCACCTGAAGTCGACAGGAGCTGGAGGCATTCATCACCTTGGAAAATCAAACCAAATCATTTAGGGAGCTAAATTTAGAATTCAGATGTGGATACCTTGCTTTTGCCAGCCCAGTTTAATCACTGAGTCCTATACTGTTAGTCTAGATCATGGTTTTTTCTCTAACCTTCAGAGTTCTTTGCTTTCTATGGAGGGAAAAGGCTGGAATTTATGTTTAGATATTCATGTTGTAATGTCCTCTTGACTGCTCCCTGTGAAAAGCTCCATCCCACTCCTTGTGCTAAAAGCACCTGATTCAGCAGTATAAAGCCAAAGTAGACCCCTAAAAATTGCTTAGAAAGGTCTCTATTAACCTACCAATACCAAATATTAGTTTACATTGTCTGGGTGAACCTGTGGCCTGTTTTGCTGTCATCAGCCACTGTCCCTCCAAGATGTGTTTTCTGGCTATCAGCAACGCATCTCCTCTGTCAGGATGGGCCAAAACAAAATCTGTCTTTCTAAATCTTCCCTTTGAAATGTATTTGGGCACTATGAAAACTATTATCCTACTCATAAGTTTTGAGTTACTCCATACTTGTGAAGGGAAAAAGTGATCAACTGAGGGATGTATAATTTGGACATCTGCTCTTAACTATACACATGGAAGGAAGTGATTTCTTTAACTGATTTTTTAACTAAGTGAAGTGGCAGAAGCAGCATGGACAACTGGGTAACAGTGGCTTGTGCAGATTTAGGAGTGTAGCAATGCAACTGCCCAAAGAAGTAAATCCACAAGTAAAGAGAGTTTTTTAGAGATTTGTATTCATAAGATGAAAAGCTTCTGAAAGAATGTAACACCTCTGTGACTAAAATGCCTTTCCATTGCCATGATCTTCTGCTGATTGTGAATGCTGAAAGTCTGCTCTGCTTCCCCAGAGTCCTGATAGGAAATTCATTGTCAGAACTGGAAAGGCAGAAAACTAGCAGAGACAAAACCCCAAACAACCAAAACTCTCAAACTCCCAAACAAGGAAAGGAGATTTTTAAATTATAGCTTACCCTAAGCAGATGTTAACAAGCCTATCTAAACCTGTGATCTGATGCTGGCCTCCCATCCTCATCCATCGTGGCATTTCCCTGATCAGCTAATTCTGCCCTGATTAGCATTTCAGAAATTGAGGGGTTTTGTCTAACACAGCTTCAGGAGCTGCTTTGGAATACCCCCTCGGCTGGTTGGTTTTTGTGAGCTGCAGATTACAAAGGATGATTTCCCAGCCCACTCCATTATATTTATTCTTGCTTTGATTTGACACGAGAAGGATTTGTGCTGCTGAGATGCTGCTCTTTGCTGGACCTCACACAGATCCACTGCCCCTGCTTGGATGGCCTCAGCCTTGCTCCTTATCCCAGCACAGCCCCTTGCTCCACGTCCTCACCCTGCTCTGGGTGAAAAACCTCTCTGAAGAGGCAAAGAAGAGTTTTGTCCATCCTGTCTGTCCTGTATCTCCTCAGCTTTTCCCTCTTGTGGAAGGAGCAAGTATCAAGTTCCATGCTTGGAGAAGTACAAAATTGAGGGTTTGTTTCCTCATAGAAATGGGAGAGGAATTTCTTTAAGTTATTTTCAAGTTGTTAAACTGTTGTTTCCCATTAAAATTTGGAAAATACTATTCTCTTGAAATGCCTGCTAGATGAGGATTTTGGTGTAACTTAATTCATTGCAGTTTTTATTTTCTTTGTGGATAAAGAGGACCCATTTTTTTTTCCCCAGCCTTCTTTCCTTGGACTTGCAAATGTGGACTTCTTCCTTTCTCATGCCTAAGAATATGGAATATTTAATCCCTGTCTTCATCTTCTTACGCTCTCCTTCTGCTGATACAAGAGCATTTATGTCCCTGAATATACCATGTGCTGCTTTCCCACACCTCCTGCTAAGAGCTGCTTGTGGCAATTCTCCTTGGAAAATATATTCTTATCACCCAATAAGAATTTCTTTTCCCAGAATTGTCAAGATTCTTTTAATGTATACTGGTCTCTTTCTCTCTCTCTCCAGCAGTAGCAAGAAGAGGTTTATTTACTCAACTCAGTTTGGAACAATATAGAGGTAAATTTTCCCAGCAGCTGAGTTACCACAGAGTGTAATGCTATTTTTAACTTGAAGCTTGCCTTCATTTTACTTATCTGAGATGAAGGTCCTGTGATGATAAAAGATTTTTGATAAATAGACATAGTGGGATTGATCCCAATTTTTTTTACAATCTTGGATAGCTTGAACTAGAAAATAATTCCCTGTGAAAAGGGCCTTGACATGTCTCTAAAATATTCAAAGAATAGCTTCTGAAGTGCCTAAAGACCGTTTGGAAAAAAAATATATCGGTAGAAATTTTCATGAGAGCTTAACACAGATGAAACAGGGTCTTCAGAACTGATTGGCAATAATGCAGGTGGCTAATTTCTTTGAAGTAGGCTGAATGTTGAAGTGCTTTGAAAATCTGACAAGACATGTTGATGTCAGTTGCTGCTCGTTGCTGGATTTAAAACTTGGCTTTAAATTTGGATGTTTGATGATCTGGCTTAAGAGCAATGGTTACCTAAAAAGCAAATAAACAGACTTATTTTTCCTTTCTTTTCAGATGAGATGCCCAAAGGAAAGCTCTTAAGTGAGCATTTCTAATTTCTTGATTTATTATTTGCTTTTCAGAATATCACTTTGCTTGCTAGTTGTCACTTTGCACACTCTATCTTCTAAAATAGAGCTAATTCTGTACATGTTGTTTAGCAAATTCTGATGTAGTAGGAATGCCAATGGCATCCCCTCCCTGTGAGTATGGCTTTCACATCAGCTTCCTCCACTGTTTAAATCTGAAGCTAAAATTCAGTTTTATTTTTGTGTTTACAACCTGAACTATGAGGTTTTGTATTTATTGCATTCTTAATCTGCTGAGGTGCCAAGAGACTGCCATGATATGATTCACACAACTGGGGTTTTGCTTACTTGTGTATATCAAAATAATAGCAACAAGGACCAAGCTCATCCCTGACACTCCTCCTGGAAGCAGGGACTGTTCTGAGGTGTAAGTAGAGCTCATTAGGAGTATCCCTATGTAGCTGCTGCTGCTTATTAGAGAGTCAGAACTGCTGCATGCAGAACAGCACCCCAGGAGTGTTACCTTCACCTTCTAGAAATGTGCCCTCATGTAAAAATGCTTGTCTGCAGGTGGCATCCTGGCACCTGGCTGTAGGGAACATTGAGCTTCTGATGCTGGAGAGAGGAACAAGTAGTTGGCACCTCTAAAATTCAGGCCTTTGCTCCTGGTGGGCTGAAAGAAAACCAAAGACTGCAGACTGATCTGGGGAGCTTCAGACTCTCGGAGATAACAGAAGGTTTGAGGGGAGCTTTGGATCAAGTCCAGTCTTAGCTGACCTGATTTGCTTATTCCTAGGCAGCACATATTGCTCTCTGAACATCCCTTGTTAGGAGTGCAGACTACATTTCTGGAGCAGCAGCTTCACACTGTAAAACTAGCACCTTTTTTTTAATGTGTAACTGGCCTGAAAGTTGGAGTGCCCAACTCTGCTAATTATATGAAACTCTTTAATGTGATGCTGGAGGTGTTAAACAATCATACCTGCATTAAATATGCTGTGCTTATGCAAACATGGCACACAGATTGCAAGTTCTAAAATTTATCAGGCAGACTAATTATTTAAATGTGAGCTATAGGTTACATAAATAAATAGCTCTCCCTCAGTAAATGGTAAGGTGTCATGGTGTTAACCACGTGGCTTGTAGCAGAGTAGAATTAATGTTAACACTTCTGTAGCTTTCTTTCTCTGATTACTAATTCTTTCGATGTTGGTAGATGAACTGAATTTATGAAAGTTTTGCCTGCCCTCTAGGTTTCTATTTTGTATTCCTTGTGCATTGCAGCTTGCTTTTGACTCTGGCAGCAATGTTAGATACTAAAAACCATGGATAGCTCAGGCTGCCTGCTCAGTGTGTGGAGTGCAGACCCAGACCAAACTGGGAGCTGTACTGGGGCAAGATCTGCACTCCCCCAGCTCCTGCAACCTGCTCCTCCAGCTACAGAAGCAGCCCAGTTACAATTAGCAGCATTTATATCTTAGAGCAATGATGTAGAATTGCATTTATGCCAAGAAAATAGAGATCACTCTGGTAATGAATCAAGAGTTTGCTGTGATGGGCTCCTGACATTTTGCTGTTATACGTGTGCTGCAGAAAAGGTGCGTTTGTGTTCACAGAGGCACAAAGTGATAATATGCTGCCTGCAACTTTTGAGAATGGTTTTTGAGTGCAGAGTTATGAAAGCTCCAGAAAATCCTATATGAGAAAATCAGCTCTAGCTAGTCAGAGAGAGTTTCATTAAAGTTTCTTGCTGTTATTAGTTTTAAATTCACTTATGTCTCCTTCAGTTTCATTTCCGGAGGCTCCTGCTCTGGTGGTTTTCTGGCAGAAACACAGCAGAGGGTGGGGAGTGTTAAGTGACAGGTTGCATATTCCTCCTTGGTCTCCTGGAATTGCCTTCTTTTCCCCCTCCAGTCATGCTAATTTACACACAGCTTTCATAATGAAACTTGAGCAGGCATCCTTCCCCATCTGCCCCAATTCCCAGTCCTTTTCTGCTGCACCAGCCGAGTCGCCTGATTTCACAGAAGTGGAAACCGGGCGGGTGTTTCACACTTCGCCCAAGGGGAGTCTGTGGGTCTGATCCTGACACCTTCAATGCTGTTCTGGCCAGGGAAGGAGTGAGGAATGTGCTCAGCCATTGCAGGCTCCCAGCCAGGCAGTGCTGTGCTCTCCTGCATCGCAGGGAGCCTCTCGCCCACGCGTTTCACGGTGGATTTAGGAGGAAGATCGCGGTTTCATGGCAGGCATTCAGCAGCAGTGCCTGTGCTGTCGTGTCTCCGGAGGAAGCAATCGGATCAACTCCGTTAGTGCAAGGGATTAAAAGGAGCCAGATGCTCTCTTAATGGACAAACATACGGCGGAGTTGCAAACTTGGCCTTTTGGGGAAACTGAAAGCATTTTAGTTCAGGTTCAGCTTAAAGGGTTGGGAAAGAAATTGTCTATGAGCGTCAAAGCAGGTTGACAGCGCTCCCGCACCGAGCCCCCTGCGGGATTCGGCCTCGCAGGCTCGGGGCAGAGGGTCCTGAGCAGAACCTGCCCAGCCCAGCCCAGCCCTGCGAGCAGGACACGGGTGAGCAGGACACGGGTGAGCAGGACACGGGTGAGCAGTGTGAGCAGGGCACGGGCGAGCAGGACACGGGTGAGCAGGACACGGGTGAACAGGACACGGGCGAGCAGGACACGGGTGAGCAGGACACGGGTGAGCAGTGTGAGCAGGGCATGAGCGAGCAGTGCGAGCCTGTGCAGCCCCAGGTGGGTGTGTGCAGCCCCAGGTGGGTGTGTGCAGCCCCAGGTGTGTCCGTGCAGCCCCAGGTGGGTCTCTGCAGCCCCAGGTGGGTGTGTGCAGCCCCAGGTGGGTGTGTGCAGCCCCAGGTGGGTCTCTGCAGCCCCAGGTGTGTCCGTGCAGCCCCAGGTGGGTCTCTGCAGCCCCAGGTGGGTGTGTGCAGCCCCAGGTGGGTGTGTGCAGCCCCAGGTGGGTCTCTGCAGCCCCAGGTGGGTCTCTGCAGCCCGAGGTGGGTCCATGCAGCCCCAGGTGGGTCCGTGCAGCCCCAGGTGGGTCTCTGCAGCCCCAGGTGTGTCCGTGCAGCCCCAGGTGGGTCTGTGCAGCCCCAGGTGGGTGTGTGCAGCCCCAGGTGGGTGTGTGCAGCCCCAGATGTGTCCGTGCAGCCCCAGGTGGGTCTCTGCAGCCCCAGGTGGGTGTGTGCAGCCCCAGGTGGGTGTGTGCAGCCCCAGGTGTGTCCGTGCAGCCCCAGGTGGGTGTGTGCAGCCCCAGGTGGGTCTCTGCAGCCCCAGGTGAGTCTCTGCAGCCCCAGGCAAGCTCTGCAGTGCTGCTGTCTGCGCTGCGGGGCAGGGCTCGGTCACCTCAGCAACCTCCGGCCATCCTTGTGAACAGCTCACTGCACCAGGTTCAGGCCAACCAAATCCTTCCCCAGCCCCCAGGGGAAAGGGAAAGGAGTCAGGCTGTGAGCCGGAGTTCCAAGCTGCTCACAGCTCTGATCCCAGGGCAGCAGATCAGCTTGCAAGGCTGCTGGTGGAGCTGTGCTGTAACACCTCACAGGTAACCTTTGTGCTCCGTGAAAATCCAGCTTGCTCTGCTAGTCTTTTGCTAGCCCAAGGAAAGGGAAAAGACAATAATAGTGACTGCAGCTCCTTCTGTTTTCATTTTATTCTGTGAACAGCCACTGGTGAATCATGAGACTGCAGTTAAAGTACAGTTTCAAGTCCTGCATAAACTTACACTGTTTAAATTTATTTAAATTCCTTCATTACTAAATACTTCCTCCCTCCCTCCCTCCCTCCCTGTTTTCTTCTGAGCAGTTTGTATATCATCAAGGTGTTGAGCTGCATGCACAGAAGGCCATGCAAATAAGACCAAGGCAGATGCACAAGTTTTACACACTTTAATTAAGCTGTAGGGCATCAGAGGAATTTGGCTCCAGTTTCTGATGCTTCAATGCCCTGTCTTCTGTTCCAGTGTGGATGTTAAATCGTTCAGAAATGGACCGTGACCTAACTTTCATGCCAGTTGATCTGGCTGTAGCTGTTTTTGTGTAACTAATTTAAAAAGATTGATTGTTGGTTAATTGCATTAATGAACTGAACCAACATGGACACAGACCAGAGCTCAGCAGTCTCCTAAATAGTCATTAAGAATAGACATCTATCTTTTTACCTGCTTGTACAGCCTCCTGTTGGGTGGCAGAGTGTGTGGAATGGTAATTCTGAAGGTTAAACGACTTAGGGACGTAATCACAGACTGCTCACCTCTGCTCCCCCTCTGCCCATATGGCCCTGCTCGTCACAGTCAAAGTCCATTTGGACAAAGTGTCTCTTGAAAGGTCTCCAGGACAGCAAGTCTGGTGGTTGCAGCTGGGTTCCTGGCAGATGCCAGCATGTGTTACAAATCCACCAAAGCTCCCTGTTGAAAGGAATCTGTGGATTTAAACAATTTTGAAATAACTTCTTTCCCAATTAGGGTAATTCATGTTTATCAAGGTGAAAGTGTACTAAGCAGAACAATTCACTCTTCTCTCTAGCCAGCTCATGAATATGAAGAAAGGTTGAATCAATAATACATTTCTGTAATTGAATTGGTAAGTTAAAATGATCGAGTTCTTGTTTTAGCAAGCGGTCAATGGGAGATGCATTTCTGTGTGTTTATCAGTGTTGGCCTTGCAGCCATTCACCACACTTAGGTGGGAGCTGTGCAGATGGTGCCTGCCACATAAGGGCTTACAAAAGTACTTTAAGAAGTTAATAAAATGTTTGAGAGAGGGATATTGGTACATTTTATAACTTAACTTGAAAATATTACACAATGAATAAAGGCAATGGAGTGCATTTTATTTGCACTCTATTGGTGAAGTTTGATGAAGTTTGTGGATGTACTATTATACATCCTTTGCCATTTTTAGCACATCTGTTTGCCAGATTCAGTCAAACCAGGAAGGACTTCAGCTGAAGTTAATGGTTTACGACTGGCTTGAGCAGAAGGAGAACTGAAGCAGGGTTGGAGATTATGAAAGATGGTGAGAAAAATCCTAGTTATTTGGGAAGTTAAAAATGAGAGTACTTTTGCATCGATAGCCTGGGAGAGGATGTTGGTCTGTATGGGCTGTTGTCAGAATTTTCAAAGGTGTCAGTGCTGCTCCCACAGTGTTCTGCAAAGCCTGATCCAACAGCTGCTGGAGCCAAGGAGTTGTTGCAGGGATTTCAGACCCCTTTGGGTGATGTTGTAGGTGCCCTATGAAGTCTGATTTTCAAGGAGGCTGTTTTGTATCCCAAATTCAACATTGGGTGGGGGAAGTAAGTTAAAGAAAAATGGGATTGACCTGCTGTCATATGCTACAGGCTGAAAATCTGCTTTCTTCATTTTCAGCTGCCTCACTGATGTGTCATTGAAATGGTTTGAGGTGACAGGGGAGGAGAAAATGCTGAGGGGCTTTTGGAAACTGATACTGCTTCCCCAGAGGTTTCTGTGGACTGTTGAGAGGTGAACACCTGAGTAGTTGCATAAGAAATTTCAGGCATTGGTTCATGATACCTTAAAAATACTTTAAATGAGAGGCAAAGAAGTTGTGAAATCAGGCATATGCAAATAGCATTAAATTATGGTTTTATGTAAGATCTTATGTTTCAAGCTAATTGAAAGACAGAGGCCACTGCTGCAGGAGAAAAATATGAAAAGAAAACTATACTGAAACATAAAAGTGTTTCTGATCAAGTAAAATTCTGTTTCTGTTGAATGTTTTATTTTGTTCCAGTCACATAAATTACCATCTTTGAAATACTAAAACTCCCACAATCAGCTTTTTATAACAGAAAATAATTTACATTTAAAAGGTTTAACTGAAGCAGCTAAACCTTAGTGATGAATGTGCACATTCGGCAATAAAACAGGGAAACAGCCCATGTTTTGGAACCCATAGCTGCTATATATAATTTTAATATTATAAAGAACTAAATACAGTCTAGTGAGTGCTACAGGTATGCACTGAGATATTTGCTAGCTCCTGGGAAATGTATTCTTAAGGGTATAAAGTACTGACACAGAGCCTTGGAAATCTCCTTTAGCACTGATGGATTCTGTGATGAGGAGCAGCGTGGCTTGAATGCATTTCATCCTCCACAGAAACTTTTGAACTTGATCACATTGCCATCCTCAGAAACCATTTCTTTCTCAGTGCAGCAGCACCTCTCTTCCATCTTGTGGTGGGCTGGCCCTGACTGGACACCAGCTACCCACCAAAGTCACTCTATCAATGCCCTTCCTCGACTGGACAGGCTTGTAGGCACAGATAGGGATGGGGAGACATCAATCACCATTTATTGTCATTGGCAAAACAGACCTGGCTTGGGAAAATTCCTGTAATTTATTAGCAATCAAATCAGAGGAGGGTAATGAAAAATAAAACCAAATCTTAAATCCAGATTCCCTCTACCCCTCCCTTCTACTTGGGCTTGACTGCACTCCTGATTTTCCATCCCCCCTCCCCTCCAGTGGCACAGGAGGATGGGGAATGGGGGCTGTGGTAAGTTCATCCTGCTTGTCTCTGCTGCTCTTTCCCCCACACTTCCCTCCCACAGGATACCCATAAACCTGCTCCAGAATGGGCTTGGCATGAGATCTCAGCCTTCTTTGTGCATCCCATCCCCCTGTGATCCTGCATAGGCAGCAGAGGCACAGCTCCCTCACCATGTTTTGCACCAGGGGCTGCAGCAGCTGCTGCTGCTCTGCCTGCAGCAGCTCCTGCCCCTCCTGCCCCTCCTTGGTGTCTGCAGGGCTCTTTCTCTCACGTCTCACTTCTCTCTCTGGCTCTAGTTGCTTTTGCACAAGAGTTTTTCCCCCCCATCTTAAATCTGTTTTCCCAGAGCCCCCACCCCTGTTGTTGGTGGGCTCAGCCTTGGCCAGTGGTGGATCCATCCTGGAGCTGCAGGAATTGGCCCCACTGGACTTGGGGGGAGCTTCTGGCACCTTCTCACAGAAGCCACCCCTGTAGCCCCCCTGCTACCTAAACCTGGCCACACAAATCCAATACATATCTTTAAATAATGAAAGAGGAGGCAGAGACAGTATTCTGCAGGAACCTTTTCATCATTCTATAGGATTCATAGAAAAGATTGCAGCAGTTGTCTAAAAGGACCACAAAATAGCCACAAAAATTAGAGATAATGATTTCCCTCTCAGAATAACTGGTATGTAAGGCTTGTCTTCCTCCTGTCACATACATTCCTGATTTATCTTCTCTTTCTCTCCCCTACTCCCTGCATTAAAGGGGGAGTGGGCCATTGCTGCTATAATGCTCTTATTCCCTGCTAGAGCAGAGAAGATATATTTCAGTTTTATGCTCTCCTCAAATGTACTCAGACATATGGAAGAAATATCTTACAGGTGTTTGTATTCTTGCAGAGGCTCCAGAGAATTGAAAACCCTCTGTATTCCAACAATAATCTTCCCTTTGACCTAGTGTGCTTTATATCTCATGTGGGATTCTGAGTCCTGCCATTTCTGGAGTCAGTGAGAAAATGAGAGGAAGTTTCAGCCAAATGGGGATGAGACCCTGGGTGTTAATTGTGGAGCTGCAGGCCCCATCATGGGAGAAGCTGAGCACAGCTTTGCACAGAATTCAGCTGCTCTGATGGAGCTGGATGTTCCTCGACATCCACAAGGTTTGCCTGGGAGATTTGGTCCTTCCTCTTATTAATATCAGAAAGTAAATTAGCATTATATTGCCCTTCATATCAGACCTTTCAGGGGTCTCCCATGCTTTTAATTTAGCCTGGGTCTCTGTGGGAAAAGCCCAGTAAAAACACACCGGTGTGATGATTAGTAAGCACATTTTATATAATTACAGTGTTGGCATCTCAGGGGGAAAATGAAAGTTTGTGCTGTCCCTTTAACAGGACAATTCGATAATCCTCTTAGCATTTTCTCTTTTGGCTGATAATATTTCACACAATTTTGCTTTGTAAAATATTCCTAAAGGGAGGCTTAAGCAATAATGCACAGATTATGGAAATGACTCTCATTAAATATAGGCAGAGACTTCAGCAAAGCCATGAACTGCTTCGAAACATGTAACCCCCATTAGGAGCTTCATTTAAATGTTTATTCAAAGAGCAGTAAATGTTTATTATAGAACATTTTATTGAAACATAAATTAAAGAACCCTAATTATACATATCACAAGTGTTCAAACAATGTGCATTTATCAAGACTTAACTAAAGATCAGAGGTGAGGGGAAATGCACTTGTGCTTTCATTTGCATCTCAGCAACCCCAAATTTGCACAAAAATACCTGGGCAAAGTGACTCTGAGGGAAGGCAAAGGCACAGGGCCTCAAGGCATGTGCTCTGAGCATGTAACACCTTCCAAAATAACTTCAGAGGTTCCTTCACTGTCATTCCCATCTGTATAAAAGGCTGGGGACTGCCAGGGTTTTGGGTTGTTTCTGCAGAGTAATGGATGCTGCTCCTGCAGGTCTGCCCATCCTTCCCTGTGAGTGCTGTAAGGGATGGACAATGGATAATGGCAGGGGACGGTCCTTGGCCTGACCTTCCTACCACAGGCTGGGACCCCCATTCCTAGACTTGCAGACCAGCTTAGAGGTCAGGAAACACAAGTTCAAAGAATCAACCAACCTTTATTTCCAGTTAGTTTATTCATTTGCTGTCTTTCAGAGGATCTCTTAAGAGGTGTTCAAGAGATGTACATTGGGATCACCACTTCCAACAAACAGGCCTGTTACCCTCATTGTGCCAGTTTTCTTGGGTTTGAGGATGAAAGTGAGGGGTTGGCACTTCTCTTGCAAATGCTAAAGTTGCCTTCAGCCGCGGAAGTTATAACTACAGATATCAAGTGGGTTAAAAAAAATCTTTCTGTGCTTGTTTTCAGGAGATCTACATCCCTTTTCTAGCTCACCCACAGCTCATTTCTTTAAACTTCATAGCAGTTGACAAATGCATTATTTATTGAGAATGCTGAATCTGCACATTTCTGAATCTAGACATTTAAAGATGTACTTTGCTGCAAGTCCCCCACTTGGTTTGGCTTCTGATACATTTGCACATTTTCTTAATTTTGTTGCTTTCCAAAGTATGTATTTTCTGTCCTGAGCAAGTATCTTAGTACTTACTCTTCCAGAGGCAAATCCATGGCATAAGTGTGGGTCCTGATCAAAAACATTCAAAATGAAAAATTCTCTTTTCCCTCCTAAGGGTGCATGAGCAGAGCAGGGGAGGAGATGCCAAGGGCCTGCATCTGTACAGCCTTGTGCACAAGGCTTTAGTAAAGCTGGAAAAGAAAGTGCTGACTCTTAGAAATGGGGCAGTTTTGTAGGAAAGGAACGAGTTCAAGCAGTTTGCTGTCATTTTTACTATTTTATAAAAATTAGCTCCTTTAAAGTGATTTGTCTTTGACTAATTTATAACTCCTGAAATGGGGGGAAGGGGGTGAAAGCAGTACTAATGCTGGCAATAATTTTGAAGGCTGTGAAAACTGAGTGTTTTAATTGTCCAAAACTCTTTCCCTGATGTTGGATAGTGCTTTTTAAAACAATATATAATTTTTTTCTCCATCTCAAACCAATTCAGGACTTGGAAAAACATGAAGAATTCATAAATACTCACTGAATAGGAACTGTTTTCCCACAAAGATGTCTTTTCCAGAACTTCCCAACTGGAAGTGGGCTTTCAGCCTAGAGAGAGCATTTGTACCAGGTGTGCCTGTGGCTGGTGACACGCTGGATTTTCAGGAGCAGCAGAGGGAGCGTTTTCCACTAATGAGCTGTGGATATACAGGCAGGGCTTTCCATGGAATAACTCTCTAACAGGGACAATTGAGCAGTTAATCAAGAATAGCAAACAAGGGCTCCATGGAAGCCCAGTTTACAGAGAGGACAAAATTGCCCTATTTTTCATGTGGCTATCTCTGTATTATGGTTGGTTTTCTTTATCACCCACTAACAGTCTTACTTGGAGAATGGTTATTAGTTTGGAATTTCTACAGTTAATCTGGTAGTTTAGAAGAAGCATTATCACAGCCTCCCATTGGAAGCCCCTGTCTCTGTAATAATGGACAGGGCACTTTGCAGCAAGTGAAGCCTTATGTGAAACCACCATCCCTTTTCCCAGCAAACTGAGTGTCTCCTGGCCAGCTGGTCTGGCTGCCTGGAGCTGCTGATTCCCTGCCTGCCCTTCCTCCTGCCTGGCCACAACCACAGCAGATCACAGCTTTTCCTGTCCTGCTGCACCATCAGAACCCACAACTGCCAAGCTTTGACTGTAGAAAGAATGAAAAGTAGCAAGGAAAAGGGTTAGGCTGCTGAAAGACATCTGGTTGTGCTGTGTGAAGGCACAGCTCAGCCTTGTTCTCCTTTTGCAGGGCAGGGGGAACAGCCCTTTGTAGCAGTGGTGGGATCCAACAGCCCTTCCTCTTCCTCTGAAGCCTCCCTGCCCTCAGGGTTGTGTGACACTTTCCCAATTTTTATGTATTCATGCTGTAAGAACATTTATTGCTAATAGACCCTGGGTGCTGAGCAGCTCATGTACAGACTGTTATCTCCCTTTCAGCTGCAAGCTGAGCTGTGTTGCTCTGCTAACCAGCACAGCAGCTGCATGAACAGAACACAACATAATGTCCATGAATTATTGCAGGCGCTGCCCATGTCCTCCTCAGTGCTGTGTGGCAGGGTCATCTGCTCTTCACTGTTCTGGTCTACCAGGGAAATCTCTTTCAGTGTCTATTTTTGTCTAGTATTTTCACTTTAAATCCAGTGCAGTGGTGACATATTGGTAATTTGACCATAATTCAGTATATAAAACCAGCTGTAACCAGGAACATTGCTTTCTGCATGGCCTTGAGTGCTGAAGTAAAACTCACCTCACTTGAATGCTTATTTCTCCAAAAACACATGCCCCAGGTCTTTTTTTGCTGAGACTTTCTGGGCATTTTGCAGGCCTGGTATCACTGGAGAGCAGCTTTAGTTGTGTAATCCCACAAATGCCTGTGCTGCAGCCAGATTTTGGCAGTGGTGGGATCGTGCTGCAGAGTGCCCGTGAGCAGCCCTGTGCTCCCACACTCCTGGCTGGAATGCCATGGGGCTCATCAGAGCATCCTCTTGCTGCAGTGGGAGGCCAGAGGCATCACACCCTGCCTCTGGCTCATTAGTTCCCCATGGCACTACAGGTTTGTTCCTTGCAGTGCATTTTCTAATGCTCTTGTCATTCTGGGTATAAAGGTCTCAAAAAACTTTCTCTTACAAGTGATTCTGCATCACTTGATAATTCTCAGCATTAGGAGTTTCTCAAACAGATTTTATTTACAGTGCAAGGCAGGAGGGCTGCAGTCCCTACCCTAGATATTAATTTTAATTTTGAAGGTCCTATAAATTCCAGCTCCCACAGCCTTTTTCCAGCTACTGCTGTTCTAGATATCCCTGAGTGGAAATATTGCCCCCAGGATCAGAAGCAACAAATGGGGCTCAGGCATCTTTAACTCACACTATCCCCCACCTGGGGACTTCTGCTGCATGCTCACAATGTCACCAATGTCACACCCAGTGACAGTGTCCTGCTTCCTCCATCAGTGCCTGACCAGCAGGGAATGGAGCTAAGCCATGCAAGTGTGTGCCTGCATTTTCTTTCCCTGATGTGGGTGATATTGATTGGTCCATTAATGTAAATGTCTTGGCTGTTGTGTGTTGCTTTCCTTGCTTATTAATCAAAATAATGCAAAATGAGGGGAAGGCAATTTTTTAGGGAAAAAATGAAATACCATTAATGGTGATTGAACACAGCCTACTGAATGTGATGAGGCTGCCACCCACCAGGCATGAGGATCCCCACAATAACTGGGGAAAAAAAAATTGAAATGCTTTATTTTGACCATTTTGGTCAATGTTCAGATGTTAAAGCAGTGTTTCAATGAAAGATTTGCCTAAATCTATTTATTTGGCTAAAAAATAAATAAATAAATAAATAAGCATCCCGATGTTTTGTTTGCTTCTGACATATTTCAGTCATTTGCAATTGACTGAAATTGACCGCATTGTTTTGGATATGTGGGGTTTTGTTTTGCTTGGAAAACAAATGAAAGGAAACAACTTTAATTTGTGGGCACTTTGAAGTTAATTTTTGCTCCTGCCATTTAGGGAGACCTCCCTGTAGCCATCAGTGGATGCAAAACACTGAGACATAAACAAAACATCTGGGATGTGAATATTCCCACTGAACCAATTCACAGGTTGGAAATTGAGCTGGTGCTTAAGTGCCTTGGTGGATTGAGGCTTTAGCAGTAACAAATGGTACTAAGGAGTAAAAATGATCAATTAAAGATCTCCTAATGAATCAAAGTATCACTCTGAGTTGAGAAGGCCAGAAGCTGAAAGGCAGATTAGAGAAGGTGAGAAATCTCCCTGTTTTTCTGACTACTGCAGCCACAGCTGTGCTGCTTGTATTTCTTGGTAAAACTGAAAAGAAGGGAAATATGTGAGGTACTGCTGTTGATCCTGTTTGTTTCTGTTGCACAAACAGTGGGGAGAATCCAGATATTTGTTTACTTTTCATACATAGGATTAAAAAAACCCAAACAAACCAACAGAAAAACGGATGACTGGAAAAAAATTATTCTCTTTGAAATTGATTGTTGTTAGCTCAAACCTTGGGAATATTTGTTAGTTTTGTGGTGCAGCTGATGGATTCTGCCAAGCAGCCTGGCAGTGTGTGAGAACATAATGCATGTAGTAAAGGTGACTAAGCCCTGAGAACATCCCCACTGGTGCCAAGTGGCCCATATGCTGTCATAAACACTTTTTCTTCTTTTTTTTTCCCACACTGATCGTAAGAGCCCATTTTGGGTAGAAGATGACATTAGGCTCATTCATTACCTGCTGTGCTGGTCTGTGCATCTGCAGTGCAGCATCTCTGCACTGAGCTTTGGACTCCATCCCTGCGTGTTTTCTGATATTCCAAATTGTCTGTCACGGGTATACAGATCTCCTGTGTGCATCCTGGAGCATTCTGCACCAGAGATAAAAATTATGCTTAGAGGTGGCTAAACTTCTGAGGAATATGGTTGTTGACAGCTGATATTAGATTGTATGTATATCATCAAGAGAAATTCCTGCAAATTGATACTTTTAGCAAAGCTATGATTCCTTGTAGCAGAAGAGAAAGAAACTGACTGGCAGGTGAACTGACTCTCTTCTTATGAATAAATTTAAAATCTGATGAGAACGACAGGTGTGAGACAGTAGTGAAATTTTACAGTATCCCTGCAAACTTTAATCTGCACTTTTATTTTTCTTGAAAGTCTGTCCAAAAGTGAAATTTCAGGCCTAGGGCTACTGAAGACAGTCTTTAAAGTTGCTTTGTGATTTTGAGCAATACATCATAGGAGCAGTGATGTTCAGATGATACATTGCACTAATACATCACAGGAGCACTTTCGCTCTTATGATATATTAGTATAATACACTATCAGAACACTATCACTGATATATTACTCAAAAACACAGTTTTTGACCCTCAAGAGTCACCCTCATCTCTAGTCTGAATACAGTGAAAGCTGTGGATAATGATAAGAATAAGAAATCACATATTCGGTTTCTCGAGGGTAAAGCTGTGAAAAAAAATAGCGTGATATTCAGAATATTTCATTAACTGAAACATCCTTGTGTTTTCATTTTATTCACTGAGCAAATGTTATTATGGATAGAAGCTAACACAATATAGGTGTGTTTGAATTTTCTTACAAATAGGCTAAGAAAACCTTTTTAGATTTCATATTTCATTATAGACTTAAGCCGTGTTTTGAGAATGTTTCCATGTGGTGCAGGAGTTTCAGCTGATTTCTGCCTCATCAAATTGAATCAGGTGCAAGCGATCTAAATTCTATGCAAACGATTTGGTGCTGTTTCTGATATAGACTTTTTTTTTTTTTTTTTTTTAAGGATTTAGGCACCATCTAAAAAGATCTGAAGATGCATAACTGTGATCTATCACTCAGATTATTTGTTGCCTCTCCTCACTGAGGTGTTGGGACTTTTTCCCCTGAAGAATTATTCTCAGTTGTTGTTTTTCTTTACTCAAGAGTGAAAGACAAAAGACAAAGGGAAAAATATTGCCTTGCAATGTTGTTAGTAGCTGAACTTACTGCAGAGAAGTATTTTTCCCACTAGAGTTTGGGTCTTGAAGATCTTGCATCACCCTTCCTTTATGATACGAAGACAGTGTCAGGGGAAAAAAAAAAAGATAATAGTAATAGCACAACATTAAGGTGCCAAATCATATATTTGTGTTCTTGCCCATAGTTTTGTTTGTTTTCCCCAGATCACCTCAGCACTTTTGATGAAAACACATCAGCATTCACCTCCTTCCCAAAGCTGCCTGTGCAGCTCTGCTACCCCATGGGCCATGGTCCTGTGCCAGGAGAGGGACAGGGCTCTGCCAAACTGGGCTCACAATCCTTGTGCCCCACAGGTTTTGGGCCACCTGGCACTCTGTCCCTGCAGGTGTGTCCCCAGCAGGAGTCTTGTGCCCCCACAGGCTTCAGTTGTTATATTTGGGCTACAGCCTCAAGGGAGGAAAGGAAACATAAAGCTCTTGTTAACCTTGTGAGAGGCATTGTCCCCTTCTGTCATCCTTTGTGCCCTCGTGCTGTCTGTGGGGTGGCAGCAGCTGCTCTGTGCCCAGACAGGGAGCCCTGAGCCCAGGCTGCCCCCACAAGCTCCCCAGCACCTCCCATCACATCTATTCCAAAGACACAACACTCAGTTCCGAGGGACATTGTTATTTCAAAGCTGTGGCTAAATATGTCTCTGACTGACAACTATGAATAATTCCACAGAGCCCCTAAACTTCCAGGCATTTCACTCTGAAGCTCATATAATACACCAGGGCTGCTCTCTCATGTTTTTCATCTTTTATATTCTCCAAAGAGTTGAGATACAGTTATGGAACAGGTTAATGTATTTTCCTCTGAAAATAATGCTGTGGGAGCCTGTGCACAGTTGCTTGTGTGTGTTGAGAATAATGTTGAAAGTTCAGAAAGGAAAGTCATGAACTTGATAATCACCATTATTTTGTTTCACGTTTTCAGCATGTTCATGTCCACGTGCTGCCAAGGAGGGCTGGAGACTTCAGCAGGAATGATGATATCTACGAGGAGGTAAGAGTTACATTCCATTTCTTCTTCAGAGTTGGTTTTGCTGTTTGTTAATTGCCTTGATGGTCCAGGCCATTCCATGGGTGGAGGGATGGGATCTCTGCATTTTTATTGCTTGCAAAGATCCTGTTACAGCACCAAGATCTGTACTGGGATTTCCTTGTGAGCTCCCTCTCTGAGGGAGGAAGCTTTGACACCTTTGGCACTTTGGTCTGTCACTGCAGACAGGGTGCATCTCTACAAATAGCTGTGTTCCCTTATTTTGAGGTCACAAGGAAATAGGGTGACCACAGGTCAGCCTGGCATGCAGGGAGGGTGTCCTGCACTTGCTGCTTGCCTGGAGTACCAAACTTCCCCCTCCCAACCAGAGAAAACACAGGCAGCTTGTTACAACTCAATCACAAATTGCCTTCTGGCCTGATTTTTGTAGGGCTCTGCTCAGCTTTGGACAAATCACACTATAGCCCCAAAGATGAAAATGAAAGAGCAACTCTGCATATAGATGGAATATCTGCATGTGTGCAGATTGTGCAGCAGAGCTCAGCTCATGAGCTGTTCCAGTGTGACTGAATCACTGGCTTTTGTTTAAATGAACAATTGTACTGGCATTAACAAAAAGTTTTCCCCAGCTTGACAGCTGTCACAATGATTCTATGAAAAAAATCTCACTATTGTTAAATTTACAGCTTGTTCTTTGTGAGTTTGGTAGGATCCTCTATCTGAAATATGACATCTCCTTCTCTTTCTAAAAGTAATTAATATAAACTTGTTCAGTGCTACTGCAATACCATCTGCTTGAAAGAGACACCATGACATTTTCTGCTTTTGTATTTTTTCCTTTGTGATATCTACATGATGACAAGTCCCTACTCACAAAAAATGGTGGTGTGTTTTAAAATTTGTCAATTACCTAACTATGCAAAAATGGAGAAGAAAGCATTACTGACAAGTTATATGAAGTGCAGTGTCTGAAAACCCCACTAATAAGGGTAAAACCTTAATGAGACTGCTGAGCAAGGAGATCCAATGGAAATAAATGATGGCAATCTTTGCTGGTGTGGTGATTAAAAGCAGTTGAATGAGGCAGAAGTTAACACCAAAGGGCTGTCAGGCACTGGAAAAGGCTGTTCAGGGAAGTGGTGGAGCCAGCATCCCTGGAGGTTTTAGAGATGTGTAGATGGGGCTCCCAGGGCTGTGATGGGCTTGGCAGTGCTGGGTTAATGGTTCCATTCACTGGTCTTACAGGTGTTTTCCACCTCAATGACTATATGGCTCTATGATCTTTTCCTTTCCATGTGTGTTAAAGGGTTTCAGGTGCTGCATCAACCCATCCAATCTCTTTCTGTCATATTTACAGTTCCATTTGCTTCATTTTTAACACAATTATTTCTCCCTTGTTGTAGCTGAACAGAAACAGGCAAAACTAATGAACTAGGCTATATATTTAGTGTTGTTAGATGCAAAAGAGTGGCAAATTGGGGAAGAATTTCTTTTTTATTTTGTCATTTCCAATTATAGGGATTGTAGGTGTTGCTTTTAGCAAACAGGAAGCATAAATATTTAGACATAGATGTGATAATGTATCTTTCTGCAGAAGAATTCATAGCCTCAGAGTCTAACTAGCTATTCTTGAACACCACAGAGCTAGCACACTTTTGTACAGACTGTAGCTGAAGAAAGATTTATTTTTTTTAGGATGCCTGGGAAACAAAAACACATTTGCTGCTATAAAAAGTTTGGTGCCGAGTTCTATCACTGTCTGGATTGAGGATAGAGGGACTTGAGCAATTTGCTATCATACGTGAATAAAGCTATTTTGAAAAATGAAAAAGGGACAAATTATTGAAAATACAGCTGACTTTGGAAATAATCTGGAGCTTATGTCAGTACAGCAAAAACAGTTTGATATAATGCATCTCTGTGTGATGTCAGCAAGTCATACATATCCTTTTGACAAGAAGATACTTTAAAAGATTTAGGAAGATATGTAGATCATGGAGGGGCAACAGGCTGGAAATTGATGAGGAATAAAGTACCATTAGGTGAGATGTGGGTGCTGGAGAAAGCTTTAAATCTATTTTTCATGAAATTGTACTTTAAAAATCCAAAACCTGTTCGTAAACGACACTTCATTTCCATGTATTTGAGTGATAGATGGAGTTGTATTTTAGGCAGCAAAGACCACCTTCCAAAATCATCCCAGCAGCCTTTTCCTTGTAAAATGTGGCATGGAGGCTGATCAGCCTCTCTCAAACAGTCTGTGCAACTGTAAAGCACACCTAGGATAAATTGTGCATGTTGCAGTGCCTGGTTTAACTACCACAGCTGAAGGTTTAACAGCAATTGGGAGCAATTTGCACAGGCTCCAGGACTCAGCTCTGGCTCAACATGGCTTTTGCAAACCCCTTTCTATCTGTAAATGCCTTTGAGCTCTCCAAGCTCTGCAGTTGTCATCTGTGTATGCTCAGCAGATTGCTGATAAATCCCACTGCTCTTAGTGTCTGACAGGGAAAGGAATTCTCAGATGTTGAGACATCTGACCTCTTAGGAGACTTCTAGAGCTGAGACACCCAGAAAGTTCTTGCAGTTTCTCCCTGTGTGCTTAATTTCTCCCATTCAGTTTTGGAGTGACCATCTGATTAAAAAGGCAAAGAAATCATATCAGCTTGTTCCTGCTCAGTCTGTGCACTGGGCTCTGAGATCTTCATGAAGCTCTGACACAGCCCTGTCCAAAGCAGCTTTTAAGTGTAAAGAGTTTAAAGGTAAGGTGTTTCTTAGCACTTGCATTTTAGTCAGGTATCTGATGGACACAAATGTCTGCTGATTTCTGAATGTATTTTTAGAACTGTAGTAGTGGAAAATTAATTGTAGGAGGAATAGAAGAGGGGCTGACACTTATTTCACAGCACCTTCTCTAAGGCATTTCTTGGTAGAATGTGTCACTTTATATTTTAGGTTTTTTACCTCAGTGCATATGGAAGGAGTCACTGTGTGATTTTTCCAAGATATAAAGAGAATCACTAATAGTAAAAAACCATCTGCATTTAATATTTTAAATGTATTTCCTCTGCATCTTTGCAGGGCTATTTTTTGCAAGTGTATTCCTGGGAAGTGTTAGCTATCCACTCTCTGGGCTCACTGCAGTCTTCAGCTAAAGTTATTGTTTATCAGTCCATACATTTCTTTGCAACTATATGAAGCCTAATCCTGCAAAGGTGCACAAGTGTGCCAGTTAAATTGGTCTAACAGGGTTTTTTTTATAGGATCAGGCCCTTCATATTTTACTACTGCTAGATTTCTTTTCTCATCTTCATCTTGAGTAGTTCTTATTCATTGATTCACTTTATTTCTGGAACAGCATAACAATAGCAGCTAAATATTAGGAAAATTTTCCATTAGTATAACAGTTTATACCTCTGTGTTTTCTGTTTGATTTGAAAGAGATTATATTTCACATTTTTTGATCAAGGAACTTAAAAGCCTCTTATCAAGTAGTTGCTTGCTTTGAAGTAGATGAGTTCTTTGCTATTATAAGAGTATGTCACAGTGACTGATAAGAATTTGGTATCAATGAACATCTTTACTGTAGAACAGCCCCCTGTGCTGCAGTCAGCACAAGTACTGCAGTTGTTGGAGGTCATCGTGTCCAAGACATTCAGGAACATTATCCTGAAAAGTCTCAGCACTTCCAGGCATCTGTGGGCAGCCCTCATTCAGTGGGTGTTTGAAAAGTCCATAGCACAGCCTGTCCTGTCTCCACTGAGTGGTTGGCCATTACTGCAATATAAATAACATTCATCATCCTTTAGGCTGGCAGGTAATAGCTGTACTGGGCCAGGGACGATGGGGCTTTCTCAGAAAGGAAGACTCAATCAAACCCTGCACTGCTGTTAGGAGTGCTGACCTCAATAAGGTAATTTGAGGCTGACAGACTCAGATGGGTAAGGGCAGCCTGGCCTCAGTGAAACCCTGAGATCCCTGGCATGCTGAGGTGAGTTTTGTGGTGCACACCCTCCCCAAATTCTGTGTTTCACTTGATGCAGCAGCTGCCACAGTGATGCACATCCAGGGCTGTGCACGCAGGGCAAAGAGTGCCCAGCCCCTCACCAGCCTTGCTCTGGTGCCCACCTCATGTCACTGCCTAGCTTCAGCTCCCAGCCTGGGCTGGAGAGCCCTGGAAAAGGGGAAAGCTTGAAAGAGAGAGGTTAACCCAAAGCCCTGTGTCTCCATCCTCCTCTGCCTGCCAGACCTGTCACGGATCTCCTGTAATGAACCTGAGTGAAACTTCCTACTGTGAGTTCTCCAGTAATTTATGAGATTTTGTAAAAAGCCAGCAAAAGAATTCACTTCATGCTATCCTCCTTCCCCTCTGGCATTCAGGCAAGCAGTGAGAGAGTCACTTAGGAAAAGATACTCTGACTTAGTGATCTCATTCAGCACGTTATGTTAAATCATTTCAGCAAGAATACCTATTAGTAATCATTTCCAGTTCCAGGGAGGATGAAGGAGGCATTTTGGCATATGAGTCAAGAACCTGCTGGGCTGTTTCTTCAGGCTGGCAAAACAGGGGAACTGTGGAGAATTCAGAAGTTTAGTCAAACAAGCCTGAAGTTTAATTCTCCCTGAATAGCTTTGACTGTGACATGCCATCACTCCAACCTGCAGACAGCATCCTGCCTGCTGCTGGGCACTGAGCCTGGCAGAGGGCTGGAAACCTGCACAGCTGCACTGAACTGCTTAGGCTTAGAGGTGAGGTATGAAGAAAAAAGATAAATAAGCCCTCATCCAGGTTCTGTGAGACAAAATGGAAAGATGCCCAACAGCTCCTGTGAGCATCAGATTGAACTATTCATGAAAATTAATGGCATGCAGAGCTAATAGGCTGTTCCTTGGCCTCAGAATGATATTGCACCTTCTGGGAACATATTGCAGCCTGCTGGGAGATCTGTCTGCTGCATCTGAACTCCCCTGGGGCCAGACCCTGCTCTGTCTGCAGCCTGCTTGCTTAAACCCATAGAAAAGGACAGAAGCAGCAGAGTCTGTGGGGTCTGTGGGGTTTTGTGGGGTGTTTTTTTAAGCTCTGGTTTTCCCAGGCACAAGTTTATTTCTCAATCTTCTGATGCAGCAGCAAATAAATTCTTCCCAATAGGCTTTGGATTTTCCCCTGGTCTTGCCAATGTTGCTTTTTCTGACTGCAAGCATCAGAGGAGGTTCTCCTAGCCAAGGAGTATGAGCCTTTCCCAGTTGCTTCCTGACTCCTGTGATATTTTAGCAGCTCCAGCAGGGCAGGGCAGATGAACTGTGTGTGAATATTTACTGAGAGTATTGCAGTAGAACCTAGAGCTGTGTCGATAATTATGGTTTGATGTCATAGATGGATGCACAAAAAATCATTTTTAGTTAACCTGAAACAATGAGGGTTTTTTCCATCAAATGTTTTAAACAGGATAATTTATTTTCTGAACCATAGTATTTTGTCTGATTAGGATTGGAAACCCCCTCAATAATGCTGGAATGCCTTGCAAGCTTATTCCATGCCTACATGAGGAAAAGCTGACAAATTTTTCAGTAAGGCCCTGTAGCAATACCGGAAGATGTCATATGGCTACATTTATCCCCCTAGATGAAAATCCCACTGTTTGTGGTATTTTCTGCCCTTTCCAACCCTGTGAGGCATTTCTTAATTTGACACCTGAAATCTCTGAGACCTTCCTCTGTGCTGTCTGTGTTGCTGCATTTACTTTAAGATAGCAGGATATTATAGCAGGATTATAATCTGATCTGATTAAGAACAATTTCCTTTATTGTGATGTCTTCTATAGCATCTAGAGAAATGGAAACAGCTCAGCTATAGAAAGAAACTAGAAGTGTTGAAGGTTTCCCATTAAGGCAGCCATCCCTCATGATCACACACATGCCCTTTACACCTAGGCTTTGTCTGGAAAGCAATGTACATTTGGCATTTTCCATGCCATGGATAAGCCTCTGTGCCCTCTACTCTGGCTGTCCCTCTGCATTCCATGACTGCTCTTGATGCTTCTTACCCTTTCCTGCCTTAGGGATTTTACAATCATTGTCCTCCCAGGTTAAAAGATATTGGCTCCCAGGAACCACTTACATTTCATTTATAGTACAGTAGATGCAAATTTTTGTGACCATTGCAAAGGATCTCTTGACTCCTCGTGTGGGATGTTTATTGTGTTTAGCTCATGCAGTATTTGCTCTTTTGTGTCCTTGATGGTACTTCATTGGCAATTGACTTTGTGACAAAGAGCCTCCAACCAAGGACAACTTGCTGATAAGAAGATTGAAGTGAGCATGGTCTCTGAGGCCTGTTCACCCTGTCAGTGCTTGGACTTGCTCAGATTCTTCCTGTGTATTCCCAGTCCTGAGGTAAAACTGCCTTCAGATCTCTGCTTATCCTTTGAGGCACTGTAAACTGAATTCCTGCTGGTGAGGCAAACATGCCCCATTGGTATCCTAGGTACTCAGCTTTTTGGAATTGATGATATGGAAAGCAAACACACCTATCAGAGAGCTGCCATTTTCTAAAAAGAGATTTTTTGCCAAATTAAAACTCTGAAATGCTCCCCTGTTGTCTTTAAGGTTCAGGATATTGGAGCAGGTAGTTGGTAAGCACAGACCAAATCACACTGAAGTCTAGTGCAGACCTGGAGGGATTAAGGCCATTAAGGGATTAAGAAGAGAAGCTGATGGTAAAAGGAGGATAGAGTGAGAATGGGTGCTGTCTTTTGTTGCAATGGTTTTGCCAGGAAAGCAATGTAAAGCAACCACAGGCCTGTTGCCATACCAGGGGCAAAGAAAGTGTTACTTCATTTTCAGAAAGGAGATTTTAATAATACATTGCATCAGAGTGAGAATTTAGTTTAACAGAGTGTTAGCATAATTGTGCACAATTTGGTTTTATTTAAATACATTAGGCACCATTGTTTCTTTTCCATGTTAAGGATTGACTTCGGTGCTAGGTTGCAGCAGTTTTCCTTAATTGCTTTAATCCTTGGCCTTAAGAAAATGAATACTTTAAATTTACACTTGTTAAGTGCACTGCTAATGAAGAACAGGCTTTAGCAATTTTTGGTGGGCTCAAGCCATATGTAAAAAAAAAAAAAAGAGAGAGAGAAAGCAAAGACAAAAAAAAAATTAAAAAAAAAAAAGGAGAAGCTAATCACCAACCATTCTGTTAATGCTTATTTTAATCATCTTGCCTGCCCTTGCTGGCAGCCAGAGCCATTCGGCTGCAGAGGCAGGAGGCAGCATTCCCTCCAATGGCACTGATGTTGGGAATTGGGCCCGGGAGGACAATTTGACTTGTCAGTTTATATAGACATAAAGCTTCATTGTTGTGCACAGACACAACTGGCTTTTTAAAAGCCTATTTCCCTCCTGATGATGTGAGAATCTGCTCCCCTCTCTCCTACTGTTCTCCAGCCCTCAAATTTATTGGATTGTGTTTGCAGCCCTGCTCAGTTTTCGTAGGGGCAGGTCCAGCAGTGCCATGAGGAGACCACAGTGACCAAAGGGCCACTTTGAACACAGGTACCTGTCAGGGCTGGGGGAGTGAAGAGCTGAGACTGCACCCTGGGTGATGTCTCCTCAGAGAGTTTTAACATACTGATATCCCTGATGGAATATTCTCCCTGGCATTAAAACACACAGGATGCTCAGAAGAGAAGAGCTAACATCATGTCCTCAGGGGGCAGAAATGAAACATCTCCAAAATTCAATTAATCACCAGAAATGTATGATCTGTTTTCAAAAACAGCTCATGCTGCTATTTTGCATGTGCAGGAAACTTTTATCCTTCTGACAGCTAAGTTGTAGTTAGCAAAGTGAGCTTACAACTTCTTTTGGCTGCTGCAGGGAGCCCCTGAAAGGGTTTCAAGTAGTGCAGTGCAGCATTTTTCCCATTTCAGCTTTTGTATCCTGCAAATAGGAGAAAGTGACAACTGGTGCCCACATTGAGCAGTGGCATTTACTGCTATAAGGAAAAAAAAGCTTCAAAATCCCACTTGGCTGAGTTACAGCCTAATTATAGCTATCCAAGCACAGGTATTTCAAAAAGGGAAGTAAGGCAGCCTTTGTCCCACTTTGCCCACATAACTGCAGCAGTGTGTATGAGGTTGCCAAAGAATCCCTTCCTGCATTTAATTGCAAAAATTGATCATAACTTTGTGGTAAACATATAAGCAAATCCAGTTTAATCCAGTGTCTCCCTTCTGCCTATGTAAATGACTTCTGTGCACTGGTATCTTGCTTCTATTGAGTGTAATCTCTGTGGAAGTGGGAAGGTATTGCAATAAATAGAGTTTTAATGGAAGGCCTGTTTTAGAATTTCTCTTTTCCTTGAACAATCAGGTTTTTTTCTTTCTTTTTGTAGGGAAAAAGTCTATTCTCATTCATTACATGAGTGTCTTTGAAGGGGCAAGTGCACACCACTGCCAGGTCACATACAGCACGGGGCTCTCTCCAGCTGCAGCATGATTGGGAGCAGTAATTGAGATTAGATCCATAGGAGATGGGCCTCTACTCTCTTCCTGGCTTTTTCCTCAGTAAAATAGTTGCATTTAGTGCATTTATGAGTAGACTGTAAGTGCTAGAATACTTTCTTCCCTGCCATTTCCATGGCAGGCTTACTGAAGAAATAACAGTACATAAAGCTGCATAAACATTTAAGGTCCTCAGTGTCTGCTGCCATTGGCACTTTCAGATTTTCTATTTGAAGATAATTTCATTTCACACTTTTACATCTGAAGAGCTGGTTTTTGAAGACCTCAGAGTATATATTTTTTAAATGTATATAAATGAAGTTTCCTCCTGCCTCTGTGAGTACATTAAGTTACAGTACTTGCAGGTTTGATGCAGAAAGGTGAAGGGACCTTGTGAAGTTCTGGAGTGAGTCAGGGCAAAATTGCTGAGTGCAGATACACCCATGAATCCCTGAGCAAGCAAATGGTGGATGGATCACCCAACCACAGCCACATGGAGTAATACAACATATGAAGTCCTCACTTTCCTGTAGGAAAGTGTGGTCCTAAGGCAGCTGGTAGATATTCCAGGATGTGCTCCTCAGCTTTGAGCAACACTGAAAACTGGAATTACTCTCAAGAACCATTTTTTCTTTTCCCCTGAAGAATAATGCTACCTGCATTTAAAAAGTCAGATTGTCACCCAGTAGTGAACTGGCTTCATTCAAGCAAGGCCTGTGAGCAGCAGCAATTGCTGCTCTCTGAAGTGAACACCTCAGGTATTTTAATCTGGTGGCATGTTCACCCAGCTGTAGAAAATGGGGTCTATCTGCACTGATGTATCCTGGCAAATGCAAGGGAAAACATAAGAATGAACATATGTATGAAATGTCCTAGCTTTTTGTCTCCAGAAAGGCAGATTCGGGGGGGGGCCTTTGCCATAAGTGGATTCTCAGGTGGTTTTCAAAAAAGGATAAACAAAACAGCTACTGGCTTTCAACAAGAATCAGATGTCTAAATGCTTTAAAGACTTTGGAAAAGCCAGCCCTTTATTCTCTGTATTAGGATGCAGTGGCAATATTGACACTCAGTAGGATGGTATTGGCATGTGATTTTCTCTTTTCATCTTGCACAAGGGCATGAGGCAGAATTTCCCTCTGCTGCTGCGTGAGCAGAGGAGCTGTGGGTTGATGTATCAGCACTTTGTGTTTCTGGGTTGTTCTCAGGAACATGTGCAAAAGGGAAATAACACTAGAGCAAGGACACTTCCCAGGTTAGATAATGTGTTCCACTGACATCCTTTACTTTGCATTTAAGAGTGATAAGCATAATGAAGCTGAGAACAATCTGGTGTTTTTCCACCACTTTTAGCAACCTCTTGTCATTTTAAGCTGCTGATGTTTCTTCTCAGGTGCTACCTGGTGATCCTTTTTACGTGTTTATTACTGTTGCTTCTTCTCAAGAAATAAATTTGCTGAGAGTAAAGAAAGTTGCTCATTAGGGCAATGTAATTAAAGGAGAAGTAGACATCATGCCAAGTTCCGTTTTCTCTACAAAGCACCACCTCGGAGATTGCCTCAAACTCAATTACTCATTGCTATGCTTATTAGGGAGAACAATGTGCTGAAATGATCCCTACTTCTAATAACCTTGTTTTCTACATGTGAATCATGTTAATACTTTTTGCTTTAGTGCCTTAATGACCATGAGTAAAATGGGTCTATTTCCAGAGGGGGAATAGGGAAGGTGGGCCACATGTGGGTGTTCTCTGAATTTGCCTCTCCATGGAGACTTTCTTGTTTCCTGCTGGTCCACAATGATTTTGTGGCTTTTTTGTTGTTGTTGTTTTCTCTTAATTACATGGAACAGCATTTATTAACAGATTACATCTTGATAACCATATTTCCTCTGGTGAAATGAAAATGTTCATCCTCTGCCTTGCTCTTTCCCTTTGGGGGAAGGAGTGTTCAGTATCTCTCATGCTTGGTCTCTTTTTCATTACATCATGGCTTCACCAAGACAATTTCTGCAAGAGAAAGCTGACATTAACATTTGCTAAATAACCTTGTTCTGATAATCAGTCTGGTGCCCAATTTTCTTCCTTGATGAGCTACCCTGATATCATCCTGCTGTCCTCCTAAAATTATATCTTCAGCTTCTGTGAACAGGCTGTTCCTGTGGCCCCAAAATCCTGTGTACCCCTGCAGGTGTGTTAGAGGGAGCTGTAGATGCCAGTATTCTGTCCAGGGCCTTGGAAGAGATCTGAAGCCATGAAGGAAACAGGATGTGCTTCCATCCAGCCCACAACATAATTACCCTACTTAGCTCCATGCTCAAACCTTCTCCTCTAAACCTGCAGGAAACCATCATTAATGGGGTGTTCCATCAGAACTGAGGGACAGAAATCTTAATTATGCTGGTAAGGATGGCCAAAATTGCTATGGGAATGTGGGGAAATTGCCTGAGGTTCAAGCTCTCTGATGGTCAAGGTTTGCTGAAATTCTTTGTCAAAATGCCAGAAGCACTCATAAAATAGTTGTGTGCAAATTTCACATTTGATCAAAATCATGGAAGAAGTGGATGAATGTTGAAAATATCTAAGGGAGAGAGAAGGAAGTAATTTGTTCTTAAGCAAAGTAGCTTGACTGGAAAAGCTTCACTTCCAGAGTGGAAAAGAACTGAGAAATGCAAGGCTGTTCTCTCTTTGATACATGTCTCCATCCCTGGAATTGTTCAAAGCTACATTGGATGAGGCTTGGAACAACCTCACCTAGTGGAAGGTGCCCCTGCCCATGACAGAGGAGTTGGACTAGATGATTTTTAAGGTCCCTTCCAACCCAAACCATTCTATGATTCTATGATAGAAAGAGCAGGCCAGTCCAGATTAGTTTGTGTCTTATATATCATGTAAGACATGTATCACCTTTACCAACTATGTCATATGAATACTAAAAAAATCACTGTTCCTAAGAAATGCTGTGTGTTCATCTCAGAAGGAAATGCATGGCAGTGCAGTTAACCATTCTTTTTCCTTCTTTCATGTCAGAATATTTCAGTCCTTTTATGCAGAGTGCAAGCAGACATGATGGAAAAGGAAAGTCTTACCCTTTGATGTTTATTTGTTGCATTATCCACTTTTCATGGCTCTATTATTCCAGAATCCTATTGAGCCCTTCATTGGCAAGTGGAAATTTCCACTGCAGTCAGTAGGGTATTTCTCCCTCTAAATCACTTAATTTGGCCCCTGATACTTAACTTGGGGCCAGATTATCAAAAGTGTTGAGCACCAGCTTTCTGCAGGCTTAGCACCTCCCACTGAGGACAGATTTTCAAACTGCTCTACACAGAGCAGCTCCTGTTGTGACCCTTTAAGGACAGATTTGCAAAAGAACTCAGCAGTTCCATTTCACCAAGGAGCTGAGTCCTTTGTAAAATCTGTCCAGCTCTGCTCAGTGCCAGGCTGGAAGATAAGGACTTTTGAAAATGTAGCTTTTAGCAAGCTCTGTGATGTGGAAAAATACTAAGTTCCAAACATTGGGAAGGACTTGAAACAAATGCTTGCAAAGAGAAAAACCTCCACGTTTCAAGATGTGCCAATTTTATTGACTGATAGAGGGGCTGGAAGAAAATTTTGGATCTGAACAGGTTTTCCCATAATTGCCCACTAGGAGGTTTCCTGCACATTCTCCTGCAGCAGCTGCCAGGCAGGATGCTGGGGCAGAGCACTGCTGTGCTGAGGCAGCACAGCAATTCCTGTGTTCTCAGAAATGCATTCACTTAGCAAAATGTGATTTGCAAGCAAAGTAGCACAAAGCAGCCATTATTCTTCTACCAGTCTTTCTGGGGAATAAAATACACAAAAAAAATCAACAAAGCAAAACAAGACCAAAAGACAAAACAAATGAAACAAAACCAAAACGAAAAAAAAACAAATAAGCAAACAAAAAATCTCAGGAAATATTTATTTGAACCTTATAAAATTAATTGAACTTTGCATTTGAAATTTTAGACCCAGGATTCCCCTTGCATGCACTACACTGCCTTATTTTCCAGAGAGCCTTTCCTGGTGTGGCTAGCAAGAAATGTCTCAACAGAGCAGTTTGAGTAACCTTGGAAGCTTCTGGGTTTCTAGGTGAGTGTTAGTTCTTCACCTGAAAGTTGTTGTAAGCATGTGGCAATGGAGGATGTGATGCAGAGAGGATATTTCAGTATCTAAAATTCATGACTTTAGGCTTTAACCCTGGGCAGCACTTGATCTCCCAGGAAGGTAGCTCTGTTAGACTTCCATGTTTCACAAAACTGAAGCTGCACATCTTGCATGTGTGTTCTGGAAGATGGGTGTTTCCCTCTCCCATGGGAGCAGGCATAGGAACACTGAAGCCTCAGCAGCCACTTTGGGACCTGGCACAGCCCAGTGCAAAACAGATGTGTGATTTTGGTCCCCTGTGCTGCAGGAGCCTTGCCATGTACAGACTTCAGTCCTCTGAGACCACTTGTGAACTTAGAATGTGCTTTTCCTTTGCTTATCCAGCCCCACTTTGACATAAAGTACTTTTTAAAATAATGAAATAGATGTAAAAGAAATAAAGCAAAGGAGGAGGTGCAGCCTTGCTAAAAGCCTTTACTGCTGTCACAGGACTATGCAGCTTCTGTGATTATCCCTTGCCTTGTTCAGCAGTGTATAATTTAATGATTGCATCCAGGGCATGCTATTAACTTTCTTTTCTACTTCTGCGACCCCAAAGCTCATTAATTCTTTTTACTATTCCCACTTGACACGTGTGTATGTGCATGGGGAGGGCAGTGGCTAAAGAAGTGTTATGGATTTCATATCTCTGCTTCGTCTGCCACATTATAGCAAATGACAGTTGATTAGGTCTTTCTATAGATCATTACCAATTGTTTTCTACCTTGCAGATGCTGCTATTACTACAAATCTATCATATCCTAGAGATCCTATGCAGCTTGTTATTTCTGTGTGATTTATTACACTTGCAGTAGAAATGTTGTTAGCGAACATTGGGGAAGCAGTGAATATATTGAGAAATATCAATGTATCCTCATGTTCTGGCTTGCAGTGACAGTCAGTGATCCATCTCACTGACACTTACCTTGTTAACATTTTGATCAGATGGCAAATTTGTCATTTTTCCTGGTAACAAGTATAAGTTTGTACAAGAATTGCAGAAACATGGGGAAGATAAAGGGCCCCTCTCTTAGTTTTTTCCAATGTGATGTAATCAGTAATCTTTCTGGAAAATGAAATAATTACTCTGTGAAAAAGCTTATCCACTAGAAAATGTGCCAGTGGTAGAAAGCTCAGATTTCTCTTCATTTGAGGATTGAATGAGTTCTCTTTGCAGCCATTACTGACACGTTGATTAACACACCAAACCAACATGAAATGATAATATAGAACAAAGAGGTTTACAGTCACATTTCCTCTCCTTGATTGTAGTGAGGAACACAAAGATCTTGCAAGTAAAAGGGAAGGCATTATCTTTGGGAACAATGGAGTACAAAATTCTACAAAAACAATGTTGCAAATTTCTCCTAATCCTCACACTCAAAGCTTTTTCTCAGACGGGCTCTCAGCTCTGCAGCTCTCTCATTCCAAAGTGTGCATGAAAACTGTGCTCAAAACACAATTGGGCTACAAAGGGGGAAATTACAGCCCCTAATGAAATAGAGACTTCTCAGAGAGCCAGTGATTCATCTGACAGCCCACAAACATGGGGAAGGGGGCTAAAAAAAAGATTGGGGTGCTGCCTTTGGAGAAATGGCTGTTTGCCATGTCTGTGCGTGGTGTTAATAAGGGCTTGTATGGACAGGGGATGAACGTGGCAGCACCAACACAAAATCATAGAACCAAGGAATCATTTAGGTTGGGAAAGATTTTTAAGATCATCGAATCCAACCATGAGCCCAGCATTGCCAAGGCACCACTAAACCCTGTCCCTGAGTGCCATCTCTACACGTCTTTTACAAATGATGGTGACTCGACCATTTCCCTGGGCAGCCTGTTCAGTGTTTGACAACAATTTCAGTGGAGAAAATTGTTCTTAATATCCAATCTAGATAAGCCTGGACAGAGGATGTGTGTTTGACTCAAGCTTCAGTTCAGGACCAAACCAGAATTAACCCTACACAAAGAGTCCTTATTTCAGGACTTGCATGAAAGTTTCTTTCATTCCATTGTTTTTTTCAGTTTTATCCAGTGAAAACTTGCCTGCATTATTTCAAATGGCAAGTCCCAAATGTAAGCTCTCAGTCAATATGATTAAAAAAACCGGGTCAAACAGTTCTTCATTTTAACCTAATAGGTTAAAAAATGCAGACTAGGTAGATCTTGAGAGTACATGGATGAGAGTTTAATCGAAATGATAGAGCTTTTCATTCTCATCTTCACTAAATGACTTGGGAGGTCTGATCCTCAGCTGGGTTTGGTTTTATCTTGTTGCTGCTTTTCTAACTTTCTTTGTAGTGTATTGTCAGGGTGTAAATGCTGTGAACAAAGGCTCAGATTGTATTCAGAGAGCACACACAGAAGCTGAACACCGTTTCAGTTGTGTCAGTTTGGTCATAACAGTATAGCTTGCAATTGTTTAATTCTTCTAATATTATGCATAGCAATGCAAGAGTTCAGGCATCAGAGAACTCGAGGAGCGAGTCAGTGTTCTGCATCAGTTTGAGAAAGCACAATGTCATCTTCTAGGAAGTCTAATTGTTATGATTAATATTTAGCATAGGGAAGTCTATGTGGAAGGGCACAAGTTGCATCTGCTCGTTGAATGGAATCAGTTACTGATTTTTCATTTCCTTTTATTTTCAGCATCTGAATAGCAGAAAATGTACAAGTACATATTTTCATAGCACTATCTCTTGGACTAAAGGCTGTGCCTCTTACAAAGCCACTCCTCAGGTCCTGGCCCAGGGGAGCAGGTGGGCAGCAGCACATTTACTGTTTGCTGAATTGTGAGTTGGGACCTTTAGCAGGGAGACACTGAGGTGCACCAGAGGTGCAGCTGCACCAATCTGCAGAGGCCAAAGAGGTGCAGGACTGGGGATGATGAGGTGATGGCAGACAGGAGTAAGCTCTGGAGAGGGGTAAGGGCTGGCTTTACTGCTTGAAACCATCTCTGACAGAGACCTGATGGCACAGTCTTTCTCTTTAACACTGCAGCACCATAATTGCAACTTCCTGAAAACTCTGGTCACTTAAGTGCTTCGTTTCACTGAAAATGAAGGGACTTCATTAAAAATGAATAAAAAATATGAAAATTCCAGCAAGTATTGCTGAAGAAATCTGGGCAAAATATTTTCTGAGAGAAAAGCTAACAGTGGAATAGGTGCAAGGAGAATACACAGTGAAGTAAGTTTAAGAGAGCTGGTTGACAAGATATTGCTGCAATTTGTCTTTAGGATCACACAGAAAGCTGACAGATTTTGCTAGGTCTTGGTGACATTCATATAAAAAAGTTTTCTAAATCACCAGCTGAAATTTCAGACAATGATTTCTGATAAAGGGATGTCAGAAAGTTTCACCTTCTGAAATTGGTGACTCATTTACCATTATCTTCATTGAACAATGGAAAGAGATCCTTCCTTTAGGAAGAGAGATGAAAAATTATCTTTGAATGTACCATATTGCTTCTGATTCCAGAGAGGAGAAGGGAATAATTTTGAGGATGGTGTTGCAGTAATTAGTTTCAGATGCAAAGGGCTGAAAGTAAATCCCAACAAACAGCAAGAAAGGGATTCACCAGCAGAGCAGCTGGAGGGTGGTACTATTTTTTTTTAGAATATGCAATCAGTGTTGTTCATCAGTGTTTTGTTCCTTAATAATTAGAGCAAGATTAAAAAAAAAAACAAAAGAAGAAGATGAAGAAGAGGAGATTATTGCTGAGAACTCATTAATGGCTGTATCAGGAGTTAATGTTGAACTCTGAAGGTGATTAACACTTTTGGTGGAGAGGAGATAGCATATGGGGTGTTTAGTGCCTGGTGGTGGGATGCAGATCACCAGCTCCTGCTCTGTGGCTGTGAGCACATGTGCTCACACAGGCAGCTTGGGGTCCAATCCCATTTCTGTTTAAACCAGTGTGAAGATCTATTAAGCTTGCTTAGCATTAGGCTGGGCTTTTGAATTAAAAATTCTCCACTGAGTACCTGCAACAGAGCAGAGCCCTCTCTTTCATCTTCACCTAAGTGGCAGAACCACTCTTGGGCTGTTGGCATCCTTCTTTTGCTGTCATTGACACAAAAGAATTTCCTGGACCTGAGGACTCTATTTTATCAGGTCATGGGGTTTGGTGGATCTTGGCACAAGAGTTTTTTCTGTGTTTTATGAGCTGGCAAATTGCAACTTGTGACTCTCTTAGGAATTTTGTTCAGTCATTTAGGTTTTACCTGTTTCTAAAATAGAATTTTTCAGTCAGTCCAACTTGTTTGGGTTTACAAAGAACAAACATGTTTTCCTCTAATTTGCATTAAGAAAGGCTTTCATTACTCTTACATTTCATTTCACTACCATGAAAACAAAACCCAAACCAAAATAAACCATCACCACTGATGCAGCAAGAAAGGTGTTGTTTGTAAACATCTGTGGCTCTTGATGGCTTTGGATAACTGCTTGCTGGTGCCTGGAAAACCTGGCAACAGACTCAGAGAGGGGGCTCCATCCTGTGATGGCCCAAAATAGCAATTACACAGCCTGGCAGTTTGGATATGCATAAAGCTGAGCCACAGCCCACCTTGGGAAACAGAGATCAAAATCTCAGAGACTGAAGAGAACCAGTAAGGAGGCCCCTTACTGGGATCTCTGCACTTGCAGGGAGTTTTCCTTAGATTAAACACTGCTTTTATAATAAATCCAGTTGGGTGCCTCAGTTTCTCAGTTCAGTTCCATGTCTGCAGTGCTGGGGTTTCTCCTTGCCCTCCCACCTGGAGGAAGTGAACAAGATAAAAGGGAGAGGAGCTGGGGGCTCTGGCAGGGCAGCCCTGCTGGCATTTCCAGGCAGCACAGTGACATCAGCCACAGCACAGTTCTTTGACTTCAGCTCAGTTTGCTGGGATCCCTGGCTGACAGCACTCCCTCCCTGCTTCTGCTATTCCAACATTTATTTCACACTAAAGCCTGCTTTCATTTAATCATCAACATTCTAGGACTTGAAAGAACCTCCTTTTTATTTTATTTGTTTTACCAAGAGTTGAAAGGTAAATATCATTTCAGTACAAAGCTGTAAGCTGCATGATTTCTGTGATTTCTCCTCCTTCACACATCCTCAGCCTTGTTCATAGATACCTGACAAGGAAGCAGCAGCAGGTGTTAAAACAGCACATCCTGCCAACAGTAAGATAGGCCATCATCAAAACAATGTTTTTGTATGCAGGTTTGTAATTTTTATTTCTGGCATCCAGCATCAGTAAGGAGGTTTCAATCTGAATGCCTGAACAGGGTCTCCAAAAGCCAGACTTTTACCCAGGTGGGTCAGGAGACCTGTGAACTCAAATGAGGTTATAGACAGATATTGAGTTTTGCTCATTGCAGGCTCCACAGCCCACTTAGCACAGTTCACTGGCCCTTGCTAATGGACGTGCTGTAATGTCCTGTATCTCTCCCAGCCATGAGCTTTGGTTTTAATGGATCTGAGGTCACTTTGGCTGAGAGGCTCTTACACTGACTTCTTGCTAATAGTGCTTAACAAGTCTGTGAAACTTAGTTGTGTTAGTTAATTTCTTTATTATGGGAAAATTGTACTCATGGCACTGCTGGAATGAGGATGTAAAGGATTCCTGCCTCCACCTCCAATTTTCCACTGCTGAGCAAACCTTCCATTGGGAGAGATGGACTTAGGTTGTTGTGGGCTTGAGAGAAATAACTTAGGCAGGATTCCCAAAGAACCACAAAGGGTTTTGTGGAACTTGTGTGGGGTTTATGTTTGCTTTTTTGCTTTTGTGATGGGTTGGCAACTCAGTAGCATGAGATGAGTGGCTGCCCATGTCTGTATGGTGTTATTTGTCTGCAAATGCCAGATTGTCTTGTCAGGAAATCAAACTCACAGGATATACTTTTGTTGACAAGAATTATAATTATGTAAAGTTCCTTTTGCTTTGGGGTTTGTTATTTTTTGTTTGTTTGTCTTTGATTTTAGGTGGGGGTTTTTTGTGTTTGGTTTTTGGTTTGTTTTTTTTTTTTTTCAGAATTTTGAGTTGGTTTTTTTCCTCAGAATAGAATTCTACTTCCATCTTTGCCTAGTCAGGATCTCTTGCTTTCATTTCTGTCCTGGCAGGGCCAGCCTGACTTTGTTTTGCCAGAAATCTGACAGCACTTCTATATTGCAGAGTTGTTGTCAAAGTCTTTTAATAGCAGGTAGGGGACACTGGTGGATCTCAGGTGTCCAGTGCATAAACTGTGCCTGCAGATGCCACAGAATCTGCAGATCATTTCATATAAAACTACAACTTGCTTTGGACACTAACTTAAGCATGGATTTGCTTAGTGTGGAAATACACAAGTTTTTCACATTTGAAATTATTTATTTTATTTTATTGAGGCTGTGTTTATTCCACTAAGATTTTCATTAGCATTTTGGTGCTCATTTCATTGGTGTGGTGGCCCTTGGTTGGCATTCTAGTGCACTGCAAAGATAAATCAATTTTCTCTGCCACTATTTTTCAAAGTATTTATCACTAGGAGATAGTGCTCAATTTTAAAAAGCATTGAGGGCTTTGCATCTCAGAGCATGTTGGATTCAAAGGATATGAAGTGTGTACATGGAAAATAGGGGGTTAAGTAAAAAATGTTCACTTTTGCTGCAATTACTGGGATGGCTGCCTGCATACCCAATGAACACCACCAGTTGGAATGATTTTAAATAGGCTGGGCTGGATACATGGGAAAAGAAAAAAAAAGAGTTGAACTGATAGGAGCATTTTGTCAGGATGATGGACTGAAAAATACAGCAGGTATTTTCTGTCTTTTAATGTACAAGGCTGTGTAATGCAGTTGGGCTCTCCCACCTGAGGGATGTGTGTGCCAGTTGGCACCAGGCTCCCCTCTGGCTTGGCATGGCTGCTTTTCTGGGCCAGCCTTACTGAAGGAATGTGATTTGCTATGAAAAATGTGTTGATCAGCCTTGGTTTTGTGCCACCAGGCAGATTAGTGAATTGCCTTGTCTGCCTCCCATTGCTTTATTCCAGCCAGCAACATCTAAGCCTTTATGATTTTGCAGGTCTTCATTAAAAATAGCTGTTTCTATATCTGATTACTGAGCCCCATCTGGGGAGAAATGAGCCTTTCATCTGTGTATTATGAGGCCATATCTGAGCACGTTGGTTCCATAACAGAGTAAAACCAGACAAACTTTCTGTTCAATTGCTTTTCCAGCTCATCTCCAAGTTCTCTATGAGCCCTGTCCTGTCCCCAGCACATAATGTCTGGGGTTAGGGCATTTTTTAAATTTTAATTGCTCTTTTACTGCTAAATGCAATTTTTGTAATTGCTTACATAACTCCAGGGTTTTATTTTAAATTAATCTAACTTTGCAGTCATTCTACATATGTTGCTCCTAACATTTGCCTATTATTTGGATTAATTCTACTAATTTATCACCTCTGTTTAGATATGCATTGTTTTTATAATCCTTACAACTGAATTAAAGCACACTTGTTGGGCTAAAGGCGAAGTTTGCTTCAGTAAATCAAGTGGATTTCTTTTCCCTCTCTGTTGCTACATATTTAATTGGACAGGGGATTTTTCTGTGTGTGCTCTAGTAGTTGGCTGTAAAATTAGCAAATATTCTAGTAAATAAATTCTAATTATTTTGATTATAGAATAAAATTAATGGGTAGATCTGCATTTATTTTTCTTTTTGTCAAATTCTAAAATATTTCTCAATATTTAAACATCTAATTAGCAGCCAACTTCTTCTACCTAAGGTTATTTCTAAAGTTTGGGGGTAGCAGTAGTGAAAGGAGCAGAACTCATGATTAGCTTGTATTTTTAGTTGGTGCCTGGCTATTGATCTCTTGAGTATAGTTTTAAATGGTTGGGTAGGCATTAGCTAAAAGGCAGTACAGCCTGTCCTGATGAGCAAGAGCTGTGCCATCAGGTGCTTTCTTTATGCACAGAGCAAATGGAGACATTTAATGCTGGTGCTCATCTCTCATCTTCCCATTTCCCCCACCAGTGCATTGTAAAGGGACCAAGCAAACACATAATATGGGACTTATGGGCAAATTATTTCCTTAAAGGAAAATTTCCTTTGAAAATGGGCTTCCACTGTGAACAGGCTGTACTTCCATGAGTACAAATACAGAACCAGAAATGCTGAAATCTTTCACTGCCTACATGTTGAAACTGTCTTTAGGGATGTGGAAGAAAGGCTTTTTTCTGAATGTGCATGAAAGGAACAGCACACAGTTTATTGTTCAACAGCCCTGGCCAAACTCCTTTCTGATGAATACATGCATATATTTCTGGGATTTGGCGTGTGAAAAACCCTTGTGGGATATCTCTTTGGGTATGATACAGTGTTAAAATATAACAGGTACCAAGACCAGCGTTTTCTCACCTGAGAAGCTCCTCCATTGATGGTGGCACTGCAAACACCAGAAATGTGAACCAAGGGTTTCTCAGATGTGCAGTGGAGCTCAGCTTTCCCATTGACTGTGAGCAGGCAAGGGGGATTCATACAGCTACAAAAGGATGCAGGATAGATTGGTAAAGGGCAACTCAGATTTTGTCTAAAATGAGGAACACTCTGGGGTTTTCTCCTAACTGAGTGGCTGATCAATTCAGTACATGTGAAAAGATCTTTTTAAACAGAAACAAACCAATTCCCTCAGATTCTACCATTAATTGCATGTAAGACATGGTGTATTTGTTTTACTGTGTGTTACCATTATTGAGATTGCATATAGTTATTTTTCTTCCAGCATGTGGCGCTTTGATGATTTCTCACAAATTGCAATTTTTAATCTTAAATTGAAAATGTGTCCAGAAATTTAACTAGGCCCAGACTTGCATTGTAGGAAATAAAGAAAAGGATTGCAGCTCTCACAAACCCTTATCCATGAGTAATTATCTTGTTATGTTAAAGTGGTTCTCCTGAATATTAAAATAATTAAGACCAACGATCTCAGCAATACTTTCCTCAGATGTTGTAATTGGCAGGGGGTGTTAACTAATTAAATGTATTTCTATTGCTAGCTGGCTAAAGAAAAGGATGAAGCACTTATAATTGCTGAGATTTAGCAAGAGCACTTGTTTACTGCAGTATAAACATGGAGATTACGGTGTTTGTGATGGGCTAATAGCTGGAGACAGGAATCAAAACACTTCCTGAGGGCATTTCTGTACTCAAGGGGAGCTGGAGCCAGGGGCCTTGGCAGGGGGATGGGGCTCATCATGAGCTCAGCAGTGCCTGCTGCAGCAGTGGATCCCAAAGCTCTGGGAATGGCTGTGGGCTGCAGGGGAAAGGCACATGTGTCTCTGCAAGTCTGCACGGGGTGAGCTCATGAAAACAGGCTGGCAGGGCAGTCAAGGCATCCATGCACACCTGAGCAGGTCTGTGTACCAGTGCTGGGTTCAACCTCTGCCCTGGCTGCTGTCTCACAGAGCTTTTATTTCAGAAGTGGCTCTTTCTCTCTCTCTCTCTTTCTCTCTCTTTTTTTTTTTTTTTTTTTTTTTTTCTTTTTTTTAAAGTTCATAGGAAAGACTTTTTTTAAAAAAGTCACTCTAAAACTGGCTATTGTCTGATCTCTGAAGTAATCAATTTTGGATTCAGCCCCCTATAACAGTTTGACATTTCAGGGTCAGCAGAACAACTTCCTGGCAGATTGAAAAGCTATGTTTCTGGCCCCAGGGTAGATTAGAGTAAAACTGGGCCAAATAAAATGAGGTTTCAAAGCATCTCACTTCCATTTCACTGCAGCTGGAAAAGGCAGTGAGGGCTGTTTTTAGGGAGCACAAATGCCAGAAACCTTTCCATGCTTCCCTGTCTCCATTTGCCCACCTGTGCCTCCTCCTCTTCTTTTGGAATAATCCCAGGCACAACCACCACTGGGCTGGAGTTACCCAGCACAGGCTGGATTAGTCACAGCTCCTCTCCAAAGCATCCCTAAAATGCACAGGAGGGACTGTGCTCTTGGAGAGGTGGGACAGGAAAGAGGGAGATGCATCCCCCATCCCCAGCATTTTCCTGCTTCCTCTCCTTCTCCTTCATCCTCTTTTACTTCCTTTGCCCCTCCTCTCCCCTATCACTCCAGCTTTGTTCTCCTCTGTTTTTATCATTCTCCTGCCATTTCTTGTTTTCTCTGCCAGTCCACTCCCATGTCAGCATGGAGCAGCAGCAGTCTTTTCCCTAGCTGGGGGAAGCTGGAGCCCATTAGCTGCCTCAGCCAAAATCCAGCTCCCCTGCTCACTCCTTGCTTTTAGCCTCCTTATAAATGAAAATTCAGTTCACTAGAAAGGACATATGTTTACAATCCCACAGCTGGTAGGTACATGTGTACCAGGAGTGTGTGCCAAGGTTATAGAGACACATGTCACTTTTATCCCAGAGTCCCATTTGGTGCCTGGGAACATCTTCATGCTGTAATGCTGTGGAGGTCATTACTACTCCCTGTAATCCTCCATGAAGGTTTTCCATTTTCATTTATACACAGTAATAAAATACACATCTCAGCATCAGGCATTAGGATTAGTACTGACAAGGCTTAAGCTGAAATGTTTTAAGGATGCATTTCCAATGTGGATAGAATAGCTAGCACACAGCATGCAATTATGCTGGCTCCATGGAGGGAAGGATTTATGCTTCAGCACTGTTCATATCACAGTGACACCAACAGCATAAAAGGAATTTTTTTTTAATGAAGATTGAATTAATTTTTCCATTGTAGTACTAATCTAGTATTATTAATTTATTTTAAGTTTCTAATGTTGATAAGCCACCAGAAGTGTGAAGAGAAATGCCCTTTCTAATTTCGTCATGTCTTCTTTATTTCTTTGAGGAAGTTGAAATCCTGGGAGGCTGCAGTGTGGGCTTGGCTGGCTGGTTCAGAGCACACTGCAGTGTGTGATGCTCTGGACAGAGCTGCCTGGGGGCAGAGTGAGTGCTGGGTGACACCCAGAGCCTGCTGCTCTGTGCTGATGCAGCTTTGAGCTCTTGTGCTAAAGTCTCATTGCATCCAACAGGGCTCCAGCCCCTTCCTAAATGTGTGTGAGCCTGAGCATGTGCCTTGCTGACCTGGTCAGTGCCTTTAGTGCATTGAGCCCAGCTGCACCTGCTGCAGGCAGGCCAGGGTGTCCATCCCCAGTGGAAATCACAGCCCCTGAGGCATGGGCTGCACCCAGATGAGTCACAGAGCACTGTGGGCTGGCAGAGCTGACCCCCTTCCTGTCTTCCATCTCCCCTAAATGCCACAGCCCTGTTTGAGCAGCCAGGAGAAAGCTGTTCTCTCCCTGTCACCTTCTGCCATCTGCTTCTCTTCCTCAACTGGGAGGAATAATGTAATAATGCTCTGCAGCATCCTTGGAGGATGCATGGGGACTGGATGAATTGGAAAAAGAGCTGCTTCTGGTGGCTGCAAGGGTGTCACAGCCCTCATGTTGCTGCCCCATGGCCAAAACATGGACTAAAAACAGGGTCAACCCAGTAAGATGAGGTGCATTGCCCCAGAGGGGGTCCTGCTTGCTGAAAATTCCCATCACACACCCCAGCAACAGAAGGCTTTAGAGCTCTCCTCCCCTATCCCTGCATTGTGGAGGAACAGCTGGCCTCATAACAAAACATAAATTCCTAATGCAAAATGAATGAAAAGGAGCAAATGAGTCCATTACAGGTAATCATGTTTTCCCCAAATTTTTCTGAGAGCCCCAGTTGCTTGAAGTGGAGTCTGGCACAAGCATGGTCACTAGGTTATATATTCACTTCTAGTTTCTGGCCATTCCACTCTACAATAAGCACAACTGGAGCCCAGCAGGTTCAGGCTGCTTTTACATTGCTAGATTTACAGTTGCTGGCATGCTGGAGATATGAAGAATTGAGAAGCAATTTCATATATTGCTGTTGCCACTGCTGGCAGTTCCCTGCCCTTCAAGATATTTGTTGTGATAGTATGGAACCACCCCCTCTGAAGGATATATATTTTAAAAGCCCAAGATGCTGAAGGAACCCTGTAGCTCAGCCTAGGTTTTAGTATATGTGTCATTATTTTCTGTTTGCTTTTCTAATTCAAATTTGAGGTTTAATTACAGCCTTAAATCTCTCTTTATTTTAGCAGAAATTAAAAAAAAAAATTCATTCAGCCTGTCACAAGAAGGAAATGTAAGTTTGTGGTATTAATCTTTCCCTCCTGAATTCCTCATCCTTGGGGTGAAAAGATGCAATTTGCTGCATTGCAGGATGGGTGCTAAAAAATAGGCAAAACTTAGACCTTAATTCACCAGCCTTAGACACCCCTCCATGGGTACCTGCTCCTGACAAAGGGAGTTCAGTTCTGGGCACTGAAACTGCCTGGAAAATAGTGTATGGTGGGGAATGGGCACCCAGCAAACAGCTCTGGGGCACCTCTCCATGGCTTTTGTACTAAGCAGGGCCCAGTGAGACCCAGCAGCTGCACTGGGCAGGGCACAAATGCAATAGCTGTAATAGCTGTGAGTGGCAGCTGCATGGTGCCTTTTGCAAAGCACCAGGCACTAGTGTCTTATTTTATGGATGGTGGAAATTCAGCCACTGAAAACCAGAAGAAATGTGTTTCAGATGTTGTCTCAAGTCAGACACCTAAATAGTGCAAAGTCTTGTTGCAGTTGGTGGATCAGGTCTCTGAATAGCTCACTTAGCTCTTGGGCTCAGCTTCTCCTAGAGCATCAGCACTGTTTTTTTCACTGTGATGTGACTAGTTTATGGTGCAGTATTGTTTATTTGTGTAGGGCAGTTTCCAGCTCCTGGAGGGGCTGAGAAGGGCAGGGAGGCAGAGGCAGCCTGGCACTGTCCCATCACAGCTGTCCCTTGGCTGTGCTGCTGCTGTCCTGTGCATTTCCCTCATGTTCTTCTCCATTTGTTGGCTGAGGTGTAATCCTTCCTGTGCAGATGAGAGCAGTTTCTGTAGCTGTAGACATGGGGGCACACACACATCCCCTGGCCTGGGCAGTGTTTAGATCACAGGTCTGACACCCTGTAGGAGCATCCTGCATCCTGCTTCCCTCAGACACAATTTCTGTGGGATTCAGGGGGTCATTCCTCCCAGGACCTGGTACCCAGAGCTCCCTACATAAACCCAAGCCCAGAAGCAGAGCACTGTTGATCATGCATCTTCTGAAACTGAAGAATCAAAAAGCACATTATCATTGCAATTCATAGTAGTGCCCTACATGTCAGCTTGTGGGACAAAGGAGATCTCTGAGAAATACTGTATAGCAGGTCCCTAGCACAATGAATATTTTCCTGGTATAAAAACTTTTCATGATGAAATGGCCTCATCTCTGAGCAAAATCATTGTATTGCCCAAGCTGTTGTCAAAAACTTTTATGCATTGACTGCTTTTTCCACTAGACGATATTTACACTTCTCCATTCACCCCATTGATCTTCATTTTTGCAGGAAATTTTTTGGGGGTAAAATATAACCTTTTTTTTAAAAAAAGGTAAACATCCAAGAATTGTACTCGAGGGAAAATATACAGGGTAGACGTAGTGACAACTTAATAGCCTGTAGTATATCAGATGTCTTCTATGCTGCCATCTTCTTGGGGAAAGTATTTCTGTACTGTGCATTAAGCTATGCACACAGAAAGCTGTATAAACTCCCTCATTTTTTTTCTCTTTCAGCAGTAAGCATTCTTAGCACTGGCAGAATGTGTGTGGTGTACAGGAGCTGCACAGCTCCTCTGCTGCAGGAAATAGAATTAAAACATTCATTCCTTTGCTCACACATTCACAACAAGCCTGTAGATTAACTGTCCTTTCACAGAATACTATTTACTCCTTTCATAGAAAATACATTATTTCGTTGATTTAGTTTCTATTTGGTGTGCTAAAGAAATCAAATTTCCATATAGAAAAGTATACACAAAGGATATGACCTTTTAAGTTTAGCAGAGAAAATAACTGAGTGAATGTAATTAATATGCCATATAAATGCCAACAACAACATTAATGCACCATAAAATCAGGACAGTTAAAATGATATAGACTGGAAAAGAAAAAGTTAAGTTTCTGGTAGCTTCATTAATTTGCTCACATGGTTTTTCAGTCAAAGAAGCACAATTTCCTTGTCTAAACCAGGAGAATAGAATGGAACGAGGAAATGTATTTTTGTTAGGAGGAAGCTGGATCTTGCTTGAGGCTTAACCAAACTCCTGAGTTGGCAGCCCTACTTATGCAGTTAGTATCATTTTTCCAGTGCTTATACCCTTTAATTTTTTTCCCTAAAACCTCCAGCATATCTCAGATCCAAAGCCTGTCCACACCTGTAGGTAGTGTAGTAAATACTTGCATTGCCATAGTTATTGCCATTGCAAAGTATCTTTTTCTAGACTAAATATTTTTCCTGAAGTTGCTTTCTCATACACAAAATTTCCCTGTCATATTCATGGTCCAATGTCCTCCTGTGGGTAAAGTCTTCACAAGGGATAAATGTTTCCTAAGGTTTGCATGGGCAGCTTGTACCTGACTTTAACACAGGGGTCTCCAGGGGAAGAAGATTCTAGATTCTGTGATTCTAGAATGCAAAGATAACAGCTAAATTAGTCCCTAAACATTCCAGCAAGGGTTATATAGCAGGGCAGGGGTCAGCCAGGCAAAATGTGATCCCCACAGCGAGTTCATGAGATGAAACTTCAGTGGAAATCACTGTCAGCTCTGTGCTGGGGGCTGGCAAATCCTTCCCATCACTGCAGGGGTGTGCTGTGCCTGTCACCACCACTAAGGCACCTTTCCAGCTGTTCCAACCTTGGGTTAGTTATTAGAGGTGAAAGAAATAGTGGAGAAAAGAGGCAAAGCTTAGCTTAAAATAAGAGGGGATCTATTCTTCCCACTGTGTGTGCCCAGCTCCCATTAATAATGAAATGTTAATAATAGTTATGTCTTCACATCAAAGGCAGAGCACAGCCTTTCATCTCACTTAAATCTTATTCAAATAATTAATCGAAGTAGTTGTCTATGAAAAAAAAATATTAAGAAATTCCTTTGTAGAGCATTTCAAACTTTCTGCCCCTGGGGAGCAGCTCCTAAAATCAAGGATGCTAACAAATTGTATTTAAGTGGATTTGTCCCTGCTTTCCACCAACCTTGACTGCATTGCATCCTAAAAAACTGTGAAACATTATTGGCATTGCAATAGATAATCCAACCAAAATCAAATAAAAAATCCCTGACAAGGCCTATGTTATGAAAATAATCGTAAATCTTGTCCTGTGGTAGCTGTGTGTACCAGCATTAAGCATTCTGCTCAGGCTTGTGTCAACATAAATAAATGGGGGAAAAGATGTTATCTGAAGTTCTGATATCTACTCTGCATCTCTTGTCTGGGGTGCATGGTCCTGGCAGCACAGCCCTTGCCTGGGTCACAGCCTGGAGCAGTCCCTGCTGAGGCCAAGAGGGATAAGCCCAGTCCCAGGTGTCAGAGCTGCCTTTGGAGCAGCCTCACTCCTGGTGGCTTTTAGAGCTGCAGCAGAGGCAGCGTGCCCTGGGGCTGGGCAATGCTCTCTGGGGATGCAGTGCTTTCTGCTGCAGGGCTGCTTTGCTGCTGCTGCCCCAGGAAGGGAGGTGGGGAGGTGCAGCCCAGCTGGGCTGGTGCTCCATCTCTGCAGAGCTCCACGATGCTTTTCCCTGCTGCTCCAGCCCTGGCACTCAGGGACAGCTCTCGTGGGCAGCAGGACTCCAGAAAGGGCTCAAAGGCAGCTCCTGCCAGAAGGAACTGCCTGCTCCTCACTGACTACACCAACACAATTCCTGCCTCTCCAGCTCCTCTCTGCCTTGCATGATCCCCAGTCCAAGAGAAACTCCTGAGAGACAGCACAAATATTGATTTCAGGAAGAAAGTTTGCTCAGTGTTTTGGCTGCTGTCTGGAGCCCTCCCTACCATGGGTCACTGCTGTGTGTACAAAGCTGGAGCAAACAGCATTTGCTGGAGGTGCAGAGACGCAACCTGGCAGGAAATACTTCCTTGGATATTAATGGGATAATTAATCTGAAAATGATGCTGGTGTGGATAATTTCTGTAACAGAATGTAGTGTCCAGAGGCAGCAGTTTGGTACTTTGGCATTAACTTTTCCATGGCATATGGATCCCTGCCATTAGCAAACTCCTTTAATCTGTGACTTCCTCAAAAAAGACCTTGAAAGTAGAGGACAGTAATATATTTTAGAACTTTAGAAATCAGGAAGTTTTTTTTATACATAGATGTACCCTGTTGAAGTGCCTATAAATAGATATTAAAACGTGCAATTTATAGCCTATCATTTCATGGCCTTTCAAGGCTAGAAATAAAGCCATATTTTACTGTGAAAATGAGATTTGTAGTTTTCCATGGCTTAAAGCTCCTGTTACTAACCCTGATGGGCTGCAAGTTGTTGGACAAGATACCTGTCACAGGTCTGGAATATATATATATATATATGTGTAATATCTATGGGTGTATATAAATTAGGAGGAAATGATGAGCTTTCTACCAGTAAATGAACAAGTTAAAAGATTATAAGATAACTTGGTGGTGCCTGGGGGAAATAATTCCAGTGAGAGTAATGTTTTTTTCCCCAGTAATGTTAACAAAGGCAATTAATCCACTCTCCCCAGCAAAGGAAGTCAATGGCATTGTAACCTCCTAAGAGTGCTCCAAGGTAAAATGAGCTCTCTGAAATAATTCTGAAGGTGCAGCAGCTCCAGTGGCAGTGGGTCCTGCCTGCAGGGTCTGGGGTTGGCTGGCTCTGGTTTCCCTGCAGAGGATTCCCTGTGGGATGTGCTCACTCCAAGCCTCCTGTGGGAAGGAGGAGCTGGCACAACTGCAAAGATTCATTAACAGAATGAGGGGCTCAGTCTCACCCTCATCTCACTGATTTGTCTCTGAGTGTTTCACAGGGCTCTGTGATGTGTTATATTTGTATTAATCCATGCAATTCTGTCCAAGGTACCCACGTGCTCTCCTCAGTCACACACACCTCACCTGTCCTGGTGGCAGGGAAGGGGTGTTGAGCAACTTCAATGCCTAAAATCTGTCCTCAAACCTCCCCTGTTCCTGATTTTTATGTGGATGTCTCCAGAATCTTTAGACCCAGTTTTTCTTATAAAAGATTGAGATTTGAAAGAATGTGTGAACAAGATATAGCTGAGCTGCTAAAAATTTAAGTAAATAATTTAACTTATTCAATATATATAAAAATTAAATGTCCAACAACAGTATCCCTCTTTTAGCATTACATATTTATTAAAACAATTTGGAGATGTAAATTATAATCAGTCATAGGTATGTGCCTAACCCTGAATTTTAATCTTAGCTGTTCCATCCCTCCAAATTAATTTTAAAAATGTATTATTTTTTCATAATCCAAATCTAGCAAGAACTTTTAATCAGCAGTGGTTTAAAATATAACTGTTCTGTCCCAAACCAGGATTGCAAATGAGATTCTGTCTTTAGTTAAAGCATAATTTCTGGCCAGAGCATTTATTTTGGTGAGATGATAGTTGCACAAGTGCTAAGTTCACTGTAACCTTGTAAGATGTAATGGGTTTTGAAAAAAATATTCTCACTAATTAAAAAAGGTTGGTGGAGATATTAATTTGAACTGTAGAAGAACTGAGAATTAGTGTGCTGTGGTTGGGACACACAACAAAGATGGGAAATTGCAGCAGAAACCAGAGACATTTTTGATATATTGAAACTGAGCATCCATTGTAATCTTCTTTCCCTTTTCTTCCCAGAACTCACAGTTTTCTATGAACAGAACTTCCTCTTGGGTATATGGCATTTATTATATTTGGGCTCAGTACAGCATTGAATTTTTTGAATTTAGGGAAATTTTAGTGTAAATCCATTAAAGCACACAGCTTCAGAAGAATCTGCATGACTTCCCTGGGAAGGCAGACTGAACAGGTTAAGATCTTCTGTCTGGAAAAGAGAAAAAGGAAGAAACAGATATCTAAAAATCACAGGACAACATAGAGGGGGGAGTGGGAGATGGTTATCCGCTGTTCCTCCAAAGAAAGGGCAGGACAGGACATGTGAAATAAGCAGTATATTTGATACAAATTACAGAATTAGGTGATGTTTTATTGAGCTGTGAAGGGTGGGAGCAGTTTTGGAGATGTGCTGAATCTCCTGGCTCTGCTAGTGGTGGATGGCTGTGGATTTGTCCCATGTTGGTGAGGGTTTATATTTGTCACCTTGGCAGTGCTGGGGATGGCCTCACTCTCCTTCAGCTTTGGAGAGGGACAAAACGAGTCCCCCAAATTACAGACTGGTTCCCAAAATGCTGCCTGATCATTTAGGAGTGTGCTGTGACAGAGAATTTGTAACTGGAATTGGGGGAAGTCCCTGACCCTTGGATAATGAGCACTGTTGGGGGAGGCAAAGGGTTAAATCTGAGGACAAAAGCCACAAAAAAACCCCACTTTCTTGTTAATAACCTCCATTAAACCTGGGAGAAGAAGCAAAGCAGCTTCCTGAGGGAGCTTTCCAGTCCCACATTAGTCACACTGGCAAGGACAGTCTGTTTTTCAGGGGTGAGGCTGCAGTTGGGTTGAGCAGGTCCAGCTTTCCCCTGCCCCAGAGGGACCTGCTCATGTAGGACAGAGCTGCCACGTCTTTGTCCTCTGGGGGGATCAAAGTGCCCTGATCTGCAAGAGATGTGCAAGGGAGGGGTTTTAATTGAAACATTAAATTAAAAACTTTGCAAATTACAGGCACATTTTCAATTTCTGACCTCTCAGGTTAGGGTGCTTGCTCTGAGACTGCCTCATTAACTGCAATAACTCAGCCTCTAGGATCTCTGCTGTCTGATGAGGCAGATATCCTGTCTTTTCTGTAATTTGGGAGAAGATAAGTGCTTTTTTTTTTTTTTTTTTTTTTTTTTTTTTTCCTGAGGGCTGAGGTCCTCCAGTGTTAGACTGCATCTGAATTTTACAGTAATGTGGGAGCTGAGCAAAGTCACAGGACTCTGCTCACTGGGTGATTGGTATCTTATGACTTCAGAATGTTGATTCATGAAGGTGGATGTTATGAACAAAGGTGGGTGCTGGCAAAGGGATGTATTTGTGTTTTTGGAAACTTCCTAGCAAAATCTTCAGATTTAAAAGTTTGTCTCTGGATGATGAAGGTTGGCAGTTTTCTCTCATTTGGATGCTAATGGTTGCTCTTCCTCTTTCATAATTTGCACAGAAATCCTGACAGCTTTGTGCTAACAGCTACTGTTACATTTTTTTTTCCTCTGAGCAGGACTTCTCCTGTCAAATAGAATTTAGTTTAGAAAACTTCATCCTCACACTCTATGAGTGCAGCTCATTTCCTCACTGCCAGATGTATTTCTGTGTGTACACATACATATTCTTCAACAGAGACACACAGTTGATTATTGAGGGGTGGGGGGGGGTGTTTCTGTGATTTTTACATCTTGGGAAGAAAGGCACTAAAGAGATTAAATATACCTTTAAACTGGCAAAGCAGTATCTAGAAACTTTCCATAGTTATGGCTTTTCGAAACTTGTGGGGAAAAAGTACTGAAAGCAGAGGATGAAAAATTAATCTCTGAAAGTGCAGCAGTAGCACTAGTGGGTGAAGCAGGCTGGGAGACAAAAGCTCTTACAGTTCACCAAGGAGGACTTTCTTTGTACTGAAGAACACAACTCACAAGTCCACAGAAATGTCTTAGATGTACAAAGTTAAAAAAAAAAAAGAAAAAAAACCCCACATGTATTTCTGGATGTTGTGGGAGAAGACTTTCAGTACTGACTGCAAAGAGGAAAACAGAAAAAGGGCTTGAGGCTCCCAGAGGCACAGTCCCACTTGGAGGGGGAGCAGAAAGGACCTGGTCCAGCTGAGCCAAATGAAAGTACAGAATTAATCCAGGACTAGGTTGTGCCTGCTGGGATGCAGGATCAGGCTCCAGTCCCTCCCCTGCTGAGCCATTAGCATTAGAGACAAGGTCACCATTGTCACAGCTGAGGGGATTTGTTCCCAGTAACCCTTCCCGAGGGTTCCCCCATCACTCTGAGGTGCTCCATCATCCCCAGGTGTCCCCAGACCTCACTGGTCCCTTGGGATGATGTGTCACCATCCTGCAGTGTGGCTGGAGCTGCCAAGGTGGGACATTGCAGGGGCACAGTCAGGGCCTCTGTGCTCAACTTTCAACCTTTTTTCAGGCTTGCATTTGTGCATTTGGATTTCATTGAATGCCCCCTCCACCCTCAAACAGAACTCAAAGCTGAACAAGGATCCATTCAAAACATGTATATGTATATATAAATGAATATGTATATATAAATGGATATGGATGTGTAAATAAAAGGTCCACTGCAAGCAGCCAAGGCATCTCTTGTCAGAATGTAAAGAGGGAGCATGGGACTGTTGGGTTAACTGTGCTTGTGAATGCAAGGGAAGTAACTTTCAAAACACTTTTGCAGTTTTTAGCTCAGTGCCTTTTCTTGCATCATCATTATTTCCCCATGTTGTTGAACTGGGGTCCTTGTGGTCCAGCTGCATTGCTCTGCCCCAGACTATTCCTCACAGCCAGTTCCATGGCAGTAAATCTTTATTCACTCACAGTGTGTTTCACAGTGAAAGTCCCAAGCATGTCCAAAACCTGTTACTAGTAAAATTCTGAATTTGTTCAAATATTTTTGTTCTTTCCTGTTTGTTGCCTGTAAGAGAAAATAACAACAAAATATCAATATGCATGGGGAATGGAGTACCTGAACCCCCCCAAAAAACCCCAAATTTTCACTTGATACTAAGAGCTGAAAAGGCAAATAATAAATTTACATGTTCTAATCAACATATTTTTACTTTGCAGATATTCTAAAGACTAATTAAGATCTGAATTTAGCTGAGCAACTTAATAAATTATTAACAATTCTGTTTAGATGCATAATTTATATATAAATGGAAAAAAGAATTTTGTAATGCAGTTTCAATTTTAAGTGCAGTCTCTGTGTATATCCTTTGTTGCTATCCATTTTAAAAAGGAGCTTTGATATCCATGATTAATCCGTGGCCCTGCATTAAAGCTTTTCTCCAATCTCATGTTTTTGCAAACAGTTGAGAAAAGGTACAAATCTTGAGAGAGACAGAGAATCACACAAGGTGCAATACAACCTTTCCATCCTAGAGAGACAGATTAGGATTTATAAACTCTACAACTGCCAGGATAAGAGTGAAGGGAATGAATATTAAATGTATGAAGGTAATGCCAAAAGAGAACGGAAGGTGTGAAGCCTACAACACATAAATCAAATTTTTCTCTTGGTGGATAAATCCTGTTGCAAGAACACCCAAATGCTGGATGTTCCAGCAATCTTTTCTGCAATATTGTTTGTAAATAGGTGATGGGCAGCATGATGGAAATGGTGCCAGACCAAGCTGTGACTCCAGCAGCAGGAGAGGAAGGCTCCAGGAGAAAAAAATAAATCCCAGTTTTAATGAAAAGCACAATGAAAGCACTGATATCAGTGCTTGGAGGATACCTCCATTGACAAATGAATTCCTGAACTTTTTGAGGAGTTTCAGTATCCTGAGCAGCTGAGCACTGCTGAAAATTGACATTGTCAATTGTTTTCCAGTGGCAGCCCCGTGAGGAGCTGCAGTGTCTGACAGAACCTGGCACCCTCCCTGCATGAGCTCCAGGCTCTCAGGGGGAACCAGCAGCACAGAAACTGAGGATGAGTTCAGGGCTAGAAAAAGACTTAAATTTGGGAGCAGTATGGGATCCTGTAGGGGTGGAATTGGGGTTACTTGGAGCTGCAGCTTGCTGCAATGATGCACCAGTGACAGAGCAGAGGGACACTGGCCCAGGGCTTTTGGCTCAAAAAGGCAGAATTTGGGCAGCTGAATTCAAAGCTACAGCTAATGCCATGCTGAGGTTTGCAGAAACTAGGCAAGTTCCTGTGCAGGTTTGGAGAATGAAATAAAAGAGATTGTAGGCACATTTGCTCTGGAAAGTGGCAAGGTCTGAGAGGGAAATGAATGGTGAAGCTGAGCCTGGTACGAAGGGCAGTGGAGCTGCCTGCATGCAGACCTGCAGGAGGATGACTGCTAAACTGGTGTAGATTTTTAAACATACACCAGAAGAAAATGCAGTGGAAAACTCGGTTTTAAGAACTGCTGCAGCTGATTTAGCAGCTGATGCACTGCTCCCCACGCAATGTCTACAGGAGCAGCAGAGTACAGGAAGAGAACAGAAAAATCCCAAGATGGAAGGAAACAAGGAGCTTTAAATGCTTCAAATGTGTGTAAACATTGGTATGAACCCCAGATATCTGGTGAGCCTGAAGAAGGCTCTGAGGAGATCTTCTAGCCTTGCAGACCTAAAGGGGCCACAACACAGAAAATGGATTTCTTGCAGAGGGTTAGAGTGATAGGACAAGGAGGGATGGCCTTAAACTGCAAGAGGAATTAAATTAGACAATAAGGAAGAAATTATTTACTATGAGACACTGGGATGGGTTTCCCAGAGAAGCTGTGAATGTCCCATCCCTGGAAGTGTTCAGAACCAGGCTGGATGGGGCTCTGAGCCTGGTTGGGAGGAAGGTGTCCCTGCCCATGGCAGAGAGTGGACTGGATGATCTCTAAGGTCAATTAAAGACAAAACAAAAATTTCAAAAAATAAATATGGAGTGAAAAACGAGGCAAATTTTCTTTAGACAGTGCCAATTTTGCCTCAGAGGTGACAGAGTGCTTAAATATTTCCTAGTGCCTGATGTTCTGGGCAGTGTCCATGTGCTCCTGGCAGGGACACTCCTGGGAATGCTGCAGCCCACCTGGACAGGGGCAGTGCTGGGGCTGTCTGTGCCTGCAGAGGTGTGGAAATGCACTTTACCTGCACCTGCTGCAGGGTCTGAAAGCTTACAGTCAGGTTTGGAGAGATCTCTGTAAATCAGATTATACCCTCAGCACTGTGTCCTTAAGGAGACACTCTTGTTCCTGTGATGAAAAGGCAAGGGAGATTATTCCTTCTGATGCAGGCTTGATATTAGAAGAGCAGCTAAAGATGGTAATTTTTTAATCTCCTTTTCAGAAAACCTTCAGAGAAAGGAGACCTTTTTATTTTTGTTTTGTTTTCTGCTGTGGTGTTATATCAAAGAGATTATCTTGAGCAAAACAGATTTAGTTTGAATAGATCTGTCCCATTACTGCTGCAAAGTTTGGGGATTTAGAAACTGACAGATTCTGAAAATTGCATAGAAAATACAGGATTTTGGGGATTGCTTATTAATTGGACTTCTGCACGGACTGGGTGCTCTGCCTTGTAGGCTGAAAATCAGCAAAGCCACACTACCACACAGAGATTTAAAATGTTTAATTATTTTGTCACTTTGTCAATAAGGGCCTCCAAACCATGCTAAGGATGAATTCTGATTCTGAACTAAAACACACTTGCTACAAAAAGATTTTATTCTAATATGAATATCATATTTTATTGAAAATAATTTTTAAAAATGGACTGTTGGATGAATGTCTTTTAAAATGGAAGCTGTTAGTTTTCTCATTGATAAACTGCATATTTAAATGTCCACTCTAATTTTTTTCTGATACTCTTGAATAATCTGTTGCAACAAATCTAATATAAATACTTGACTCATTCTTTAAACTTATTTTTAGGCATTTAAGTAAGGGACTGAATCTCCATAAATGCCTATTACCCAGAAATTTTGTTACCTGAAAGAACTCACAACAGGTGCCTAAGCAGGTTTCTATGAGAAAAATATGCAGAGCACTTACACTGGGGACTTTCTGGAGTTCACGAGTGATGCCCTATGGTCCAACTTGTTATTGAAAAGTTAAAATCCATTCTCTGTTAGTCAAAAAAAGAAAACATTACCCTATATTTATTTTCTTTCTCTTTAAACAGGTGTATAACCCTGTGTAATAGAATTCCAGTGTTAGGTGGTGAAGGATGAAAATGCTCTGTTTGACCTCCAGTAACACACTTAGGAAAGCAAAATGGAAATATGGAAAACATGGAAATAAAAATAGGAAAGGCAACACTTGAGATTAAATTGATGGTTTTAAAATAAAATTATTTTTCCTACACCTTTCCTGACATCTCTCCAGTTTGAAATATACAGGGGGTAATTTTTTTTCTTTTTTTTTGGCTTCATGATGTGCTGCCCAGATTGCTCCTGGTTGCAAAATTATACACTGATATAAATAGTGTTTGAAGATACACTCTAAGAAACTTAATCACCTTTATCTGGTCTTTTGGGTGTTTCCATCATTGTTTTCACTTTGGAGTTGACTTGGATACTGACTCTATTAGTTGTTAATTGGAAGGAGAAAGGAGAGATCTTATTTCAAGTTTTTCCAGAGTGCTCAGGGATGAATTTTCAACCAATGTCAGGCAAACTTCCATCTTGCACTAACTCAGGATTTTCTGTTAATTATTTTTCATCAATTTTATCAGAAAGTAGCCAGGCATTCATTGCACTTATTTAGGAGTAACAATAAAAGATGAGATGAATGCATTAGCTGCATTACTCTGTGAAATAAGAAAACACATTTCCTTTCACAGAAAGACTCCACCCAAGCATCCTGCACACACTGGTTTGAATAAGCAGGCTGCCCATGTCAGTCCACCTCACTGAATCAGAAAATGGATTTCAAGCAAATAAAATGCCACTCTTTTTTCTAGCAAGTCTTGAGAGCTACAATTTTATTTAGCTGTAAATTTACTGAAGAAAGATTCCTTTAATATTTTATGACTCTAGTGGATTAAACCTCGTATAAATCAACAAATTAGCAGTCACACTGTATTTGCCTTCAGAAGAGGGCTGGGGAAGGTGAAGGCAAGATTACTCCTTCCTGGCAGGCTGACCAAACTGGAAAGCTAAATTGAATGACTTGGGCATGCTTAGAGCAATGCAGAAGTGAGGTGAGGATGATAAATAATACACACTGGCTGCAGCTAAAACAGGTGCAAAGTAGCAGGATTTTCATTCTTTGAAGTTTTCTTTTACTCCTCCTTTGGAGGGGATCAAAGGTATCTCAGTTTTGGGGAGTTTTTTGGGAACTCAAAATCCATGACATGGTGACTTCTATGCAACTTTTTCTGTCCTGATATACATAGACCTCTAGTCAGATTTTCAACAGTGTTGCTTGCAACAGCTGGCCAAAAAAGAAGAATTCAGTCTCCTTAAAATATTCAGTCACTATGCCTTCTCATAATTCCTCAACTTTTTTTGTTGTTTGTTTACATAAATAATTTAAATCAGGAAAGAAATGCAGATAGATGAAAACAGGTGCTCCAAGTGTGGAGTGGGCTTTGGGGACTGATTTGAAACAGAAGCAAATGTTCCTTGGCATCTTGTGAGGATGTTGAATGGTTTTATTGTACTTTCCACCCACCAGTTTGGTTTTCCTTCCTTGTAAGCAGCAAAGAGCTGCAGTGGCAGAGGGCTCTGGGTCCAGACAGAGAGGAGCAAATGCCCTCTGGTGAGATGCTGCTGTCATATTGCATGGTTTGTTACACACATGGTGTGAACCTGCATGTCTGAGTCTACTGCCAATTCCTGTTTTTGAGATCCAAAATCAGAGTGGCACCTTTGGGAGAAAGAACCTGAGAAAGAGGTGTGCCTACAACACATGAAAACATTTGAAATACTTTTAAAAATTCAAGCCTTAAGGCAACTGGTTTTCTGAAAACAGAGTATCCTACAGTTGGTAGTTTGGAAAATTAATGCAAAAACACCATCTGCTAAACTTCAGATGTATGAATACTATTTGGTCTATAGAGAGTACAGACTGTACAGGAAACTATTGATCCCCCATCTGCCTCAAAATTATCTTTTAAGAATTTCTCTCACTGAATCAAGTACTACATTAGTAACATAACATTATACAGAGCACAGCTGCCCAGTTGCTGTTAGAGGTGCAGCAAGTGGAGATGTTCCTCTGTCATCCCTCAGCCACCAGAGCACAGAAACACTCCCTTGGCTTTCTGCAGGCTGATTTTCCGTGCAGCCAGGAAAAGATGGTGTAAATCTCAAGTAGATGCCCTTGTCTGATAGTACCATGGGTTTGGAAGTGTTATTAGGTATTCATGGGGGGGACACCACACCTTGCAGACAGTGAGCTTCCTTCGTGTCCTCTGCCTCCTAATTAATAATTAGATAATATCCAGATGGTGAACCAGTGGGAAGTCTAGTTTTTGTTACTGTACTTCATGAAGTTCTTGTCCCTGAGTGCATTGGGATTTGAGATTTCTCTTCTAAACCTTCATCCCTAAGACAAATATTCCAACTCCAACTTGTGCCAGTGGAATTGAAAACTGAATGAGGTGCCTCCCTGAGCACAATGTGCCTCTTTCAAAATCCAGCACTTTTTTATATGTAAATCCCTCCATATTTCTAGACACTTTTGCAGACCCTCTCATGGGTAGCTATCAAATTCTAAAAAGTTTTTCTGAAAAGCAGAAAATATGTAATTTGTACTTCATTGTAACAAATTGCAAATGATTGAGAACAGTTAGTGTAAAATAAGCAAAAAATAAATTACAGAAACATGCCCCCATCAGAAATGCTCTGTGTGTCAATGTGGATTCACACGTTAAGTAGATATTTAACTTGTTTAATTTAAGGGAATAGGGTTTTACTGTTTTAAAATACGTGGGTTTAAAAATGTTAAGTATTTATTTCTGTTGTTGAACTTCTCCTGGAATAAGATCTGTGCAGAAATAAAAGTGTCAGATTTTCAGAGTAACTTCAGATTAATCCTGATTTTGACTTTCCAAGGAGTTAAATATTGGCTTGGCATACTCCTCAATGCCAGCATAAACCCACAACTCTGGCTTTCCAGCCTTTTGGGCCAGCATCCATTTGTCAGTGCCTGTAATTTCTTAGGGATAGCATGCAGACTCATCAAGGAGCACTAAATTTAAAATACCCAAAGGGTGTTATGTCTCTGGGCCAGAGCAGGTTTCCAGCAAGGGCTGCACATGCTGTCAGTAATCTGTGAACCTGAACTCAGGAAAGGGTGACACAGAACATCAGTCATTCCCTGTAAGATTCACAGCCCCTTTTCCAGATCAAACTGGCTACACTCCATATGGAGTTCCATTTATAAATTAAAGGTTAATATATTAGTGTTAGCAGTGATATATCTGTTCATCAGGGAGCCAGTTGTTATACATCCTCACAGCTTCAAAAAATAATTATCACTATCATCTCTAAGGCTTTCTTTTGTTGCATTTAGGACAGTGTCTAATGCTTCATATTCATGTCTCTACATGTAATAACTATTAACCATGTCTAGGCTTTTGTGAGAAACTTAGAAAAGCAGCCTGATGCCGAAAATTCAGGGTGGGAGAAGAGTTTGGGGAACTACCAGCATATATTCAACCTGTTCTTTTATGCTTTTCTTGGAACCCAATACCACTCACTCATGGAGACAGGCCCTGGGCTGGAGGGATTTGTGATTCAGACCATTCCCCTGTGGATTTGCCCAAATTCAGTGTAGCCAGTAAGAGGTTAGTTTTCTTAGAGCACTCAGATATAAACTAAGTAATTTCATTTAAATTCTTTGGTTCTGGTACCCTCCAACCACCTGGAAACATCAAAAGACTGTTATCCCAGCCATTGGCTAGCCAGTGTCTGTTTTTAATTATTCCCAAAGGGAACTGGTACATATATTTATAGGAAGAAGTTACATGTTTCAAAATTTTGCACGTTGTATTTTCTGTCCCCAAATTCAAGGTGAGTGGGTCCAGATGCCACTGGCACATTTCTCCCCACAGTCATTCCAGGTTTTGTAGAAGCAGCTCCCACCTTGAGTGTGTCTGCACAGCTTGGCATCCCCAGAGTGCCCTGAGCCCCCAGCCCCAGCTGCCTGGGACCCGGGGAGCCCCAGCACCCCCTGCCCCCCTGCAGGCAGCTGGGCTCATCCCAGCCATCCCCTGGACACCAGCTGTGAGGGATGAGCCCAAACCTGCTTGGAAAATTGAGATCTGCAGCTTCAGCTACTGCAGAGTGAGTGGGAAGAGCCTGGGATGAGCTAATTTTACCTCCCAGATATCTTTGTCTGTCCTGCAGCATGTCTGAGGTGTTTGTGTCTCCCTAATGGAACACTAATTGGGACTCTGAGCCATCCATTGGAACCCTGCAAGTGGGGGATAAAACACCTGGAGGACTGCACCACACAAAAGTGTTAAAAGTGAGTCAGGTTGATGCTTCCACTTAAACAGAAACTGTGAGAAATTAAATGTGTTGTGAAATGCATATAAGCCTTGGGACCGGGGTGCTCAAAGACAATTAGCAACTAAACATTTCATTAATGAATAATGATTAATTATAATTACTAATTAAAATTCAGGATTATGGTGTTGGTTTTGAGCATTAACACGAGTAATGACATTACCATTTTTAATGAAATTCCAATAAAGAAAATTATAATACAAGTTAAAAAATTAGGTATGGGCAACAGCAAGATTAAGAGTTATTGTTAAGCCCAGAGGCATAGAATTTTCCCAGCTGGTGAACTTAAGTTAAGTAAATTTATTGCACTGTAATTTAATTACAAATCACAGTTTTTCTTCACAATGGGAATTGATACTAGGTTTATATTTTACAAGAACAAAAACTCAGAATTTGAGTACCTGCTCTGATGGGTGATGACATTCTAGTAAGGGCTACAAATAAAACAATATTTTCAGATTTCTGTATAACATTTGGATTTAGATATATTGGAGTATGATTTAAATATTATTTAGTTAATGATTACTGGATTAGAAATTAAGTAGTCCCTCTAGGTTTTTTAATATACATATAATGCAGCCATTGTGAAGAGCATACTCAATACAATTTTTTATATGTATGAAATATATCTTTGAATAATTCAGAGAGACATATTAGTAAATGTCAAATTCTCACAAGAAGAAAGAATTTGACCTACATTAATAAAGCTATTTAGGATTCATTAATTGTAGACAGATCTCTTAAACTATTTGCTATTATTCACCTTTTCATGCATAATGCAATATGTTGGCTTAAATACAACTCCTAATTTACATACTGTTGGATCTGTTGCTCTTCTTGCTATTCACTATTTGACTTCTCCTAACCTCCCTGACTTATAGGTTCTCTTAGTAATTTGCCAACTTGTGAAGCTCTCAAATATCAAGGTCAATTAGAAGTTATGTCTCGGTTGAAGCCAAGCAAAGGATGAAATTTCATTTTTCCTGAATTTTCTGGGAGAATAAGGAAAGATTTAATGAAACAATTCTGATGAGAGACCTGAATCATCTTTCCCTTGATGGTGAGGAAGGTAGATTCCACAAAAGATTTCATTCTGGTGGATGTGCATGTTAGTAATATAAATTAATCTGAAGAGTTTTGCCAAATAAGTTTGTAATTCTTCAAGATGAGATATGGAACCTTGCATACATGTAGGTTCAAAGAAAATCTGCCTTGAGAGATAGGAGGCATTTTATTGTTATTAATATTTATACTGAATGAGGTCTTTGTGCTCCGAGGAGATATTCCAACCAAGACAGTGAGCAAATTGGCACAGAACGTGCCTGAGTATGTACAAGCAGATATAGAAATGGCTCTGTAGGGAATGTGTGCATCCAGTCCAGTGAAAAGGTTGATGTGGTGGCAGCTCAGGAATATTAAAATCTGCTCATTAAATTAGTGATTAGCTCTCTGGGCAGTTTGGGACAGACTCAGCCAGCAGAGACGAGCCATTCTCTAAATGAAGTTGGATATGGAGCTGCTGTGGGACAGGCAGTGTTGAGAGTTGCTACCCTAAATTAATGGTGATGTGAAAGCCCCAGGTATAGTGTGGAAGACAGGCTTTTGAGGAATGATGCTTCCTTCTTGTGTTTGGAAAGTAATCAAATCTACCTGAGAGCAATGGGCTTTCAATCAGCCCTGGGTGTTTGTGTTGGAGCTTTAGAGGGAGATCCTGTCTCAAGACATGACAACCAAACCTCAGTTTCACCATTTCTGCTTTTTGCTTTTTCTCATCTTTTCTTTTTTCTGTGTTTGTCTTGTGGGTAAAATTCAAATCAACAAACTAATTGTTGTTGTGATTTCAGCAGGTAATTAATTTGAGGAAACTCAGCACATTGCCAGCTTTTCCTCCTGATGGTGCTGCTGGCACTGGCCTGTTCAGCTGTTTTGAAGAGACCCAGAAACTGAGCATATCTGTTACCACAATAAAATAACCCCATACTGTTAAGTTCCATAAAATAGCGTGGAGAGGCAGCAAAGGAAGCTCAGTTTTGCAAACTATGCTCCTAGGTTTTGTAATTAGTCTGCAGCAAAGATGAAGTTTGACAGTCTTGCTCTTATATTGCTCTCTGGGGTACAAGTGCATGTGTAGCTTTCCGAGAAGAGCTGAAAATCAACTAGTACCTGGAATACTAATCTATTATCTGTACCCTTCTGAATGAGAAAAATGTGCCTTCTGGCAGACTGGGAAATGCATTGGTTTTGTGCCTCTCCTTTGCTTAGAGGCTGTGAACAGTGGTCACCACGGAAAACCTGATACCTGGGGAGATTCTCCTTACATTAGCATGTTTCCATAAAAACATTGCACACAGGCATAAAGTACTACTAATATTTGTGACATTAAATATCAGCTCATTTGTATTCTTCTTCTGTCCCAAGAGTCCTGGTCAGGCTGCAGACTTTGGGGCTAACCTTCCAGGCAGAAGGAGATCTTTGCCTGAGAAAAATGCCAAATAATTGAGACATCCCATTGATTCTCACTGATCTCAAACAATCCATCAAAAATTGCAGTTGGGTGGTGTGTGCACACATATTTGGCAGGGTAAATAAATACAAAAGGATCTTATTAGTTCTTAGAATGTAAAACTTGCAATATGTGATAATTGCAAAAACTTCTAATTGGATATAATTATAATCTTCAAAGCATGTTGAACAGGGTAGTGTTTGATCGTGCTGTTGACCTTTTCACTCTATTTTCAGGAGAAGCCCTTAGAAATGAGGTGTTGTAAAATTCATCAGAGAGCAATTAATTTGTGCAATTAGAGGGATATAATCTGAATTAATGCCTATGTACATATCAGAACATAAATGGACTTTAATGTGGCTGCACAGGCTTCAACTGGTAATGAGAATTCATTGTATGACAACTAAGAGAATACATGAATAGGACCTTGCTCATGTGAGACAGGCTCAGTGGTAGTCCAGGCACAAGTGGAGAACCAGTACAAATTGTCATTGGCAATTTAAAACTTTTTATCTGATATGAAAAGGCAAACCAATCTATTTTCTTAAGCCCAAGTTCTTGTTAAAAAAAATAAACCTTTAATATTTTTTTTAAAAATAGGCATTTTCTGTCTCATTTTTCATCTTCCAAAGAGTAGGATGTCCTATTTTTCCTTGGCCTGTGTGAATTGAGTCCACCACAGTCCTCACTTTAAAACAGGGTAAGAAAGAGCTACCTCAGCCTACTGCTGCTGGTCCTGTGTCTTTGTCTCATGATATCATTAACAGATAGCAAAGAGCACACCAAAACTAGAACACTGCATCATTCATGTGACTCTGTTCACTTTAGAGACTCAAATCCAATCTGCAGGCACCATCTCTCATTGCACTGTTGCTCTTAGGTATAAATTTTGCTTTTCAATTAAAGGACAGGAAGAAGGATATGAGATAAAAAATGCATAAAGCTATAAATAAGAAGTAGAGGCTCTCATGAATCTGTTTTTCTTTTGTATCTCTCTGGGAAAATGTTTTCTATTACTGCTAACTGGATCAAAGACACAGATTGGATGGGGCTTTTTCTGACACATGTAGTCCAGAAGCACAAATTTTAAAAATATGTATTAGTCATAATTCAGACTTGATGCTCCCAGATTTTTAAAAAATAATTACTCTTTAGTTCCTTTCATACTATATTTTTATATAATTTTTTTCAACCCACTGCTCCACTTATTTTTAATTTTACTTCATTAGTTTTCTGTAAAGTGTGATCATTGCCCAACATTGGGTAGAAATCTTTGATATCAGCCTGGTGTGATTTCATCAGCTGCAATGAGCACTCATTGGAACTGCCCCTCTGTGAGCATCCAGTGCTCTTCTTGTTCCTATTCTGTATTTTCTAAATTACTGAAGCACAGCTCCAATAGATAAGCCTACCTTAAAAATCTGTGCCAGTCAAAATATTTTTCACAGTTTTATGTGGAGGCATACATTGTTTTTATGCAGCTGTCTCCTTCTGAACTAATTTTATTGCCATACATCAAGCTTTAAAGACCATCTCATGTGAAACTTTGCCAATGCTTTAATGGGCTTAAAGTGCTAAGTATTCTTATTTATTTCTCTCTATTTACTTATAGGCACTGTAATGACAAGCAAATGTATGATCAGTGGTACAGAAAGCAGTATATTCAGGCTGAGCATACTGCACACGAGCACATCCATACTGAGTGAAAGGAAATCCACAACCAGGTTAGCCCATGGCTGTCTCCATTCTGCAGGTTCTCATCCCCCATCCTCACTGGGAGCTGGGAGCCAGCCCTGCTGCCCAGCTCTCAGCCCACAGAGCCCCACAGAGCTGATTTGGCCTGGCAGGGGCAGAGGTGAGTGCTGAAAGCCAAGGGCAGCTGTGGCACAGCTGGGGAGCACCAGCCCCAACACATCTGCAGCTGGAGGGAGTCGGGAGAGGCTGCTTTGCTGCCTCACAGCAGTCCTGGTGCCAGAGGGTCACGTTTGCACTCAGGCTGGGTGATGGAGCTTGTGCTGGAGGCAGTGACCCCATGGAATCACAGCTGCATCCTGAGACAGCTGTTCCAGCTCCTCCCTTGGCAGCTTTTGGTTTTGCTGCTGCTCTCCTGCTGTAGAGGGGCTGTTTCACTCAGCCATGGCTGGGTAAGTGGTTCCTCTCCTTCCCTCAGCTGAATCTGAAAATCTCTGCTCAGTGATCCCTGTGGCTCCTTCCCTCAGCTTCACACCCAGGATTCAGCTGGCATTTGAAGAGATGCTGTCCTGGTGGAAATTGTCATGCTGTAAATGGGCATTTCAAATGAGAACAAATACAGGAGTAAAATCAAGTTGTTGAGACATTTTAACTGAAAGAGAGAAAGGGAAACTTCATACTGGTAAAGCTGTAAAAAGCTGTTCTGTGTATCTCTTGGAAACCCTCAGCTCAGACTGATGCTGCAGAGGTGTCCCTAACAAGCTGAGTGACCCCAGGGAGCCAGGCTGAGGTGTGTGTACAGTAGGTTCCCTCTGTGCATAAGGAGCCCCTGTCCCCTGGGGAAAGGCACTGTACTGACCTCAGACTCATGGCTGAGGGCAATTGAATACAGAGGGTGTCATTTAATATCTAGGCCAGGGAAATAAAATGTCTAGAGGGTTTGATAGGCAGAAAACATGGTCAGAACCATGGTTAAAAAGCAGCTGGTTCTATCTGCTAGGTAGCAAGGTTTAAAGCTGTGCTGTAGGTTGGCAGCACACTTGTGCAGGAAGCAGCCACAGGGACCTGCTGAGACTCTCCTGTGCTCCCTCACCTGTAACTCTCCATGCCAGAGTCAAAGGTTTCTCTGCTTGTTTCTGTTTTTTCTTGTACCTTTATAATATCAGTGTCCATTTTCTCCTCACCCTTAAACAACTTCCAACATTTTCCTCACATGTCTAACTTAATGAGAAACTTTGGATGTGCCTGGAGCTGTATCCAAGGCTGTGCTCAGATGTTGAAGCCACTGCCTGAAAATTGGCTTCCTATGTAATAACCCAGAGCTCAGTGTATGAAGTGTGCTGTGTTGTAGATGTTCTCTCAGTGCAATTTCTTTGAAGAAATAAATTACCACTGTGTTTTGTGTTGGGAGAAAGAGTGTTTTGTTGTTATAAGTGACCTATAAAGATAACAGTTCCAGAATTTGGCACTTCACCTTCGTGGGTCTTTTTCAATAGATTTAAATGATGATAAAGGATTTCTTATTATAAAGGTCTCTGGATTACTTATCTAAATTATGAGTGAGGTGGATGTTATCCTTCAAAGGATAAGCTTTCTGCTTGCTGTGTTCTCAGACAAAGTATTTTCCAACAACGTGGTCTTCAGTGTTTGCCCATTTTGGCACTGTAATGAGATGTATGCCACTACAAAACTGCATTAAAGGGCTTTTTAATGCAGTCGGGAGCCCCAGCTAACAGGCCTTCTATCAGTGTAAGTGCCATAGCTCAAACTGATAAAGAGCTAAATCCCTAACAAGCTCTAAGTTACAGCATGGAAATAGAAAGTAGACTTTCTCCATACACGTTTTAAGTACCTCATTAGTTCCCAATATGTCTACATGAGCTGAAAGTAATTGATCTCATTACTATGTATGTAAATGTGGCACATTTCTTAATTTTTGCAACTTAGCTATGTTCAATTAACTGGTTTGTTAAAATATATGACTCTTCAATTAATTGTAGGGGTTAGAGCATGAAAGGGAATATGTGCATATGTTAGGGTCTAGAGGACAGAGATTCTGAGTTTCATCCAAATCTCAGCTGTGGAATTTTTGGATTTTGAAAAAGCCACCCTGGGCACAGCACAGTGCACAGTCAGGGCTGTTTGCTGCCAGGCTGGGAGAGCAGTGGTGCCCTGCTGCTGCAGTAACAGGCTGGGTGGTGACTTTCAGTGATGCTGAAGATTGCTCTCTGTGTTATCCACAGCATTCTTCCCACTGGTCTTTTCTTTTTTTTTTTTTTTTTTTTTCTGAAATTTGTCTGAAAGAGAAGCTTTGAGGACTGGGGGAACCTGCACCTCCCTGCAGCACATAGCCAAGCCTGCACTGGCACTAGAACTGGCTTTGGTGCATCCTTGCAATGCAGCTGCAGGAGTGAGACCTCTGGTGCATGGGGGGTGTGTAATGAACAGCCCTTGTGTGCACTCAGCTCAGGGGGTTTCATTCTCTGCATCTCAGTACAAAGAGCACTAGATTTGCAGGCTGGATTTCCCAAGCCTTCTGAATACAAGATAGTTCCTATAAATGCCTGCAAAATGGCCACAGTGCTCTTAAACAACCACAGCAAATTCCTCTACACGCTCTGCATCTCTGCAGTGCAGCAGTTTCTGCTCCCCAGGGCTGAGATGTTTCCTGTCCCTGCCAGAAGAGCCCAGCAAGGGGTGCAAGCTGGCCTGAGGTTAGTGAAGGGAGGTGTGAGGGGCTGCTCACCTGCACTCCTAGCCCTGAGCAAAAGTCTGACAGGCAAAGTGACTCCTAAGGAAGCCATTCCATGGTGGGACTCTGGGCTGTGAACTCACATCTGGGAAGATCAAGGTACCTAGGAAAAACTCCAGCCAGACAAAAGAATTGGGCTAGAACAAAGTAAAACAGTTTAAGGAAAAATGTACAGTAGTGCAGTATCTGAGATATTGAAATAAATGTGGTAAGATTGGGAAGTCCAAGGTGGAGCCTGTTTAATAGACTGTTTTAGAAGATCTGTAACAAAAATTGTAGTAGCTGTGACCAAGTAGGGTGATTTCTAGTAGTCCTTGAGGCTTTATTTGTTATGTGATGCTCACTGATAAAAAAATGAGCCATGAGGATGGAACAACTGACATGGGGTTTTTATTTCTACCTTCAGAAGTTCTTGAACTTGCCTGGACATCACAGGTTACCAGCTAAGACTGCCCTTAGGCAAAGCTCTCCTTGTCTGCAGTGAAAGCTTTGCCATGCTCAGAATTCTGAGATTTGGTTCTGCAGTTATTTCTTCCTCGACTGTTCCTGACAAACTGTTTTCCCCTCCTTAGAGCTTGTGACTTCTAAGAATTTTTTGAACAAAGTGATTTGTTCAGTTAGTTGCACTACATAAACCATACCTATAAATGTTTGCAGCATGCCCTGCTACTTCTTCTTCAGTAATAAAAGACCATGTTCTTATTCTATTAATTCCACCTTTCAGAGGGCAGGGGGTTATTTGTTTTGTGAGTAGTTTTGTGTGCGACTTTACCCATAAACCAGATGTTAACACAAGACTCCACATGTTTGTGATCATTAGACAATATTAAAAGCTATCACTCAATCACCATTTGGGAACAAGAACACTAGGGATTCTGCTACCTGCAAAGCAATAAAATTATTGTCTGACACGTTTACAGTGCCAGAACTGGCAATCTGCTTTTACACAGAATAAGGTGTGTTGATACAATACAGTGTCTTGCTGAGCTGTTCATATATAACATTTGCATTAGATAATTTAATTTAAATACATTGAGCACAGTTGTAGGTCTTATAAGTAAGAGAATGAGATAATGTTCAGATAGGTACTTCTGTAAATAATTGTGTCATTCCGAATTAATTCTGATTTTTTTTTTTAATCTGTTTTCTGTTAACCTTTGGCATTTTTGCCAAAGAGATTATAAAAGGCTGGATATTTGCAAACACTTGAGAACTATATTCCTATTTTATTTAACCATTCTTTTTAATATGGAAACAGTATCAGCATATTTTCCAGTTTCCAGAGGGTTTTGAAAAGAATGATAGGAAACCATAAAACTCCTGAAAGGACTTTACCTTGGCTGAAGACTTTATATATAAAGAGATCAATTTTCTGATAAGATTCTCTGGAATGAAAGGACATTTTGTAATTTTAGCAAACATGAATACCAAAACCAGGGAAGGCTGATTGGGACCTGGAGCCTGATACAAACCTCATTATAGACTTCAAAAAGTTTCCTGGAACTTTTATGGCCTTTGGATCTGGTCCTTTAATATGTCTGGTAAGGTAATGATTGAAATAGCTTCAGTGTTCTGGCCTGTTCTCTGAATGTCACAATGCTGCCAATTTCTGTGGAAAGGCTTTAACTCTCTGGCAAGTCATTTTAGGGTGGGGGAGAATGTTCCAGTGTTAGGAGCAATTACAGTGCAATATTCCACCTCCTACCCTGCCTGCTCCAGCCTGACATTGATAACGAGAAGCCAAGCCTGGTTATCTCTGCTGATTACACAGTGACAGATGACTCTGCCCAATGCCTGTTTTCGTGGCAGTGGCAGTGCTCAGATGACACAGCCTGCACAGTTTGAGGATGTGCAGTGATGCCCAGCCTGGGCAGTGCTGGCCCAGGGGCAGGCTGTGTTTGCAGTGCTCTCACAGTGACCCTGCCCTGACTGATGGCAGGGTGGGGAAGGTTTGGGTGGGATGTGAATTTTGGATCACTGTGGGAGGTGTGCGTGTTACCCTGCTCTCCACAACTGGTGTGTGATGCCTTTTATAACCAATTCTGGCCTGTCAGGAAAATGGACTCTTCTAACCCAAGAACAATGTTCATTGGTGAATAGAACTCCAAAAGCTTTAGTTTCAATTGCCTGTGTACAGTACTTGGATATGAAATACAGTGATTTCATCAGAAATTCATGAGTTTGCTCATTTAGGAACAGAACTGGAAATCTACTTCAGTACCCTTCTGTCAGGTCCTGGCTTCCCTTTTCTCCATGAGCTCCCTGAGAAATGCCTGCATGTGTTCAAAGCAAAATTTTTCTGTGGTTCTGTGTGTTTTAGTTCCAGGCACAGGCTGCATGGCTGCTTTTGGCTACATTAGTTATATCACAATTAATGCTTTCTGCTCACCACCAGGAGGTAAGGATGGGGACCAGATCAACTTTGCCCCTGATCCTGAGCTTCCTCCAGCTGTACAAGGTGCACAGCCCTTCCTGCACCCTCCCTTTGCCAAAAACTTGCCTCCAGTGCTGTGCTTGGTTTTGTGGGATGTGTCATTTCCAGCACTGTGGATATGCCCTTCACCCTCAACAACCCTTTAATGCTCACACAGCTCATCTGCATTGCCTGGGGAAGTTTTAACCCTATTAGCACGTAGTAACTGCAATTGCAATAGGAAGATTTCATTCAGCTGAAAATATGCACAACCTTCAATAAGCAGGTAGCCACAGAAATAAGGACCATGGGATAACCTGAGATAAACCAAAATTGTAAGTGGTGAAAAGCCCAGGGAACCTGGTATGAGCAGATAATTGATACAATAACTTTCTCAGTTATTTGCCTTGTGTATTACCCACTTCTCTTTTTTTTTTTTTTTTTTTTAATTACTATCCTTTTGTTGCTTGGTTGCCTGGTGAGTTTAACACTTTCCAACAAGAAAGGCTCTTGACAAGGAGGTGGATTGCATTGCAGGTCGAGGTTCTGGATGACTGCCATGCAAAGTGGTTTAGACAGAGAGGCTCCCAGTAAGTGCTACAGCAGTTGCAAATTGGCAGATCTTCTATGTGTGGATGCCAAATAGCCAATTCCCACTTCACAATGTTGAATAATAAGCATTGTTTCTAAATTCTTTCAAGAATAAATTCCATTAAGATGTTTGGAATGTAAATACTTCCTCTTAGAGAAAGTAATGATTTTAATTTGTTTTTAATTCTATTATTAAGAGTGTTAATAAAGATGCTTATTTAAACTATTTAAGACATCCACTGAAATTCTACAATATTAATTTTATGGAAAACTTCCAAAGAACTCTATTAGTTTTCCTCCATTAAGATAACATTATGGACTTTTAATAGAGCTCTTGGCTACAGCAATTTTTATTGACCTAGTTAGTAAATGAATTAATGTTAGTCCCAGTGTCTTCAAAATACATGATATACTTTTAAAAATAAAGTTTTAAAAAAAGTATTTAATAATTTATACATTACAGCAACTTTTACCACCCCTTGATAACACATATGCATGTACTGGGTGAATTTCAGGTATGATTTAGTTTTGCTTAAGACTTCCCAGACACCTCAGGTAATGATTTTTCGTCTTTCCATAACCTTATTTTTTAAGTCAGGCAGAAAAATCAATTCTTACATGATCTCACCCACAAGCTGGTTCCATACAAATAAATCTCAGGATGGGATGTGTTAATTCTTTTAATAATGCTCTTTCTGCTCAATCACATTGAATAAATGCACCTAGGTTACCTGCAGTGGTGGCTGATTCCTTTTTACCAAATTGTGCATGAACTTCAGCCATGGTTGTTTGCATCTTCTATTTTTGACAGGCATTGTTTTTTCTGTAGTCTTGGACAGAGGTTGCTCTGGTTTCCTCAGGGATTGTGCTGAGCTTTTGCCCATGACTCTGAGTTAGAGCTAATCCTACTCAAAGAGTTCAGATCTGGTCTGCTCTGACAGCCCAAGCCCCTGCTCGGTCTGGGGATCTCAGCTGGCATCTCTGCATGGTGTTCCAAGCAAAGCATCATGACTGACAGTATCCTAAATCCATCATGAAAACATACAATTCTTCTGGTCTGAGGATGTTCTGTATTTCTCTTGCACAGGCATTGGACACTCATGACATTTGCATGCTCTTTAAAGCAGTGTGCTATTAATTAGTCAATCCAGTGGTCTACTAATAAGAATTTACTTGAAAAGTAAAAGCAAAACAGATTAAAGATGTCTGAGTTAATAGTTAACTGAAGCTTATTTAAAGTCTGTTAGGTAGGAAATAGATGAACAATGTATTGCATAGATGAACAATGTATAGCCTTTTTCCAAGGCCTGTTTCTTATAAAAGAGCACTATCTTGTTTTTGACATGAAGACTGATGATTTAGGTTTGATTTGTTGTTTTTTAGTGAATCCATCTACATTGCATTTCATATTCTGGACTGTCATGTTCATGAGTATGAGCCAGTAGCACAGCATAGATTATTTGTGTAATGCAAGTCCTTTGTAATGACCCATCACCCTCAAATCTGAGCATAAAACAAGAGGTAGCCAGAAAAGTGGATCTATATTGCTAGCAATTCTTGCATGCTGTTTTGCTTGGGTACAGTGGACAGATTACATTTCCTGCCTTCCCCAGCTGACACCAGAGATGGATGCTTAGCCACTGTGCAGAGCCCCACCAGTAATTCAGTAAGTGACTTGGGCTTTTCCTGAGTGCCCTCTTGAGGGCTTTTAAATTACCTGTAGGTTATTTACTGGGTTTCTGCATAAGAATCAAGCTCATTTCTGGCCACTGAGTGCCCAGATGTGCCAGAGTGACTGATTCCATGTTGTAGGAACTTGTGGTTTAGGTCTTGATCTCTTAAACACTTGCTACTTAATTTAGTTTTATTCCTAGGCACAAAGTTGCTTCAATTTCTTTTCATTTACAGCTTTATTGGATCTGTCTGATGAATGTTAAGCACAGCATTTATACATTTGGGTGTTCTGAGGTGAGCAAGACTACATGTACAAGCACTGTAGCTAAATCCTGTTTTTATATACCAGGATCTTCTTGGGAATGGGCTGGCAGAGACTACAGATGATGGGCAAGGAAACAAAGCTGGATATGGAAAAGAACAAGGTTTAAATGTGTCCCTGCTGTCATTCTCTGCTTGAAAATGCCACTGTGGAAGCTATGTGTGAGCACTAGACCTTGTTAGTCTGGAAGCCTAAAGGTTGTGGAGACTTGTTGTTGGAGGTCAAGGGAGGGGTGTTTATTTTCAGCACTGTTCTCACACTGACATCTTGAGAGTGAAAGGGATCCATGGATGCTTATGCTTGGTGATTTCTTGCCACTTAGAACTGAGTAATTTCTGGCCAACACATCTATGCCACTTTGCCCCTTATGTATCATAGCTTCAGGCCTAAGAGCTAAATTTGAGATTGTTTAGTGTTTGTTTATTAATATTTTTAAAACAGTGTAACATAGCACAGTTATGTTTGACTTTTCAGAATATAAAACAATATGGTGATACTCATGCAACATTTTAGTCTGTGCTAAAATCTCCTCAGGTAGCAGGGTGTTTTCAGGGATTGACTTCTCTACACTGTATTATGTAAAATACAGGGAGCCCATAAGGCAAATCTAACATGCATATGTAGTGTGTACTGCTGAGAGGTCAGGTCAGATCTGCATTTGGGCAAACTTTTGATAGTGTTTGTGTGGTAGGTAAGGGATTCCTTGTGTGCATAGGGATTCCTTGTGTGCATGTGCACTCCTTGTGTGGTTGATGGAGATTTCTGTGTGTGCCAGTTGTCAATCAGTGGCTGGCAGGCTGTGTAATAACAAGTTCCCTTCTCTGAATGGGGACATAGAGGCTCCTCAAGCCCCAGAGCTCAAGGGCCCTTTCACAGCCATAGTGTCAGGAGCCTTTAAGCAATCTGACCATGCTGAGAACAAAAGCTGCAGGGTTTTCAGAGTCCCTCCTTATTTCCAAAGCAGTGGTTGATCTCAGCAATGCATGCAGCCTTTGCTTCACTCCTTTTGCAGACTCTGCAACCACACCATGCTCCTTTGTACACATCTTGCACTAGCTTAGGAACCCTTGCTGTTGTTTCTACCATCTGGAGCAGCCTCTGTGTATCTTTCTGCCTCATCAACTCCTCATCTTTTCAACTTTTGTCTTTTTTTCTTAAGTAGATTTTCTCATCTGCGTACGCCTCTGTTTTCATTTTTTTTCCTCACTCTTTTATTGGCCTTTTTGCTCAATGCCCTAATTTATTCATCAAACAGTGTCTTGACAGCACTTTACATCACAGTATCATAATACACACATCTACTGTGTATTGCCTGAATTCACTTCTTCCTTGTGTTTAATGCTGTCCATCTGGGAATGCAGTTGGTATGAAAGGCAGTATAAGTTGTAAAGTTGTATTATATTGTGAGAGAGACAGCAGCATCTGGTGCTATACATATAAATACTCTAACTTTGCAGTACTTCAACAAAGCAAATAATTTGGGCTTGTTTTAAACAGAAAAATTATTAAGTGATAAGATGCATAAAATGTGTTTCAAAATAGAACTTGAGATCTTTAAGAACAGAGGTCAAGGACAAGGTTTGTTAACTTCTGTTTTTCATATGTATTATATGTACTAATAAATTTGTATATAATATAAATATATTATATATTATATAATATAATATAAATTTGTATATATTATATTTAAATGTATATTTGTATGTGTGTTTGTGTGTACATATATGTTTTACATATAATGCAGTATTGTTTAAAATCTCTGGTTTTGGAGCTCTGGGATCAAAGGAAGACATTGCTTTCTTCTTTTTTCCTTTGTTTCATTTTTTTGACAATTTTGAAAATTGAAGCTTTCACCAAAGGAGCTCTGCATCTGACTGGCCTGGCTCCCAGGAGTGCACGCTGCCTTTTACATCTGCACTTCTGTGCTGGAGTTTGCTGTGGGCACAGCACCTGAGCTGCTCTGAGCCTGCTTGCCTCTCTTTGCAGGTAATCTGAATTCCTCAAGTTAGAAGACAGATTTGAGAAATGTTCCTCATAAAACAAATACCTGTGGCTTTGTTTGTCCAATTGAGAATTAAATTCAAAATTTGATTTTCAGAAATCTCATCAGTCAAATAACAGTATTAATGCTGTTCTGACCTCCCAGCTGAGCATTCCTGGGCCTGAAAGTCTCCACCTCTTCAAACCTCTGAAAGCTCTGAGGTTTTCCAGCACCCTGAGGATTGCACAATTTGTGGATGCTGGATTTTAATCCAGTGAGTCCCTCCAGCTCCTGCAGGGCTGAGCAGGATTGCTGGGACCAATCCACGCCCCAAAGTAAGGCAATCAGTGTTTAAATGTTCAGGGGTAAAAAGCAGTTGAGCATTCTTTGTGCTGAGAGAATCCTATTCCTGGTCATCCCACAGTGACAATCCCAAAGCTTGTGGGTATGGCTCAACATTTCTTTTTTTAAATGATATAACCAATATATGTTGATTCTGGGAGTTTTTCTTCACTTATTTAATTTTGCATCCTTTGTCCGAGTTGTTGTTTATCTGAACTTCATAAGATGAACTAGAATAACAAGAGACAACTATTTAAAGAAAATAATTTAAACATGAGAGTGTTGGTAATAAATAGAGTTCATCTGTGCAACAATATTACATTTGCCATTGAATTTGATTACTAATGAATACCGAGTATTCATCTTAGCAACAAGCAGAAAAGGGGAGGAAAAAGCTTTTGTATTAAATCAACTAAACAGTGTAGTGAGTCAGTGGTGGCTGTTTTAGTGTTCAGAATGCAAAATGTGCAGCTCATAACCATGAAATTTACTGTACCTTTTATAAGCATATTTTGATTGTAAATGTGTGGGAGATAAAAATGCTTCGTTTTTAAGGCAAGATGGACAGCTAATTTTTTTAAAGCATGACATTAATGGCTGAAACTGTAATGCCCTTGTTATTCAATCTTGAAAAAGTTTGCTTACAGTTCATTTCTAATGGCTCTTTCATACCATTATCAAATGACTGATAGTCATTGCAAGCATTTTAGCAGCTTTCAGATCTGTTATATTTTTAATTAAATTGGCTGTGAATTGTGTAAGTAGCAAAGGTTGACAAACTAGCACTCAGTGCAGCATCACTGCTTCTCAGTGGAGCTGTCACAGGACATGCATGATCTTGATTTCTTTAAACACTTTATGACTCTTTTAATCTGCATCAGATGTTGACTTGGAACAGTAAGTAAACATCTCTGGAGAGCAGGATGGGATGTTGCAGGAATTCCCCTGAGGTGCTTTGATGGAAGCAGCCTGTGCAGGGTTCATGGAGCAGCCTGACCTGTGTGATGGCTGTGGATTTGTGGAGAGTGTGGTCTCTGCTCCAGGCCAAAGACTTGTGTGTGTGTACATGTGCATGCTGCTAACACCATGCTCTGCTTTCCAGCTGGAAAATGTCACTGGGGTCTCTGGGGCTCACTGTAATTGGAGCAACAGCCCTTTCCTCCCCAAGGAGCTGCAGATGTACTTTAACCACCTGTGGGCTGGTCCTCTGGCAGCTGCTTGCTTGCAGAAAGAAGGATGAAAAATCAGAGGCTTTCCCTGTTATTGATGTGCCATTTATTTTAAACTATGTTTGAACATTGCCTTTGCTGCCTTTGTCTCTTTCTGCAAAGCACCACTTCATACTGGAAGAGCATCAATGTAGAATGTGGCTCTTCTTGTGTTAGGCTGGTTTGCAATGTCTCATTCAAAACTATCTTAGAACCAAACTAGTTCAGCCTGCCCAAAAACCATAGGTACCATCAACAGGAAGCATTGATGTGATTTTTAAGACATTAGTACATCCTAAAGAAAAGAAACTAATCTTTTAGTATTTTGTATTCAAATGTATGGGCCAAATCTTGAAGATTTTTTAGTTTATCTTTACTTGGGCAAAACCATATCAGAGAAGAGGTCTGGGGAAAAAAGATCCAGTCTGGAGTCTGACTTATACTCAAGAGTTTACCATTTTTTTCTCCATTTCTTTTGTTCTGCTGTGTCCCTTTGTATGTTGTACAATACACAGCACTTTCTAAGAATATCCTGACACATTCTAGAATAGACAGAAATCTTCCATTTTTTGAGCAGAAAGTGCAAAAATCATTAATTTTCATTGCTCTCTGAGTTTCTGCTGTTACTTGACCCTTGTATTTAGTGTCAATGTGCAGCCACAGCTTGCTTAGAGTTTTGATACAAGAAATGGGCTATTTTCATGCTTAGCAGGCACCTGATCAACTTCTCTGCTTGCTGTGGGGCAGCTGGTGGGTAAAAGGCACTTGTTTCTTATCAAAGTGCTCTGCAGTGATTCAGCCAGGGAAAAACTCTGTGGGAGAGTTCTCCAGGGAGATGCTGTGTCTGAGCTTTAGAGGATCACCTGACAACCTCAGGCCTGGCTCAAGACAGCAGTGGAAATTCAGGTGTATACAAACAGGGGTTTTTTTGAAGAACAGAGACATTTGAAGGTAAATTCAACCTCTAAAGAGGTTGGGTTCAGCCAATGGGGTCAGATCCATCCCTGCTTCACCAGGGTGGTAGTTTGTGCTTAAATGGATTAGCAGTTATCCATATCCTCTTGTTAGCATTGCAATTACAAATTAGTATAACATAAAAGCTTGGTATAATTGTGCTGGAAATGAAAAATATCTCTTTATGTTGCACATTTCACAGGCACATTAGACTTGCAGAGTATTGTGACAATGATTACTTTTTGCTGAGGGGGAGAGAAAAAGATAAATGACTTCTAAATCACCACATGACTCAGCCTGCAAGCTCTGAGTTTATTTGTAAGACATTTATCTCCTTGTATACTCACCAGGAAAAAATAAAAATTATCATTTAATTAATAAACTTAATAGCCTGGGGTATTCTGATCAATTAAAAATAGTATGAGAACGAGGCCTGATGCAATGAAATATTGAGTTGTCTGCAGCCAAACCCATGATTTCCTTTAAAGCTGATCATACTCCTGCCTGGTCAGTTAGGGGAGCCTGCATGGTAAAGCACAGGGCTCTGCTGAAAATCAAACTGATAGACCAGCGTGAACAAAAAAAAAAAATGAAGCAGCTCCTTGTGCCTTGAAACAATTTCCCCTTTATGTTTTCTCAGTGTGACCTTTTGAGCTTTGTTTCCCTGCTGGCACTGAAACACTGAGTGAGCTTCCAGTGAAGCCAGTGGAGGTTTTTCCACAGAATGCAGCAGACCCTGCTTGGGTCAAATCCTGCTGCTGCTGGGGCCTGGCTCTCGTGTGACATTGGGTCAGAGCTGCATTACAGCTCTGCAAATCCAGAGTTCCCATGCTGGCTCCAGGGCTCACCCTGGATAACACAGAATAGCCAGTTCTGCATTGGCTATTGGAATAACCAATTCTGCATGTCCTGCATGTCCTGCTCTCCTGTAGAGAGGTGAGCAGTGGGAGCTGCCTGGCAGGATGGGCTTTGTTTGCTTTCCCTCAGCCCTGCTATGATTTCACTCCTTGCCAAGGCAGCCAAAGGCTGATCTAATGCTGGCTGGGGGAAATACACAAATGTGTCATTTCTTTCATTCAACCCCTGCTAAAAATGTGTCCTTAAGGAAAAGACCTGTGGGTATTGGGCACTTTGTAGGCATGCAGAAATAGCAGGAATTTTTCATTTCAAGTTTGCAGGGCAGCTTTACAGTGGCAGATAGAAATGGAAGCAATACACCTTTTCTCCCACACAGATGCATAGAATTAGCTCCACATGTCATTCTGACATCAGTGGTAAATGAAGCTTTTGAAGCAAGAAGAAACAATACTGTGGACACCATAACTTCATTGGGGTTTGGGGGGGTCTCAGTTCTTGCTTCCTGCTCTGAAAATCCCAGACCCCTCATGGCTGTCCTCTCATCACTGCTGGTGCCTTGTGCTGGGTGCTGCACAGCACCTGCTTGGGCATCAGATGAAACTGAAAGTGAGAGAAAAATAAAAACATAATGGAGGATGGGGAGAGACAAAGGAAGGATGGTGGTTGATCTCCTTCAAGAGCAGCAGTTCTGGTCTGTCAAATATTCTGGCCTCAGTGTGGTTGTGGCTGACACTGAAGGAGAAAGAAGAGCTCTCCTCACTCCCTCCACAGCCTGCTCCACCCCTTTTGTTCTCACACTGACTTTTGAAGCTCCAAACTGAGATGGAAATACTAGAGTCAGTATTATTCACCTTAATTTTCACAAAATAATTGTAATTGTGTAATAAATGTAAATTGTGCCACTTATGATCCACTAATTTATACTGTTAATCACAATACTGAGTTTATACACAAAGCTGTTTTGTTTGGATGAATGGAGGCTCCTCCCTTTCTGTGCTGTTTTATTAGCAGTGTTTGTTACAGTTTTCCAGATTGTTGTGGTAAACATTGCATTTCCCTGTGCTGAGGGAAACAATTTTGGAAGACCTGCAGACCCCAATTATCACTGCAGGTCAAAGGACATGCTATTGAAATGCACTGCAAGATGTGGTCATTCCTTCTTGGGGCTCTTTGTTCCATGCATATTTTCTATATTTTTTATTAAAAAGATCAAATGTTCATTAGCAACAACTGAAACGTGGCAGTGGGGAAGTGTGATAATGGGAGAAACTTCTGAAGATGCAAGAGAAGAGACATTAAGAATGAAGGAAATTTTGTTTTCCTAAGTTTTTTTCAGAAAATTTGGGCTTGAACTAGCAAGTAGTATTTTAATGAAGAATTAAATCTAATGTCTCATATTTTCCCCTAGTGTTAATCCAGCCCTACATGCAATTTTCTGACTCACATGATGACTTAATTTCTTTCTCTGTGATCATTCAGATGTCTTCACTCAATCACATTAATTAAAGCAGGAGTCCTTACTCTCAGATGTGGACAATGAGTAACACAGCCAGCTATGCTTGTTAGGCTCAGAAGGGTTTTATTTTAATTATAGATGTTCCTACTGGTGTTCAGTGCAATCCCATTCCAGCATTTTAGCATTTAAGCAAGTGATCAGCTTAAGTGAGTTCAAACAGCTCTTAAGCATTGAAGGAAGATTTAAATGCCCTGCTGAATGGGGATGTGAATCAGCTTCAGATTTACTGGCAAATTTGTCTAGAGAGAATGTCTTTCCTACCTTGGCTCTTATTACATGAGTTGGAGATTTTCCTTTTCCTACTGATGCCAAAATCAGGACAAGATCTATCTTCACACCATAAGCTGCAAATTAACACACACTATTTTGCTTTCTTTAGCTTATTGACAGCCTTTCCCTTTATTAAAGAATGAACATGAAATACTTCCCAATGTTAATTTTCAGGAGGCTCTTTAGGTGTGGACTGGAATTTTTTTTTTTTCAATAACAGATTTATCCAAATTTTTATGGATGTTCTGAAACACCAGAGATGAGTTGAAAGGATCAAAACTCTTGACTTGATCTGTGCCACTGAAATAATCCCTAAGAGAGAATTTACAGCTTTCCTAATGTTCTCAGGGCTATCTCCTGAAATGTCTCCAGTTGTTGGGCACTGTCATCTGCAGCAAACTTTTAAGGGAATAAATATGAAGTTACCAGCTCAGATAGTGCCAGTAAGCTGTAACAGGAGGCAGAGTTGCTGGGCACAGGGCCAGGAGAAAGGGTAGGAAGGAGTCTGGAGCATTTGCTCAGGTGGGGAACCACACAGAGGTTTGGTCCTGAACACTTGCTCAGGGATAAAATTCCCACTTCATGTAAAGAATTTCTCCCCAGAGGGAAAAGGATCCCCTTTGGCTGAGGGGATCAGAGCACTCCAGGAGCCCAGAGACACTTGACAAAGAGTATGAGCAAAATCAGGCTTGAAACAGGTTTTGACTTAAGAACAGATTCATGCATAAATGCAGTGTGGTGTTGGTTATAAATGGAAGAAGTAGAAGTAGAATGTTAGCAAAGAGTTTATTTTTAACTACTGTTTAGAATTTCCAAAGTGTTGTATGTGATAAAAACCAAGGCCTGGTAAAAATTCAGGTAAGGGCAAAATGTTAAAATATTCTGTATTCTCTGAGAGTAGATAAAGTACCAGAGAAAAATGGTATTGTGTGGTAATGTGATAAGAAAAAAACCTTACTCCATCTAAAAATGTTAGTTTATAATGTTAGCTAAATTAAACAGTTATTGATTTTTAATATATGTTCTCCTCTTACTGGAATTTATTCTTTTAAGCTTTCAGGATTTATTATGGAATGCTCTCATTTTGAGTGGCATAGTGAAAGATACAGGCTCTGCAGCATGCTGGCTGTTCTGCCAGCAAAGTAAACAGCACTTCAGATAAGATTTGGGCTTGCAGCTTCTCTTAATGAGAACATCATCTTTCAGGGCACGGATTTGCTCATGTAACCAAATAGGCCATGCATGCCCCTATTTATTATAAAAATTAATATACAAAACAAACTCCATGTATCTATATGGGCAGGCTATATTATGCCTGTGTCCTATCTGAATAACTTGATTACAGCAGTGCTCAGCAGCTCAGAGGAGGAAGGGCACTGAAGCTCTGTGGCATCATGTGGGTGCTTCAGCTGGAGAAGGAAAATCCAGCAGTGCTGGTATGAGAAGGAGCCATGTGCTGTACCCCAAATGTCACTCTGCTGACTGTGCTCCTCCTCACAGTGAGCTCTAGATGATTCACACAGCACAAAATGCTTAGCTCTACACTGAGGTTAAAATCAGTGTGGAATAGAACATAGGAATTGGTGCTGTGTGGTATTTGATGATAAAATTAAATTGGATGCTGTAAGAGGAATAACAGCTATGCCATATTGCTGCGTGGATGCTGTTATCTTACATGTGTGTTCATTTTTCTTCAATCTAAAATAATGCTGCAAACATGGAGTGAAAAGGAAAATAACGTCAGGTTTATAATCTGTTCACAAATGCTGCTCCTTTTACCACAACTATGATGCAGAGCAAGAGCTTCCTTGCCATGTTTCCCTATTAAAGTGAGAATGATATTAAATGACACTGTATTTTTATAAAATTCACAGGAAATGAAAAACAAGGAAAGTAGAAGGAAAGAGCCATGAGGCCCAGCTATTGGGACTGGTCAGTGGCTTCCCTATCTCAGAGATATTTGATAAATCTGTGAGATCTCTATTAGAGATCTGTCCTTCTACCAGTGCCACACCACGAACAGGGTGTGCTACAGTAAAGTTTTCTTTATTTTGCAATAGCTTTTTGTGTGACTGGAATTCCACAGTGGCCTATAAAGGCAGTGTGTTCTCCTTTCAGACCTATCGATAAATCTGTACGTTTTTCATTATTTTCTTTTTAAATTAAAATAATTTAGTTGTACCAATTGAATTTTCTTTTCTAATATAAAACCTTCAACTAAAAGGCATTCCTTAAAAACTCCAGAGATGAAAAATGTAAACTAAACTTTCAAATTTGCTAATTGTAAATCCCTTTGTCTTAGGAGTGCTGCATAGCAGATCAATTCCAAGTAATTATTATGTGGAAAATGTAGGACTTTTTGGTTCATATATGTATTGAAGAGATGCAAAGCCAATATTAAAAGAATTTTAATTGGTTTGAGATAGTAACAGCAAATTATTTTCCTTCATTTGTTGAATAAAAAAAAAATGAAAGCATCTCAGCTATTAAATTTGGGACAGGAGTGCATATTTCAGTACTGCAGTTACTGATGTGTGAAATACAGAAAAATGTTAATTGAGGTAGGCTTGTGAAGAGAAATTAGTTGCAAGTGGACTGTAGATGAGCAAAGGGATTCTTAGGGTGTTGCACCTCAGCCATACTTTGAGGTTAATTCATTAGAGATAATTGGAATGTTAAATAGTTTTCTATAAGGAATCACTGCTACAGTGGTCTAACACTTTTAATCTGATTGAATCAAATGCTAATTACCAATATTCAGATTTATGCTATGCTTATTTATGTACTTGCCACCCTGATTACTTCCTTGACTGCTGATAATATTTTCTGTCAAGGGTGACAGCCCTTCAATCATCTGAAAACAAGGGCTTGAATGAGGGAACCTTCAGCAAGAGCTGCCTGTCCTGTCTCTATCCATGAAGTCTGTTAAAACTCAGGAGCAGCTGAGCAGTCTTTCAGTGTCTCCCAGCTGATTAAATCCTCACCAGTACCTCCAGAGCAAATGAAATGCCTTTGGTGTGGGCCTGACAGCACCCAAAATTCCAACAAATATTCTCTTGGCATAGACATGAGTGGGTTTGAGCCTAAGGAGCCAAAGGTGTCTGGGTGCCTTTGGGACCTGGCAGGGCTTGTTGCTCTCCAGTCAGCAGGACAGGGCCATGGTCCCTGGAAGCAGGGAGAGGGTCTGGTCCTCCTGGCTCTGTCCCACTGGGCAGGGGCCACCCAGTGTGGGGGGACACGGTGTCCATGCCCTCGTCCAGGAATAAGACAAATCAAATAGTGCAGGATAGATTCTCCACAGCAAAAGCAGAACACCAAGGTGAGTTGTCAGGAATGAAGAGAAATGCTGATTTACACCAGAAAGCCAAATACAAATCCGTAGCCTGTCACAGATTTTCTTTTTCCTTTCCTTTATTTATGGCTGTGACATAAGTGTCCTCTGCATCTATTTACTCTTACCTGGGGTCTCAGGCTTGCATATTTCATTTGCCCAGATGTGCTCTGTGAAGGATGATCTCTCTGTGCTGGAGAGGTGCCTGTGCCAGCTCCCATCCATGTTATCTCTTATTTATTGCCTCCCTGGCGACAGGCTGTCGCCAACAGGCGGATAATTAGAATGGCTCAGGCTGCAGACCTGTGGAAAGTCTGAGTACTTTCATAATTAGCCCATAAATGCTGTAAGTTTGTGCTAGAATCCTCTACAATTTCCGCTATCAGAAGCTCAAGGTTCTTTTTTCAGTGACATATTTGTCTTTTATTCTTAGAAAAATAGGAAATCCTTGCACTATAGATATATTCTCATTTGTGTTGACTTATTTTTGATGGCTTCCTATTTAAAACAGACAGCTTTTGCTTTTGGAAAACCTTGGAGTCATTTAAAGAGAAAAACAGACCCTCTTTCTACTTGTGCTCCCACTCTGTACAGAAAGAGAAAAAACAGAAGGAAAAAGTAAGAATAGGAGAAAAGTGTTATCAGAAACAGCTAAACCAACAGCATAATCTCCAAGTTCTGTGCGTACTGTTATGATATCTGAAACATAATTATCAAGCTTAAGTTAATTAGACTAATGCTTAGAAAATCTGGCATGGCAGATTGTGGTAAGTAATTATATATAGCGATTAAAAGATGTAATATGCAGTGAGCAAAAGCAAAAAGAAAACTCCATTTGATACAGCCAGTGAACAGAGACAATTAAGAAGTCAAGTAGATGAGCACCGACAAAGATACTGAACTTTGTGGAAGATGATGGGCAAGATGCCAATTTTTCAGTGGAACAGATTTTGCATAGTATCAGTCAAACTTTTGTTTTATGAAAATCCGTGCTACTGTTTCCTAACTGAAATACACGAAGGGCCACTTGCTTTTGCATTAGGGCTAGCTGACATGAATACAAGGGAATGTGCAAACAAGAATGTGACATTAGAGTACTAGTTTACATATATATAGAAGTTGTGTAAATGGCTTTTCTTAAAAGCAATTCACAAGATGTCATATGAGAAATAAAGCTGTGAAGACAGTGTCTTCTGCAATTAAGTTTAATAATGATTATGGGTCAAGATGAATGGGGAGAGCTTGTGTGCCTTTGTACCACACAGTATGTGCACAGGAAAACCCTGAAACACACTGAGAACATGATTTTTTTGTTTGCTTTTTTTTAAACTTTTGCTTGAAGAAAAGTTTAAAGAAAAAAGACCTAAAGAAAGGAGAGAAATGTAACAACAGACCTGTGAAAGAAGTTCTGATTGCAACTTCAAAATGTGTCTAAATAAATAAAATTATTTTGCAAGTTCTCCACAAAATGTGTGACTGTACAACTGATTCCCCAATCAACTCCCTCCTGAAGGAGGAGTGAGAAACCTGCAAACTCCTAGTCTGGTAAATTCAGATGAAGCAAGTCCATACGTGATCTATTCTCACAGCATTTAATCCACAAAGTTTTGCCTGCACTTCTGGAATAACCTACAAGTTCTTCTCAGCAGAGCCACGTGTTTTATTCATATCTGCTGGAAATTGCTTTCATTTCTGATCTCATTGTTTCCTAAGGCACGAACAAACCGATTGAGCTGAAAGCATACAAAATTACTTTTTGTCTCTGCAAATTGGGAGTGTTTGGGTTGCTTTAGGTTGCCTCTGTACATTTCCTACCCTCCATCCTGCATGGCCATGAGTTCCCCCCCAATAGTGTGGGATTTTCTGTAGCTCTGGAGCATGTTCTGTGGATTATGCAAAGAGAAGGTGGTGATCTGCTGACACCAGAACAGGACTTGCAAAAATATTGCAAACTAAGAAAGTTCCTGTGACTTTTCAGATGAGTATTTCTAAAATATCTGTGCTCAAAGGTTTTAATATTAATTCTGTCCAAAAGCAATGATACTGAAGTCTACATATTAAATAATAATTGTTATGCAAATGCTATCAGTTTATGATTTCTGTATAGAAACATGGGATGTCTGGGAGGTTTTAGCATGGGCAATAGCAACTGTTTTGTCCTAGGCAGTTTAATAATATTTTCAATATATTTTCATCAAAGCCACCTTTCGAACTAGCAGAAGCTATCAGCCTTAATTAACTGCCAGTCTATCCAGCTAAAATTAATTCTTCCCAAATTCACAGTCCCTTCACTTAAATTAATTTCAGAATATTCTATTCCATGGCTATTATGCCGTCCTTATTTTTCTGCATGGGCATTATGTGGGTACAAATTATTCCCCAGAAGAAGGATTTCAACAGAAGAGCAACACTGCAGCTTGGAAGAGGAACAAAACATAAAAATGAAGGCAGCCTGTGCCCCTCCACCCCTGAATAGCCACTGTTATCCCAGTCTGAGTTTCACTGAGTAAATAAGGGCTCCTGTATTGAGCCCCTTATCTAGGACTGTTTTTTATAATTTGATTTCATGTGTGAGTTCAGAGGTTCACCTGAGGGGTGAAGGAGACTGCTTGAATAATGCCAAACTGTTCTTCACTTTCCCTTTTACACTTCCTGCATCCAACCATCCATCCCAAACAGAATCTAGGACCATATTTGCTATGGGTTTTATATCTTTGTGATGCTTTTATAACAAGGGAAAAAGTTATATGGGCAAAACCTCCTGTGATGTCCCTTAATATGACAACTTCCTGCATAAGTTTTACAGCAATATTAATGGGCTGGAAAAACTGGAAGAGGTGACTGACCATCTGAAATCTCCAATTCAATTATATATGGGTCTGGTACCATCCACTGCCATTGGATCATTGAGTCTGTGAGACTCCACTGGGCTTAAAAAATGTTCTAGATATTGAAGATTTTCTTCCCTTTTACTGCTGCTACTTTAAGAGATGAATTTACAGACTCTGGGGCATTTGCCCTTGATAAAAGTTGTTTGGTTCTTATTCCACTAGGTCAGTGGAATATCAATAGATTCTTAATGCAGTCTGTCTTTTAGAGTTTCTTTCATTTCTCAGAGCAAAAGTAAGTGTCATTCATATTGGCAGGTTGTAATGGGTACATTGAGATAGTAGGTTTTAAAAATATACACAACTTCTTTTCAGCAATCTTTGTCTCTCTCTTATGTTTTGTCAATGTGTCTATAGCAATTACAAGGTTAGATATCCCTTAAGATGGTAGGAAAGGTCATTTTGTTGTCTTTTCTACCCCATGCCTCAGTGAAATATTCATGGTACAGCTCAGGTATTGGGCTTGGGTTTAATGTTTCGTTGCATTGCCATCTGTTTTGTTGTTGCAGTTGTTGTTGTTTTTTCCCTCGGAGGGGGTGAGGGAGCATGGAGGCAGCAGTGAGGGATGCTGGCATATGAGTCCAGACCTGATGGAAAAGAAGAGCAGTGAATCTGCAGGAGCAGAGCAGCTCATTTGATCCACGCTTTTTTTTTTTTTTTTTTTTTAAACATTAAAAGTTCTTCTGGTGAAAATCTACCATTATGCATGTGGCTGATCAGTGGTAGATGTGATAGACTCTGTGCCTCCTCAAAGGCTGTGAAGCCACACTGAACTAGTCTCTTATGTTATTTGCAAAGTTCATTTACAGGAGGGCACAGACATTGAAGCCCAGCTCCACACTGAGCCAAATGGCATTAACAAGTTCCAAGGGTGAGTGTGCAGTCAGGCTTTCCAGAGGGCTGCAGTGGCTCAGTGGCAAAGGGCAGCACAGAGAAAGGATGAACTTGCAAGGGGATGCAGAGCACCAGGAGGAGCTGGCAGCAGGTGCCCAAGGGCCTTGGCCACAGGCAGCTGCCACCACCCAGCTGTCCCAGCCCTGGGGACACCACAGGGACACTGGGCAGGGAGGGTTTCTCTACACTGGGTTTCTCACAGGTGAGCTTTAAGGTCTTTTGTGACTGTTTTTACTGTAATGAGAGTGTTTGGCCCATAATGTCTCACCAAGATTTTTCAGATGCTTTTTGATCATCTTGCTCTTTTTCAGCATTTCCTTCTTACTGCTGTTGATTTAAATGTCATGACATTTTAAACATGACTTATTATAACAAAACAGTATATAAAACAATATGCTGCATAATAAATGCAGCCATATTTTTTTTGAGTGAATGTTAAATGAGAGCAATTTATTCTTCAACCTATTTTACTATCTATTTACTGGAGGGTATTGGCTGCCTAAATCCCAGGGAGGCAATCTGAGTGGTGAAGTAGCCTTGTATGTGAAAGGCTGGAAGCTAAAGAAGTGTTTGAGGGATGCCTGGGGGAAAAGGCTGTCCCAGGGATGTAGCTTTATCTGGGAGAGCTGTGACCCTGAGCACTGTGGGGAAAGCAGCCAGGATCATCCTGGGAAGGTCTGCTGGAGGGTGAGGGGTCCCCTGAGAAGCACACACAAAATCAGGCTTTGAAGCCCCCATGGTTCACTTCAAATATGTGGTATGTGTCATTTCAGATACTGGAGTCTCCTTGAAATGCTCCTGCAGTCAGTGGAGGGAGTGACTCAGAGCAGGAGTTGCTCCAGAATACATTAATGCAATGTTTTCATCTCAGAAAGTGTTGCTGAGGGTGAGGATTTTTTTTTTTAATAGGAATAAGCTAATTCCCCAGAGAAGAATAAATACACTGTGACCACTGTGGGCTCTTCTGGAGATCCCAGAGATGTGGTGAGAGGTGGAATCACCCCTGGAGGTGAGGGATGCTGATGTTCAGCTGCATGGTGATCTGGCTGAGAGCCAGTGCCACGGGACGTGCAGCTGATATCCTTGGTGCTGTCAGGGAAAGACAAAGACAGCAAATAAACCAAATCGGCCTCCTTAACACACGTGTGTTTTCCTTGGCATGTCATGAATCTTACTGAGAGTATGGCAAATATTTGTCCAAAGTTAAGAAGATTACTGAGGGAAATTGTGACTTTGAAACTCGCTGCAGCAGGAGCCAGGATACATCACCCTGGTGCAGGCACCTCGAGGTTATCTCTGCTCCTGGAGTGGGACATGCACATCTCTCTGCAGCTCTGACCCCTGGGGAAGAGCCTTTCAGTCAAGTAATACATGCACCTGCATGAAATTTTTAAATCACTGACTCTATCCTTGATTAAAGTGCTTTTCCTTGATTAAAAATAGCCTTTTTGCAAATGAGTAATATTGCATGGCAGGCTGTGCACGCAGGATAACATTATCACAGTGATGACATTGCCATTTCTTACCAGGTCTCTGTGGGACACATTTCTCTTGTGTAGACAGCCCTCTGTAGCCAAGGCCATTAGGAAGCTCCCCATAAAAATCCTCCTTCCCTTCCCAGGTGAGGAAGACTACAGAGATGTTTCTAACATTATCTGCTAACTAGGAGGATAATGGGCACGGTGAAAATGTATCTAAACACTTTTATAGATTCTTGCCTGGATTCAAATCAGGTTGTAAATAGCAGTTCCCCAAGTCTTTGGCAGGACTTCTTACCCCAGTGGATATTCCTTCAAGAATCTCCTTTATAATGTACTCACTTTCCAAGAATTTTATCTCAATTGGAGCCAAACTGGAAGTCTGTCAAGCTCTGAGCTCTTCAGAGTGCAATCTACATATTTCACCGAATGGCAAACGTGTTTTCTGTGCAACTGTCATTCTGCTTGTGGGCTTACTTGTCTTTTATATTTTCAAAAGCAAATTTCTTAAGATTCCTTTTCTATTTAGTCTTATCAGAATTTTTAGAAACTGGGGTTTGCAGAATTTATTTTAGCAAAGCACTTAAACACGTGTGTTTAAAGATTTTATTTAACCTTTATATGTTTTCACAAGATTCTCTTCATCTAAGAGGTAAATAGAGTGCAGTTATTCATATGTTCATGTGAACTGTGAGGTTCAGGTCTTTCCCCAAAGCACAACAATAAAACAGAAAAAATATTTGCAGTCATTATGACAAAGAGTCGACAGGAGGGGAAAGAGCCACCACTCTCTAAAACACAGGTTTGATAAACTGAGATTTCCAATGGAATATATGCTTTGCAGCAATATCAGCAGCTGTGAGGTAGCAGCATATTTCATGCAGAAGCAGTAAAACAATTGGAGAAAGATTTTCCAGTAGATACTTTAAAAATTGTCTCACATAAAATGCAGATAATTTAGGCTTTTTTTCCCATCTCCTTAAATAATTCAGATTTAATGCAGCAAGTAAAACCCACCCCAAAATCAGGGATTTCTGATTCATGCAAGCTCAGATAGCTGTATGATATAGAATCATAAGCAAAGTCAGCAGATGAGAAAATTATAGGATGTGGGTTTTTTCTGCAGTGTTCACTGTAAATTAGAGCAATTAAATTACAGCAGTTTTGTAGCAGTAATTAAATATGGAGACGAGCCCAGAGATGTGGAAAGCACTGAACTGCCTGAGCTGCTCAGGCTGTGAGGGGAGCAGTGGGAAAGGGGCTTGGGAAGGGTCCTGATCCCACAGCAGCTGGTGGGGCAGAGGAGCCTCCAGCACTGAGTTAACACAAAACCTGGTGGGTCTTTGGTGTGGTTGAGGGGGAGCCTGCTGGGCTTGTTCTCTGCCCTGTTTCTGCCTTTCCTGGCCCTGAGCAGAGCAGGGGTGATGCTCAGCTGGGAGACAAGCCCAGGGCTGGGAGCTGCTGCAATGATTCCCCCCAGTGATTTTATCCCAGAACAGGATGTGTAAAGCCATGTGATTCCAGCATCCCTGAGAAGCTGCTTCATGAAACCCTTTGTTTCATCCATTATTCTTTCATTTTGCAATGCAAGTCGAGGCTTGAGCCAGAGCTGAAGGCAAATGGGATGGAGGCAGGAGGCTCAGACTGGCAGAGGAGGGCACTACAGAAAGCTCACACTCCTTCCAGCAAGACAGCAGAGAGAGAGGAAAGGCTGGAGCATAGCAGGAGGTGCAGATAATAGCAGTAAATGCTGCATTTAATCACATTGTGCAGTGGGGTGGAAATGAAGTCTTACTCTGAGATTATAAGAGAAATACAAAGAGAAGTGAAAGGAAAGAAAACACCGGGGGAAAAGAGCAAGGAGGTCAGGACCAGGGGGAACAGGGCAAAGGAAGCAATTCAGGAGTTAAGTTGATTCAGGAGTGAAGTTGTAAAATCACTGCCAGAGGAGGCTTAGATGGCTGGAAATCATCACAGGGCCAGGAGGCTCCCAGTATCACCAAAGGGCTGAGGAGCCACAGCCAGTTCAGCCCTGGAGTTTTTGCCCCAGGGGGTGGATGCTCCACCACAGCTGCAGTGCAGGAGGAGCAGGGATGTGCTCTGGAGTGTATTGGTCACACAACCCTGCTGCCTTTGGGGAGCTGGGGGAAGCAAGGTGTGACAGCAGCCCTGGGATCAAGTTTGGCTCCAGCCTCTGGAAAAGGGTTGGTGAGAAGAAATTAGATTTTCAGCCTCCTCATGCTTCATGTGTTAATCTGATGTTGAGATATCACTCTGAATATTTCACCACAGTGTAAGATTTAAGTATAGAAAAGATGCCTGGATATCCCAAGGTGTGTTGGTAATAATGAATACCAGCAGCTGGGTAATGCCTAATCTCTGATTCAAACCACTGGCAAATTTTTTTTTTTTTTTTTTTTTTTTTTCTGTTAGGTGCTGATGTTGATAATATTGTATTTTATAATTGCTGAAGCAGCTGAGTTTTGTTATGTTGCTGTAGTTTTGTGTAATTACTCTCCATCACTATAATTTTTCTTTTAGTTAAATGCAGTGGAGGTTATAAACTCTTAACTATCAACTATAAATATTCATAGGGAGTGAGAATAGTTCTAACTACCATAAAAGCTTATTCCAAATAATTTTGGCTAGTGCTCTGTATTTACACAGGTTGCCTTTCTGATGGTGTTGTGGCATAAAGAGAAAAAAATTAATATACATATCACTTCAAGCAATAGCCAGTCATAGACCCAGGTCCTCTATTGTCTGCTGTGCTGAGAATTTTGGGCTGTTCCACGAAGGGCATGAAGGAGAGGTCCCCCAATGTGAATGTGCTATAAAACAATATTGTGTTTCCCTTAAGAATTGCAGTGATAAAAACATAGACCATTCTGCAGCACTAGCAACTTTAATAAAATAACATAAACCACAGCTGTCAGGTCTGCCAGCATCTCACACTGGGAGACATGAGTGAGAAAATGAACACTTTTCACAAGCAGAAATATTCAAAGAGCTCCACTGTTTACATGTAATCAAGACTGACAGTCATAGATTATCGGTGGAGGAGCATTTTCTGCTTGAGGTGAAAGAAGAGGATAATTTATCAGGAAGCCCAAGAAGTCAGACATCAGTAATGATCTGCTTGAAGAAGGGCATATCTTAGAAATAGTGCATTTATTTGTACTGCAAGGCAAGAAGATGTTTGGAGTTATAAACATGAGTCCTGGTGCTTGAAGAATGCTGAGCAGATACAGTGTGTAATTTGCTGGGCAGCTGCGATTAGAGAACTGACTAATGTGTGCCCCAGTGCTTGTTCAGAATATTAAAAGAAAAATTTAGCATAATAGAGAATGTCTAAAAGAGCTGCTCATGCTCTCTCATCCTGTTCCCTCCCTTTGGAGTTATCCAAGCTATGCTGAGGGGGTTGCTCACCTTCCTGTAGGTGCTCAGGATTCAGAGACACTCCTGTAGTGAGTGTCTACAAGTCGGTTTGCCTTCAGAGAATTTGGGGCTTTCTGAGTTTTGCAGTAAATTTTGTCCAGCTGGTGCAATGCTTTTGCATCACCTTTCTCCCATGGAAACAGGCCAAGTACCAGCTGCTTTGAAATGGTAACTAATTTGGGGCCCCACCAATTATAGACTCACCCTGCCTTGGTGTGCACTGAATTTCCAGACATAGAGGTGCTTTTCCCAGTATCTCCAGTGTTAGTTTGGTAATATCACAGATTAAGTGTCACTGGGGTGATAATGGTGGATTGCACCTCAGAAATGTCTGGCATGGTAGGAGCTCTGAGCACAGAGCAGTCTTGGGATCCTGTCTGGGGTAGATGTAGCAATTTTATACTGAAATAATACTCATCTGTAAGTCAGGTGAACAATGAGCACCTTGGCTGTGGCAGTGATTTAACACCTCAGGCTGTTGCTGGACATTCTCAGTGTGCACACAGAATGTGGAGGCACCTTCTCAGTGTGAGAGGCTGGAGATGCCTGTGCTCCCATCCAGGCTGGGGCTGCTCTGTGTCCTGGGGGCTCACCCAGGGCTGCTGGGCTGCCAGGCAACTTTCAGAATTCATTGCTGCTCTCCATACATCTGTTTTAACCTCAAGTCAAAAACTGATTTTTTTTTTATAGGTTTGCTGTTATGTAGCAGAAGAAGCCCTTGCCTTTGCCAACTTTGAAAAGTCACTGTGGTCTGTAACTGCACAGTTTTAATTTAGACAACCCCAGCCATGGCAGGTTAACCCTACTCATTACTACTCACTTCAGGTTTTTTGAACAGAAAAAAAAAAATCACCACCTACCAATGACACCCCCACTTTATCAGTCTCCACATGGAGCCAGCTCTACCCTGCATTGTGCAGAAACAGGATAGCAAAGCAGAGGCTCACACCTCAGTCAGATTTACCACCACTTGCCTTGTCCTGGTGCATCCTCTTGTCAAGTGTGAGCATTCCCAGTCCATGGAAAGCACAGGATGATGGACACTCTTTCCAATACCTCACTGCCAGGTCAGCTGTGGTACCCACACTGTGCAGAGGGTGACAGCAGACACGTGGACACAGGGCATGTGCTGATAGTGTGTGCACTGTACCAGTCCCTGGCTGTTAAATCTTTCTCTCTAATTCTGTGGCATTATTACAAGATGGATTTGTAACATACTTAGTGCTAATGTAACAATGAAGATTAGTCTTCTCCCAGTCTAACAGTAATACACTTTAATTTGCCTACAGCTACTGCATTGTATTGGCATGAAAGGAAATGTCTTTCTAATGCAGCTTCATCTTCTGAGCAGGGGGAAATCTGTGCTGCAAAGTATAAAACTACATGGGACTATAGCTGGCAGCAAAATTCAGAGTAGGAAAAACAGAGAACAAATAAAAGTATTTGTGAGTTGCAGGTATGCTAACAATCCTAGTTTATTGCTAAACATTCCATGTACAATAATACACTTTGCTTGGCAGGTTCATGATGGCTTCATCTTTGGTTTTTCACCACTTCACCTTCTATACTAAAATTTGTCCTGAAATAAAAGTTGCAAATTCATTACTTTTCAATTTTTTTGGGTGACATTAACAGAAAGTTGCTATTATAAAGTTCTTTAGAAGCAGTGGTGCTGTTAATGCAGTCTGTGCTGTGCTCTAAACCTAGAACCACTGCAATCTCAATACTTAATCTGTTAAGTAAATGTTTCTGCTGTCTGGTGTAAAAGCTGCCTTCCCTTGACAAGTGTCAGGCATTATTTGAATGGACATGAGCACAAATAGTCACTCAAGTGCCAGCCAATATTTACCCTTATATGGAACTCCTCTCTTCAGGAAAGCAGCAAAGCCATCAGCTTCTCCCTTCTTCTTGAGTGACAAAGGAACAAATTATCATGTCTGGGACAATATTATGTTACAGTTACTGCATATGGGATAAAGCAAATTTTTGTGGCCTTAGTGTGAAAGTTGGACACAAAAATTATATGTTTCATACACTTTTTTTTCCCCCAATAAATCAATAAAATATAATTATGCTTGAAATAACAGGTTTTGTTTCTAGAGCAGGTATGTGTCTTGCTTTCAACAATGGTAGGGAAGGATTAATAATTTACATGCAGAGCAGGAATGAAAAATAATATAAACTGCTGGTGGGAAACAGTTTATAACTGTTTATAAGAGGGTCTTGTTATCACAATAGGTCTTTGATGGGAAGGGTGGTGCCATGGGCAGAGGAAAAGACAGAGAGAAAAATTTACAGGAAATAGTGTCAAGGTATCCAGCTCACCCCACTGGTGTGCTGGGTTTTTCAAAGTACTTGAGTGTTTTCCTATTGTTTCACCTGCCAACTTTGCACCAAAGACTCTCAGGGTGCCAGAGCATCAGCCCACAAAGCTGATCCTGTCACTGCCTGTCACCCACCCTGGCACCTGGTGTTGTCCTGGTATGTGCAGCAGAGCCAGTGAACCACTGTCACCACTCTAAACCAGCAGCCTTCACCCTTCATCTCTTCATCACCAGGTCCCTCCATCCTGAAGACACATGGAATAGTTAGATTGATTGTCATAAATTTGGTATTAAAACTGAAAAAAAAAATAAAAATAAACTGACTTTTTTTTTCATTTCTCTCTCAAAAAGTTGCAGCGACATGACAAAGATGATTCCCCTGACAAGTGGAGAACAGAAGAAGAAATGGCAGCTGAAGCAGAAATTCTGAGGAAGTATTTCCAGGAAAATTAGAGGTAATGATTTGAGCATTGACTTACTGCTGCAACACCCAAAATTCTTCTCAAGCCTCCAGAGGCTTCTTGAGGACAACAGGGCAAATATCTAGAATGAAACAAAATAAACCAAAGCTCTTGGTTTTGTGTTGTTTCCAAAAGGACACAGCACTCCAACAGTGTCTGAAATAACAAGCTCCTTCTTGAACAAATCAGCACCATGCTAAAGCATTTTGTTTCCAGACAGCAAAAATAATGCTGTATCTAGAAATGAGAATCATCAGCATTTACTTAAGATGACTCTTTAACATAACACATCCTCCCTCTGTTTTTAGAACAGAAAATAGCCCTGGTATTTCTACACAGAGCTAAAACTGGTGTGTCTGTGTACAACCATATATGCATATGCACCTAAAAACACAAAATTGCATCAGAATTCAGACTACAGAGTGGATGAGCAAATACTAACCTCACCTGTCAAGTATTAAATGTTTTGATCAGTTTAACTTCCAAAATTAAGCATGATGGAAAACTGCCTGTTGTCTAAATTTTCCACTGGCCTTAAAAGAAAAAAAAAAAAATTGCAGGGAGGGATAGAAAAGAAAAAAACACTTGGCAAACACTAACATTGGTGTTCTAGAAATTGAGAGTTTTTCCTTTTGTACCTGGAGTCCCAGGAGCCAGATTCTTCCAGCAGAAATGAACTGGCCCCTGGAGATCAATGTGAGTTAGGCTGGGATTTAACTCTGCAGCGAGGATGCCAAAGCTCCCTCTCCCCTGCTCCCCATATGCTGTTTGCCATCATCCAGCACTCTCACTTCTCTGTCATTTCTGACTGTTTCATGTTTTTCCTCTGAAGAACCAAAATCCCAGAAATAACCCTCCTCTCTCTCTGTGACTCACTGCTTGCAGCCCAGCTTGAGAAACCTTGAGCTAAGCTGCACATTGCATGGGTGGCACACGTACAGCTCTCATCTCCTGTGCCATCCTGCCATTTGGATGGCATTTTGGATGACTCCATTTGGAGTTCATCAGACTTCCTCTTCCATTTTTTCTCGCCTTGTGACCATGCTCTTGTCTTCTCCAGCCAAAGTAGCTGTGCCAGCCCTCCTGTGGATGGGCACAGAAAAAGCCCATCACAAGTAATTCCCCTCTATGAAGGAAATTTCTCCCCAGCACCTGGGACCTCCAGGGTTTGGAGCAGCAGGGTTTGGGCTGCACAGCCACATTTCTGCAGAGGTTGCTGGAGTTGCATTTAGACACCCACTTTTCACCTCCTCAGAAATATGCTGCTCAGCCAGGAAGAGCATGTCCTTGGTAATGCATGTGTGAGCACTCTTCTCTAACAGAGGCATGATGTGGTGCTTCATCTATGGCCCAGCAACCAATGAATAGTGCTTAAGGGAAAATGGCACATCCCTATTCCAGTGTGATATTGTTTCCCTTTATTGATTTGGTAGGTTTTGGGGGGATTATTTTCTTTTTTGTCTCTTCAGAAATGAATTGGATGTGCATTTTTTCCCTAGAGATTCTCAAATGGGTTGGAATTAAATCCCCACATATCAATAAAACATTATCTCTTCTGCTACTATACACAAAGCTGGATATATGGTATAAATCCTTTCCTGAAATCAAATTCGTGTGGCTGGACATCTATTTCCATTTATTATGAAAATGAGTCAGTGTGTGTCTGCATGGATGACCTCTTGATACATTCCCCATGATGTTAAGGTCATTACCTTTCCTAGAACAAACTGGTAAATTAAATTTTCCTTCATTATCATGAGAGTGCCTGGTACAGGCAGTCCTTCCAACCCTTGATTCCAGCATTAGGCATCACTGTCAATCTCTTCTCCCCAGCATTATTTTGCTTCTGAGGTTTAAGGCTCTGAACCTGAGATGAAGGTATGCCTCTGCACCTTCTGCATTTCTCAGCCTTTGTCTAGCCTTGCTTCTGAAGTGATGAAGATTGAAAACTTTTGGCAAATTAACAAGGTTATATGCATCCTTCTTTGAAGCTATTTTTGCATTTCCCCTACAAAGGACTTATTTGTAGGTTTACCTGAATGACATTTGAGTTGAGTTTTTTTCATGCAGCATAGGGAAAGTCAGAAAGAGCTGAATGTAGGTGTTCTGCAGCCAAAAAATAACAATTTTTAAGGCCTCATGCATCATTTTTGTACTTCAGTGTTTTGTTTAAAGAAGCCCAGATTAGCTAGATTAGCCTGGGCAGCCCAAGCTGTGTTTTAGGACTTTTTCAGCTCCCCTTCCATTTATCACAAGTCTTTCACCACCTGCCACAACCCCAAAAAGACTGGACTTTTACATGAACTTAGAGATTGTCTGATCAAGGAGGACTTGAAAGTAACTTTTTCCTAAGAAATACTTGAGTAAGGCAATAAACTCTTGGTTCTCTCCCTACTTCATTTGCTGGTGCTGATTCTTCTTGGCTGGCTGACTAACTACAGTTAAGTGCTTCTACATCAGTCCCCAGATAACCCAACATATCCACCCACTTGCTTAAGGAAATGAACCCTTTTAGCCTTGCTAAGTTTCCACCCTTGAGAAAATGCTTATCTTTAAATATTTTATCAGTGTGTGCAATATCAAGGAGTGAATTTGTGTTTTGCATGTGTTTCCCCCAGTGTCCCCATGCCCCTGTACCCCACCTCATTAGAAGGACTTGTCACTTCTTGAGCAGCCCCAGCAAGTGCAGAACTGTATCTGCAGAGCTGGAGCTCAGGAGAACTTCTTGTGACTCTGGAAGACATAAAGAAAAGGAAAGAATAACTTTTTGGGGGGAGGGTGGATATGTAAAACAGAATTTCCCCAGTTAGTCACTCTCTTGCTTAGCAGCACTGAGATTTTACCTCTTTAGAGCCTCTTTGGGAGCTGTTTCTCATTCCATGTTGGCTGCCCTCTGGTCAGCTGTGTTTGATAACTTGGTTGCTTTTTGAGGTGGATCCACAGGGAAAAAGTCCTTTCTCAAAGAGCAGGATTTGATGCAGCACCCTAATTTCCAAGCCTATTTTAAGATATGGCTTTTGAATTTTCTAACTATGTATAGCTGAGTGTTTTGATAGTCTGTTTTGTGCATTTTAAATTGCACATGCCAGCAAAAAGGCTAAAGATTAAAAGACTTACTAACCTTCAGATAGTATGTGAAAAATGTTTCTCTTCAAAGCCAGCTTCACTCTGTGTTGTTATTTCTGAAGATAGAACCAGGCTGCACAAGTTTCAGTAGTTTTCTATTTTGCGCATAACTGAATACTTCTATGCCATTAGAAAAGTTGTCACTCTTAAGTACAATGTCAAAATGTCCCTTTGCATAAAGAAATTGACAGTGATATTCTGTTGCCAAGTGCTTGGAGTTACAAATATTCAACAGCTTTTAATTGCTTAAGCACCTGAATATTTCTTGTCCTGCAATATGCCAAATTCTTATAAAAATCCCTAAAATAATGTGTCCTGCACAGTCTTGCAGGATTTCTGATGTCCATTCCCCTCCTTGTCCCCAGTCTGGCAGTGTTTCTGGATAATATAGTCTTTCCAGCTTTTCCAGAGACTATAAATTTTATTCTTTTGTTTCCCCCCCTCATTCTTTGAGAGCACTCATCCTGCCTCACAGCTGCCTGTTCTGCACCAAGATCTCAGCATGTGTGAAAAAATGCTGTTCTATTGACTTCAGCAGGGAAATTACCACTGATAGCAGCAGCTGGCCAGGGGAATTTAAACTGGCAATTTGACTTGCATCTGATTTTGCTCCAGCACCTCTGGAGTGTGACAATCCATGCTGCATGCATGAGGGTGAACACCAGAGCAATCCCACCACTTTTCATAAATTTAGGCAAGTATGACAAAATTACTTGCAACACCCATTTTTGCTTGTTTTACTGTAAGAAAAACCCTCTTACCATTTCTGGTACTGTAAACTGAATAAACCCACAAAGTAAAGGCTGTATCTGTGATCCACAGAGGGGATCTGGGATGCAGTGAGGACACAGCTCTGCCCCAGAAGATGCTGTACCTGCACTGTGGGCCACACAGCAGGTTATCCCCAGGGTGGGCACCACAGCCATGGTCAGAGGTATTTTCTGCACTTGGTGCTGCCTGTTGGCAAAGCAGAGTCACCAGGCAGTTTTGAAAAACACAACATGCTGAGTTATGGGAAATGGGAGCAGGGACAAGGGGTGCAGCAGGCAGAGACCCTCAGCATTTTCAGAGCCTCACTTTATAAAGCAGCTTTTAAGTGCTTGCTCTGGAGTTAGAGTCAAGGTGGTGCCAGAGCATGGTCCAGGAGCTGTTTGTGTGTAATCCTGAAGTAAACACACATCCCAGTAATCTGCTATAGATTTCTCTCCACTCCAGATTTAAGTGCTATTAATTATATCTCACACTCAGAAGCCTCCAAGAAGCATTAATTAGAAAGCAGGAGCTGGCAGTTTGCTTGTCTATGTGAAACTATTATGACCTGAGAATGAAGTATAAGCTTAAAAAGAAATATGTTTGCTGAAGGTCACCTTGAAAAACATCATAACAATCTGTCAGAAAAGAATGCAGCTCTCCAAGTGTGCATTTCAGTGTGACATTATGCTTTAAGTAGTTGGAAATAGCAAAGAGAAGATGGATCAGATCCTAGGGTCTGTGCTTTTCCACCCAAAATTCTCTCTTTTCTGCAGTAAATACATATAAAGTAATGTTTTTGTCATTTCAATGGGATGCAAGGCAAGTTAATTATCAACACAAATCCAGCAAACATAATCTGGCACTTGCTGGTATTTTTTAAGTGCAAAATATCCAGACCCTCCAACTCTGCAGCAGGAAGAAGGTTTATACACAGGAATTATATTACCTCTTCAAGGGAAGGTGTAAAGAGCCAGAAGTGGTGCAGTGACTGTACAGCAGTGACACCCAGACTGGAAAGGCCCAAAGGCTTCCCCAAATAAATGTGGTGCTAATGCACAGCAGCTTCTGTGTCGAGGCTGATTATTTTTCTGGTTGAAGTATGTGATTATTTCTTATGAAAACAGAGCTACAGGAGAGCTAGCTGGAATTATAAATGAAATGTCATCCTCCTGTGGGAGGCAATAATGTCCCACTCACACCCAGCCCAGGGCTCTGTTTGAGGCTGGAAGTAGTACTGTCCTGAAGGTTACACACCTCATTCTCTGGACTTTCATTTCCTATAGGTGGCCATTTAATTCAGCTGTCCAGTACATGAATCCCATGCAGCACTGCTTGGATGCTGTAATTATGGCTACAGTAGAAGCACCAGGGCCAGAGACACAGAAATGATTGTACAGCATAAATGTAAAACAGTGAATGTGTTACTGGTGAAGAAAGCTGAGAGCCAAATGTTCTCCTAACCTGAATGCCTACCTGGGCTGCCTGTCAAAATCAAATATTGTCAGTGTGATCAGTTCTTGATTCATCATTGGCTTTGTGTGTCACACTGCTTGAGAGGAAAATGGGGAAAGCCGAGGATAAGTGGTGGACATTTGTCACAGGGTAAAAAAGCAGAGGTGCAGGACAATGCTGAACTTCAGGTAAGGATGATATCAGCTGTGACTGGGTATTTTTACCTGTGCTGGAATGGTGCTAATCTCTTGCCCCAAAGCTGCCAGAGGATGCTCTCAGGGAGCAGCCAGACCCTCCTTGAAGCAGAATCACAAAACACGAGCCAAGTGATTCACAGGCTGCCATCGAGCTGTCAGTCAGGAGGGGCTTACAATGGAAACTGTTGCTCAAAATGCCGTGGGAATGGGAAACATATGTTCCAGTGAGAAAAGACAATCAAACAACAAAGTGGGTGGCTGGGGAATTACAGCCACAACAGCGGCAAGAGCCGAGCCCTGCACAGAGCCCGGGGAGCGCCCGCGTCTGACACTCGGCAAACAGCTCCGAGTCTAATCAGCTGAGATAATTTCCCCAGTACTGGAGCCAGCTCCGAACATGTTCTGAAGGTACAAAACTGAAGATAGCAAGCCAAAAGCCCATTTCATGCTCAGTTGTTAGTGCAGGTTTGTGTCGTGGTGTCCTGCTGCACATGGAGCTGCCCAGAGGGACATCGGGGGCAGCAGCTCGAGCGCTGCCTTTGTGCCAGTGTGGCATCCAGGCTGTGTGGGTGGACAGGCATTAATAACTCCTCCAGTAAGTAGTTATTTGAGAACGGAAGGGGTGATGGATGTTGGAAATATGTTGGGCTGAGTGTACTTGAGGCTCTGTTTTTTGCCAAGATGTCAGTCTCTACACAAAAGCAGAGGTATTGCAGGGATAAACTCGAGTGCCCCGTTTGTCTCAGCACCTGGGGCTGCTGCACTGCAGCAGTAACTGTGCCATGTATTGGTGCACACAGCTTCCACACCTGTCAGGCTCTCAGCACTTCAGTTTCTCTGCTGTAGGAACACCTTCCACATCTGTCATGGCATCTATTCCAGGTCTTTTACTGGGATGGACCACCAAGAAATGCATAAAATTGGAGCAGACATGGCAAGAAATGCCCATTCGTTCTCCAGTGTGTGGTGCTGTGGGCGTGTTCAGGGTGATGGTCTCAAATTCCTGGTGTGTAATTCCTTGGCATTAGGCAGGGTCCCACCCCAGGATCAGGATGGATGAGGACATACAAGAGATGATGGTCTTGAAAGAGTATTTGTAGAAGCTTATATAAAAGATCATGAGCCCCAAAGAGTCTTGCATGAGGTTATTATAGCAAAATAGATTTGAAGAGTAAGAAGCTGGATTTGATGACACAAGATGCCCTTTCTAATCCTTTGTTCCTAGAGGAGGGGCCAACAGAGCTGGGGACTGTGCTGTCTTGCTCAGGGACATCAGAGAGGTGGCCTCACTTCATGTTTGTTTTTTATAAAATGATCCTGACCTCTGCCCCGGGTGCTCTGTGAGTTAGGAATGAAAAGCACCATGTGAAAGGCAGGCATTAGTATTGTTTGCAAGTGCAGGTTATTGAAAAAAGCAGATAATAAATCAGACAAATCTCTTTCTTGCTCTGGTAAATAATTTTAAAATTGTTGTGTGCAAGGCTTTTCTCCTTCCTCTGTTGCATGGGCTGTAGTAGGAGCTGCAGTGTGCAGTGTGGGGTTTAACACTAAACACTTCCCTTTGCCTATTGCTGTCAGTGGCTCCTGTCAGAACACACTAATGAGCACCTAAGTCGTTAGTAATAAACAGCCTCACATTTTGTCTTACTAACAAAGATCAAAGCTGCTATTATATGTAATGATCTGTTATGTTTGATGTTTCTCAGGTAACAAAGTGTTTGGAACACATCCCATGACACCAGAAAGTCCTCAGAAAGAACGACCTCATTCTCCAGTTCCCAATGGCCCTGGAGCTGCAGCTCAAAAATTTTATTATGTTCTACAAATATGGGATTCTTCCATGAAAAATTTTATTGGACCTTTGGATATCATCAAGGTTGAATTCCAGCTAAGACAACTAAACAGCACTGGTTCAAAATATTGCTCTGAATTGTAACTCATATTTTTCTGAATTGTGTACTTGGGAATGAATCTTTTTAAATTGTCCCTTGGTCTAAATAGAAATAAACTGCCAGGAAAATCAGGTAGCTACTGTGTTTAGGTACATTATAAAGTGCTTACTCCATGTTGTGCTCTTTGATTCAGTTATTGTATGTAGGCTGTTTTATCATAGAAAAATTAGATCTTTTAGTAGTGTGGCAATTCATACAAACCAAGACTTTATAACAGACTAGCCAAGATAAACTTGGAAAGCTATTTTTTCTTCAGATGGGTTCTATAACAAGAAATACTAAAGTTCCTGAGATCTTTCTTTTCTCTGTTCTTTTAATGCATTATAACAAGGCTTCTGGAGTTTTAAGTGATACAAAACCCTTCTGTAAAACAATTAATATGTAAAGTTTCTCATGGGATAGTAATCACATTAGGGTTAGGCTGGCACAAATGGCTGCTCCCAGCCACAAACAACGAGTGGGAGCCTCCCAGTGGAACAATCTCTCAGTCAGAAATTCTGTGTTCAGAACCCTGCACAGGAAGAAACCCACCATGGGTTTATTGTTGATTGCTAACACAAAACATAGGAAAAGAAGTCACACAACAGATGGGAGAGAGAAGAAATTACTCTGTAAGATTTGCGTGAAAAGAGCACCAATAATCCTCCTCTGGAACTGCAGAGAGAAAACAGCCAAAGCTTTCTGTGTCCCCCAAACTCGGGATGGAAATCAAAATGCCCCCAGGTCTTTCAATAAGAGTCATGCTGAGGGAGGCCATAGGGTGAGAGCCTACCTGAGGGCTTGAGGAGGTCATGGTCAGGTGCAAACAGAGCCTGGCAGAGCTCTGCCTGCCTGGCAGCACAGTTCAAAACAAATCCAAAACAAATCCAACTGCTCCATGGTAGTCCTGGAGGGTTACAGCCTGACCTGAGAAGTATGAAAATGCACAATCAGTGAGCTCTTATAATTTTCACTGGGTCTCTCTCTGCTCTGTACTGCAGAGCCATTCAATCCATTGGCCTGAAGTCTTTATGCTTGTCAAATATAAATAGAAATACTAGAGCAAAATCACTGATGTTTGATTCCAGTTTTTACTGTCATGCTATTTAAATATTTTTCCTGAAAACCACTTTGATTCAAAGACTTAAGTGTGGCCCCAATATTTTCCATTAGCCTTTTAAAAAACTGTACAGATTGTAACACTATTTCTTTTTCTGTGCAGAGTAAATGAAAAGTCCATTTTGATGGTGTCTGCACTTTTTCAGACCCTGAGCAAGGGCTGAATAAACAGGAAATGAAGGTCAGGGAGCAAGAAGTGACAGAGAAGGTAAGGTAAGCAGACAGAATGGGCAAAAATGCTGGCAAATAGGCCAACATAGATGGTTGTCCTTTTGCACTTTAGCATTTCAAGTAGCTGTGATTTCACATAGAAGGAAGACAATGGTTGTGCTGCTGGGGAGCACTAAAAGAAAAACCTTATCATCAGTTACATTTGCAAGGCATTTTCAAACCTGGTGCTCCATGGCTCCTCTTTATTATGGAATGTTCTGTATTAAGCCCGTGGCTGTGATGAGCGGGCGCTGCGCCAGCCGTGTGCACGGGGGCTGCAGAGCAGATGAGTGCTGAGCTCCATGCAAGATTTCATTTGTGTAAATGAGGAGGCTGTTATCACAGCACTAAAGGTCCTGTTTTTAAAAAAGGCCTCCTGTGACATTATGCACAAAACAACCTATTTATGCAGCATGAAAATATTTATGTGCTTCGCTCCAGCTTAAAAAGGGAATTTGCAATAGATGAGGGACATGAGAAAGGATTGGAGCGAGAGATAAGGAGAGATTAGAAAAGGCAGATCATGAAGTACATGACATCCTGCAGCAGTATGTGGAGTAAACCCTCGTGGTTTTTTTAGGATATGGACCTTGAAGATGGTGCCTGGATCATTTATATACTCCTTACAGACTCAATTTTCCACAGGCAGGGAGCTGCATGCAGAGATGCCATTGCTGGAAATGTGAGGAGTTGCAAAGACACTGATGGCCCTTGTAACCATTGTCCTTTTCAACCTTCATCTCTCACCCTCACGGGGGTTGTGCCTTTGGGCTGGGGAATGCTGCAGTGCTGAGCTCCCTCACCCAAAGCAGGAAACACAAAAAATCACCTGTGCAGGGGCTCAGATGGATGTGGCACGAGAGGAGTGATCCCAATGGGGTGGCTTCATAACAGGACAGAGCTCAGACTCTCATTCCCTGTCCTTACACAGAAGAAAATTTCCCAGATTTTTTCAATTCCTGAAGGGCTGCAAGGGCTTTGCCTGTGTGCCTCTTTTTCCATGAGTAATCCAGACATGGCTCAGCCACAGTTCTCTTCACTGACTCGTAGGAGAAGGCTGGGAGCTCCACACATCCCCTGACTGCCCTGAACAGAAATTGCAGAAGAGGTGTCTCAAGACATGCACAGGAGAACAGACAAGTTATTGGGAGCACACATCTGGTGGGGACACTTCAGCCCATGCCAGGCACCCCAAGTGCTCTCAGCAAAGGCTGTAAATGCAGCATGGGGGTGTTTGTTACTTGTCTTTCAGCAGTTCAGCATTGTTCTTGCTCCAGATGCAGATGTACCAGCTCCAGTTCTCTGTGGGACAGCTGATGCCACCCCAGGCAGCTCAAAATGGTTGTGTGCTGACATCAATGGGCTGGGGATGGGCCATTCCAGCTCCTGGAAGATTTTGTGTATTAATTCAGAAATCTATGCTGCTTCTAACCTCTCCCAGCACACATTCACCCACACCCCAGGTATCAGGCTCTCTTTTGATTCTGCACTCAAATAAGCCAGTGTTTTGTTTTTAATTAATGTTAATTTAGAGAAAGGAAAATGTTCTGTTGGTCTCTGTGGGAGCCTGACTGGGCTGCAGGCTGATGCTAAGACAGCAGGGCCTGGCTGGGGAGTCAAGGTCAGCTCCTGGCCTGTGACAATACCCTGAAATGTGGCCAGGGACTGAGCACTCCTGAAATAAAAATACCTGAATCCATGTGGGATCCAGGGTGATCTCATACCCAGCTGTAAAGCAATAAAAATCTTAATGCCCCAGTACCCACAGAGCTAATGAAAAGCTCTCAAGCCCAAATACACACATAGTGACAGCCATGAAAGTGCCAAAATAATTTCTATGCCAGCTCTCTGTGTCCTCCTGTCCACTCCCCACCTCTCACTGTCACTGTGGTCGATGGCTGCTGAAAAGCCTTGTCCAGCTCCTGCATCTGGTTCCTGATGGGCAGGCCAGCAGCTCTGTGAAGGAGAAAATGCTGCTGCTCATGTAAGCTGTCCTGTGTGTTGGCAGGGCTGTGAGTTTCAGAGCAGAGTGATATATTTCAGCTCTTGTGAAATTTCTGAATAATCAGCTCATCAAAAAATATCATGCAGAGTTCCCTTGTAGTCCTTTCCAACTTGCCACCTCTCCTTCCAATAGCTCCGTGGGGTGACCACAGCTTGGCAGAGCCCATTAGCAGAGCTCTGCACAATCACTCATGAGTGGAGCTGGCTGGAAAATAGTGTTCCCTCATGAAAAAAAAAAAAAAAAAAAAAAAAAAAAAGAAAAAAGATGAGTTGGGGCAGAGGGTGTGTTTGCCTTGGCATTTCAGGATGATTTTCCCCACTGCTCTCTCCAGAACCCTTTTCTGCTCCCCCACTGCACCTCACCTTTTTCCTCCTTTAGAAGGTGCCTCCAAGAAAATAAAAATTCAGCTTAAAGTAGCAAAGATATTAGATGCTGTTCAATCTGCTGCTGACTCCTCCTGGTCTCCAGGGCTAGGAGTGTCACTGCAGGATGGGCACCAACACACTGGCACCTTCTCCACCAGAGACTCCTGAGCAAGTTGTCTTTGGACCTCCATATTTTGCCTCAACAGCCCAGTTTCTTCTTTGGAGTTTCTTGAGAAGATATTCTTGAGACAGATTTCTCTCCTTGAGCAGCAGAGCAACCTGCTCTTTGGGCATGTGGGAGCTGTGGCTTTGTCTCTGTGCATGGTGAGATGGGGATGCTGGAAGGAGCTCGGGGAAACCTGCCCAGCAGTGCTGCAGAGACGAGGGGCTGAGCAGCCAGAGTCACTTCAGCTGCTCCTCACAGTGCTGGGCTGCCTCCAGCCATGTCCCCCTGTGCTTTCCCATTCATTTTAACACCTGTTTCCAAGTCCCAGGTGATCATTGCTTTGGCTGGGAAGAGCAGAGCTCTGGCTGTGTCCTCCAACAATGCTCAGTGCTCACACTTGGGGAGAAGGCTGGGCTGGCTGCAGAGCCCCTAAGGGCAGGTGGCCAACAACTCCTGCAGAGGAAGGTGGTGCAAAAATCAATGGTTAGTATGTTAGGATTGAAGCAGTGGCATGAAAACCTTGTACAACTGAGATTTTTTTTTTTTTTTTTTTTTTTTTTTTTTTTTTTTTTTTTTTTTTTTTTTTTTTTTTTAGGTCTGTGGTAGCTGCATTTTCTGTGGCACTTTGTGCAACATGGCTTTGGTAGCTGTGTCCCACTGCAAGCCCCTGTGTGGGACACTGCATCCCTCAGTGAGCAATGGCTCCAGCACAGGTTCCTGCACTGCCTGTCCCCCCTTGGACCTGCTCCACCCAGACACAGCTGCTGAGCATTTGCTCTGTCCCTCTCTCCTTGTGTCACCATATCTTCCTGCTCAGGCTTTTGTCATTTCTTTTGTCACCATAGTGACAGGAAAAGAGTGATGATTGCTGGAGTAATTTCCCATATTAGCCAGCACTGGCTTTTCAGCCTAAATCAGTGCTTCATTTTCCCTGTGCTCTGGCTGAGCATCACTGGAGCATCATTGAGGAGAGGTGGCAGAGGGGCTTTGGTGTGCTGTGGTGCTGCCAGTGCTCCTGTGGGGCAGCCAAGGCAGGGACAGGGCCTTCAGATCACCTCCTGTCCCACCAAGAGTGCAGAGAGAGAAGGGGAAGACAAGAAAATGTATTTGCAAAGGTTTCTCCCTGAGTGCATTTGCTCAGTCTCATGGTCAATAAAAGCAGAAATTTGGGGACTTCCATCTGTCCTGGGGCACATGCCTGTCTGCAGGACAGGAGGAAGAGCTCCCCAGAGGTAACTGCTGTCCCTGACTGATGTAGTGAGTGGGAAAAGACCCCCTGTGCCCCCAGTCTGTGCCCTGTGCCCTGCACAGCCCCCTGCAAACCAGGGCTGGGTCCAAAGCTGGGCTCCCAAGGGGGTGACAGTGCAAAGTCCTGCTCTCTCCCAGGCCTCATCAGCCATGCAGTGCATCTGAGACACCCAGCACACACACACAGATACATAAAAATCAAGAGCATTAAGTAAGCAAATGTGTTTAAATAGCAAACAAGCTACTGGAAAGCAGAGAAAGGTCACAAAATGTGAAATGAAAGCAGCTCTTCTGTTCCCTGTGCCAGCAGTGCTGGTGCTGCCTCAGAGGATATATTAAGAAGAGTCAACCTTCATTTTGAGCACACTGCCTTTTGTCCTTCTATCACAACATTAACATTATCCCCACATAATTTTATGTATTTAATTTTACAATAGACTGTGTCAGTGAGCACTGCCTGTAAATATTTGATCACCACCGTTCCTCTAGGATTATCTTATCAAGAGTAAAGATATTAAAATAGAAATCTTGTCATATTGCCGCCTTTATACTTCCAGCCTGAGAGTTGATTGACAGAAAATGAACTGCCCAAACTAGCTGTAAAGTGTCTTTTCACTGAGAGTTTTAATGCCAGAGGCAATAGAAAAAGTGGTTAGCTACTGATTGGAAACTTATGCCTTGCTGTAGTTATGGAGCTTTTGTACTGAAGATTAAAAAATATGAACCTACTAGGGGTATTTTTACAAGTGTAAAATGGTGTTGGTCTTTTTGTATCTTTTTGCCATTACTAATGAGCCTTAAAAAGAGACTTTCCTTTTTTTCCTGCACTTGAATATAAGATGTAGCTTCACTGCAGCTCACAGACACAGGCTGAAGTTTTGCAAGAATAAGCTCTTGACTTACCTAATCTACAAAATTTCTTTTTGGTGATAAAATAGCTTGCAAGCCAGGACTAAATATTCTTGTCTAGCCTGAAATATCAAAGCACTGTGGACAAGTCACGGTGTCTATTTATGGGCAGTTAAAGACACACCAGTAATGCTGTTTTAATGTCACAAAATTGTGCTGAAATTGTCGTGTGTCTGAAGAGCACCAGGCTGCAAATACACAGCTGGTCCCTGAGGGCTCACTCAGCCTGTGCTCCAGCACGGATCAATGAGAGTTTTTGCTGGAGTAAGGACCCAAGTGCCAATTCAGGAAGGTACAGCACGAGCAAACTTTAATCACAAGCTCAGAAATCAATAAAGACAGAAGCTGGCTGGGCTGAGGGGATGGGGGGGTGTGGGTCCCATATTTCTGCAGCTCCTGCACCCAGGTGGGAGCTGGGGCAACAGTTCTGGGCAGCCTGAATAAATCTGGCTTGTCCTGATCCTGGGGGGCAGGAGGGGGTGGTTAGTTCATAGATCTGTCCCATTGCAATAACAAACTGTAGCCACCAGCATTAGATCCCCCAAAGTCTTCCAGGCATTAACAAAAATGTTATTTTGGGATGGCTGAGGCTGGTGGGGCTAGAGGCAGCATCCTGGAGCATTCTGCTTTAGCTAGAGCATCCCTCCCACTATTTTCCCCTCCAACATGAACAATAACTGTGTGAAATTAAACTAATTCCATGTCCAGCAGCCCATTGTTGAGCTGTCATAAAGGGATTTATATGGGTGGTCCCACTAACAGCAGTGGGTGGTGCCCTCCATGGTCTCCATGGACTCAGAATGTAGAGAAGCTTGTTCTAACATTTCACTCATGAGAAAGGTCAAGAGCTGTGCTTTTTGTTCAGAGTGCTCAATATATTCAATTAAAATATACTGCTGTGTTCATCAGCTATTAACTGTCTTTGCAATAGCTGTAATTAAACAGGTACTTCCCTGTGAAAGGAAATCTTTCAAGACAAATTCTGACATGGGGAGAGAGGAGAGTGGGAATTTCTTCAGTGTGGGTTTGCTTTCTGTCTCCACATGAATCCCTCAGCCACGGGGTGTTTTCCTTTCCCTGCTGTTGGAGCAAGGATGTTGGAGGTGATGGGCTGGCCAGATCCAGCCCTGGCACATCCCTTCACTGGGGGTGAGCTGAGCACCAGCAGTGCAGGAGGCTTGGCAGCCATGGGGGAATAAAAACAGCCAGGCAGTTTCCTCAACCAGGCAATTCACTTGCAGAAACAACATTTACAAGTTCCACTTGGAGCCTCAGGGATAAGAAATGGAGAATGAGAGAAGTCAGCTGCTCAGGAGAGTTTAACAAACTCAGATTTTAGAGAGTTTAGCAGCTGGTGGCTTCCAATGCAATGGATGGAAGAGTCAAAAGCCACACTCCGCTTTGAAAACTTCCTCCAAAAAGCCTGAAATGAAGAAAAAACCCCAAAGGGCAGACTAGAGGAAAGCAGAGGAAGGAACTGAAGGAAGCAAAAAGAAATTACCTGAGCCAACTGTTCTAATTATATACACACAGCAGTCAAACAGTGATAGCAATTGTTGGCACTCTCAGGATGGATAGCAGGGAAATGGGGATACAGTGGAAAATAACACATATTAAGGAATTAGTACTTGATTATGCTAAAGAAGGGGGTGTGTATTTACATTAGTCAGAAATCAGGCATGCAGAGAGATGGGTGACAGCAGGAAGAAGTATAGCAAGAAAACCAGAGTATGGTTGTGACAGGTTTCACTGGTAGCTGTGAACAAGGGGCTGCTGAGCCAGGTGTGATACCACCAGCATTGCCTGATTATGTCCCAGCTTTTTGCATCTGACAACATCCAACAGGCAGCTGCAGAAGCCTCCAGGCACAGGGATGGAGCAGGGCACGAGGAAATTCAGAGCCTTGGTGCACCACGTGCAATAAACTGAGTGTGCTCCCTCTTGCCATGGGGCTTTGGGGGACAGACCCATGCTGTATCAGGTGATTTTGACCTCCTGTGTGTTCATAGTCTTTCAGTAAAATATCCCAAATCTCCTTGTTGTGGCTTCTTTGCCATCATCCCCACCAGGTCCTCTCAGCAAATGCCTTGTTCCTCTGCTGAGGCCATTAATGCAGATAGGGAGTGATCAAAGTAAGCTGCAGCCCAGTCCTTGAAAAAGCTCTCTTACCATTCCTGGGCCCTATTAGCCAATTCCTCACCTATTTCTGAGTCATTTAATTAATCCCCATCTTCTCCAGCACGACTTACACTGTTAGATATTCAGAGCACAAAGGCAGGGGATTCACTGAAATCCTGGAGGAGGAGAACTGTTGGATTTCCTTTATCTACAAGATCAGTTAGGGATTTCAGGTTAATCTTGCTTGATAAATCATGTTGCATTTTATCCCATTTGCCTTCATGTCTCTGTAAATGGTCTTTCTCTCAGAAAAATGTGACCAAGCTCTGAGTACTGAGCCCTGATCACTCAGCAAGCCCTTCTTAAACATCTGCAAAACATGAGACACACTCCTTGTGCACAATCCCACCCCTGAGCTGACAAGATGGTCAAACACTCATCTTGAAAACTTCAGGAGAAAGACTGCCCACTCTCTGCTGCTGGGAATCCTAGCCTGCTCCTTAGGTTAAAGGATTAAAAAACCCCAAAAACCAAAAAACAACAACTACAAAAAAAAACAACAGCAAACTATGTAAATACCCCAAAAATATCCTGTTGCAAGTTGACCAGAAGCTATAAAACCCAGCTCAGCATGGGCTCATGTGTTTGGGATTTCATCTCTGCACATCTTTCTCAACCTCCAGTTTTGCATTCAGTTCCTTTCCCATGCTGCCTTTAGCCCATATTCCAAATCTTCCTCCTCATTCAAAGCCAGGTATTTTTCCTGCTTTGAGGAAGAGGCCACATAACCTCTCCATACACTCCTGCCCTGTGCTCTGAGCCAGCAGCCCTCCAATCTGCTCTCCTTGGTCTTTCTCATGCCCTGTGTTTGTAGAAGTTGTGCATTTGAATAGTCTTTCCAAGGTCCAAATCTAAGAGTGTCCCTTCATCCTTCCCCTCCTGACCTATTCACACAACTCACTTTATTGCCAAAGCTTCTTTCATTATGCCACTTAGATTCTGCTAATTCTCACACTATTTAGGAAGATATTTTTCATCCAATTCTGCTTCCAGTTCCTTGATAGAAGTTTTTTCCTTTTAAAGTGATCTGGAGCAGGTGGGGACCTGCTTGCTGTGTGACTATGCAGATGGTGGAGTTGCAAAGCTCCTTGGGTGGTCGAGCGCTTCACAAATTTGGAACCAGAGATATAAAAAAAAATGACCAAAAGGAAAGTCTTTCCAGGGAGCACAAAATCAGCATAACAGCTTTGGCTGGCTGTATGTAGACAGGAACGTTGCACTGCCTTGAGCTGCCCAGGTGTGTGTGCCCAGCTGAGTTTTCCAGGTGCTGCCCCATCCTCAGTCTGCTGCAGCAGCACTCACAAGCCCCACTGAGCCCTGAAACCAGAAGGGAAGGGAAAGCTGAATTCAGAGCCTCTCCTGGAGTAAACCAGCCTGCAGATGATAAACAAACCATCATTGTATGTGCTATAGACATTAACAGAAGATTCCTAGTCAAATCCAGCATCCCTTTCCACCCCTGGGTGTCCTCTGCAAAGACCTGGCCCTGCAGCAGGGATCTGGCTCTGCCCTGTCCTCAGCCACTCTCCAGAGTCACTTTTGGACTGGGCTGAGTCACTGTCAGTAAAACAAGAGGGAAAATTAACAAGACAGCAAGCCTTGGGTGTGTGCACACCTGTGCATCTCCCACAGGACAGACTGCAGCACACTCCATGTTTATCAGGTCTAAACACAGACAGATGCCAGGAAATGCTCAGAGAGGCGGCAGAGGGGGAATTGAAATCTCATTGCTTATAGAGTGGCATCGAGGGACAGAGAAATAAATACAAATGCTCAGGCACCAGCTCAGCCAAAGGTGTTCTGGGCACTTAGTCACAGCTCCCTGAACAGGCAGGGCTGCAGCAGCAGCAGCACCAGCCCTCAGAGATGGGGGCTTCCCCCAGACCTACTGGGTACTGCTGAGCACAGCTGAGCCAAGCACCAGAGCCATACTTACATCCCCAATATATAGAGATATAGATGATAGATAGATATAGAAGGTGTTTATACACACAGGTATGCACATATCTAAACTGCAATGCTTTTTAATTCCTAAAATGCATGCACATATATTCATATGCATATATATATGCTAGTTGTATATATACATAGAAAGACCTTTTAAAAGGTCATACATATATGCATATGCAAATATAACACTTTTCTAAACATATGTATACACATATATATTATATTATCATATATTATATTATATTATATTATACATATGTATTAAATATTTCATATAAACATAAGTATATAAAGGTCTTTTAGAGGGTTATATGTGAATATATATATTTATATGTGTATATAATTATATTACATAAAGTTATTATAGCAATAGATATGATTAAAAATACAAATACTATAAACCATTAAACTACCTGATACTATAATGCATCTCAAGGTGTTGAGGAGTCAGTGCTGGGGTGTAATGGAGGGGGAGAAAAATTGGCCATGATGCATCTGATATCAGCCCACTTAGTGCCAGGAGAAACCACCCAAGTGCAGACACCAAATTTGCACAATTTACTTTCAAACTCACCAGTGGCTGCATTTGGGTGTGACAGGTGCCCTTGCACCTCTGTGTTCCTGCTCCCCCCATCAGGAGCTGTGCTGCCTGTCTGTCTGTCTGTCTGTCTGTCCAGCTGCTGTGTGCTGGCTGCTGCCAGAGGCTCCCACTCACATGTGCAGATGGGACAGAGGAGCTGTCATGCCTTGACATTTCTCTCCTTCTCTGGCAAAGGGATCCTACTGAAGGAAGTGAGAGAATAACATGAAAACCCCAGCCTGAGGCTGACAAGCAAACTGACATTTAGCAAAAAAAAAAAAAAAAAAAAGTAGGTGAGGTGGGAAGAAAAGCCTGGGTGGGTGGTGCAGATTTTGTCTGTGGCTGCAAATCTTTTGGGTGAGCCTTTCTGACTCCACAAATGCACTTGCAGACACTTCCAGTCCTAAAATGCCAGGACAGGTGTTTCCCCCTCTTTTTGCTCTCATTAGCAGCTCTCCCTGAACTGCAGCAGCTCTCCCTCACCCAGAAGAGCAGCAGGGGAAAGTTTGGGGAAAGTTTGTCACCACCTTCAGCTCCAGCAGCAAAAGGAGATGGGCAAGCAAGGGTTAAATAACAATTTATTTACGAGTGACAGGGCCAGGCAGGAACCTGGAAGGATTTTTTTCCAATTTTCATTAGGTGACAGACACTTTATGGGCAATTCTGCCATCCTTGGGAACATCAGTGTGAAATGGAGAACCTGTGGCATTTACAAGCTGAAGTTTCTCTTTTTCTACTTTATTTTGTCATTGAGGACAAATTCCAAAACTAAGCCATGAATGTTTTTAACCAGGAGCACCTCCAGCCTGTTTTTATGCCAGCTCTGACTCTGGCTGGTTAGACTCACTGCTCTGTGCAGCAAGGCATGGGTTGAGCTGCTGGTGGACAGCACTGCTTTCCACCCAAACTATTTCTCACTCACTTAATTATATCCTGCACTTACACTTTTACAAGGAACAGATGGGAAGGCTTACCTTGGGACAGATACATTATGTATACAGCATTAACTTCACACCCATACAGTCCCCATTTTAATTACACAGCCAGTGGGGGGACCCAGGATAGTTTGCTGGCAGAGCAGTTGGTTTCATTAGCAATTCCCAAGACCTCAGCTGTCTGCAGCATCCTCACTCATGCACTGGAGATCCAGCCCATGCCAGCCAAGCATGCACTGCCTGACTTCTGGGCAAACACCCCAAACAAGCAATTGCCAGTGCACACCTCTGGGCTGGTACAAGCTCCAGCCTGAGTTTGATCTCAAACATTAGTATTTTGGAAAAACCTTAATGTGATATGAAATGTGAGGCCAAAGGATATTGAAAGGACATGAAAGACAACTTGGACGTACATCACTGAGGAAGTTTGTTTGATCTCTGACCCCTGTCAGGGAAACATCACTGTGACAGGTCCCTGCAGGCTGCATCTCACTGCTAATAAAAGCCTTACAGCAGCTCTCAGAGAAGGGGTTTGATCAGAGCCTCTGTCTGGGTTTAACAGGTGGCAAAGCACGAGGCAGTGTTGGTTTGTCAGTGCCTTACAAGCTCAGAGTGAGTGAACAGGGCATGGTGCAGCAAAGGGCACTGCTGGGTGCTGGGTGGCATCAACAGGGGCTCCACCAGCAGAGATAAAGGAGTCATTATCCCACTTTACTCAGCACTAGGGAATACTGTGCTCAGTTCTGGGCCTGTGGCATAAAAAGGATGTGAACAGGCAGAGAGAATCCAGAGAAAGGCTGCAAAGGTGAGCCAAGGACTGGGAAGAGCTGCCATGAGAGGAAAGGCTGAGAGAACTGGGTTTGTCCAGCCTTGAGAAAAGCAGCCCTAGGGAAGGAGTTTACAGCCATGCTCCACTATTTAGAGGTGGCTACAAAGAACTCAGAGACTCCCTTTCCACAGGAGTCATAGGGAAAAGGGAGGGATAACGGGTACAAAGTACTTCTGGGAAGATTCCAACTAGATAAAAGGAGAAAAATTTTCACAGTGGGAGCAATCAGCCAGTGGAATAATCTCCCTAGGGAAGTGGTGGATTGCACATTGAGATTGGACACTTTTTAGAGTCAGCAGGACAGGGTGATGGACCATCTTGTCTGACACTGCTTTTGGCAAGAAATGTTGGGCCAGGTGATCCTTGAGGTCACTTCCAGCCTGGTGCTCTATGATTTGACACATCTCCTCTTTGAAGTGACATAAGAAATGTCCTTTTGCACATGCTACAATAAAGCAGGGGAAACTCTAAAAGAGCAGCATTTAATCCATCAAACCCACTGCATCACACCCAGGCAATGAGATTGCTTCTGCAGTTGTTCCTTCCCAAGGTGAACTGAAAAAAGGGCCCTTTTCCTGCTTTCTCCTTTAAAATTTTTCCAGGTGACAAGTAGCTTTCCTGAACCCTTTCCCCACAGCCACTTCTTGTTAGCAGGGCTGCCCTTCTCACTGCCCAGGGTGCAGCCACACCGTCCTCTGGTTCCAGCCCAGGAGAAAAACCATCAATAAAAACGTCAGGTGAAATTAAAATTGTCCTTATGAGTTATTCTATGACACGAGCTAGCACTGGCTATATTAAATCTTATTAATTAATATTAAATTAATTCTTTTCCTTGCCTATAAACACAGAGTGTTACTGTGGAGCACAGAAGCAATTGTTATCTGGGATGCTTCAAGGTACAAGTTTCAGAGCCACAAAAGCTGCATATTTGTTAGAAACAGAATGACAAATCTGTCACTGCAAGACCCACTCTACCAGGACAAGAAAAATCCTGAATAAACTGCAATAGGTCAACAATTTGCCAGAAATATCAGCTGAATCAGGAACCTGAGGTTTCATCTCACTGGAACACTACTTATTATGTGCACAAAGAGCACTAAGTCAGCAGAGCTCTGTGTGTTACTTACCGAGGGGCCAGCAAGGCATGGCTCATGATTCACTACCTTCCACTCACTCAGCCTTAATTCTTTGCTTAGTTACTGCTCCTCTGCTTTGGGAATGGGTGAGGAAGGGCTCGGGGGGAGCTTTGAGAATGGTGGGACAGGCAAACTCTCTGTTGCAGCTCTGCCCTTCTCAGTGGCAGCTGATGGAGCACAGCACTGACTGCTCCTCACTGCCTGCGAGTGAGGCAGAAAGTAAGAGAGCAAGTCTGTCTTTGGGGAGATGTTCTTCCAGGCAGCAGTGCTTTGGCAGGTCTGCATGCCCTTGCTGTGCACTGCCCACATGGCTGCTGTGGACAGGGGTGGCTGCCTTATTCCCACAGGGTCCAGCACCACTGGGCCATGCGTGCTATGAATGGGTCCATCAGTGAATAACAAGTCACCAGCTCTCTGCCAGCTGCTCTCCAGGTCATGGCTGTGCTCCTTCAAGAGTCAGAAACACTCTTGCTCTCCATCCCTCCCAGGGTGACTGCTGATGCCATTTATTCAGGTCACAGCTTTCCCAGTGGTCCTAGGAGACCTGGAAAGCAAAGCTCTCAAACAAAAGCCTTGGTGGCCTTTTGAAAAACTCATCTCTCTGTTTCCCTTCTCAAAGTAGAAAAGAGAAAAAAAAATGCCCCTTTACTGAAGTTGTTATGCAGTGAGTCATTTGCAGCACAGAGGAGAGGGCAGCTTCCCTCTCTGCGCCGCAGTGATTTGACTAATTGCTTCTATCTGCTCCAGCAGAGGAGCAGCTCCTGCAGCCTTTCTGCTGGGTGAGCCCTGTCTGTCAGCAGCAGAGGAGGGGGAAGTGAAGGGAAGCAGCGTCCTTCTGCTTTGAGTGGAGGCATTTTGTCTGTTCCCTACCCCTGCTGGGTGGCAGGTCCCAAAATCGAGCTCAATGAAAAACACTGGGGCCTCAAAAGTCAAGACTGGGTAGACTGGTTATTCTGGGGCTGTCACACAGGGGTTCATGTTCTCCTGACAGTCACAGGGGCCCATTTTACACCAGCCCATGTCTCCATATCCCTGGGCTCTGTGGCTGCTGGGGGGCAGGACAAGGAGGATGCACAGCACATCCCTCTGGTGCTCCCAGCCATCAGAGCCTCCCCCGGGATTGGGCATGGACCCATCAGGTTTCAAGGGAAACAGATGGAGTTTTAAGGAAATATATTCTTTCAGCTTACATCTGATGAGTTCTTGTGAAGGATTTGGGGGCTGAAGGGTCACAGGTCCCACTCCAAAACATCACCCAAAACATCTGGTCAGAGAGTGAGGACGGGGACACACATGGGGCTTCTTCCAGCACTTCCAAAATGCTACAGTCTCCTCTGAGCTGCTAAACAGGTCCCACAGCTGCTAATTGGAGGTGCATGTTATTAAAGAATATTAAAAGGGAAAGGCAGCCGAATATACAGACTGATTATATTTCTACACTTGTTCAAAATACAACTCTGATTTTTAATTATAGTGGATCAAAGGAAGGAACCACATTAATCCAATGTAATCACGTGCAAGTTGAGTTGATAACAACATTGTATTTAATTGGCAGTAAGCTCAGGCAATGGTAAATACAAATGAAAAGCACTGACACATTCTGAAGACTAATTAATATGACAGACTGGTAGCAAATGTGTTGTTTATTAATACTAATTTCCAGTGGCTGGTTCAACACCATTTTGTTGCCACAATCCCCCAGCTGTGCCCATCAATGCATGATATTTAAAGGGAAAAATTAAATATTATTTATTTTAAGAAGGAATAAAGAAGTTCAAAGATAATTAAATTATGCATTTCAAACACCAAGTTGCAGATAAAGAGCTTTAAAATACAGGATTTTTCTCTTTCCCCTTGATATGTGCATATAATTCACATTAATGTGCTACATCAGTGACAGAAGACACTTCTTTCTCTGTACATTTTAATGCAGTTAACAAATGGGGATTTTTTTTTCAGGGCAGACACAACTCTCAGTGAAGTAAACAGAAGGATTACCCTCAGGACCCTGCCAAAGCCCAGCAACTCATTGAAAAATTTCCCTTGACTCCCATGGACTCTCAATCATATTCTAAGCTTTTCAGATCAAGACCTGTTATTTTCTTTTTTCATTCTTAGCAAGTAGCTAGCAGAAATGAAGACCATTAATTCAAGTAACATCTTTTAAATACAGTGTCCTGAAAGTTTGCTAAGGCTTTCCAGAGATTCGTGTGCATTAAAATTCTCCTACCTGACTGCACCACCTTCCCCAGCTGGTTATGGACTGTAATGGCACATATTTGTCACACCTTGTTACAGCCTTGGTCAATAGAATAATGGAATAATCAATCATCTATATTTTAGGGTGAGACAAAATAAATACAGTGCATAATAGTCAATCAGGTCTTCACCAAGGAAAAGTTGAACAATTACAGTGGTTGTCAGTGGTAAACTGCCTATGATAAGTATGCAAACATTGACCCCAAGTGTTACACTGAGAACATGGAAATTAAAACCATCTATCTTACTTGATTCAAAGTCTCCCAGATAACAAGGGTGGTATTTAAGGAAAACCTCAGCTGGACTTGGATTGCTTCTTTCTTTTAGATTAGAATTAAATTCAGTCAAAATTTAGAAAATACTGGTTTAATTAAAGATACTTCACTAGCTCATAAATTATACATTCTCTGTCCTGTTGCAAAGTGTAAGTTTGATATTAGGTGTCAGAGCTGCAGAGAATTCCTAAAGGTTAGTTCACATTTAGGTGCTGTATAAGCAGACTTTTGGGAAAAAATGAGTAATTATTGAAGTTCCCAAATTGCTACCCCAGTGTGCTCAGCAAGTGCAGTCTCCCAGATTTCAGCAGAAGTTGTGTTTTCTTCAGAGGCTTAGTACTAACATGCAAAATAAGATGGTCAAAAGAGACCTTGGCCAAAAGCAGACATTGGCATAGAATCAAGCATGAAATATTAATAGATAATCATCTAGAAACTAATTACAAAATGTAAAATGTCCAGCTATCTTGCACAGATCACTGCAAGGAAGAGTGTTTCAGTTTCATTAGCACAGCAGCAGAAGGAGAACCCTTGCAAAGTAGTTTTCTGAACTTTCTACTGCTCATACCAATGCACATCTATGCTCGATAAAGCAATATTCATTTAAATTAGCAGCATTAAAAAATAACCTAACAGTGAAGGTAATAACTCACTGAAACATACTTGTCTTGGTTTCAGCTGGTATAGAGTCAATTTTCTTCTCAGTAGCTGGTACAGGGCTGTGCTTTGGAGTTAGGAGGAGAATAATGTCAATAATGCAGTGATGTTTTACTGTTGCTAAGCAGTGCTTGCTCTGAACCAGGGACTCTTCAGTGTCCCCTGCTCTGGCACTGAGCAGGTGCATGAGGAGCTGGGAGGGACCATGGCTGGGACAGCTGTCCTGACCTGGCCAAGGGGATATTCCATATGCTCAGTGTATTAACTGGGGGAGCTGCTGATTGATGCCTGGGGACAGGCTGAGCATCCATCTGTGGGTGCTGGGAGATTCTACTGTGAATCACTGGGAATAAAACCATCCTGGTTTTTATTCCACTCCCTGTTTTCTTTTCACAACAACAACAACAACAAAACAACATGTTATTATTATTATTATCATTATTATTATTAATACTATTATTGTAAATACTGCTATTATATTTTATTTCCATTATTAAACCTTACTTATCTCAACACATGAGTTTTACCTCTTTTCCAGGTCTCCTGGCAGGGCAGGGAGTGAACAAGTGATTGTGTGGTTCTTATTTGCCAGCTGGGATTAAACTATGTCAATGCTATAGATACAAATAAGGAAACAAAACAAAGAAATATTGAGAGCAATGCCTTTCTAGAAATGCTGGATTCCAGTGCACACTATTGGGTCATCTCTAGAAACACAAACCAAAATGAAATGGTTGCTCATATAAAAGTGGGAGACTTTGTGACTAGCTTTGAACTCTAAATCTCATCTTAAAATGTACTTGGTTAAAATAAATTAAAATTAAATTTAATGGGAGTTAGCCAGACTCAGATTTAAGCATGAATCAAAAAGTCATCCCTGAACTCTCCATCCTTGCACTGCTCCGTCAGCAATAGTGCCAAATTCTCCTGCCAGCCTCTCCACACCAGGAGTTGGTTTGTGCCAGCCCACATGGCTCTGGCAGCCCTTCCCCTTCCTAACTGCAAGGCCAGGTTACAAAATGCAGCCTTACCCTGAGTGAATTAACTCATGAATTTAATGTCAAGCTTATGCCCCACCTGTGCCCCGCCCATATCCACTGTGGTGAGCAAAGGGGCACAGCCATATCCACCATCAATGGTCTCTGCTGAAAAGGCTGCCACACTGCAAAGGCTGCCATTGCAGCCCAAAAATAACAAAACCCCTGACAAACACTCCCTTTGAGAGTGGGGCTGCCCTGGGAAACATAGATCCCCAGCACCTTGTGACCAGGAACAGCAGCATTTCCAATCAAGGTGCCTCCAACACACACTGGCAAAAGCTTGGCACTGAGACAGTGGGTAGCAGAGGAACACTACTGGAGATGAAGATGGGTAAACTCCCAGAATCCAGGGAATTTGGAGGAGAACTAGAGACATTATTGGTTTGCAGCATTGCCGAGAGGCTCCCTTGCTGCCAGGCAGCTCTGGCACTCAGCAAGATGAAACCCTCCATGCAAAGAGTGTCTGGGATTGCCTGAACCAGCACTGAGGACACACATCAGTGCATCCTGAAATGGTTAGAAAAGCTCCTTAGTTATTGACCCAGCAATTAGCAGCCTGCTGATGTCAGAACAGGGAGCAAAGCAGCTCTCAGCTGCATCTACCACAATGTGGAGCTTTGCAGAGCCACAGAAAATCCCTCTGAGATGGTCCAAAACCCCAGAGCTGATTATTCAGATAAGCCAGGGTGAGGTAAGCTCTGATATCATCAGAAAGGGTGCAAGGCACTGTCACACGAGGGAGAGAGATGGGAAGGATGTGAACTCTATCTAAGCAGTCCCACAGTGAAACAGTTTGCAGAGAGTGCACAACTTAGTGACAGCTCTCTGTGAGCAGCTCCTTTGATTGCACTGCTCTGTGAAGGAGCACTTGTCACTTTTTATTGAAGGAGAGGGAAAGAAAGCAAAGCAGTTTGTTGCCAGGAGAAAAGATGCCACTCACTTTAAGTTAAAATATAGAGAGTTGCAATGCCCTGGCTGCTGGTGATTGAGGACTAGCAGAAGTGTGAAGGAAGTATCAATGCAGGGCAAGAAAGAGAAAACAGCAAGAGACTAAAGGAAGCACAGAGCAGGGAGGGATGAGGCTCAGACTCCCTGTGTGTAGCTGGGAATGCCTGACCATGCATGACAGGCAAACAGCAGCTGCATGCCCTTCAAACCAGCAGCTCCCATCAGGCTGAGGCAGGATGCTGCTCCCAAACACCTGTGAGACACCTGGACTGGGATAAGACCCAGACTCAGAATGACCCACTGCAGAGGAGCTTCTAAAATCCTCCCTAATAAAGTGCAGTGGGTTGTTTTGCATTGCCATACTGTGGCTGGTCCCTGCTTACAGCATTATCCTCACCCAGCAGGGATGAGCTCTAATCCAAATGGGGAAAAGCACAGCCTGTCCTGCAGCCTCTGCCTTCCCACATCAGCAAGCTCAGTGAAATCCACCTTGCAGAGCTAGAAATCCCTCACCCCAAAGCAAGAGTATTAAAGCTTTGTGATTGTATCTCTGTAACCCAGCAAGCAGAGGAAAACAACCTGGAAAAGGTACAAAAACTCAACAGGAGCAGCCCCTTCCCCCCCTTCATTTGTCAGGATTCTGCTTGTTCAAGATAGTAATCAGCAAACAGAAAACCCTGCACAAAGAGGCTCCAGTGGAGAATGCCCAATTTCCCCTCAGCCTCTGGTGCTTCTGCTGAGACTTACTGTGGAATATTAAAAGCACAAGAGATGACAGAAGTAACTGCAAAGATGGAGGAAATGACTCTGCAGATATAGAGGAGAACAAAAATGCAAGGCAATATTACAGTATCCCAAGTACCACAAGGCAAAGGATTTCCCAATGGAACTAGGAAAATTGCTATTTAACAGCTGGATCCTGTAGAATAACCAATTTACTTCCACAGTTTTTGTACTTATAGCAAAGCAGAAAATATTAATAGCTACAGTTTTCCTAAATTCAGCTTCATTCTTGCCCTATTTGTCAACACAACTGGTGCAATTTCTGGCAAGACTCTTAGACTGTGCTTCCTCACCCACACTTTGTGACATGTGTTGCAATTCCAGCTACTGGTCCACTGGCAGAGAGCCTTCAACCCAGCTACCAGGTTTTAAGGATCATATTCCTGGACAATAGAAGCACAAGTCTGATGAGGAGTAACAGGGAACTGGGGGTTTTAGCCTGGAGAAGAAGAGGTTTAGGGGAGATTTTATCCCTCTCTGAAAGAGGCTGTAACCAGGTAGGGTTTCATCTCTTCTCCCAAGAAAAAAACAACAAGACAAGATGAAATTTCCTCAAGTTGTGCTTGAGTGGGTGTTAGGCTGGATATCTGGAGCTTGGGAATCTCTGCTCTGGTGCCTGGAGCATCTTCTCCCTCTCTTTCTTCCCTGACCTTGCTGTCTGCAGAGCTGTTTGTCTCACAGATGCTCCCTCCTCACTCCAGCTGCAATCCTGCAGGGTTTGGTTTTGTCTGCCCTTATCAAACTTGTCCCAGAGGCATTGCCACCATCCACCACCACTGATGGGCTCAGCTTTGGCCAGTGGCAGATCTGTCTTGGCTCTGTCAGACACTGGGGAAGCTTCTAGCAGCTTCTCACAGAAGCCACCCTTGCAACCCCCCTGCTACCAAAACCATGACACAAAACCCTGATATGATTGCATAATTGTAAGATTCTAAGTGTAGAAATCACAAATGGTTTATCTGTCCTGAACTGATGATGGATAAAGTCACTAAAATCCCATATCCATCCACTTTAGAGGCATTAAAACATGATTAACATTGCGTGCTGCAATGGAGGGAAAAGCAGAGGAGCTGACTTTTCCTTGTTTCTAGTCATGCTGTATTTTTCTTTTCCTATGAGCACAGGGGCTCTCTCAGATTCCACAGGGGTGCTGCTAATGCCCGGGTGTGTCTCATGGCAGCACACAGCCATCCATCCCAGCAGTGGAGAGCAATTCTAAGGAGTTACACACACATTTGGCAACAGGCAGTACCAATGTCACCTTCCAAACAGCAACCAAGGCACGCAGGAGCAAACACACAGCCTTGTCCCTGGAAGCAGAGGAAGGCAGTGCCTCCAAATCCTACAGTACTGGGTTGTCATCTGGACCTGGCTGCATTTCCCTGAGACTCACTCCTCTTCATCTCAGCTCTGGCTGGGACAGGTGGCATATGGACATCTTCCTGCTGCTGGCCACCTTGCCAGAGGTCACAGCTTTCTGTTCCCCTGGCAAGCTGGGGGTGGCTCCTGCAAGCACTGTGGACTCTTCCCATCCTCTCTGCCTTTGGAGCTCATTAGCTCTCTGCTGTGCACTGACTGTGTGTGGAAGGACTCCAGGAGCCACCCTGCCAGCTTCAGAACCGTGGGATATTTTCCTTCAGCAAAACCCCAATTTCTGTACAGAGCTACAGCACACCACAGGCACAAAGCCCCAGGAGCATCCCAGCAATGACTGTGGGATCAGGCACCCCAGATGGGCCAGGGCCAGTGGGGACAGGCCACTGAGAGCCCCAGGGGACACAGCCAGAGCTGAGACAGCATCTCTGCTGTGCAATGAAGTGAAAAGGCTTTTTTGCTGTCTTTTGAGGTGGTTTTTTTTTCTTTTGTTTTTAAGAGAGAAGACTGCAGATCTTGTCTGTCCCGGGAAATACGTTATAAAACTGCAATTTGCCTGTCTTGGCTCTTTCACCCTAGCATTGACCCTAAAGATGAACTCCCACGAACAAGTCTAATCCTGTTTTTCATGTTTCCCCAGGCTAATGAATATTTATGAATTGTTTCTCCAGAGCCAAAGCATGGCCCTTACAACTGGCCATGATAGTTCAATTTGTTTGCTTGCCAATTCTTCAATATTTTTTGTTGTTGTTGTTGTTCTTTTTGAAACTTAGAGGAAAAAAGAATCTCATTCCCAGTTGGCTCTTATCAAAGCGTGTGGGGTTTTTGTTTAGTTGTTGGGTTTTGTTTTTTTATTTTTTAACTCAGCTGGTGCTTGGAGACTTTCCAATCGGCTTGAATGATTAATGTGGTGTCACTGACTTGTTTTGTGTTTGTATTAACAAAAAAAAAAAAAAAAAAAAAGAGCACAATTCGTGTTATCCAAAGACCCAGTTAGATGTCTCTGATTGACCATGCCATGTAAGTTTTAAATTGTTCTTTGTATGCAGAAAATGTATAGTGAAAAGGAAGCATTTCCACAGAGATAAATAGAAAATTCAAGGTTAGAGACACAGGCAAAATACCACCTCTCAGCAAGCTGTGTGTTAGACTATAATCATTGCAAAGCCAGGTCTTAATATCTTACATTTATTTAAGGGAAAAGATTTGTTCTTTTGCCTGCTATTTATTTAGCTAGTCTAAATTCAGTTTGAATAGCAAAACAGCTTTCTCAGTTTAGCTGCATTATCAAGTCAAGGTCATTCCCCTCAGAGAAAGATCAAGATCCTCTAGAAGGAAGGAAAAAAAAAATAAATTACTCTCTCCCTGATTGATCTACTGAACATCATTAGCAAAGGGTAAGAGATATCTAAGCATGCTCTGTAGTCCACTGACGTGCATGGTGCTTTTTTAGGGTGAAACAGAAGGAAGTTATGCAATTACCTTGAGGGAAAAAACTGTTCCTTTAGTGGTGTCTGGAAATAAAACAGAGTTGTGAACGGGGGGATATCCTGAAGGACTCCTACAAGCTGCATGTTTGTGAGTCAATAAAGTGCTAAAGAAACACAGCTCTGTTCATTTGCATTATGTGTCTCTCTGCAGGTGAGAGTTCAGCCCTTTCTAATGCTTTTCATCCAGTGTTATAATAATATCTATAGAATTTGACAGCACTTAATAGCATATATTCCTTTAGAAGTAATAACTGTTTGTGCTTAAACTCTTTAGATTAAGATGAGTGCTTGGCAAAGCACACAGGGGCTACACCTAGCAAGGGGAGATTTCACACCAGCCAATATATACTGCATCATAAACCCCCAAACAACAAAAGTTATCACACTAATTTTTGTTATTTTATCCTTCTGTCAGAGGGGAATAAAAGGTCATTTGAAAGCCTGAGAGTGAAGGGCAGCCTTTCCCAAATCATTTTGCTGCAAGGAGACAAACCATTACCAGGGATCCAGAAATTGTTCCAGGGGTTGAAATTACTCACAGCGTGTTAAGGGGAGCTTGTCCAGGTGCTCAGAACTCCCCAGGGTGTGGAGGTGGGAGAGTGGTTTCTGCTGCACCAGCCTGGCAGGGACTGCTCCCCATGCAGGGGCACTGGGGGATCTCCAGAGCTGCTCCCTCTGATTTATTTGAGCACAAACAGACACAGCTGAGCCCTGCAGAGAGAGTGACCACGAGCCATGGTCAGGGCAGCACTGCAAATTCAGCACTGGGCAAGAATGCAGGGAGGCTGGGGTGCCCTGAGGAGGTGGCACTGCTGCAGATTTAGTGCTGGACCCCAGCCCAGCCTGAGCAGGAGCCCTGGGCTGCCTTCCCTGGAGCAGCCAGGAGAGCTCAGGGCCTCCAGGATCTGCCTGCCCATGCAAGCACACGTGTGTACACGCATAAAAGAGATGCACACACACCTCAGCCCCTGACAGCTTCATCAGCCAGACCTCAAAACTTTCTGCTGGGAGACACCTAGCAAAGGTCTGGGAGGGTTCAGTCAGTTTTGAATTATAATTGATTTTTATTCAGTTTTAAGCGTAAATAGTGATTGCTGTGAAAAGAACCTTTTTATCCACAGAAAGCTCCAAGATCCAGGTGGCTCAGCACCTCTGGAGGAGGGAGGTGCTCTTGGTGTCTCCACCACACTCCTAGGCATGTGGGACAGGGATCTGATCTCACAGCAACTCAAAGCTTGTAGCCTAAACTTGTCTGCTGGCAGTGTCCTGCAGAAACCACCCCACAGGGGAAAAATGGTCTACAACATCCCCTCTGCCTCCCTGCCTGGCCACTGCCCAAGCTAAGGAGATAACAGCCCTTTTATAGCTTGCAATTGAAGAAAATAAAATTTTTTTGTCAGCTCACCTGAATCACTGATATCCCATTTCATAAGTGCAGCTCTCCACATCCACATTTTTCCCTGTTAATAATGATGAGCCAGTGAGCTCTCACTACCCACGGCTGGAGGAGATACCCAAAGTGGGAGTTGTGATAACCAGAACCCAAATCTTAATGAACCATTAAGGAAAAACATTGCAGAAAGCCCCACGAGATCCATGCAGGTTCCTTGGGCACATGCATCAGGCAGCTCTGGCAGCACATTGCTGGTTATCATTGCTGTAAATCAAAGCAGAATTAGCATATTTTTTCAGGTCTGGGGTTTGTTTTTACTGAGGTCATAAACAAGCTGATAACACTGGGGGTTTTTACACCACATTGTAATTGTGTTGGCAGCATAATTTTCAACACTGTGCTCACCTGTGCTCAGTCACAACCATGTTAATGCCAACTTTCTTCGAAAGAAAACCAAATTGTTCCAGGAGCAAATCTGAATTCAGTGATATTTCTGTCAATCCAGCAGGCTGCCTTTCCTTCTGCCTTCCTTAGGAGACAATCATTGCCTGCTGGGACTTTATGCATAGATTGCTAACTTGCTGTGCATATGCTGATGCAAAGAATGAGCTTTGTAATTTAAATAACAGACCATGGAATTGATGACAGACACACACGGTCATTCACCCAGAGGCAGAAACTGACAACGAAGGCTCCAGCAGGAAGGAGGAGAAATATATTACTTTTTCAGGGGACAGACACACAGCCTGCAGCCATGGACATCTATTGGAGGACACCATAGGCAAAGTAAAGCAGATCCCCCAAAACAGAAGGGTTTACACAGTATCCTGCTCAGAGCAGAGAGAGCTCCTGACCTGTGCTGCTCACTCCCATCCCACCTGGCTGGACCTTCAGTCCAGCTCTGATGCAAAGAGGAGATGCTCCTTCTTGCTAGGAGATTGGAGAAATCAAGCGGGTTTGGGTAAAATGCAGGTGGGGGCTGAGATGGGCAGCTGGGGAAGACCCATCAGCTCAGGCAGGACAGCACCTCTCTGCCAGGCAGTGTCACACCCACCAACACTTCCTGCACCATCAAGGGGCTCTCTCAGCCTCCAAACTGGCCCTTTTGCCCCTGACACATGCAGGCACAGGGTGACCCACTGGTGGTGTGTCCCACAGCCCCCTGTGCCTGCACTGAACATCCTGGGAACCCACAGCTGGACCAGCATGGGGACAAACAGCCCTGTGCAAGAGGGTCATGCTGCAGAAGCTGTGAGGGACCCCACTGGCAGGCACAGGACATGAGAGAGCCCTCCTGGGGATGGATGGGGCTCCCAGGTAAAGCAGGAGAGGGTATGGGTGGACATGAGCATGGGCCAAGCCTCGGCAGAGCCACAGGCTGCATGATACAGCTGGGCTGGCAAGAATTCAACTTGCAGACAATAAAAATGACAGCAAGAATGCAGAAAATAACCATAAATACCTGTTCAGGTAAAATAAACCTCCCTAATCTGCTATGTCTCATTTGCCTAACAACAAAGTCTTTGTTTTTATTATTTAAGGCTTATAAATACCGTTTCTTTTTGAAAAGAAACAAAGTCTCTGTCAAACCCTTTAATCAACGAATCAGTACAAACAATATTATAATACATTAGACTTGGAAATTATAACTTGTGATTATGCATCAACTAATTAAATTAGTACTGACAGTTTTCAAAGTGTAGGAGAAAAAGGCAAAATAAATCTTGCTTTCAGGGATGATTTTTCCTGGAAGAAGTGAAGACAGACAAGCTGTAAGTAATTTCTATCTGGGAATGAGGATTCACACAGGAAACTCCCCCACCTGAAAAGCAATTTCTCCTAAATCCTGCCAGGAAGCTCATTTCACTAGTGGGAGCCGAGGCAGGTCAGCAGTGAGGGATAAGCAACAAGTCAAAGTCCTGCTTATAATGAAACCCAAGGAGTTTGTCCTACAAAAGACCAGGTACAGCTGCTGTGCCATTGAGCAGGAGCCACCAGCCTTCTGTAAACAGATTTTCATTGCTCAGGAAGATGAAAGCCTTCACTTGGCTGAGAAACAGCACAAAAACAATTCATAAACGGGAGCGAGACAGAGTATATTTATGCATAAGTAGCATTAATAGCCTTTGAGGGTTCTTCTAAAAATTTAGAGTTGCTATGCAACACTTGGGTGAAAGCATGGTTCCAGCAGCAGCAGCTGAGCAGATCCCTGGTGGCTTTTGCAGGAGCTGGAGTGACCTGCACAGGCACTGCTGGCTGCCCCAGCACAGTGTCCCTGCTGCTCAGTGCCAGGGGAACTGGGGCTAAACTGCAGCACAAGCATCCCAACCCCTGCTGTTGATGTCATTTGGGTTTTGCCTTTTTTCTGTTCCTCACACATACCTTTTTACCTCTGTAGCCTGTTGTTTTAGTGCTAGTTTTCCTAGTATTTTCCATGGCTTTTCCCTAGGCAGAAAGACAAAACAAATTCCAGAGGTCCAGGCCCTGGGGGTACAAGGCCCCTATCCTGTCTTGGTTCTTCCTGGGAGCCAAGGCCAAGAACAACTTTTTGAGATGTATTTTCATGGACAAAGTACAGCTGGTGCTGAGGGGTCTCCAGAGGAGGGGCTTGACCTGGGGGAGAATTGCATCACCACTTGTCCTCCTAATTGATGCTTTTTATAATTTTGCTAATTTCCTAAAACCTATAAGAATCACATATACTCATCCCTGGGAGGGCTTTAGTGGACCAAAATGTTCTCTAGGTTCATTTCCAGGTTGGGAGAAAGGCAGCACTGCAAGTAGCTGTGCTTGCATTCCAGGGAACAATAGCAGTTGTGGAAACAGAAATGCCTCTCAGTCCAAACTCATGCCACATGCAACACTTGTCAACCTGTCAAGATGTTACTTTATATAAATGAGCTTAATTTACATGCTAATAACAATAAAAACCATCTTGTGAGAGGGAAAGAGGGGGACTGAGGAAAAAGTGGGGAAGTGACTTTCATCTGAAACCTTGTCAGAAACAGGAAATTTGAAATATTTCCATGAGGTCAAAATAAAATCCATCCATTAAGTCTACTTGCATTTCATGTCTGGACTCTCCAGTTGCACACCAGCTTTTCATCTTCTGGAAACTCTTGCAGGTGGCAAGAGTTTGAAAGCTTCAATTGAATGGTTGTATGCAGACACATTCCTGTGATAACTGGGCTTGGGGTGAATATATGGAGAGAATTGGAGCAGCAAGTCAGCTCTGTGTCATTATATGAGAGGAGAGCTGGGGGAGGAGGGGAATCAAATTGCTGATATCCATCAGTTTGAAAAATCAGTTTGCAGTGCAAATGGCAGCACCCAACAGTCTCAGCCATCCCACATTGTCACAGGTCATTTGGGTTTAGCTGCCCATCCATGGCACAGCAAAACCAGCAAAGCTTGCAGGATCAGTCCAACAATTCAGCTTAGGAGAGAACAGAAAACAATATTTTCTGTATTAATTACTTTGTAATAATGGCTTGTGTCATCATTTCAGCATTTCTGTTTGCCTGAGTGTTCCAGGGCTGAAGTAAAATTAAGGTTTTCTTCTGATCTTTTCTACTTGGCCATATCACACCCTTGCAAAAATGCCTCATCAATTAATTTGTGCATGAAAGGACAGATAGAGCATCCTTCCCATCCCTCCTAGCACAGAGGTGACCTGGGAAGTGACAATTAAAAGAGAGCACACAGCACTTGTAGCCCCTGTGGTTGTGGGTTTCAGCAGTGCTGCAGCCCCAGAGTGGATCTCCAGAGATCTGAGCACAGCTAGAGATGAGGCCAGAGATCCCTTTCCTCTCCCCAGAGCTCTCACCTGGGCTCTGAGGAGATGCAGATCCATCAGGTGTGAAACATTTAACTTTTAGAGCCCCTGAAGCCAACTTTCTGTCCTCTAACACACATCAGATAAACAAACCCATTGTAGAAAAAGTACAACCACTACTAGAAAAAGTCCTGCAGCCAGCAAGTATCTCCTGCATATTTTATCCTATAATCCACTGCACTAATACTTAACCACCACACCAAGCAGGTGGAAGTTTGAGGGCCATTGAGCACTGTGAATTTTCCCAATGCATCACAATTACCAAAACACCTGTGCTAAATAACTTTGCGCTGAGCCACTGTGAAAATTCACAGAGTGCTCAATAGCCCTTGAAATTTCTCATTTCTAACTGGCAGCAGAGTGGCTGAGTGCTCACACATCACACAGCAGCACAGCACACACGGACACTGGAGCAGGACCTCGGGAAGGCCCTTTTCTCCTCAGCAGGATGTTTTGCCATCCCTGTGATTTTCAGGCTGCTCCTACTTTGTCTCTGCAATTACACTCACCTGGAGCTGCTGAACCTGTGTGTGAGCTGACTCTGAACACAGCCAAGCTCCCCTGTCCTTCCTCCCCAGCCCAGCCCAGCCCAGCTCCCTGTCTCAGGATTTCCCTTTTCTCCTTGCAGAGCCAAGTTAGAGGCAGAAAAGCCCCATGGCCACAGCAGACTTAAACCCAGCTCAGGACTGGCCTCTCCATGCTGCCCATCCCCTTTTCTTGCAGACACCAGAGAGGGTTTAAGGGCTCAGCTTCCCTCTGGACACAGCAGCAGCTGAGGACAAGCTCAGCCCTGTCATGCACAGAGCAGGGCAAGGCTCAGTGGATGGACAGAAGCTGTGGCAGAAGACATGAAAGGCTGCACAAGCCCCCGCTGCTCCCAGCTGGTAAAGAGGACAAGAACAAATTGGAGGGGTTTCTGCAGGCTAAAGCAAGAAGAATGGGAGGCTGATCAATCTCCCTTATGGTGGAGAACTACAGATATTCCATCCATTTAGTCTGTCCCTGGGAAGGCTAAGAGTGACTCAAGAGTGGTCAGCAAAGGCCCTCATAGAGAGAGGAGTGGTGAGAGGAGGCTCTTTAATCTGGCAGACAAAGGCATCCTGAATTGCAGTGACTGGAAACCAAAGGCCTTTCTACAGAGAAATAAAATTGTTCTTGGTCCAGAACAAATAAGGTAATTCATTAATCAGTGGAATAATTTACCTGAGGATGAGACAGATTCTCTGCCACTTCAGCTCTTCAGATGGGACCTCTGTGGGACATCTGAGCCCCACCTGGGTTTTGAAGACTGGAGAGGCAAGGGGAAGTCTTGCAGCAAAATTGTTGGTGTGGTCTCTTGGGGGTTCCTTCTGCACCTTACCAGATGTCCCTGGAGCCCTGCAGTGCAGGGCTGTGTCCTGCTCTCTGCCCTTTGCTGCTCCAGAAAGCATCAGCTCAGGGTGGAGGCTGAGCATGGCCCCTGCCCCAGTGCTGCCATCCCACCCAGGCTCTGAGATACCCAAAGCAAGCCTGGATGCTGGGCTGGGCTGTCCACAGCCTGGCTGCTCACCAGCTACCTGCAGCTCACCTGTGGGACTGCACAACCTCAGCTTCTACACCACTTGTAAAATGCTGCCATGATAATGAAGTTGAACTTCTATAGCAAATCTGTTGATACAAGTTTAAACCTAATTTTCAGGGTTGCTTATCTCATTGCTAGAAGGTTCAGTGCATCACTAGCAACCTCCAGCTGAAATCCAGATTATTTTTCAAGAGATGAATTTTTAGAAGCCTTAGGCTTTTATGTTGCTTCTTATATTTTAGAAAAGACATATTTTGGAGCTCTTGACACAAATAAGAGGTGAATTTCAATGGTCCCAATTTAAATGTGTTTTAGAGTTAGTGATGTTTCAATATTATTATTTTTGCTACATTAGCATAAGAATGTTGGGACAAAAGCCCAATTTTCTCGTGTGGTTTTCTAATAATTAATACTCCAGACACTTCTGATTATAAAAATATACATCCACAGAGAACAGGGCTGTGTGACCTCAGTGCTGCTCCACAAGTTGTCCAACAACTGCCTGGGCAATGAAACAATTTACATTTTCCATGTATTTTAGTATATTTCTTGTTAGTTAATAACAAAAAACAAACATTACATTGCTCTGAGTACATAAAAGGCTTATTTTACTGATTACCCAGGCTTTAATTTTCTGTAAGCAACTCTAAATGGGTGGTGTTTGGGTGCAATTAGCCATCCAATAATCACAGTATTGCAGCCAAGGACCATTGTAGGCTGTCCAGAAGTCTCATGACTTCACTGTGATGCACTGAGAAGGACTAATCAAAGTCCCATTATAATTATAACAAATCAAATGGCCTGCATCATTAGGTCAATGTCGACAAAAGTGACTCTCAAATGTCTGTGCTGGAAGGTTTACACAGATGCTGTTCTCTCTGTAGCAAGCAAGAGACCACTCTGACTGTCACTGGAAGGTTGTTTGCTTTGTAATAGGCACCTGAGTTTTATTTGGCTGGCTTCTAAATTATTCCCTCCTCCTTTCTGATTAGGAGAGCTCTCAGATCGTACACAGAGGGCTCTCAGGCTTTTTGTTCTTCAGGAATCCTTCTCTAATTAAAAAAAATAACGAAACCACACCAAAAAAAAACCCTCACATCTGCAAACAGGAATGCAGGAAGACAGCCAAAAATCAGATCCTGAGCATTACCATTTAGCAATGGCTGTAGTTCACTGTGGGCCTGCACACATCTTGTAGAAAGGCAGAAGCCCTTATGCTCCGTGTCCCCTGGAAGCAGGAAGAACACTCCATCCATAATTAATGGCCCAGCTTTTCCAGAAGCACTAACAACTGCATCTGTTCCTGTCTGCTGAGGGTTTGACCCTCAAGGTTTAGCTTCTCCAGACTAATGCTCTGCCTGCAAAGCAGCCACCTAGGACATGCTGGAGCCAGGCTTTATCACCTGATCCCAGATGGATCCAAGCCAGCAGCAAACATAACCACACTTGCCCTCTGGAATCAGCCCTGGCTTTGGCACCCATTCTGAGGGCAGTGAGCTTGGCCTGAGCACAGGCTGCCAGTGCTCAGGATTGGGACTGAGAACCTTCTGAAGCCTCAAGCAAGCTGAGAGCCCTCAGCACCCCTGCCCAAGTGAATCCCTACATGATTGCAAGCTTTGCACTGCCCAGAGGATGGCACAGCACTGCAGAGCTGAGCCTGCACAGGCAGCACTTCAGCTCTCAGCAGGGCAGCAGCCATGCCCCTGGCAGGCAGGCTGCTGCTAAAAGACATCAAAAGCTGCCTGGAAATGGGCTGATTGGTTTTGTTGGCTTGTTACCTGGGCCATGGAGTGAGATATGCCCTGAGTATATTTGTTCTGCTGAGGTAACCTGAAAGGAAGCCTCACCAAAGCAGGCTCTCTACTGCCAGAGGACTGACTCCAGTCAGCTTTTGATTTTCAAGGGAACACAAATATTTTGTCTAGTGCAGACCTGACCTGAAAACAATTCCTCATTCCTTTTTCTCGTGGTTTTTATTTGTGCTTCTCTTCACTCAGTGAGACACTCCCCTCTTGTGCCCCCTTGAGAAACTTCTCAACGAGAAAAATAAAAGTTTGGGCTCACCATAAGGCATCAGAGGCTCTGGATGTGCCCTAGGAGGGTCCCCCATGCCAGGGTCTTCTCTAGCTGGTGGCCCAAGTGTTGCATACAATATTCTTCAGTCAAAACAAAGCATTCTGCAGAAGAGAAACACCTGAAAATAACACCCACAACAGTAGAAATTAAGTTTCTTTGTCAAGATGAGCCCCAAATGGGTACAAAAGACATTGGTTGGAAAAATACATCCTGACATACCTGGTCTGTTTTTACCTCAGCATTGTCTGTCTCTTGTTTTATGTGATTCTTCTGTACTTTGGAGTGATCTGTGTAAAACTAAAGGGATAACATGAAGGGAACAAAGCTGGATAAAAGCCTTGCCAAACCGAGAAAAATTTTAAAAGGAAGAAAGAAAAAAGGAAAGAAAACATCAAACCAAGCCAAGCAAATCCAAATACCCCTCAACTTTTGTGTGCTTTGTTACATTAAGTTTATTTTATCATTCATTTGTAACAAAGTAGGGGGGATAATGTGGACTTGCATCACAAACCTCTGTGTGCATGAGAAATCACTCATACTCCACAAAGAAGGACTGGATAACAAAAGCAGAGCCCTCTCATTTGCAAAAGGGCTGGTGGTCTGTTCCTGAGTGGGGATGTCTCAAGGCAGCTCCCTCGAGCAGTGCTGGCTGCACTAGCAGTGGATGGTGCTGTCCCCAGCAGAGATTCCAGCCCCGTGGGGACAGCCCAGCCCTCTGTGCTCAAGCTGCCAGGATGTCCTGGAAGCACATCTCAGAGCACAGGAGGGTTTGGGGGCAGCTGCCTCCAGCTGGATGGCCCAGGACTCACCCATCTGTGAGTGAGCCAAGAGGTCTCCCAGAAAATCCTGGGAGATTTCAACCCTGTCTTAAAGTCCCAGCATGGCAAAGGTCTGAGGCTGCTGAGGTCTGAGTCTGACTCATTAAGCTCAGGGATAATCTTTCAGTTCAGGGTCAGCTTTATCTGCACCACATCACCCAGGCTCTTTTGGATGCCAAAGCCCAGGATCTCCAGGCTTTGCAAACACAAAGGAAAACATCCCCTGTCCAAGCTGCTCATATTTCTGACTGAATGTGTCAGGTGGACAAACACTATGGGGAAGCAAGCAGATGGTGGTATCACATAAAACAAACCAGGCTTTGCAGATTAATTTATTGCCCTTCCAACACCAGCCCCTTACACTTTCCTGTTTCCTTAACAATTCCTAATATTTCACTCACAATCCTCTGAGGTGTTGGGTCACTACGAAGATATTAGGCTTTCCTAAAAGCCAAAATTTCTACATATTAATCCCTGGCTGTGTCTGTCCCTCATGTCCTTCATCCAGGATGAGGAAAAGTCCCAGGGAAGCAGGGAGCAATCCCAGCTCCCCACCCTGCTCCATGAGCTGCTCCAGCAGCGATAACTGCAGTGCTGGGGAGGGCATCTCCCAGGTGACAGGCAGCTGGAAACGAGCTGAGCAAGCAGGAAAAAAGCATCCAGGGTTGGTTTGCAGGAAGGCTGCAGGTGTTGGGATAATTGTAAGAGTTTGGCAAACCGAGGGAACAGCACACGTTTGTAAAACAATAGCCCAGGCTTTTATACTTGCATTGCACATCTGTGCATCAGTGTCTCAGACACCCTCCCAGGCATTTTGAAAGTACACCAGAGCCACACAAAACCTTGGAATGAAGTTCCAAACACTCAACAAAGTGATAAATGGGATCACAACCCGCTCTGCTCTCTCACACCTACCAGAGCAGCTGCTGAGGATGGCACAGTGAGAGGTGACTCAGGGGGATGCTTCATGGTGCTGTGGCTGCTACAGAGAGGGGAACCTGTTCCTGCTGGACACTTTCAGCCATTTGGCTTGGTGAATCCCTCCCAGTTATGCAGGAAATAAGAGCAGAGCTTTCATTTCATGCGTTTTGCAAACTAGCCCTGAGGGAAGTAGCCAGCAGGAAAGGTTTCCACTTCTGCCAACTCCAACTCCTCATTTTCCTTGTTTATTGTTTCACCTCATATTTTTAAACACCTGTCAATTTTTTCAAAACTTCTGTGCAAGAATATAGATTCTTTTCTGCTATAAGACCCCAGTAATAAAATATTAGAGAAAGTATTTCGCTATCTCTGCTGAACCAGAATTTCTTCTGTGGAAGGGGAACCCAAGCAAGTTTACCAGCTTTTGCTTTTCTGTGCATCCTGTAAACACAAATCACCATTTCCCACTCACCAGTCCTGCAAAGGGGCACTTACAGTGTATTTAGAATGCTTTTCCTCCCTTACCAGCTCCCTGTGGTGCCATCCAGTTTGTGATCTGAAGGGCAATCAATAAATAAGCCCTGCCATCCATCGAGGTTCCTGGCTGCCCAAGGAGAGCAGCAAACCCCAACGTGCTGGTTTATTACCCAACAGCAGCAGCTGGCCTTGGCTGTGCCAGTGATGGCTTTAGAGGTTTGTGTTTGAAAACAAAGCAGTGTGGGCTGGGCAAGGCAGCAGGGCTGTTCTGTGCCAAACCACACAGATTCACTCCCCGAGCACTGGAGTTCCATCACAGGGCACTTTCGCCAACTGGTTGCACGGGGGTGGATGTCCATGTCATCATTTTAATTGCCCAAAACAGCAAATGGGTGGATTTCTGGCTTGTCAAGGACATTGTCCAGAAAAGAGACATTATTAATCTCTCCAAATCCTAGCTGGTGAGCGGGGTCTTAAAACAGCTGAACAGCAAGGCAAACACACTTGGCAATGGGCAGCCTGCCATGGAGAGGGACAGCATGGACCAGGGCTGAAGGGAAGGTGCTGCTGGCTCGTGAACTCTTCTCCAGCTGCTAATAAATAATGCTAAAAACCTGGCAAGAGGCAGCATAAACAGAAGGTGCTGCTCCATCTCATATAGTTTTCAGAAAGAGGGATATATTTTTTTGAGGCACCACAAATGTACTTTATGCACCCCTGAACTGGCAGTGCCAGCAGCTGCTTGTGCCAGTGGGGTGCAGCCAGCGCCTGGCCTGCAGGAGAAAAAGGCATCTTCTGATGCTTCCAGTGAAAAGAAATGCTTGGCTGGCCCAGAACTGGCCTGAGGAGCCTGTGCAGAGAGCAGGGCTTAGACAAGCTCTGTCTGCCTCTCCCACAGCCACTGGGATTTGTGCTCTGCAGCATATCTGTGCTGACTGCTGGCTGTGGGAGAGGAGCAGGATGTGATAGGAAGAGCTGGTCTCCAGGTAGCTAAGAAGAGGAATCCCATCTTGCCACACTGAGGTTTTTAAGTGCATTTTAAATGAAAATCAAGCTAATTCTCCCAAAGTTTTGACAGGAGAGGGCTGTATGTCCTTACAGGGATGCACTGCCCATCCATTGAGGATTTATTCCTCTGTCACCTCTCTCCTTGGGTCACAAGCTCCAGTCACTGCAGAGAACACACCTTCACAGGGGCAGCTCAGTCCAGTGCTCCTCATCCCACAAAGGAAGGTACCAGGTTGGAAGAACCATTTTACCCAATACACCCACTGGTAGAAGAAAAGTTGGGAGCCCCTGAGAGACAGTGTCCCCATTTTCTCCACCTGCCCTCATGTCACCAGTTTCCCTGCCTTTAACTCACTTAGCCAGTGAATCTGAGCCCAGGTTGGCCTTGCTGCACATCCACTGCTGGACTCCAGCTGCCCTCCTGCTCCCTTTGTCCACCACAAAACCACCCAGTCAGTCACACCACTCCCCCAAAACAGCAACTTTCAAACTTAAAATCAGATGCTCAGGCTCCAGCCAGCCCAGCCCAGCACCTCAGAATGATGAGCAGACTGCTCCAGCAGGCAGCTAAACCAAACAGCTGCCAAATGCAGAGTCCTTTCCCATAGAGGCTCTCAGATGTGTGTTTAGGTATTTCAGGAGCACAGAGCTCCAACCAGCACTGAGAAGGAAGCACATCACAGGGCCAAACCTCTCCCAGACAGCACATTGCCTTTTGCTAATGGTCTTAAATCCTTCTTAACCACAGAAGTGCAAGTAGCAGATTTGGAAATAAAGGATGATAGTGGTCACTCAGCAGGGGACAGCATTATCCTAGGTGAGCCTCCCCTAGGAGGGCAGCAGAGATCATTAGAGGAATTGCTTGTCCTTATTTAAGCCTCCCCAGCTCTACCAGGAGCCCAACCAACGTGCTGTTATCTGGTGGGTAAGCACAGATACAAGAGACTCATTACTCTAATCTAAGGCATTGCAGGTCACTGTGCCACCTAAGAAGTAAAAAAGATAAAAGATTCTCAATTTTCCTGCTTCCTGAGAGCAGCAGCCATTTTGCACCTCCATAAAGCAGGTCTCATCTGAGCAATTTGGCCTATACAATAAGTATCCAGCACTAACTAGCTGCCAGCTTAACACTAGCAAAAATGTTATATTCCTTCTTCAGTCCTATTTTTAAGTGCTGACATTAAAAGAAAAGACACAAGGGAATTAAATCTGTGGGAAGTCTTTAAGAGAGAACACATTTCTTCCACCTGCACTTTGCAGATAACACCCTACATTTCCAGCTTTTCTGATTTATTCCCACTCATTTTTCTATTCTCCTACCCACCCAATGAGTGGGATATTAGCAGATTAGGCAGAGCTGCAGACTCCTCTCACAGGTAGATGGAGCATCCTGCAGGAGAAGGTCTCTTTTCCACAGCTGCCTTCCAGCTCACCCCCCCCCCAATTCTATATCCCTCTCTTCAGTAGCAAAGTCCTTCCTCCTACTGGTGGTGCACTCCCCACCTGATCTGTCTGTAATAACAGCTTGGCTATTTCTAATAGATGCTTGGTTTGGTTCGGTTTGGTTTTGTTTTCCAGGTGAATATTCAGATTGGCAGCTGTAGTGGAGAAACAGTCTGAGAAAAATTGGTGGTAAAAGGGTACAGGGGTGGTGATTAAACTGAAGGGTGTCCTGGCAGACTAGAGACATGCAGGAGAGCCAGGCTGTCCCATCAAAGCTGCTGCTGCCAGGCAAAGACCTGTCTGGAGGAGGAGGGGAATGGCTCCAATTTTCTTGCAGGAGAGTCAGATGAAATGAAGAGTGGCTGCTCTCCTTGGGTAGTGCTTTAAACAGGAAGATTTTCAGACCCTTCTAACAATTTCTGTTCTTTATGGCTGTGCTTTACAGTATTTTTGCTTGAGACAAAGCTGATGCTCCAGGCCAAACACTGCTGCCAGGCAGTGACAGCTCCCCAGGGATTTCCTTTGGCTGCTTGCCTGGGCTCTTCCACAGCTCCCTCAGCAGGACACCTCCCTCTCAGAGCCCAGGAGTCACAGGCTTGATCAGGCCTGGCAGTTCCTACCAAACTGGACCAGGACAAACAAGAACTCTGGATCCAGAAGGTCCATAGCAAAGCCCAGACAAGGAGTTTGGGACAAATCATACCAGAGGTTTGCAGAGTGAGTCAGCTTGAGTCTCTCTATCCAAGTTAGTGTTGGGGCATCCTAACAGGCATTTCACAAGGTCTCCCAAATTACTGAGGTGGTTAGGGTGACTGGCAAAGTGGCCCCAGGGTCACCCTACTCCCAGGATGGTCCTTCTCATTCACAAAGCTGTGGCACAACTCTCCTTCCTTCAGTGCATTGCAGCAAAACAAAAGTTGAAGCATAACTGAGAAGCCACTGCAATGAGGGTCTGTATCTGCCCAGCAGTGCTGCTGCAAGGCTTGGGCTGAGACCAGAGCCTCCAAACCTGAGCTTCCCAGACCTCTGTCCATGCAGCACCTGAAACTCCCACTGAGGCTGAGCCTGGTGGCAGGACAAAGGCTCCCTGCTGGCCCCACTGCTGTGCAGCAGGTTAAATAAATGCCTCAGTGCCATGCTGTGAAATGCTGAAGCACTGATGGCTTCCTCTGCTGCTGTAATAGCCTCATACCCCCAACTCTTATTAAGCCCAAGCCCCACAGATCCAAATCTTTGCTGAACAGAGCCCTAAATAAGTAAATCAATCATTCTCCAGTGTCACTGCCTGCTGTGCCACCATCCGTGCTCTCCCAGCCTCTCTAAGAGGCTCACCCTGACCTTCAGCAGGCAGTGCAGATGGGAGCTGCTGCCTGGGGTGTCCCAGAGGCTCTGGGACCTGCAGGCAGCACCCCCAGTGTCCCAGCCCAGCAGGAGCCATGGCCACAGTGCTGCTCCAGGGCCCTGCTCCGTGCCAGCGCTGATGTGCTGCTGACAGGGAGCATTTGTCATCCTTAGCCCACAAATGCCAGCCAAATCCCTCATCCCCTCCATCCCTGCCTGCAGTGCAGCTGTGAGAGGGAAGATTACCTGCACTGCTGGGATCCCCTCCCTGTGCTGGTGCTCAACACCCTGCTCCCTCCACTGCAAAGGGACCTCTGCAGAGACCAAGCTGCCTTGTAGGAATACTCCATCCATGATTCATGGGTTGCAGAAAACCACTGTAAAGAACTAAGCTACATGCATGGAAATTATATTCCTCCCCCTTTCCTACACATGAATTTCAAATAGCTCAGCATCCAAGGAGACCACAGCACCCAAACAGTCAGGCTGGAGTGAGAGCTGTCTGGTGTTAGCAGCAGGGACTTGTCTGTGCTAGGGGAGCTGATAGCATTGAAAGCAAAGGCATGGCATTGCCATCTGCAAAGTCCATCTCATTCTGTGTGCAACCCAAACTTACTCTCTGAAGTCCACCAGTTTGCTAGGGGAGGGAGAATTGTGCCAGGGACTATCCCAGACTATGAGCTAGAAGCCTACAACTGTGCACTGGCAGTGCATGAACTTCCCTATTTTATTAGAAACTAACCCTAACCCTTAAAAATTCTCCAGGCCCCTGATTACACCCTGTGTGTATCCTTATTGTTTGCCTTACTCTCCCTCACCCCCCACACACAGGTGTTCAGCCTGTATCTCCCAGTATTTTTCAGGCAGAGAGGAATACACAGGACCCTGCAGGAGAGGGAGGAATACCTGGCTGGTTGGCTGAGCTCCCACTGTTTCACTGGACACAGCAAGAAACAATCCAGGGAGATGCTCTTTGTGACTTTTTCCTAATGAGGTTGGGCATTGTGGTATTTTAGCTGGATTAAGGGTCTGCAATCACATGCCTGGTCTTTGGTTTCCAAGAGCTGCTCTCTGCTGTGTAGGGCCTGAGGCTCAATCAGTCATTGCTGTACTGGAGCTTCACCTTTCATGCAATTAGCTCAGCATTTCTGGAGCAGCACTGTAGCCTCAGCAGCGTGAGGTCTTTACAAACATCACTAACAGGACTCAGCTCTGAAGGCTGGGTGGAATAAACCCACCACTTTGGGCAGCCCAGGGTCCTGGCCCTGAGAGCTTGGCAGGACTCCTGCTGCCTTTGGGGAGCTGGGCTGCCCTCAGCCAGAGTCTCCAGGAGGGTTTCAATGCCAGCAGCTGAGAAACCACCCTGATTTTTGGGAAATCTTCCCTGAAAATGAGGGAGGCTGCTATGGGAGGGTTGGCAGCCCACTCATGCTGCAAAACAGAGAGTACCATTTCCCCTTGCCCCACAAAAGTTTCTGCCACATGGTGAACCTCAGCCACAAGCACAAAAAAACACAAAACCTGCACATTCAGGAGGGGAAATGTAACAGCACACCTCAGGTCAATGCAAGATTGGAGACGGTGTGAGCAGCATCCTCCAAGGAGAGGTTTAAGGGGCAAATTGCAAACACCCAAGAGCAACTTGAGAGTCCTCTCCCACACAGCTCAGTCCAAGAGGGCAGTGGCCATTTCTTAAAATCCATAGGAGAAGCAAATTTGGGAGTGGCACAAAGGAAACTGCTGATGAAAAAGGCAGGACACACTTGAAGGGTGAAGGCAGGCACAGCCCCAGAGGCAGCTCTCATCTCCTCACCCTCCCCACTGCTCCCTGGCAAAACTCTGCAGCAAAGCACTCTGAAACGAGCATTCTGTGTAGTGTTTTGGAATCAAAACCAAAACAGCTTTCATGGAGGAAAGCTGAGTTAAAAGTAAGAGATAACTCAAAGAATGACACATCCTTAGTGCCTGCTGAGGAACTCCAAGGGGAGCCCAGCTCAGGAGCTCTCTGCATACAGAATTGCACTGAGCTGCTCTCGTGGCACTGCCTGGGCACAAACATGCTCCAAATCACAGCATCTCCTCCAGGCAAGAGCTTTGAAAATCCAGAATTAGACGTTGCTATTAGACATTACAAGAGAAGAGATGCTGGCTTTCCATGTTGCTTCCATCCTGAGACTGGTTTGCACAGGTAGGAAAAAAAACATTGTGTTAGTTTGCATTACTCACCAGGACTAAAGATATCAGGAGCACCCATTGATAGCACATTTCTCTCTTTCATGGACATGCATCAGCCTTTGCTGAATTCCAACAGCAGAACTGTCACAGGCAGCATCTGGCCAGTTCATTTTCAGAGGAAGAAATTAAAATTCTGAGTTGTGGAGCAATTTGCCTCAGTAGACAAGAACCAGCTCTCCATGTCCAGCTGTACCTGTCCTGTCTGTGCACCTCTGTCCCATGCAGGAGAAGCTCCACAGCTGCTACCCTAGGTAATAGAAAAAACAGAGCATTGCTCCAGGAGATAAATCTGTGTTTATTCCATGAAAAAGGGACATGCAAACAATTTTTAATCCCAATATTATTTGCTAATACATGACCTGCTGGCAGATGACTCCACAGTGACTGGGTGATGCTCTTCTCCATAAATGACCGTGAAAGAAAGAAGGCTGAAACAAAATTAATGATCAATCCAAAATCAATGTGTCTATACATCCACTCATTTACTATCACACGAGAGGCAAGAGTATAGGACACTGTCAGAAAAAGAAAGTTAAACAATGTCAGAAAAAGAAAGTTAAACAGTAGAAGGAAAAAGACAGACTGCTATGTCAAGTTATCAGACTGCCAAGGAATAAAACCTTGTCATATATCATTCATGCACTAAATACAGCTGTCTCACTTCTGCAGCCTCTTCCTTCCTTCCTTCCTTGGATCTCAACACTGTTTGCAAACATAAATGAATAAAACCTCTCACCTCCCATGAAGCAGGTAATTTGTTTTTATTAATACATAAATGATAGAGGAAATTAATTAAGGAACAGAAAGGGCAAGAGGCCCAAGATCACACAGCAAGAGCACTTTAATCACTATGTTCTGGCCACTTAAGAGTAATGCTTGCATGTTAATGCTTTCCTGTAGGAAGCAAGCATTTCCGACAGACCACCTTTCCTCAGGCTAAGGACTCTCCCAGTCCTGGCCAGATTTCCAACTTTACAACATCAGGAATATGGAGTTTTTCTTCACATTCACACCACACCTCTGTCCCCTGGTTTAATTATTATTTATGCTGAATATGAATAGCACAGGAGATGATCCTAAGATGAATAATGTAAAGGCAACAAGAGACAGAAAAACTGCTCCAGTCAGCTCATATCCTACCTGCTTTATATTAAACTCATCTTAGCACTGGGTCTCTGCATACTAGAGGAGGATGGGTGAGTTTTAGGGCCATTGCACAGTGTGAACTTTCCCAATGTATCACAGTTACAGAACCTCCCATGCCAAATAACTTTGTGCTGATCCCCAGTGAAAATTCACAGTGCTCAACAGCCCTTGAAATTTCTAATTTGTGTGTCCCCACAGAGGAGTGGTGCAGGGGGTGCAATTCTTGCTGCATACCCTGCCTTGGACAGGATCAGGTATTCCTTGGAGCCTGACTGCACTCCCCAAAATTCGTGCTCCTATTTTAATTAATGAGCAATGCATATCTATCTGCTTCCCCATTTGCATCTAGTGCTGTTAATGACAAGAAAATACATCTTTTTAAAATGCTAACCTAGTAAGAGGTATTAGGAAAAGCGAAAGCTATTACATGTGCAAATTTCAGAGCAATTAGTCACAGAGGCAGAAGCACAGACAGGAGATTAGTTCTCAAGTCCTCACTCCCATCTGCTTCCCCACTGGAGCCAGCAGTTTTGAGCAGACCCAGGAGGTGAAGGCCACGCTCAGCAGCAGCAGCACGTGTCACTCCAATCTCCCTGCACCCACCTGGCTGTCAGAGCCCTTCACTCAGCATCCCCCACAGCTCTGGGATGCTCAGGACTGGGTGCAGCCTGCCAGGGACTGGCCAAGGGCCAGGACTCACAACAGGCTCATGTCTAAAGAAACACTTTTCTTTCTCCATTTCCCTGCAGCCAACGTGATCCCACGGAAGAAAAAACACTGAGTGCATCTGAAAGAGAATACAAATAGCTAAATTCTGTTCATGTGAAGTTTTCTTCCCCTGACAGTGCTATTCTAGATGCATCACTGCATATTTGCAGTGGAAGATGGAAATACTTCTAACATTAAAGATAGTGACATTCTCAATTTATCTCACTTGTGGAAAGGTGCATGTGGGAGTGTGAGTGACTCTTAGGAATATGTCCTAAGTAGTTTGATAGAGAATAGTGCACAATTCTCCTCAGATTTTTTTTTAATAAAGCTCAAAATTGTAGTAGAAGATACTTGGCAAGAATTTAGAAAAAAACAGCTTTGGGAAATAAATCTTATGTTGTGCTCCTTCTTGCAGGATTTTTGAGTCCTCTATCTCTCTATATAAAAAGACATTAAATTGTTTTTAAAATGGAATCCAAATTATTCTGATTCTACAAAACTCTTGAGCACTTGATTGCTCCCAGTTTTCAAAAAAGTCTGTAGCTAGGGTTGTGTTGTGGCAAGGAAAATTTGTATCTGAACAGCCAGTGCTTGTCACAGGCCTGTACCACCAAATTAGGAAAAAAAAAAAATGTGTTTTTCAGCTTCAGAATGGACTCTCACTGCTGTCAGTTCAAATCACTCCCCAGAGATGTGGGGAATTGTGACCCATTGGAGCTGGAACAGCCAGCCCAGCCCAGCCCAGCCCTGCTCCAGCTCCCACCCAGAGCAGGCAGGGACCCCTGGAGCAGGGCAGGCTCCCAGCTCAGGCTCAGCATGCACACAAATGCCTCCCCACAGCCCAGAAGCTGCTGCAATTCCTCACAGGAAATTGCAGAGTAGAAGTGCCACAGGGCACAGACAGGACTCCAGATCCGCCCCCCAATACAAGAGCTACAAATTGTCCATTCTCCTCTGGCTGACCATACATTACAGACACATTTCTGTTGTTCGTGGATGTTCAAAGAAGGCCTAAAGATAGCCTAGTATTGTCAACAGAAAATGAAATTCAATTCCCTAAAAATATCAGGAACACAGGCTATGAAGAGTTCGGTTTTTCCCAGTAATGCACTTTTTCATTATTGCCCTGGATTAAAATTAAATCGCTAACATAAGGACAAGCAGATGAATCTGTGGTTATGATAGCATAGAAAAATGTCAATACAATGCTTGTACACTGTATGCTCCTTCAGTATTTAAAGATTCTTATCTCCAGAATAATATAAACTGAAACACACTGTGAGCATCTCATGCTATTAAATCAAGCAATATTGCTCATATTGCTTCACTTCTGGGCTCTGCCTTCAGCCAGGCAGGGCATCACATTTGGGAAGAAAATTTCAAGACTTTCTGGGTCCTGCACAGGGAACCAGCATTGTCATTGCTCAGAAACAGAACAGGACCGTGTTTTCATGCATGTAAATCCAACCATAACATTGGCAAAATAAAACCCTTAAAATTTGATATAGACTGATCAAAACAAGCCCATACCAAGCCCTGGCTCACAGCATCTTTGTGGTGGGGACAATGAGCTGCCAATTTTTGGTGACAGGCAAAATAGCAACTCAAGTTCTGAACCATTTAATTATGTAATGACTTGAGGAGTCAAGCTATCTGTATAATTTCAATTCCACATTTTTAAAAAAAAAAGAAAAAGTAATATAGAAACAAACTGTCATTTCAGAAAAAGACATTAATACATTCTTTCTAGGTGCTTCACACAGACAACATTGGCTCTGAAAATATCTTTTCTCTTTCAGGGTAGCAGTACACAGAGGTGCAGGCTGCAGCCAAATGCCAGAAAACTGGATTGAATCTCATTGCCCTGCACATTCCCCCAGACCAGGAGCTGGTCCTGACAGCTTCAGCTTCGCCCTGGAAAAGTTCCTTTGCAAACTCTGTTCCTGCCAGTGTCAGTATTCTCCTCGGATTTCCTTTTTAGCTGGTGAAGGGTGATTTAAGTTGCAAAATACATAATTTCACACATGTTTCCAAGTAGTTTCATCACTAAGCCCCATGTAAATACATGGGAACAGTGATTGACAGAGGAAGGCTGCCAAAACCAATCACTTTGGACCAACTAATTGGGAAACACTTTTGACGGATAATTTTATTTTTTCTTAGCAGCTGTAGTTTCCCAGGGGTTATTCCCAGGATTCTGCACAAATGGACTTTCCCCATGAGACCAGTGGCTGGTATGGACATTTGGCAGTCCCAGAGAGAGAACTAGCATGAGAGCAGGATTAGAGCATGTGAAACTGCATGAAATCAGGCAGGGGAGTGTGTGAGCTCAGTGCAAACTGCACATGGCACATTGCAGGCAGCCCTGCTGGCTGCTGGGCTCTCTTAGGACATCAGACAGGAAACCACAGCTTTGTTCTAGGAAAGGCATAAAGGGCTTCAGAAGTCACATTACCAAAGAGCTCTGCAGGCATGGGCCAGAGTGCAACATTTTGTTATGTACACTCACCTTGCTGGAAACACACTGTCGGCTTCTCAGGAAAAAGAATAGGCATTGGATTTATTTCTGTATGCCAAATCCTTTCCTGCTTTACTTGCTGGCCAGCTGTTGAGGCTCATGCTTCTATACATTGCTGTTTGAGAAATATTAATATAAAATAATATGGACAAAAAAAACTATCGCTGGTTATTGTTGGAGTCTCAGGGGAACACAAAATGGAAATAAGAATAATTCTGGGTAACTTCTGCTCTCCTGTAATGAAAAAAGTAAATGGAAGTATCAAAGTGACACCTCCATCTAGTAGAATTAAGGAATTGACTTTTCCTATCTTGAGTCAGAACACTGCAAAAAAATTCTGACAACCTCAGTTTAGAAAACTGTCATAGGGGAAGCAGGTAATTCATTCCTCAATGCAGCCCTTTAATGTATAAGAAAGTGTACTTTGCAAACTAATATACCTACTGAATTTTACTCTTTATTATTTTTGTCTCACTTTTCACTTCCATGCTTTCACTAATTGAGCTTCTGTCTTTTGTTATTTGTATAACAATATCTCAGGGGATCCTCTTGTTCTCTTTATAAAAATCTAGCTAAAGTGTCTCTGTTATATAACCATGTCTTTGTATTAACTTGTATTAGTGGGTGCACTTTAGCTGCATAGCTGGAACATTTCAACATACTGAGGAGAGGATGCAGAGAGTGTACAGAAAGCTTGGATGGTGTTTACATAGCCTTCCCACGCATTTTGCCAAAACTGTATTGCTCCAAGTCCTGTGACATGCTAAACAAAAACAAATTTGAGCACCAACAAGGGCAAACCTCAAGAGCAGAAACACATAATATGTGAATACAAGTGTTATTTACCATAAATCATATGGCTGAGATCTTTAAAAGAAGCTCTTTTCCTATAGGATCTTGGTGTTACTGAAAGGAGTCACCCTTCAGGATGTGATACTCCCCACAGGAGAGCTGAAAATTAGTGCTCCACAATTATGTTTCATGAGACCTCACCATATGCCACACACAAAACTCATGTAGTGTAGCAATCAAGGCTCTATCTATGAGCAGATATGAGAAAGCTCAGCCATATTCATGCAAGTCCTGACAAGGAGGGGGGAAAAAAAAGAAAGTAAAACTAATTATTGAAATTTATGGGCTCAGCTATTTACATAATTATTACAATTAACAAGGTGTTTATCTCCACTTTTATTCTTCATCTATGTGCCTGACATTTATATCAGTCATAGAAATTACATATTAAAAAAAAAGGAAAAGCTAATTCAGGTCAGCCAAGAAACGCTTTTTGGGCTCAAACTGGAGAAGAGCTGCACAGAATGGAAGCAGCCCTTCATGCCTGTCTGCACTTAGGCTCCAGCATGGCAAATGTCACACCTGTGAGCTCCCAGAGACCTGGCCCTGAGCCCCCCTCAGCCTGGCTGGGAATACAGAGGTGAGGATGCTGAGAGGGGCTCCTGCCTCAGAGCAAAGGTGACAATGGTGACAAATGACTCTCAGGTAAAAACAAACAAATTCACCTCAACACTTGAAAGGAAAGCTCCCCAGGAGTGCAATACAAGATGGAATCTGCAGACACAAGATCCCAGAGGAAAACATCCATTTCCAAAAACAACCTCAGAGGGACAGTGAGTCCCAAGTGCCACCAGAAGCCATGTGGTGTGTGCCACCCTCATGCCCCTTCCCAGGATTTTAAACTGACAGGCAGAGACTGAGCCTCTTCTGAAGCAATAGTGAGAAGACCCATTTGCTCTTCCTGACCCTCCAGGGCAGATCCCAGGGAATTCATGACAGGAGTGTAGTAAGGAGGCTATGCTGGTGCAATGGGTCACAGAAGTCCTTTGTGCTGTGTCACAGCTGGCCCTGGCACAGGCATTCACAGCCCCTTGTGCTCTACTTGAATGCCCTCTCTGGGACATTTTCTGGGACTTTCCTTGGGCTGCATTCATCTTTACACAGCAAATGAGCATTTTTTGTCAACAATCAGTTCTTTACACATTTTGGCACCTGACCTCCCCATGGCACACCCAGTCAAGCTGCATGATGCATGACACTAGCACTGCAAGGAAAGACAGATATAGGTATAGATAGATATAGATGCAGATACAGATATAGATATAGATGATATAGATATAGATGATAGATACAGATAGATATAGATATAGATATAGATATAGATATAGATATAGATATAGATAGATAGATAGATATAGATATATAGATAGATACAGATATAGATATATAGATGATATAGATATAATATATATTTATGCATATGTACTGCATTGTTTTTCCAAAGTGTCAGATCACTCCATTATAACAGAGAGGCTATTACAGACAGGTTTAGTTAGCTGTGCATCATTTCACACCTTCATTACAATCTTTACTGGGAAATGGATTGCTTTTGAGCCTCTCTCCATTCTCATTAAACTTCCACTCTTGTGAGGTGTCAGAACTGTAAAATGCCTAATACAGACAGTTAATTATAACACCACTCACTACTTCAGCCTTTTCAATTACCTGCATTTCCACTGGCTGGAGCAGCCAAGCTCCCATCCAGGGTGAGTCAGAGCACCACTAACAAGGGAGACCAAGGGACAGAGGACAACATGCTCTGCCAGACCATGCAGAACCTAGAGAACCATCACAAAGCTTTCCACCAGCAGGAAACAGCATTTCTTGGGAGGTTTGTGATCATGCAGGGTTGAAAGATGGAGATGCAGAGTTGTTTTCAACTTCCTTTGCTAATACTGGTAACTAAATTTGAACAATAGAAACATTATTAAGGAAGCTGTCCTTGGAGTTGTTCAGGGTAATAGAAGCACTTTGTCAGATGAAAAATTGGCAGAAATTAGCCTGAAATTGTTACAGATAGGTAAAGCTTTATAAAGCTATTGGTAGCATGAAACCACATAAACAACTTTGATTTCTGCTTCAGGACACAAGCTGCCAGATAGGAGCTACCTCTCTCCTTGTCACATTCATGCATGTATGGCAAGAGCTGCAGAAACCCCACTGATTGCAGCTCCCAGGGATCAAACACTGAAGTCTTCTGGTCAAATAGGACAGCTCCCACTCCCTTCTGCATATGGGAAGAGCAACTGTCCAGACAGAATCTCTGACACTCCTGCAGAGCAAACTGCCCCCATGCCCCTGGAGCTTGTGGTGGTATGGGGTATCTGTCACTCTAGGGATGAAATGAGGCTTTCTGGGGTTTCTGAACAGCACAAACACTGGTGATTGTAAAGCCTGGCACACCTTCAACAGCTGCTTCACAGGGAATGAAACACCTCTGAGCAGCCTGACTCCCCTGCCAGAGTCACCCCCCAGCTCCCACCTGAGCTGACTCCAGCCTCTCAAAGAAACCTGTTTAAGGTTTATGCAAATCCTCTGGGATGCAAACCAAGATTTTCCAAGGATTAATGACCCTCCTAGATTGTAGGCACAGCACATGACCACAAAAGGTCACTGTTCTTCCCAGCTCTTTTCTCTTTTTACAAAAACCACACAACGCATTTCATTTTGAACAGGTAACTCAATGTATTTATGAGACCATCCTTGCTGTAAAAGTACACCATGTTCCAGCAGAGACTCCCAAACACAGCTGAGAAAGCCATCTCCCTTATGAGGGATCAGAAGATCAGAGCTGTGTTTTATTAGTTGTATAAAAAGTATCTTTAGCTCTCAGTTGAAAGGAAAAATTTGCATTTAAATAGAAAGATTAATAACTGTAATACACAGAGCCCACACTGAATAATTTTTTTGTAAAAGAAAATAATTCATATTTTTGTATAAATTGTTCACCTTAAGTCAAGCTACAAAAAATGATAATCATAATATTTTATGGAACAATTTTAATCTAATATAGCTTTGTTACATTATTATTCTCCAGTGTAAATAATGCATGCCTCCAGTTTTGAAAAAGGCCAGATTTAAAATACTTTTCTCTGAAAATTCAATAGGGCATGTGCTTTTTGGTGTGTTTACACTGTGCATGAGTTTTACCTACTAAAATAAAAAAAAATCCTTCAGAAGGATAGTAACAAATCATTCCTTCTCCTGCAAGGACAGGCCAGGAGGTGATGCTCATGGAGAGCTTGCTGAATTTTTTTGAAAGAATGTTTTTTCTCTAGAACACACAGATTTGGATTCACTCAAATATTTCAACATGGTACTGAACTCTTGAGCAGTTTTGATCAGGTTTAAAACCTGGTCTTAAAATCTGAAGGGTTACATTTTGGCATTATTTTGGCATTTAGTAGCAGATTTTAATTTTATTTTGCAATTATTTTTCACCCACAGCTATATTTTTTAAATACTGATTCCAAGCCACCAGAAAACAACCACTGTTTTCCCTTTCAATCCAACCAAGCCTTAAAAAAATTATAAAAGCATTGACGTGTCAGAGAAAACTTCCAAAAAATCTTCTAGGATCATCCTAAAAAATTTCCCTTTTTTTTTTTTTTTTTTTCTGTATGCATTTTGCTTAAGTGCATGTCTTGGTTTGAGACAAATTTGGGAGTCACCCCAGGACATTGCATTAATTATTTTCCCAGTGCTCAGGAGGAGAGCTGGGAGCAGAGGGTGGCATCTCCTGGTTATAGCCCTGGATGGTCTCCTGCACTGCCCCAGCAGGGATACCATTCCCTGGGGGGCAGATGGATGCAATTTCTTCCTGCTCCATCACTCTGGGCTGCCAGTCTCCACTCAGCTCCCCAGGCCACCACAAGGGAAATATGGGGGAACCCATCAGGAAGAAGCCAGAGCTGCTGCAGTTGGACAGAAAAGCTGCATTTTCCACCCTGTGACCTGGGAAAGAGACCAGAGCAGCCCAGGGGCTGCAGCAACTGCTTGAAGCAGCTCTGCTATTGCTTTCTCACTGCTGGAATAAGGCAATTCCTTTGCTTTCCCCTCCTGGACTCATGCCAGCAGAGCTCTACCCCACTCAGAGCATTTATTTTGCCTTTACCCAAGGGATGGCTCCTACATCCTATGGCCAGTTGGCTCACACTGCCCACTGTCCCAGGCAGAGCAAACCTGGCAGGATACCTCCAGGCTGGAAGTGCCACAAGTTCCTGTTTGCAGTGGGAAAGGAGCAGTTTCTTCACTGGCCTTGCTGTGAGATGCAGAATCTGTTTCTTGCTACAGCACAAGCACAGACTGGGGAACTCTGACGTTTAATTTATCATTTCCTCAGATATTATAGACCTTACACATAAAAACCTTTTAATTAGAGAAGAATCAGGAGGGAGTTGCCTGGTATTTCTCCAGTGCCACACAGATAATAGCAGAAAGCAAACCTCCTAGTTCTGCTTGGAGCCACTGGCACCACTAATTACTCTCCCAAAATTCAGCTCAGGTTCCTCTCGCTGCTCATTTAATCTTTGTCACTCTTGCTGCCTTCCATTTCATCACTCAAGCACCAAGCAACAGGCACAGACACAATCAAGGAAGTTTGGAAGAGCCTCTGCTGATGTGCAGTGGAAAGCCCAGCACTGCTGGAAAGGAGGGCTTGACACAGACAATCAGCAGAAGATGCAGGATGCTCAGAAACACAGTGTGTGTCCATTAGGGAGCTCAGCTCACTTTAGGATCTAATGCATCTGGATTCCAGAGGCTGCAGGCTTCACTGTCCCTGGGATATGTGCTGCTTCCCTGCCTGCTTTGGGGTTGGTAGTGCAAGAATTGAGATATGCATCTTCACTCTCCTGCTCTCACTCTCTGTGTCACCATGTGCCCAGAGCCCACAGACTGGTGCCACACAGGGGACACACTGGCAAGGTTGGCAGCTTCTGGAGAGTCCCTCTCCATCACTGTAATTACAGAATTACAGCAAAAAACAAAGGGGTGCAGGGAACCCCTATAACTTGTGAAATGCTGTACAGATACAAATTGATCAACAACCTGATTTTAAAAGGTCCTTTAAACAGTCAAAATGGAAAGGCAAAGCCCTTGATGGCAACTACTGAAGAGCACATGGGAGCTAATGCAGACAAGCCCCAGCATCAGCAGCAGCCCACCTGGACAGCAGGTGGGTGACCAAGCACCTGATCTGCAGTGCAGGCTGGGCTCCTCCTGCCCCACCTGCTCCCTTTGCTCTGGCAGCTCAGCCCCTCAGGGATGGCAGCAGGCCAGGGGCAGCTCTTCCCCAGACAGTCAGCTAGGCTTGGATTTGATTAAGGAGGTGCTTTGTCTCAGGAGATCTGGTGCCAGGGATGTGAGGTGGATGGATGGCAGCAGATCACACAGCTGGAATTACATCTTTCACTGTCTGCCTCTGGACTGAGTGACACAAACAAGTACAAGAAAAGCATATACCCCTTTGTTCCTACAGAAAAACAAATCTAAAAAATATATAAAAAATAAATTTAAAAAATGAATTTTAAAAAACTCTCATATTCTAGTAAGATTTTTTTCAAAGGCAGGGGATTTCTGCTCCAGGGATGATGCCAGCACTGGACTGGCAAGGATGATGGGGCACTGGTTCAAACCCCAGCCCTTACAGCATGGTCCCAAGATGCTGCTGTCACACATTGCTCTCCTGTGGCAGAGACATCTTTGCCACCTGGCACCTCTGCAAGTAAGAAAGAGGGGCCCTTTCTCCAGCAGCTCTCATGCCTTCAGGCAGCTTCACAGGCATTTGTGGTCTAGTCACCTTTTTTTTTGCCTATTGAGAGGGCCAAGACTGATCAAATCTTTTCTATTTAAAACAGCAATAAAAGGAAACTAATTTTCTTGTGCACAATGTCAGTTAGCTTTACAATATTCTGTCATATATTCCTTAGCCACTCAATGTTACATCTGGAGCTTCTGAATGCAAATATTGCCTGACAAGAAGGATGAAACCAGATGATTTTTTTATCTCAGTTATACATTCATATATCACATATCCAAAGTTAACAAGTGACTCTCTTGTGTAAAGCCATTTTCTACTTTCCATGCATCCCAAATAACAGATATGAAAATCCTGGTCTATTATATAGTAAGATACTTTGCTGCCTTTATTTTTCTGACCACATGTGTATTGTACAAGCAGAGGACAGAGGCTTTCATGTTATCATCCTGCTCTCTGGTAATCTCATTCTGCAATCTCTGCTTTTTCATTGCCATTTTCAGATGTTTAATGAAGCAGCACATGGATATGAGATACCCCTGGTATTTCTTTTGCCCAGTCTCCATCATTTTCAATATCAGAAATACTGAATAAAATATATAAAAATATATTTACCAGGCCTGCTTTTCACTTTCTGAACAGAATTCCCTTTGGAGGCAATGAGAAATGTGGCTAACTTGGATAATCCAGGTGTAAATCTCCTTTTTTTCCCCCACATTGCCTGTGTGGAAGAACATAAAAAGAACATATTCACAGTTAATAGGCCTTGTCTGCTCATTAACCAAATATTACCATTAGGAAAGAGTGTTTCCTAAATGAAGAATCTATGTTTACACTCCACCACAGCCATTCCCTTACCTAGTTGCCTTCCCCTTGAGACCCTGTGCAAGTACAAGTCCAAAATATAAATGTGCCACACTCTGCACACAGGTGGGATTTGCCCAAGAAAGCCATGGAAAAGCTCATTTCTCCCCATTTGCAGCTCAGAGCTGTTCCACTGACCTTTTCTTCCCACACAGCCATCTCAAAGGACAGGGATGGCCAGGTCTCCATGCTGCAGGTCAGCTGCATCAACCCTGTCCATTTTCTCCTTGCACACAAGTTCACACACATCCTTCCACTCCCCAGGATCACGCTCAGCCCACTGGTCTGCAAGAGCATACATTAGAGGGAATTTTAATGACTTGAACTCGTGCTGAACTTCCTCTTTTAGCTGCTATTTTAGTGATTTGTTGACTCTCCAAGGCTCATTCAGGACTTTTTTTTTTTTAAGCCTTGACAGAGTAGATAGAGTAGACACGGATTTTATGTGCCAACTCTTCTGTATTTTTGGCACTCTGCTCATCACATAGCAGGTCAGTGAAAAGCAAGTTCAAGAAACAGAGGATGCCTCCCACATATATCTGTGATGTCTCAAAGTAGCCTAAACTAATCTCTTCCTCTCTTCACCATTAGCAGTGATGCTAAGCTGGGAGCAATGGCTGAGGATGATTTAACAGCCACACAGAATCTTAATAAGATCTACTTACATTTATATTGTCCCTTTCAGCCTGGCTGGCTGTTTCCTTAGCCACAGCCTCACAAAAGGGCTGAGTACACTGTTTCATTTTTTCTGTGGGCTTTTTAATTATTTTAGCATTGTCTCTGATTTTTGTATCAGCCATCTGCAAAGTGTGGCAGGATGTGTGTAATCTTCTATGGCACTTGTTGTACTTTCTCCATTATTATCAGATGGGAAAGAAAACCAAAGTTAAGGGAGATTAAGGTCAGCTACTCCCAACCTCCACTCGCTGTATAATCCACTGCCTTATCTCCAGGGAGATTATCAGCCTTGATAGGAGCCATTCTTTGAGCCATGCAGCTCTGTTGAAGCCCTTTTCTCTGACAGAATGTTATTTCTGTTCTATCTGAAGGCAGAGAAATTGTACATAAATTTTCCACCATGTCCTACTAATGTGCAGGACATGGGAGATGAGCTTCACTGTGAAACAGAGCTGTGCCCTGTGCTGTGTTCTGTCCTGTGCCCTGTGCTGTGTGTTCTGTACTGTGCCCTGTGCTGTGTTCTGTGCTGTGTTCTGTACTGTGCCCTGTGCTGTGTGTTCTGTACTGTGCCCTGTGCTGTGTTCTGTGCTGTGTTCTGTACTGTGCCCTGTGCTGTGTGTTCTGTACTGTGCCCTGTGCTGTGTGTTCTGTACTGTGTTCTGTGCTGTGCTCTGTGCTGTGTTCTGTGCTGTGTTCTGTTCTGTGCCCTGTGCTGTGTGTTCTGTGCTGTGTTCTGTGCTGTGTTCTGTGCTGTGCCCTGTGCTGTGTGTTCTGAGCTGTGCTCTGTGCTGCCCTGGGCCAGAGCAGAAGGGATGCCACTGCTGCCCCACTGGTCATTTGGAGACACACCCTCCCCTCCCAAACTGCCAAAACACCACTGGAGTGAAGGAGAGAGAAGATGCTGCACTGATCAAAGGGCTTCCTACCAGCCAGGAAGGGTTTCTGGGGAGGATGAGAACTCACAAGGCAAAAATCCTGTGCTGCTTCTTGCAAAGGGCTCACAGGCATGATTTTTTTGATGTTAAATGGACCAAAGAATTATTTGGGGAGGGTGAGGCACAAAGTGCAGTGTGTTTGGGATGAGTGACTCCATGCACTTCCTCTACTCTCCTAGCAGAGATCTGTGACTTTCCAAAAAATACCCTGAAATGCATTATCTCCTAGCAGGAGCGATGAATCTCTCTCTAGTAGGACTATAACTCAGCAGACACGCTTCATCTACCAGAGTTCAGGAAGGCTGGGCCCCACACAGCTTCTGAGCAGCACCATATTGACCTGTTAATGGTCTCTGCTTGTCTCTGTGATGGGTGGAGAGCAGAGACAGGACCCAGCAGATGCTGGGCTGTGCCACACTTTGCATGGCTTAAACACCTCCATGCTCCAAGAGCAACCAGAACACCCCATATTTCAGGATAATTTCCCTCTGTTTGTAGTTAATATATAGAAGTATTTTCAAAGTACCTCAACTCACAGTTTGTTACCCACTCCCAAGCTGATGATTGTTGCTCTTCCAGAAGTGTCTCTTAGCAACAAAGATGCTTATGAGCCCTGAGCACTCCCTCCAGCTGCTGGGGGTTCACATGGGATGTCAAAGAAGGCAAGAGGGAAGAGCAGCTGCTGACCCTGGGCAGGCAGCACTCAGCTCCAGGAAACTCCCTCTCAATTATCACATTGTGCACAAGTGAATGAGGGATCTTTGCTCAGTGCCCAGAGGAGAGAGAGGGAGAGGCACCATCTCTTTCCCATAGGAAGATCCTGTGTATTCCAGGAGCCAATGCCTCATTGCAAGACTCTGCTGCTGAATCTGCTCCTTCAAAACTCCTGAAGGCCCACAGCAGGCAAACAGCTGCAGTTCAGGGTAGGAAAATGCCAGAGGGAGATTGTAATTTGGTCAGAGGTACCAAACCAACACCTTCCCCTCGTGGGGATTTGCAATCACTTGCAAGTTACTTGTGTCACACCTACACCAACACAGTCCAAATTCCACAGCTCCTTTCCATGGACTTCCACTTATTTCTTGTTTTCAATGATTTGGGATTGCAGTGCTCATCTTCTGCATCCCTATCTTAAATATTGTGGATAACACATAGGATAGGAATGGAAACCTCAAAACTGATTGAGGACCTGAGCAAGTGAGAAACCAAAGCCAACACTGTGGAAAGAATCAAAATAACAGAATTACAGCAAGCTACAAACAAAGGTGGGATAAAAATTCATAAAATACTTCCACTGCTGGAAAACAAAAGGCAAATAATCCAAACATACCAACATGTTTCATTTAAAAAGTAAAAATATTTCATTTCAGCATCATCAAAATGAAGCTTGTAGCTTTTTCTCTCCAAAATCCTTTTGGTGTGTAATTGAGTTTTGCAAGGAAGAATGCAAGGGAAGTTTTAGAAGGATCAGATCACATACAAAGTAGCTACAGCATACTTTGATTAATCCAAAAATGATCCAGAAATTGCAGCCGTGGGTATCCTCTGTGAAAAACAAGGATAACTGGGGAGGGATGGAATCTACCTCATGAAATGGGGCAAGAAGAAGCCAATATTCTTCTGAAATCCACAGGGATTGGACACTGAAGCTCACAGGAGAGCAGGAGGACTGCTAGGGAGGAAGCAGATTTGCACAGGGCAGGGGGAAGACCCTGAAAAAGACCTGAGCTTCTAAATTATATAAAAATCAATTAAAACCATAGATAACATTTTGCTGCTTGCTTTCTTGGGCAATAAATGACTGTAGTTGTCATGAGGAAGGTAAATGAGGATGATGGGAGGGGAGGCAGGCAGCAAAGCCATTGAAACAGGGGTTTTTTCCCAGCAGCAGAAAAAGATCTGGAGAGCTGAGAGTCAGGTTCTCACTGTGGTCCTGAGAAAGTTCTGCTTTTTGTCCCAGGGTGTCCTGCAGGATAAGAGCTCACTAATGCCACAGAACATGTCACAGCTCTGCTCAAAAAACTGGAGAGAAGCAGTCAGGGCTGAGAGGAGTCCAGACCTCCCATGCAAACAGGATCTGTGTGAGCACAGCAAAGTCCAGGACAGGTTTCCCCTGAAACATTCCCCACAGAGAGGGATTGTCCAGGAGCCAGTGTGGGAAACCTTCCTGCTGCCAACTTTACAGGGTAAGGTCTTCATTCTGATACACTTTTAATTATTTTCTTATATCTTTAGCATTGCTGCATCATATATAACTGTACTTTCATGCTTGGGTAGCAGCAGTAATAGATCAGCATCAAGATTTCTTGCATCTAATCTCAGTAGAAAAGGTTTTATTAAATAAAATCATCACGTGGCCTGCCTTCACAAAATAATGAAAAAAAAAAAAGCTCAGCTTTAGAACTGAAACACCAGTGGGAAAGAGTGGGAAAGTAGAGATGAGCTCTGCCCCAGAGAAGCTGAAGTAGATGCTGCCTATCAAGGGAGGAAATAGAGTACACAAATTCAAGACAAAAAAAGAGAGAAAAAGAAAAGCAAAAAAAGATTCTTTTGAATCAAGCCTTTTCTCACTTCTAACAAGGCTCTAGAAACAGCACTAATCAATCCAAATGACACTTTAGTGTAGAGATCTATTATATTCCTCGATGATCATATGGCTTTATATGTTATAATTTGGTTCTGAATTATGACCTACATCAATTATAATTGAATGCTGCTTCCCACTCTACAATCAGACTGTGATGAGAACAGAAAGGCAGTGGACATTAGAGGATTACTATCAGAACAACCTAATTTAATTAAGGAGGAGATTTATTAAAATGGCAACATTAACAGGTGTTTTATGAGACTAATAATTAATAAGGTTTCTGTAGAACATTTGTAAGAGAAATAGACAATATGCACTGGCAGCAGAACTCCCTGTAATGGGATAACAATAAAGCATTAGGAACTGTAGATAAGATATTATGATAATAATCTGATACTGTAAATTATGGTTTGCAGAGGATTAAATATCATTACTGCAAATTAGTATTTATTTAAGCTCCAGCAGGCCTTTGCACACTGCCTGGAGGAAAGGTGGGCAGCATGGACACTTGATGTTCTCCTGCATCCCACTGCAGGGAGTTGGGATCTGCCAACACAGCAATAACTGCCAGTGTCCACCTAGCAAACCTCACTGGGGCTACAAGGCAGGATTTCTTGACAGCAAAGTTCAGTAACTCATTTTTCACCTTTCTGAAGTTACCTTCAAGCACTGGACACAGGCAAAGGTGCCTCCTGGGGCTCCAACTCTCTCCCAGCACACAGGACAGAAAGTTTGGGAATGGCAGAGCTGATTTCTCCCTTCCTATTGCAAAACCTGCAGGTACAGCAAGAGATGAATTTCAAAAGCATGAGGAGGAAAAGTGGGGAGTGAGGGAGAAAAGCAAGAGGGAGGAGTGTGCTTCCACTGCACAGAACAGTGACCCAGCTCACTAAAGGGAGTGGAGAGAAAACAGCCTCAGGATCTTTTCTGGAAATGAAGGTACTGAAGGGTTTTGCCTGGGTTACTTAGCAATTTACAGCTGGTGTTAACACTCAGCCCTTTCTCAGCTCTAGGCTTAGAAAAGTTCTATCCCAGTCCTGGTCCCTGTGGCCCCCAGGCAAGAGGTGGGAGAGAGCCACAGAGCACAGAGCACTTTCTCTAAACAGCTCCAATCCCTGACACAGTGATGGAAGAGGATATTAGCAGTGGGAAATTTTTTCAAGGCTAGTACTTTAATGAGCTCCTAAATAATGACTTTATCTTAGAGGCAAACTCAATATTCGTTCAGCATTGCACCAGAACAGAACCACTGCCTGACTTCAGTCAAAGCAAACAAGTCCAGAGGAAGCAGCCCTGCCCTTTGGGAAGCAGTGATGGGGCAGGGCACTGTCCCCTCCCTGCCCAGAGTGAGAAACTTCCCTGGTGAGGTGGAAGGTGGAGAGGGCTGTGTCCCCTCCTCAGCTGAGCGTGTGGCACTGCTCACCCTCACCTGTCCTGCACAAGGCAAAGACGCCCCTGTGCCTGCACAGCTCAGGGGGATGCTCATGCCACTCATTCAGGGTCTGAGCCATGATTTTTCCACTCTTAATTGGCATCTGATATCAACAACAAGCACAGTTTGCAGAGCAATGAAACAGCCACTCAGTGTCCAAGCAGGTGTTACTTCCCCTCTTGGGTGCAGAGATGCTGATTTTGCACCAGACCTCAGCTTCTTGTTTGCTCAGGAGAGGGTTTGATTCGCTTTTTAATCATGCTGAGCCAAGGGAGAAGACCTTTGGCTTTGTTCCCAGCACCCAGTCCAGCAAACACTTTGTCACAGTCCTCACAAATTGCCACTGAATGGGTTTGGGTTATTTCAAACATGCCCATTAATCAGTTTTGCATCTGTGAATCATTCTGCTTAGCACATCTCAACTGGACAGTTTTGATCAAACTTTTCCTTCTTTTTTGTTTCCCAGTTGTGGACTGCAAATGTCTTGGAAGATTCATGCCTAACCCAAGATGAAATATTGTCTCTGCCAGACCTTGGGGACTTTCTGCAAGAGGCTATTTCCACTAAAATTTTCCCAATCCAGAAACAGACTCTGGACATGTCATTTTTATGGCTTTGGGACACTTATGAGAGCAGGTTGGTACTAACCTGCCTTGACAGAGAAGCCATCCAGCAGCCTCTGGAGGTCTCATATATCTACTTTCAAGTTTTATTTCATTTTTAGCAGTCTCCTTTACCTGTGTGTGTCCACAGGAAGCAGAAACCCTAGCTGGAGTGCTGGGAATACCTTGCTTCCCCCAGCAAGCATCCCATGGGCAGCAGAGACTGAGAAATGCCTCTCACCAGGGCAGTGTTGCAGACCCTGGAGGTTCACAGCATGTCACAAAATCTCCATCCTATTTTCCATGGGCAAGCAAGGACTCCCAGGCATTTTGAAGGGCTCATGTCCAGCTCCTATTTCATTGATTGGCTCTGTGAACCCAAACCTTTGAAATTCCTACCTGTAAAATGCACACTTTTTGTGACTACTAATTAGCCAAGTATCTTCAATTTCACAGGAATGCTCTTTTCATTTGCTTTGGATCATGGAATACATGAAGAATAGGCTGGGGCTTGTTTGAACAGACAGCAGCTCTGTGCCCTACACAAATAACCTGGTCCCACCTACAACCCAAAAATTCATACCTCCTTTCAAAGGCTGCACCCAGCAGTGCCAACAGCAGGTATCCTGTTGGCTTCACAGGCATAGTGCAGGGCTGGGAGAAATACAGATGGCATATTTCAAAGGAAAAGAGTGTCCAGTCTATCCCCTCCATCCAAGGGAGTTCCTCTATGCCAGTTTGAACAAAATTGTTGCAAAAGCAAAGCCTGCTTTCTTCCCTGGAACTGCAATTTAAATTACTTCTATGGGATGCCAATGTCAGTCATTGAGTTTTAATATTACCACGGCAACGTTACAGGAGAATGAGTGCTGAATCAATAAAAAAATTAAGGAAATACAGTTTTTATTACAGAGTGATATTTGGAATTGATCCCTCAGGCTTTCCAGTCGCCTCAGTTTTGTTTTATATGCCCATGGATGGAGCATTGTTCAAAGCAGTTTGAATGCAGGAACCAATCAGTCGTAATCTAATTTTAAATGGACCACAAGCAAACTGAGAAAATAAAGACAGGCAGGGGCATCATGTTGACAGATGTGCCCATGGTATATTGGAACTCTGCTCCTCCTAACTAGGAGAAATACTCTCTGAAATTGCTTTATCTATGTATAATGCCAATAACAAGAACAATTGGGGGAAACTTGGTTTCTGCAGGACATGAAGAATAAATTTATAGAAAAAGAAATGGTGAAAAGAAAAAATAATGTCATCTCTTCTTGTTCACTTGTAAAATGCTAAACTAACAGCCAGCAAGCACATGAAAAGCATAGAATAAGCAGCATGGATGTTTTACGTGCTCAAGTTAAAAAAAATTCCTCTCTGATGCCAAAATCCAATTGTTCCTCCAACTCCTCAAGTGAAGGGGCTACAATTTGCCTTGAGGAACCGTGGACAAGCAAAGAGATTGTGATAATCAGCAGGTAGTTACACACAGCACTATGTGCAGCTTTCTGCAACTTCACCTCACGCTGCAGTGCTAATTAATTTCAGCTGCTCTCACCTGCTATTTGCAATTATGATTTCCTCTCTCATTTCTGCACAGTGAGCTCTCAGGGCTGACCCATCCCTCCCCTGCTGGACCCAGCCTGCAGAGCTCCAGGAGAGCTCCTTGGTGCTGTCAGTGCTCCAGAGCAGGGGAGAGCAGCTCTGAGCCCAGCTCTGAGCCCAGCTCTGAGCCCATCTCTGAGCCCAGCTCTGAAACCAGCTCTGAGCCCAGCTCTGATCCCAGCACTGAGCCCAGCTCTGAGCCCAGCTCTGAGCCCAGCACTGAGCCCAGCACTGAGCCCAGCTCTGAGCCCAGCACTGAGCCCAGCACTGAGCCCAGCTCTGAGCCCAGCGCTGAGCCCATCTCTGAGCCCAGCTCTGAAACCAGCTCTGAGCCCAGCTCTGAAACCAGCTCTGAGCCCAGCACTGAGCCCAGCACTGAGCCCAGCTCTGTGCCCAGTTCTGATCCCAGCACTGAGCCCAGCACTGAGCCCAACTCTGAGCCCAGCACTGAAAGCAGCTCTGAGCCCAGCACTGATCCCAGCTCTGTGCCCAGCTCTGAGCCCAGCTCTAAGCCCATCACTGAGCCCAGCTCTGTGCCCAGCTCTGACCCCAGCACTGATCCCAGCACTGAGCCCAGCACTGAGCCCAGCTCTGAGCCCAGCTCTGTGCCCAGCTCTGATCCCAGCACTGATCCCAGCACTGATCCCAGCTCTGTGCCCAGCTCTGTGCCCAGCTCTGAGCCCAGCACTGAGCCCAGCTCTGAGCCCAGCACTAAGCCCAGCTCTGTGCCCAGCACTGAAACCACCTCTGATCCCACCACTGATCCCAGCACTGATCCCAGCACTGATCCCAGCTCTGAGCCCAGCTCTGTGCCCAGCTCTGAGCCCAGCACTGATCCCAGCTCTGAGCCCAGCTCTGAGCCCAGCACTGATCCCAGCACTGATCCCAGCTCTGAGCCCAGCTCTGAGCCCAGCACTGATCCCAGCACTGATCCCAGCACTGATCCCAGCACTGATCCCAGCTCTGAGCCCAGCTCTGAGCCCAGCTCTGAGCCCAGCACTGATCCCAGCTCTGAGCCCAGCTCTCAGCCCATCTCTGCCCCCAGCCCAGCCCTGCCCCAGCAGCCCCATCCTCAGCAGCACTTTGAGAAGCTTCAGCCTCTGCTCTCCTCCAGCTGGGCTGATGGGCTCTGCAATGTCCATCTTCCACCTGCCAGCCCCTGAGAGTGATTTCCCACATATCAGACAGTGGCTCCACTCGAGGTAATTCAGATGGATTTTCCAGATAATTTGTTTAGCTGGGTAATCCAGCTAATTTCAGCTGCTGGCCCTTCCTGACTCAACAGCTTTCATTGGTTCTTTACTGAATTTGCACCTTTTACCTCCTTATCACCCACGGCTGTAATTCCTACTCTGTCCTGACTCAAACAGCTGTATTTGCTTCCTAAACATAAAGAAAACAGAATTAGAGGCTTTTCTTTAAATTTAAGACCCCAGATAGTGTAGGATGCTACCATGGTGCATTAAGAGCTGTTCCTCTGAGGCCCCTCCAGACCTGCTGAAATACATCTAGCATGATATGAGGAAAAAGTTACTTTACCACGGGGGCTCAACTTCAGGAAACACTTAGGATACTGATTTCTTTCTAACAGAAAAAAAATACAGTGGTTGCACTGAGATGGTTCGGCAGTCAATCTCACTGGATAAAAAAAACAGATGAAGAGAACAAATCACCAACCTAAATATTCATCATGGATTCACTGGCCACATTTCATTCTGCTCTGCAGATCCAGCTTGACCATTAATGCTGACTGCTGGTACTCTAGAAAACCAGCAAGGCAAAATAGAAACTGAAAATGCTTTTCAGGCAAATAAACTGAGTGAATAATAAACAGGAGACAAGAAAAACAAACAAGCAAACAACCCTTTCAACCATGAAAGGTTTCTTTACTTAAAAAGGAAAAATAACCAATTAAAATGAAAACTGTAAAAATACTTTTAAATGCAATTACAAATGGAAAAGTCATGGCTGTGATCTCAAGGACCATAGATCAGCAGCAAGGCAGAGCAGACAATAAGAAAGAGGAATCTAAAGGTATCAGTATAAATTATAAAACTTGTATAATAATAAAAATATGGAAATTTAATATAATAGCATGATATTGAACCCTAGCCAGGTTGCAAATTTCACAATAAATGAGAATGGAAAAATTGTCAGACATCACGCAGGAAATGCAGAAATAAACTGCAAATATTTCTGATCTGTATTTAAAACGGTGGAAAATTTGTTCATCTTTTACAGAGACATGACAACAATTTCTGTTTCAATAGTAACAGATTTTAAATAGGTATTAGGTGTAAACATTTAAGTATGAGATTGAATAATTTGCTCTGCAGAACATCAAAATAATTGACAAAGATCCCCCTGAAGCAGCCACATTTTCTGAATCATCTGCATTGAATGAGGAAGCCTCAAAGAAACCCCAAGAATTTCAGGACCAGATTCCCCAGATCAAGGAGAAAAGGCACTGCTACGTTATTTCTTGGCTTTAAAACTCCTTGCTGTCAATTTGGTTTCCTGTTCCTCAGCCCACCCCAGAGGATTCTACTTGTTAAACTGATCCTACTTGAGAGAGTGAGTATATTTTGATTAGATTTGACTATCATATCTAAACCTCAGAGTATTTAGGCTGGTGAGAAAAATAAATACAATTAGTAGTAGTAAAAAAAAATTAAGCAAAGCTGCACTGACTCAGTGCAGAATGCTCTTTAAGCCTTGGCCAAACAGCTGCTTTTGCTTTGCTTTCCAGCCTGCTGTTTGTGCAGCAGATGCTCTTCAGAGGAAAAGCTGTATCACCTTCACCCAGAGTCCAAGTTTGACTTTACTCCACGTTTGCTCTCTTGCTTAAGCTATGCCAGCCCATCTGCAGGCAAATCTAATCCTCTCGTTAGTGAGCAACTGGTAGCTCAGCTCTGCTCTGCTGTGCTTCACATTACACAGATCAGCCAAGTATTGATGCAACATCACTGAGGAGAATCTAGATTTTTTATTTTTTCCATGTGCTTTCTTCTTTGGAAGCTTAAAATACATGCTGGAAATAATTTCAAGGGCTGTTGAGCATTGCCACTGGGGGAATGGAAGGGGCTTTCAATACTAAGACTAAAAGACAGTTGGAAATTTGCAAGCGGGTACCTTTGAAATTAGATTTTGAGGTTAAATTCAAAGAAGCTCGTGTAGCTTTTCCCAATCCCTCTATACACACAGTGCTCTGGCAGGGGGTAACAGAAGCTCTTCTCTCCTGCTGGGTTCTGAGCCCACTGTCTCATCCCAGAGCCTTGGCCATGACCATCTGTGTGGGGCCAGCAGCAGCAGCAGCCAGGGTGAAACCAGCTCTGCAAACCCACAGCAGAGACAGCAGGAGAGGAAGGTGCAGTTCAGCCCATGTTTGCTCAATGGGCAACAAAGCCACATTTCTACCCAGCCAGCTCAGCAGCAGAGGCAGGATGGTGAGGGCTCACCTACCACACCTCCATCCACCAAGTCCTGGACCACCAGGGACAACCTCTAACACCAGATGCTGGTGCATGTCTTGTGATGCTATTTGTCATCTCTGTTTCAAAAGCTCCAAAGGAAGCCAGGAATGCCTCTGTTACTCCTTTTAATGATAAATCCTCTCACAAAGAATTGACACTCAAACTAGGCAAGGTAGACCAAAAATATTATGAATGCAACACTACAGACAAAAAAACATAAACCCCAGAACTTGCTAAATTGCACAGAAGTCTTCTGACATTCAAAAACAGAAACAGAAAGTGAAGCCATTTATCCTCAGCTCAGATTGCCCTGAATTCCCCAGTGCTCCTCAGCCCTCTGAGGCACATCAATGCCTGCAATCTGTTAAATAAAGGAAAGCACTGCTGTATCAGAAGGGGAGCTGGTCAGAGCAGTCTTTGGCCAGCAAGTTGTGTTTCCCACTTGGTACTATTTTCATTCATATAATGTAGCTTTACATTACAAATTTGCACATTTCATCTTCCTGTAACCTGAACACAGCCACGTTCACTTCCCTGCCATGCACTGGGTGAAGGACGTGCCAAATCATCCTCATGGAGAGGTCACTTCATTTTGGTTTGCAAAGCCAAATCTCCTGGGATCTCCATACTTATCAATCAATATATAAATAGCAAAATCAAGCCCCATTATTCTCATTTGCCAAAAAATTTAATGAATTAATTAAACATGGGAAAAGTGCTGATGTCTGCCAAAATGTTATTTCCAACAGATGAAAACAAATTGAGGAATGATATGCAGACAGCAGAAGAAAATTAGCTTTCCATCCAGCAATGCAGTGAACTACAGCAAAGAAAACTGTAAATAATGATCAGTGTGCCAGAATTCTGCATCTGAACACTGAGACAAGAGGAACACGTTCTTAGTTTTTGCAGAGGAAAAAACACTCTGAAACAATCCCCTTGTTTTTGTAGAACAGAAAAGGCCCTGGGGACTGGAAACAACAGGCTTCAGCAAGAACGGTTCTTTCAAACTCTGATTTGCAAAAGGACTGCTGCTCTGTAATTATCATGAATGGTTTTTGCTAAACATCTCAAAGGAACAAAAGAGAGTGCAAACACTTGGAGACAAGTTGTGACCACTGGAAGTTTTAGCAGGTGGCTGAATACTAGTAGGGAGACAGACTTTCCATAACTCAGGGTTAGAAAACAGAGAAAAATTGAACAAGAGCACTGAAGAATTTGGAAACTTCACCATCTTCTCCTGTCCTAATGAAGATACATCAACAGGCTGGTTCTGAAGTTACAGTCAAAAGACAAATGCATCACTGCAAGCAGTGTTTGAAAGACACTTGCAATTACAGCTGCTCTGGAACAATGAAATATATACTGTTCCTTAAATAAACTGAAAAAATGATAACCTCTTTTAACTGTCGTGGTGTAGTAGAGAGATCTTCATATCTTCCTTAATGAGATTTTTATTGCCAGTGTAAATTTGTCTTGAACTGAATTTTTGTCTTGGGAACTCTGAATTATGTTATACCAAGTTGTTCCTGGTAAGCATGCAGGCTTGCACACATTTTTTGCTGTGAAAATGGCTCCTTCTGGCAAACTGAAAGCAATTGAAGCTCAATTTAATTAGCTGCCTTCTGTAAATATGCCATTATTCTTCTAGCTCAACACTGGAGTTATATTTACAAAGGGAACAGATAGCAATAATTATTTTGGGCCATAGTTAGTCAGCATTAGTTAATGCCTGAGTGTAATTGAAGAAAATTAAGACAAGTGTAGTCTTTGGGGGGAAAAAAAAGAATCTATCAGTCTATAGCAGTAGAGACACTGCACCTGTGTGTTCCTTCTTGGGCTGGAATACAGAGTAAAGTTTGGCTAAAAAAAGCAAACATTTACTCTGTGCTCTGAAACCAGAGAAGGATAACAATAATCACTTTACATATCCAGTCATTCAAACTTTGGTGCAGGTATGAAATAACTCTTACCAACCACCTTCTCTGAGTTTCTGTTTGTTTCTGAAGTTACAGCCCTATGACCAGACATGCTGTATTCTCCTCACTCAAAAGAGCCCAGAGCCAAAGAGCCCAGACAGCTCAGAGCATCCACAGCTTGAGGGCCACAAGGTGCTTGGAAAGGTTTTGCAGATGATGTCCAAGAGTTTTTATGTGGCTCAGAACAGGGGGAGCCTGTTCCAAGGACATTTTCCTGCATCTCTGAAATGAGCTAATACTTTCCCAAGCCCATCTTAATAGGATTCTTCAAACTAAGCTACTGCCCCATAGCCTTTTTCATTGGTCTAGATCTGCTATTCAAATTAACCCTCAGAGCTTATTAGTTTAATTGCATCACTATGTAGATGCATCTATTTAAAATTAAAGAGGCCTTAATTCAATTTACCTTAATCCACTTTCAAAGTAAATGATAGCAAATGAAGAGTTTGCTAATTCTGAATGATTGTTCACGCTCAGGTTAAATGCAGTTTAACAAACTCTCTTTAAATGTATGTATCTACTTAATTTTCATTACTTCCCCTTTATGTCACCACAACACATTCCTCTTTTTTTAGGCTTGCAAGTGTCAAGCTATACATGTAATACTAAAAAATTAATTTTTCAGATATTGCAGTCCTTTATGTAGCAAGGATTCCTGAATAAATTTATGGGAACATTTTTTTGCACAGGGGTGAACAAACTGAGCACACTCTTTCCATCCTGGAAGTAGCTGTTAATGCAACTTGTAGGGTAAGGATGGTTTTGTGACTAGCTTATTGCACTGAGCAATAGAAAAGTGTTTTGAGATCCATTTTTCCAACAAAAGCTGTCCCTGGACAGCCCCAGTGAGAGCTGAGGAACGTGCCCAGGCCATCAGCATCGTCCTGGCTGGACCTGCACTGACAGCTGCTCTGCTGATGGCTCCTGCTCCAGGGCTCACTCGCCTGCTGTGCTGCCTTCATGATGGAGAAACTCCCTCCCTGCTCCTCATTTGCTCTAAGACAGCCCCACAAAACCTTTTTTTTTCACCTGAGTGTCCATCCAGCCTGTGCATTGCTGTCCACAGCCTGCCTTGAAAATCACCTTGAAATGTGGGGATTCTCCCTGCACTTACAAGCTGGCTAATCAGCAACCCTGCAAAAAAACCACAAAGCCACCTAACTGCAGGGGGCAAGTTAATGGAGTTTGAGTGCAAGACTGACAAGCCAGAAAATACCCAAACTCCATTGATTCTACTGATTACTGTGCTATTCCCTGCCCTACAGACCTCCACAGCAAATCAAGGACCCCAGGGTATCTATTCAACAGGTAAAAAGTTCAGCCCTTATGCAAATGAAATGCTAAGAACGTTCTTTTGTTTCTCTGGGGTATTAATACTACTAATGCAAGGTGCAAAAACTTCATAATCAAAAGTAATATTATCTTGTGGTACTTGCAAAGTGACAGAAGTTTATACACCCTGCCTCTAGGAGACCAGCAATACTCGTGGAGTTTTAGATGACCTTTAGCCAAAGTTCAAACAAAAAATGTTATTATCATTTAAAATTCTGTTGTAAGGTGGGATGGGAAATGGCATGCACCTGGCATGAAGCTACTTAGAAATGAAGAGTTAGTACAATAACAATAAAAAAAGATCTAGTGTATCTGAGCACACATGGTTTCTCCTTTGTGTAAGTTATGATTTCAGAGCATTCTGCCAAAGCTAAGCTGAACTATGAATACCAACTATTTTAGTCTTCAAGAGTTATAGTGCAGGAAATTCACATCTCTGTATTCTTTCCCGTAGCTGCCACTCAGGCTGCTCCTTGTGAAAGACCTGAATTCAAAAGGCAGCTTTGGACATTAATTTGACAGGAGATGGATCAGATATATTGGCCCCCCATTTTAGCAGTACAAAGCTGTAATACATTGCTGCCATGCATGCAGAATTGCTGCAGTGCCTGACTGCACAACAGTCCCCCTTGGCCCTGCAGAATGGCACCCTGCTCCATGGGCTGGTGATCCATGGGTCTGTCCCAGGGTACTGCTGACCTACAGACTCACACAGGCAGATTCAGGCACAACAGCTACACTGGCAGTCATGGGAAACCAGGGAGAAGCATCACTTTCACAGAATTCCATATCAGACTAGGGAGAGCTGCTCTGAGCCTCATCTGCTCTCATGGCTCCCAGCTGCTGGTAAAGTTGATAAAATATCAAAGCAATACTCAGAGAAACATCTGATACTCTAATTGGACCATCTCTCACAGAAAATACATCCATCATGCCCAGAATTCTACTAATTAAAGTTCCTTTCCTGTACCCAACTTCAAACAGAGCACTCAATAATAAAACTGAGTGCTAGGGCTGCATTCAGCAAAACAGTCTGAGCAAGTGTCATCAACACTGACCCAAGCATACACTGTATCAAAATGTTCCAGTCCACCAGGCACATTTGGAAATTTGTCTCTAATAGTCACAAAACCCTGCTGAGAGCAGGTAAGATATTCTAGAATGAGGGCAGGAGATGCAGAGAGAGGCACAGAGTGCAGGGGGAGGAAGGAAATTGAGTCATTCCAGGTGTGCAACATTTGCTTGGACTGGTGAGACTCCAAGGAGGAGCAGGTGCCAAGGAAAGGAGCTGTGGATCCAGATGAGACCCCTGAAGGTGGCAGACACAGATCATGGCTCCTGGGAAGGTGACAGGCAGCTGGGGGTGTGGATGAGTTTGAGGGGCTGGAGTTATAGAAAGATATGGGATAAGATTTCCAGGGAGGGAGGCAAGGACAGAGTACAGAGTGGATTTCAAAGTCAGAAGCATTGGCCTGATGGAAAGGCAAGAAAGGGTTCAGAACAGGCAGTGAGTTGAACCAGATGCAGCAGAAACATGAGCTCAACTTGTCTGCCAAGAGCCTTGAAACAGCAGCAGGCAGAGAGCCTGGGAGTTGCTGGTAACTCCTCCCAGCTCAGCAGTAGCTCTTCCCAAGCAATGCAGCCACAAGAATGCTTTTTTCTATACCTCAGAGTAATTCCAAATGGAGCATTAAATGGTTTTAACACAGGAATGCACGAGTGGACTGTGAAGGACTCCTTGGGCAGCGAGTCTGGGCTTCTGCAGGACTCACCCCCATAATCACTTTCACACCCTGAGGATTCTCCTCTAAAAAACCAGCTTTGGCTTTTGCCTGATGTTCCTACTGAACCATTGTCCCAGAACTGCCCTGAGAAGGAGCTTCTAGCATCCTAAATTAATTCAGGATGAGTCTAGCCCTCTTTGTTCTCCTGCTAGCATTATCCTCAGCTGAAACTGCTCTTCCCCACTCGCTTGGGCTTTTCCCATTGATGTGCTCACAGAAAACTAATCCCTTCCCAGCTTTTGTTTTTTCTTGGCTAAAGAGGTCAAACTGAAGTTTAAATCTATTTGTTAGCTATGATTTTGTAACTGCTTCCATTAGTTTTTAAAGGGAGTTGAAATTATGTGATAAGGCCCACTGTTTTTTTTTTTCCTGCTACAGGCACAAACTAGAAATTCAGACACCAGGCAAATGAAATGCACACAGGATGGTTAACACAATAATCCAAAGCTCAGTTCTACTGCTTACTTTGTGTAACCAGGTAGGATGGTTGAAAAAAAGCCAAATTCAGCCCTCCTGAAATGGAGGGAAGCATGCCAAACAGACATGCCTTGCTAATGTAAAATACCCATGTTCAGAGGGAGCTATTTACATTCCTGTTAGGTCTGCTTTGCAACTAAAAACTTGTAATGCTTTTGAAATGCAGCAGAATTAACACTGAACTGTGTGTCTTGTACCCAGAGACAAACACAGCAAGGAGCTGTAGAGGGAGATCACAACAGTGCAGTCCCAGAGTGGAAAACTAGGAAATGTCCAAAGGAAGTCTGGGACATAAGGAGGTGCAGAGGCACAGCAAGGCACAGTGTCCAGAGGCAGATGGAAGATGATGCTATTGCCCCACCAGTGAAGTTAAGAGAGAGATGAGAAAATCTATAAAGAGCTAGATTCCCATTATCTTGCAGGGGCCAAATGGTGACCTCTTTTTTTCCAAACCTACCTGGGTGCAACAACCATTCTGATGAGCAGCAGGTAGTTCAGGGCAGGCACAGCCATGAGTACATAATTGGAGCAGGGCTGGCTTTGTGTGGCAGGAGAGCTGTCTCAGTAATACAGATGAAAATATGCCATTAGACCTGTTATGCTGCTCAGCACTGCCATATATAAAAGTATTTTTTGAAGATACAATCCACTACAAAAAGAACTGAGTACATTTCTCTGTCACAGGAAGAAAAAAAAATATGGGTAGTTAGGTTTAAAGGAGAAGAAAGCATGTGCCCTGCTTTCTGACCCTGGTTTTTGTTTATTGTTTGGATCCTACACCATATTTTTCTCGCTTTCTCCTTCAATTATTTATTGAGGAAAAAAAAAGAGATGGAGAAGGGTTCTCTGTTCTTGTTTGTGCCAGCATTCATGGCTGCTGCTGTGGGAATACTGCTAACAGCAGCTACTAGTGCTTTATTAAAAATAATAAAGTATATCGTTATCATAAAATACCAATGTGATCAAAAGGATTATTCTGTTATGCCCTTGTCTAAGTTTCAACTGTAACTTACAGCTCAGGTAAAAACAATCTACAGTAAAGTATATAGAATTGGGAAATTGTAATGAATTTCTATAGAAACTCTTCTGTTAATCAGAGATATGTATATCTCTGTGAGGGCACTCCCCTCACAGAAATTTGTAATTTAATAAGTATTTTTTTTTATACTGAAGCTTTTATTCTGCGTTTGTTAGAGGCACAGGGGCCGCTCAGCTCAAGCCCTTTCGGAGCGCTGCCCCCCGAACCGAGCCGCGTCCAGCCCCTCCTGGGCGGCTCAGGCAGGAGCGCGGCTCCATCTGCCGGGCTCCCGCTCCAGGACAGCCCGAGGGCTCACGGAATTCGCGCACTGACACTGGCATCGGGCACTCAATTCACGGCGTCAGCCAAAGCGAAGCGAAGCAAAGCGAAGCGAAGCGGGGAGCGCGGCCGTGCGTGCCGAGAGCAGCGCGGTCCCTCGGCAGCGCCGGCAGCGAGCGCGGCCGCACAGAGAGCAGCGGGAGCACAGGAGCGCTGCGAGCACACACCAGCGCTGCCAGCACACACCAGCGCTGCCAGCACACACCAGCGCTGCCAGCACACACCAGCGCTGCCAGCACACACCAGCGCTGCGAGCACACACCAGCGCTCCCAGCGCACACCAGCGCTCCCAGCACACACCAGCGCTGCGAGCACACACCAGCGCTGCGAGCACACACCAGCGCTCCCAGCACACACCAGCGCTGCGAGCACACACCAGCGCTGCGAGCACACACCAGCGCTGCGAGCGCACACCAGCGCTGCGAGCGCACACCAGCGCTCCCAGCGCACACCAGCGCTGCGAGCACACACCAGCGCTGCGAGCACACACCAGCGCTCCCAGCGCACACCAGCGCTGCGAGCACACACCAGCGCTGCGAGCGCACACCAGCGCTCCCAGCACACACCAGCGCTGCCAGCGCACACCAGCGCTGCGAGCGCACACCAGCGCTCCCAGCACACACCAGCGCTGCGAGCACACACCAGCGCTGCGAGCGCACACCAGCGCTGCGAGCGCACACCAGCGCTGCCAGCACACACCAGCGCTGCGAGCACACACCAGCGCTGCGAGCACACACCAGCGCTGCGAGCGCACACCAGCGCTGCGAGCGCACACCAGCGCTGCGAGCGCACACCAGCGCTCCCAGCGCACACCAGCGCTCCCAGCGCACACCAGCGCTCCCAGCGCACACCAGCGCTCCCAGCACACACCAGCGCTGCGAGCACACACCAGCGCTGCGAGCACACACCAGCGCTCCGAGCACACACCAGCGCTCCCAGCGCACACCAGCGCTCCCAGCGCACACCAGCGCTCCCAGCTGCTCCTGCATCCCCTCCCCAAGCGCACGCTCCTTTGCTGATGCTCCGAGGCGCATTCTGGGTCCCAGATTGCAGATCCTTGCTGAGAGTCACAGCCCCTCTGAAACAACCCCTGCTCTGAGCACTCCCTTTGCCTAAAGAATTGTTTCTTGGTGGCACATAAATCTTGTTTTTTATTTTCAACCCACGGCATCGATAGTTCTCAACTATTACTAGTGAGTCTCTTCCACTACCTGCTCTCTGTTCTGGTTTCTCATATACACACACAGTAAATTGCACAGACTAAACAGACCTGAGGCACATCCAAACACATCTTCAGTGCTCAGTCTTCCAAATGCAGGTGGATAGTACCTTTCTCTGCCCCCTACACACTCATAATCCTTCAGAAATAAGTGTAAGTTGGATGAATAAAATGGTGTCTTTCCTCTGCAACATAGCATGGCTTTGCATGGAAACAATCTGTTTAAAACCTCCTATTTTAGAAAAAAAACCTCCTGGTTTTGATTATTATTCAGAGCATATTCAATGATTCAAGTAAAAAAAAAATTGACATTTGCATTTAACTTCTCTTTTTATTGTGCTTTATTCTCTTCCTGCATTTCTAAGAGCTCAGCCAGTGCAAAATACAGGAACTGAGTTCTTGGCTTTGTTTGTACATTTTAACATATCATCACCTTACAGTCAATTAACTTTGGGGTCCTTTTTCATAAACAAAAAGCATCAACATCTGGATTGCAAATGCTACACGATGATGTTCATTTATACAAAAAATATGTTCTGCTGAAAATAAAAAGCAAAATAATATAATTTATGGAGGTGTTTTTATTACCTCAGCAGCCAGTGGAATTTGAGAACAGTACCAAAAGAGAGGGACTGGGTGACCAATCTGTAACACTCTGGGATGGTTTTACACTCAGAAATTTGGGATATTAATATTGCCAGACAAAGTTTTGAGGATAATTTTGCAGCAGGGAGCATTTGCAGAAGCCTCTGCTGCTCACCTTAAGGCAGCTCAGGCTGCAGGTGAGCAGAGAGCACTGCCCATCACACCACTGGGAGCAGAGACTGGGAGCACACTGATCCACTGGAGCAGGGTAACAGGTGGCAAGTGAAGGGAGCTCAGAGATGATGAAGTGAACTGGGTTTATGCATCCAGGATGCATAGCAAAGCAGCAGCTTTATCCCCTAGCATTAAGCATTATATTGATGGAGTGACTTTTTGGTCAGAAGCCATCTGCTGTTTCCAGGGGTAGGAGTCTAAAAGAATTAGCAAAGCTGGCTATCAAAAAAGAGAGAAGTTTTATATGGCTGAGGGTATTTTCACGAGGCACCAGACCAGCAACAACAATAAAGTACAAAATAAAATAATTTCTAAAACAAATGCACAAGGCACCCTGCTGCTGAGGCCCCAGGGGGATGGCAGTGACAGCTGCCAGTGTCAGCTGCCCTTTGAGGTGCAGAAGGCAGCAGTCTGGTCTTTCTGCCAGAACTAAGGTAACTCCCAGGGTCTCCAGCTCTGAGATGGGCAGGGACTGGGATTGATGCATTTATGGACTTCAGATCTGATAAGGAGAGAAGGGGAAATGAGAGACAGCTAGTCAAGGGCATCTTGGAGGAGAAGCAAATATGGAGCAGGGCAGGAAAGAAGGGCAGCAGGGAAGGCAAGGGACAGGGGTTATGAAGTGCTACCAGTGACTGCAGCGAGAGCAGGAACAAGCCAACAAAGAGTGGCTGCCAACTCATACTGACACCTGAGGTGCTGGGGACCAAAGCACTCCACAAACCCATGAGCCAGGCTGCATCCTGCAGCAGGGTGAGAGGCAGGATCCTGTGCACATCCTCGGGGGCTGTACTGCCACAACAGCCCCTGTGCCCTCAGGAGAGGTCAGGGAGGGTGTGAAGGAAGTGATGTGTTTTTCCTGAACAGGTTCAAAATTAACACACACCACTCCAGCAATCCCCCCATGCCCCCAGTCCCTTAGCTCAGAGCTGAGAGCACACCACGTGCCAATTCTCTGTGCTCCTGACCATGCTGCAGTAGCTGGATTTTATGGCTTCCCTGGTGTGTCATAGTCTGTTTGAATGCCACAAGGAGTGCTCAGCCATGGATGGACAGGCAGGGTCAAGGCATACCCTGGAGAAATTGCCCTGACCAGATGCTTAGGGCATTTATTTGTTCCTCTCTGCACTCTCATCCCCACCTGTGCAGAATAAACAGCAACATTTAAGGTGAAATGGAGCCTCACAGACCTGACAGTGTATGATAAGAGCCCAAGTCACTGGTAAGAAAATGGGCAGCCTTTCAAATTTCCAAGCAGGTGGAGGCAGGGGCAGAGGGAGGGACAGGACAGGATGGCAGGAGCAGCCAGGACTGCTCCTCTGCTGTCACTCCTCTGGCACAAAGCAGCCAAACCCCTTCAGCTGTCAAATGTGCACTATGCTATTGTTAATGATGCTATTACTTACCATATGTTTAGCAGTATGGCTGGATTTATTCAGCTTATTCAAATGTGGGATTGAACATTTTGGTGTAGCAAGCAGCCTTGGGCTCGAGGGGGGTTGAACTGTGGCAGAAAGCAAAAGCTACTGCAGAGGAGGAAAAATGCTAGTTACTTAACAAGGTCAATAGCATAAATTCTTATTTTGTTTACTTCAGAGAGCACAAAAGCCAGTGTTTACACCCTGTTTCTGTTAATTACTTTCAGAGTAGGCTGTGAAATCATTTGCTCTCCATGTAAAATTGTGCTTTATACTGTTAAAAAGAGCCTCCTGCCATTTCACGCAGAAATGGCTACAGTCTAGAGAAGGATAAATTGATTCTTTTCCATCATTTTTGATGGGGTCAAGCTTTGATATTCAGAGCCAGTGCTTGCAGGACCTGGAACATTGGCTCAGCCACTTGAAAAGTAAAGGTTATTTGTGAAATTGAGATTCAGATTCAGATTTTCAACTTGTCCAAAGATTTGAGTTAACCAAAAGGAAGACTCTGCTAAGAGCTGACTTGCCTGGGTTTATCTCTTAATCACAAGTGCTCCCATCAATTTAATATAAATCTGTGTTCTGCATGTTCAAAAAGAAAGGCTTGATAATCACTGAAAGTAGCATAATGTTCCAGAAGGTATGGAAATAGAGCCTTAGGAAAAATCAAAATTGTTTGAAAGCAGAATAAACTCAATACCTGTTTTTCTTCCCTTCACCTTGCAGCCATGAAAGAGATATCACAACCAGATATCCCCACCATGTATTTTACCCATATAATATCCCCATTGGATTCTCACCCAGTACAATCAGTTTAATTTATTCTGGTACTCTAGAATATCCTGAAGATTTGGCTGCTTTTACAGAAGAATGCAGCACAGTGACCTTTTCTGCCCCTACTAGTGCCATATTCTGGGTCTTCTTTGATATATCCAAGCACAGTTCTACATCCATCACCAGCCCAAATCCATATTTTCACTCTGGCATGAAATGGCCTGCTGACAAGAGTCAACAGAGAGAAAAAAACATCCAAAATTATCTTTAAAATCCTATTTTATTGGGAATCGTCAGCAAAACATACTAAAACATAGAGTTGGTGTAATATGCAATTGGTGCCAGCTGATTTGCAGTTTGATTGGATCATATAGTGAAGGGGAAACAAACAGCAAAGTTGCAGAATAGTAACTGCAACCATAGTATTTTCCAAAGTAGCAAGCAATATTAAAAGACCACTTCAACTATTTAAAATCAAATATTCCACCAGATATTAACTCATCTCAGTATAAACTCTACTAGTTTAATGCCCATGAACTATGCCTTCACTACCCATAGTTTCCAAGGAGCAGACATGGCAGTAATTAGTGGGCATAAAAATCAATTCTGATGACTCAAAAGACAATCTGTGATGGTGGAAATGGCTGTGCCTGGAATAACAAGGAGCACAGTTTCATTCAGAACAAGCCAGGCTCTTCCTTTGACCATAACCACACTTCTGTGACACCATCGGTCAAGACAAACAAGAGGCAGCTCTGAACCTGGTCATTACACAGAACTACCAGGTGAAACACCTTTCCTGAAGAATTAAAAATGCTTGCTGAAAATCTGGTGCAAAGCTAACTCCTTGCCTGGCTTCCATGAAACTACAGAGCTCTGCCTTAATATCCAAGGCTGTCCCAATCTGCACTTCTACAGTGTCTGGCACGGTGCTCTTGGAGCAGGCTATATTTCTGCAGCAACAAGGGGATGAAGATATGGCCCTCAACCCTTCTAATCCTCTGTTTGCTTCTGCTAAAAGAGTGTAATAGGTCCTTACTTACCTACCAGTGCACTGACAGTACTGCAGAGAACCAATCCAAACCCATTCTGGTTACAGCACTGGGAACATGATGTCCCAACACACACTAGATAATAGAGGAGTATTTCATACCTCATTTTAGTGGATCTTCAAAACAGAAAGCCCATCAGCTTCTTCAAGACTAAAAGGCACTTTGGCAGAGAAGAGTAGCCATTGAGCAAATTTGCAACAAAAAGCTTGGACAAAACCAGCAAGTTTCTCCCACAAACAGCATCACACGCTCTCCGTAGATAGCACTGTAATTTACTCAAAGCATCACTAGCCTGGCTGAGAGGCTCCTATTTTACAGGAACACACTGCACAGGCAACCCCAAGGGGCACCTAATCAATGGATAATACAAGGATGGCTCTTGCAGTGCCAGCTCTTGGTTAAAACAGAAAATGTGTTGTTCCCAGAATGGCTGCAAGGCCAAGGTGCTTTGTAGCACATACAAAACATTAAATAACTGGATTTCCTTGCTTCTATGAGCAAATACAGCACAATCATTTGAAAAAAAACAGCTCATCAGTAGCTGCCTTCATTACTTTCACCTTTGCACACAATGCTGCAGATGTGGGGTCGCAAGCACAATGCCAAAATAGCAGAGAAGCAAAAACCTCAGCCCACTTATAATTCTATTTGCAACAGCAAAACCTCCTCAAGGGGACCACGACAGGAACTGGCAGCCTGTGTTCAGTGCCCCAGTGCTGCTGGCACACACTGCTGGGCCAGGCAGGACCAGCCCCTGCTGGGCAGCCCAGCCTCTGGCCACAGTGCCCCTGACACTGCTCCAAGCACAGCCCCATTCCCATTACAGCTGGGGTGTAAAAGATTAAGGGCATAAAGAAATCCCAGGTCAAGGGTATCAAAGTAAGCAGAGAAAAAGAAAACTTCCGGTCATACTGAACACAGAAAATACAATGCTGCATGCAAAAAGAAATTTTCACACGACATTGCCTTTGGGTCAAGATCTAGGGCCTGTCTTAGTGAAGTAAAAGCCATGAGGAAAGAAGAGTAACAGATGCAAAAGCATCTGGGACTGAAAAGGAAAAAAATTAGAAGAAAAAAAAAATAAAAGAAACATTTCAGCCCTGAAACTTAATAGTAGCAGGCTGTTCTTTAGCACAAATACTGCTTTGATCTGTCATAGCTTGCCTATGGGTTTGCTATCTTGAGCATTTCAAAGAAATCTCTTATCATTGTGTACCTGCCTCAGAGAAATCATACCACTGAAGGAACAAAAAGGTTGATTGTTATTTTAATTGAATTTGTTTTCAATTTATTTTCAAGCTGTCTGGGGAAAACCTTTTACACGTGCATTGTTTGATTTGTTTTTAACTTTGGCTCCAATATCCTAATAATGAAGCTTTTAAGGCATTTTAAGAAGCCTGTTTGTCCAAAAGGGTACTCGCATTGATCAGATCAATAGCTACGTAAGCGTCTGAAAGCAGGAAATAAATATGGATTTTAAAAAGCCAGCATTATTTTACAGAACTTGGGGTTTGTTGTGAATTCAGATGCTCAGCATGAACCACTGACTTGATCTCTGCCAACACACACAGCCATGAGCTAATGTGCCAGGGGATTATTTTCCAGCATCCCTTAATGCAGGCTACCTGCATGTGGTCTCTTTCTCAAAGGTGCTGAACACTTCCAGCTCATGCTGCTCCCAGTGTTAAGCTCCAGGCCAAACAGGACAGAAGGAATCCTTGAATGAGATTAGCAGTAAAGCCAGGATTTCTGCTACAATAGGTTAATTAGTTTTCCAGGTAGTTAGCTAATAGTTCTTTTCAATTTTATAACAAACCATGAGCTGTGGAGCTGCAGGAAAGGCTGTCAGGCAGCTCTGCCCCTCTGCAGCTCCCACTGACACCAGGGGCTTTGAGATGAGGCCCTAAACTGCACCAGCTCTTCTTCCCCACCAGCCCTTAATGCTGCCCTGGAGTAAAAAGGGATCTGTAATCCCCTGCTCAGGGCAGCAGCATCCTCCCCACTGCCCTGCCCACTCGGGTCTGTGGAGCTGCACTCTGCCACCCTGGACCTTTCTGCAAACCTGTTTCTCCTTCAAGCCCAGCTGGAGCTGTGGTGTGATGGCAGCTCCCTCACTGCCCAGCCCCCTCCCACTCTAATATATCAATCAGCCAAAGCACCTTATTGCACAGGAAATGGAGAGGGTTTTATGTTAAGACAAAAGGGTTTGTGAGCTGCCTTTTCACTTCTGAGCTTTCTTCTCAGAGTGGTATACGTGTCATTCTTTGAAAGATGTTTGGAGACTTTTAACACTTAGAAGTAGTTTTCATTCATAATTAAGGAGTCTGAGCTGATCTTCTAATGATCCCTTCCTTTAGTGCAGCTTTATCTCAGTTAATAGCTGAGTCTGCCTGTGATGCCTGATACAACAGAGGTGGCTTATACCAAGCACTTACAAGTCACTTTTTACATTTATGAATGAAATTCATTTTTTCTTTTCCATAGTAGTTAAACAGTGGGGTGACATTAGACAGGCCTCATTTTATGTTATTATTCCAGTAGAGATCTATTAATTTTTCTGAATATGAAATTTCTTGAAGACTAGAAATGAAAGGACAAAAAAGGCTTGTAATGAGTTGTTTCTGTCACTCTCTTCCCTTTCGTCTCGCCCCAAAAAGGAAACAAACTGTCAGCACCATTAATTTTTAAAATGCCATTTTAAAATTAAATATTGAGCTACATTTTTAAAAGACAGGACAGTTTTAAAAATTAAAGCACTAAAACTAAACTAAGTACTTTTTCAGAGTACAGAATATTTCTTTTGGCCACTCAACTATAGCTGCTTATTCCACCTCGCCAATTTTTCATTTTTACTACAGATCCAAACCATCCATGATTTACCCAGCTCCATCTTCACCTAGAGCAGCAAACCAGAAGTTACAATAATCTGAAGAGGAATCTATTTATTATAAAGTCCTTAGGGAAGGGCCTGCCATTAGTCACATGTTTGTTCAGCATTAAGTTCAGGTCTCAGCCCCCTGTGAGCCTATATTGCAGTGTGTGTAAGGAGAACCCCTCATGGCTGTGGGATCCATTAGACAGGCTGGGCACTAAAGCAGAAATGCCAATGTGGGTGCCCTGGGCCAAACTGAACCCCAGGCAATGACTCCAAGGAAGTTTATCTGAAGATAGAGGGATCTCTTGGAGCAGTAATGTTGTTTTAAAGTCATGCCTAGGATGACTACAGTTCATGTTTTGCATCCAGTGGGATGGGTGAAAGCCACAGCTGCTTGCCTGGGTCCCAGGGCAGGTTTCACATGTCTGCCCTGGGCTTGGTACATGAAAAGCTGCTCCAGCATAATTTGTTACAGGTTTTTCATATCTCCTCATGAAAGCAGTAAGCTGAGGAGAGTTACTCAGCATGCTCAGATCATACCACCCCTACCTGTACCAAGCAGCACTTTGCTGTTCAGGCAGTTCCACTGAGATGGATAAAAGCCTCAAGAAATATTAGATATGCAGGAAGGAGCAGCCTGGCCCAGAGTAAACACCACTGCCACAAGAGTGTCATTTGAAGAGGAAACCTGCACTGCTGCACCTGAGAGGATAACCCTGTCCTCCAGCACTAGCTCTGTGCCAGCCTGCTGCTGGCAGGCAAATCTCTGCCAGGGCATGTTCAGAGGGGCTGATGGCAGCAGCAGGCAGAGGATGGAGGGCTGCCCTGCTCACACACATCTGGGGCACAGAGGTGTGCACTGCACCTGTGTAGGGACCTGGTGCTACACCCCAAGGCTTGGGTACCCCCCTGCCAAAATCACCATGGGCAGCTCTGGCACTTATTCCACTGGGTTCATGCTCCTCCAGCTGGAAAACCTTCATGGCTCCACTCCTCCCTCACTTTTAGCAGCCAAAAAAGCAGGAGGGACACGTGGCTCTGGCCTCTACCATCCCCTGGTCCCTTGGGGTGTGCACAGGGGAGAGTCCCAGGCCCTGCTGGGGCCAGGAGCAGCACACCTGCATGCCAGCCTCCCCAGCATCCTCATGGATCCTGGCTTAGATGCCACCACATTGCCCTCCCAATTCAGCTTTCCTTTCTGTTCCCAGCCACTCTCAGTAGTGAACAATGATGCATTACAATTTTCAGGTGCCTAAGGCTCGCAGAGCTTTCTCAATATAATCAGCAGAAATGAAGGATTTTGCATCAAAAGCCAGTGCCAACATCCCTGCAGTGATAACCATCCCTGTATAATTAAAATGAACATTTCACAAAATGTCATCTCCAAGCAGCATATTTTAGATTGAAAAAAAAATTAAAAAAAAAAAGCGTTTCTAAGATCAAAAGAAGAGAATCATAATTGGGAAAGGGTGGAGGTGGGGGAGGACAGTGTGACAGCCCCAAGAAGTATTACTATTATTACAAGGAAAAGTTTGCTAAAATGTCAACTGCTTGCCCACAGTCAAAGGAAGCACCAGTTTACTTGTTAATCGCCTTAATTAATTAACTGGCATTGTCCTGGATTTCCTGAAGCTGGGTTTACTGTGGGAATCAATTTTAAAGAGCTTCCAAAAAGAAAATTTAAATTTCTGCTTAAAGACTGTACAGCTTAGTAAACAAGAGCTCACTTCCAAACCATTTGGACAAAACCACAGCCACAATTTATGGAGACAAAGTCCTTTTTCCCATAGAGTCTGTTGTGATCAGCTGTATTGACCTACTGCACAGCACAAACTTCCCTGAATTAATTCCTCTTGGAACTACAGCAGCTCTTTTAGAAAAACACCCCATCCTGATTATAAAACTGGCAGTGAATCATCAGCCAGTGTCCTGGGGGTGTGCTGGTCCAGGGGCTCCCACTGAAAGCCCTGCTCCTCTCCACCACTCATTTGTTCAGTTCCATACTCCACCCACTGCTGGCTTTCCCTTCTGCTGGATCAAGGGCAGCTTGGCAAGCCCTTGCTCCCTGTACAAGAACTTACAGATGGTGAGTGAGTTTTCATTCCTAGGGCTGTGATCTTCCAGACTTTCTCAATTAAAGGGGAATGAAAACAGGTCATGAGCTTCCTCATGCTCCTCTGAGGCTGTTCCATCTCATCATGCTCTTCAAGCTCAGGATGTAATCACACCCAGTGACAGATATTAGCACACCACCAATTTACTGAGAGTCCTGTTAACATACACAATTACCTGCTCTGGAACTTTTGGCCACAGCATTGCATTAGACTTTTTCCCATCCCACAGGTTATCCAACTTGTGCTCTAAATTTTATTTTATTCACTTTTTCCAGGGTTAGCAATTCTCACTCTCTAAACTCGGCTACTGGTCCCTCCTTGGCTGTGGGAAAATAGATCCTGAAGATATCTGCTACAGGAAACAGCAACTAAGAAAACACACATACACAGTTTTCACACATTAAACTCAAGTTTTCTCTTCCTGAGTTCACCAGGGCCTTTTCTTTCCTGGAGTTCTGCAGAAGACTCTGGTGTGGGGTAATACTCACCTTACTGCAAGCTTCAACCATGGAGGCCCAGAGCCCAAAATGTCCTTTGTGATCAGCAGAGTGGAAAAGGTGCTTTTAGGATTCATCTCACTGCTCTTACACATCTATTTTTTTTTTTTTTTTTTTTTTTTTGTGATAAATGTCATCTCAAAGTACCAGCTTCTTCCTCACTGACTGTAGTAGAAACTGCATGTCCAAACTAAGATGAACACAACTACATCAGGTTAGGTGAGTCTTAGCCTTTGAGTCTAAATAAAACAGTGCAGATAAGAAAAGCATAATATGTATGCCCTTATTAAAGTGTTCCAGCAGTAAAACACCCATCACATAAATATGGAAGTGCATACTTTTTAAATAATGTATTTTAAGTGCTAATTTTGGTGTCAGATTCTGCTCTTATATGCCTCTAACTAGACAAGAGTAAGTAAGGACTTCTCCCATCTCAGACCTTGTACAGCACAGCTGGGTAGGATCTGCCTCTCCCAAGAAGAGGAACACAGAGATGGGGGTTTGCTTCTCCAACAAGGTCAGCAGCACCAAGTGGGGTGGAGAATGTGCCCCTCTCACCTGTATAAGAGCATCACAGTCATTTTCTGCCTAGAGGTGCAGGAGAAGATCACATTCTAGCAACATTTCTCTTCTCTATTTTGTGGAATGGCTCATTTAGCAATGACAAAATTTTCCTTGAGAAAACTATATTGTGTGAAGGAAAGGCTCAACAAATCAAAAAAAGTTTTAAAGAGAAAGCTGAATGGAAGGCACACACAGCCATTTTTCATCTGTTTTTCCTAATATGCAAATAAAACAGTTCCCACTCCTCCTGGCATGAGCAGAGAAGCAACTAATGGAGCAATGCGGATCTCCTAAAGACAGAGAACACTCCAGAAAAATGAAACAGAAGAGGTGTGCCTGCCGTGCTGATGGATTACACCAGGCATTTGGTGTTTACCCTGCCAAGCAGCCACAGGAGCTGCTAAGAAAGTGGTGAGAACTGCTGCAAGGAAAAGATAGAATTTGCATAAATTCATACATGTCTCAGCCTCTGAACATGCACTTCTATGAAGGACTGAGAGTAAGAGAGATATCCAGGTACTGGAGTCAGGTTTGGGGTGAAATGTATCCTCTGGCACTGAATGAGAGCACTTTCATAAGGAAGAAAAGTGTTATGTTGTTCATCAGCTGCAGAGAAAATTGGTGAGACCTGAGGAGGGGCAACAGACACAGTGGAAAACAGAGGGAGAGAAGTGAAGAGAGACATGGACAGTAGAGTGTTGGCCAACATTTTAAATCAGTTTGCTATCCAACAGCTCTCCTCACCTCAGAAAGGGCTCCTTTCTCAGCACAGCTCTTTTGCACTTGTCTGTCTGTGAATTGAGGAACCTCAGCTGGAGCTGGGCTCATGGCAGTGGGGAGCATCTGGAACATGGCACTATGGATGCAGGGCAAGGAGCTGTGTGCTGCCAGGGGCATTGAAACACTGCATTTTGGTAGTTTGGGCCCATCTGGAGCTGCAGCAGCCCTGGCCCAGCTGGACAGGCTTCAATTTACACACACCCAACCTCACAGCAGCTAAACTGGAGTTTATCTGCCATGGCTTCTCTGAATATCCAGCACTGGTCATTTCCAGAAGACCTTCCCATTAACTTCTTAAAAGATTTGACTGAAGCTGTTCAGTGAACCTGTATTACAAAGGACATTTTTGATAATCCCTAATTCAGTCCTTGTGACCAATGGGAAGCCAGAAAAGGAGACTGAGACAGAAGGGAAAGTAGAACAAGGGGGACTGACAACTGTCAGGGAAATACTGGAGACCCAGGCAGAAACACCAAGCAGCCAAGGGTGCACTTTGGAAGGATAAATCCACATAGATTGAAACAGGAAAGTTCATTTTTTTCTGTAGGAAATCAAGTTGCAATGATGGATGCTATCCCTAGTCAGGTCATAAAAATACACCATGAGCAGTTCCCACCCTCTCTCCCCTCTGAGGCACTTCCATCTTTTCTGGGGACAGGAAAGGCACACAGTGTCTTTCTTCATCATTGACATCTCTTCCACTCATAACTGAGCTTTTGGGCTGGATGACACCTGAAAATCCTGCACAGCAGAGGAAATTTCTGCTGGACAATTAGCAGAGCACACCAGCATTATGGGGCTCTGCTTGACTTTGTCTCCAGCAATAGCAACATTCACCTGACAGTTCAGTCCTTCCTCTGCAAAAATCCTCCAGCACCAACACAGAGGCACAGATAAGTCATGTGCTGGCCCATTGCCCAGCTTAGTGCTTGGCTTGGCTTCAGCAGTTCAGCTGACACACACATCTTTCTTTCATTTCCTTTCCCAGGTCCCTTCTCCTCTTGCCCCACCACTCACCCCCATGCACAAACTCTCCATTCACAGGCAGGGATACTTGTGATGCTCTACTTTGCACTCACAGACCCTGCTCAGCCTGTGCTGGGCCTTATTCTGCAAATTACCATACAAAAAGAATAAAATTAAAATCAATAGAACTATTGAGTAGGATACAACAGAGCTGACTGGAAAAGAGCAAAACAGCCCAGAGAGGAAAGTGGGAGATGATCTTGTCATGTCACATCCAGCTTTTCCACAGAGCCATGTGCTGCCTCCTGCAGCAGCAGCCCAGCCCATTAGACACACTCAGCCCTTCTCTCACCTCTTTAGACACCAGCCATTGATAATCTGTGCAATTAGTGTAAGGCTTACAGTTGGACTCAATGATCTTAAAGGTCTTTTCCAACCTAAATGATTCTATGATTAATCTTGCCTGTCAGTAAAGCTACAGCAGCTCTGCACACAGCAATACCCTACAACAGCTGAATATATTGCATAAGAGCAAGAATCTTCTTAATGGATTTCTGCAGCAAGAGTGGAAAATGGGGGTGTTCCCAGCTACATATATCCTAGTGAGAGGTAATGAACGGCACACCCATAGCATTTTGCTAATAACCTCAAATAGAGTGAAGAGTTCAGCTGGGAGGGGAGAATACTTTTTTTTCTGGTAAAAGTTTGATGAGCTTTCAGAATCAAATATTTCAGAGCTTGCTCATTGCTAATTAAGGGTTAGTATACTAAATTAGCAGTAAATTAACATTCATTTCTCTGCTAGTACACTAGAGCTGCAGGAAATTACCCAAATTATTCAGGTAGTGACATTCATCACTGGGTGGAATTACTGTAGCTTAAACAAGATTTAGTGCTACTCTGTAGCTAAAATTCACAGCTGCAAGGCAGGAGAGGCAGGCTCCCCCATTCACAGCAATTTTGACAGCAGAGGTGCCAAGACAGGGGGAAATGTTCATCTGAGCTGTTGATTATTGAGACAAGAGAACTGGACAGGCCAGGCTTTGCTGAGAGCTCACTGCATACTCGGGGTGCAAATGGTGAGGTAGCACCAGGCTGGTGGCTCCAAGTGACCAAGTGCTGCTGTAAAATGAAAATATCACCCTAAAAATATCTTTGTGCAGTTGCTGGGGATAATTGATGCTGGTACAGCATTACTTCAAACCACTCATAAAGCTCCATCTGTAGCTGCAGCTCTATAGACGTTTCATAATTATGTTTAATATTGCAATCCCCTATTTCTAGGGAGGATTTGAGGATCTTGGCGCATTTGTCTAAGTGATGAGCATTTCATCTAGGGCTTAGGAGCTTTCCTCCCTCCCTGGGGAATAGTTGGCTCAGGAAGCTGCTGAGTGCCTTCAGAGCCTTCTCTAACCCCTTTTTAGGTCAAACACAACTCAACCATAGCAGGCTGAAGAAACCAGCCAAGATTTGATGGTCTAGGAAGGAGGGAACCATGTACACACACCCAAGCAGACCTTTCCTGGTACATTCATCTCCAAAGCAGAGCATACTTGAGATGCTGAAGCTTGGAGCTTGCTGCATTCCCAGGCCAGCTGGCTCCCAATCACTTTTGCATGATGAAGAATGCAAAACGTGCACACCAGGGCTTTCCTAGGCACTCTGAGGTTTGGGGCAGGCAGCAGAGAAGGTGTGCAGGCAGGGAAAGTCCCCGTGGGAAGGACAAGGATGGCTTATGCCCTAGTGCCAATCAGCCAGAGGGAGGGAAGCAGAGTCCCAGTGAGAGAAGAAAGGTGGCAAAGGGGGAGATGGAGACTGAGAACAAAGCACTGCTGCTTTCTCATTCACTAAAACTGTGTGTCAAGAACCAAACACCTATAACACTTGAGGAGAAACTCCTCAGGAAATCATTTCACCCTTGACTATTAAGAACAGGGCTACTCTGAGGAATGCACATGCCTGAACAGACACAGTTACATAGGCAACAGCACATATCCCTTTTCATCACAAAGAAGTCCATGTGCTGTCTGAAGCCTTGTACAGAATGGCAGCAGGGGTCTTCACACTCTATTTTTAAATTTTCCAGCACTCACACTAGGGGAATGAGCTGTTGCCCCCTGCAAATAAAGGCCCAATCTAAAGCAGGCAGGCTTTTAAGCTCACGGATGGAGATTTCAGACGCCACCACTATTAATTTTCACTCTTCTGGCTCTGTTCCTTGTCTGCTGCTGGCAATCACAGTGGGATCAAGAATGAATCTCAAAACAGGAGGAAAAGACAGTTGTCTAGTTGTGCTTTTTGCATTCTCTCACAAGCAGCCCAAAGCAGAGATGATAATGCATATCTTAATTAACTAAGGCCCTCCATGAACTGCCTGGGGCAGGTTTTTATAGATACTGGCTTCTGGCTGGACAATTGGCAAGTAGACTTTTACTGCCTGGAAATAAAGGCATTGCAAAAACCCAGTAAGTTAAATCAATGTTCTATTAATTCATTTTTAAAGTCTCACAGGAACATTGTACTCTTTGTCCAAAAATGTTCCAGAGCTTTAACAGCTGCACTGCTGGCATGGAAAGCAGAACAACAGGATCTTTAGATGTCTGTGTGTGTGCAGGGACACCTCTCTCTTCTGTTTAAAACCCACCAGGTTTCATACAAAGCTGGTATTGGCCCGCTTTTGTCATCCAGCTTGCCCCTAAGGTGAATAATCACCATACTGCTGTGCTAGGAAGAAGCAAATCTCTCATCTGTGGGGCAGGGGGAGCTCCCCCAAGAGTTTCACTCCCCCTTCCTAATCCCTCATAGCACAGGGTTCCCATATATGGGCCCTAATGCAAAGCAGTGGCAGGAGGAACAAATCCACTGTCACCACTTTTCAGCCACTCCTGGGGGAGAATAATAGAAAAATCTATTTACTTGCTCCTTTGTGACCTGCATTGGAGAATGAATTTTGTACAGTGCTCTCAGGAGCAGCAGCTGCTGCCTCCTCTCCCAAAGGGATGCAGTTTGCTCTCCAGGCAATGTGGAGAGGATAGCAAGGGAACTGAAGTCCCCTAGGTCTCTTTTAGGGACAGGACAGTTTCCCTCATTAGCCATGGCCTCCTCTGAGCCCCTGAGTTTTGGCTGCCTCACAAGCCCTTCCTGCAGGACCTTGTTATAGAGAGGCTCAGTGGAAAACAGCACTTCCAAATGTGACTGTTGAGGGTAACATGGGATAAAAACTGAGAGTGCAGGAAGAAAAGATGAGCAGAGAAGCCCAGATGTGTTATTTGGTACTGAAGCTGTATTGTGATGCTGTGAGGGGCAGGAGAGTCAGCAGCTCACAGCACTGGGGCTCCTGGGGGTGACTGCACCCTGATATGGCCCCTGCACAGCCCCATGCTCAGGAGGAGCAGGATCACCCAAAATTTAGTCTCACTGCTCCCCAGCAACTCACAGAGCCCTTTTGTGGGACTGGACAATCCCCATTCTGGAGAGAGCTGAGGTTTCTGCAGTGACTTCCCTAAGCTCACCCAGGAGGCCTGAGCAGAGCCAAGAACAGACTGCAGGACTCCTGCACGCCAAGTTACCAGCTCTACATTAGGCTAAACTGTCCTACAAGCATAAAGTGCCTCAGAGCACAATTTTTGGGCACAGAGTTGGAACTGCACAGAGCAGAGCATCTGTGCTGGTGCCATACCCCAGGCTCTGACTTTGTCCATCCATCTGTACCCCCCCTTTTCCCAAGGGACTCTCCCCAACCAAACACCAGTGAAGGATTTCCATCCCATGGATATTTCATACGCGTTTGTAACTTTCTACATTTCCAAAAGAAAGCAAGAAAAGCCATTAATGTCTTGCAAAGAACGTATGCTGTGGCATTGGAAAACATGCAGCAGGTGATTAACAAAAGCTGTAGAACTGGTCTATTGCAGGGACAAAGTCAAAGTGCCAATTTTTAATGCTGTTTACCAAATCAAACAGGCATTCTGCAGCCCACCTGTTCCTACTGCCTTTGACTTCACGATAGACATTTTCTGAAGCCAGAGAAATAATTACTGGACCAGTTTATTGATGGCAGCTGGTTTGGAGTGAAAAAGTCCAAAATGTGCAATAATTAAAGACTGTAAGGGATGCAAGCTTCTAAGAGGACAAAGAAAGCAAAATAAATAGACCCAGAATGGGCAAATGGACACCTTCCATGGGAAGCCAAAACCTCTCCTCAAAGCTGATGTACTCACAGTCAACTCACAGGGAAGTCCAAAAAGTGGGACAAGGGGAAACCACTACAATCCAAATTTCTGCTGCTATTTTTTTTTTTTTTTTAATCCAGGAATTATTACCCAGCCCTGTCACTAACACAGAATTCAAAGTGCTAGAGTAAGCAATGGCCTAGAGACCAACGTGTGCCAGCTGCTTCAAAAGGCTCTGTAAAATCCCATAAAGGAAAATTGCACACCAGCATGCCTGAGGGATAAGCTGTGTGTAGCAAAGGCTGGAGCTGCATCCCACCCAACTGGAGATGATACTGCTAATCATACACACAATACCAATCTGTCACTCTCAATATCCTACCTTGTGGCAATGAGTCCCATGGGCTAATTAAAACTTAGGTTAAGAGTGCTTCCTATCAAAGCTGTTCAATGCATTGACTTCAAATTTAATTTTACACCTCTCTTTTTTATCCAAGAGAGGAAAAAGCCATGGTACTGGTGCTTTATTTACACCCATCACAGCCTGTCTCTCAGTGGCACTTCCCATGTATTGTTCTGCCTAAAATAAACAGACCTAACCTTTGCAGTCTCTGCTGCATGCAAATCTTCCCTCTAAAGTATTTTCTATGCTTCTGATTAGGTTTGCTGCCCTTCACTGAACCTCTTCTATTTCCTGCTCTATCATTTTTTAATTAGGGTAACCAAACTAAGCATGCTTCTCAAGGTGAGGCCACATCACTATCTCTAGAACAACACTGTCATATTTTCAGTGTTGTCCTCTATTCAACCAATTAATGTCATGCCATTTTATATTTATGCTTCCCTGATCACTGCTCAGACCTCAGCAGATGTTTTCCATTGAGCTCTTCGAGATATTTTTTGTTTTGAAGTTCACCCCATTAGACAATCAACTGTTCCATCCAATTAATAGTAACTTCCTTTTACTCATATTGTATTTTATTATCAGTATTTTGATTAATAGAGCTTTGGTAAATTCAAAGGAAATTCTTAGCCACACTTAGATTTGATTAAATTTTGGAGCATCCAATTTCAGTAATTTGCTACTTACTTTTTCAGATTATCATAAAATACTGAGTACAGGCTCCTGGGGTGCCTGCCATACAAATGTCTGTATATGTAATTACTAAAGCTCTCCACAGAGACATGATTTTCAAAGAATGCATGTATCCTAACATAAATAAAAAACTAATTTATTTTTAAAGCATTTTCAAATCTCAAACCTCGACTTTCTGTACCTGCACCACAAGTCTACAAAGAGGGAAGTAGTGAAGTGGCCTCTGTCACTTCCCAGGGTGCATTCACATGCACATCACCAAGCCAAACAACCCTCCTCCTCTGGCTGCTGCAACACAATTTTCAAGAAAGGTGAACATGACAGTCTTCAAAGGGATTTAAACAAAACAATGTCAGGAAAGGTTTCACCACCCCATGTACCACACACTTCTATAGCCTGTGAAAAGAAATACCCCTCAGTGAATTTCAGACCACATAAGGTTTTTGAATTCAGAATGTCTTTTTATAATGATATATTCATGCTCTCTGCCATCCATCAGAAACTTCCTATAGAGCGGATGCTTTCCTGTCAAAAAAAAAAAAAAAAAAAAAAAAAAAAAAAAAAAAAAAAAAAGATGCTGAATTACTTTAGAGGGAATCAAGTTTATGAACATCTACAGGGGGAAGAAGAGAAGAGAATCTTCAGCAGTTTCTCCCCTAGATGGATGTCCCTCTTCAAGGATTTCATCACAGAGTGTTTGGGTTGGAAGGGAGCTTGAAGATCATCTACTTCCAAACCCCTGCCACGGGCAGGGACACCTTTCACCTCTCCAGTCTTGCCTGGAGCACCTCCAGGGATGGAGCATCCAGAGTTTCTCTGAGCAGCCTGTGCCAATGCCTCACCACCCTCACAGTAAGAACTTCTTCCTAATGTCTAATATAAACCTACACTCAGTTTAAATGCATTTCATCTTGTCCTACCACTACACATCCTTGTAACACATCTGCCTTCACTCTCCCATAGACCTTTTGGGTACTGGAAGGTGCTATAAAGTCTTCCTAAAACCTTCTCTTCTCCAGGCTGGACAACCCCAGCCCTCTCAGCCTGCCTTTGTAGGAGAGATACAGCCAACAGGAATATTGAACAGCAATATTGGTGGTCTCAACACTGACCTCCAAGGAATTCCACTTGTCATTGCTCTCCACTTGGGCATCAAGTCAGTGATCAAAAACATGGAAATAAATAGACAGTCTGCTTCCCACAACAGAAATGTTCCCAAGTTCTTGGCAGCAGCCTCCTGCAGGAAGGCATCTTGCTGTTCAGACACCTAGAGAGCTCACCACAAATCACCAGTTAGTGCTGTGGCTGTTGGCAGTGGCTTCTGGAATAGTATTAATTACAGGAATTTATTTTAAAAAATATTTTTCCCAGCATATGACATATTAAGTTGTCACAAGTAACTTTTTACTAATGAGAATTTCTGCATATTAGAGGAGTCCATAAGAATTGCTGGGTGTTATTTGAAAAAGCTGTGTTTCTGATGGGAAGGAAAAATCATCATATTTTCCAGAGATCACTTTTCTAGAAAGGAAAAATAGCAACTTTCTTTTTAGGACAAAAGTAATAGTTTCTACCTCAGCTAAAGAATCCCATCTGCTGCGGGCTCTGAGTCATTGGCTTATTAGCAAAATTATCTGAGAGAAGCATAAATCTGATTTGCTCAGAAACCAAATCTGCACATAGACAAAAATTAGTCTGCCACTTCCCTGTAAATTAAGCTCCTTCCCTGTCCTCAGTTCATTTCCATGGACAATGGGTAGCAGCTGCTGCCAGACAGACCTTCCCCAGACTCCTGCAGCACTTTCCCCTTATCCAAGAGGCTTTTGGCCAGTGTCAGCCCCCAAAGGCTGGGGCTTCCCTCCCTGACAGGCAGCCCATCCACACACTGTAATTTCTGGTTTATGCTGCAATTCCCTTTTGGCCATATGCACAGACACCTCTCTTATTTTTCCTCTCTCTGCCTCTCTATCTTCTGGACACAACACATTGTCAGAACCCCACGCTGGTTTGTGTCTTTTCACGGCTGTCACCACTCAGCAGCTCAGACCCTGCTTCCCTTTTAATGGCACATTTCTCCTCTGCTTTACACCCAGCCATCCATTACCACTTGGATGATCAGCACTGCACACTTCTGGGGTCAGGTGTGAGACTGTAAGCTTGCTGGGGTTAATTTCAGAGTTGGTTTTTTGCTGGTACTTAGACACACACTCTTAGTAAATCATCAGAGCTAATGGGGGAGGGAGTTGGAGGAGGAAGATGGGAGCACCACTTACAGGCAATGTTTATAGCTCTGTTTTCTTTCCCCCATCCAAGCCTGTCATCTGGGGAGGCAGCACATCCTGATCTCTACCAACACAAGATCAAAGCTTTCCAGGTCTGTCAGAACTCTGAGCCTGTCGCTATCCCTATTTACACTTGTTTATTTTTATTATTGTTACCATTAATAGTAATTCATCTTGACAGCTCCTGAGCTGCCACATGGGTAAGGACTTTATCCCACTAAATGCTGTAAAAATGCAAACCAGAATGACAAGAGCTTACAGCATTAGGACAAGCTTGCAAAAGAGAAGCTGTTTAAATGCTGGCCTTCATTCAGGGTGAGCTGGTATAGGCAGAGCCACGCTGCACAGGCCAGCTCATCACTGGAGCTTAGGGCCCCACTTCTGCTGCACTGAGACAGAATTAGGCACCCAGATGTCTTTGAGTTCAGTCCCTATGCATCTCACTTTCACCAGCAGTCAAATTATTGCATTGTTGTGCTCCCTCACAACAACCTGCTCCAGGAACTTGATTGCTCAGTTCATCAGTCACCCCACGCCCCCACAAGCAGCAAAGGGCTTGAGTATCTGAGGGGTCTGAGAGTTTGTTTCATTTTGGCAGAGTAATTCCCAAGCTGTGAGATGCCAGGAGTGCAAAATCATCATGTTCACAAGAGTAGAGTTTCAATTCCAACCTCTTGTGTGATAAACAGCACCAAAGGAGACGTGTGCCAAATGCAGTTGGAGTTTTATGGTTGTTCCTTTAGCAACTCTTCGGATTTTGTTTAGTTCACTTCTGCAACAACAGCTGGGAGTAGTATTTCCTTCAAATTACAGAAAGATTTAGTGTTACCTTAATGTGATACAAGTGTAGCCTGAATTATATTTAGGAGGAAGTACAATATGTGCTAATGAATAATAAAGACTGTCTACAAGGGTATTAGCCTGTCTCTGGCTGCTGCTGCCTCAGCCAGTTCTCACCTTCTTGATGGTGCTAGCAAACCCCAATGGCTCTGCCACTCAACAGCTCCCTCCCAAGGGACCACACTGGAAACACTCTCCATTTCCTAGGGTTTCAGCTGGAAAGAGGCCTCTCTTTCCAAACATAAGAATTGAGCTGGAAAACAGACTTTCCTTTCTGCTAAACACGCCCTGCAGGATCTCAAAGCCAACACCTGTAAACCAGAGCTGTCCAAATCCACCACTTGAAAACTGACAGGCACAGAAAGAGTTTGGGAAAAGTCTCAGCCCCAGTTTCACTCCAAAAACTGGCAGCAAGTGCCAGAGGCAGTCCTTATTCTGCCCTTCTCAGTTTGTCCATGTGCAATGGAAGCAGTGCTTGGCAGGACAGGAATGTCTGAATCGCTGCTGCGGATGCGTGGCTGGTGGGACACAGTTCAGAGTAGTCAACAGTGAACTGGCAGCTGCACTAGGAACAGCACCAATATGGTTCACTGATTATCTCAATTACTTCAGGGTATCTTAGCAATGTATCACAGCCACCAAAGGATCAAATGCTTTTGTGCAAAGAACATTTTTGAAAGATGCAACAAAAAACCCACTGATACAAATAGTTAAGAAAATGCAGTGCTAATGTGTGTTCCTTTCCTTCTGCATTATTTATCTTTTGTAAAATACTACATAAACACACTTGCTCCTATAAGAAGTCAAAAATAACATATTTGACTTATCTGTTTAAGAAATAGTGACATGTGTCAACCAAAACATTCCAACACGGGATTTTTCAGTTTCAACAACTGTCAGAGGGCTCCTCTATTGAAAATAATCAATGTCTTTGACAGATAAAGGGAGGTAATATAGTGACTTATTTTGATACAACCTGACAGCTTTTTTTTTTGACAGTATTTTTCACTGTCAGTCTATTGGATTTGAATTTTAGCTGGAGCCCATGAGAAATATGCTTTTGGTCTTTAGCACTGAATCTCTGCAAATCAAAAGGGCAGTGGGAGTGTAGTACTTACCTGCTTTTTATTTGCCATTATCTATCAGTCTCCAGTTTTAATTATTCATTTTTAATACCCTTCCCAATTTTTATACTCATGAGATGTCATAATAAGGCACATTTAAACTATACTTTGCTGCTCCCTTGGCAAGAAAGGACATTTCACACAGCTAGACTTGGAAATGGAGCTATTTCCTAATGTCACAGTGTTCAGACTGACAGTTCAGTTCCATCAAGAGCTCATCTGTTCTGCTCTTATGAGACTGCAGCAACTTCAAAAAAGTTATTAATATTGATTATGAAATATTCAAACACTTGCCCATGCAGGAGATTGTGAGGCTAAGGATCTCTTCATTAAAATTCTTGATGCAAAACACATCTTTGAATTTTTTTTTTTTTTTTTTTTTTTTTTTTACGAAATTAAACAATGGATTCAGATCTGAATTCTTGTAGAACAAAATCGAGGCATTTAAAAGAATCACTTAAATCACAAGCCAGTCCTTCACTGCTGCAAAGCTCCACCAAAAAGGTGAGAAGTTCTAGACTTGCTGCTGGCAGACAGTGCCCTTGGACAAAGAGAAGGCAGGTGCAGGGGAAGAGGATAAAGGGAAGTTCCTCATTACACTGTATTTTGATAATAGCCTTTTGATAACTACCATTTTGAACAACTTCTCCCACTGAGCAGTCAGGCAGAGTCCAACTATTTTGACCCAAATAATTTGTTCCTGGCTGCAATTTCCATGAATATTGCCACCATATAATTTATTTTGTCTTTGATATAAATATGTGACCTTGCAGAGTTTAGTATCTAAATATTTATTTGTTTCCAAGCCTAAATTCACAGTGTGGTGTGTGAAAATTCCCTTGGGTATAACAATGCTCAAAGAGACAAGGCTGTGAGATGACTGAAGGTACAAAGGTGCAGGAAATAAAAGGACTTGTATTCCCAACTCATAATTCCATATACTGCTCAAGACAAGAATCCCATCCTGGCTTTTGATGTATTGTTGTTGTATATGTTGAGAGCTCAGTTATGTTTAAATGTAGTGCTTCAGCTCCTTTGCTTAACAACACCTGCTAACTTGCTTGACATCTCAAAGAGTTTCTTAAAATATTCTTAAACCTTTGGCATCCCTTCCTGCCCTGGGCTTCATGAATAAAACATTTATCCAGTCAGCAGCTTTAGCAAAGAGGAACAGCCAAGTTCCATCCATCAACGTCAGCAGCTGAATTACTGAGTGATTTCAGATCCTTTAATAACTCTGTTTCTTTATGACTGTGTTGGTAAACAATCAAACAGTGCTGGCACCTGGCTTTCAGTGAACATTAACTTTTTTTGCATTATCAAATACTACTAATAGAGCTTGTTGCTGTTATCGTTATCTCAATTTTAAAAATGTCTGTGAAACTGTCCACCTTTGTGAGAATGCACTGAGGTTTAGTCTTGATTTGTTTTGAAGGTCATCAAAAGCTACTCACATTAAACCTGCTGGGACTTTGGGGGAAAAAAAGTGCAAGGATAAATAGAGCCTTTACTTCACATATAATGTGCTTCATTTATCATTGGGATTACCACGTAGTAATACACTGCCCTTTTGTAAGGTTGTTAATAGAAACGAAGCATTTTGGGGTGAAAAACCAATGATAGAAAGCTTCTGTTGTTGTAGAAGTCCAAGGAAGCTCAGAGGTCCAAGGACTATAGGGAAATTGCCTACAGATATTCAAAAGGAGGTTCCTGGTATGAGCCTCTGTGAGGAGGGGGAATGAGGAGAAGAAAAATCAGCCTTCTGAATTGAAAACCTAACCAGAATATATATGAGCACATTTAGTTTAAATAAAATGGATATTCAAGATAAAAATGTTTTCCTAGGACTTTACATTGGCAGAACAGTAGGAAGAGATTTTCCACACACTTGGATGCAAGCAACGATTTAGCCTCTAACCAGGACAGGTGAATGGAAGGCCCTGGTATTCAATCCTCTAACCTCTCACAAAGGAAAACTGTTCTTAGGCATGCAGGAGCAGCACACTGAAGCCAAAAGGTTCATCTGAATAAGGATTAGTGGCCAGGGGAGAGCCCCTGGTCTGCCTCCGTTCACCAGCGATTTGTGCCTGGAATACAGACACGCTAATATGAGAATAACTTTGAGTATCTGATCCTGCAAAAAGGATCCTTCTCATCTCTGGGACAAGAAAAAAAATACCAACACAGAATTTGCAGAAGATGAAAAGCATGTGGAGTACCAACAAGAGATGAGCATGAGACCCCCTAAGCCCACCTAAGACCTTTAGGCTCAGATGAAGGGTGCCATTGCAGGATCCTCTAGAGACAGCTCCAGGGGGTTCCAGTGTTTTCTCTCCCCTCTGGGATGTCTCTCTTGCCAAGCAATAGTTCTTGTGCCAGATTTGAGCAAAACAATGTGTGCAGAAATATGGGAGGGCTTTTCTTACCTCCCAGTTAGCATTCCCAGCTGCAGAACCAGAAGAAAACATAGGCTGATTGCACCAGAGAAAACATGTTTTTATAGGTTTCAGCATTTTTAAATGAGCTCTGTGCTACTGAAGTCAAGGGGCACACAGGTAGGGCCCAGTAACATTTTCATTTAGAGACATCTTAGAGCCTCTCTGTAGGAAAATAAACATACTCTTCAGCAGAATTACACCCAATTAAGCCACAGGTAAATAATTAAGCCACAGGCTTCACTATTTAAGCACTTCCTAGTTGCCTGGAAAAGTGAAGTGTCACCATTATGGATTAAGCTTCTACACTCTAAGTTTTCTCTGTGGCATCTTAAAAATAAAAAGCAACACTTTGTTATATCTAACCAAAGACTTTCTCTGTCTCCGTTTCCTTCATTGAAATGAAGGCAGGTACTGCTCCTGAGGAGTCAGCTCATTCTTTGATTCCCAGGAAGGGTGATGGCAAAGATTATTAACCATTAATGTGCTGGTTTGATAAAACAAAGCCCCTGGCAGAGAAGCCCAGCCCCAAACCTTTCTACACAGCTGGCTGCACAGCCAAACTCACAAACTCATGCATTTGCTGATCACAGCTCATCATGCACACCAAACCCACCATCTCTTTCTCCCATCTGCTCCTGCATATCCAGGATTCATATCCTCTCATGTCCTGCCTGCACTGCCCCTCCAGAGGCAGATCCCAAAGCCCTGCACACCCAGGGTGGCTTGTGACCCTTTACTGGCTGCTTTGGGAACACTGCCACTGGCAAAGGACAGGGAGGAGAAGTTCCCATCAAGATCTTCTCCCACCTGCACAGAGCAGCCCAACAAGAACAAGAGAACTGGAGCCAGGTGGACTTTGAGTGAGAATGCCTGCCCTGCTGTCACTGGCAGAGGTTTGGGGACAGCATCTCAGGAATCTGCCTCCCTTGGTGAGCCAGAGAGAGGAGCTCCCCTTGACCTGCCACAAGAGCTGGGAATCAGCTTTGAGGCCTGGGGATTTTTTTCTAAATTTCTTTTAAAATTTGCATTTCTTCCTATGCCCTGTTGAAGGAAAAATGCAGGACCCATTGGAGGTATTTGCATTGGCTTTGGAGTATATGTGAATTCCCATTTTCAGTTTAAAAAAAAAAAAAAAAAAAACAAACAAAAAAAAAACCAACCTCATTCCATTTTCTTGCTTGATCCCAGGCTCTACAGCTGTAAATACAAAAAACACCTCACTCATTTGAAATCTGCAACCTCTCCATCATAAATCAATCTCCAGAGAAATCAGTAATTATGTTTCTGGGGAGATTTTTTTTGTTTTGTTTGTCCATTTTAAAGATTGTGGATTACATAACCAGATATGTGGGTATCAACAGCAGCTGCAACTGGAATGCCCAAGGCAAAAAATACTTTGTCTTGAATTTTAAAGAAGTCTGTTCTCCCCCCTCCATATCCTCTCTGAAACACGTTTCACACTTTGCTACTGGAAACATACCCTGAAGACATCTACATCACAGGCTTTGTTATTGTAAGTTATAGCAAAAGACAAAAGGAACAAGGTTTTGTAACCAGAGGGCAAACATCACAACTGCTAATTTGTTAGGGGGTGACATTTCTGATAATGCCATTTTAGTCAAGCTCCATATTGTAACTTCATCATGGTATCATATCACAGCACTTAAAAGGAGAGATACACGTGAACAGATCCATTACCTAAAACAAACAAAGGTATTATTAGGAAACTTCTTGGGACTGAGTTGTATATTGACTTCTGGTCAGCATTTCCAGAGAACTTCATTAAATTTATGTCATCAAAAACATAACTTATGGACCTTCTGAACGGGAACTCGCACCAGCAGGAGTAACAATTGTTTTTCCCCATTTTGTGATTTATCATCCATTCTATTACATGCTACACAGACTGTCATTTTTCTTTAAATGTGTTTGATAAAAGAGTTCTTGTTCTACTGGGTCAGGTATTATTATTCACCAACATTATGTGCTAACCAGCACGAACGCCAGCAGCAGCTGCAGAGCTGCAGCTGAATATCAGAGCTAGAGCTGGGCTTTTCCCCACTACACATTGGCCCCATAAACTGGGGAACAGGTGAAGGGGGAGCAGCTCCCCATTCCCACCCTGTGCAGGAGGCTGCAGGGACAGAAAACAGCTCTGCCTTTCCAAACACAACCACACTTACCCCGTGTAGCTGGGATTGCTCCATCACTGTGCCCCTCTTGCACCCCATTAGCCACTTTCCCACGATTTTGGAGCACAGGGGTGGTGGCAGCAGTGCCATGAGTGAGGTTCAGGGGATGGCACGTGTCCCTGGCACAGCTGAGCCATGGGCAGGGGCAGCTCTGGAGCTGGGATGAGCCTCCTGCTCATCCTCTGAGCACCCCTGAGCAGGGAACAGAGCCCAGCAGAGGCAGGAGCCTCTCTTGCACTGTTTGCCAGTACTTAGATGGTTCCTTATCTGCTCCTAATTATCCAGGCTATTTTTACACAATTCCACCCCCCTACCCTTTTTCCTAATTGCCTGATCCTACTTTCCAGATCGTTTTGTGCTGAAGATGAATTTCAGCTCAGGCCATTTCCAGACGTAATTAACACCACCACTCCCCTCACTGGGGAGTGGCCCACTTTCCCTCCAGCACTACCATCCCCCCAAAGCTTTGGAAGGATTTACTGCCCCCCTGTAGCTCTCTGGCTGACATTAACTCCTTGTGCTTCACAGGACTCTCTCCTCTGTGTGCAGCTGGGAAATCCTGCTGGAGCCCTCTCCACATGCTGGTTTCCTTCTCAAGTCCTTGCACTGGGGAGTTGCAGCTCCCAGTCTGGATGGAGAGCTGTGCTGCCTGCCCCAGTACAGAGTCCAATTGTGCAGTCAGGATACATGGCTGACAGGGCTCTGATCCCACCCCAGAGGCTTTGCAATCAATTCTGAGAAAACAAGGAAAGACCTTGGAAATTCTGGGTTCTAAGGAACAACTACATGCAGTTTACAGCAAACCTGACTTTACAGTCGGATTAGAAAACACCTTGTAAGTACCCAGCTGCACTTCCTCCTCTCCACTCTTGACTTCAGTACAAATTTTCTTCAAGTAAGAGGAGCTGATTTGGCACAGCAGACTGGCCTGTTCCAGGTTCCTCTTCCCACAGCATCCTGGTACTGCTGTGTCCTACAAACCCATCACTTAGGAAGCAAAACCAAAAGCTTGTTTGCAGAGCTAACCCATCAAGAGCCCTCACAGGAGGCTAAACTTAATTGTCTGTGGCTGTAGCAATATCAGATAAGCCCTGCAGAGGTAAACAAGCAGACTTGAGGGATTAACATTTTCTTTGATATAAACTTTGTAGGATGCTGTGTTGTCAAAAAGTCCACAGAGATTACTCGTGCTGTAGTAGGTGGCACTTCATTTTCCAGAATCTATGACCCAGCAGAAATTACTGTCAGCTCCCCGACCAGCCGAGGGGTATCGATTCCCTGTTACTACAGCAACCCATTAGTTATTCGATTGTGTCTCACATGCACTGACTAATCTGCCTCAGAGAGGTCTCGGGTTTTGACACTTTTTCATTCTAATCTTTAATTAGTTTATTTGATGCGGCCTGCACATTTTATTTTTATACTAAGTAGCTATTGAAAATACAGTCAAACCGAGCAGAGATCAAAGAAGCAAAGCCAGTCTGCTGTCAACTAAACTAGTTATGCAAAATAATAAGTAAAAAAAGAGTTGCATGCCATATCAAATGTGTAAGCCAGTTTCACTCAGCACTCCTGAAGCTGCACAGAAATCAACCCAGGACACCATTCCATCCCCAGACTTCACTTGAAGCATAAGTGCCCCTGATATGTCACCTCCTTTGTATCCCCCATTGCAATGATTACACTGAAAGACTAGAAAGTGTTCACCAGCAGCTCTATCAACTTCCTTTGATACTTGGCTCTTGAGAGGAATAGACTTTGAGAGCTATCTTCCCAAAATAGCCAGAGACTGGGCACCCTTTAATGGCTTCTCGTCTCTTTGATGTCAACTAGTGAGTGAGGGGTTTGCACAACAACCCAAACCTGGACACAAGAGCAGCATACTTGGCTAGGACCCACATTCACTCTCACAAACCACTTTACACTTAAAACTGCAAGTTTTGGCCACAAACATGAACAATTTTAACTTTATATCACACTCATTAATAAGCCCCTCTTTCACCTGGCAAAAAAAATCCTAGTAATGGAAAAAAAAAAATCTTCACATTAATTCAGCAAGCTATGCATATTAAAAAAAAAAAAAAAAAAAAAAAAAAAAAGACCAGAAAATGGAGACTATGCAGTACCAAAAGCCAAGAAAAAAAATATGGATTTTGAGTAGGCCAGGAAAAACACTCACCAAAGCCCTTTCCTATACCAAGTGCCTTCTCAGTTTCTTGTAAAGTCAGTGGGAGTTCAGTGTGTCCCACAAACTCCTGTGGAGGTTGTAGATTCAATCCCAAAGGCCCAGCCTTCTTAACACTGCAGCTGAACACAAGGCACCTCAGCCGTCCCCTTGAAGTCTATTTTATTTAATTACCACTGTCAACTGTCTAAAAGGTTGTTAGCTTAGAAAGAACTTCAGGAAAGTGAGGTGAAGAAGAGAAGCAGTGCTAGGAGAGGAAGCTTACAAATGATTGTGATGAATGAGAGAGCAGAAGAGACATTGCATCTAAGTAGCTGCTCCTGAATCTTTATACACCATTAGATATGCAGTTACACACAAATAAAGCACATTCTATGCTCCTCTCCATATCATATTTCACTCTAGTGCATGAATAATCCGATATGCCTGTAGGCAGAGTCCAGATACAAGAACATTAAGAAATTGCACAGATACAGTAATAATGAAACAAAATTCCTAAGCCAGAGAAAAACCAGCTGTGTGTAATTCATTATGTCACAAGACTGTCACATTGCTCAACAAAAAAGCCTGCCTTTTGCCTGGCCAGGAATCACACTAAACCTATAGCAAAATATAAATTATGCTTCAGGACATCATATATTGGATTTGCAAACATTACTTTACTTTAGGCACTTCCAAGAATAAAGGAATATGCAGATGTACACCCACTGGTAGTGACATGACAAAGCTACAGTTCTGCTGGAGCAGAAAACCCCTCAAGCACGGGTTCTGGCAGCACCACCAGCAGACATGTCCATGGGCACATCCTCACACTGGTACCCACTGGAGCAATCCCTCCACTGCAGGGCAGCTCTGCAGGAGAGCCCCAGAGCAGCCTGTGTGCTCAGTGAGGAGCACTGTGAACCAGTGGAGAGGAAAAGGAGCAGGGCTGTAGCAGCCAGTTTATCACACTGGAACCAAGGGCTTGCTCCTCTTCCATGCTGCCCTTCCCAGCTGCCATGCCTTGGAGGCATTTTCTCTGCTCAGGGAGAGCTGTGCACAGGAGCGTGGCACCTCCCCCAGGGTGGCTGGCTGTGATCCCATCACTGCTGTGAGCAGCATTGAGGTCAATATGCCTGTAACCATAAATACTCAAATACATTTTGCTAATGATCAACCATCGTCACTGAGCAAAGACAAATGTGTTCACCACACACTCCAAGAGCACCACAGCATTGCTTTTAGAGGAAAATACACTGAAGAACCTGGACTTCTTGTCCCTGGAAATTAGCCATGTCTTCATGGCCTAGTCACCTCTATAAATACAATGAAGTATGGTAAATACATCTGGGATTACATTAGACACTGAGCAATTTGGGAAGATTGGTCGACTGTGGAAATCTAAAATGGTCTCACTAAAGCAGCTTAAGTGGTACTAGCTAAGCAGGTTTGGAGCCCACATTTCAATGCACAATAACATTCTCTATGGGAACTCACTTTGCAAAACTGTCCAGGCTCAGTGTTCATTACTAGACTGCTTGATGATTTACTGTGTCATAAATTGGAACTTCTCCTAGTGCCCTTTGTGTTGATGATGTCATTTGAAGATCACTTCTCTTTATGGTTGGTACATGCAGTAAAAAGATTTACAGTGTTCATATGTCTCCACCAAGGGCCCTTATGCACAACCTTTAAGATCCAAACCTTGTTAGAGGGTGGGAATCACCCCACCTAACCAACACCCCAAAGCCAGGCCAGCTTTGCTGTAGGGGTTGTTCTTCTACAGAAAATGAAAAAAGAAGAGGCATGTCCAGATCATGAGTCTTTCCACATAGCTCAACCATCTACTTGATAAATCCAAGCCAGGATGAAGTCACATACTTATCTGGCAAAGCTGTAGATGTTCAGCAGGATGGGACAGTAAGCAAAATAATTTAGAAGTGGGGGGAAAGGGGAGGTGGTGGGAGGAAGGGGAGGTGGTAAGATGATACATGTCCACCTTATCTAAATTCAACTTGCATGATATATTAGTGAGATTTTCCCTTCAAGCTTCACTTACCCTGAAAACACAGTGAAAAAAGAATAAGTGAAAAGATTTGAACTTAAGGCATTTATAAGGCTAAATTACATCACAGTCCTCAGGCTTCTGCAGATACAAGCCCTGTAACAAGCAGAGAAAAGCAGTGGGGGTGGATGCATCCCGAGTTCCCCAACTCCACAGGTACACCACTCCTGCCTCACTGAGCTTTGTGCCCCAGGAAGGGTTCACCATTTTCACCAGTATCAGAGTTCATCACAGGTGTGATGAAAATCAAGCCACCGTGTCCCACAACAGCCACTGAGCTCAACTTCAGCTGCAGGGAATATTTACAGCTCCCATCTTAATTTGGGCAACACAGCAAGTGGACATATTCACATTTCTGGGTGCTGGGGTACCCATCTTTCCCAAGTATCTTGTGGGACACCAGCAGGGACACCAGTCAGCATCTCATCCCAAATCCAAGCTCTGCATACACAGCAAAAATCAAACCAAATGCACAACATCCCACCTCTTTAAGATCCTGTAGCAAAATTAGTAAAACATGCAGCTACTCTATGTCATTTTTATTGTATATAAAGAGAACCCATTACATTTATTTGTTACTTTTTGTTGCTGTCACGAATGCCTAAATAATCCTTCAGTGTTTAGAAACAAGCCACTAGGGACCAATGAGACACATTTATTGTAATTACATGATTCTTCTAATTAATTTTTGTCAGGAAATTTCAGAGTAAAAATCTCCAGCTAAATGGTCCCCCCCTCCTCGCTTCCCTCCAGCCAACAGACACGTTCCTGAGCCTTGTTTAAAAAGCTCGTTTTCTTTTTGCCTAGTTGAAATAAAGTGGAATTGTAATTGAGAGTGGGCAGAAAGGAGAGAACATTGTCATTAGACCACATTGTTTAAATCAACCCGTAACAAGCATTTCATTTCGTTTGGGTCATTAACTACATTTGAGTGAAAAATGTAGTTTGCCTGGCAAATTGGTTGGTGGCCAAATGCCTCTAACAGGAGACTTGCCTGGGTGAAACCCAGAGACCACAGCACAGGCACACAAATCTTACAGGTGGGAAATTTAACCATAAAGGAAATGTTTCAAACCAGCATCAAAAGAAGTGGATGCTTATCACAGACATACACCAAATCTGATATTTACTGATCTATGAGGTTGTACAGCCTGAGGCAATATTCTCATAATTTATTCAATTCTCCCCTGTAACACAGATCACAGAATGTCATAGAGTAATTCAGATGAGATAGCCTGTAATTAGGGATTAATACTATCAAATGCTGGACTCACAGCTACTTGTGACACGTGATACCCAGGTGATTTCACTAAAACAATTTACCACATCCCTGGATAAACCTCAAACAAATCCATTTGAATAGACAACCTCCCTTTTCCAAGCCACACCAGGATCTGTTCACTTACTTTCTCTCTTGCTTCAGTCATTTTCAGAGTTTCAAAGCTACCACTTCATCCCACTCTGATTCCCATTACCTCACATTAAGCAAGTTCCATCTTCCCCATCTCTCCACACAGCAATGCTAACCTGCCCTGCAAGGCTCCCTGCAGTTCTCCTTCAGCTGCTTACCTTGCCCACAGCCCACCAGGGAACTGATCTGCCAGGTGCCCAGCAGCAGAGCCATTTGCCCCACCTCTATGGTGGTGCACAGCTGGCTGTCCTTACAGAATTCCTGCTCCAAAATCCCACACCAGGAGCCTCACAGCAGACACACCATAACTTCAGTCTGAGTCTCAGCTGCTCCCCCATGCCCAAGTCCTTCCTGAATGAGTTGTAACTCTTCTATCAGCACTCTATCCATAGGCTTTTTCTACCAAGCCTCTACTACAACTTTTAAATTATAACATTGATTACACACAACACCTCCTTTGTATTCCTGGTTCTGAAATACCAAAGTAAGAAATTTGACTGACTGACCCATTAATTTTCTTCTTGTGATAATTATCCTTCAATCTTTCCCAGTTCTTGCTCATGCCAGAGGTTTGATGCACCACTATCCTCTGCCAATCCTATTTTCAGTCCTTCCTCAGCAGCAGCAAAACTCTCCTTATTGTTTCCTGCAGATGTGGTTCCACTGTGACAACACTTCACATGGGCACAGTATCTAACATTGTATTTGGTCCCTGCTACTCCCAATCTCATCTCTTGCTGCATATCATACTAACTGCAGAGGTGCTTATTTAAAACAACCCCAAGCTATTCTCTCCTATCCTCCTATTTATGGAAAAGCACTGATTAACCAGAAGTATTTTTATTTAAACCTAAAAGCAATTTATCTTATATAAGAAAAAAAAAGGTCAGGTAGATACTCCATTTATCACTATTACAAAGGGCTGTAACACAGTGATGAAAAGAAAGAGAAATTAATTACAAGTCAGAGGCTGCAATAACTCTCTCTGTAATTGTGACGAAAAATTTAAATTAACATTTCTGTCACCAGGAGAAGTTTGATTAATTTTACAGTAGTGGAGATGCTATCATCTTAATATTGGTAGGTAAGGAAATTTTACTATTTGCAATTTAGATTTAGATCATTTCTTTAAGACTCAAAAAGTGCCTGCCAGGCACCTTCACACTTTATTAACAGCTCAATCAGTGCCATGCTAGAAATAATTAGCCAAGAAACCATGTAGTAAATACATCTAGACTAGGAAACCTGCAGAATAAGAAGGACATAATAAAATCCAGACCCCTACAAGAGAAACAGCTTCCATCCTGCTCTCCAAAGCCACCACTGCTACCCAGCTGCCTGCTATGGCACTCTGCCTTCAGGGATACAACACAAATACCAGGTTTTCTGACAGAGTTGGTTTTTTTCCTGGTTTTAAGCCCCTGCTTGGCTGCAAAGCCCAAGGGCAGAGGGGATGGATCCAAGCAGTGGCCACTGACATCACACCCTGCCATGGCAGCAAGCCCCTTGCCCTGGGTGCCACAGGAGGTGCTGGCTTCCCTCTGGGACTGAGGGGTGCAAGAGGTGGCAGGGAGAAGAGCTGCTGAGGAAAGCTGCTGCTGCTGCCAGATGGTGAGGGAAAGCTATAGGAAAGAAACTGAGGCAAGCAGGGGTTCCCATGGTGTAGGACCAAGGGCTCACACACTCTGCAGCAGCCACAAGTGAGCACAGCATGCAGCAGCCTCCTGTTCCCAGCCCCTGGACACAGCATTACCTGCTTCTGCTTTCCTCAGCTTTCAGTCCTCACAAGACCCTGACCAGACAGGACTTGGACATGCAGAACCACTGGTAGCCTGAAATATTAGCAGGCTTTGATATTAAACAGCCCATAGACAGCCCCTGGCCAGCCCTGCTGTCTCTGCAACTCTAGAGTTTCCTGCCCCTTCAGACAGCACAGAGCTCCATGCAGGACAGGACAGGACCCAGGCAGCCTCTCCACTCCTGCTGGGAGAAGAGGCACCCTTGGATCTCAGCCTTGCAGCTTTAGCTTTGCAGAGAGCAACCAGAGCAGGGAAGGGCAGCACTGCCTTGGGATCCCCTCTAGGAGCACTCATGTCAGCAGCCCAAACATCCCTGCCTACACTGTGCCTGTGAGGGGAAAATTCATGTATTTCTGTCCCCTGAAGACCTTCCCCACCTCTTTCACACACAGGAGCAGAGGAGGTGACACAGGGGGAGAGCAGGAGCCCCACATTCAGGCTCTGTGACACCAGTCCCTTTGCTACCAGGACAACCTATGATAAAGCCCAAGGATTTAATGCAAGTAAGGATCAGAACAGAATCCTGGGAAAGCTTTCCCAGTTCTTCACTGCCCTATTTAGCAAGGGCCATTAATTTCTTCCTTTCATAAGCACTGTGAATGACAAAAATCTGAGAAATAAAATGAGCCTAATGAAAATGTACTGGTTCTAAGGCAATCAATGCCATTCTGCTTACAGAGAAAGGGAAACACAGCTCCCATCTGTACTCTGCTCCCTGTAGTCAACAAGGCTGACTGTTTCCAGCATGGATCAATGAACCATTCCTTAAGGGAAGTAAATCCAAACGAACAGCATTCATCTCTCTCCTTCAAGATCAAACTGACCTGCATGGGAAGAATGCTCTCAGAACTGTGAGTCATGGGAAAGTTGGAGCACTTGAAGTTTCTCTGCACAGAATGGTGTCTAATAAACCACAATACTTGTGCACACTGGCACTGAGCAGAAAGAAGCTGAGATTGTGTTTCTGAGGGTTGGATCCTCTGCAGCACAGAGGCAACACTGCACCATGGGTGCAGGGGCTCCTGAAAGTATTGGGGTGAGTAGGGGAGAAGGAGTTTTCTAATGCTGTCAGCTTGTAAGCAATATTAAACAGTTGATACAATTTTTTCACTGAAATTCTTCAGCTAGAGTGAAATTAAAGAGGGGGAGGAGAAGGAGGAAAAAATAAAGGTGTGGGGGGGAAGATGGAAGGTGACAGTGGGGTAATACAGACAAGGCACTGAATTCATCATTCAAAGAACTTTTGAAAATAGGACTTTGCTATTAAAAAATGTTTACTAGAGCAGTGAAGACATCCCCAAAAGCAGGCAGGAGCTGGCACTGCCACAGTCTGCTGCAGACAGCACTGGGGCTCCAAAGCATTTGTGCTGGAGAGAGAGAGGGAACTGCTCTGTCAAGTGCCAGGCCCTTTCCTGAGACACATCAGCACAGCCTCTGACAAATGGTACCTCCAGGATGGCTGTCAGAGGCTGTCACTGGGAGTGCACCAGCAGCCAGTGTAATTCACCATGACAGTAACAGACATGGGGCAGCACAAGGTCCCCAAACCACACTCATTTAAGTAACTGAGAGCCAAGGAAAGCACAGGCTGGCCAAGGAGGTGAACTGCAGCAGGCACATAACAAATGTTTATAGCACATGGCTAAGGTAAGGCCACGTTCCTTCCTCCTCTTGAGCTGACACAAAATTTAATGGGAGATCTTTATAAGGAGAGGCTATGGAAAGAGGCACTAAAGGCTGTTTCCAATGACATTTAGAAGTAGAAAACAATAAAAAGAGGAAATTATAAGATACAGATGCCAGACTGCAAAACTTAAAGGTGGAATTCCTGCATGTTCTGAACATTGTTGCAAGCCAAGGAGAAACAGCTGCCTTCTGAAAAACAACAGGAAAAAAAATATGGAGAGCAGAGCAAGTGTAAAGGGACAATTCCACTGTATCAGTGTGTACTGCAGATGTCAATAGAACTGAACCCTTCCAAAAAGAGCAGCACTGGGAATAAAAACACAGCACAGTTCTATCAACTCCAGCCACCAAAAGCATTTACCCAGCAATGGGGTCAGTATCATCCAGCACCTAAAAACAGCTTTCCTCAAATTGTTTCAGTAGCTTTATGGTGGAGCTGTGTCTTGGGACAAGGCACTGCCAATATCCTCCAAGGAGAAGGAGTTCCTGCCTGGCCAGTGATTATCCTGTTGCCAAGACTATTTAATAGGGACTTTAATTTACACTAAAACCTGAAAACACTCCCCTTTAGTGCTTTGATAACACACAGCAGATGTGGACAGGCTGTGGTGACAACATCCCCACCTCTGCTCCAGTAGATGCATTTTGCATTTTGTAGCTGGGCACTGCCAGAGTATAACAGAAATATGAACTAACAGTCCTCCAGTAAGTATTTGACAAATGAAGCATTGCCTTGAGCTTTATTTCCTCAGCAATATTATGAAAAAATAACTTCCACTGGCACAAAATTGGCATTTTGTGACTGCCTGCCCTGGGAGTGCTTTGGATCACATCTGCATCTGACGAGGATCCCCTGCCCCATCAGGTCTGTCTCTGCTCCCATGGCACTGCAAACCCAGGAGCTGAGATCCAGTGCTGCAGCTGCCCTGCAGGAACGACCATCATGAGAACAGAGCACAGTTTGTGTGATACAGAGGCTGGTTTTAATGTTCTGGAATTAAACATTACAGCACAACTGAAGTTTGTCCCAGAGGTCTGACAGAGTCATCCCCACGGAGGGAGACAAGGGGGCAAGTGCTGTACATCTACCCACACAGCAATAGAAGAAGAAAAAAGTAGGGGAAATCATATGATTCTTGATTTGAGAGCTAAAAACACATTTAGAATTTATGAATCACCCAAAAGAGCTGCACAATTGTGTGACCTGGTTACTATGTCTGGACAAACAGATGTCACAAAGTACTCAGCTCCTCTGTTACATGTTTTCCTCATCTCCAACAAGAAGTAGTTTCTCAGCTCTGGCAGTGGCCACAGAAAATCAATTGAACCTGCTTATTGAGAAAATGCTTTCAAACAACAGATTCTTTATCATAAAGGATGCACTTGGGAACTACACCCCATCTGTGAATTACATCCAAAAGCTCTCTAAAACTTCATGGCTTTGAATGGTAAAGCCTTTAAGAGGGAAGGGAAAAAAAGAAGAAAAAAGAAGGAAATCTGGGTCCAATAACATTGCTAGCAGCAGTTTACCTTTGACTACTGAGGAGGGAAAAAAAAGAAAATCATTAAATGTATCTCTCACAGAATCCATTTTACAAGCTAATGTCACTTTGCTTTGCTTTCAATCAGAGATTAAGGTTAATCTCCAGAACTACCAGTGCACATGCAGACACGGTGAAAAAATGCAAATAATTCCACCAAGGAGGCACAGAGAAGAAAGCTCTTTCTTCACCAGAAATCTATTATACTACATTAAAATGCATCATCTGATTTACAGTCCCTGTTGGATGGTGAGGTACAGCTGGGAACAGACAGAAGCTTTGGATACAGCACCATGAAAGTGAGCTACAAAAGATTGCACGTGTGGCTGAGTCCAGTGGGGCACAGGGGCAAATATGGGCACATGCTTTAAGTGCTTCAAACACTGACCCAAACAAACCTCATTTTCTGCCCATTGTAGGAGCTCTGCATGAGCCTGAATAAATGCAGAAGGGTCCCTTTATGAAGATGAAACCCTCATGGTACCCTACAGCATAAACAAGTAGTGACCACTTCCCAAGCCCTCCACAGAGTAGTTTGACTCCCTAGGGATGAACAGGAAACCCCAGCAAGAGAATAAATGAAGCACACAAAAATATCACAGTATCACCTCCCAAGATTGCTCTATGCTATACACAGCTCCCCTGCACCAAAGGCAGCTGTCTGACCCCAAACCAGCAGGAACTAGATGCAGGATTGCACCCATATGTTTCTCCTGAAAGAGACTAGCAGCTTTATTCCAGGACTAGAGTCCACAACACAATCCTTAACAAAAGCTAACCAAAGCCCAAGTGCAAGGTACTGCTGGAGAAGAGGGGGGGGGGGGGGGAGGGGGGGGGGGGGGAATGAAAGAAAGATTTTAAAAGGGTAAATTTAAGGTTTTAAAGTTTTAATTATTCTAATTAGAAAACTGTCCTTAAGTCCTGTAGCACAGAGACTGGATTACAGTCCTTTCAAATGCAAGAGGTATCAGTCCTAAAAATAAGTGGGCTTGAAAGGAACAGGTCAGATACACATAGTGAAGAACACACTAAGGGACAAGCCACTTCCATCCCTTAATGCCAAGCTTTTCTGTCTTGCCCCCCAACAGGCTTTCAGTGACCATCCTCAGAAACATTCCCCAGTTGGTCTGGCTTCAGCTGTGCCCTAAACTATCCCATCACCAGGGTCTGGTCTACTGCCTATATAATTTCAAAGCTTTTTCCTCCCTTATTTCTCTTTCTCTTCACTCTTGTTTGCTTGGTTTTGTCTGTGCTTAACCAGAGCATGACTTTACTGGCCACAACTGACTTGGCATTTCCCTGACATGTTTGCCTATTTACAATTATACTGCTGACAGAACCATGTCTTGCTTTTTCTACTTCCCTTTTAACTTGAATTTGCCCCTTGCAGACCCATTAACAGCCACAGGGAAGCTGGCAAATAATTGTTTTTATACTGTGGAGAAATTTTCTACCCCCAATTTTCTTTAAAGCTGGCTGTACTGCTGAAGCACATCCACCTGAGCAGAAGCACACACAGAGTGGAGCAAGTCCCCTTTGGGACTGCATGAAAAAGACAATCTGGAAATGTGTCAGCAAGGAAAGCCTGAGGACACTATTTTGTAAAATGTGTCTGCAAGCTGTGGAAGGTCTGTCTTGTAGTCAAGACCTCATCATTAAAATTCAATCAAAAAAGGCAGTATAACCTTCTAAGTTAAAACACTAAATAAAAGGAGATCAAGATAAATAGCAGATATCATCTGAGCCAGTCATAAGAACGGATGTGCATCAATCTCCAAAAAAGTCACTCAAGATTGATAACACCAAAAGACAACATCTTGATAATCAGTTTTACAGTGATGGATTGAGGGAAAGCTTAATGAGTCAACTACTGGACTGGAATTTCATTAGAGACTTTACCAGAGCTAGAAAAACCTGTAAAAACACAAGAAAAATCTGCCTAGTAAAATACAATAGTGGATATATTTCTGTCCAAATGGTGAATTATCACATACATTTGTGTCAGGAGGAGTTTGACTGGAATCCACTGCAGAAAATCCACTGCCTACTACTCTGTAATTTAGCAGTGGTGAGAGCTGATCTAACATAATGCAATTGTATTTTAATGCCTTCTATGAGACAAAGACTCATTAGTCATCCCCTAAAGAGAAGCACCAGCTGAAGTCACATGTCATTATACCAAGCTGTCTGGTGTGTGGTGCTCACCACTCTCTTCACACTAACCTTCAAGTCAGGCTCTGCTGGCAAATGCAATCTGATGGAAGGACCCTTTAGGATGTGAAGCTGGATTTTAGCTTCAGACTAAAAGAAAATGTATTTCATCTTCCACATTAACAGGTATCATGGTTTAACACCAGCCAGGAGCTCAGCCCCACACAGCTGCTCACTCTATCCTCCTTAGTGGGGTAGGGAGAGGATCAGAAGGGTAAAAGAAAATTCATGTGTTGAAAGAAAGTTTAATGGGTCAAACAAAAGCTGCACAAGAGCAAAGCAAAACAAGGCATTCACTACCCATTTCCCATGGTCAGGTAGGTGCTCATCCATCCCCAGGAAAGCAGGGCTCTAATGTGGAATGGTGACTGGGGAAGACAAACACCATTGCTCTGAACTTCACACCTCCTACTTTTTCTTCCCCCAGCTCTACATGCTGAGCATGATGCCATGTGGCCTGGGACATCCCTTGGGTCAGTTGGGACCAGCTGTTCCAGCTGTGTCCCCTCCCAGCTCCTTGTGCACCCCCAGCCTTCTCACTGATGGGGTGGGAGAGGATCAGCAAAGCCTTGACTGTGCAAGCACTGCCCAGCAAACACCTCCCAGTTATCAACACTCCTCCCAGCACAAATCTAAAACCTAACTCCACACTAGGAATGCTGACTAATCCAACCCAATTCAGCACAGCAGGACTGGTAAAACACATGCCATGTTCCTTGGGTCGAGCCCTCATTTTATTTAAAACAGCTTACCCTGGATATAGTTGTTCTCCAGGTGACTCCACAGCCAAGGGCTGTGCTGCCATTGCAGCAGGAGAGAAACATCCATGTTTGTTAAAGCAACTCTCCTCTTTACAGAATCTGGTTGCACTCCTCTCTGGAGGCTTTGCTCTTCCATTTGTTAATCCACCTGGACACTTGCCATACTTATCTGTGTGGTATAAATCCAAATACAACATGTCATACATGCTGCTTCAGGAGCTAAAAGGCTGACATGGAGCTCAAAAACCTCAGTGAATGCTGCAAGAAAACAAGAGGGTCCCAATTTGATTGTTTTAAGTAAAACTCAAAGTTTTTAAACTTTTAATCTGAGAAAAGATAGTTTTTTCCCTGTTGTTGATCCAAATGCCATAAGCAATGTGAATGCTAATATCCCAGACACACAGTGATTATCAAACTCTCTAGGTGTTACATTAAATATGTTGCCAACAGCATGTTTCTCACTGGAAGGCAACTCACTTCATAAGATTTTTTTCTTTTATGGCTGAAAGATTTTTCCTTATTACATTAAAAGTGTATAATAATGATCCAGCAATGTGAGCATCATGAACAAGAGCATAACCCTGTACACAAGCTATCTGTGCAAATTAATGACATAGGCAAAAACACCAGGAGAAAAGTTCAACTATCAAAATAGTTATATAGCCCCTGAGACTACCTAGCAGTGATAAAATAGCTTATTATCCCTTTTGTAGGATAGCTATTTGTGAAAAATTTACATTTTTTCATACCCTAAAAATGAATTATTAATAACAACGAGCATATCCTTGCCTACAAAGTCCTGCCTGTGAAATCCATGTGGAGAGACAACACCACAAGGTGCTTCAGCCTGGTGTAAGCACTGACTGCAAGAGGGCAGAGCTTCTATCTGAAGCCACAGCTGTGCCTCACCAAAACAGACATCCTGGATATTTCAGTTTTAATCCAAGGTCGTTGTCTGCAGAAGGCAGACAAGGAGCAGCTCAAGAAGCAGGGAGAGAGCAAACCCCAGCCTGGCCAGGCAGGTAATGTGGCATGGGCACCCTGGAGGGTGGCTGGAGGGGCTCCTCATTCCTAGGACAGACAGATTCCACTGCCACAAAATTCAGTCCCTTCCTCTGATGCCTTGAGTTTTTAGCTTTATATTTTTCAGCTCCTGTACTGCACTAGTGTGTAACTCTGAACTCCATATAGAGTGTTAGTAAGCTCTCTTCCCATTTTGGTCAGACAAAACAGTCCTCCTGGGCCTGAGAACCAAGAACACCTTCTGCCTCAGGCCCTGAAAAGTATAAACAAAAGTGAATTGGGAGGGAGAAAAGTGGGGGAATGTAATTTCATTACCTAAAGCTGTAATTGGAGAATTCACCCCTGATATGCAAATAGACCACACTTATATTCATCTGAAAAACTCATGACCATTGTCCATCTTGGGTGTAGCCTCTGCAAAGCTTTTACACTGGCCAAGGTGTATCTATTGAAGGCCTTTAATAAATACCCACTTTATTCTCTGACTCTGTTTAGCCTCTGTTCTGGTAGCCTCTCCAGGCATCACCTGCAGGGACATGGACCACACCATGGTGCCCAGTTTGCAAGAGGAGGACCAAGTCCTTCTCCCAAATTGAGTATAGTCAGAAACCAGAGCAGTGCTGAGCTAGTGGCCATTTCTGCAGTTTCCATGTTTAAAAAGTAATATTCTGGCATTATGAGAATGTGGCATGTGTCCCTTGCAGGGTTCCCACTGCCCCCAGATCTGCCCAAAGGGTGAGTCCCAGGAAAACCCTGTCAGAGCATTGCTGTGACACTCACCAGCAAGAACAGGAAATCTTCTTTTAAACTATGAAAGAATGAACATATTTAACAGATGTTGAAGTGAATACCTCTCTGGAAACCAAACTGGCAGCCATTTGGGTGTCCCTAAGTGGATAATTGATCACAAGGCTATGCCAGTGATGTTACAGTAATGAAACAAAGAGGGAACTGGGATTTAAGGATCTCAAATAAGCCTGTCAAAAACATGTAATAATACTGTCAGATCAATTTGCTGTCAAATACAGGTATGATGTGATAAAACCGCAGAGTTTTTAGTAGATTATATTATTGAAGGAGTAATTTAAGAGCACCTTCTAGGTAATAAATTACAATAAATCAAACTCTAAAACTTGAAAGCATGCACCAGAAAACACAGAGTATATGATATGAGAAAGACAAGTAAATTTAAACCATATTCCCGTGCTGGAATAAAGCAAATTCAGTTGCTTTAGAAAGATAATGATCAAAACCTGGTTTTGTATTAAATCAATGAACCTTGCAAAGTTATAAAGAAAAACCAGATGAATGCTTCTGCCCTTCACCCTCCTGTGTGCCTTAGTCCAGCATAAGCAAAGGTGATAAAGGAGTTCAAGAGAATGTCCTCAGAAAACACAGTGGTCAGTCATAAATACTGCACAAACACAATGGGTGGCATTAACAAAGAAGAAGTTTTACATAAGAAAAGTCCAATTTCTCCGACTAACATCACTTCACTAAAAAGAAAAATATTTTAGGGAAAAACACCTGGTTTCATTTTAAAAGCTGGGGTGGGATGTTCATGAAAAGAATGTTAATGTCTTCAAATTTCCCTGAAAGTGAATGCATCTACAGCTCATAGTCCATAATTCACCTCTTTCTGTCCTCTAGCACAACAAAAGGGCAAGCAGAAAAATCTGAAGTCACAGGTTGGAGCAGATGAGAAAAATGCCATCAGGATGAGCACAAAACACATGGTACTTAAACAGCTTAAATGAGATCCAAGCAACCAGCAGGACAATATCATGACTGATGCTGCCTCAGGGCCTGTCATGGTTTAGCCCAGCCACTCACTCCTCAACCTCCTCACAGGTGAGGAGCAGAAGAGGCCTCAGCTCAGTGCAAGGTCCCAAAAACATCCCTGAGTTACCAACACTGCTCACAGCACTAATCCAAAGCACAAACCCATACCAGATACTAGAGAGGAAATTCACTCCAGGCCAAACCAGCTCAGTGAAAATGAAAGGAAAGCAGTGATCAATTATTGGATTGGCAGCTAGGAGAGGTCAGGGAACAAAACAAATGAAATCATATCTAGATGAGTGTGAAAAAAAAAGTTCTAGCAGCCTTCAGCAAAGACCTTACAGCAAGAGATGTTTCCTAAAACCTTTTGAGCACATATTATAACCTGTGCTCATAAGTTATGAGGGTATTGCTCATATGTTTTCCAAGTCAATCCATTTTGCAATCAATTTTAAATTCCAAGAGAAAAAAAGAAGTTACACACATGTAACCTCTCCTATTTCTCTGTGCATTTAATATCATATAGCATCTCTGCAACAGTCAATGAGGTCATGTGGAAAAAAAAGAGCACCGAGTATTTAATGTATTTTTAATGCCTTTCAACACACTTCAGCACCTGGATTCCAGGATCCAGCAGGATATGGCCAGACAGCACTCTCCTCTGGAAAGGGATCATTTATTGCTTTACTCAAGGGAACATTCTTCCATCACAGCAGGAGCACAGGAGCTGGAGCCTGGCAGCTAATGCTCCACTGCCCAGGGATCAGAATCAGCAAAATGTTTCCCCTATTATATTTTACATAGGCTTTCTTACAGAGAATATTGTATTTCTCTGCCTTTGATGAACCTCTTTTCCCAGCAATCATTTGCCTCAGGTTTTCCCTTTAGAATTTGGGTCATAAGGAGCTTTGCTGACTTAACTTTCTGGTGCAGTTTATTTCCCTCTGAGAAGCAGAGCCCAAGAGCCAGGTCACTATTACAGCAGAGCTCCTCTTTCTGCTCCAAGCTGGAACTGTTCCACAAAGATGTGTGGATACCCAATTTCTGTCAGGGCTTGCACTTAAAATGCACTGTCAGTTCTCATTTCTCACATTACACTCTCAAATGGGCAGAAAAGGACAACTAACCTGGCAATCAGCTTCCAAAAAGAGAAGGTCAGACTAGACTATCTCACATGTTGGCTGCCATGAGAGGGCCATAATAGCTTCAGCCAGCAGAGCAGCACATTTAATGTGCTCACTGGGGGAGCTCACACCTGGGCAGAGCATCCCAGGGGATGGAATATGGAAAGCACACCAGTGAAGTTGCCCTCCATCAGATCCAGCCCCAGTGTGGTTCTATTTGCTGACCTAAGTGATGCACAGAATCTCATGCAAACATTTCACCCAGGAGAAGGATTCCAGCTGTTTTTCTCAAAACTACAGCATAGAGCAGAACAACCATGCAGAGATACCTGCCTGGCAGGCACTGAGGCCACCTGTCCTTGAACCTGCTCACAGGACATTCCCACAGCTGAAGAGCCCCAGAGAGGGGCACACAATGGCACTGAACACCACCAGGCACCAGGCAAAAACTACACCAGAGTTCAGGGACACTCAAGCCATGTTAAAACTCCACCTCATCTGCATGAAAGACACAGTCATGACAGTCCTCCCTTGGCTTGGAGCCCCTCCAATGAATGAGGCACCCCTGTGTCAGAGGCTGAGCTTCAACAAAGCCCCTAAGAAATGCTGGTACTCAGCAATTTGGCGAGAGCAAGGATTATATTGGAAATATCTCCTTCTTTGTTCCAGGCTGGAAAGCACAACCCAAAACCAGAGTGCTTTGCCCAGGCACTGACCACAGGGTCAGTCAGTCCCTGTGCTGTACCTCACAGCTCTTGGTGCAAGCTGAAGGAAGCTGAGCACTGTCACAAACTTCAGCACACATTTAAAGCTGGTACCTGCATCCCTTCCCCACCCAGAAGGTGAATTGATACTAAACCAACACCTTTTGCTGCTGCAACAAAATAAAGGCCAAAGAACCAAAGCAATGGAAACCATGGTGCTTTCCCTGACTGTGATGTTTCCAGTGAAATAGGTTTTGCCTGTGGCCATTGCCCCTGAAGCAGGTGCCAGGCAGGGGAAGCTCTGCACTGCTCCAACCAATAACTTTTAGGAAATGGAAATCTGCACCTGTTTAATAAATGTTTCTAATTTCTCACACCACCATCAGTAGCTGCTTGTCACTTGGCAGGTTTTCTATAGCTTCTTAGATCCAAGCTGATTTCAAATCCATTTGGTAATGTCAATGTGACTTCAAGATTTAATGATTCATTAATTTTCAGACATGACTGCTAGAGAATGGATTATTTTTTTTGCCTGCATGGGCTCAGTGACTTCCTTCTGGTTTATTCACTTTATGTAACATTAAAAACAAGGGCTGATAAGAAAAAAAACGCTCAGTGACACATACCAAAAAGAGACTTCTTTAGTTTAAAAAAATACTGTAAGCATTCTACCTTTTATAACCTGCAGACAATTACAAGAGCAACAGTTCTCCATGCAAAATACCTGGAGATTCCTGGAGAGGCAGGAATATTAGGCTACTAAAAACTCACCACTCTACACTTAGATAAAATTCACATGGACACAAATGCATTTAATACATGCTAGAAAGTTTTGAGCCTTGCTCCTTCTCCTGCTTATTATAAAAGAAAAGAAAAGGTTTTTTTCATGCCACGGGAATCAAGACTGGGACCTGAATGCACCAGGAGTAAGGTGAGATATACACTGGATTAGGGCACACAGAAAGGAAAGAAGGAAAGTATTTCAATCAAACTTTCCTAATTAGAAGGGAATGTACTGGTTTCAGTGCAGGTAGGGACAGGTTTGGAGTTGAGATGGGGCTGATATTTCATTCAGTCACTCATTGCTTGTAGGAATTGAGGACACAGCCAGTGTCCAGCCCCAGAGGCACCACCTGGTACAAGAAGCTGCCCCTGTGTGCAGGGCTGAGAGCAGCACCAGCTCTGGGGGAAGGAACCCACTCACACAGACATTAACATGCTGAATACACCTCGGCTAAATGGCCTCATTCAGCCCAGAATGAAGAAGCACTTTCACAGAATTTAATGACTGATTAATATTCATTTAATAATTCTTGCCTAAAACTGCAGCAAATGATTTTAAATTATGCCATTTGGGAGAGAGCAGACTCAATCCAGCAGGAGCACTGGGCTCAGACTGTCAAAGTCACTCCCTGGATTATTTGGTTCTTCCTTGCCTTGCCAGTGACTGTCATGTGTCTATCTTGGCCTTTCTTTTTCTGCTTATTTCTGCCTTTTTCTCTGTTTTCCTTTTTTTTTTTTTTTTTTTTTTTTTCTCCATGATTCTTTTAAAATACATGCAGCTCTAACAGGATACACAGAGTAATGGCTACCAGAGTGAGGCAAGAGCCCTACTGTTCTCACAAACCTTTGGAGACAGCAGGCTGCTGCAAACCAAGAGGACAGGCCATGCTTGATCTGCTGCCAGCAGACTCCAAAGGGAGCAATAAGAGGAGCATGCAGGGTAGAAAGCAGATCTGAGATAGCAAGCAGAGCAGCTTGGATCTGCTCCTGCTCTGTAGAAAGACTGGAAATTTAAAGGTTTTTTTTTTTTTTTTAAATTCACAACCAGGACAAAGTTACAGTCTGATGGATCTCTGAGTGCCCACTACTCAGCAGTCATAGCACCAAAACCTGCACCCAGCAGCCACAAGAAAGTCCAGGGCAGAACAGGGAGAAAAACATAATCCACATTGTATTAGTTTGTCCTTGGGGAGCTGGATCAGTGCATTGTGCAAGGCAAGAAAGTCAGGCTCTCCAAAACAAACCCATAAAGCAGCAACCTTGAGCATCACCTACATCAACTAAAGCTCACACCAAGCCCCAGGGCAGCACCAGCACAGGCACATGGAAGCAGTGTCCAAGCAGATGTTTGGAGGCAAAGGATCCACAGCACCACAGCTGGAGCCAAGGCACAGCAAAATGAATTTTTGTAGTTAGAGATGCCCCAAACTCATCCAAGCAAAGCCCAGACAAGAGCCCAGGCATTGAGCAGCCGGTGCTGTTATCATCTCTGCATCCAAGTGGAAGAAAGACAACAAAATAAAAAAGCAGTGGTGCCCCCCAAATCTCAGAGGACAGAATTCCCTCTCCTCTATTATCCACAACCCCTCCAGTGCAGATAGTGTCACCCTTTCCTTACTGTACCATACCCTGGCAGTGTGTTCCCTTCTTTCCAGAGCCAATCTCCCTCCCCATGCCCGAGCCTGGCACTTGTCCTGCTGGCATTTTCAGCAACTTCTTTGACATACTTGCATCTAGACAACTACAATTCCTCCCTTTTCAGTTTTTATTGATTTTTGAGGCACTCATTTCTGAGATGTATGGTATCATTGGATTATACTATTTAGCAATTTATTTGTGTCTCTCTTTCTGTTCTGGATTGATTCTTTTTTCCGCCGAGTCTCAAATAAAAGATGCTGCCACTGTTGTTATTTGGCTATCACAACAGCTCACGTAGCCCTGAGCTATTAGGCATTGCTGCTCCAAGAAATTTTGTGCTGAGGTAATTTGGAGATTAAATCAAGTTTTATCACTGAATGAGGTTAGTGGATATTAATGGGAAGGCAGGAGTTTGCACTGAATCATTAATGTGGATAAATGGAGAGCACTTGTTTAATACTTTATACAGCAAGTGCTAATAATGCCTTAAAATTGTGGGGAAATATTGCAAGTTGTATTTAAATGCAGAGAAGGAGGCCTAATTTGACCTGTTCTGGTACATTAGCTGTGACCATACACTGGGACCCTCCATTAGCCTCAGCCATCTCTCTGTGCTTCCCTGCTCTCTCTCTCTCAGTGTTAACATCCTCACTTTGAACAATGTTTCTGAACAAAAGAAATATGATTGGGGCTGAGACAATAGGTATTTGAGGGAAATTACTGCAAACAAACATTTCGAGGAACCTGAAATTTAAAATCATTTTTAAAACAAAGAACATTAATTTATAAAGAAATAACAATAAGAGCCACGTGTGGCTCCCAGAACCTGTTCAGCAAGTAAATGCAAAATGCTTCCCACACAGGCTCATGTGTACACTGATTAAGTTGTTCAGAAGTGCTCAGAACTGCTGTGACCTTTATGAGGTGAGCATGAAGCAGCTGTCTGGGACATATGGCCTGACCTGTGAATCTAACATCCAGCACTTTCAGAAGCCTCTCTGTGAATGAATGCATGGAAAGAATGGACATAGAGAGATGGACAAAGCCAGAGCACATTTCTGCAGTTATTTTAACAGACCAGAGCAATGCAGAACACAGAGCATTCACACATTTTACGTGCAGGAATAAATTCAGTGGCAGTGGAATGATTTGTACTGCAGCTCTGGTGCTGTCAGAGCTTGCTAAAGGAGTCCTGCAACAACAGACACTTCCAGCACCAAGCAATCACCAGGCCAATTATTCCCTGGTAATTCACACTAAGCAAGCAAGTGAAGGTACATTATCAGAAGCAGACACACAGGTCTGAGGTCACCCATTCTGGTAAGGAACATGCAGTCTCTGTACACAGAAGACAGGCTGCAAGATGATGGGATTATAGAGGAACACTGAAGTGTTCTTATGCTTGTAAAAGTAACATGGTATTCTCTATTTTCCAAGCAAAAGCAACTGCTCAAAGCTTGCATTGACTCCCTGTAACAGTAAGAATGAAGCTCAGCAGTACTCACCAGCTGAAGAGACAGACCACAGCCAGTTATAAAACAGCATCTGCTAGGCTGCTCTCCCACATATAAAAAGCAAGCCCTGGAAAAAGCAAACTAGGAGAAAAGACTCCAAGAAAAAGGAAACCCTGCAGGGGGAGAGTTAAAAAAGAACTAGCAAGTCAAAGAGGTGCTGTTTGAATAGGGATGACCCATGCTGTTAGAAGAGCTTAGGTCCCCTTTTAGACAACTAAATCAAAGGGATAATACTTTGAATAGGGCCCCTCCTGACTCAGCAGGAGCTGAGGACAGGGCTGTTTGTCACAATAAAATATTTGCCATAGGAAAGTGAGGTGTGATCTGCCCTTCCCCAAATACAGATGATAAATAAGCAGCTGATAATTAGCTAATAAAATGCCTTTCACCATCACAGACCATTTGATTCCTTATTGCCAGACTGGCCACAGAGCTGCTGGTCAGTGCAGATCCCTTTGGGAGTGTCCCAGGTGTTCCACTTTCTTCATGTCCTCAGCACTACCTTTTCTAGCCTGTGTTTCCAATGGAGTGCAATGACACAAGTGTTTCAGGGTTCCTAAAACTCTCCACTGCCTCGAATGTCTTGGCAGGACACAAGAAGCCTCAGATCCCCCCGAGCACAGCTGGCGCTCTGTTCCTGCAGGCAAGGCAGGTGGATGCTGCACTCCATTTCCAAGGCACAGTTTCTCAAACCAATCTTCCTAGTGCACCAGGACTGCTTTGCAATATTTAGCATTAATTAGCCTAAGTGGGCATCAGTAAAGCAATCAGTGTGAAGCTGATACAGTGGAAGTTTGGAGGATGCTCTTAAGGACAGGCAGTTTGTCTGTCACAATTGCAGCTCAGGAGAGTTTTCTGAGCTGGGAAGCCTAACCAAAAAAGACTCGTGGTGAGCAGGCATTCAGAGATGCATAGGCTGATGGTGGCTTTTCATTTTTCCTTTGGAAATTCAACTATATTTTAAGTAGCCCCCAAAATTTAAATTATATTCCTTTGCAGGCATGTCTGACTGCAGGTTTGATTTTGTACTAGAGCTTTACCTGTCCTGTGCAAATTGAACACCCTTGGTGGATGGGCCACTGTTACCTAACCCAGAAAAGGTGCAGAAACACAAGTCTCTGCTCAAAAACTGAGAGGGACTAGGGTGGCATCCTTTTCCAGACAAGGAAGGGGACAAGCACAGAGCTCAGAGATCTGACCTGCTCCCAACTGGTGTAGAAAACAATGAGACTCTTTCAGAGAGACAAATAGGGAAGGAATACATGCAAGCTACTTAATGTACATTGTGGCTGTTCAATCAGTGTGGCTGGATAGCTGCAGTGGGATTGGCAAGGGATGTGATAGAAGTCCCTGACTCCCTGCAGGGAAATAGTGATCCCAGATGTGCTGAGGACTGTGCAGTGAAAGGTCCTGGCTGTGAGCACCCCATAGCTGTAGCCACCCAAAACATGCTAGGAGAGCTGCTTCCCCTAAAAATTCTTCAATGATTAGAAAATTCAAATTGTGTTTCTCCAAACTTTCTCAGGAGTAAGGGGTTTAACCCAGTTGCAACTCACAGATCAAGCCATGCAGCAGAAAATTGGTCACTTCATTGGCTTTTCCAAGTAATAAGCTTCTGATATCATCACATTTTGCTGAATGCATTTCACAGAATGAATTTTGAAATGCAAAGTCAAAGCCCTGCTGCCAGTGTGCCATCACCAGCCTTGTCTAAGCTGACCCAAGTAATCCCCTCTCTAATTCTGATGGAGCACAGCACTGCAGAGAGCACTGAGAGGAAAGTGGCTGTTCCAGGAAGAAGTGACCAAGTCAAACCAAATTAAATTGTTCCTGCGACCTCAGTTATTCTTTGCAGCTCTAAGTGCAATTGCAATTCATTCAGAATTTACCAACGAATCCTTCTTGTTATATCAGAAACTCCAATCTGTTTTCACTGATACATATTTACTGAAAAAGCACTGGCAAGTACAGAAAGTGAAGAGTTAAAATGATGCTAACAGCTACAGCAAAGAAAAACACATGGGAAGTGGAACATCACATAGCAACAAAAGAATGATGATGAAGAAATGATTGCAGTATAGAAAGGGCACAAAAGAATGATATAAAAGACTGTTATAAAAAGAATTTTGTGTAAGGGGAAGATATACATAAGTAGGGAAGATGCAGACAACTAAAGAAAATGCTTTTAAACTTTGGAATCTTTGGATTAGCACAGAACTATAATATTTTGCAATATTTTGTTTTACAAAAAGTTTACACTGTTCTGCAAATTTATGCAGATTGAGGAAGCAGATTTTTATAGACCTTATAGAGGATCAAGGACAAAAGAGATACTTAATTTTTTTTCCCTGATTTTCTTTCTCACAGAACAAGGACTGGAATTTCACTTTGTGAGTCTTTAGGAGATAACCCCTATTGATTCTAACAACACACTGGTGGAAAATCTGCCACATCTTCCTTCAAGGTGTTTCAATTATTAATTACACTCATAGTTTAAAAAATTAATCTTATTTCTAATGCAAACTTTGACGCCTTTTTCTATTCTCTGCTGTGAAATAAGATTCACTTACTAACTGGGTAAGTGAAATTTTTTAAGGCACAAATTATTTTTTTTTTAATTGCTCTCTAAACATCTTTTAAAGAACAAACACTGTAACAATGATCATAGTTTCCATTAATTCAATACAGCTTTATATATTATGAGATTTTATACATATATATATATATTTTATATTGCATGCTCTTAGGAGGCCATGGAAGGGCATTGCTCATTTGCACAGCTTTCCAAAGCCTTTGGAACATCCCAACAGTGTTTTAAGTACTTGGATTATCCAGTAGCCTGCTGCCTCTCAGGAATACAGGGTGAAACATGGTGAAGAACAGTCACTTCTTGGCAAACTCCCACCATGTCAATCCCTGCATTCAGAGTAATAGTTGGGGTGATAAAGTATTATCAATATGTTTTTCAGCTTTCATGAAAGAGACCTAACTGCAGCTTGGTTATGGGATGAGGCTCCTGCTAGGAATCTGTCTTCTGGTTTCCTCTCTCTCTTAAATTCTTTCTCTCTCAGTGCCAAAAGGGAACAACTTATTTTTGGAAAGGTAGAGAACAAAGAGATGGTTGTGGCGTTGCTGTTGGAAGATTTCCTGCACTCAGACCCACAGTACACCAGGGAAACTCTGATTACTGCAAGGACAGTAGGGGCTGAAATCTGTCTGGAGAAAGGCATCAGCCTCATGCTGTGACCCTCACTTCAAATCCAAGCTTCAAAGGTTAGGCTGGATGGATTCCAAAAGCTGAAGGCTTTCATACAGAGGGGAATGGTGGCACAATGAGCCATAGCAGCTCCATCTCTGCAAAGGACAAAATTTTCCTGGGAATGAGGTATTGAAAAGTCACAACAATCTCTTTAGTCCTAACTGAAAATGTACCAATTTCCAAGGCAATATTCTTGGACCTGGAAAGTCTCTCTTTTTCACAGCAAATAAATTCAAGCATGAATGCTACAGGGAGTGGAGGGTGTGCGGGTGGGTAGGTGTGAAAGAAAATAATTATTTGGAAGTCTTAAAATCAGGGAGAGAAACTTATTTGGAAAATACATGTTTCTTCAAAGCAAATATTACTCCTCCAGCAGCTCCCTTCAAAGAGTCCCTAAGCACATTCAGGATGACTGCAGAAATACTGCAAACATTGGGGTTGAAGAGTGACAGAAGAAGAAACCACAGAGGGTCTACTGAACAATATAACTCCAAGATTAAAAATTCTCATTTGCTTTTTGTATCCCACTGAAGATGCAAGGGCTTTTTTCAAAGCAGCACAGCAGTTTATAGAAAGATGGAAGTCCAAGGCTCACCTCTCTTAAAAAAAGCACCATTCCCATCCCACAGCCATATAACCCACATCAACAGTGTCCATAAAACATTCTCCTATTACGGTCCAGGACATTGGAGCTACAAAAGGGTTTCTTTTAAACTCAATCTTCTTTTGTGCATCCTGCAGGCAATTTTACTGCTATGGTCTTAAACCAGAGACAGTTCCAGGGGTGCAGTGGGACCTGTGCTACTTCTCAGGAACTGGGGGAATGGCAAGAGGGGAAGACTCCCCTCAGGACTGCAGGAGGCATCGTGGGTGTGGGAGCCTGATGAGACCTGGCTGGGATGGAAAACTGCCATGTGGATAGTCCCACTCTACACCCTCCCATGGAAAACACAATTCTTGCTCCATTATTCCTTATTCTCTGTGTTGCCACAGCTGCACCACTAGAAATCATCCTCAAAGGGATGGTTCTGCTACAGAGGGGATGGAGTAAGAAGGCATCTGAGAAAGGGGTTGCAAGAGGGGGGATCTGCACTCACCAAGCAGGGAGAAGGCAGGGACACACACACAAACCCAGCTGAGCATAAAGATGCCCAGTCACAGCCACCATTTGATTCCCATTTTATTTCCCAGGCAGGTCCCAGCACAGGCAGCTGCTGTGCCTGCAGCCCTGGTGATGGGGCCTGTCTTGTGAACTGTGGCACTGAAAGAGTCTTGCAGGGTGGCTCTTTTCCTTGAGGAATCAGGTGGGGAGCATTTCCAGGAGCTGAAGACTGTGCTGAAATCAGTGAAGTTAAATAGCTGTATATGAGAATGGGAATGAATAAACCTCGAGGGATATCATTTGTCATTTACTGTACTTGTTAAAAGTTACAAAACAGCAGTTCAGCAGAGGTTAGAGAAAGGACAATGCAAGAACACAAACTTCCAACCCATTTTCAAAACTCCCTACAGCTGCAGTATTTTCCAAAAAGATGAAAATTTCATAAAGAAGAAAATAGTAAGGATTAAAATGAAACTTATTTTATTTAATTGAAAAGTAAAAAGCTGTTCAGACCTTTCAACTGCCAGCAACCATTGCTTATAAGGTGAGAGATCCTGATCCAGCCATCAAGAATTTTTGGACAATAAAATGTCTATGAACAAACACATGAAAATGATAATAAAGAAAACTGCACAGCCAGAGGTCAAACCTACTTTATACCAGAAGCTGAACTCTGATAATTCACAGTAGATTAAATTCAGCAGCAGTAGAAGCTTAGTAAGAAATTTGGATTTTAGGATGATTTAAGCTAGGAATACGTCTTACTCTTATTTTACCAAAGGCCAGACACAGACTCATACATGTTTATGAGGAAAAAGCAAAAGTGACTGAATTTCAAAGAACAGGCTGTGTAGAAAATACTTTGGGCATAGCAGGGTCTGTGGAAAATGCTGTCAAAAGTTAGAGGGCAATAACTTAAATTTTCATCAGTGACTCAACTTTACTTCCAAATGTCAAAAGCCAAAACCCAGGGCCAGGAATGCTAAGTACAAAATGGTTTTTGAGCAGACTTTTCATCTTCCAGTATGAAACTGAGAATTTTGAAAGAAAGCAAATGCTTACGATCACAATTTTTTATATTACTCAATATCAAGCTTTTGACTTCAAAATATTTTGAGGAATATTTTTCATTTATTATGCTTTTTAGTGCAATCCCATTTCCTTTGGAAATAACACAATGTTTTTGATTATAGAGGGTGTAGGAATCTCCAGAGCAAAGCAGGAGGCTCAGTAGCTCAGGGCTGCACTGTGACACCCCTGGGTGGGCACCAAGGAAGGAACTGGGGACAAAGAGCAGCATTCCCCTGGATTTGCCCCAAAGAGAGTAAAACCATGTGTTCACCACAGCCTCCCATTCCCTGCCTTCATCTGCCTGGAGTGTTTATGTTACATACTCTTCTCTGCACAAAAATTTCTCTTGGAAATTGCAGACTTCACTTCAAAGAGTCCATCCTGGCATTTACTTTGAAATAAGGTGATTTTTTTGTTGGCCAAGAAGCCTCTTCTGTGTGGCAGAGCCCTGCAGCCATTCCTCTGCCTTCTCATCGATGGTTCAGTGATTCTGTGGGAGCTTTCTGTGCAGAGGAATTGCAGGCTGGAATTTTTCAGTGACAGCACAGAAGGGAGTCTGAAGGGCAGTAGGGCAAATCTGCCTGCCATTATTATTAGCAGGTGACTACTACTGTAGCTGCCTGTCAGAGTTAAATTACAGCTGTGAGATCTTTAGCTATTCCTGTCCATAATCTCTTTTTGAGAGTCAGTTACTATTGAAGACAAGATATAATTTTGATACCTGCTTAATTTGTGTACCTATATCCTGCCTGACAGAATGATTTCCCTGCCTTCATAAATGGAAGCAGGTTCCTCTCAATTGGCATTCAGTCCTGTGGCTGCATGAGCATCCATCTGTCCAAAATCTTTAGACAAACAGTTCACAGAGAGCAGTTAACTATGATCTCTCTCAAAAAAATTAGTCCCTGTTTTTCCTCTGACAAATGAAGACATTGTTTCAACAATATTTTCCTTCTCCACTGACAATGATAAATATTTATAACCTATGCCTCCTAGAAATGCTGGTCTCCTCATGAATAAACACTAGGCCAACTGAGAGCAGCTTCTAAGAAGAATGCAGGATGTAGCTGACCTATTCACACTCCTTCCCCTCTCCAATATCTGGCTCCCCATGACAGCCATTTAAAGTCAACACTGATCCTCATACCTGACCCAGATTGTTTGTGTTTGCCAGAAAACACACTTGAGTAGCCCCATCTTGGCAGTATGTAACAAGCAAGGCCAAGACTTGCATTGCAAAATGTTACAATCCAAGCCACATATTAAAAATGCACAAATAAAATGAACACATTGTCTGTAAACCTTGGTAAGTGCATTCCACCTTCCCCAGCTGCAAATTCAGAGTGTAAGCATTGGTGTGGCATCCTTCTTTCCTCCCAGACTTTGCAGGTTCATTTTTTCAGCATGGAGGCTCTGATTTGAAGGGGAAGGCACCCCCTAACCACCATGGCCTGAGCCCCTAACTGTTAGTGAACAAGGGTTCAAACCCCCAGCACTCTCAGCTTTCCAGGTGTTTTTTCAACACTCAGCTTCCCAGATGAGGCAAAGCTGCTGAGCAGCCCTGGTCAGCAAAGCCAGGATTTTACTCTCTTCTACATTTGTATTTCAAGTTTAAAAGAAGGAACAAAGGAAGAAAGCAAAGTTATTATGTCTACTGATGTTATTTTCAACATTTACCATTTTTATTCTTCTGCAGTTTAGGGCTGCCTCATGCACTGGGAAACAAGAGCATCAGCTCTGTTTGTGTCCAAGCACCTCTCTTCCTTAGGACTCCACCTATAGCAAGGCCATTTACAAAGATGTCAAAAAAATCCCACAATTACATAAATAAGATTCCTTTGTTGTAAAGGGTGTCAGAAACACAGACAGTTTACAGCAGGGAAAGAGCTTTGTATTCTAATTGCTGCAAAGTAGGACTCCAGCACTAATCAAACTAAATAGGTTTTCTCTTCTGGGAGATGAGTGTATTAGCTGATGGGGAGATTTTTTCCCTTACATTAAGGAACTGGTTCACCAACTGGATAAACTACAGCACTGCTCCTGAAAGGTGCAGTTCCATACTTTCTACTCCATTCAGCATTATTCTCCATTTTAGGACTGTTTGCCCTTTTGTTTGAGCTGTAGTTGTTGTCATATTTATATAATCTCCTCTTTCCTTTCCCCTCAAACCTCCACTCATTCCGTGCCTGTTTTGAGCCTTCACAAAGTTCCCAGCTTGTCTTCCTGCTGTTAACACACACTGCCCTCTTCTACTTGGCAGAGCTTTTCAGTTCTCAATCCCAGTTCCCTCTGGAAGAACTGAGCAGCCTGCAGCAATTTTTCCTTCAGCTTTAGCCCTCTTATTATCACACACAACTCCCACTTGAAATTAGCCCATCAATATTTAACTTCCATCATTGCATCTGGTATGGAACATGCACACTCCCATCCCTTGTTTTCTTGCTCCCACTGAGCACTGCTGAAAATGATGCCTATGATGTAGGGGAGCAAGCACAAGTAAAGTAAATAAAGTCCTACATAGCTACTTCTAGAAAATAACACAAAAAAATCCATCTTTTCTGCACATACAATTACAATTCCTCTGCATGACTCCAAAGAAGCATGGAGTTTCTGCTGCTAAATACATTTCTACTCCATTTCTTTCATAGATGAATTAATATATGGGTGAGCCAACCCTCTTGAAAATTTTCTGACAAACTGCATTGACACAAATTAAGTTATCCAATGAATGACGTGGAGAGTCCAAAGAGGAAGAGGCTTCCTGTGGAAGCCCCCTTGCACCAAGCCCAGAGCAGCTGCTCAATTCCTTCACTTCCACTGAGTTCCACTTCTCAGTAAATGGGTACCACCTTCCAGATGGAAAAGAAATTTAACAACTCATATTTAAATAATTGTTTTTCTTGATTCTAAGAGCACTTTTTGAAAAAGTAAAAAACAAACATCTTTTCTCTGGACAGAAAATTTTATCAGCAGTTGCCTGGTCTGCCAAGATCCCATCTGTACAACATTATTTGATTCTTAATAAAGAGGATTCCAGAAGCATCATTCCTAATAGTGTTTAGATATCAGATAAAGATGCTTATTTATTTATTTTCTTAAAGATTAGCTTTTAAATCCTCACAGTTGCTTGACTTTCCTAAAGCCTAGATGAGTTTTATTTTATTTAAAGGTCTATCACCACCTGTCAGTGCAACATCAAGAAAACACTGGAATGTACCATTAGTTCAGAGCTTGGGTAGGACAGATGAGCTTTTTTAGTAGCTGAACTGTATTAATGCCTTGTTAGGGGTTCTTATATGTCTCTTGATAATAGGAATTACCTCTGGAGCAATAGCAATTTATCCATACATCTAGCTCACCCTGCTTGTCAGAGATAGTAACAGTTGATAACCCTCTTAGGCTGCTTTTCATCTTCTGTGGAAGCACTCTCATTCTAGAATACATTATTTTAACCTGTCAGCTTATAAACAGGACAATTACTTAGACCAATGTAGGCTGAAAGTGTTGATAACTAAAGTTAAATCCAGCATTGTCACTCTAATGTTTTCCTGCTAAGTCAAGCCCAATGAGGCAGCATGTCTTCTCAAATGAAAACATTTGTCAAATTCATTAATTCAAAATCGACCTAGTGCAGACCTTGATTTGCACTGCTTGCTGACAAGATCAGGACAGCAGAAATGGAAACAGTGAACTGATTATTGGGGCAAAGAGAGAAAATTTTCCAGCAGGAAGAATGAAGATGATTTGTGTCTGTGAAGGAAGAACTCCAAGCAGACTCCAAGAACAGCAGCAAGCTCCAGGTTGCTTGCACTCAGGTTGTGTAAGGCTTGCACAAAATCCAGAGTGCAGTGTCATGTCCACAAAACCTGTTATAGCTGCTCTGCATCCTTCTCCAGCTGTTTCCTACCAGCACACACAGCTGCATCAACAGCAACATCATTTTGCTCAACAGGCCACCAGCAGTAAAGCTCCAGCCCATGCACTGCATGTAGCTCACCTGTTCTTGCTGACCAATTTCTATGAAGAAAAAAGGCAAAAGATGTCAACACCATTTCTTCCCTCACGTTCCACCCTTCCCACAGTGCCTCTGCCTCGTTTATCCCATTTGCACATCATTTCCTGCTAAGCAGAGCCAATGGTGATGCTGCTCTCTAACCTTTCTGCTTTCTCCTTCAGGGACTGCCTCAGTGCTCTCTCTCAGATTTGACCTTATCTTCCTCCTCTACTTGTCCAAACCAAACACAAACTCCCCTGAAATCCCCCTCTCTGAAATCTCTGCTGGCCAGACCTGGGGATTTGTTCTCCATCTGCAGCTTCCTAAAAGCATTCTGCTCCTCTGATGCTATTTGCCTGCACTTGCCTTTTACAGATATTCTACTTTCCTATTTAGCCATCAGCCTTGATACAGTCCTGGCCAGGCTGTGTTGAGACCTTGTCATTTCACCCTTCCTGACACTTTGTGAAATGTCCTTAAAGAAATGTGAATCCAAATGCCTGGTATCTGCCATATCCCACCTGCTAAAAACAACCCCTGGGCTTGTGTGGTGTTTTCTGACCCCAGAGCTTTGGAGGAGAGAAGCAGCACAATGTTACTGAACTGAACAGGAACTGAATGCAGTTTGAGCAAAAACATGATACCGTGTATAGCTTTCTATCAAATCTTCAGGAGGCAGTCCATATTGGCTAAAAATTTTATGCAGAATTTCAGAGGAAGAAAAGGGGTGAGTTCCTGCAACTCTCTGGGTTGCACCACTGCAAACCAGCAGGACTGCTCACAATCCAGACCCAGGACCAGGCTGAACTTGCTTTACCTTCCATTCTGTGCTTAATTTTACATTAAAATACCCTGAAATCTGGAAATATAAACAACCCAGCTGCAGGTAAATTAATGTCGTTGATTAAGTTCCTCTTTTACATTGTTGCCATAACATTTAGCTCAGTTTTCATTTCCCTGAAATTCTGTGAAGACAAATATTTGCTTATAATGATCTGATAACTAGTAGAAGACTTTGAATTGAAAAGAATCTTATTTATTCCTGTGTTCTTTCAAGGCTTTTAAAGCCCATCAATTAATAAAATTTATATGAAATTATATACCCTTAATTCTTTCCTTCAGTTTATAATATTTTTTAATATTTTCCCAATTTTTTTATATTAGATTTGCAATCAGGCTTTTTAAAACACTCACCATACCTTTCAATCTAAGGTTCAGATGGCAACACATCCTTTCATAATAGTATGGGCAGGTAATTGTAGCAATAACCATATGTACAGCTTATTGTTTGCATTTCTGGGTAAGGCCTTTAACCCATAGTTTTCAGTAAAACTGCTGAAAAAACAGTTTCCACTCAATGATCATATAATTTCTGTATGAAACTGGAAAAGGAGATCCCAAATAACCATCCATCAAGGCAGAAGGACTGGGGTTCTGCACAAAAGGGAATGGAACACTGGTTGGGTCCCATTCAATGTTAATATTATCAGTACCCCTCCACTGATGAGACTGATGGAAAAGATATGGTTTAATAAGCCATGCTCCATTTAAAGTCTCAGGTTTATTAGATATAGAGGCTAGCAACATAAATGTTTAAAATGCAATCAGAAAAGTTATAGATGGTTTCATTGAATATTTCACCTGCCTGTGCCAGGTGAAATGAGGAAATCTGTAAGAGTTTTATATACAGTGCAGCTTCTTATTGCAAAGCAAGCCAAAGACTTGACACACATATTAAAATATCCTTCCAGCTTTTCTTTTCACTGTTTATTCTCTCCTTATTTTGGTGTAATTTCCTTTTTCTAGCTTGTAAACAAAGTTTCAATGCATTATATTTTTTCTAAGACTTCATTGACCTCTCTATGGCTTTCTATGGTTCCTTACAAGGCCAAAGTCCTCATTTATCACTCTATTACTCTTTTAATATCTACATCTGTCTCTTTCATACTATTTGTTTCTTTATTTTACCAAGGACTAAACCCAAAACTATCAGTTTGACAAAGGACAGAATGTGTTTTCCACTGTGGCATTCTTTCCACTCCTTTGGGTGCCTCTAAAGGTCTCTGTGATCTGTTTGAAATTACAGAGAGCAGTTTAGCAACCAAGGAAATAATCCCCATCCAACCTTTGCAACCCTCTCATGTCCTGAACTGCAGGCTGTGGGCCCTCTGAGAGAAATAAATAAACAATGGACCTGTCAAAAAACTCACCATCTTAGCACCACTGTCACTGTTCTGGATAACTGTAAGAGGCACATTGTTCCTGTAACTAAAAGAATCTGGTTGTTTCCATTTAGTTTACATTATCATGGGATAAAGTGATATTTTCTTCTTCATTTTCTCTTTTTACTATTGATGATAGTACCAGAAGTATTTACTTATTTAAAAACATTACTAAGACCAAACAGAGAGAGCCCTAAGACCTAAGCACTACTGAATATTGTGCTGAAGGTCAGAAGTCTCACAATCTTTTTTGGGTGTACCACATGCAGTGCATTGAAAAATGGAGAGCTGATAATTGCAATAATACCTTGAGCAAACCATCTCATTGTGACTTGATGGGGGAGTGAAAGTAGTTAAAAATGGGGGAAATGCCAATAAATGTCAAATGCAAAAGAGAGAAAGTTGGCAGCAACACACTAGAAGCCAGAAATGACACAAAATTAATAAGGGAAGAAAAAGGACAACTGAAGAAATCAATGGTCGATAAAACCAAGGACAATAAAATGAAGTTTATAAACTGTGTTGTAACGAAGAGTATCTAACCAACAGCTACTGGTCCATTACCACTATGGAAATTATGACATTGTCAATAATACTGTAAGAAAGACAACCATGTTCAATAAACACTTCTGCTCTGTGATTCAGCTAATGCCAGTGATGGAGCTGTACAACAGATCAATGGTGATTAAATACTGCATTTTCCAGTAATAATCGATTAATAAAGATGTCAAGCACCATCTCTTACAACCATCATCTTTAATTAGCAATACTGACAATTAATATCAAGGAGCTTAAAGCTGGCTGAAGATTTCTTATGACCTTTTCCAGTTGGTCCTGAACATTCACAAAATTCCAGGCTCCAGTAAAGCTACTCTTGTCATAGTATTTAAAATATTTAAGCAAAACTAATGAATTGGTTGTCAGTTTCAAAGAAAGAAAACAATATATATATGTATATTTAAAGAGAATAAAGAAATCTGCAATTTAGCTAAGAAAGAATTAATAGCATTTTGAACAAGCTCTAAGCAGAAGTTCAATAAGAATAAACATTTTTGCCTTGTGTTGCATAAGATTACAGATTTATTTAACATATCGTAGCTCTGACTAAACCAGATTTCTCCTACTCCATTTGGCATGGCCTTCCCCAGCATTTTGGAAGAGAAAACAGAACAATCCAAATTTACTGAAACAGACATTAAGCATGTGTCAAAGACACGTAACCACTGACTGGAGAAACTCTTGGGCCAACCTGGCCAAGACAAACACTGGCCTGCCTGGCCAGGTCCCATTCTCCCATTCTCACCACCTGCACACCCAGCACTGCCCCACACAGACAACAAAAACTGGGGACCACATTAAAGGAAAAATTTGATATCCAGATCAATGCTGTTAAAATACAGCAGGGCCAAGAAAACATTCTCTGATCAACACTGAATTTATGGACAGGGCACTGGGAAAGTAAGAGCAGAGGCTTTGCTGTAGGACTTTGTGGATCAATGTACAAATTGTTATACTCATTGTTCAGTAGAACAATTACTAAAATCCATTTGCCGGTAAATGTGCCTTGTCTTGTAAATCATTGGGTCATTAACCTTAACAATGTCAGTGTGTTGTCACTATCCAATTCAATTAAATTACTGACCAAGGTAATACCTAAAAGCACATTTCAGACAAAGGGATCTGCTATTATATCATTATCTCTGATGACACTTAGCAGTATCTTAATTTTGTACCTGGAAATATGAATATATCCTACAACTGATATTATATACTCTAAAAGCCAGATGAAAAGATGCACAAACATCCTGAACAGAATAAAAAAAAAAAATAGGTATGGAAGGGTTAGAAAAAACAGAAAAGGGGAAGAGAGAGGGAGAAAATGGAAAATTGCTCCAGTCACCTCCATGGGGTCATGTGTGCATTGTTATTTGCCATATTTCAATGCTCCGTGAGGTCAGAGACAGGGACATAGGATCTTCTCCTTGCCCATCAATTATTAAATCTGGCAATATGCCTTAGCAAATGTCCAGTGATGCAGTTTCTAAAAAGGGGCACTCTCTCCACCATGCCAGAGTGAGTAATACAGAGTGAGCAGCACACGGGAAGGGTGAACAAAGAAAGTATCTCATGACCTTCCTGGGCCAGCAGTGAAGCACAAGCCCAGCAGTCTGTTTAACTTTGAGGGGGAAAAGCAGCCACTCATTTCCAGTTTCACTTGAAAAAACAAGTCTATGTGGAATTCATGAGGGCTGGTGAGCTGTTTCCATCACACTAAAGAGTCTCATTGAGATGTCTGCATCCATGCATATATTCTCATATTTCAGGCAGATTCTCAGCCCACACTTCAGGGCAGTAAAATACTTTTTTTTTTTTTTTTTTTAATCTGCCTTTGTTTCCCTCCAGTTTCCTCCTTGGCCCTAAAAAAACACAAGTTTTATGATGGAAGGCACAAGCAGACAGGCTCAGTAGGTGACTTATTGCCACTGTTTATAGGGCTCTTCTTTTCCATGGCCAGAGACCTCAGTGTGAGGGGTGTGCAAAGCACAGGAGGGAAGGATGGCCTGTGCCATCAGAGAGATGCCAGAGGGCTGGGGCAGATGGCTGGAGAGTATGTGGAAGTCACAAGACCATTTTTACCAGTACATCAGGCAATAAACAGCCTTGCCTTTGACAGTCTTTTTGTAAATCAGAGGGGGAACAAGCTTGCCTTACTCTGGGGTCTCTGGTCAAGACATTGAATTGGAGAACTCAATCCCATTTTTGAAACCTCAACAGTCCTGTAGAATGCCCTGCAAGAGTCTTGCAAGGGTACATCTGCTAAGGAGGAATTATTTACTTTGAACATGTAATTTCTGGATATCCCAGATTCCAAAGGGCTTCCTTAGGGATGTCCTTGTGAAGCTACAGCACAGTGTCACCACATTAAACTCAACAAGCTCAGCCAGGAGCAGCAGACACCAACTTCAGAAGAAATGCTTATTCTGAGGCACTTAGGAAAACTGTCCTCCTGTCCCAGAAGTTTTGAGCTAGGTCATGTTTTGTCTCTCTTTTGGAAGAATATACAATTCCAGGCAGAATCGAGAGCTTTATGCACCTCAGATGCACAGGGAGCCCTCAGTGCTATATGGCACACAATGCCACATGTTTTCACATTTTACAGAAAAGGGTATCTCAACCCTCAGAAATGGAGGGAGGAACACAGTGAAATAAAGCAGAAAAAAAAAAAAAAAACTACTTCATGCTTTATATAAGGGGAAAATTTGACCGAATAAATGCATTTTACTTTCAGTACAAGTTTTATCTTGAATGGAAAAATGAAAATGATTCTATCAAATGTTTTCTGAAAAGTTATTTGGTCTACAAAGAAAGAAAATAGAACAGAACTGGAAATGAACTGAACTAAATCACCTGCAAAACTTCTATTTTTATGGGAGCCACAATGACAGGAATGGGCTTTAAGGATAACTGCATACACAAAAGGTAGAGAGCTGCTTTGTTAATGGAATTACACTGTGGATCCCGAGCCAAATGGATGCAATTTTATGTGAACTGCACACACAAAAAATTCCCTCAATAAACATATGGAACATGAGGCTTCTTTTCTCCTTACTTTAACTAGGCAGCAGGGAAACATTATGACCAAAGAGTAGATATCAGTGCTGGAAGACTTATAGGGCTGCTTAAAAGGGAGTTCAAAATAAAATAGAAGGCAGACAAAATAATTGCTTAAGCACCATAAGAGATTATTGTTTTCCTCATAGGTTTTTCTCTTCTTTCAGGACATACAAACCCAGGCACACATACACATTTTTGGAATTGTATTTTTCTTTTAACAGAAGAAGTGTCTCCTAGATGCATGAAGAGAATAATGCAACCTATATAGCCTGTTACAAGAGCTTGAGGGCTTTGAGGAGGAAAATATATTTTAAAAAAGGAATATCTGAATAAACAGACACAAAGCAAGGCTTAAATAATGCTTTGTACTTCGTTGTGGTTTTTTTTTTTTTTTTCAGGTAACATATAATTAATTAGAAACCACTGACATTAACAAGGTTGGACTTTGATTACTTTCCCTGATTTGGAAGCTGGATTTGGCAGCATGCTTTGGAGCTTTTCAGAAAGCTCCTGTTGATAAACTATTAGAGCGAAATCCACATCCCATTTGCAGTTAACTATCCTCATCAGATCATCTTTTAGTAGTCCCAGCTTGCATCCCCACTGGCAGTGACTATTTGTTTTTAATAGAGCATCTATTTTTAAAACTTACCTGACTCTAAGATGCTCATTATGTTTGAAATTATAGGAAGCAAGGACAACAGTTCTGGACCCAAAAAACACTGGCTGTCACTGCCCTCCTGTTCCCCAGTGCCAAGTCTTGTAAAGATGATTGCAGTGCAATCTTTAAAACTCTTGTCTTCATCCCTCGAGCCCTGCAAGGAAGGATCTCAACAACACCCTAAAGCTTGCTAAGAGACTATAACTCATTCAAAGACAACTGCAGCAGCTTCCAGGGACAGATTTTCCTCACAAAAGTTATACAGATACTCCAAGTACTTTATTGCTGTTTGGAAAAAAAATCCTCTTAGCTGCTGCAGTTTCCAAACCCTGCTTTTAGAATTCTCTGCAGAATCAATATTTTACTGCAAAACTCTTTGCTCTTTCCCAGCCCTGAGCCACAATTTCAAATTATATAGTATCTCAGAGGTCTGCCTGAAATGTCCTTGGGTTTGTTCCCTCCAGTCTGATAGCAAATGTCTTAAAATGTGCAAGACTTCCCAGTAGGGAATGTGAAGGGTGGCACAAGTAAGTAAAATCCAGCATCCAAAACCTGATAAATTATCCAGACATCTAACAACATTGTGATCCTGAAGAACAAATCTCATGGTTCTATGATGCCTGTTTTGAAACCCTTTTAATTATTTAGAAGGCATTCTGGCTCACCAAGTGCTAATGCTTAGTGCCAACCAATTGGAAGTTATTGATTATTGCTGAAATCTCCAGGCTGCCAGTCCTGACACACGTGTGCCACAGGGCACGGTGTGAATACCAACATGCAGAATCTGCTGTGCTTATTCAGAAAGCCTTAATTGCAACAGACCACACAGACCTCACATACTTCATCATCCTGATAAGTTCTTATCGCATGAATCATCTTATGGATTAGCTTTCACTGCTTGTTCTGATCTTTGTTACCTACAGAGGCACAGCCACACTCTGCCACTCACTCAGCAGCAGAATCCACACCCTGCTCCCCATCTTCCCTGAGGGTTTGCAGAGTGATCAATGACTGCCATGATGCTGAAATCACTTCACTTACACCTGTCCTACTTTGTCTGTCACACCTTTTTTCCCCCTAAGGGTGTGCCACACCCTTAGGAAACTGGAATTCTCCAAAAACTCCAAAACAAGACAGGTTTTCCTCTGTTCCATACTCCTGCTTCAGGAGCACAGGGAAGCAAGACAGAATTTTTAGTACACCTCAGCTTCTGAAAAAGCCGTAGAAGAAGTTCATACTTCACTAACCCACAGTCAGGCAACTCTGCTAAATTTTTAATCATGGATAACCAGAAAAACACCCTGAAAACAATACAGGAAATCCTAACACAACCTTCAAACATCAGTGCTTGGATAAGTTGATTTGCTACAGTGAGGGGAAGCCTTGAGGTTACTGAAATGCATTATCTTAGCTCAACCACGATTTCAGGGTGTTTCTGCAGGTCCTGTCTTACCAGAAAAATAGCTTCTTCTCAGCAATATTTTTTACTACAAAAATGTGAGCTGCAAATACTCCAAAATCCTATGTAAAGCATAAGCGCAATCCAATCTCTGTGTCCAATTATTGCAAAATAAATTATTTTCTCACTATTTCAATGAAAATTTATTCAAATTGAGTAAAGATACTGTACAAAAGATGTAACGCAAGCATGCACAAGCAATTAGGGATGTTGCTCCATTTCCTAAATACATTGTAATTAAACAAATGTCAGCAGTTCAGCCTTATGCAGAGGTTATTTGACAGTACTTGAGAATCTCAACTATACAGTTCAAGACAGTTCAGGGACCTTGTTATTGTTTGCAGTAGGTTTTTTTTTTTCTTATGCATTTTGCACTAAAAACCTCTTTTCCAATTTTTCCATTATATTCATCTTTAATAAACATCAGCTCTAGCTAGGAATGGATGTATCATTACAAAACCTTGCTCTCCACCACAAGTGAAAAAGGTAAGGTTGACCACTTTCCAGATTTAGAAACTCAGAAAGACCCCTTGATTTTCTAGATATTGAAATCAAGATTGAATCCCTCATAGAAAAAAACATACCCAAAGCTCTGTGTCTCCTTTATATCAGAGTATTATGAAATCTTTAACAATAATGAGACATCCAGCAGAGAAAGGAATTAGCATATAACACCATCCACTTTTGTCCAGAAACAAGAGAGTTAAATCATTCCAAGCACCTGGCAGCACTTTTTCCTGAGCAATGGCTCAACATAACTATTACAGGTTCTGGATACACAGGCAGCTGCAGTGTTCTGAGTGCTGCTCCATGGTGCCCATCATATTTGTCTCCTCCTATGCTCAACTTTCTTGTGCTGACAAATGAACAGTTAGAAGCTCTTTGTTATATAAATGTCAGCAGAGGCAAACAGAGTGGAAATTTGGTGGTCAGGTGTAGGTGGCCAAATACCCATAAAAAAAGATTAGGCAGCTGAGAAGGAATGGTATTTACCAGCTGCATGAGGTGTCAGGTGTTGTGGAGAGACATTGTTTCACAAAAATGGCTTGAAATAGGTTCCTTTTGTTTCTCCCAGCTTTTGTGCTCTCTGGAAAGGAACCCACTGGTCTCCACAAGGTAGAGATGATCCTTGAAAATACTCAAATTCATAGCTGAACCCCCAGAACCTCTTCCACAGTGGTGCTGCATGGTGCCTTTGTGCTGAGATTGAAATCACAGCGACACGTCTTTCTCACAAGAAGTGAAATCAGCCATCACTGACTCAAACATCTTACCAAGGTTTCTCTGAGGGAGATTTATCAAGTATTTGTAATTTTAAGTTGCCTGTGCTGCCACTTGATTCAGAGGACAAAGTGGAGCCAAAATCCTGCTCTCAATGTCACAAGTTTCCAATGAATACGAGAAACTTCAAGCACTTTCTGTGCAGACTTTCAGGCAGGAAAAATTACAATTGTTCTCTCCAGTCAGTGGAGCTGTGCTGATTTACATCGTGGGAAGATCTGCTCCCTTGTGTGGGACAAGTTTAAAGGGGGAAATAGATTGTGTCTTGCTTGTTCCTTATCTTTGTCTTGAGTCTTCAGTTAAAAATATATTCCTTGATTGTATCAAGATGAATTTTAAATTTGTTTGCCATTCTTTGGTCTTGCCCTGTCCTCTGCCTCCTGCCCTGGGTGTGCAATGATGGTGCAGCACTGCAGCAGTGAGGGAGCAGGTAGGAAGTTGCTGAGTGCTTCTGTGTATTGAGGCTTTGCTAAATACTCAGTATTTAGTATAACTAATTTATCATTAATAATTTAGTAATACTCAGTTTTTCAGTATAACAGGACACATCCTGACCTGTCTGGGGCTCAGACCCAGATCCAGGATAGCCTGGTGGGAGAGCATCTCTTGATCAATGGGTCACATTTCTTCTTTACTTAACATTTAATTCCTTACAACTTGTGGTTGCTTGATATAAACATTAAAAAAAACCACATGTGCATAAACATGAACACTCTGATGAACCTCAGTAACATCAGGCACCAACTCCTCACCATGAGGAGAGCTGGTAACTAATTAAAAGCATGAATGAACAGACATGAGAGATAAGCAGAGTTCCTCTTTGGCTGCAGCATGATGTGAAAACTCTGCTGAGCTGCCACTGACAAAGCTGAAGGTCTGGTCCCAGAACAAGCCTTAATTCCATGATGAACATATTTTAGCTGCTCTTTGTCACTATTTTTATTTCAGTGATTCTTAAAGATCATTGAAGTGTGACTCCTACATTCAAGTGGCTGGTTTGGCAGCAGAGGACAGAGCACAGATTTTGGTGCATGCCTTATGAGCTTGGGCATCAACACTGAATGGCAGAAACCTGATCTGCTGCAGCTTCATCACTTATTATAATTAGCAATCTGTGCCCTGTCTATACATACTAGAGAATCACATTTCTCAGCACAATGCAAACTTAACCCATCTGAGAGTCCACACAGGGATTTTGTATCAATTTTAATTAAATCATCCCCCAGAACAATTTGACTACTTTCCTTGTGTAGGCATAACCCAGAAGCAAATGGATTATAAAATTTCTCACTCTCATTTATTATCGATTTCATGTTAACAATTGCTCTTCAAGTTTTAACTTCTAGAGTCGTGTTATTGTCTAGGAAATTCAACTTACATATTTCTTTTAATCTTGTGTTTCAAAGGATGACATGAAACGATATCCTTGTGTCCCAAAACTACTTAAAAATTTGCATGAAAATTATCCAATATGCATTGTTCTTCCTTTTAAATAGCAGCTATTTATATGCCAGTTCCTTGCTGTGCAGGAGCTGTACTCCAGATCTTTGAACCTGTGAGTAAACAGAATTAAACTAGAACAAAAATACTTCAGAGATATTTAAGGGAGACAGATGATTGAGCTGTTAGCTCTACAATCCTCAAAATACCTGAGAAGACTCAGGAACCCCAAGAAGTGGTCCTGATCTCGACCACACTTTAACAACCCTGGGTGATACCTCTCTCTCCAGAATCTCCTTGGAAAACCCAGGAGGGCCCTGTGAAACCAGGGCATTTAGCAGGACAAATCCAGCCTCTGTGCAGCACAGGAGTGATCCTGCTCTGCTCCCTCTGCCAAAGGGAGCCCGGGCAGAGACTGCAGTGCCCTCACCCCCAGCATCCCTCACAGGGAGGCTGAAGTTCTTCCCTAAAATATGATGAACAAAGACTGTTCTGGGAATTTCTATGTTGAAATCACAGCTGCAAGTTCAGTTTCTCTGCAGCCCCAGGGACACCAGGACTCAGCCTGTGAAAGGTTCCTCCCTGACCATGTACCTGCAATTCCTCCTCCTCCTCCTGGCATTCTGGCTCTTCACCCCCATGACATCAATTCTGGTACTGAATGGAGGGAAAACCACCTGCCAGACAGTGGTGAATCATCTGCCATCCCACTCCAAAACTGCCAGCACAAAGGAGTTAACAAAATCTGTTTGAGCTGAGAGTATTTATGCTTCAGCAGTTCCATTAATAGGTATTAAATAACACTCCTTTAAGCTACAATGCTGCTGCATAGAGTTTCAGCCTCATCTTTATGGATGCCTTGTCATAATTTCTAGAATTATAGAATTTCCAGCCATACACCTACATATATCAGCAAAGTTACAAAATAGTCAAAGATTATTTTTTCTGCCCACAACTAGAAGAAATGACTTTTCATTAATCAGGATCAGATGAGATGAAATTAAATCAATTCTTCTTCTTAAAGTTTGAGATGCCTGAAGAGAGATAAAACAACTCTCCTCAAGCCTCAGCTAGAGAGCTACAGGGAAACTCCAGCTCTGGGTACAATGCCTCTGGGTGGAATTGCCACACCATGGGAGCCCTTTCTGCCTCTGCTGGCTGCTCCTCTCCACACACACACAAATGCTGCCTCAATTTCCATTGACTAGACACTTAGGGGACCCTACCCTCTTTATGTTCTTGACTTATTCCCAAAAATTCAACAGCAGCCTAACCCACAGGTTCTTTCTTTTACTTTGTACATCTCATGAGGCAACCTCTCCAAAAAGGACCTTCCAGGAGATACAGTTTCCCATTCCTTCAGGCAATTCCAAATATACTCCAAGGAGGTAGTGAGGCAATCTCCTATACATTGTGTTGGACAGTAACAAGAGATACCAGGTATGGAAATGTAATTATGCCTGGGAAGGAGAGAAGTAAATGGGCTTCATTGTCACAATGCAAAATTCAGATTGCAACTGACTCCAGGGCTCCCACTGGCCCAGAATCTGAGCTCAGATCTCACTGCATCACTTCTAGCATTAGTATGTGTAAATGCATCCATTGCATAGCAGGAGACTGGAGAAAAAAACCTGGAGTCTGTTACTCTTCATGCTGAAATCCATTAAAACCTCTCTGAGGACCCCTGAGCACAGTGAGATGCTCTTTGCATTCGCAGAGACAGCTTGCTCCAGGATGCAGCAAGCCTTGCTGAGCACCTGTCCTCATTCCAATTTATCTCCACATTGCATTGGTGGGAGGCTTTTACTACTGGCAGAACCTATTCTGCCAGACCAAAACATCCAGTGCAGTTCACAGAACCTTCTGCTTGATAAACGGGAAACTTAAAAAAACAAGGGGGAGGCACATCAAAGTGCAATAAAATGAGATGACATCCTCTGCTCTGCAAAGGCCAAGACAGATTTCTGACTACACTGTAGCAGCAAACCAGCATGATAAAAGAGCTAAAGCAAGAGGTTATGATATGCCTGAATCACTCCAGAGAAAGCAAGTGCTGTGTGTAACTAGGGAGATAAATAATCAGACAGATAGTGTAGCACTGCCCCCTCACTCACTTAAATCAAAGCAGGTTTTTTTGCCACCTCTCCACCCACTTGGAACTGGCATCAGGGAAGCTTAAAAGTTGTCATTGGCAGGAACAAATAGAGAAATGCAATTCTGGAACTGAGATATAAACTCAGAGGCACTGCCTCTTCTGATCCTGCAGTCCTGCTCCCCTCGATGTCAGCACCACAGCCAAAACCACACAAAGCTTGAAAATATTCACTGTCCTTACAAGGATCTTGGGCTTGGAGATCAGCAAAGATGGACTGCTATACCCAGGATACATCCTGGCCAGCACACACAAGCCAAAATACAGCAGCAAAATACACTCAGGCATGCTTGGCACAAATCCTTTTTTCTGAGATGCTGGTGGCATCTTGTCTGATTAGCCAGCAGCATCCAGCCCATGCCTGACTGATGCTGCTACTCAGCAGCTTGGATTTAACCCTCAGCAGGATTTACATTCTGCCTGAAGAGCCAAGCATTGAAATCAGAGGGCCATGGGATTATGTCCAAGGTCAGGTTTTACTGTAAGTAATACCCTTCACCTCAAAAGCAGCTGCATGTTTCTGACAATTATTTGAGGAGGTAATTGAACTCAGCTGTTTCAAATGTGATTTCCATACAATGTGCACTCTACTTTGATCCTGAGTTGGAAAAAGGAATAAATAATCCTGTTTTAACCTTGACTTGACATGGCACTTGCTATGCAAACACCCTGCCTGCAGATCACACATTCCAAGGAGGAAAGAATGTGACATTCTAGCATGGGGGGAGAGCTACTATTTGATATTTCTGCCCTTTAGTTCATGGTGTGAAAACAACATCTAAGCTAACAAAACAGGTAAAAAACTGAAAAGAAAAATCTGCTTTGGCCCCCCACTACATTCTTGAAAAAGGAAACTGAGAATTTCACCTGTCACAAAGAGCAAGTACTTGATGGTGAAAGGGAAATCTTCCAATCTCTTGCATTTTCTTGGTTGTGGGTGAAGCCATCATATTTGATGTGCCTCAAAATATTTTTTTTTCCCTAATGCAGGAAAAAGAAAATAAAATCAAATTTCCAAAATGCGCCTTTTTCATTGCAAGTAAGGCTGAAGAGGACCAGCTATGAGAGAATCACAGGCTCTGGCATGATCACAGCAAGAACATCAAGGAACAGGAAAGAAGTTTCCATGCAGATAGAACTCCAGTGAGAACCTGCCTGCATGACTGTACTCACAGGGCTCTCCCCAGCAGAGGGGCATGAGATTCAGTGAGTTTATTCTTACAGCACTCCAAGGAGTTAGAAAAGTGGCTTATTCTCCAGCTGGGAGCAAAGACAGAGGGACTCCCGAGTAGATTTTGGTGGATCAGAGAGCTGATCCCAGCTCTGAGTTAGCTTAGCTATCCAAGCATCCTACAGGAAGACTGGAAAGAGTAGAGAGAGAGAGAAGAGAGTACCCTGCACACACCCATCCAGCCTCTTGGACCAAGGGATAATTTCATACCTAAATTACAATGCAAAAACACACACCTTTCTGCATGCAAATGTGAGGCCCTGCCTAGGAAGATCTAACCTAGGGACTGCAGAGTACAGCTCTGAGCTGCCCTTCTGTGAAACATAAGGGCATTCCAGAACACACCAAAGTTTGGAAAAAAAAAACATAGAAACAGGCAAAGAAACACAAAAAAAATGGATGGGGAAAAAGCAACATTATCATTCCAAAAGTGTCTGAGAGCACCAGCAAACTAGGGGCACAGCTTCTCTAGAAATATATGGCAAAGGAAAACAATCACAGTTGCAGTAAGGTACCAGTCTGGCTCAGCAGCATGGAAAATTCTGGCAGAAGGCACAGAGGCAGTGATGGGACAGTAACTCTCTGCTATTTGCATGAAGTTGTATTTAAACATCCAGAGAGCTTTGATCTGCTACTCTTGCAAAGAAGCTGTTCTTAGGAGTCCTTCTGATCTAATCCCTGTAAGCTGCTCTGTTTACCCTGCTGACACCTCTGTACAAAAAATGCATCAAATACAGCCGTGCACATTTGGGTGCAGGTATGTGTATGTATGCACAAGGATATGCACAGGGCACATGAAAGAAAAAAGCTGTACATGCCTTTTATCTTTGCAGCCAGACCACTAACAAGGACAGAAACCAAATGCCCTTTTCATCCTCCACTGTGCCTAACTGACTTCAGCAGAACCATTGCAGAATTAAATACAGCTCATGGTGAGGGAGAACAGAAAACTCCATCTCCAAATATGTAACGATCCACTCAGAATACACCAAGGGATTCAGTGAGTCTCTACATATGCTTCCTCTCAGCATGCAGGTGTAAGATTTAAAAATCCATATTTTTCTCCAATAAACTTAAAAACAGCTATAATACCAAGTACCAAAAGCACCATCTGTGCTTCACATATAGTGATGATGGTTTTTTTGGAGTTGGTGCTGTTTCTTAGTATAGCTTGATCTTATTTTGTCAACCGCATCATGAAAAGTGCAAAGAACCCCTGTGGATCCAAATGTCTCTGAACAAGCTGCTTTAACAAGAGCATACAACATATTTCTGCTTTTTTAAGGCAACTATATTGTTGACTCACATGCTCAGTAACATTTAAATGTGTAGAAATGTTCAACCCGGACACCAAAGTGCTCCACACACCTTGGCAGTGACTGACTGGAGGAGGCCAGCACAAAACAAGACGAAGAAAAGAAGCTGGAAAATGTGAGTGCTCACAAAGATTTATTTTCCTTGCTGTGCAGGCTGCACCTCCTCACTGGGCATCTCCCCTTTACTACATATCCATCACTTAACATCCCTCCAAGAAAGTCCAGCCCAGGCACTGCCCCCTTGTACACCTACCAAGTGCCAAAGCTTTTCTAAAGTCCACTGAGGACCTTGCTGTCCAAACATGTCTGAGGCCTCAGTGATGGACACATATCAAGCTCAAAGACAGAGCTCTGGCAAGGTAAGTTTGACAAGCTCCTGTCTGGTCTTCCCCTCCTTCACTTTTCCTCAGCTGTAAACTGCAGCTTAAGCCTGGATCTGTTGAATCCCCTCAGAGCTGTGCTAATGCTGTTTCCATTAACCTGCTCTGTTGAGGGCAATGTCACACTCACCATCCTTCTCAGAGGTACTGCAGGTGTTTCTCACCACATTCAAATGTGGATGTGGGTGTCTACTTTAAACACACAGTTACTAATTTGACATTTGGTATTTTACTTGACTCAGAATCATAGAATCATTAAGGTTGGAAAAGACCTCCAAGATCATTAAGTCCAACATTTGATCAAACACTATCATGCCAACCAATCCATAGCACAAAGTGATACATGCAGACCCTGCTGCACTCTGCACCTTGGTATAGCACCTGTCCCTGTTCCTTCTCCAAGGCCTTTCTCCTCTCAGTTTCTTTAATTCCTTCTTTTGTGTCTTGCAATGTCCATAGATAGAAACATTACTAAATGCTTCTTTACAGAAGTCTCCAGTATGGTACAGAGACAGCATTTAACTGAAAAGTTCCCCAATATATTTCTGGAAAGAAACATCAACTTTGAGCTATTTTCCTCAGTGATGTCAGATTGATTTCCCTTGTCATCCTTTGGCTGGCTTATTTTTCTTCCTCACTTTTGTCTTTCCAGTGGAGTACAGCTTCCTGTCTGCCACTTTCTCCCCAGCAGAATGTAACTCAGCAAATCCAGTGTCCTGCTCTGTGGCACCACCTCCTCCTCCAGCACCTCTAACATTTTAAACCAGGATGAACCAGATGGCTGCCACCACATAATCTATGATCAGGTAACACACCAAGGGAGCACCTCTTAGGAATATATTCTCACTGTGTCTTCCTACTGAACTCAGCATGTCCAGTGAGTAAAAAATCACATCATTTAATCTACCATCTGATACCACACATGTCTTTTGGAAGTTCAGATGTATTCATTTTCACCCAAACCTTTTTGTCCAAGTTCCCCTGTGCTGTGCTGCAGGGGACCTCCAGATGGATTTTCCTCCAAGCAAGCAATGCTATAATGAAGCAAGGATATGATGACAGATATCAAACTGCATTCTCTGCTGCTGTTAATCAGCATAGTTTCACCCATGATTTTGCCAGTTTATAACAACACAAATACATCCCTGCATTTCTTTTCAGCTTGTCACTTTTTAATCAGTTGGAATGACAATCATCCTATTCAGATTTGCTGGAGCTCACAGCCACTACTCAGAACCATTGCCTGAATGCTGAATATTTTATACCATTCTTTGTAATATATCTAATTCTTTCATAATTCTTTGCAAACATTAAAAAAAGAGAGAGAGAGAATATAAATTATTTACTAGTGAAGCATATTAACATTTAAAACCAATGACCAATTAGAGATTTAAAAACATCTGAATAGGCTTACTATTGAAAATGCCATCTGGTCTCCTGATTATTTCTTCCATGTACTTCCTCATGACAACAACACAAAAGAAGATTTGGACCACAAAAAAAATCTTGAACTTAAAAAAAAAAAATCACTTGTACTGTATTTAGCTGCTGTCAGCATCAGGCAGGACAAACAATCAGTCTCCAAAAAAGAAATGCTCAGAGAGAGATTACTGACACAGACTTTACTTCCACTACTTTCTTTTTGTGCAGCTTCCAACCAACACCATTGACTTACAGAGAAAAGCAGCAAGCGTCCCTAAAGCTGTACTCTAAATTCACCCCCATTATCTTTGTGTTGACACTTCCTCCTAGAAGATATATGCTGAGCTCCAGGTAGATCATTTGTAACCTTTATAATGATGATGGCAACAAATATAGCACAGTGCCCTCCAACTGACACGGAATGATACTCAAAGCCCCACTATTCTGCAATGAATAAATTGCTTGTCAACACACGTGCAGTAGCGGTTTTTCCCCCAATTTAATGATCACAGAGCCATGACACAGCAGATATCCATGTATTGGAATGATCAGGAAAGCCTGATTGAAGGATTTGGAGAATGAATTTCAAGCCAAAGTTGCCCCTGTCCTGGAAAGCAGCAGTATGAATTGATTTCTGGGTTGGAGCGATGCTGCAGAGCAGTTTCACCTTGCATAGGGGTGACCTTCATTAAAATACAGTTCCTTTGTCAGAACAATAAAAGCTCTCTCCTATGAAGCATATTGTCATGGATAGTGAGATGCAATACCTGTGTCTGTCCATAAATTGGGCATTTGTCCTGGCAGCTGGGTGACTGAGCACCTGACTGTGTATGTGGTCAATACATTGAGAACAGAGATGCACCCAAAGGCTGAGCTGCAGCAAGGAGGTTTATGAAAAAATTAGGAGCCATTTCCCTTCCTCTATACAAGTTTTCTACAGGAAAACAATCTATATAGGTCTGTATGGGAAGACAGACACCTACTGCACTTTTGTGCACATTTGTATCTTGAGAGTAGGATTCCTTTATGGACACTGGGAAATACAGAATCTCTGGAAAAGTGAACATCCCCATTGGACACCCTCTCTCAGCTGAGCTCCCTGCAATGAGTCAATGCTGCTGTCTCAGCCATGCTGTATTTCAGGACATTCAGCAAGAATTCTTTCAGAAAGAAATAGAGATTTTGACATTAAAATTCTCAGTGATGGTTCCTCTCTCTTTAATGAATTTGCCTTCATTTGTCACAACTCTGGCTTTTTGGTTTGGGGCTTTTTTCCCCCAGCTGATCTGAGAACACTCAGTCTTTGCAGACAAATAAATATCTCCAGATTTCAGATGACTATTTGAAGTTTTGCTGCTTCAGCAAAATGTAGAATATTTGTTATTTTAAAAATAGACATTTCCATAGGAAAAACTAGACTCTGCTAATGAGTTCTATTTCCCAGCACATACTGATCCATCTAGCACAGAAGCAAATTGCTCATAACCCTACAACAACACCTTCAGCATTAGGGCACTGCTTAATCCCAGTCTGCTTCTAACTGGAATTAGCAAAACAGAGAGGAAAGTGGCCTTTTAATGATGTTAAGAATCTTCATAATAAATATACTGTATGATTCCTTTAAAAATTCACAGAAGGCATTATACTTTGAAACCTGAAGAAAAATATTACGTTTCAATGGATTGATAATTATAAATTATGTATCAAATTTAAGATTAATCCCTGCATAAAAGGCACAATTGTTTTAATTTAAAGATAGAAATATTTGTGATGAAAGTTAACAACTGAATTATTATCCTGTCCCATTCATTTTGTCAGCTGTCAAAGGGGAGAAAGTTCTTTAAAACTGAAGGTTTTTTTCTTGATTTTGATAACTTTAGGCATTTTTCATGTCTTCCACGTTCCTAGATTATGCCTATAAACTCATGCACACACCATACATTTTAAGCACAGAAAAGAAACATTTGTTTTTACTACTTTCTTTACCTCTTTCTACATTACATTGTTCAAAGTGAGACTTTCACCTTTGAGGTCCTCATTTCTTTTTCTTAATTATTTCCAGGCAGGAAAAAGTCAAGCAAGCGAGGATAAGTCATTTTCACCTTTAGTTCTACAGTGGAAGAAAACACAAGGACTCTAGACGTGCTCTGGAGTATAACAATTAGCATAGCAATTAATTATGGTATCCTCTACCAATGAAAATTTGGTTCAGTGCAAGAGCAACACCATGCGACACTGCCTCACATTCTGGGTACGTTTATTTCTTCCAAATTACACATGTAGGCCTAGAAATGTCTCACTTTTTTAATTAGCATCATACCAGATGGGATGACTAAGAGCCTGAGCTTAAAATTCATGTGCAAAACACTTCTGCAGAAGCCTGTGATGTCACTTAGTGACACTGGCCCTGTCCCAGCCATGGGAGAGCAGTTGTCCCTCCCAGGACATAAATGGTCACCACAGAAACAACTTTTGTGACCTCCAGGCAGCACTCAGGACCTTCACAGATTTTTGAAGATCATTCATTTCCAACCCCCTGCCATGAGCAGGGATGCCATTCAACAGACCTGGTTGCTCAAGGATCTCCCATCCAACCTGGCCTTGAACAGTTCTAGGAGTGGGGCATCCACAACCTTCCTGGGCAACCTGTTCCATCCTCATCAACCTTACAATGATTTCTTCCTAATATCTAATTTAAACCCACTAAAGCCATTACCCCTTGTCCTATTGTTCCATATCATTTTTAAAGTCCCTCTCTGGCTCTCTTCCAGCCCTTTTAGGTACTGGAAGGTGCTAAAAGGTCTCCCTGAAGCCCTCTGTTCTCCATGCTGAGCACTCCCAACCCTCTCAAACTGTGTTCACAGGAGTGGTGCTCCAGCCCTGTCATCATCTTCATGGCCCTCCCCTTCCAGCAGTGGAGCCTCCACTCAGATTCTGCATTCCATGTGCAATTTGAACTCATTGCACAACTTGGGAAGAATGACTTCTGGCTTTAGACCAACTCCTTTGCACATCCCTGCATCAAAAACCAGGGATGCTCTTTTCAGCCCCCAGGCAATAGTGCTGATAAAGGCAGATCAAGACAATGCAAGACAAGCCATTTGCAGATCTCAGGCCAGGGTATGAATTGACATGGGAAGTTGAAATCAACCTCCTCTTCCTCCCTCACTGTTCCAAGAGGCAGCTCAGCTATTCTGCACATTTCCCTTCTGCCTTAGCTGTGGCAGCCAGTCTTTGAAACTGCTTGCAGCTGTAATTATATTTCTGTGCTTTTTAAAATTACACATTTCCCTTCAAATACAGTATTTGATTTAAATATTTGGAGAATGCAAATTTCTTTATTTACACATGATGGGAAAAAAAAAACAAAAAAACTCTGACTGCTGTGTTCCCTGGGTAATTCAGGAATTCTCACCAGCCTCCTTTCAGTTAATTACTCTGTGAGACTGCCTGGTGAAAAATGAATCCTGCCTGATTTCCTGAAAAACATGCAGCAAGTGGCAAGTCAAACTAATTCTTGCTGCAAGAGAGCTGTGCACAGAGCAAACACAGCATGTGAAACCAATCAATACTGTAATCACCAATGCAACCTATCAAACCCAAGTCCAGGGTCAATCAATACTGTATCTTCCCAGATGACAACTGAGGAACAGGAGCTTTTAATACCTTTCCAAGATAAATCTCTTCCTTTACAATGTGAGACACAATTTTCCAGTATGTTCTGTAGTGAGGGGAGGATTTTCCTAGAAATTAGTCAGATCTTAGATTAAAGCAGCCAAAGCTTTCTGCAGCTAGGACACCTTCCATACACCTCTCCACTCAGAGCCCCTGTTTATTTTTAGCAGTAACCCTTCCTGTTCCTGTACTACACACCAAGCAATGCAAACCCTCTAATTCTGCCTCTTCAGGAGAGCAGATCATATCATGACTGAATTGTATCCGCCAAATTAAATACTTAATAGCCCAGAAACTCTTCTACTATGGTTTCAGGGACCAGTTTATGTAAATCCCAGATACCAATGTGTTAATGTTAGCTTTATGTGATACTGGTCTATATATGTGCTTCTTCTGGGAATGAAACCCATCTGTCTCAGCACTGTGCAATGATTAATAGGTTTTTATCCCATACCACCTCCATGATGCAGTGGGCTATTAGAGGCCTTTGACAGGACTGAGACACAGGGAGATTAAGGGTCTAGCCTACCTATGGATAGGTGTAGGGAGACACATGCTGCCCTGCCTGTGCTGGCTGGGTGTGGATCTGTTTGGGCCTGGAAGCCATGAACAGGCTGCTGTGCTTGGGCCATGCTCAGCAGAGCCCTTTTCCCTGGCACAGCACCATGTCCATGGCTCCAGGCAGGAGCTGCCTCACGAGCAGAGGGCACAGGTCTGTCTGCAGCCAGCCCTGGGGACACGTTTTCAGGGACATGGATCCTAATCAGGGACACACCCTGATGGAGGCATCCAGCCCTTAGCTGAAGGCTGAGCAGCCAATTCACAAGATTGTCAGGACTTGAGGAAATGGCCTGAATTTGTGCCAGGGGAGGTTTAGCTTAGATAACAGAAAAAGGTTCTTCACCAAGAGAGTGGTTGGGCACTAGAACAGGCTCCTCAGGGAAGTGACTGCAGCTCCAGGTCTGGCAGAGCTCAAGATGCATTTGGACAATGCTCTCAGGCACATGGGGGATCCCTGGGGATGCTCCTGTGCATGGCCAGGAGTTGGACTCAATGATCCTGATTTGTCCCAACTCAGCATATTCTGTGATTCTGTGACTGCTCCTGTCCTTCATCTGATCAGCTCTTGCTTGCAAGGCAGTACTCAAAGAGGAGGGAGAGAGAGCCTTTAGAGGGTGCTCCTTCCATCCCAGAGTTGGGAACAGAGCCCAGGAAATCAAGGGGATCAGCCATTGGAGCACAGCAAATTATGCACATGTTTGCAGCAGGGGATCTTCCATTTCACTGCTTTTCATTTTAGCAGAAAAGCCCTTCTGGCAGTTCCAGGAACATATCATATGTGAATGACTGCTATTATTGCCCACTTTAAAAACAAAGTAAAAAAAAAAATAAACAACAGCATATTTCTGTCCATTTAGGATGGCTTAGGTTGAGATTAATTTGGTATATAATTCTTAAAATACACCTGCAAATGTCCAGCCATGATTCTGACACACACTCCATGCATCAAAGCTTGTGCCTTGCAGAGGTCTCCCCTTTAGAGGGTCAAGAGGCATGAACAAAGAGCATGAACTACATCTTGGATGCAGACCTGTTTATTACAGCTCTCATTAGAAAAGGAGAAGGGAGCACCCTTGGAAAAAAGCAACTGAAAGATTGGTTCTTTAATTAATTGATTTTCAGGCCATTAAGGACCATTTTGGTCCTCTCACTGATTCTCCTGTGTGAAAAGTCAGGGGATTTTCCCAGAGATTGCCAGGGCTGAGCTGGAGATGATGAGGTGTCTGTGGGGACAACCATCTGCCCAAGCACTGCCAGTCTCCAGATCAGTGCCTCAGTCTAGCGAGGGCCAAATTTCACAGCCTGCAGACATTTCATTTTCCATTTGGCATCCTGCTGATTTCATCAGAAGTGTTAACTGAGAAAAGACTGCACGTGGACCTGAACCAGAATCTGGAACAGACAGCAATTTTTTAAAAAGCATTTCCCTCAGCCTCTTAAACAGCATGTCAAGTGCTGTGGTTCCCTCTGCCCCTGAGATGTTGTACCAAAACTCCTTTTCCTTTCCAAGCCTCTGATGTGCATATTTTATTGAGAGAATCCTAAAATGAAGATGACAGTCTTGTGCACTACTCTATTTCTTAGCACTTTTTCTCTCTTCTTTAACTTTCCACTTCAGCAAGCGAAGTTTAACAGAATCAATTTCTCTATGTGCTCAGTAAAATCCTCAGTGGGAGCCACTGCTCCATAGGCTTCTTTTAGTTATTTATTGCCTGCCTCCTGCATATGTTAAGAGATGTGTTACCAGCTCAGAAAACAATTAATCCTATTTCTATTTGGAACATGCATGCTGCAGAAGCAGGAACAGCACCAAGGTTAACCATGCAGAAGGACTAAACTAAAAAGAAATCAGTTTCAGGATGTGGAAATACTTCATCTCATGCACAGCACTGTTGCCAGCATTTTGACTTCTCAAAATTTGGATGTTTACACAAAACATGATGTATTTGAGTTACACTCACCTGCCAGACCATCACTTACAAGCAGGAGCTACAGCATCTTTCCCTGGAGAAGCCATCTCTGAACTGAGCACATTCCTGCTACCCATTATCATTTTAACACATCTACAGTTGTCAACAACAGTATTTTTTCCCAAACACAGTCATTTTGAATCCAAGTGTCTCTCACTTCCACTGACCTGTTGACAGAAAAAGGTTGCTCTGTATGTGGAGATGAAGACAGGTCTCAGTGTGACAATTTGGATGACATAGGTCTGCCTGAGCTCACCCTGGCCAAGCATGCAGCCACAGCTACTGCCTTCCAGAGGACATAAACAAGATCTCAATGCCTGGGGCCAGGGGAATCCCTGAACACGTTGCACTCAGGCAGCAGCAATAGCAGCATGCCCTGGCTGAGTTCCACTCTGCTGTCAGAGCTGACCACTCACCAGCCACACACTACACAGGGCACCTGCAGCCCAAAAGACAGCTGGATCTGAAAGAAAATATCTGCATTCAAAACAGCCACCAAACTGTGAGGGGGGGATGCTGTTGTACAGCAATTCCCAGGACAAGCTGCACACACTCAGCACAGGGCTAAGAGAGACACCAGTGTCAGCAAGCGACATCCCTGCCCCAGAGAAAGACAAACATCAAGTGTTTGGTGGATGTGTTAGGCAAACACCTGGCTCTTGCTCCTCTGGTGGTTTGTGCTTTCAAGTTTGCAGAGATGATGGGACTGTGACCATTTTTTGCTCAGTCTCACTCAATCAATCTATCTGCAGGTTAAATTGATTCATCTCTCCTTGTCATCATTTCTACATCTAGAAAATGGGGATAGAATCTGTAGCCTTCCTCTTCAGCAAAGTATTTTGGGATCATGGTGAGCATGGTATGAGAACTCAGGTTTTTATACCGTGGCAGTTATATTATGCCACAACTCTAACTCCAAATGCAGGCAGTGGTGCTGTGGAAAATGTCAGAAATCACAATTTTGTACTCAATCAGGACAAAACAATATATCAAGTGTGGGAATTCCTTTCCCCTCTTGGGCTCTACAGCACAGATTCTGTCAGTGGGTTCCTGTACCACACAGCAGCAAGTGCTCCTGGCTCTGTTCAGGAGCAGCAACCTACCTGGGCAAAGGGACTCCTATGGGGGCTCCAGCTCCAGCTGAGGGGCCCTGGTACAGCCCAGATTGCAATGGCCAGAAAAAATCAAATGTCTCTGTCAAATTTGCCTGACCTGAAGCAAATTAACATTGAACTTTCCCAGCAGAAAACCTCATATTCCCCTTTGACTACTTCCAGTGAGGAACCAGTGTACTAATACCTTTCATCTGCTCTCTTCCAGACTGCACACCCTTCCTGCTCTGGGCAGAATCACAAGTATTCTCGCTGACACTCTTCACCATGTCTCACTCTTTCTTCCCTCAACCTACCTCCTGCTATTTTGTCTGTTTGTAAAGAGCTCCTGTCCCAGCCCAGCTGTCAGTCCCTTGGGAGCAGGGAATTCAGCAGCCTGTCAGTTGTCAGGGACACCAGTGACACACGTTCTGCCACTCATTCACAGTCCAAAAAAGAGCCTGACCCCACAGCTGAAGGCTTCCCCTCTCCCTGCACCTGAAGCAGGGGCAAGCAGCTTCTCCTTTGTAGCCCAGGCTCCAGGGGAAATGTTTTCAGTGCAAAAACCTAATTCTGTCTAAACATCAAAAGCCAGAAAGCAGTGAAACAGAAATTTAAAAATAATGAAACAGCTTGGTAATGCAATTCTGCACCCTGAAGTCCTCCAAAACAGCAATTCACCACTTGAATTATGGACAGAAGTGATTGCTGAGCAAATCTGACCGCTGCTACCAGAAAGGGAAATAAAGCTTCTCTCTAGTTTTACCTTCAGCACCAGAAAATTCAGTTGAACAAGGGGAAAAAGCAATGCAGGAGAGCAAAGGGAAAATCCCCTAGCTAGAGTATCATTGCCCAAACTCTGCCTTGGTTTCAAGCTTCACTTCTGGACATTTGTAATTTTTGACTCATTTTAATAAATGCTAATATTTAGAAGTCTCCTGTCAATTCTGTTTATTTTCAGTAAATTCTATACATAGCTCTTATCCTAAGTGAAAAGATTATTAGAGTCAGAGGAAATTTTTCTATGGGCTTTTAATCCTGTTCCCTGATTGCAAATAAAAACAATCTGTCCAAGCTAATTTCAACAAAGCACCACCAGAACACTTACAGGACAGTTTTACTAGAGAACTTCAATTGTGTACAGCTCTGCTGTGCTGGCAGAACATCACACATGAAATGAGAGCTTCCCATAGTAAGGGATTGCTCTAGAAACACATTTTGCCTGTACTTTGACAGGACCAGGACCAAACTCTACAGCAAACCCTACAAATCAGCAGCTGATACAGGCAGCCAACACCACCAACAGTGGTGCTTTCACTGCTTGGGAGGCCTGAATTTGGCCAGGTATTTTCACATCCACTGAATGGAATGGTCTGTCCCTGCTGCTGCTCCCTGTGAAGCTGATTCTCCAGGAATATCTTCCATTTATACATGGAATTTTATTAGCTCTGTTACAGGGACTTCTGTGAAACCTGCCTGGCACCAAGTTCCCACTGATGATTTTCTGGGTGGGTTACTACAGATAGAAAAATACTGCCAATACTCAGTGCAATTTTCAACACATTATTAAAGCAATATTTTTTATATTATTACCTAGGTCTAATACTGTTTTGAATTTGCAGTTTTGGAGTTCATTTTAAAGCACTTAATTATACTTTGAGAAGAAATAGTCTTATAGTACAAGTCATTTTCTCAAGTACACTTGAAGAAAGGATAGTCCATGGCTCAGTAAATACAACAGTCTGAAAAGTTATGAGCTATCAGACTAAGCTGAATTGACTTACTGATATTACCTGCAATGAATGAGTTTTAGATAGCCTCTCATAAATAGGCAGCTACAGAGCCTAAGATTTTATGGATGTCTTGTACTTATCAATATATATGAGAAATGATGCTGTCAGGCTTTCCAGGGGATACTAGGTGAACCACACCACTGTCAATTTAATTTTTATGATTAAATATTTGGTGCTGTTAAAGGTTATTTAACATTTAATATAGCTGCTCTTCTACATAGCTGATAACTGTCATCTTTACATAATGCTGAAGCTGAAAATGGATGGGGAAGGCATATTTTTTAGAAGGTACCAATTTTTTTTTCCAATTTACTGTTAGATGTGTTCCAGTAATAGAATAATATTAGGTGAGTTTAAAAGGTTTTCAATATTCAGATGTACAAAAATTTAGTCTTAATGACAGCTGCAGCTGAGCTGAATGTTTGATACAGAAGTTGCTGAATTTTCCTCTGTGGAGAAAAACCTCTCCCAGGTCGTGTTGAGGGATGGGAGCTCATCCCACAGCAGGATCTTCAGGGCTCATATCCAGGCTTATCAGTTTTTATATCTTTAAGAGAGATGTCCTCAATTTAAACATCACATTCCTGTTTGAATTTTTTTTAACTTGTTAAGGTTAGTGTGGCTGAGAGAAATGAAAGATAATACTATTTTAATGCATTTTGCAGAAACCACACCTTGTGTAGGGAGAGAATTCTGCCCAGGCTGGCACATGGTCTCCACACAACCACACAATATTTGAAGAGTTAAGAGAAAAATGAAACTGTCCCCAGGCTCCACTCAGCTCTTGGTAAGACAACTCACATGTGTAAAGGTGGGAGCACAGGCAGAGTTTCCAGAGCTCTTGCAAAAAACAGCACAAAAAAAAAAAAAAAAAAAAAAAAAAAAAAAAAAAAAAGTGCACAAGCAAAAGATGAAAATTCTTAAAACCAAACAAATTATCAGTAAACTGAACAGACTTAATGGAAAGATTTGGTGCTTACATCACTCTCCACTATTTTGTTTTCTTTCAACAGCTGAACACGCTAGCTATGTTTCCTAAGCACAGTCCAAAGCTATTATTTGGTGTTTTTTGCACCCACACATCAAAAAGCTGCAATTTAAAAACACCTAGAGGCAGAAAATGTTTCTATAATTAAAAATAAAACCAAAATGTACAAACAAAACCAACCACACAACTATAGTACAGAACAGGTCAGTTCAGGTCTTGATCCCAATTACATTTTCTGTCAAGTGGATCCCTTTGTGGAACTGAGACTTTGTATTTTCTTCTGTAACACTTACTATGGTACATTTACAAAGAAATCTTTATTGCTTTTCAGTGATGGAATTATATTTTTCTGTAATAAAAGCTTTTATGTGGACTTTCCTTACTGAAGCACTAAAGTAAAAGTGCAAGCCTTTTTAATCTCCAAAAGGTATCACTCAATTTTGCTGCAGTTTAGGGTCTTTGAATGTACTGTCCTGTGTCCCTGCTCAGGTCCCACCAGCTGGTTTTGGGTTTCACCAAGGCATCCCAAAGACAGACACAAATCACTGTTTCACAGGCTGCAGTGTCTTTCCTGAAACAAAACTCATTAATTGTGATGATGCCCCCAAACCACAAAGAAACCAGAACAAAGTATCACTTATCACTAACATCAGCTATCAGTGACATTTCAAATGCACCTGGGGGCTTTTGTAGGAGAGCACACAACCAACAAAGCACCAATGCACTGAGGGTCAGTGCAGAGAGCCCTGGGCATCAGCTGCTCCTGCAGAAACTGGGGCAGCCCTGCTCACCCTTGTGCTGCCCACACAGACACAGCTTGCCTTGCACTGCAGCAGGGACCAGGCTCCAGGGCACACCATGGCTCCCAGCTGCAGAGTAGAGCACATTCCTCTCCTCTGCTCCTGTCCTGACTGCGCCAGGGGCTGCTGCATGGGCAATCTCCTGTTTGATCTGGGCTTGCTGCTGCTCAGGGCTCCAGTGGAAATCACCTTCCTTGTGGGTGACTAGGTAGAGAGGGCTGACAATCTGGCTGTACTCAAGGATGTGCATTCTCCAAAAGCCTATGGCACCTAGGAAAGCTTGTGTTTCCTTCTTGCTGGTCAGTGGAGATATTGCAGTGATCTTATTGATGACCCCAGTGGGGTCCTGGCACTGTCCATGCTGCCACTTCACTCCCAGGAACTGGAGCTCTCGGGAAGGTCCTTTGACTTTGCTTTTCTTGAGAGTGAAGCCAGCTTCCAGCAGAATCGGGATGATCTTCTCTCCTTTCTCAAATGCTTCCAATGTGCTGGGCAGGAGTTGCTGCACATCCCTCTCTGCTCAGGTGCAGCTGTGGTCCTGTGCATGTTGGGCAGGCTGGTTTCATGCACACCACACTTCCAAGCTCTATTTCACAGCTATGAGAATTAACAAGGTAAACTAAAATGTCAAGCCAAGAAGGTGATGCAAGCACACATGCACAAATTTGGGCCCAACACACCAGCTTTGAGTGGTGCTGTCTCACAGATGGGGGAGTGCTCATTGCTTCATCTCATTTGATACAAAATACTTAAAGAGAGATCAGATTTTAACTACTCTGAACTGCAATGATAATGTATAACCTCTTCATATATAATTCTAGAGCCAAGCAGTCTCTGAACTTGTGGATCACTGAATCAAGGATTTTTTGGGGGAAGCATTTTTCAAACGAAACCTCTAGTATGCCTAATGCTCCCATTCAGTGCAGCAGAGCAAATTCAGATATTAAATTAAATAGACACGGTTTTAGATATTCAAATTAAGTTTCTACATCCCCCAGTGAAGTGTATTTCATTATTTCAGGTCATACCTGCAAAATAAATAGGGCAGAAATACAGATTTCCATACTAAAAAAAAAAAAAAGAAATGAGAAATTTTTAGCAAAAATTCTCAAACACTTGAAAGGCCTCTTCTATCTCTTTGCAACAGAGGTAGGAAGGGCAGAAAATTATGACACGGTAATTATTATGATGGATGTTCAGCCAGTCCTTTATATTAGATACACTGCTTGTGCAGGAACCAGCACTACAGATTGCATACTTCACTAAGCAGGACACTCGAGATTATAATGGGCAATACAGATTAACAACAGTAGGTTAAAGCAGGATAATTCTTCTTCTTGCTCATTTCTATTCCTTTCCCACAGAACAGCTTTGGCTTCACATTTCTGTGCTCCTTGCTCCCAAACCGTAATCTACACATCAAGCAGGCATTTTTCCATTTCAGCAGGTACAAATTTTCAGTAACTGGATGGAAATTTATAAAATTGCAGTGGTGTAAAATTCAGCTATGACTTAACCTGTCTGTTCTGAATTAAAGGTGGTGATGTGTTTGCTTTTGCCATTTCATGGAAACAGCAGGAAAGATCCATCTTATTCAAAAGCAGCATGAGAATTCAAGAGAAAGACTTGTCTCAGCACAGTGTAAACAATCAGTTTGGTGCTATAAAAGGGCTGATTTATAATTTTAGTAATTATTTCAGTGTCTGTGAAACCAGAGCAGCATAACACTTTTAACATAGGTAGGAGCTGAACACTGTGCTATGGCCATCCCTCAGATTCGGGTGTGCCACCAAGAAAAAAACCAAACTGTGCTTCAGCAATGATTCTTTTAGATTCTTTCAGATGTAGCCTCACTCCTGATGTTCAAGGGGAATCAGCTAAAAACCCTGGAGAGCTCTGACATCACTGGCACAGCTCACCCCTGGTCCTCAGCCTGCATCCAGGCAGGGAGCCCTGCAGAGCTGAGCAGGGGCTACCTGCACACAGCCCCTACCCAGCCCTTCTTCTCCTTGGCCCTGGGTCAGTACAGCTGCTCTGTGAGTATTTTCCAAGTAGGTTAACAAACTTGAAGATAAATTAGCCTGCGCATTCATGGTGACACCAGGGACAGCAAAGCAGATGTGACTTTCATTCCTTTGGCCCTAATTCATTCCCTTCTCTGGTGACTCAGCATTTCAGGTGCTAAACTTTACCCAGGAAAGGTCTAAGTGCCATAGTTGCTGGATGAGTACAGCTCCTATCCATTTCCAGCCAGTCACAGGGACACTGACCAGGACTGCTCCCCTTGCCTCAAGATAATGCAGCAACTACATTTTGCTTTTAAGCCTCTCTCTGTCATGACCAACACATAAAAAAAAAGATACAGAAGTCCTCAGCACATCACACATTCATTCCCAGCCACACAAGACAGTTCACACAATGGCAGCTGCTTGCTGTTTTGTTGTACTAAGCAATTGCCCACAGGTCATTCCAGGCAGAATATGGAGGAAGCCAGAGCATGGCTTGGGTTCTTAATGAGTTTTTTGCACTCTTGTGCATCCTCAGGGAGTTCTGTGCATGGGATGCCAAGGCTCCCTTGCTCAGCAGGCTGTAGCTCCTGGCAGGCCTTCCAGCCAGTTGCATTCCCACTTCTTGCTCTCTGATTCCTGAAGGACCACTTTGCCATGTGTCAGGGACTCCTCCCAGCATGAATAGAACTGGATTCCAGTCTGGCTCATGAGGAGAGGTCTTAAATATTTAATGTTAGATGCAGTGGAGAAATGCTGTAAACATTCCTGTAATTGGTCTGCTTTTAAAAATTGATTTTGTGTGAAATAACAAAGGAAGTTCAAACTGTACTTTGTGGCTCAGGAGTGCTTGCAGCACCGAAGAGGTAAAATTAGAGGGAAGGCTTTGTCTTGGCAGCACTTCTCTTTCAAGCATGATCTGGAGGGCAAATGTGCCTGTGCCCAGCTGTGTGCAGGGTGCTGAACTCAGAGCCATCAGGTGAGGAAAGGGGCTGGGGGCTACACTGAGCTGCTGGAGCAGCTGGCAGGCTTTTCCTGCTCTCCAGGGCTCCAAGGATGGAGGAAAGGCCACAAACACCTGCAGAAGGGGAAAAGTGAAGCACGAGCATAAAGAAGGAAACTCTGTGACTCAGGTGACAAAGACTGAAAGGACTGGAGATTACTTGTGCTGTGCCTTATCAGTCCTAAGGACCAGTGATAGCAGAGATAATGCAAAAGCAAGCTTGCTGTGAATTTATGAATTGGTAAGTCACTTTGTTTTAGCAGCCCTCAGTAAATCACTGTTTGTTCCTGCATTTCTGTAATGCATTCTGTTATGCATTCCCTACCTGCTCTCTGACTTTATCTCAGTTTGCTTCTTATTTGTCAGACAAAGAATTCAAGATTTCTCCTAAATCACCTTAGAAAAACTGACATTTTTACTCCTCTTGGTTCTTAGAAAAATGAGGGGGAAAGTGGTTCATTGTTTCAAGTCCTCATTCATCTAGCTACAATTTCTGCAGAGTAGGGTTAGTCATTTTCTTTCATAGAAAACAGGTTGGCACCCTGGGTCTCTGGGTCAGAGGTGGGGAATGGCTCAGTGGGCACAGCTTGAATACACAGGAATGCAGTGCTCAGCTCCTGGCTCTGCTGGTCAGTTCTTTGGTAAAGACACAGAGCCTCCTCCCCCTGCTCATAACTGCTGAACAATGAAGGTATTTCACTGTATTCAGCCACTCAGTATTTCCACTCCTGTCCTTCCAGGGAGAGCATTACCTATCTACAGTAGGACTTAGTACTCCTGTGAGTGCATACACTTTGTCTTTGATCCTGTCCAGCTTGGAGCATCTCATGGTATCAACCTGCTATTCAAGAGGCTTGAATGTCCCTCTGCTATCCAGGATATACCAGCCTGGAGTGGGTATTAACTGACAGTTCTGTTCATTTTGGTATGCAGGATTTCCCCATGGTATTATCACCATGACAAGGAAGAGTTTTCTTGCTTATAGGGGTTATGCTATATCCCTTTTCTATCTTTTGAACATTGGCAGTATCATCTAAATCTATGTAGGAAAAAAACCAACACAAAAACTACCTATCCTCTTCACTAAAGAGTTTGCTGTGTTCCCATTCATTCCCTGTGTGTGCCTGTCACTTTCCCTTATTTCTTACGCAAGAAAATAATTTGTCCTGTCAAAAGTTCTGTTGCTCCTTTAATAAGGAGTAATTACATATGGAAATAAACAATCTCTCTGGTTTCCTCCAGGCACAGAGATTGATTGGCTTATATTTTAGCTGCATGTACCAGACTGTTGCCTGCATGTGTGCAAAGGAGCAGGTGTGTGTGCAAAAGAAAGGGAAAGAAGGAAATTAATGAGGGAAACACTGCTTAAAGAAATCAGATTTGCATTTGATTGATTTCTGTCCTGAAGCCAGATTAGTGTAACTTGAGTAAGACCACAGTTGCCAGAAGTGACTTATGAGGTTGTACACAAGATTCTGAGGCAGTCCCATGGCTTCCACAATTAAAAAAAAAAATAACCATAGCTCTGATTGTTGACATTACAACCCAAAACACTCTGCTCAAAAGTCATTATTCAAACTTCATGCTAGCTGAGTTTATGAAGTGTACAAATAGCAGCCTCACAAACACAAAGCATTGCCTTGAAAAGAAAGAACTATTCACATCAATCAGGCATGTCCTGACAGTCTTACCAAAATTAAATCCATTCTGATATCTCACAGAGAAATTAAAGAATTAAACAGTCCCAATTAACAGGAGTAGGATATTTTGTAAGACAGTATTATGCATGCCATATTATGATTTATTACTAACACATTGCAAAAGAAATAAGAAGTTCCAACATCCCCTCAATTTCTAAAATGGTATTTTAACTTAAACTTCCAAGAAAGTTTCAGAAAGCTTTCTTTGTGCCAAACAGGAAGGAACACACACACTGAAATTTAAAAAAATTCTGAAAAATAAACTCACAAGATCAATTCATTGCTACTTCCTATATAGTAGGAATACAATAACAGCCATAGTCCAGTCTTGCCTGGTGTAATATATCAAAGAAAATGCTCTGGCTTTTAGCAATCATTGTCTTCAAGCTGTTTTTCCCCTCGGAGGTTATTAAACCTTCAGGTACTATTAAGTCTCTTACAATGACCCTTTTGCTGCCAAAGGATGGGGCATTCCATAAGAAAATGTAATACTGAGGATGAGTAGTCATATTCTTCAACTATAGGTCAAGAATATTCAAGAGATTTTGTACTTTAAGCTGCTGAAGAAAGGAATAATTAAGTGGCCCAAGAATTCTTGTGCTGCTGCAGGAAAAGCCTTTTTCTTGTTGGATTTCTTGGTTTTCATCACCATTTGCTGCAGGGATTAGGGTAAGCTCTTTTCATTTACAAGTAGAGTTGCTCAGGAAAAGAGGAGCTTTCTTTCCTTTTCTTAGATAAACTCCAAGCTTTATGTGCTTTTAAAAAGAATTCTAAAGAAAACACCTCCCACATTTTTTCACACAAGAAGTAGCCAGCACACCTTTGGTTCTGCTCTCCAAGATGTGTTTCAAACATTCCCTACTTTTTGGTAAAAGGTGAATGACATAAGCACACTATACTAAAATAATAAATAGTAATAAATGTATCCTGCAGCTGGGTGTGGGAACATCAGACAACTCTTGAGGAAGAGTTGGCAGTGATGGTATCAACAAGACCAAGCCATGCACGAGGGAAGTCCAGGAAACAAAATTAAACCTACAAGGAGACAGGATGTGGAGACCCCAGAAAAGCTGCTTGCCCTAGATGCAAGACAAGAGAGAGCAAAACCAACATGCAGCTGAGAAAGATACTTGCAGTGAAAGTATTTATACTAGAAAATTCATATGAGCTGAAATGTGGAACTTGCACAGGAAGATCAGCAGCAATATTCCTTGCAATGTAACTGAGTGATGCCAGTAGGAAGATTGGAGCTACAGTAATCCTTAACCCTAAAAAAAAAAAAAGAAAAAAAAAAGAGCTGCCTAAAAATTATTATGATTATTATTAGGAAACTAAGAAATTGCAGATAAAAAGGCAAGGCATTCATAGGAGGCAAGGGAACTATTTAGTAGACCATAGGGGATGTTCAGAAGAAACACTTGCTACTTATTGTTTCAAAAAAATCAAATAAATTGGTGATGTGGTCAAATGGGACAAAAAAAAATGAAGAAAACAGGTTAATAAAAGATCCTTGTTTAAAAGTTCAACTCAGAAACATGAGACAGGAAGTTTAGGAAGGTAGGCAGAAATGCATCAAATGAACAAAGACAAATCAACGTGCCAAAGGTACAAAAAGTAAATAGCAAAAAATCTTCAAATCCACAACTCAAAAAGGAATCCTACCAAAGAATTTGCAGCACTGATAAGAAATTGAGCTATGAAGAAAGACTGAGAGATAAAACCATTGCAAAAACCTTAAAAAAAAAAAAATGAGGGAGAAAAATTCAGCCTTAACAGCATTGTTTGCATCAGCTTTCTTGATGGAAGAGATTAAGGACATTGTTCTGATATCAGAGTGGGTTTTTGTGGAGTTTTGTCAGGGTTAGGGGTTTTTTTTTCCCTTTTCTGCACAGGAAATGTGTCTGAGAAATTGTGTCAAACTGAAATGTCAGTAAGAGACATTTCAGAATAAATGAATAAAATTACTAGCAACAAGTTACCAGCACCAACATAGAACTGGATATGAAATTGCCAAAGCACTTGCTGTGGCATGTACCCTATAGTTTATGTTCACTTCAGCATTAAAGGCAGGAATAAATGAAAAAAATGACAGCAATTTTTAGCAGGCTTTTCAGAAGACTGAGAGAGCTAGATCAATTAAATCTGGTTGGCTAAAACTGCAACAAGGAAAAGAATTAGCAGGCATTTAAATAAGTACAATGCTGTGAGAATGCACCAACATGGCCATTGAAAGACATCTTGGATCACAAATAAACTGAAGGAACAACCTAGGTGAACTATTTTACCTCCACTTCAGAAAAGCTGACCCATATATGGGTCTTATTCCTCATTTCTTCAAGAGCTTCAGGTGTTCTGGGATGATCCTGGTGATGTTCTGAGCCCACCAACAGAGCCAGAGGCAGCAAACTCAGCACAGGAAGGAGCCATTTGTCCTATGGGATCAGCTCACTGCATTCACAGGTGACAAAAAAACTGATGGGAATCCTCAAGCAACCAATCTTAATGAATGTACAAAACTGGACCAGATACCTCACAGACAATTTAGGCTCTGAGTATCTCACACATAAAACAATGGGGTGAAAAAATGGCAGATGAAACTCAATGTCAAGACTGGAAAGTCTTCAAAAGGAAACACAGGCATATCTATACACACATATTGATTATCTCCAACTCACCATTCTGAAATGTCTTGTCTTTGCCATTCAGTACAGGAAAAATGAAAGAATGATAAATAAAATTCTTCTGGTTTTCAAAAAAACCCGAATTTGTGAGTGTTCATCATCCAGCAGAGAAAACATGGAAAAATGTCAAAATCAAGATACAAACTCTTCCTTAGGAGTAGAAGTGAACCAGATACTACTATAGTCAAAATTAAACTCCAAGAATCCACCAACACTGAACAATGGCAATCAGGTTCTTCAGCTGATTCATACAGCAAGCACCAGCTCTGTTTGCTCTGGAGAAATCACAGCTCCATTGTACAGCCTTTTGCAGTCTCAACCAGGCTCTGTTTTGTAATGTATCACCAAGCTTGAGAGACACAGTCACATTTGGTGTCTTCAGCTGGTGATTTTTCCTTCACTTTGTACAAGTCACTTCCAGAGTAATTCTCTCTTACAGGAGCAGAGAGTCAAGTACCATAGAACCAAGTCTACTGAGCTCCCAAGGACCAGGACTGATGTGGAGGAGCAGGGGTACAGTGCATTTCTGCTGGAAAAGCTGCTAATCTTGATGATCTCTAAGGACAATGATCAAATTGCATAGCAAATCTAGAATACACGAGCATAATTCAGTCTTGAGATTCATATCACAGCCTTTCTACCAGCACTGGAATTTAAGTACTATTTTGATGCCCTAGCTCAATTCACTGGAGGGAACTTCAAAAGAATCATTTCTAAAGGTCCTGAGCTCCTTGCAAAGGTCTGCAATCCATGGCAAAACCAAGATATATTACCTGAAAAGTATCCTCTTAAAAAATTTCCCATAAGTTAGGAAAGATAAGGAGCAGTCCAGGCAAACTGTTTCCTTTTACTCTCTTCTAGGTGCAAAAGCAGAAGCACAAACCTTTCCATCTGCATTTTCAGGGTTTTCAAGCTGTACAAGTTGTGCTATATTACACAGACTTGCTGAAATGCTCCTAATTCAAGTGGCAAGTGATAATGAATGCATGCTGGAGTTTTAACTCAGTTTGGATTAAGCATCTCTTCATCTTTTAATTATTTATGTTTATTATTATTATGTTTATCACTGACTGTCAGCTTTATGTCAAACTGTTACAGGTATGTAGATAATGAATCAACTAAAAAGCAGATAAATATAAGGTCTGTGCATTTGTATTTTCCAAGAATACATCATATTAGTCTAGTTTAATATTTTGCCTCAGATAATTTCATTTCAAAATGGAAAAAACCCCTTTTATTCCTCTGAGATGTCAAGTATTTCTACCCTCCTCCTGTGTACAGGGATTGTTTTTGCAAAAAGCAAATAGCAGCTGTACAAATCAGCTCCTTTCAGTGAATGAGCTTAATCTGTTTTTCTTCCTTCCTAGGACTTCAAGGTTCCCCTCTTGATCTCAGTCTTGACTTTCACCCTGTTCTGTCTGTGTGGAAGTGATCAATGAAAAACATGTTAAGGAGATGGAAGGGACTTGTCTTGCTCAACCTGAAATACTTGTTGGGGGATTTCTACAAAATTCATTTTGGATTGATCCAGACCATTTCATTTGACCAAAAGAAAATAATCCTAGCTTCACTATACGGATTATTTCATTTACTTTTTTTTAACCTTGAAATTCAGGTCACACTTTTTCATGAGAAATTCTTCTTTGCAACAACAGGTTGAAAAGTTTTTCTTGATGCAGTGTGGCTGAGCAATGCCACAGTGAAATGTTTCATTTAATTACTGTGGGGAAGAGTACATGAGGATGCTGCACTGAGGTGAGGCTCAGGCCACATCACAGGTCTGACTCCCATCCTGGGCTTGGCAGTGCCTGCAGGAGGAGAGAGGGCTTCAGCCACCTGTGAAAGAGAGCTTTGACATATTCTAAGTTTCTATTCCTGTTTTATTTTGAGTTACTGAGAGAACTCCATCTAAATTTGTAAATGGCATGCATCACACCCTCAAAATCTTCATTTCTCAGCGTACACACTCTTCACCAAAATAGCACCAGTTCCTTCCAAACCTTCTGGACACATGAAAAAGATACACCTGAAACAAGTTTTCACTCCATCCCAGAAAACTCCCACTCCTCCCCAGCCACTCTGCTCATCAGCATTTTCCTGGGACATTTCCCAGCTGGACCTTGGAGTGTTCTCCCAGAGCACCTGGGCAGCCACAGCTCCCAGTTGCCTGAGCTTACCCTCATATTTCCATCCACAAAACCTTTCACAAGATACAACAATTGGAATTACTTCGTATACCGAGTCCCAAAATTTTATATCCTTCTCTGTGTACCACCACAATTACAAATCTCTGGAGACAAAGTAGCAGCTCTCACTGACTTGCCAAATTGCAGCCAATTCACAATAGCATATCATTAATGTTGGAAAATTTAAGTACTATGGGGAAAACCAACCCTTCCTCCAACTGAAACACTGTCCTCATTCTTCAGGAGAAAGCCACATTCTGTGGCAATGATCTGAGTTTAAATGTCTCTGTTTCCACTCACTTATACCTGGACAGCTGTAAACCAAGGAATCAGAGCCCACTTATTCCCTCATGTCTCCAGGTGTTTTTTAATAAGTAATTTCAGCCCAGAAAATTATCTGGTTTTGAATGTTTGCATTTTTTTTACTCTCAGCTCTGACCCCTCTTTTGAATCTGATTTACAAGTGACAGCCCCACAGAAACTGCTTTTAACACAGGGTACTAATAAATTATGAAAAAACAGATTTACTACCTAATATCCTCGTGTGCAGTGATGTGTATTAAAAAAATTGTTAAATCAGAAACCTCTGCAAATTTGGTGTATGCCTAAGAAACTACAATCCATATTATCAACAGCAAAAGTTATGTTTTTTCTCAGTTACACTACTTAGATAAACCAGGAGCAGTCTTATTGTGAGCAAATATAGTTTTCCTAGCATGCTCATTATTAGCTCAAAGCAACAACAGTCCACTACCAAAAAAAAAAAAAAAAAAAAAAGAAAGAGTTAATTTTTTGTTCATTTTTCTGGTCAGTGTCTACTCTTTAATCATTAGCTAGCAAAATGTTTACTCCTATAAAAATACCCATTTCCTAGGAATTGTTCATTGCACTTTATTGAGAAACAATCAGTTATTTAGTTGAGTTACCCACCCCTTTAGAAAATTAAATGCTGAGATATTCATTTTTGCAATGAATATCTATCCAGTAATTACCATATTTACTTTTCATTTATGGGGGAATAATCTGTTTTAATTAAGCCTAACTGAAGAACTTTTATCAGATGTAATTATCCCTTTCGATAAATATGTCTCTAGTAATTACAGTTAACCATGGGATTTATAGCTCTTAAGTCATTTGGTGGGAAACATAATAAATCTTTAGTAATACATGCTAAATTACTATAAATTAATTCAGATCATTAACATAATAAACAAATTAGGAAAATTTCACTTAATTACTTTGGGTGGTTAACTCAAAATCCCTTGTAAAGCTTCATAGCAATCAAAAATTTACCAGTATTTTTAGAGATAATTTTTTTATAAAAACCTTTTTGAATATTTACACAGAAAATTAGATCACTGCTGGAACCCAGAATGCACATATTCCTTTTAGATCATAGAGCCTTTAGGAATTGATGGTGGGTAACATTTTAAATGCAGTTAATTGTGCCTCACAGGTTTTCAGTGAAGAATCTGCATGGTGTTAAGGTAAGATTTTAGAAGGAAGTATCTCCTCTCTCCTTCCCTTTGCTTGTTTTTGTGAATCCTCAAAAAGGCAGGTGCAGGGAAAGGTAACAGCTGAGCACTGGGGGAGCAGGATCAGGGGAGTGCACAGGGAAACAAAGCAGCCTGAGCAGGGGGGGCAGGTGACCAGCCTGGATTAACCCACTGCACCAGGAGTGATGCCCTGGGGACCAGAACTGAACTGACAGCCTGGGAGGACAACCTGCAGCCTCTCACAGGCACACCCCAGCCTGCACTGCCAATCCAGCAAGTGCAGCTGTCTCCTCGCAAATAATTCTTATTCCTGTCCCACCCACAGCACAGGAGCAGTGGGGCAGGGAGCTGACATCTGGCAGGTGAGGTAGAGGCTCTCAGGAATCCCTTTGCCATCTTCTTGAGCTGAACTCTCAGTGAATCCACCAAAGGTTCTCCTGAGTGGATCCTGTTACAGGAACATTGTTCTCCTCCTCTGTACAGACTGGGGAGACAAACTGCAGAATGTCAGTGTGCTGGCACACAAACAGTTTACAGCTCCTGCTGACAAACTCACCACCCCAGCAGTGCTCCCACCTCCTGCTAGTTGGAGATAAGTTTTGAGCTTAGTTCAGCCAAGTCAAAACCTATCTCTGTATTTGTATCAAAACCACTCATCAGATTACATGTTCAAGGTGAGGAATACAGATGAACACAGATGAGCTTTTTAGTCATGAACTTTTGGACTTAAATCTTCTTAGATAAACTCAGACAAGCAAAGAGGTTCTCTGCAGGCAAAATATCCTTCATAAATAGAAAACAAAGCAATCACCAAAACTTAATATTAAATGAATATTTTAAACCTTTTTCCCCTGAAGCATTATTGGTGGGAATGCCCCCTTTATTTCATGCTGTCCTACTTTGCTTTGGTGATCTGAGAGGAACAAGGGGTATTTAGCTCATGCTGGCTGATTTTTTTCTGCTCTTTAAGTTGCAGCCTGTATAGGAGAAAGACATAGAAGAGACAAACTTTCCATGTCCTGGCTTCAGGTCTCAGACAATTCCCTGCACATTAACAAAAATGAAAAAAAAAAAAAAAGTTTGGGAGATCTGAACTAAATTTTTATGTGCCAGTTTTAGTCTTAGCATTTCCCCTACTCTCTCCCTGCCTAGCACCAGTCTTTGGCTCCCTGTAAGGACCTTTCCTTCTGGCCTTCATAGGCAGTTCTGCCCACAGTGACCCAGGGACCATGGAATATCTCTTCTGCTTCTCCTTGATCCAGTCCCAGGAGAGGGGGCAGGCAGGAAAGAAAGGGCAAAAATCAAAAGTTGTCACAGAAGCTCTCAGGAACACAAGGCAGCAAAAGGAAGAAGAAAACCAAAAGTCATAGTTTCAAGCAGGCCTTTGTTTCACCCAGGAGCCCTGGCAGGACTCCACACCAGTGTGGAGGCTGGAGAAACTGGTCAGTTGATAAGCAGTAGTGTTTAAACCCTCCTAAGATAGAAGAGTGCACAACAGACCCCTCAGGGGAGGCAGAGAAAATTCTCCCTTCCCTGAAAGTGTTGACTTTCAGGTTTCAAACTCAGGAAAAATTCCCTGCTACACCCTACACAATACCCAGGACTAGGGCAATACAAAGCATGCATCATGCACAGAGTTGGAGCTGTCCATCTGCAAAGGAATGAATTTCACCCTGAACTGAACCTTTTAATACATCAGAAATTGTCTATCTTCATGCTTTATTTTCTAAAGATGGATAGTGCAGATGTTTTATTTGACTTAGTGCTGGGAAACTCAAAATCTTATTTGGATTTCTAAACTGCCATGTTAACTTTCCTCCCATTTTTACTTAACTCATTTTTTACCTTAGTCATATTAATGGTTATATAATAATATTAGACAACGTTTTCTAACCATTAACTGCAAAAATAATGGTTGTGCTAAATCAGAGCTAATTAGTGTGTCACAAACTCCAGTCCTTGCACAGGGTGATGACTGAATGAAAAGAATGTAATGTCACTTCACCAAGAATTACATATACAGTTTTAAGAGGTATTTTAAATATTTTTCTTAATAGCTGTCAGCAGAAACGATGGGATGTGATTCTTTAGAGAGCATTGCTCTTTACTAAGTACAGGCAAGTGAGTCATCACCAGCCTTAGACTGGCTGCAGAAAACAGATTTAATATTAATTTATGAATAGCTGAACTTTTTCTCTTTAACGTCTAACAGTGAATTATGCTCTAAAGCCTTTATATTTCACTGCACATCAGCAAGGTTGTCAGGAGCAAAAGATCAGGATAACATAATTCTTATGGCTTGTTCTCACACACCCCTCATTTACTCCTGAAGCAGCCTGAATCATCCTGAAAGTAAGACACATGGGGTGGCAAAATTTAAATGTGAAAGGAGTTGCTCTTTAAGGGCCATCAAGTTTTTAAAAGCATAACTTCCAGCTGAAACCGTGGGAGTGGGATTTGTTCTCTCAGACAGACACTGAGTCATTCACATTCATTTCCAGCCCCTGTGAGCAAAGGAAGGTCAGGCCACAGGCTGTGCCTATGTACCTGCATCCCAGCTCTCAGCAGAGGCAGGAGGAAAATGCAGATGGCAAAGCCTCCCGAGGCTCAGGATTTTCACCTTTTCAAATCTTCTCTCTAATTCACTTAATGGTATGAAGCAATGTGCAGCTACACCAGCTCCTCAGTGCCTCAGGGGTCACAGAGCAGGCTGCCAAAAGAGTACTTCAGCCATTGTAACCAACAGATCACAGCATTTTATTGATTCCATACATTTCTAACTCTCCAATGTCTTTGCAATGTAGAGCTGATAGATCAAATCTCCACACAGAGAAGAAAACTACATGACAGCTTTAGTAGTCTCCACAATCAGACCCTTAAACCCAAATTTCACAACTCTGTAGGCAAAGACACTTAAAATATGCTCGTGGCCCACTGCAGAATCACAGTATTAACACTGGGCTCTGCTTTTGAGGTTTTCTCGCTTTTCACATTTATGAAACATCTGCAAACATACCTAAGATCAGATACCTCTCTACTGCCAGTGAGAAGATGGAAAAAATTCAGGCCTCAAGGATCTATTTATAGAAGATATCTTGGCAGGTTTTTTTCTTCTTTTTTCCTTTCAAATGTAAAGTCATCACCAAGGGTTTTACAAGACCAGCAGAAAGTGTGATTCCCTCACCACACAATGCAGTAACTTGGCAAAGCCCTATCCAGCTTCCTCCCAATGCTTCCTATGCAACATGGGATGAGGAGCAGCACTACAAAAAACCCCACATGATTCACTGATCAGGCTGAGCTTTTTATATTAATTTCAAGAGATAACTGACCCATTCCCCTTTCTTTCCTTTCTTGATATTCTATCTTTGATCTCAATAGATGAGTGTGTCTAAGTGTGTAAGAATGTCTGAGTGTGTGAAAGTTGTGTGAGTGTGTGTGATAGACTCACTAGATAACAGCTCTTACCCTGCCTTAGGATTCCCAGAAAGCACTGAGATAATCTTATTCATTAAATCCTTTAGTGCAAAGGGTTATGAAAAAACCTCAAGAGTATATAGCCACAAATTGCCCTTCTGCTGTTTCTATCATGGTATGCTTGGACATAAGTACAAAAGAACTTTGATTTTTCTACTACTCAAAGATATTAAAATGCAAGAATTCATTATCATTTATTTGAAATGAGCAAAAAGCTATTAATTATAGGCTCCTGGAAGTCTGAGCATCATCTTAGTATTGCAGCAAGCGTGGAAGCAGGAGTCCTCAAGCTCTAGGAAACAGGCTCCAGTTTAGCTGCACTCAAAAAGCTAACTTAGACCAAGGTGTAAAGACATCAAATACCTGGTACAATGTTCAAAGACACATAGGCTGCAGCAGTGTAACTTTCACTGCTGAGCTTTCACAGATGAACTGCATTTCTCTAACATTTCAGAAGCCTGAGATGCTTCGATTAGACCCCGCAAGAGAGACTCTCTAACACCTGATGGAGGAGAAGGCTTCAGTTAAGGATCTGACCTCTGGCATTATGATGATTTAGGAGGACAGCAAGTCCTCCACAGGAACAGCCACAGGACACTTAATGGAACACTATTCCCTTACCAAGCAGACAAAGGAAGAAAGAAGGTGAAAGCTTTTGTGTAGGACTCTATTATTACCACTACTACCTGGGTGTTCTGTCTGCTCGAACTATCTCTGTGATCTCCCAGGTGTGGTGAAACACTGACTAATACTGGACATAAAATTGGTTAGCCTCGATGATCTTAGTAACTCTCAACACTTCCTGAGCAGTGAAATCACAACAGGCAGCTGCTCTCTCCTCCCCAGGCTATTTTCTCTGTGACAGTAAATACATCCAGCACTGCTGCTGTATCACCCCTTCAAGTGCGGCTGGTACAAACCATCGATTATAATTTTATAATGCCATAGAGGCTGGTTGTTACATTAGGTAATCATGAGACGGTTTCAGAACTACGCAGGAAAAGTGAAGCCTCAGGCTGTTACGGGAGCTAAAAAACCTGTCATTAATTACTGAGAAAAAAGCCTTCTGCCTTTTAAATAATTTATATAGTGGATCTACAGTAGCATAAGATTAAACCTAATTAAAATGGAATCTTTAAATTCCAAGGGAAAGGCTGACCTCTGGACTTGGCCACCGCCAGCAGAGCACAGATAAGGACCAGAGCTAATGACGATCCTGCCCCCGGGCTGGCACACAGCACTTCCAACTCCTGCTCTGGGCTGGGATTCCCTTTATGAAATAATTTCAGACAAAGATAAAGACCTGCTAATCTCAAGCTTGCACATTGGATGCCTTGCTTAAGCACTTTATCCCTATGACCAGCATATCTTCGGAAGGGTTTCTTTGTTTTGGTCTTTGAGGTTTAGTGAAGGGTAATGTAATCTTCCAACAGGGTCACTGCCCTCCTAGGTCTCAATTTAATTGGGCTGTGCTGTAGTTCAATTCCTATGTACATTCAAAAAAATCTTTAGGTGAATTCAATCCATATATATAATATAGCCCCCTAGTATGCAAAGCAGTGTGCTAATGCACTCTGAACTCATTTGCATTCTTCTTTCACAGGGAGCAGCTTTCATTATACTGTATTTTAAAATGAAATAAAATGTGGCAAAATATTAATCTCATCATTATACTTCGTTATAGCAGTCCTTGCTGTAGCTCCTGTTATGTCTGAAAATAGATCAGTACTGCCCCAGTTTTCTGAACTCCAAAGCTTACTGAGAGGACTCTTTTTTCCAGTCTGGTGATTCAGGTATTACGCATCAACAAGTTCTCAGATCAAGTGCTTGCAAAGGTCTTGGACACTTTGACTTTCCAGAGTAATTCCAGAGTACAAAAGATCTGTCCTTCTACTATAATAAGGAAAAAATCTGCATATACATATATTTATATATATATTTTATATATATGTGTGTACTTATACATACACTGTATGTCCCATCACTGTAACAGGACATAACTGTGCTAATCCTCAACCTGTGCAATCCATCCAATGGGCATCCCAGTCAGTAGAAATAGCTATGCTGTAGCTTTAGGATTTTTTTTTTAATTATTATTCATTTTAATAGTACTTCAAAGCATTCTATTCTATTATCTCTAGCTAGAAGGCAAAAGACTCTTTCTTCAAAGCAGATTGAGGTATTTTTGTACATATCCAATATCTTATTTTCAAATGAAAGTTGTTTTACCACTACATCCATTTGCCTGCAGGCTCTAGTCAATACTTGTGTTGCTTTATCTCTCTGCACAGAAGGAGCACATCACACAGTATATATTTCTCACTACTGCAGTGGTCTTCCTTAAAAATACCTACCAGTTAAACTTCATTATTACTTTTTAGTGTTAACATTATCTGAAAAATGTTATTTGACATTAGCATCCACCCATTATACTGAGTATTCCCTAAACCACATTGGCTAACCTAGACTAACCTCCATACAGTTAAATTAGCCTTTCATGTCTAATTATGCCCTGTGATGGGATATATTCGTTCCAATCCTCACAGTCACAAGGGACTTGTAGTTTCAAGTGACCTCTATCCTTGGACAGTAATCCAAATAAAAAGAGACATGAAAGCAAGATCAAGGCCTAGACATGTAGGATTTTGTACTAGTTCCCAAGGTCAGTTTAAAGATTTGAAGACTCTTGGCACTGTTCTAATTGGGAGCTCCTAGAAAATTAACCTGCTTCAAAACTGACAACAGGAAAGGGTAAAGAATCTCTGTGTGCACAAATTAACTTTTTATCACATGTTTGTATCCTGACATTCATGTGCTGTCTCAGCTCCCTGTGCCAGCAATTCGCACCCTATAGTGGAGAACTTACAGAAGCACTTTGGAATGAGCTAATGGTGTTACCTGAATGATAAACTGTCATTATCTAATTGTTACACAACAATTAAAGTGGGTTTTGATGCTCTGTTCATTTATTATTTCACAGGTGGTGATCTTCCCATCCATTTACTGTTCTCATTTATTTAGCCTAATTCTGAGGTAATTTAATTGTTTGGTAATTTTGTTAAAACATCCAATTTGCATTTAAAACATATTCAATGTAAGTTAATAAAATTGTGTCAACTAATCAGTAAGGTAGTAAAAAAAAAAACCCTTACTTAAAGCAGATCTCAGAAGAAAAGACAATTGTTTTGCAGACTGGACAGAGCTGTTCAGATTGAAAAGTTCATGGAGCCAAGGAGAACAGCTATATTGAATTGAGTCTTTGGTTATTGCTGTTAACAATTCTTTATTGAAAATTTAAATATATTAAAATAAAATAAAAAGCATGTAGGTCTTACTGTTACTGTTTTTCTCACATGGCAACTGTCCCTCACTTCATCCCTCTTAAGGCCACATTTCAGTTGTGCAACTGTGCACGAGCAGGATGAAAGAGATGTGCCAGGAATACTCAGCCAAAAATCAAAGCATCTTGTGTTCTTATGCTCCACATCACCAGCCTGAAACTGGCTGAACTTTGCCCAGCACCTGAAACAGCTTCTCTCAGCAGGCCTGTAGACTGTGAGGGCATGTCAGGTGGAGGAGGAAGATATCACTGCCAGATGATCTTCACAAAATAAGTTGTGGCTGCAGCAGAGAACTGAAGCCTGAAGTTCTTTTTTTTCTGGTTGTTTAGATATCTAGAGAGATGGGAGTTCTGCCACCAGCTTCACTAAGGTGAGGATATTGCCCTTCATTCAGAAGTCATTCCAACCCTCCAGTGAACCCCAAAGAGAACATTTGTTGAAATAGATCAGCAGCTTCCCCCTCCTCATACATTGTTCATGCTGATCTGCCCCTTTGGTAACTTCCCTGCAGGGCCACATGTCAACTCAGCAACAAACACATCTATTGGGCATCCTTATTTTATGTAATCTCTCTCTCATCTGAATACTTTTGGCCCTTGTAATTTGGCTTGTTACTGTTTAGCACAACGTGGGGTTATACTCATCTCCTCACTCCCTTCCTACCTCTAGGTTCAGCTGTCACATACAGTGACAGGAGGTTTGTTTATCAGTTCTGCCTCCCCAGGAATGCACCGAGGGCACAGCAGCATTGCTCTGTGTCACCCCTCCCACAGCTGGCAGTCACTGTTTGCACACCCACCATTCACTCAGTCTCCTCTCTGCACCACACTTTCTTCTCACACACAGCTGGGAGTCCCTTTTCCCCTCTACAGCTCAAAACCCCTCTGTGTTGGTCACCTGGCTGAGAAATGCAGGGAAGGAAGTTTTTTTCCTGTGCCATCATGGAAGGCTGTTACCTGCCCTGCAAGGACACAGTCCAACAAAAACTCACAGAGTATGCCTGAGTAAGCCCAGTCTGTCATGTTGGCTTACATCAAGGGACACCTTCCCCCAGGCAGCCCTCCAGGTCACCTTCTGCCATCTCCAGCTCAGGAATGAAAATGCAAAATGACAAACCCTTGCCTTGTGGTGTCTTCCCCAGAGCATTAACGTTTCCCTTAGAGTCACTTTTACCACGGACTCCATAAAAATTACAATACCCACAAAAGTTCAATATTTTTTTCCAGCTCAATGGCAGTCTTCTGGCAGCTACTTAGCAGATACAAAGCAACACAGTCCTGTCCTACAGTCCTGTAGGATAGAAAAGGTGCTGAAAATCCTGAAGTTGCTCTAGTTGCTCTAGAATGGAAGATCTAGACCACTGTAGTTTACAAGAGCTGGCTATAGATCAAAACACCATGAATATTTAGGGTCTGTAAAGAGCTAAAACTAATAGAACATTCAAATCAGGCAGGAAAAAAGTACCCAAAAGCAGAGAAGATGTAATTATGTTCTATAATTTCCTAAAGTACTTTCAGCGCCTACATCTCAGTGTATGACTTTTATTATTAATGACTTAAATGCATAAGTAACAAAGGACTGTGCTACCATTTGCAGTTCATAATTATGCCACATTTGCCTGCCAACACTGATTCACTAATACTAATTTTGTTTAACATACACTGTGTTGAGAACAGTGCAATAAATCTTGTGACATAAAGTAACAACCAGTCTAGCTTTGTCTGTATGATTTCTCTCATTTCACTCAGACTAATCTTTTTCATATTCTCTATACACTTTTAAAAGAATTAATAGCAATATACACGTTTGTATTGCATAAAATGTGAATTTTTGCGGAATTGTATTTGTTGAAAGGTCAGTACTGAAAACATCTCACTGCATATGGTGTATCAGCTGGGAATCAAAGGTCTAGAAAGTAGAAGATATATTACCAGTGGAGTAAGAACACAATCTAATTTGGCATTCTTTTCCAATACACTCTGCCATGGAAATATTTTACTTGTCTTTTAAGTGCCTTTCTCCATTTGACACAGATATCTTCTTTAATGTTATATTGGTACACTCCAATTGGTACCATTTGTTCTCTTAGCCCTTTAGCCAGATTCTTCAATGCTGCACATCTGAATAATTGGGCTAGATTTTATATTCATTTTCACAACAGTCCACCATATTATCACATTACAGGTCTTTGTAGCTAAAATCAATATTCAAAGTTACTTTTGTATTCTGCATGAAGTTTCTGTATTTCTATTCTGCAACTAGAGTGTGCATAGTTTGTATTATTCCAACTAGAGTGTGCATAGCTTGTATTATTCAAAGTTCCTGCAGCAACCCCATGAATATTATAGTATTATTCTAAAATTAACTTTTATGTGCATTTTGCTGCAAGGCAGATGAGCAGAGAATATAAATACAGTTATGTCCAGACTTAGTAACTTCTTCTGAACATGTATTGGAGACAGTCAAAATGTTATCTATTTGGGGAGTAATACAATAAATTTTTTTTAAAATTGTTTTACAAAGTACTTGGGTTAGAGAAACATTTAATGAATACTCTCAGTAAAGAATTAAAATTCAGTGCTTATTCATTGGCATTTCTTACTGACTTTGCTTTAGTTTTTCAGGAAATTGAGGACTAAGAATAATTCAGAATTTGTGAGCCACAACACTCATTATTCCAAATGTAATGGATATAGTAGTATTTGCTGTTCTTCTATCTAATGCAACTGATGTTGATCTGACCAGGATTATTTCTTATCTACAGAAGACAAGAGCACTCCTGGCCAGCTCTGTGGTTGTAAAACTTTACCCACCATTCTCCAAATATCACCAAAATATAAAACAATCTGCACAGAAGCATCATCCAGAGCTAGCAGGCAAAGCAGTTACAGGAGGTAACAACTCTCTCCATATCTTTGTTTCCTCTTTCCTTATCATCCTACCACAAATGTATGTATAAAGCAGGGCAACATGGACAAGTAGGATTTAATGACGCACAAAAAACCCAGAAGTGGAATGTGGCTGATATTTCATCTCCTGTTTATTTCCTCTAGTTCAAACCCAAGAAAGCAGTGCAGCAGCGTTCAGCTCTGGCTTTGTTCACAGTAATATCATAGGCACAAGTTTAATTTGAGTCATGCCAGTGCTCTCATCCTGGACTTGCTTGTTACCTGGGTGCAGGTGCTTTCCAGAATAATGTCTTTATGTCAGTTGTTAAGATTCATTTGCACAGATTTAATGGACCAACTCCAGAGCCCTTTCTCAGCAATGGGTCGCCTGACACATCTGCACATTATGGAGAGGACAATGCCCAGGCTTCTGACAGCCACACAGCCTGATCCTACCCACTCCACCTACATCAAGTTCCTCCTCATACAGGCAGCCTCTTCCAATAGAAGCAGCAGCAAAGGGAACTATGACAGTTCTGCTCTGCAGAACTGCTGGAAGAGGCAGCTACATGCAAAAGTTTCATCTCACTCTCCAAAATAAAGACCAAACAAGATCATATTACTTGGTCCAAACAGTATTTCTTCTTGTTAATGTATCTTTCTCTACTGTTCTGAGTACCTTATGTCTTTTATAAAATAAGAAACATACAGGAAAATGAGGGCTTGTCTCCTACCTGAAAGATCTGTGGACAACCAGCTTTTTGATCAAGGTGTATTATTTCCATGGCCTTTCAGAAAAGAGTGATTAAAAAAAAAAAACTGGTTATATAAGTGATCTCTCTGATGCCAAAAGTCCAGCCTTAAACCATCTCCTATCTCCCAGGAAGGAGCACCAATTGTCTGTTTATACTCAAGATACAGTGTTTGATCCATGTTGCAGAGGCACAACAGCATATTTAGATTGTATCACACAGCCGATATAACGCTCAACACAAAAGTATTTTGTACAGAAAACTCTGCCATCACTGCTTGCTATCCTTTACAAGATACCAGAGAAGTGCTCTGTGCTGGAGAAAACAGAGTATTATTTAGCTTATGTATCAAAGTGTATAAACCCAAATAAGGAATATTTGGAAGCTGACACATTCTACACCAATTTCCAGCCACACCAGGACACTGCCATGTAATGTGCTCTAGCTAGAATCTGCTTCTTTATATGCTCAGACTTTTTCAGCTACATAATTACATTCTTAATTCTTAGGGGAGGGAAAAATGTATTTGCAGTTATCCATTAAATAATTCTCCATTATTAAATGAGAAATTAGGAAGAAAGATTAGAGTCTTTATCCTTTACAAAACCAGAAGGGCCTTGACTGCATACATTGGTATTTGACTTTCAGTACAATATATCTGTAAGCACAGAGCTCCCACTAATGAAACACATGCCATTACCCAATCATGCTGCTCCCTTGATAGAATTTAGCACTACATGAACTACAAAATCTAAAATTTTCATAATGATGTTATTAACTGCCTATGCAGTGGAAAAGTTCTGAAACATATGTGGAAACTCTCCATGAAGTAAAGAAATTCAGAATAATATTTAAGCATTTTACCATAAACTCCTAAGTCCAACCAAATACGAATTCATAGTCTTTAGAGAATGGAAAAAGAAAAATCTAGTTTGGATACAAGGGAATTTCAGATTTCTTCAGTAAGCGAGAACCTGGAAAAAACTAAACTCTGCAGTGCCCAAGTTCCTGTCAGATGAACTCCTGAATATAATGCAAAGTTTAAAAAACAGCAGCTGGAGGATAATCCCTTCTAGGAAGGGGCACTATTTTCAGACATCAACAAACACAGACACAGCAAAGGTAACCCCTTCACTTCTTAGTCACTGACACAAACCTGGTACACAAAAGAGCCACAACAAAGCCATTCCTTGGGCAGCCATGGGGTAAACAGAGAAATTCTGCACTCTGCTCCTGGCAAATGAGTTACTGGAGACTGAAAACTGTGGCCATAACCTGAGTTCTTTCCCTTCTAGTGACAAGCTCCAGAAGGAAATAAATGCCTGTAACCAGTTTCTTGTTCAGCTGTCATGACTGGCCCTGGAGACCTTTCATTCAGTTCTCTGATACATGTTCACTGCCTAGGAATAGGTGGCTGCACTGTGCTGTAGGTGGATTTCCACTGCAAGGCTTGTCATCCTGCACTGCTCACAAAATAACAATGCTTTTCTCCCCTGATGACTGCTTCATTGCTTTGACTCTGATGATGAATGAGGAGTAAACATACCACAAAATTAATTCAACCCTATGGCAGATTATCGTTAGAAGCTGAAAATTACAAAAATAGACTCATTACAGCTTTAAGACTGATAGGTAAATCTCATTCACAAAAGGAAACTGTAATGACACTAACATAAATGTTAATGTGAAGTTCAAATGCAATTTTAAATATTTATCTTGCAAAGGTAAACAGCCACAGTGAATATCTGAAGAGTAAACACATATTAAATCAATTCAAGTGCTTGCAAACTAATCTATTCTCTAATGCATTTACTTAAAGGCAAAGAGTCGACATTGCCAAGAATCCAGACATTCATTGATGTCAACATACTTGAAGAGCACTTGAAAATGTGCTTGTGAGCAGCCATCTCAGCAGGTCAGCTCTCTGCTGACCTGGACTCTCTCACCTCAAATTCTCAGGACAGTTTTGTGCTCTTTAAAGTAGATATGGAACATTTTTCCAAATGGTGCACACAGGTGTCAAAAAAACCCAAAAGCCTCCTAACATCTCCGTGCTGTCTTTGAGGAGGAAGACAGCTCAAAAATCCAAAACATTGATCTACATGTGTATATCACTTCTATTTCATTGTCAAAATCCCAGATCATCACCCAATTGCAGCAGCAGATCTAAAACCCAGGAAACTCCCATGGGCTCACCCTCACACTGTGTGGAAATGTGGACTTTCCAATGGTTTTGAATGAGTTTATTTTGATGGTTGATGTCCTAACATCCCACAGCTTACAGCTTTGGAAACATGAATTTTTGCCTCAGCTTCTTCTGAACCATAGTACTGGCCTGCAGGTGTCAGAACAAAGGAGGTTGCATGAAGTGTGGTGGTCTTCTCTTTTAGTATTGCCAGCAAATGGAGGGAAGAACCACCACTGAAGAAGACAGTAAGTCCTTTTGAAACCTTCAGCCTTCTTGACAAATGTAAAGATATCCTTAAAATATAATACCAATTGCCAGGTACAGGGAAATGAGTCTTATGGGAAACAAACATCTCTTCATAAGGTAATGATTGTATTTCCATACAATAAAGCCAACAAGGTAAGCTTGCACCAAGATACACACAAAAAAACAAAACAGTTAGGAACTGCTCCCTCCACATTATACTTAACATAGTTTAGGTATCAGTAATTAAAATTACAGTAGAGAAAAGTGAAGTCTCAATAACTCTCTATTTTCAATGAATACTTGGTCTGGGCTTTTTAACACATGCACTTTTAAGGTTTCAGAATATCTCAGGACAGTAATTTCACACATTGGCAGAGAAGGACATTACCTACAAAACAGTAATTATGGATATTCAATGAAGAGCAGTCAGTCAGAGCTCTTTGTAGCTTGATGACAACATACCAACAAAGAGCTGGAAATAAGGATATTTAATTTTTTCTGTATAATGTAACTAATTATGCAAGAATTCACAGATTAAACAAGCTTTGTATAAACATAATGCCTTCATTTGTAGGAATTCCCTCAGTTTAGTTAAGCAATTGCTTTTTTAATTCTTGAGGTATCATTAAAATCTTCTAATTTGAATAGACACAGATGTGTACCATAATAACATTTCCAAATGTAACCCTTGATACTTCTGTAAATAAATGAAGGAAGAATTATATTTTTCTCATGTACTACTAATTACTTGATGTTGGTAGAAATAACAATTGCTAATGACAAAATTAAGGGTTTCAAGATGTGATTCTATTAGGTTTTTGTATACAGGAACATTTCTCAAGGTGATTTCAAATTGACATGGGGCATAATGCATTTTTAAAGGAAAATAATCTAAACCTCTAGTACATTATTTAAACTTGGTGACTCCTAGAAAACAGCAGGCAATTCCTTGGCTATAACACTAAATAATGGCTGGATATGGAGACCACTGGCAGTTTGAGCCAAAGAGGAAGGCAATTAATGGACCAATGTCAGATGTTCTTAGATTATGAAGATGCTTATTTTACAGGATGTTATTATGCTAATATGCTATAAAAGAGTTTACAAGTACCTGACTTTAATGTGTTTACCCCTGAAGACGATCTGAGATCTGCTTTCTAGGCAATGCTCATTAACTCTTACAAACTAAAAAAACAATTTCTATGGTATCATCTATTTCAGCTTTCAGGTAGTACCTGCAGTAAAGAGAGTGAGCAATCTACTAGAAGAGAGATCACCTACAAACAGAGAATACAGTAATATAAGATTGATTAAATAAAGTTAGGTAAAATTAAAACAGACATTTTCCCAAACACACACAAAAGAAATGAGGCTTATTTATCCAGGAACTGCAGAGTATTTCATAAGCATTGGGTTGAACATTAGGAACCAAAGTTCACACTTTATTCAGTGTGCCACTTTTCCCCCATTACTGCCAACATCTCCCAGCAGCTGCTCCATACCTGGGAGCCTCTAGCAATGCCATCTCCCTTTTTCCTCTCCAGCTGCTCTTCTTGAGTGTGAGGAAAGGAAAACAGACTAAGACAGATCAGCCCAGGTTGGCAGCCATCTCTGGAGAAAAACAATCCAAACCAAACCTCTTTGCATCTGTTTACCAGGTCCCTTGTGGCAATGAATCTCACTTGAAGACACCTGCCTGAAGACACATACTCCTCACACTGTGACAAGTCCTGGGCCTCCTTAGGCAGACATATGCTCCCCGTTCTTCTGCCACATTACTCTTAATTTAAGAGGTACAAGTCTCACCAGGCACTGAAACGTGGCACACACAGGCAGCAGGTAATGCTGGTTGAAGATGGTGTGTTTTATTTAGAAACCAGTCCAAGGGTGCCTCACAGCCTCACTGCTGCAGCAAGAGCTGAATCTGGAAGGCTGCACTTGGCAGTAGTGCGGGTCTTGATACAGCATTGTTAGGCACAATTTATGGCTATAATTTAAAAATTAAACTAAGACAAAGCACTGAACTGAAAAGAGCTGAATTAACATGCAGGAGGCCAAACTTCCTGCTGATATAATTTCTCCAACTTCAATGGAACCGGAACAGAAGCGAATCTGGCTCATTATTTCCTATTCTTCTGAAGACATACAGATGATACTATCTGTTATACTGTTATCACAGCATGGAAGGAGTTCTGCAATACTGACCACTAATGCAGAATGCTGGGGAAAAAATAAATGCTCTTTCTTGCTTCCAAACAATGAGCAGAGAGATTGAATCTGATCAAATAAGCCAATATTCAGTGCAAGCCCTTATACTGTACTCTGATAGCTGCCATACTCTGGCTAAAAATTAAGAAAGCCATGGATGCAGATTTTTGAACAAGCAAATTTAAAATGTTAAATACTGCTCTCAGGCTAAAGAAAGGAAATTTAGGACCTAGTCCAAATCCCACTGCAAATATGGGTGATCTCACTGCTAGGAGCAGAGGGGTTTTTTTCTTAACGTTCATACTTTACCCAGTTATGGAGTTATGACTCAAACATAATCCTACCTTTTTTGTTTCTAATTTCAAAACTGTAGCCTATTTTGCCTATCCTAGGGTTGGGATTTGCTCATTTTGGTCTTGGTATGCTGGTATTTGCAAAGCTCCACGCTGGAGGGATTAACTTGTAGCATTAGCTCATTATGCACAGACTTCCAGGCTGCCCATAGGCTCCCTACACCTTCCCTACAAACTAGGAGTCAAACTAGTAAAAAAACATTTCCTATGGAGATATATGAAAGCCTTTTCCTCTGTGCTTTTATCTACAGGCATTTTTATTTTATTTTTTACATATGAAAACATTGCCACATAGCAATAACCTAGGCACAAACACTCAGCTAGGCTTGGTGTCCTTCCAGCACTTAGACCTTTTCAGCAATAGCGACCCAAGAGATTTCATTAGTCTCATTCTACTCTAGTCAAACATTTCCACTGAGGAACAGCAACTAATTAAGCACATCAAGATTAATGAAAAATATAAGCAGCAAAGATACTGCAGTTGTTAAATCTAAAATACCTCCTGAGCCAGTACTTTAAAAAATTATATATCAAATTTCATTACAGTCTCATTTGAAGAAATGGTAGGAATTAATATTAACAGCAAATCTTCATTTCTTAGCTAGTCACTAGCAGTTACAAGGCTGGATTCCAGCAGTGGGATAGGATACCTTCTTTTATTTCTATGAAAAATTAAACAGAGTTGCATTCTGGACCAGAAAGATAAGATGTCTCAAAAAATTCCCTGAGAAAACAGTCACTGTTAGAAGATCCCTGTGGGTCAGATTTCACAGGTAGGCCATGTTCTGCCATCTGCTAATGCTATCTCAGAGTATTATCAACTAAGACAGCAGTTGCCTGGTGAGATACTGGACAGGTCTACAGCTGCTTTGGAAGAATAAGCCAGGACACATCAATTTGGTAACCTCACTGTAATGAAATGATAGATGGCCAGCTGGTGGGAAAGGCCACGGATTCCTGGACCCATGCAGTATTACCTTCTGAATCAAATCTGACACCAAGACAGGGACATCTCTCCTCAGGTGGAACAAGCCTTCAAGGAAGCCAAGGCTCTTGAAAGAAAAATATAAACTTAAGCTCAGGATATAAACTTGAGCTGAGAAGAAAAGCTTTGTGTTTAAGGAGCCAAATATGTCCTGAAATTGTTCTTCCTGTAGTTTTTTGACAGCTGAAGCAACAACCCTTTTTTTGCTAAAACTGGCTCAGAAGAGGAAAGATTTGCTTATGATAAAATGCACCACTGTCCAATGAGTAACAGCATTTACATAAATAAGTTGCAATAGCTATTATACTCCTGTCTTGGACATAAATTCTATGTATATTTCCATGTGTATTCATTCACAGATTTAAAACATTTTTGCCATGGCCAAGGTGCTACAGAGTTTTGCACTTCACAATCCATCTTTTCATCAGCTTCCTAATTTCCCCATGCTGCATTTTTGATGGAAAACTGAAGGCCAGCCATATGTAAATATTCTTTTAATTTGCAGCCTTCAGATTCCAACTTCCTTGAACCTAAAAGAAATTTGGCATTGAATTCTGAATCAGGCCATGGCTTTGCCATCAGATCCAAGATGCAACCCTAGATTCCAGCATATTTTGCTTGAGCTTTTACCAGCATTGGGCTTCTAGTATGGCTGATTGCACACCAGCAACAATTCTCTGCTACTCACTGTCCCCACCAGATGTATCAATATCCCAATGAATTAAGCAGCAATCATTTTTCTCACACCTTTGGAATATGCTACACTCAATATATGAACAGCTTGCTTCCTTGTTTCATATCTCAGCCCAAATACACTCACATTAAAACCCCTATTTGCTCATCATTAGAGGGGGCAGTGTCTGACCCTAATTCTCCTGGGATACAGATGGCTGCCTTGGCAGATGTAGCCACACAGAAGTGCCACAGACTCTGCTTTCATAGAATGTTCAAGGTTGCTGCTCAGATATTTATTGTAGCAAACCCATAAAACTGCCCATGATGTTTCTGGCTAAGTGGGTAAGGAAAAAGAATGCTTCCTGCATGAGCTAAAAATGAAAAGGGCTAATTAAATCAACTCTGAAATAATACTGAAATGACACAGGAAAGGTTCCTCTCTCTCACGCAAATGCATAAAGTTCAGCCTGGTCTGACCCAATTACTGCAGCCCAAGATGACAAAAGCAATGACCCAGTGGAAGAAGAAATCTCTCTGGGCACTTGCTGGCATGTGGTTCTGCACAATGGGAAAATGCTGACATGCTGTAGGCTCATCAGGACATCTGTGGGGTAGGTGCCACAAACCCACGAGTCACATCCTATTCAAGGCTCTGAAACCTGCTTTTTGTTAGCAGTTCTTAGTTTCCTTTGGGAGCTGATGACCAGGTAATGCTGAGAGTGGATCTGCATGATGGGCTTCTGGAATAAGAAATCACTGCTCAAAACTGGCCTGAAAGAAGAGAATGGCCAAATACTTCCCTTTTTTTTTCCCAGATAGAAAGACAGACTCCTAAAGCCATTCATGCACAGCCATGGGGAACATTGAGCTGATGTGGTGTTCATGAAACAGTTCTGCAGGCTTCAGCTGAGCTTTTCCTCTATTCAGAAGAATGACGGCAAAAATAGCAGTTTATCTATTTTGGAACATATTTTTCTCTGCACACACTTGTCCCTTCAGCAAATTTTATATAGCTTCTTCTCATCTCCTTCTAACAGCATAAAGGAGCATGAATTGTTACTGCCCAAATTCTAATCTCTCAGTTTCCTTCTGATGAACCAGCAGTACAAGAGAATCACCTGGCATCCCAGAACTCCAACTGGCCTTGTCATTCTGGACTCTAGAGGACTAACAACACTTACATTTGCTGCTGCCAAAACCAGGACAGAGTAGATATGAACCAAACGAAAGGCTGTTAATCTTCAACAACTATTTTCCAGACTAAAAAATCAATTATACAGGTGTTATGCCTGTGGTGCAGAGATGTATTATTTCAGGCAATATGACTTGTTCAGAAAGATTTTCTTGTCTCCCACCAAAGTAGGAGGAAAAAAAGGAAAAAAAAGCAAAACAACAACACACATAGAAAAAGAAAACTCAAACCACCTTTCACTAATTTTTCAGCTGCATGAGAACTACACTGTATTTTTTATCTGTAGCTTTTTCAGATTTAGCCTTTCTGCCCACATTGATATAAACATGCTGCTTAGTGATGCTGTTGTTTGCATACAGTCTTATGTTACTTTCTTAGGGAGGAGAAAAATTACCAACAAATGTGCACTCTAGCAGACGGTGTATGCCATGTGCTCGTTAGCAAGGTATCTTTATAATAGCAAAGCAGTTAAATATTGATCATGAAGCTGAGCAAGGGCACAAATGCTTTATCTAAATTACCTTGAGGTTTGAGGAGGTTGCTGAAGATAAAGTAGTCTACAGGGCTAACAAGAAATCAGCCCCCACACACATCTGCTGTGGAACTGTCAGCAAAACTGTTCCAAGACAGATTGCATTCTACGGCCCAGGACTCACACACTCTGTAACTGCTCTGTCAAATATCACCAAGGAATGCTGCCAGTGGCCCCCTGTTTACAGGGGGAAGGGGCAGTATCCACCTTAGCCTGCTGAGTTCTGTAGGATAGCTAGAAAGAGCAAGGAGTGGACATGGGATCCTGAAGTAATGTCACAGCAGGAATTCAGCTTTGAGCATTATGAGGGAAAATGAAGTGCTGTGCAGAGAGATTCCTTCTGGTCCTAGTTGTGTCTCAAGGATAGTGCATGAGCCCAGTGGGCATCCATACCAAGAGACTTCCAGACACCAGATAAAACATTGCAATATCTCCATTCAGTAGAACACTTAAAAACTAAATCAATTGATTACATTTTCCCCCAATCTGACCTTTTCCTACCCATATCCATGCATTTTCCCCACATACACAATAGGGCCAGGCCAGCCAGAAAGGGAGAGCAGACATAAAGAGGTCTGAGGAGGTTTCACCTACAACAGCCAGAAGTATCTCACTTCTAATCCATGCAATCAGCACCAAGTTTACACACCAGCATGATTTTCAGATGTGAGATTTTAAAAAGAGGGACCAAGAGACCATGTTTGTTTTCAACAGGCACACTGAGCCAGGCTGAAAGACCAGAATTCTCTCTGTGCTGTCCCTAGAGGAGATGAGCACTGGACTGGACTGGTCTCTGCTCTGCTCCAGCCCCACAGCTCTCATGAAAAGTGGGGAAAGCAGAAAACTCCAGTTACCATGACATCTCAGACAGCAGCTCTCCAAGTCTTACACTAATGAGTCTGGATTTTGCTGTTTACATGCCTAGTTTAAAAGTATAATGATTTCAGAGTCGGCAGGATTACATCAGAGTAAGAGAAAGCATTTTGCCTCGAGGCTTTCTTTAGAAATTAGACATATCACTTTCAAACATGCCCAATAGCATTTTAGTGTACGTTTGAGATGTTTCAGCTCTGGTATGGCATCTCAAAAGCACAGGAAGAAGAAAATGCAGGTCTTCAACATCTAGACTCAATGAGGAGAGGGGGAGGTTGGTGTCCCCAAGGAAACAGTTCAGGGCTTATGTATGGAATCACTTTGTAATTCAGATTTCTAATAAGACTCTCACAAAAAAGGGTCTGAAATCTCCATGCCTTTTGACTGATAAAGCAGGAGTACCCCTGGGCAGAATGAGGACAGCAGCAAGCATGCTTTAAATTAAAGGGAAAGCAAGATGAGCAAGATGTGACCCAAATATCTGTGTGCCAGTGTACAGGCAGCATTTCTTGTCCAAGCCTCAGGGAATTCACAAGGCACTGCTCAAGCACTGCTGCTCCAGCATTATATAGACTCCCAGAACAAGTGTTCACAGTCACATTCTCATGTATTTTTTGCTCAGTACTTCTCATTGTAGCACTGAGCCAGACAGACAAAATGGACCAAGTAGAAGAAACTAAAATTGCAGTTACAGTTGATGGTGCTTAAGTGTCTAATTGTCACCATTATGGGGCTTCAACTTTTTAAAAATAAGTCTCCCATAATTATTTCAGTATTTGGCCTAATTCCAGTTGAGGATTTGATGGGAGTCATTTTGACAAGATATAGGATATTGTCCCAATGGAGTCTCATTTGGATAGGGGCCACCTGCAATTACCAACGAGCAGAGCTGTGCAAGATTAAAAGCACAGGCAGTATAATTTCTACCTTGTGTCCCAGGCTCTGTGGATTTGTTACTCATACAGCCTGTCCATCTGGGGAGCAAACAGCATGTACTCCTTGATGAGAAACTCTGGCCAACCGACCAGCTGTGAAAAAAATAGATTACTCTTGTCATTTTTTTTCTCCTAGGTAATTTGCTGGGAGTAAAAATATAATTTCTTTGAAGGTTTGCAGTTAAAAGAAGATCCAAGGGATGGGTCTTATTTATATTTAAAGTCCAGCACACTTTTATTTGCTAAATGAATTTTTGAAGATATAATGCTGATTAAACAGTTTTCCCTGTCATCTGGAACAGTGGAAAAGTGAATTTCTATTATTCAGAGTACACAAAAACAAATTACTGTTAAAGGGAAAAGTTCCTTTTAAAACCACTATAACACTGTCTGAGAGAAAGAAGATGTTTTTTTATAATTTTCTTAATATCTTTTTAATAATCATATGGTCCTGCTGCACCCAGGAAACTGAACAGACAGCTTTTGTCTCATCCAAAAGGGTTTTGTGCAAAATTCCATGGTCATTCTGAAACTGTAAGTTAAGAATATGTCAGTGACCTAGAACTGCTCTTAACAGGCAAATTGCAAGTGACAGACTAAATGCATTACAATATGAAAATTATTCTTTTTAGCTTTAATTCCACTGTAGCCACAGCAGCTCACCCACCATGCTTGCTAACAGATTCACTGCTTGAGTTAAAGAGGAAGAGGGTTTTGCTATAGATTCTACCATTTTCTCCAGAAAACATCACAAGAGGGTGCCAGAAACCTCACTTTTCTGACAATAGAGAATGAGAAACCAAGAAGGTTCAGATATTACTTTGGCTTTTAGATGTATTCAACCAATTTCTGCTCTGTACTTCATAGACCTCATATCTGATGAGCCAAGACTACTTAAATATGTATGTAAGACTGCTTTTAAAATCTCAACATATCTTCCCAACTACCAACTCATTTTAGGAAGTTATTGGTGATTAGCACAACAGCAGGACTTACTATTCAGCACCTGTCCTAAACTACACCAAGCAGTTGTAGATTTAGGTATATCAGTGCAGCAATCACCCTTTCAGGGACAGTAATTCTGTGGGAGTAAATCATGTAAACTTGAAAGCAGTGAACACAGTATGGGCCCAAACTGCATCATGAGAAGTGAAATGCTTTATATCATCCTGTCTTTTCCCACCACATGCTACAGTTCTAAAATTAAAAAGTAAATACTATTACTTTTTTTAATACCTAAAGGAATATAAAAATCACAGAAAAGTAGTCTAAAATAGAGAAAATACTATTCTCCTTTATGATCCCCCATTATCTCTGTTCCACATGATAGAAATACCTTTCCATGCCTACTGCACTTTCAATATTAGGCAATGGAAAGAGATGGATCTCAGTAATTACGAAGAGAGGAAGTCACAACAGGGGAATCAGTGCTTGCTGTGTCTAATGCAGCAATTGCTAACCTGACCTGACTGGCAGAGGTCATGCACAAGGTACAACTCCAGTGTTGTCTGATGGCTCTGACTTTACCCACCAAACTCCCCCAGAACAGCAAGAGTTGGTGAGAGCAGCATCTTCAATGTTAAAAGGAGAGAGAGGAACAGATGTGTTCCCCCAATTGCAAAAATTCTCTGCTAACAGCTGAGTTGTGGAAAGAAGATGATGGCAGGGAATCTGCACTACAAGCAGCTGTACAGACTTCCTCTATGATGACAAAGACAGAATGTCTCCATGAGCAGCACTTGTCCAGCACTTGCAGCACTAACACCAAGACAGGTGCTTCAGCAGAGATGACCTCAAGAAATGAAACTGCTCCTCATTCTTGTGTTGAAAATTTGATCCAAGGAAATAAGAAAAACATGCCAGAAAGCAAAATATCCTTTCTTGCCTTTATCATTTGTATATTCCAATTTATCATAAAGGAAAACAATGACTACATTCTCAGTGGGCTGTGAGTGCAGAGTGAGCCAGATGGACCAGCTCATCTTGTAAGACTCAAGCAGTCTTGATTTAAGTAAACTTAAAGTAGACATAACAATGAAAAACACCTACCAAGGACACTTACTAGAAATCAGTGGCAAAAATTCTACTATTTTCACACACTTTTCACCCTAAACTTATTGCATTATTCTACTTGAAAGTACGAAAGCATGCACAAAACCAGCATGGATGTGCCCAAAGATACACATTGAAATAGTCAAATTCAATATTAGGCCTTTCTTTCATACATATTAATAAGCAGTCAATCCAATGAAAGTCATTCAAAATAAATGTTTACAATATTTTTATTTTTAAAATTTAAAAATATATATTTATTTTTATAACCTGAAGCACCAAAACTCACAAGTTTTGTCATTAATTAATTAATGATAATTAATTTATAAATATATTCCACACTACACACAGACAAATAAATATTTGAAATACATCTGCATAGACAACATATATGTATTTTCAACACAATATTTCAGGTGTATTGTAATCAATGACTTATCATAAATAGAAGACAGACAATTTTCCACTCATGATGCAGACAGCTGTGGTGAACATTATAGACTACTGACTCAGTGCACATTTGTTTTGTTTTGACTGCACTGAAATTTGTCTTGTAGTGAATATTCCCACTGCAAAGAGTGTCTGACACTGAATTAGGAGTGATCCAAGTCTGAAAAATTAGTCTTTATCAGATCTGTGCACAGAACTAAGCTTCACATCACGAAGGCAACACGATTCAACTGCGCAAGGCTGTGTTTTAAGCAAAATGGACAGAAGGCAACATGCCCAAAACCTACAGTGTTCTGCTGCTACATGAAAGGCAAAGATATTTAGCCAAATATTCTGCTGGCACATGCCCCTGGACTTGGAGTCAAAGCAGTCGTAGTAGTGCAGAATCTGCTAACAATTATCCATATTCTCACACAGAAATGCATTGACATGAATCCACTCACACACAAGCTTATTCCTCATGCAGCTTCCAGATTACTCATCTTGTGGGTACAAAAAGATACATGCTCGTATTTTATACAGTACATTTGAAGTCTGAGCTACAAGAAGATTTCTGCATGTAAACGTAGGGGTACATTTCCTCTGAGTGGAGAGGTATGTCAGGAGAATATGATTTCACAGCCAGATCTGCAGCAACCACCCCCGAGATAACCTCAGAGGCAGTTTCACAGCCAGCTGCTCAGAGTTCACAAAGAATTCAGGCAGTAAGCCAGAGCCAAGCCCAGATGCTGCTGTTGGGAACTTTCCAAAGCTTTACATCTGGATCCTGCTTCTGCCAAATGCCCCATCTGCCTGCAAGGTGATAAATTCCACCTCTTGGAGGACAAGAAGCAAGAGAACACAGCAGGGAAAGAGAGCACCAACAGCCTCAAATCAATACAAGGGATAGTTCACATTTGGTTGGAATTTAATAAAGTATTTTCTCAATTTTCTCCTGCACTACATTCCTACATCAGCTTTCCACAAAAGACCTAAAGTACTGTTTTCCATTGTTTCCAGCTACTGGAACACTTCATATCCAGGAAATCTAAAGCAACAGGGCATATACCAAATGTGCAAGGGCAATACAAATGGTTTGGGAGGGAAGGGGGGGTTTCTTCCCCAAGATACCAAGAGACTGCTCAGATAAGTCTAAAGAGTACAAGGATTTCAAACACTCCAAACACAGAAACATCAATATGAGTCTGCCCAGAGGCAGGACTGTCCTTGAGAAGGTTGTATGTTTTAAAAAGACTGATCAGGAAATACAATTAGTACTGTGTGAGTTAAAAATTTATCCCTTTATGCTCATGAACAGCAGGGAGGAAGAGAAAATTTCACAGGAACAAAATACGCTTAAACTAGTGGGGCAACATATCTTATTTTTGAAACCAAGGATAGTATCAGAGCAGTCAAAAAAGAGGAACTCAGTTCAAGAAAAGTCACAAAGGATATTCTGTATCCAGAATTGTAAAGCCAAGAGAGATGAAAAAAAAAAATACAACAAACACTGTGGAAGCAGTTTTATGTGCTTTAGGGTTTCTGTTGCACCCCTTTTTGGTACTTTCTCTTTCAAAACCAGCAGTAGCTCGAATCCCTCTGAATATCACAGAGCTGTGAGCTGTTCTTTCACACTGAACTGCAGAAAGCTCAGCTTGGGGTGGGACCCTCAGTAAAAAGAACTTCTCTGAAAAAAAAATCCATAGCATTATATAGTTCAAAGCCTTTGTAACATCACTATTCTTAGCAGCACTGGCTTGTACACGGCCCTAGAAAACTGCAATTTTTCAATTGGGCTAAGCATTTGAGGAAAGCTTATATCACATACACACTTAGAACTAAGAACCAAACTAGAAAACTACAGAGCTATAGCACAGGCAAAGATCCTAAACTCAGTGATAAGGCTATGAACAGAAGACTATTCAGACAGACTGCATATCCTGGTCCAAGAAGACTTTTAAAGGGGAGGTCATGTTCAGCAAAACTTTTGTGAGCACAACTATGAAAAGCTGTTGGGACTCGAGCTAGAAAAACAAGGCACTGGAAACAAAAGGTCAAGGAATGCTTTTTAGACCATACTGTGCAACACTAGTATATAAAGATTAATAAGTATAACAATGATGGCACAATTCATACACAGGAAACAAGCTCAGTGCTACACCTAAGTTCAGTGATTAGCAATAGATGGGTTCAACATAGAAAGAGGAAGAAGTGAATTGTGTAGCAACCTGGTTTTGTACAGGATCCAATTAATAAATATCCAACAGCACTGTGGAGGAAGCAACTGAGCTTACTTCCTGCCTGTACATTCATAGTTGGCCAAAGCCTTTATCAATACTGCAAGAACAACAGAAAAAAAATTCTACATTTTAAAGACAAAAAGGTAATTTGCAAGCCAATGACACATAATGTTATTTTAACATTAAATATGACAGAACATAATGCTGCTTAGAGGACTATCAAACTGGTAACCTTGTACAAGGTACCAAGTAAACAGAATTAATATCACTCCCCGCTTACAAAATAAAAAGTACATGAAGCAGTGGGTTTGACATTTCAAGAAGATAAAAACCTAATGGCAAACATGCTAAAGAATCCACAGGGAAAGCAGTCCAGAGAACAAAGACAAACAAAAACTGGAAACCAAACAGTAAGGGTCTGGCTGTGAGAAGCCATGGAAACAACCAAGGTTGACAATAAGCAACTGAAACACCTCAGGTGGTCTTGCAAAAGAGAGATAAAAAGGGTTCTAAAGACAAGAGCTAGAACATACAAGATACAGGTATGCATACACATACACATGTGTATACTGACATATATAAACAGACAAAGGGGTGAGCATTTCCTGGAACTGAAGCAGAGGTGTGAGATCACAGAGGCTGTGGCTGAGGATAGCGAAGGGAAGCAAGAACAGAACTGGACTTTCAGCACCAAATTGTGACTTTTACCAAATTGTACCTTTTTACTATTTAGTACAGATACATTCCCTCAAATCCTTTTGGTTTGGGGAACTAATATAGGCAATTTGGGATCCTTTTAGGTCTAGAATGACCTGCACTATTTTCCATTGTTGAAAGCCAAAGATTTATGTACATTAGTGAAAAGTCAGAATCTTTCATGAGAAGGCAAGAACACAGCACCTTATCAAAAGAGCAGAGCCTCTTACTGGCAGGAGTGGAACACATTTCTGCAAATGACTGGGCACATTTTGATTTAACAGAAGAGCAATGCTGCATTTCTGTCTATCAGCCAGTGTAAGATTAATGCCTTCTGATGTGAGACTACTGCACACCAGAGAGAACTGACTGACAGAAGCATTAACTAATGTTTGTAACATGATGGTTTTACAATCACTACCCTCATATATTTTTAACTAAGGGCTCCTATAAAGCAGGAGGTGACACCACATCACTTTAATAAATCTCTAAAAGCTAAATTCAAAATCTAGCTGTGCATAGAGATACACATATATATACACATATATGTGCATGTGCACATATATGTCCACTCCATGATATTTCATTTAAGATAAGTGCATATAATTACTGGTACAAAATTGCACAAGCTGAGAAGAATTGTCCTTCTTTAAAGGAAAAAACCCAGCATTGTTGTATTAAGGGTTTTCTAAATTTTGGGGAGAACAAATTTGGTCCTAAAGGCCCTTTGAGAACTCTCTTTTATTTATGTAATTTTCTATCAGGTCACATTAAGATGGCACAAAAATCCTACCTCATTGCCAACCAAGTAGCCAAGTGGATCTACAGCAAACCTAAATATGACTTACAAGGGGAAAGTCCAAGTTCCAGCTTTGACTTGTCCTCTACTGCAAGATTGATATTGAGCAATTTCAAGCTTAGAGGTGCAAGAAAAAATGCTTGTAGACTCAGGCTCCATTCTAAGAAAACACTAAACAAAGAACAAAATTAGTAGTCTGAAGCCTGTGGTGAACTCTACTGAACTGGAGACTTCTCATTTATCTGTTGCTGATTTGGGAAATTTAAGACATGTCCCCAGCTTCAGTAGTACTAAAATCAAAACTATTTCTACTTTTCCTCATCACTAATGCAGATTAATTAATTAAGAACTGAGCAAAGACCATCAATCAAGCTTCCAAGTAATCAATAATAAAGTCCTATAGGTTCAGACTGGCCCTTCTCTATTTTCACTGGGAAACAATTAGGAGGTTGAGTGTTGTTAGAGTATTCTGGACCAATTCCAATAGAGATGCAATGAATGGAATTTAACTGATTTCATTAACACCTGCATATTGAAAGACAGACAGAACAGGCTTGGTGAGAAACCAACAAGAAATGTGAAATGTGATCCCAATCTGAATCTTCTCTTCAAACTTCTCTCCAGAAAAAGACAACCCAGCTCTATTGACTAACTCTCTGTGTTTCAGCCAGATATTTTTTTAGGTTAATTTCTCATTCCCATCCAGTTGTTATCTTATTTTGCTTGCACATGAATAACAAAGTAGGGTTAAAAAAATAAAAATAAAGAAGAATCATTTGACAGCAATGCATTCATTCTTCTTTAACTCAAAACACTGACAACTCCAGCAACTACCTCATATCTCCAGGTTCCAGCAGACTACTGGAAGGATTGATAACCAGCCTGCAAATAATTTCCATGTCTGTGAGCACATTAAATACAGGTTGTTTCTCTTCTGTGCTAAAGAATCTCTGTATCATCATCCTGGTTCTCCTTAAGAATTTTCTACTGCTGCTTTTATGTTTTCACTTAGCTTGGAGAGAAAAAATTAATAGATCTCTGTTAATCTTTTCTTGACAGGTACAGTTTAGAAGTGACAATAGAGCAGGTAACAAGTTTGACCTTGTGGGAGTGGAGGGGGCCTCATGGTACCCTGCTCTCATGCTCTTTCTTTCTTTGGGACCCTGCAAGCAATGGACAGAGGCTTATGAGGAGATTAAAAGATTCCTTTTCAGTTGCTGTTGAAATTAACTGATCAGACTGCCATCTGTAGGGTCCTGCTCTTCCTTTTCTTGTATTCTCCCTGCTGTGGGAATGAAACTGGAAAGAGAACAAAAGTGTCACTCAATTCAACTGAAAGGAGTTCTCTGAAATGGCAAGCTGTTAATGTACATACTAAGGATTATCTCCCATTGTGCTTGTCAACCAGTTTGCCTATCATTTAAGCTAACATTATCTGTTTGCTTTATCTTAAAAGTCCATGAGCTGCCATGAGAAGTCGGGAAAAAAAATCTTAAACACTTCTTCAGATAATTGATGACATGTTAAGCTTGGGTTAATAAAGGCTAAGTATCAATTCCTGTCCATTTCATCAAGGTAGGGATATTTTGGAAAAGAGCTCTACAGACTTCACACAAAATCCAGCTACAAAAGGAGAGCTAAGGAAGTCTCCAGAAGTCTGCATCAGGAATACTTACAATGGAGAGCAATGCCTGAGATGCTACAGCAGTAGAAGATAAACCTAAGGACAACATTCCCAAATAACTCATTTTGATAGGTAGGATCAAAACCCAAGTGATATCTCCACTGGAGAACAGAGTTATATGAGAGGGACATACTAGTTTCCAGTATGAAAAAGAAGCAGAAAAACATAACAAGTGAAGACTGTCAATGTTCTGTATGAGGGTCATCATTTATAGGTGAAACTCCTAAAAGAGATCTGACCTTGTGTTAGGATATGCAGACAAAACACATTATCAGCTTTCATGCTTAACTCTTTTCAATGAGAGACTTGGTTAAGTCAGTAGTGACTCCAGAATATTCTTATAATGGAGAAGTAGCTTCAGGGTGGAATAAGTATGATTTTCTACAGGAATTGGACAGGGGCAAGAAGGAACAAAAGCTAAAAACAGCTGATGAGCTAAATCTCCATGAAAAAATTATTATTACCATTTTTAATTCTTCTTTAAATCTCAAGATCATAATTAGAAATTAATGCTTGCCATGCAAAGGTGTAACACAGCATAAATTTGGTGAAGACTATGGTTAGATCAATATTCCTTTAGATTGTAAAAAGGTGTCATGACCTAAAAAGCTCTAAAATACTTGCTGTCAATAAAGCAGAGTACATTTGCAAACTCTTAGGTTACATTATCTAGTACCTGATGCAAAAATGTTTATAAGAGCACTCCAGAATGTTTGGGAATTTCTGCTATCTTTATGTTAAATTTGGCAGTTATTTAAACACTTGCATGCACATTGCTTGTACAAGCAGCTTTCAAGCTGAGGGAAATTTAGGACACTGAAAATTCTTTGTGTTTCCTATTCATATGTGTATACACAGAATTACCTGGAAACCAGATGCTTTGAAAATGCTGGGACTCCTTTGTAGCTAAGGCAGAATTTTTCTAGTAAGAGTTTCTAGCTGTTTAGAGAACACTTTATTCTAAATTATCTCTTCTTTCTTTCATCAAGATCATTAATTGCATGTGTATTTGTAGTGCTATCTGAGACAGGTGTCACATATCTTTGCCCAGCTCATTTGATTAATTGCCTGCAAAGCCTGCCTCTGGCTAAGGGGCATGCCACCTTTTACTACAATCCCTGCCAGTCACCAGCAATTTATTTGTCACATGTACATACACAGACCTAGCTAAGAACACTAAGAACTCATGTTACCATGCCCATCTCATTCAATTAATTGCTTCAGTGGCAAGCCCCTGGCCAGGACAAATTTGAGTAACTGTAGTGTTAAATCACCCATACAAACATTTTCCACATATATACTAAATCCATTTACTGGATTACCACTCACCCATTTTCTGTCACCATATACCCCAGTTCTTGCCATTCATTTGAAGGTTAAATATCACATTCACAATCCCAGCTCCAGCTGTTGATCTGGACTCATCTGCCCTTTGCCCCATGTTCTAGAGTTAGAATACACTAGGTGAGATGTTGTTTCTCACAGATCCAAATACATATTATTAGCTAGAAAGTGTCAGCATTCAGAAGGCAGATGGTGTAAAATTCATATAACATCACATTTGTCTTTTGTGGAATTTACTTGTATCCCTTGTTGTTTCACAATGCCCAGAGAGATGCAGTTTATACCAGGTATGCAATGACCAGGAACTTACATACCCTGAGGAGGACACAGCAGTCAGAATGGGGAGTTCCAGAATTCCCAGCTCAATAAACAGCACGTCATGCAGGCCAACAAGAGTATTAGATCAAGGTACACACATCCACAGACTTTGATGGAGAAGATTCACTTTATAACTACAGTTGTGACTGATGCCTATGCAGTGTGAATCAGGCATGAGGAAAAGGAGGGAATACACTGCTGCACGTTCCTAAACCCAGAAAACACCAGATGAGATCCCTTCAGCAGAGCCCAAACTTCACAAAATCAATGGGGGAATATGCAACTATCATTACTTACACCAGGACTCCATCTTAGTCTGGCACTCATAGCTGATTTCACAAAGTCAGAATTACAACAAGTACAACAAGGTACACATCACTTCTAATTTCTTCATAATAATGATTAATCACTAAACTCTCCCTCCCTCAAAAGTTACCCAGTAATGAAAAAGCATCATGAAAAAAGGATTATAAATGTCTGATAAACAACACAGCCTGACTTCTAGTCATTTTGTCATGGTTTAACTCCAGCCAGCAGCCAAACACCATGCAACCACTCACTCCCCCAACAGTAGGACAGGGAGAGAACTGGAAGGGTAAAAGCCAGAAATCTCATGGGTTGAGATAAAGACAGTTTAACAGGGAGAGCAAAAGCCATGCACACAAGCAAAGCAAAACAAGGACTGAATTCACTGCTTCCCATGGGCAGGAAGTTTATCCATCTCCAGGAGAGCAGGGCCCCACCACCTTTAACAGTGGCTTGGGAAGACAAACACCATCACTCCAAATGTCCCCCTCTTCCTCATTCTTGCCCCCACTGTATATATTGAGCAGGATGTCATGTGGTCTGGAATATCCCTTTGGCCAGCTGGGGTCACCTGTCCTGGCTGTGTCTCCTCCCAACCTCCCATACACCCCAAACTCCTTGCCAGCATGGCAGTATGGAAAGCAGAAAAGGCCTTGGCTCTCTGTAAGCCCTGCTCAGCAGTAACAAAAGCACCTCTGTTATCACCATCACTGTGTTCAGCACAAATCCAAAATATAGCCCCACACTCACTGGGAAGAAAATGAACCCTACCCCAGCCAACACCAGCATAATATTATTTAACTTCAAACTCCACAATAAAAGCAAAGTATTAGAGCAAGTAATTAATGGGTTAGAAAGTAGAAATTCAGAAAAGAAACAATACTGGAAATATCTTGCTGGTCTAGCATGGGTGAGTTGGCTCTGACAAACAGACACCTGCTGCTGATGAACCCTTCATATGTGACAGTCATACTCTGCATCTGATCAGTCATGAAAGTACAAATTCTACCCTCAGACTGAATCAGAAAGAAGCTACATGACAAGCAGTTATTCTCCAGGTTCACAAAATTACACAAAAGGTCACACCCACCCTGGCCATTCTTCATTTAAGTGTCACCCACACAGCCATGTATTCACAGGAGATTTATGCACCAGTTAAACAACTGCTGTTCATTCTGGATGCAGGACCATGCTCAGACTAACTACTGCAGTATAGCTGTATGCATTGGGAATGATACTATGATTTCTCTGGATATTGTCCACATTTATGGAGCCTTATTTATTGATCTAGCAAAGGCTTCTGATACAGTTGACCGCACATTTTTGTTATAGCAATTTAAGTGTGACACAGATTTTACTGTAGCTTGGTTTAGCAGCAATATAATTGGTCACTGGGTATTATGGGGACCCTGGCATTGCAACAGCTCTGCTGTGTCTGTGCAACAAAGGAAGGACATTCCATTCCCCCACACTGTTGGCCTAACACCTTCTCCAAGTATGGCATATTCACTCTCCACAACCTACATGAGTCCACTGAAAAGTCTGGGACTGACAAACAGTTATCGTCTTCAATGGAACCTGTCCACATCTGGCAGCCTGGACAGATGAAGAGACAATTTTAAATACCCTCTCTGCTCCTTAGAAAAGCAACATCAGAACTCAGAAGCTTCTAATATCATCTTCCAGGCTTTCCCCAAATTCTGCAATTTAGTATTCAGTATTGCTTTGTCTAACTCTCATCCTAGCAGATGTCTAATTCTTAGGCTTGCAGAAGGATGTGTAAAATCCCTTACAAGCTGCAGTAAGTGATTTCACTTCAGCTGACAGCAGTTTATGTTAATATGTATGTTGTTTTCAAAAAAGTACAAATAGAAAGATAAATAGTTAATTCTGTGAAAAGAAGTACGTCCTGCTTTTTTTACTGTGTTTCTCCTCTACCTCCCAAAGCACAGAAATACATAGGAGAATCTCAGCTACAGGAAGTCTGCCTGGTGTGACATGAGTTTGTAGGTAACAGGACAGTTCTGGTCTCAGAAGTCTGGCAGGATGAAGGCTGATGGGAGAAGCCATGGCAGGACCAGCACAACTCCAGCATCCAGGGAAGCCATAAAGTCATCCTTACCTAACATCAAAAAACACCAGAGGTCTAACTAAACAACAGGGTTTGAACTCACTACTCAGCCTGGAGATGGAAGGGAAGAGCAGGAGCAAATTCAGGAATGCCTCTGGGCAGGCAGAAGGCACAGCAAGCAACAGCAGCCCTTTATTTTCCTCAGTACTCAGCTCAACTTTTGAAAAATTATTGTAATCAGCTCTTTCATTTCAGTGACTGATCATCTCCCAGAGCTAATGAAGAATTTGTTTTCCTCCCAGTTGAGCAAATGTACTTGAGTTCTTTAGATTTCTCCACCTCCAGCCCTAAAGCATCAAAGTACCCATGTGTTCCTGGGTGCTGCAGGCACAGGGGGGAGGCATATCCTTACTTCTCTATGACACACATCTGCTTTTTCCAAAGGCTAAATACTTCAGTCTGACTAAAAGCACTGGGTTGACAGTGCAGACATCTGTGAGAGGTAATGATCTCTGTTATATAAAATTTACTTAATATTTAAGATGATACATTGTCCTCATGTCACCTTTAACCCTATGATGACAGTATCTTAAGTATGCACAGCCAACTCCTCTTGATGTTCAGCAGGAAATATCATATCACCTCTAAACTGAGCAATCAATTCACTTTTTCTCACAGAATATAAAAAAAATTGAACTTTGAATGCTACATAGGCAATCTGAACCATAATCTTAGGTGCTCTTTCTCAAAATACCTTAGCAGAAGCAATGATTTGTCCAAAGAGCCAAACATTGGAGGGAGGAAGGCAGAAAACTCCTCCACAAAGCCAAGAATAGAGGAAGATGATCTCTCTTATCCCAGTAGACCCAGTAGACCACAGCATGGTCCTTGGTAGAACTTCAAACGCTTTCAAACTTTCAAACAACAAATAAATAAATAAATAAATAAAAATATGCAGTACTTAAGTGCTACAATATGAACACACAGTCAGGAGCCCTCACAACCTTCCATGTGTTGTTTGCCCCACAGAAATAGGTGTTTCAATCATCTCATACCCTGAAGGAAACTGCAGCATTTCCACTCAATAGTATGTTTTCTTTCTATTCCAGTTCATCTCAGATGATATTTCCATACCTTATGTGAAACAGCAAAGCTGATCTCTCTTTGACATTCTGATTAAAGGTACTGGAATGCATTCCCTGTACATTTACACACAAAATGGCTTAGGTCCCATTCCAAATTATATGCACTTACTGAAACGGGATCCAAAAATGGATAGAACTTGAGAGCACACATTTATATTAATTTTAATGTTCTCAAGATTAGTCAGAATTTTTTAAGCAAATCATTCATTTACTTGAATCTCTGTTTCACATTAGAGAGGATGGTTGTACTGAGATTTTAAATCAATTTTGGAGTCCTTTTCTACTGAGGATTAAGCTTGATGATTAAAGGGACTTCATGTTAATTTCAATAAAATTTTGCTTCCCCTTTCATTTACTATTTTATCAATTCAGTAAGAGAATTTTGCAGCCTCAGAGCTCATCTCTTCAGGTCTAACACAACAGTTTCTTGGTAGGCTGTTCTTTCCCCTCTTCCACTGACTATGATAGAGGACTCTGACAATGGTCTCTCTGCCCTTTGACACTGACCTGCTGGAAGGCTCCTAATGTTCTCCTCACACCCCACTGTTCTCACTAAATGTATTTTGACAAAAGATCAAAAAGGTGAATGACCAGCACATCCCTGTGGCTGCTCTGGGTTACCCCCATAGGTTGTAAGGAAAACAAACACTAATCAGTCTCTCTGCAGAAAGACCAAAAATTATTCACAGGCAGCACTGCTGGTGCCCTTAGAAAGCTTCCCTCCCAATTATGAAGATCTCAGAAACCACCAAACAGCATGAGACCAACAAAACAACAGAAAATTTCAGGCCCATCTACAGTCTGTATTACAGAAGGCCTGAAAAAAACTGATCTTCTTGGCAATTTTCTTAAAAATTAGATTTTTCTAATTGTAAGAGAAATAGTCACAACCACACAGAATTTCTTTAATGGTGAAAATAAAATTAAATCATCCTTTCAATAAAAGCTGATGGATTTTCAAATTCCAAAGTCTTTGTCACCATAAGTTCCCTTTTTACCAAGTACATCTTGCAAGTCCATAAAATATTGCCCAATTGCAAACCTGATATCAGCTTTGCAGACAAAGTACTCAAAGACAAGCCAGGTGTCAAATAGCTCAGCAAATGGTGAGGCTAGAAAACACTGAGCTTCATGATCACCTTGTTTCCTGTGCCATCTTATCCCTCTCAGCTGTGTACTTGTATTAAGAAAAGCTACATAACTGACACCACCTACATACTGCCCATGGCTATTTTTAACACATCAAATCTGTTGCAAGTTTCTCCCTTATCCCTTTTTAAAGTAAACCTATCAAAGAAGTAAGTCCTTCTCTCTGCAGAACATGGATATTTTTTTCTCTCAGGAGACAGGACAAATGTAAGACCCAGCACCTAATAACTGAGCAGAGACAGAAGAAGGAAATGTTCAGCAGTGAAAGGGAAGAATTTCAACTTTTTACTCTGAAAAATATCGCATTTCCTTCTTCTCTAAGTATTCCCAAGAAAATTGTGCCTAGAAAAGAGATTTGAAATCATTTTTAAGGGGTTTTATTCTCCCACTGAGCCCTGTGCATTTGGACTCATGACAGCACTACAGAAAGATTACAGTGGATCCCAGTCATTCATTCTTCACCACACACATTTCAAATTCATCAAACAGGAGTGATTTGCTCTTCCTGTTTCCAATGGAAATTACCGAGCAACATCTCCAACGCTTTTGCTCATAGATTGAAGACAGGTTTTGTCATTGTAAACAGTTCCTTTAGGTCTACTACCTCAGATCATGGATGTCTTAACAAATGTTTGTGCTAACCCTCTCCCAGAGTGTGGTTTCATTGGTATCTCAGAAATGAGACCACCTGGACCTTTGGCTTGTTATTCCTCAGCCTTTATATCCAAGACTTCCCACCACTCATTTCTGCTGTCGAGGGAGAAGCTCCCTCCAAGGCACTGGCACAGGTTGCCCAGAGAAGCTGTGGATATCCCATTCCTGGCAGTGTTCAAGGCCAGGTTGGATGGGGCTTTGAGCAAGCTTGTCTAGTAGAAGATCTGCCTGCCCATGGCAGGGACTCGGAACTGAAAGGTCTTTTAGGCATCTCTCAACTCAAACCATTCTGATTCCTCATCCTCACTCACAGCAAACAGGCAGAAGCTCCAAAGCATGAATAACCTCAATAAACCCCTAGAAAATTCTTCTCCTTAAAATTAAATCTGGGGTGTGCTGTGCTAATCTGCTACTCAGTCCTACTTTCCAATTCTCACTCAAGCTAAAAAAGAAACTATGTTGCCCTGTCCTTTAGATAAGCAATGATTCTTGTATTGCTTTCAGCAGTGTGATTAACACAGCTACTGCACAATACAGACTCCAGAGCTCCTTTTGGGAGACATTTAGGCAAAAGGTTTGATTGAAGAAGTCACTAGAATCAGCCTGGTTTAAGAAAGTAGTTTAACATGCCACTGTCTGTATTAAATGCACAGAAGCTTATGGCTTCCTTGCAGTCGGGAACGAAGAGCTGTTAGAGACCATCTTTATTATAAGAAATATATAGAAATCCTTTGTGTTCATCTATGGTTTTGAGCTGAGCCCAAGCTGAAGCCAACAGTATCTATTTCATGGTACACGTTTCTCAAGATGCCCCTGAAGCTTTTATCAGATACTTCAGCACACAGGTATTGAACACAGGTGACAAAATACAAGAGTGCTTCCACCTCTGCACTCCACGATGGAAGAAAACACGTTCTCTGTTCTGTGCCACTGCTGCCATCCAGAGCCAGTATGAATGGCTGTTTTTTTTGGAAGTCTGACTCCAGCAGCAGAATATCTGCTAGAATTTCATGCTGCAGCATTGCTACATTTTATTTGCTGCATTTGCAATGCCATCCTTTTTCCCCTTTAAACAAATTGACTGTTAGAGCACATCACAGAGTGAAAACAGCTCTGAGAGTGCTGGCACTTTGAATGTTCTGCTGGAGTATGGGAAATTTGTATCTTTTGATGGAACAAAGTCAGTGGCTTTACTTTGCTGTCACATTTTGTTAAGCATGTGTCCAGTTTCATTTACATGGCTGTTAACATCCCTTTTTCCTTGCTTAGAAACACTGAGGCCAATAACACAGAGCTCACACTGGAAATGGAAACACAAGAATGCATTTCTCTCTATTTATATACTCACAGCAGTAATGTCAGAGCCAGGGGCAGCAAGAAAAATACCTGTGCATCTTACCTATGACATCCAGGTAAAGTCTCAAATTCCTGAATTCAATACCCAAAATATGCCTGTTTAGTTTTCTGATTAAACAAAACTGTATTTGTCATGTCCTGAGAGCTTTTTTTTTCCTTGTTGTTCTTCAGACTGGTGTGGGGATGTGGAAAAGGGGAGGCATGCATCCTGCGTTTTACTGCTAGATGTTTTCACATGAGTCCTTTCCACTACATTATGTTCTTTTCTACTTTCCCAATTAAGACAGCTTCACAGCAAGCTCTTTGGCATAACATTTCTGCCAGTTAATGCCAGAAGTACACAGTATGTTACAGTTTTACATGTTGGATTTAGTTCCCAAAGGTGTCAGAGCTATACTTGTGACAAGAGTGGACACTGTCTTGGCACTTGCAAAGCTGTGCATGTAGCAGAGGATGGTCATCCACTAAACCAGCCCCTTCAGGCTAACACTGCACCAGGTAGAAAATGGGTAAGGTAAGGGCATGTGAAGGATTTAAAAACAAAGAAAGGTCTTTCCATATATGATATGATGCATAAAACAGACTGATAGCATGCAAGTGGTGCTGGGCTGCCTACACCAGCTGGTGTCATTGAGGTAACTCAAACTCACCAGTGCCTGACATCACCCAGGATGTTCCTTGGGAGCAGGAGCTCATTTCAGCTGCAGACTCTCAACAGCACTGTCCTGCATCAGCATCCCATTAAAATGAGCAGGAGCATTAAAAGACATATTAATTATTAATAAGGTGGGTAGAATTCAGCCTATAATGGCTTCAAAAAAGTTAAGTGGTTCTAGGCAGCACAGGGGTTGTTCTATCAAACTGCTGAATGCAGTGAAGGCATTCGCTCACTTCCACAAAATGACTCCCTGTCTCAGTCAGTTTAGACTCATTTGACAGTGTTCTTGGTAGAATCAAATATTTCTAAATTTAGAAATTCAGCAGAGAATCTCTCTGTCTGAAACTTGAGAACACTGGCATCTTCTAGACAAGTTACTACTAGCACTTCAATTCAAATTTTATTTCTTTTTATATCTCAGTACTAATAATTGTGAAAACTGCATCAGACCAATTTAACAACAGACAAACTCATTTTTGGTATAATTTCCAAGGGCTTTGCCTTATAATACACTTAATGAAACAAATCTTATGCTCCAAAGATGAATATTTAATTTGCTTTTTTAAAACCATGTTATACCCTGTGTTCTACATAAGAAACAGGCAAGGTATGTGCCTGTGCCTTGATCAAAACCAACATCATTTCATTAAGACTCACATTCCCTTTGAGAAGAAAGGTGTTAGGCTGGGATTCAGCAGGTGGCACTGTTACACATAATTTAACACTTTTACAGGACAGGCACACTTTTGATATGGAGATGGGTTATGCCTTTGTTAGGTTTTCCAGTGAAGTTTCTTTCTGGGGAGCAGGAAAAAAAGGATAGGTCTTCCAATATGTAGGAGGCTCTCTCTCCACTTTCATCTCTCTCACAGGAGTCAGCAGTTGAAGCAGAAGTCAAGGTGTACATTGGAAATGCTGGGAGACATGCTGCATTTAACTTTGAGCCCATTTCTCACTCAGGAACTAGTTGAACATTTAAATAAATCTCACATCACTTTGAAGATAGCTGTCATCCATATTACTCTGCTTTCAACAGGGAGTCAACTCACAAAAATTCCTGAGGTGCAAAATCTTCACATTGAGAATGCTCATAATATTTAGTGGCAGTTATTAAAAAAAAAAAATTCAGAACCTAATACTTTTTCTTACACTGAATGTTACTTTATTGTAATGAAACTGGTCCTCCCTTCTATGTGAGCACTAACAGGTCTGCTGGGGTTATCAGGGGAAGAAATCTGGGTACAATACTTCAACTCCTGCCCTTGTATTTTTCCTGGGTTAACACAGGTCCTTGACTTGGTAACCTATATTATAACTATTGCCCCACCACTAGAAGCTCCCAGATGAGAGGCACTGACTTGTAGTTCCACACCAAGGAAAAGTTAAACATCATGAGAAGCCTTCTAGCAGCTAGGAAAACAAATTTTCTACTGTTTTGGCATCTCCATCACTCTCTAGTCTATTCCTTAAGATCACCAAGCACCTCCCAGCAATGTGCACTGCAGTTATGAATCTACCTTGATGGCAGAAAGCTTTTCTCTAGGCTCCAGCATTTTTTTCCTAGATGTCCCTCACTCACACACTTCCACTGTCACTCATGACAGAATTAACTACTGGCCTGCTCCCTCCCCACAACATAGCAGGGTCCACCTCTGACTGTGCATCCACTCTCCACAATAAGTTTTGAAATGGGACTGCAGTTTCAAAGAATGAATTCTTTATCACCTAGTATTGCAAGAAATGAGATTTTCAATGGCTGCCTTTTCCTGCACAGCCAGTGATGGTAGCCAACACTTTTGAATCAGATCTAGTATTATTTGTTTTGTCTGGGTTTTGTTTTTTCTATCTACTTGCGTAGAATTCACCTAACGTGAAACAAAATACTTTTTCTTTGATGATTTTTGGAGGGGTTTTTGTTTGTTGGGTTTTTTAAAATCATATAATTTAAAGTGATTTGTGCCAACATCAAAAGCTTTGAACTTTTATCTAGGAGGTTGAGCCGAGCAAATAACAGATATTGCTGCCTAAGCTTTTGGGAAAAAGCAAGGATGTGGAAGTATCAAGAAAGATTTATGAGAGAGGAGTTTGGTCTCTTTTGAGGCAAATCTATACTGAGGTTACAACAGCTTTTAAAACAGATGTTTGAGCCAGGAAACCACGGGTGGGAAGAATCAGATGGCATCTTCTTAGGAAGGCTAAAGGAACTCTGTAGAGAAGATCTATAAGAGGCAGGCTGGTATCTATTACAAACTCTGAAGCAAGCAGCTTTACTGGCAGATGACATGTAGGGAAAAAAAAATGGGGAAGCTGTCAAAAAAAATGGAATTTATCATATAATTCTATTTTATTTTTGAGCATGCTTATTTCTTTGTAAAGAGGGCAGCCAAACACTAGGACAGGTGTCCAAGAAAGATGGCTAATGCCCCAAGCCTGTCAGTGTTTAAGGAGCATTTGGACAATGGCCTTAGGAAGCATGCTTTAACTTCTGGTCAGACAAGTTATCCCTTGAGTAGGAATGATTTAAATATAATTTGTTCCTGGATACTGGACAAGGAGACTGTATTTCCAAAGACATGCTGCTGCTTTGAATTAGTATTTGCCTTTGAACCCATGTCCATTTGTAAAGTTAAGGCTTTGGCACCAAGAAGAGCATCAATGCTATACAAAAGCTGCCTATTTGGGAATGAATTTGTCAGTGACCTTCACAGGACATGGCCGATTTCCATGCCTGCAAGTTATTCTGATAGGAAACTAATATATGCAATTTGAAGACAATGCATAAGCTGAGGAAACCAGCAGAGAAAAAACTCAGAGACCAGTATCAGATGGGCTCAAAGAGACTTTTAGTATGGCAGGACACGCTGGGCTATTCTCTCTGTAAAACAATACCATCTGCCTTCCCCCTTCAAAAATTAAAATTCAAATAGAAGCATAATTCTGACTGTTTCAGCCTTTATCAAACTCAACTGTTCAGCTCAGCATTAAATAGTATGAAATAAGGACTCTTGGAGGACTGTGCATACTGCATGAAAGCATTCATTAAGTCTAAGTTATGGTTACTTCTGCTGTCAAGTCAACAATGCACAATCAGTGGTGGCTAAAATTTTAGACTGGTGTGTTAGACTAACAAATAGCTTTTGAGTCATATAAATTCTGTTTCCTGCTAATGAGGACAAATTATATGTCACCACAGAATTAATTTCTTTCTTCGCACTAAACAAAATAACAGGAAGAAACTTCTTAGAGACACAACTTCGTAAAAGCCTGAGATTTTTGCCAGAAACAGCACTTCTGTTTTCAGCATAAGTGCACACAAAGATGAAGCAAAGGCAAAAGCATTTGGATTCAGACTTTTAAGAGAAAGAACAAAAAATAATTTGAAAATTAAACCTATGCACGATTCTGCAAGTGCCCTATCTTTTCAAAAATATTTGGATTCACATGAAAATGAAGCATCTGTGAAGTTCAGGCTGTACTGAATTCAAACAAAAACTTTATGACTAGGACCATCACTAGTTAGGATGGCATCCTACATTATCACAGGCCCCCAGCCTGACCTACTAGATTTTATTGAACACTCTTCCTTAAGTTCATAGGCTGCTCCTTGCTGGTTTGCCAAATGCCAACTCAGAGTCATTCAAATCAGCACTACAAAACAACATTCCCATCTCATTTCTCTCTGTATCAACACCACTCCCTATAAACTGCTTGGCATAAAGCACAAAACCTTGTTATGGACTTATTGAATGGTTTGGGTTGAAATGTATCTTAGAGACCATTTGTGTAGAAACATTTGGTATACATTATTTAGAGCAGGATTTGGGAATAAAACACAGGCCACACCACCACAGATCACATTAAGGACATATAACCCCTCAAGAAGGACAAAGCTCATGCCTCAGGGTTGAAACAGGAATCACAAAAGCATTCTTCAGTTACTGTACTTCCTCAGGATCACTAAAGGAAAAAAATACACATTTTGCAGTCCAGACCATGCAGCTGAATCAAGATAAAATGACCCATAGCTCTGTAGAGCTGTTCATCCAGTGGGCAAAGAGTCCCAGAAAGCAAGTGCTACAATGTGCACAAACAGAACCTGTCAAGGATAAGGACTGATTTTCCATATAAAAGATGGCAAAGGCTGCTATAAGTTGTTTGGAAGAAAACACAAATAATGGTCTAAACCTACCTTAAGCCTGTGTTGTACTGGAACAAAAGGGAAAGCTTGCACGAAGCAGCCCAACACCCATAGCTTCAAATTCATCCTGAGGCAGGAAGAGCTGGATTCCTCTGCAGTCCCAAAGCACCTGAAGGCATTCTCTGGGTATCTGCTCCTCAGCTCAGGTGCTCCTGGGAAGTGCAATTCAAGGTAGTTAAGTGACAAAGCCTCTGGATCTGAGGGAATTACAGACTGAGACTTCACAGAATTGTGTATTTGTATATAAGAGAAATCAGTAATCCCTTGATTATAGAAGACTAAATCAAGTGTTTTCAGGTGAAAAGACCTAAATCTTTGGGACATTGCAAGAGGTTAAATTTATTCTACAAAGCCACATTAACAGCATCTCAGTTAAGAGAGTGGGGATAGAGTTACCTTAGGAAAACATTCCATAAACTCTGATGTGCTCATTGTTACATTTGCTAATAAGTTCTAAAAGCTTAAATATTTTGTGTGAAGTCGCTAATATTTTTAACTAAAAGAGATATTTTCAACCATTTTTCCATTTCTTCAGGAATAAGCCTGCCAATCACAATTGATTCCTGCTTTCCTAGTACCTCACAAGGATGTCATCCCTTTCTTCTTAAACCAAATTCTTTCCAGCATTTCAGAAGACAGAAATAAAATCATCTGCTCACAGTTTTAGCTATAATAGTTCTGAATAATTTATATGTAGGAAGAGAAGGAGAAGAGATGTACAGCATATGACTGATCATATTAGCATAGAACAGCCCAATAAACTGTTTTCCAGAGGAAAGGCAGTTTAGTTGCATCTTTGTAAATTATACATTGAAAACTGAAAAAGAAGTCACTTCCAAAATGTAAATATTTCTGATTAAACCATTGCATATAAGAGTAGCTTCTCCTATCTTGTTGCATACATTTTTTTTCTTATAAAAACAGGTGATTATTTGACTATTTATCAATATTCCCATTAGATTAGGGGCAGGTGCACTGAGGTATAGCCCCAAGAAGCAGGAATTCAGGTCTCATCTATCCACTTAACTGTTCTTTCAGAGGCAGAGATGGATGGAGCATCTTGCTGAAAGGCAGAAGGCAAATTCTGTTCCTAGTTCTGCCAAGTGATCCCAGACACTTGTCCTGTTACTATGGTCTTCACAATATAGCAATAGACTTCTGAGACTTCTTTGCTTTAAAGTCTACAAGACATAAAAATCTGCAAAGTTTAGTGAGATCGAAAAATAAAAAGAACCTTGGCGCTTTTTCCAGCACAGAAGAATTAGTGAATTGCCCAAATAATGAGATATAATTACACACTCCAGTGAGAAAAACACACAAACTCTCACAAACAAAAACCACAATTCTCAGTCCAATTGGTCTACTTCCATGTGCATTTGTAGGCTGGCATCCACATTAGAACTAGAAATTTTCCAGTATATGCCAACCAAAGGCCTTACTAGGAGGTGAGTAGGTCCCTGGGTATGGGAATAGCCCTTTGCTGTTCCAGCACAGCCATACAGAATTAATGAAATGGAACATTTAGAGTTTAACAGACTCAGCAGATGATGCAAATTTCACCCTTTCTCTCTCCACAGTATTCCCTGATTGTATCATTAGCAGAACAGCTCCCACCAGGAAAGAACAAAAAGTGGGTGTGAGTGAGAAAGACTTTATGTACTATAGGTATACAGAAAAGCACACAGGAAGAAGATAATGTGAAAAAAATTAGTCAAATGACTGAAGCAAGACCAGGAAAATACAAGCAGAACCACTCCATAGGTTACTGTGTGCCCCTCTGCTCCCTTATAGGATCAATCATGATGGTCATTGCTGTGTAGATGATGGGAACATATTTACATACTTAAAAATCCCATTCTACCATTGGGTCAGACTGTTGGAAAAGGAAATAGCACAAGAGCCACTTGACCAATTCTATGGAAGGTTAAAGCACTGCCTTTTAAATTTAGACCAAAGTGACTGCTCTTCCTTTTCTGGCTCTCTATTCTGAAGCTGCTTGCTGAGAAGTGACAATTTACTCACTGTCATCCCAGGCCCCACTTGCAAAGTGGATTCTGGCAGGAAAAAAGGGAGGTGTTCTGCTCCTATTCAGACAAGGCTGCTGTGTGCTGGTAACCCAGTACAGCCAACAGAGCAGATTGTGTCAGTGTCACAGCTTAGCCAGTCCCTTCTTAGCACACTGACAATGGAAAACAGTGCAACATTCTGCTTCCTCTTGTAATAGAGAAAAACAAGTTAAACTTAACAAGTCACCAGGAAAAGTGCTTCTAAAATTGATATTCAACTTTTCAGAGACATTTTACGTCCAAGGAATTATTTTCTAATCATCTCTGATACTTCTTATTTTCCAGACATCCTAGACACTGCCATGAGGAAGCAGGTAATTGATTGAGGCCTCAAGATTTAATGTATTCACTGAACCTTGGTCTACTAACAGCTCATATTCATCTCAATAAGAATTGAATCAGCAGGTCACACCATGCCCCCAGGATAATTACAGACAGAATGTATGAGATTTTTTAAATCCACCATTTTTTGTGTAGCTTTATTTTATACCAAGCATGAATGACAAGGAAGGTCCAAAAGGTTAAAGCAAATGCTTAGCACAAGAATCAGGCTGCTGTGATATTCTGTGATACTCATAACTAAACCTGCTATGTTTAGGGAGGTAAAACACAGTTATTTTCACTTGGAAGATTGTTTTTTCAAAGTATTTGGGGTTTTTTTCCCCAAAAAACATTTGGCCTTATTCACATCTGAACTTAAAGGCACTTCATTACAATTTATAGTGAAACTCAGAGTGCAAATATGCATTTAAAAGTATTTATAAAAGCAATCACTTCTACACTCCACAATTTCCACACTTCAATTTGGATCTTATTTCTTCACATTTTGTTATTTACACAGTAATTTCTGCTTATCCAAGAGTGCACTGCTCAGATGTAATATCTCGCTTTCAGCAAGGCCCTGCTTTTTACCCAATTTTTCACAGCTAAATTCACTGGAGTAGAAGAAGGTCAATAAGAAACTCTCTCAAGACTCTTAATATATAATCCAATTATTTTATGCATTTTTTTAACTTGACAGTGTGAAGGGTTGATAAATTGAGAGTTAGGCAGATGCACTGGAAACAGATGTTGGAGGCAAACTCTTCTGGCTCCCTGGTCTCTGGGTCCTGGCCATTAGCCAGATTATGAGACTCTTGCTCATGCACACCAAAACCACTTCATTTAGAAAGCACTTACACCCCCCAACTGCATCTCAAGGCTAATGACTCCCAAGGCTAATGTCAGAGTTAGGCACCTACATGGTTTTGCTGAGTTGTGACCAGCACCAGCTTTGCAGCAGCTCTTGTGGAGTTGCAGGTAAATGCTGACATTTCCATTGTGAGTGTTGGGAGCATACAGGTGGGAGAAATGATGCTACCAGACAGTGACTTCTAATATTTCCAGGTATTACAGAAAAAGAATTTGCAGGCAAAATAGTGCTTAGCAATGGGCCAGATGGCCAGAGGTGAATCCTACAAGAATGTGAATGCTACCAACAAACAAGCTGGTAATTCCTCTTAGAATGACCAATGTGTTACTGGTGTGTTGATGTGGGAAGGCAGGTGTAGTAAGTGGGACAGGATGGGAGGGATTTGGAGATAGACTCAATGACAGAAGTTATTTGTAATTGTCTCAGATTAGTTGACAGCAATGGTTTCCATCTGAAAACTATGCACATTCCCATGCCAGTGGTATAAGAGCTGTATAATAAGATAGGATCTATGGTGCTTTGACTGCCATAAAAGTAAATAAAGCTATTATAAATAATATCTCATAAATAATTATGATATACATAAAAATAGAGCAGCAAGGTTTATAACTGGGCAATCGGAAGTCTTTCAAGTGACTGAAAGACATTATCACATTTAATTTAAAAATGCATTTAATATTGATGAATTATTTTCAGATAGGGAAATTTCAGGCCATTATGCTGCAACTTGCTGTTTGAAAGATTCAGGATGCAAATGTGGTCAACTTGGTATCAATAGCCTGGCACAGTTAAACACTGCCAAAGTAACTGAAGTGTTATTGAAATTACCATCATAACACTTAGGACTCACAGTCAGGCATTGCAAGTCCTGTATATTAAAAGATAGAACAGAAAGAAAGAACCTACTGTGAGCAGCTTACAGACTGGTTTCATATGAGACAACAGAAGAATGGATACAAACAAGCAGCAGAAAAACACACACTGGCAATGCATAAAGCTCATAGCAGAATGCCCTGCAGAGACCCCCCAAATTCGTTGCTAAGTTCACACCAGAAAATATCAACATGTAAATGAGGTCCTACTGCTTTAGCACCTGCATTAGTCTACACTTGTGAAGGCTGAACTGTGTTTTGGTCAGTAGAAGCCAAGGCTCCAGCAGAAGGTAACAGTTCCCATTCCCTGCAGGAAGAGAGGACCTCACTCATGAAATTCATCTGAGCTGCTACCAGCAGTTCAAACTCAGCCCACCTTCCTTTGATACAAATGCTGCAATTACATGCCCTTGGCTGCCACCAGTAAATGAGTAAAATCATTATGATTTGTTGCTATAATTTCTTTTTCTAAGATATTTTAAACAGTTTTAATCCTAAAGATTGTCCATTCCCTCCTGATATTGCAATTTTTTGATATCTGCTCTAGAATACTACATTTTTTTAGCACTACAGTGCCTTGGTGATTAAAGATAAACAAATTCCATGTATGGTTCAAAAGTTCAGCTCAAATTTGAAGGCTCTGGAATAGAAAGTGATAAAAGAGGGTCGAAAATGAAGGGAGAAATTACAGGATAAAAAATGCAGTTGAGAAGGGGAAGTAGAAAGCTGCAAATAAGCACAGAAGCAATTTAATTACTATATACAGCACACTTGTCAAATGCTACATTTTTGTGCTTTAACACCTGATCTACAGAGAGAAGCTGTTTGCTGCTCCTTCAGAGGCAGTTTGGTTTTGCTTTATTGATTCAGCAGATACCATTGAATCCTCTGCTCTTGACCTCTGCCAAATGTAGCCCAGAGAATTTCGCCAGTGGACCTCTGCATGGAGCTCAATAACATCTTGTTGAACTGGGACACAGCTTTTAGGAGGACATCTGTTCCTGACAGGATCCATAGGTGAGTTGTTTCAACTATTAATTTCCCTTGCTTTAAAAAAAAAAAAAAAACAACTTTATTTCCCATTTGAATTTGCCAACCTTTGTTCTAACAGTCACAGGTTTGTACCCTGATGACAGCTCATCTATCAGTACAGCATTAGACAATTCATATGTGCCAACAATCCTGTCTTTGGAAGGACTTTCCTTTAGAGGGAGCAAGAAAAACAACCTTTAATAAAAAACTCCTCAGCAAGAAAAACAGCCTTTAATAAAATACCCTCTGTAACTAAAAAGTGCATCAGAAACTCCAGGGAGAGACGATTCAGGGATCAATCAGTAATGGCTCTAGAAGCTAGAGTGACAAGCTTGGATGCAACAGCCCTAAAGCCCTCTGCTGATGCAAAACTAGAACACCCTCTCAATGATTTTGTAATGACTCAGTGGTTCTGCATTGGACTCTGCAAATTGTCTCTAAAATGGAATCGAGTGCCCAAAATTTGTCTATCTTTATCACCCAGACAGAGGCACCGTAGCAAAAAGTCACCATAGTTACATCTTAACGACAGCAAAAGGAGATTTTAGAGTTGAGCACTGTTGCTACTTGAAACTCCTCTGCAATATTTTTTTCTACTCAAAAATATCCAAATACCAATACATCACCACCAGCTGCCCAAAGCAGAGAATTGCCAGGAGCAGAGAAGAGTCTACTTTCCTGTAGCAGTAATGAATGAAATTCAGCTGCCTGAGGAAAACAGCTGCATGATCTTGGTGTAGGGTTAACCCAACAAAGGCAAAAGGGCTTGGTCAAGGAACATGTTATTGCCAAGGCTGGCTTTGCAGAGCATGCAAATTGAATGAAATGCATAGTCTTCAGGGACACAAATGACTGTTTCATAACTAAAATCATTATTTTTATAAGTAGTATTAAGTATTCAGGCACACAATAATACTAGCCAGATGGAGATTTGTATTAAAGCAACAGAATCTTGCTTGTACCCTCCAGTATCTCTCCATCTAGATTTTCTCAGTTCTCTGTTAGCAGGGGTTCTTTGTACTTTCCTAAAACCCAAAAGCTGAAATCCACACATCCATCAATTTACTCACTTGCAGGCTCCACATTACTTTCCTCCTTCTATTACTACATATAGGCACACACATGCAAACATAGCTATATACTGTATGCATGTGTGTAGGTGATTATTTAATTGTAGTCAGCACTAACATTTCATCACAAAAGAATTATTTCTTGCATTATGTATCTTACACACATTCCTTTATCCTCTCTCCATTTGAGTTATTTCAATTCTACCTTTTCTGGCTACCATTGTTTTATGTTATATAGGTGGACATGTGTGAGGCAAGCCAAAGGACTGGAATTGTATCACCATCTGACCCAATGTCAACCCACATTTCCTACATATTTCCCAATTCTGATATTCTTAGTCTGAGAGATGTAAATGCACACATGAGATGGAACAACACTCTGACCTTGCATGGAGAGCAGACAGAAGAAGAGATTTTCAGCCAAAACAGTTTGCTTTTTGCTCTGTGTATCGGGCATGAAATTAAAAATCATCAGAGCCATGTCTCAGTGACTAAGTTCAAGTTTTCTTGCATGCATCTACAACTTTGTCTATGAGAGACTGGCAGGTAGATTGCTGAGCACTGGAAGGGTTTGAATCAATATATGCTTCTGACTGACAGGTGGTCAATCACTGTGAAGGAAACTTCCCTGGCTGCCAGTCCAGGAGCCACTCCGGCAGCCACATTCACACCACCTGAGCTGGGACTGAGGCCCCTTCAGAGCTGCAAACCCTACAGTCACATAATCAGACAAGTTTTCCTTTCCTGCTCAACCCAAGGTTTCCCATAGCAGAGCCCCAGATATCTCAATCTTTAAAGTAATTTCATCATAGTGCAACAGCAAAATAACACCTTGAGCTCAAGCTGGGTGCCTCTGAGGAGGGACCCTGAACAAAGGAAGCCATGGATTTTATACTCTTCCAGTCGAAGCACACAAAAGTCTGGGATCATCAGATCCTGTCATGTCTCTGAGTGTCCAGTCAGTTCCCAGCCTCTTGCCTGGGGCTCCTGTCACCAGAGCCCAACCTGCAGCTGCACACCAAGCTATCTGCATGGAATGTATTCCTCAACACACACAGCACTAAATTATTCCAGAGAGAGCCTCCTGCATGCTGTACCAAAGCAGCTAAGCAGCTATCCAGGTTAGTGTGGAAACACAAAATGGGAAAGTCTAATGCCAAAAACTCTGAATAGCCAATTACTCTTCTCTAGAAATCCTCTCCAGAAGGTATGGTAGACCACATAGGACATGTGCTGGATTGTTGACTGTCACTATGGGGGACACCAAAGCAGGATTAATGGCCATCATACAGTAATTCAACTTTTGCTCAGAGCATTCACCTTGTTGTGCAGGCTCACAGAAGTAGTTGCATTGCTATGAATTCATTGTCACAAACAACCACAAAAATTATTATCATGAAAAAAAGAAGTACTAGGACAGCCTATCCTGGTGCAATGCCTCTTGATTACAGCTACCACTAGACATGTAAAGCCTTCCCTAGAAGCCCACACCAGTTAATAAATTGGAGAAATGCAACAAAGATTTTTTTGTCTCTGCACTGTAACCACAGATCATGTGACTACAGAAAGACAGGAAAAATTTCAGTTCAGTAAGATTTTCTTAGCTGCTTGAGAATGCCAGCAGTTGCCAGTGGAATAAGCACTGAGGTCTGGGTGGCAGGAATATCTTTTTGCCCTTTTTGAATGCTTTCAGCCAGAACCACTTGCCTTCACCACAGCAGCTAAGAATGTCATCTTGTGTTACCGCCTTTTAGTTCCAGCTCTACACCCCCTTATTTCAGCCCCATCCATCCCTACATCTATGGCTGATACTTTAATAGGAGTTGAACCTACTCATACGTTTCTGATGCTAACTTTAATTTCAGTTTCTGCAGAACAGGTGTCATGAGGAATTAGTACTACTGCATTTAGCAATTCAATTAATGAAAGTATATTAAAATTACAGTAGTAATGAGTAAAAAACCATTCAAACTGTTAGCACTGTAGGAACTCCCAAATTTCAGTAAAAATATGCAATCCTAATGAATTAATGGTAACTCTGGAGCCTGAGAACAAAATTTGAGCTCCTTGCCATCCAATCACATGTCTGCTCTTGAACTAATCAGTTATTAATAATTTCTCTGCTGGTGATGAGGGCTATTTTGCAATTTTATTTCATCAATTTCTAGTAGAGCAAAGAGGACATGTAGTTTGGTTCCATTTTTCATCTCTAAAGATGTGTAAATTTGAGTTTCTGACATTTAAATAAATCATTTTCTCCTGTAGAAATGATAATAAACAAAATTCAAACTCATTGATCCTCACCTCACATTCACCACATTGAATCATAGAATTGGCATCCAGAACCTGAGTTCATAATAGATATTTTTTAGCATTATAATTGTAGAACTAAGCCTGAATTTTGACAGCAAAAAAGCATATGTCACTGCTGCCTGTCAGCATATGTGGACAGCTTGAATAAAGCTCTAGAGGTGTCAGCTGCTCTCCTTTCTTCTCCCTGACAGCCAGGTAGACCCCACAGCTCTGCAGCTGTACCATGTGTCAATTAGCCAACATCCAAATGCAAATTTTTTCTTATGAGATTTGCTCTGCCCCAGCAAGATGTGATATAACTTCCTGCCAGACCAACTTGTTCTCACTTCAGCTTTCCATCTTTTAGAGAAAAAGGCTGGAACAACTTGAGGATCAGTTGAGAGGCAATGGAGCAGACAGGAAGGTTGCTGATAAAGCAAATGATCATATAGGAAAAAGGAGATTCTATGTGAGATTGCACAAAGAGCAGAATTATAGGAGAAGAATCATAGAGTTTTTTCTGCAAACCATTACAAGCAACTCAATCTGCAAAAATAATGACTGACAGAAACAATCCTTTACCCATTTTATGTCATCTATTATTTTCAAATATGGGATTGTGGATGTGTGTGCTTGGTGACACCACAAAAAGAGAATGACAAACACACCCTGCTAAGAGGACAATTTAAGGGAGTAAAACATTCTGGAATTACTAATATCTAATCTGGGATTGAATGTTGAATAAAGTGATTCAATTTTGCCTCAGACCTTTAGTGAACATAGCAGTCACACATGAATGGGTTACAGGAACTGATTAATTTATGTATTCACTTTGAGATTTTTAAAAATACAGATTAAAAGCACTTTGAATTAAAATGTAAAATTACATCCCATTACAAAGTCCTAGTAGTGGTAAATGAAAGTGGCAGAAAGTGTCTTTCTGAATATTTCTCTACACCCTCACACTCTTTGGACCACATAAGGCAAAAATATCTATATTCTACATTTAGGAATCAATAGGAAAAAAGTGGTCAGGATTTATAAAAATAATCCTCATTAAAGCTCAGCATTTCCAGAGTATGGAAAACATTTCACATACAATCAACTATATTCATTTCAGTAGGAAATTTCCCACTGAAAGTTATGGAAGCAAGACTGGATCCTGAATTACATTTGCCTTCTTCATTTTAGCAATTGCTCAAAGTTCTATTTGACTAAGTGCCCACAAAGAGCCACAAGAACGCAGTGACCAAAGACCTGATCCTATCACACACAGCCAGCAAAGCCACCCATAATGTCAGGCTCCCTCCTCTTCCCCTCAAATGCAATAAAATCTTTTTAAATACTCAAGAAGGGAAAACAGGCTAGTAAGCCAAGGCAGCTGAATAAATGACATCTGGAATCAGATTTTTAGCTACACAAAACAGCTGTCATGAGTCAAAGTCAAGATGTGTTAAGGCAAGATTCCCCCAGAGGGACAGTGCTTTGTGCAGGGAAGGAAGAAAGGCCCACAGAGAGCTGCATGTGCTCTGTGAGCAACAGCATTCTGAGCTGGGGGACTGGATTCATGAATGTGTAATTTACCAGTCTAAATGTCAACAAAGCTTTGCCCACCATCAGAGGCATTGTCCTTTCACAGGGCTTATGTTCTGTAAATACTGTGGACCCTCTGTGAGATTCCAGGACAGTATTTTCCTCAATACTGTTCATAACTTCACCTAGGTTTCACCCAGCAATTAGTTTTCTTAAGCAGTTTTATAACGACAGTGCCATGACCTTACTCCAATGAAATTAATTCTATAGCCCTTTTTAACTTAATCCAACAAAAACCTACTTATCTCAACATCAACTCATGAATCATTTTAATATATACATTTATACTAGTATAATTAGTGTTATTAATATAAATTAAACAAGAACCCTAACATTATTTTACACAGAGTAGTGATAGAATTATTAATGACAGTATTAGAGCAGTATTGAATATTAAATATGCTGTAGGTCACGGGTGTTTTTAAAGTACATGATGAAAGAAAATTTATTGACATAAAAAATGTAGGTTCTTTTTGTTTCATTTCATATAAGTGATGTTTTTATCAACACAAGTTAGACACATACAGAGAAAATAATTTACACAATGTTAAATCCCTCCAGTGAAAATTAAAATCCTTAACAGAAGACATAATTTTAATTTCCTTAACCTATTTCTGTACCTGCACATCTTCACTCAGGCAGTACCTTTCCTGATGGGGACTAATGTATGTTTTTCTTACTGTGAGAGACCTCCAGCAGATCACTCTCTCTCTCTCTGTGTCATTAGAAACATGAAAATATGAGAAAAAATACCTGCTTTGTCCTTTATTTAATACCTACTCTATTAACAGATTATTGAATTATTTTTCAGCTGTATCCCTCTTCTCCACAAAAGCTTTATTCAGCTTTTCCAGGGTCTCCAAACCACATTTCTATAAAAGACAAACTATTTTATCTGGACTTTTTTCCTTTTTATTTAAGGAACAAACATGTCTTCTTCACCTGCCCTCCAATCACCACTCGTCCCTTTCTTCTCCAAAACATCAGCTGAGAGCCACCTCCTACTTTAATACCAACAAGAGCATTAGGTCATCAGCAATGATGAAAGATGGACCTTCTATATAGGAGAGGGTATTACAAAATAATATTCTCAACATCTTGACATTACAACAGGACAAGTGCAAATCATTTTTCAACAAGTGGAAAATCATAATTCTTTCTAAACAAAAAATCAAATGTATCCAAGAAGTACAAAATCATTAACTTTATGCAGCTTGAGAAGTTCAGTGTATTCTGCCTGGTAAAACAAGTTTTAAACTAGGCACTAAATATGATTAAAAATACATTTTTGTTTCATGTTAATTCCCAAAATAATGATGGATTTATTTTAACGGGTATCAAACTAGAAGATTTACTGCATTTTTTTCTATAAGATAAATGCTGAAGTCTTCATTTAAACTCAAGTGAAGACTCTAACTATAGAATCACCACTAGAGCTTCTGGAAATCCATATGGACAGCTTTTCTGGTGTGGAAACACACGGATTATTATATTAAAATCAGTAGGGCCAAGAAAGTTATTCTGTATTTGAAACAGCTTTCTGCACAAAGTGCAACATATTTGCAAGAGATGTGCATAGAATAGACCTTTATCTTAAAGCCTTTGCTGAGAGAAATTCAGTTTAAGGAGTATGATTTCATTAAACCAAAAATCAAGAGCAAATATCTAATCAGTGATATACCAGATGTGCGTGAGCAGAATGAAGGTTGCCTTGTCAAGTATTGTAGAAAATGATATCTATGTTTACACTAGGGACAGACACCTCAGGGAAAAAAAATAAAAATAAAGAGAGAAGCATTTGATTTCATGAGTAGAAAACATTCATCTGACAGATTAATTATTTTTGAAGCAACAGCAGCAATGAACTGATTAATACATGGAGCTCTCTATCTCCGTGCTCATATAACCATCACATTAAGTAAATTCCATTTCCCTGAAAAGATTCTGACTTACTGAAAGGTCTTTATGCACTTATAAATGTGTCAACAAGTGACAAGGAGGTAATAGTTTCCAGGAGGTATTACTGCAATGTATATTTGATAATGAAATTTGCTGGTTAAATTAGCCAAAGAGAAAGTATAAAGGTCTAATGGGCTTAGTCTACCATTCAAAGAAGCACACACTGCTGGCTGTAGCAAAGATATGATGGATGCTTTCTGCAGTGGAGTATCACAACCAGCCAGGATACAGATTAATTTATCTGTTTGCAAGGGAGATATTTTTACAAATAAATTTGTCCATAAGCACAAAGTCTTTTCTTTGACAAACCAACTCCCATTACCATAGTTACCACTTTAAACAAAAAACCACTTTAAACAAAAAAAAAAAATCTGTCTTTTGTCTGGATCATTGCAACTTTCCCACTCTAGGAATCCTTTACTCAATATCCACTGAGAGTCACTGACCACCTAAATCATAAGGTATCACTGCTGTTCTGATCCCCAAACAGATTGTTCAAGCTAGAAAGTCATAAACAGCAAACCAGCAGGTCCATTCTGAACATTTGGATACTTTCTATTTGTACTTAAATTAATACTTTTAGATTTGCAATATAAGGTGAAGATTTAGAGACTTTTGGGAGCTGTTCAGAGAGGACACATTGGGAATGTTATGCCCCAAAAAATTAATATAAATCAAACTCCAAGCTTCTACTCTACCAAAATAACTTTAAATCACTCTTATTAATACTTGATTAGCCATACCAGCTAAACAGGGTAATGAGTGCTACTTATTACACTGGAGAGAAGAGCTGCCTAAAAGCAGAAATCAAAATCTCAAAGATTTAAAGATGCAGAGCACTGGGGAAGCCATTTGACCAGTACTCAGTCATACACTCAGATTATATGATGAGTGGCTTATAAGAAAGGATTCAAGTGTCAGAAATGTGTCCTGTGCTATCAGGGAATGCTATTCAATACGTCTATCACTTTTGTCACTTCAGCTCATTGTCTAAGAAAAGGAAAAACCTAGTGGGATGTAGTAAAATGGCAATGGTATATTTATGCAAATGCATCCTTCTCATAAAGCTTCTCATCAAACAAGATGAATTACAGTTCAGCCTCAACCTGAGACAAATGATAAAATACCAGAATATTTTATAGTTATGCAATATTATCACCTGGAAGAACCCAATCTAGAGGGATGATATGAAGCAGCAGAGAGCTCTGGGAAAGGATTTCCTTAAGTAAACACATCCCATATTTCTGTAGAGAAAACTTCACATTGGAGAGCTCTATATTAATATAGAATCATGAAAAAAATTCTAAAACTATACTGGTATGTTAATGGACTAGATCTTCAAAATTTGAGCCAGATTAATATTTCTTCTTATGAAATGCAGCAAGTCCTTTTAGATTCTTTCTGAAGTGAAAAGAATTAATGTTCATTTCTGGAAGTGTAAGAAATTATGCTTTATCTGTAAATATAATATCTTTACAAATTCTAGTGTGAAATTAATGCATCACCACTACATAAAATGTATAATTCATGTGCTGATAGCCAGTCAGATGTAGCAGCCATGAAAACAGAGGCTTCTGCAAATCATCAGCACACATCTGCAAAACAAGTGACAGCAACAATTCTCTAAAGGTGGACTGGGCGGGGAGGTTCAAGTACCAAATTTTCAATGCATCTACCTGTTACCTTTGCAAGCTAAGATTCAAAAATGGAAATTATACCTATAAAATAATATAAGATTGTTTGGGGTTTTGTTTGTGTGTTTGTTTGTTTGTTTAAAATCATTATGTGTAAGTAGAAAGATAATTAGTTGTTTTGGAATCCAGAAGAGCAACACCTCTATACAATGAATATAATTATGGCACGAGCTCTAGGAGAATAGTAGGGGCTTATATTGAAACAAGGATGTAGCTTGTAAATGTTGCTGAGAGCAGGGAAATAGAGTGAGCAAATCAGGAGCTAGTGACACAGAACATAGGCAGACCTTCACAAACTCCCATTTACTTTGGGTTCTTCTCGAAGGTTACAGATCTCTGATAAAGTCACCTTGAGCAGATTGCAGGGGACACCATGGAACATATAACATGTACCATGGAAGTGAATAAAAGTAGCATGTAAAATTGTGGATTAGCTTGTGGGTAACTTGAACAATGAAAAGGTAGACATCCTGAATACAAATTTATATTCCAAGAAACAAAAATAAATATCCCAAAGAAGCCAGCATCTGTACAATTTATTTACTGAGAGAAAGAACTGAGTAGAGAATGTGCATAATAGGTACTCGGTGTCTGATGTAGTGGATATCACTGCCACAGAGTGAAAATGAGGGAACAAAAATGCCATGCATCTGCCATGGCTAGAGTGCCAGAGTATAGGGATCACAGCAGGCAAAGACAGTGCAAAATGCCTCATTTCTGTAGCTCTTTAGAGGGACCTCTTTCACATTACAGGTCACTGCCAACATCCCCAGACAAACAAAATATGGCCTGAAAGACAGTTGATTTTGTTGCCTGAACCTCTGGGTATTCCCCCAAAGCAATCCTACTCATCCTTATGGGAAAATACTGACAGGATTTTCAGGACCTTGCACAGAAGCCAGAGGAGACAGAGACCTCATTCTCCTCCCAGTCACCCAAGGCAACACAAGAAGATCCCTCTCCCCACTGAGCCTGATCCCGCTTCGCTCGCCAGCTGCCATTCATTGTTCTAATGGCTTCAAGCTGCCCTAAAGCCCATTAGCCACTCACTGGCAAGAAACAGAACATTTCCAAAGCACCCCAAATGTGCTGCAATCCCAAGCTGTCAGCACAGCCCCTACAGACACTGGCAGAGAAATGAGGGAGGTGAGCTTTCACCTGGAAATGCAGCAGAAGCTGGATGGCTTCAGGGTACTTGTGGCATAAAAGACAGACTAAGTCACCTTCATATGTAGCCACAAATGAGGGTCTGGCTCTTTGCATGGGACTAAAACATTAAAAGAATCTTTTGAAAGGATACAAGAGCAAAAGAAGCATTCTGTATTGGCTAGTCCTGCTATCCCTGCTGTGATCTCCACACATTGGCATGCTGGCCTTGACAGATGCAAAACATTTTTTGCTCCTTCACTCTCATTTTGCAGTGGTGGCACAACTACAATAAACACTGTGAATCCATTAATCAATTACTCTCAAACATCCAACTCCTTCTCAGACCAAACAGATGTCCCACAAACTTGTCACTGCATGTCTCAGGGTACCTTAGTGAAAAAAAATATTTCTTTTGTTTTACTTATATGAAATAAAGAATTAGCAGAAGAAGATATGTGTAAGGTTCAATGCATAAGCAGAACTTGATATCACAGAATCATAGAATGGTTTAGGTTGGAAGGGTCCTTAAAAATCTTGTTCCAAGCTCCCTACCATGGGGGCAGGGACACCTTCCACCAGATCAGGTTGCTCAGATCTCCATCCAGCCTGGTCTTGAACACTTCCAAGGACAGGGTATCCACAATTTCTCTGGGTAACCTGATCCAGTTTCTCACCACCTTCTTAGTAAAGAGCTTCTTCCTAACACCTTATCTAAATTTCCCCTCTTTTAGTTTAGTTTTTCTTTGCCCCTTAACCTCTCATGGGAAAACTGTTCCAGAATTTTACTTCACCGACAACTAAAAATGTCCTTCTAGTTTCCAGATTTTATTGTATTTATGATTGCTTTATGCTCATTTGTCCTTTTGCCAACACTGCTCTTTAGCTTCAGCACTTTTGCTTCCTCAGTCATTTCCCATACACAAGCTTGCAACTTATTAGTCTCCAAATGCATGACCTTGAACCACACAGCAGTGAATTTCATCTGATTTTCACTCCTCCGGGCCTTAAGTTCATCCACTTCTCCCTAGCTGAAAGACTGCTCCTATTCAGAGTTCTTTCACACATACATGTCCTTTCTGGGAAAATTATGTGAACAAAAATACCAAAAATTTAGTCAGAAGACCAGTTCTTAAAAACTGTACTGTAACCTAATCCTTCAATTAAAAGTTTCTAGTGTCTCCTGTAGTCTTCAAACTCTCACATGATTTTTTACTTTCTTTGCAACTTTCTTTCTGATCAACATTATCCCTAATTTCCCTAGAAGATGCCAGATCACATACACAACTATAGTCCAGCTAGAGAAGTTCAATTGCATTTTCCTGTATAGAAAATGAGTTATCAACGAGGTCCCTACAGATTTATCCTCAATGTGTTCCATCAAATCAGTGCTGAGCAGTGGCCAAAAGGACAAGTCATTGAAAGATTGTTTGCAGAAGTGCCAGGTGCTTTATATTTTATCCAGCACAGTTCACCTTCATTGCTCATAGCCCAAACCTCTATTAGTGGCTGATGTGACACCAATGCCAATGTTTGCCCCTGCACAGTTGACCAAATTCCATTATCAGTGGGACCTGTTTATCTCAGCAGCCATGCCAGGGCACAGAACCTGCCCATCTTCCCTGTCTTTTGATTCATGTTGTATCAAGGTGCAGTATAGTCTACACTGGCCTGTGGTAGAAAGTTGCATCTGTAGCAGTAAGCTCCAAAAAGAACAGGAAGTCCAGTCAGGGGAGGGACAAAACAAAAATGTGATCACCAGTTCCATAACATTCATGAAAAACTGAGCCAACAAACAGTTTCACATCATCATCACGACACTGGTGTGCAGGACTCCTGAATTATGCCAGTTTGATTTGCTTCCCACACTTCTTCAGAAGTGGAGGGTAACACAACAGAAATTTAAAAGACTGAAAAGCTTTTTCTATTTTAGTAATTCTTTAAAGCCTATTAGTCCACACTTACTTTGCACCTGGCTTTATTCATAAGACATAATGATGAAAGCATTCAAGGTATATTAGCAGAGTTCTGTGAAAACTCATCATCAGTGCACACAAAAGCACCATGTGCTTTCATATTAGCAATACATCCTGGTAAGAAGTAAATAAATGTAACACCCCACAAACTATCCTCTCTGAGGGTGGCTGCTGCTCCACAGGCAGCTCCCAGAACCTGGTACATTAATTTAAAATGAAAGTCAGAGAAATTCAAATTTTATCCTTCAAGAGGAATCAGTTAAAGTCATGCAGAACTCATGCTTTGGAAGGGAGCAATGTACTGATGTCACATTGCCTACTACAAAGTCTTTGCAAGCAAGCATATAAATGTATAAAAAGAATATCACATTCATTTTGGTAGGTTTAAAGTTGTTCATCTCCCCTCATGACAGAAGAATGTCAGCTCCCTCTAAGAAATATACAGGAACATTTCTTTTAACTTGTTAAAATGAACCTAGCAAAAATTATCTAAGGCGTGGCTCCCCTCCTTTTCAGTCTGCTTACAACAGAAAATAAAAGTTGGCTGTATCTGAAAGAGAAACACAGCTTTAACCTCTACCAGCATTGGAGGTTTTGAGAACCAGCTGCTCAGTCATAACACAGTAAATATTGACTTACATTTCAGATCAAAGATATTAATAAAAGACCAAAGACAGTCACCTTTCAGAATACACTGTATTACATAGAAATGTAAGACGTTAGATCAAGTACTCCAAATCTTCCTCTCAAAATTGGTGACATTTTTTATTCCTACTTCATATAGAATACCCTAAGACATTAAGCTTCTGAAAGGTTTATGAGAATCAACAGCAGGATGCAGAGCAGATGTTATTGATGCTGTCATTAGTGAAAGGTGGGAAGAAATTAAGTCACTACTCATTTGCTTTGGCAGCAGCCAGGCTGAGATGCACTCCCTGGCTGTCCACTCAGCACAGCTCCTGTTGGACACAACACAGCACAGAATTTCTTTTCTGACTGCTGAGCAAAAAAAAAAAACCAGAAAGGAGTTTGGATGTTTGGGAGCTCTGCACTGCAGGAAGAATTTTAGGAAAGCAGAAACTGGTCAAGATACAAGATAAATTACCAAGAATGTAGAAATGTGGAAATATTACAGAAGAAAAAGGAAAAACAAGTAGGATTGTTGTTTTAAGGGAGTCACAAGAGACAGAGGTAGTTGAGGTTTTTAGACAGGAGGAACTTAGGGCACAATTCTGCATGATATCTGTCTTTGTGAAGACTTTTTCACAGAACAATTTTGCAAGAGCCAAAATGAAGGATGCTGCATGGAATCTAGTGACTCAGTCCAAAGAAATTCACTGGAAACTGCAGATGCTTTTTATTTCTTAAAATTTGTATTTGTGTTTGTATGTTTATTTATATTCCAAAACCACAAATAATTTTATTTGAAAGTGCTTGTATTGCTGAAAAAACACATTAATTTTAAAATATTAATTTAAAAGAACACAACAGAGGCATTTATATGCAGTGCATACTGTGAGAAACCTTAAACCCTAACAATGTGAACAATAATTGAATGAAAAAGCAGTATCAAAACACTAAACAAAAATCTGACAAGTTGGATGAGCAACATCAAACTATATATTGACTTCTTTTTTTATCTTGTCAGTAAAAATAAAATCAAAGGCGGAGAGAAAGGAAAATAAGCCCAACAGTTATCAGAACAAATAAAGGCTGTATTTATCCTGTTTCAGCACAAAAGAACAGGAAATGTCAGAAAAGAAGAGTCCATTTTGACCCATTGCAACCAATATCTTTCTTTCTAATATTTTATCCTGCTTCAAAGGAAATACTCTGTGGCATTCTTATTCTTTGTACAACCTTTGTGATGGAGAGATTAAGAAATTCCTCTGTGAGTCCAGACATCCATCCATTTTAACACTGGATCATGGGGCTGCTTCTGAAATTCCAATTTTTTATTCTTGTCTGGGCAAGTTACTAAAACTTTTTTATGTACTGTAAACTTTCTGCCTTAAGAAGATCCTATTAATAGTAAATTACAGTGGTTTTGTTTTTTTTTTGTTTTTTTTTTTATATACACACTACAATCAATGGGATAAACACCATTGGTACATTTCAGAGGCAAAACTCTGTGCAGCACTTGACGGCTGTTGGAGATAGTTTCATTCTGAGAGCAGCTTGGAGATGGTTTCATTCCAGACTGAGAACACTCTCCTCCAATTTACAATAGATAATGTGCTGAGTGCATAATACAGAAAATGTACAATGATTTCTTAAGAAATCATTGGCACCTTAATTGTATTATAAAAATCAATAGTTTATCATTTAATGGATTTACCGGACAGAGAAGAGTGGCTGTGCCATTTAAAGTTCCCACCAGTCATCCAGAGGATGTTTTACTTTAATCCTATTTAAAAATTCTCCGAGTCAAAGAAGCATGACCAAACTACAAAAGGCATTACACAAAATATCCTTCTACACTGCAAAGCTGAAATGAAACAACTAATAGATTGGTATAGTTTGGGGTGTCTGAAGACTGTAACTCCTGTAAAGCACAGTAGCAGGTGCAAAGAGAACCTGCAAATATTTTTTACTGTAACATAACTTGTAAAACTTCAGCACAGGTTGCTTCCATCCTAAGCAAACCATGGTGAGCTTTCACTTTTCCTGTATGCTTTCCTTGTTATTACATAGCTTTAATGAACTATCCTGAAGGAAGGCAGGGGATTGGGACATACACTGCATAAAGCTGATGAGTCTTTCAGTTACAGAAATTCACTGCCTTTCTTCAGATGATACCACATTTGTTCTATCTGTAAACAGATACCAATTGCCTCAAAATAAACCAAACAAACCAAAAAAGAGAAACAACTTAATAATCTTTTTAGCCCTGTGCTGGTTTTCTTTCTACATCCATAAATGTTGGCTAACTAGTTAGGAATCCTCATTAAATACATCTTCATGATTTAAGGGTTTAAATGCCTGCTCTGAACTGAAATGTGGCCAACTACTCACATGGGTGGATTCCTATAAAGTGTGACAAGACATAAGCAGCCAGTTTCAAGTATTACTGTCTGAGCACTCAATGCTTTCTGGAGTGGTGCAACACATTCATTTTACAGAAAGGCTGTGATTTTTTCCATGCTTTGTCAACAGAATTAGTTTGTTGATAGCGAGCTGTCTTTGCTCTCAACTCACTGCTGTCCACTGTGATGTAAAGAACAAAGAGATGCAAGGGAATGTCTCCAAAACTTTTCCATCCCTGCTGCAGCTGTGTCTGTCCCTTTGACTGCCCCTTTGACCATGACCATTCTGGTCAAAGGGGCCTTTGTGTTTGAGCATTAGGACTACACATCAGTGAGAGGAAACATTGCCTAATCTTGGAAGTTCACACCACAGAAATTGGCCCAACCATGTTTTATTGTAACTATCCACAACCCTCAAATAAGGATTCTTACAGAATGTCCATGATTAAATGCTTTTGGGGCTTTGGAAAATAGGTTGTGAACTGATTCGCAATTTTAACATATTTACCCATAAAGAGTCTTCCACTAACTGCCATTTTCTGAATCAGAGGTGTTACTGCATCCTTCTAAAAGCACAGCCTTAGGATGATGGAAATATTATATACATCTCTCATAGAATTTATTTTGTTCTAGAAAATCAGACAGTCAGTTATGCTAATTAATGAATTTCACTTTTTTATTTATTTGAACAGTATTTCTATCAAAAGACCAAGATAGTAATAAAAATGAGAAAAAAATTCAGAACTCAAGTACGTGGCTGAAGAAGGAGGAAGCATTCTGCTGGAAATTGTTCAGATATCCACAAATAGTAGTGGATACAGTGGTGACTACACAGTTAAATTACCCTGCAGGATGTAATCTTGGCAAACATACTCCTAGGAAGGTCACTGGCTGAGCAGGAAGGTTCAGAGGAAATGCAGAGTGGGCTGGCACTGGGGCAAATATGCCCTGGCAACATGGCAGCTGTTACCAAGTGAAGGCCAAGCAGGCAGCTACTCACACAGTGTCTCCCTTCCCTGCACATCAAGAATGGCAAGAAGAAACTACAGAAAATGTCATAGAATGCCTGGGTGTCTTCTATTTTAGCTTAACTAGCATTTATAATATATAGAGATCTCAAGACAAAACAGAGCATTTTACAAAATACAGTATGAACTAGAAAGATGAGAGATCTCCAGACTACATGAACTGACAGTCTTAAAAAGCAAAAATCAAACCAATACTGTACAGAACAGACTGGCAAATGGTCATTAGAACTGAAATGGAGCTTTACAGAAAGGGAAGGGAGACTGCTCCAAGTGTGAGCAATGATATGTCATAAGGCTAAGTCAGGAAAGGATGAAACAAATTACAGAAATATTCCTATGGATATAAACCAAAGCTATGTCAGTGGGGGTCCTTTAAAAATGGCTGGGTTTAATATCACACATCAGATATCTAGTGCACATTGACTACTCTCCTAAATTAAATCAATTCATTTCCCAGCATGATGCTCCTAACTTCTCAGGATTTTAATTTAAGACAGGAGACCTAACCACACCTTATGATCAGGTTATTTATAAGAAGAAGGGATGTTCCTGTGTTCCATTTTCCTAGTCCAAGACACAACAGAAATATCTTCACTGAAATATGTTCTAACATGTAAGGGGTGAAGATAAATGTATATGAGTTCTCACAGTTTTTCCCGAATTATTACCAAGCACTTGCTGAACACTCTGCCTTTTCAGACTTTAGTAGATGTACATTGCACAGAGGCTTCAAAATACTCAGCCAAAAAAAGTGCCTAAGTCAGCAGCCCAGGTACCAACTGCAACCAACCATCAGGTGTAATCTCAATGAATTCATCATAAAAAACACCTTGATTGTCTCATCACTAGTTTTACAGTGTTTCCCAAATCAACATAATCCCAAAACAGACTGTGGAAGTATGATGTGCTCAGGCATAGACCAAATTTAACGACACAAGATTCCATGCCAGTCTTGCGTTGCCTGCAAATTTTGGGTCACAAGATATAAGGCTTTTTCTGTAAAACTGAAAAAAAAAAAAAAAAAAAAAAAAAAAAAAAAACAGGGGAAAAAAATTCCCCTCACAGTATGTCTAAAAGCAGTTTCCTGTGGCAGCTGGCAAAGGGTACTCGGGCAGCCCAGTTTTGCCCCCAGCATGCAGGTACCTTCTTACACCTTGCTCATGGCTGCTTCATACAACATTTTGACTTTAGGGTCTCCAGCCTGAATCTCTGTTTTTAACTGGAATTTCTAAACTACTCAGCCCCTAGCATAACTGCTATCAGAAAGGGGCAGGGTTTTCAGATACAGTATGATGTGCAATTCATTCCAAAACTACTTCAGGTTATGTAATGAACTATGTAGTTTCTGTTGGCCACAGAATAGTTTTTTAACAGTTCTTTTCCTATCGTTGTCTCTCTTCTGTCCATGTTCTATTAACTGTTCTTATTTAATAACCTGTAGCTCTGCTTTAGTATTATTGTTTTCCTTATCTCCAATACCTAAAAACTCTAATCAGTGTAATCCAGCATATGATACAACAACACGGAATTTCTTTGAAAATCCTAAGGTAAAATGAGAAAACTAAATACATCCTAAAAAAGTGATTAACTCCTTCCCTGCCTTGGCAAAATCAGGATGGCACCTTCATGAGGAAGAGTGAGGAAGGCGAGCAGAGTGATGGTGGGCTGAGCACAGCAGGTCCCACTGTGGCTCAGCCCTTCCAGTTCATGTATTCCATTATGACATTAAAGGTTACAAGGCTCTTAGTAATTGTTCTAAGTAGAAACATTATGAAACACTTTGAGGAAGAAAATGGTATTCTAGTACTTTTCTGTGAAAAGGCTACAAAGTTTCGTGAAGAAATGCTGTGATCAAAAAAGCAGTCACTTCAAGGGAAGATCTTCTTTGACTAATATCTCATTATAAAACCCCAGATCAATTTGGTTCCCCATAACCTTGTTCCCAGAGGTTTTTGAAGCCGTGGGGCGGTGTTTGCTTGTACGTGCCAGCGATGTTGAACTAGCGGGGCCGTCCTCGCTTCTTTCCCGTAGGGAAAGATGCCAGACCTCCGAGGCCAGTGGAGCTCCTTAAAAACCAAGGACTTTGATGTGGCTGCTGTAGCTCACCCTCATCCCTCTAAAAAACAAACAAACAAAAAAAAAAAAAAAAATTAGAGAGTGCAGCCTTAAAAGGAAAAGGGCAAATATATTTAATGCGTTGACATATCAACGACATTTGAGCTTGAGGCACCTGCACGGGCGCTGGGTGACACGGGTGACGCGGCGACATTTCACACACGCTTGGGGCACCTGCGAGGGGCCAGCAGCGGCTCTGCCTCGGCCATTTGTGCGTGACTCGGAGCGGGGCCGGGCAGCGCGGCCCCAGCGGCACCGCCGCACCCTGAGGAGCCGCCCCGAGCCGGCACCGGCCCGCAGGAGCCGCCCGCCGCGCCGCCATCTTCAACGGCCCCGCCGCCCTCACACAGGTGAGACCCGCGGGCACAGCCCCACATCCCGACCCCGGCCCCACATCCCGACCCCGGCACCACATCCTGACCCCGGCCCCACATCCCGACCCCGGCCCCACAACCCGACCCCGACCCTACATCCTGACCCCGGCACCACATCCTGACCCCGGCCCCACAACCCGACCCCGGCCCCACATCCCGATCCCGGCCCCACATCCCGACCCCGGCACCACATCCCGACCCCGACCCCACATCCTGACCCCGGCCCCACATCCTGACCCCGGCCCCACAGCCTGACCCCGACCCCCATCCCAATCCCGGGGCCGCGGCCACGCCGCTGTCGCTGCGCGGGGACCGGAGAGGGACCGCCGGTGATCGTGGGTCTTGTGTCAAACTGTTTTGCGGTCCAATTTTTATAAAACGAAAGCAGCCTCGATTTTAAGTTATTTTTTCCCCTTAATTCTACACGTGGTCCATAAAAGCTGGGCCTCTTAGCCCGTTGGAGCACCAGTAGTGTTGCAATAGCTTATTAATGGTCTTTCTGCCCATTTATTATGCTAACTTGTATTTTGAGAAAATATATAGTGGTGTTACAAACTCGGCTTTAAATATTTAATATGTGGAATTCATTTGTCTGGGAGATACTAAAACCCTTCATCGGTGATGAACTGCTTTCCCTGGCGTGTCCCAGGCACCATCAATCAGCTCTGGCTTCGGGCCCGTGATGGTGAGTTATATGTATGAGCAGTCTTGGGTCTAAGCCTGTGTGCCCTGCCAAAAATAGTGTATTTCTGTCATTTTTCAATGCAAATTAGTAGTATGTGCGAATTCACTTCATTTTGCTTCACAGATATGATTTTAGAATAAAAAATCTTAAATAGATTTTCCAACACTGGGATATTGATTAGAAACTTGTATTCGTATACTTGTGTTAATAGTGCGTTTTAAAGCAAGGGGCTAACCATGACTATGAAGGGGTTTAGGTCTGTGTGAGTCTGTCCTGTTTCTCCAGGATTTAGGGCAGTGCTTAGTACTAGATAGATTAAGAAAGCATGAAGATCTGTTTGCATTTGCTGTTTGTGAAGTACTCTTTTTGCTTAATTTCAAAGGGCCAGTTTCTGGAATCTGGGGCTACATAAACACCAAATGTTATTGAAATATACATCAGAAGCTGACATAGAATGAAGGTACTTTTACAGCTTGTGTGAATGGAAGGAATAAGGGGCCCTTTGGATACTGCTACTTTATTGTTGATGCAAGAAGCATGGTGAAACTGATGATCAAAGTCACTGCACAAAACAAGATATCACAAGGTAAATTCAGATAGGAATATATTCAAAGATAAGTATCCTTCATTGTTGCTTAACTTTATAAATTATATTCTTGATTATTTCTCATTGACTGATCTTTTAGGCCCGTAATTCCAGTTGGACAGACACACTAAAGTACATGGTTCAGGGCAATAAAAAAATAACTTTGATGTGTAACTGAAAAATGAGAAAGCTACTAATTTATGGCATTCTACAAAGATGTAATAAAACACTTATTTATTTGATAACTATGCAAAAAATTGAGGACTAGCATTTCAAATTGCTGTTGATTTATTTTTTTTTTTAAATAGTCCCTCTGCATTTTAAGTACTCTTGATTTTTAGACTTGCTGGAGGGGCTGGGAAGAGGAAAAGTGAAAAGAGGAAAAATACAGCAACAATCAGTTTTCCAGACCATTCTCTCCTTTAAGAATAGCTTACTATAATTAACGACAATAATACTTGATGCATAATGAAAGCACATTACCTCAGTAATTACATGACAAATATGTCATTCACTTAATGGTTTTAGTGTCTACCAATCTTAATAGCAAAGGTAATTTCTAGTCTTCTTTTGCAGTAATGAAATTTGGTAAGTTATAATTAAGCAATATATGAGCAAAGATGCATTGCAATGTCACTTGCAGTATTTTTCCTGCCTTCATGAAAAACAAAATGACATTTTGCTGATTTCATAGAGGTGTTTACAATGATGAGCTTTGTAGCTGAATGACTTACCACACACAAATGCTTTGTGGTCTAGTTTACCTTCCACTGAAGTTAAAAAGAGTCACCTGGTTATGAATTTGGTACCTACAACAGCCATCAGTTTTCTGAGTCTGCATAAAATTTGTTCTGCAAATTAGTAGATAAGCTACCTTGTTCATATGAATATCACTTTAAAACACAGCTGCATTGATGACAAATTTTAAACCAGAGTACTGGTAAGTAGTCCCTGAAAGAGGTGAGTTATCTTTTCAGTCTCAGAACTCAAAACTTTTTATATAGTGACTTTTAGATCAGAATTCCTCACATTTATTTAGTCTTAATATATATCCTGAGATAGGCATAAGAGAACTGCAGAATATGTGAGGGCTGTGCTAGGTGCATGATGCTTGGCAAGTCTGAAACTGATCTTTAAAGCAAAAATAGTGAAAGTGCTTTGACCCGAGGAAAAAAAGCAGTGTATTCCTTTACATCTCCTTCACTTAAAATTAATAATACATAAGAGCTGGGTGATGGTGAAATCCTGAGTCCCAGAATGACAAGTGCCTCAGAGTGTGAGCTACAGGGATGGCTCATCATAAATATGTCCTGCAGGAGGGCTTGGCTCCTGTCCCTCATTCCCTGCAGGTCCTGCACATTCTGCTCTGGCCAAGGGAATCAAAGCAGTAGGTCACTGAGATTAGTTCCATGGTGCCACTACTTCTCCCTAAGACATAAATCACACAATTTTGAGTAGTTCTAGCTTGTTTAAAGGCTGTAAATAATAACAAAGATAGGGCTGCAGACACAAACTGAACAGTGATTTCAGAAAGAAGTGATCTTTATGTTAAGTGAATATTTAGACAGAAGGAAAAGCCTAAATACACTAGCTTTAGAACTGCATTCTTTAGAAGGTGTTTCTAAAATGTCTAGTTCATAATTAAGTAACTCAATATAACTATTAATTTAGTAATTTTTTAAAAAATATGCCAACAAGTGAAAAATCTGTATAGAAAATTGTCTAAAACATAGAATAATGCAACTGGTATGATAAGACTATTAGAAATGCTGTGGTTTTTAAATTTCATTTTCCTTATAATAAAAAAAATTAAATTTTAATTTTTTATTTTAACAATATTCCTGGCAACATCATGGAATAAATTTACAATATCTGATTGGTTTTCCATTTTTATTTTATTTACAGATAACTTTAAAATAAATGTGGATAAATATAAATAAATTTCATCACATTTACATAAATGAATGATTATTTACTTTTTCAAATAGAATGCTGCCCTAATACTGTAGATAGATTCATTCTTCATTAACTCATGCATATTGTCATTGAATTTCTATTTCATTTGTAGTCATATATTTTCATAATTTTTTTTAAACTTCATTACTTCTTGGTTGTGAGAGCTGAACTGTTGATTATGAGAAGCTGTATTTATAATCATCTGGTCAGTGTAGTGTATCTAATAAACTGGTCGCAGTCTGAAAAAATATCCAGTAATTAAAAATAATTTAATTTTTAAGTTGTTTGTTCCCAAACTGAACATGAACAGAACTAAGTATATCAAATAAAAGTGAGGCAGAGTCTTGTGAAGGGATTCTTATGTGAGTTGAGGAGCACTTTCAGCTCTCAGTGAAGGTGGTTGTTGTCTCCTGTGACTGATTTTCCCTCTCTTTGGGGAGTGACAACTTCTTTTTATGTTCAGAATCTCTTCACTGATGCCAGGTGAGCCCCCAGACACTCAGTGAGGAACGTGGGAGGTTTCCAGTGTCAGTCCCTTCCCTTTGCACTGCTCCCATTCTACAACTGCAGCCATCTCTTAATTCACAGTGACCTGAGCAGCCCTCAGATAACTGAAGTGCTTGGTTTGAGTCTTACAGTAATCACCCTCAAAGAGTGCTGAATGGGAAAGATGATTTGACTCAGAAGTCTCTGCCAAATACCTCTAGATGGAGAGATTTCTGTAGCAGCTGTTCCATGTTTCTACTTTTCTTTATTGAATGTTAAGCTCCTCTTTAATGGATTCTAATGTTTTCCATTGGGCACTTGAGAACAAAGAACAATAAAAAATATGCGTTAAAGATAATTTTGAAGAATGTCTTTGTTGATTAAAAATAAAGACTGACATTAAATTGCTGGTTCTACTTGGAGTATAAGAAAAGGCAGCCCTGAGTACTTGATGCACAAAGAGAATGTTTTCCAAGACAATGTCAATATTAATTTTATTTTGATGTTAATTCTTTTACAGTAGCACTCTGATGTAGTTGATACACATTTCTATTCAGAAAAGTACTTTATAATAGTATTCATATATTTTAAAAGATGGCTGGAGTGCCATAGGATTTTTTCATGTCAAATCCTATATAAGGTTGTTTGTTTTTCAGCAGAGTTTGCAAGTGGCTTTACTGATTGAGAAGTTAGAATTATTTTCTTCCTATGAAAGCTGGAAAAAAATGTTCAGTAACCACTATCAGGTAAAACAGAAATAATTCTAATTTTTGCCCATTTACTTTTCATCAATTAAAATAGCTTATCCTGAGAGGCAAAAAGTCAAGCTACAGTGTTTTGGAGTGTTTCATAATTCAGTATTTTTATGGAAGTGTTACAAAGTACTGGGTAGCTGCTAGATTCCAGCTAGGTCTGGAATGGGCACAGTGTGAGTTTGCCAATGGCCTTTGTTCTTTATCCTTGTGGGCCAGCAAAGGCAATTCTGCTTCCATGCAGTCATGGAAGGAGTCCCAGCTCCTAAGATGTTGTCAGAAAAGGGGGTTGGTTAACAGCAGTCACATTATTTGGAACTTCATTATCCCTTTTATTCTTTCCTGGTCTCTCTCTCTTTCCACCACACTTTGCCTCCCTTTCTCTGCACCATTCCCATCCACATTGAGAGAACAACCCACCCCAACTACATCTACCCCACTGGTACCAGATGTGCTACTTCTGTACCTAAAACTGATATTTCTGATGCTGTTCCCTAGTTTTCTCAGCTTTTCATGGAATTTCTCTTGGCTAGCTGCCACTGACTTGGCAGGATTGTGCTCCCCAGAGATGCCCCATACTCCCCTTAGTTGATTGTGGAGTTTAACAGTTTCTTGCCTAACTTCACTGGGGCCCCACTGAGACCCAAACATCCTTGACAGCACTAAGTAATTTTTGTCAGCTTCCTGAATCAGTGTTTGGTTGACATTTTCTTGTGTCATGTCTGGTATTTTTCCATGTCCTGTTCATTTTAGCCTCAAATCAGGCCAACTGAAGAGCTCTGCTATTAGCATTAAAATGTATTTGTAAAGATGAAACAAAAATATACTTGTTTAAGATTGCAAACACATACAGCTTGGCAGTTAAAAATCTTTTTTTTAACTTTTTGAGAGCTTGATCCTGTAGTCCTTAAATAAATCAGGTAACTTGGAAATTTATGGTATACCATATTAAAAAATAATTCTTCCAGTGTAAGTTTAAAAAATGTTTTGAGTGCAGTTTATGGAATGCCATTTGAAATTTCCTTAGAACTTACTAAGTCCAGTCACTGGGAGCAGCTATGTGGCTGAAGCTGCCAGGTGTGTGTGGGCAGAGGAAAATACCTAATTCATATACAGTGCAGAGTTGATGTTCTCTGAAAAACTAATCTGAGGATCATTTCTTTTGCTTGCCCCTCTTGCTCATTCTGACTTGCAGGCAATTGCTTGGGCAGCTGAGCATAAAGAGAATTGGGGAGTGCAGGCAAATAGAAATGAGAAGGGAATGGCAGAGTTGTAATGATTGATTAGGTCAACCATGCTGCTGAAAATGTTTAGCAAACTGTAGGCTGAGTGCACCAGGTGTCACAAAAAATGCGACATCAAATTTCAAAAATCTAGAAGCAAGTAATTCCCTAAGCAGAGGTGATAAAGCCAAGCTCCCCAAGAGCCTGTGTTTAGATTCCTTGGTGTCCAGTAGGACACAGAGTATGTGTCAGGAGTTTTCACCTGACAGGGACATCCATAATAATCTTTTCCCAGTAATAATTCTCTGGTGCCTGAAAGAAGGCCATAGCCCTTAACCTTTTCATGGTGTTACTCACTGGAATAGATCTACTACCAGGTCACTTTAGTTGACCCAGAACAGTTAGCAACTTTTTGTTTGGTCAAATCAGGCTGGAACTTGGTAACCAGTAGAAAAATTACTGCAAAATATATAGGAAGAGCAATTCACATATGTAGACAAATGGTGTAAACTTCATTTCCATTGGAAGTCAGACAAAACATCCAATCTGCAACGCCTTTTATTTTTTAGCAGCATCTTTTAAAACTCACGTAATTTGGCAAATTGTAGAAATAAATCTTATCCAAACATAAATTAGTCTTCTCTTGCATGGTTTTAGAATATTTACAGTAATTTTGCTTTTTAGAGAACGACATTATAGATAAAATTATTTTAAATTCAGCATGGTATTCCTTCAATTTTATCTTCTGATTCTCTAGTAAAGTCAAGTATTGACTATATGAAATGATGTTAGAGTAGTCTAGAAGTTGTTATTGGTATTCTGCTGTCTGGCTGATCAGTAATACTGACTGTGGTAACAGCATGATACAGAAGGATTCTTAGGTTCCTGTCTTGACTGTTGATAATTTAGTGCTGAGCATTTGACTGGATGATGTATCCTTAAACCATTTCATTGTAGGGGGGCCCATTTGTTGAAATATTCAGTGCTCAAGGCAAGAACCCAGGAGCAAAATGGAAGATCTTTGGCGATCCATCAGCTATATCAAAAGTAAGTTTTTAAAGAAATCTATAAAACCTAGAGTATAAACCAGAAAAATGTGAATGAAGCTTAGAATTAGAAGGTAATGAGAGCTTTGACCTGACAGTGGAGTTGTCACTTGCAGTTCTGTCATTATGGCAGACTAAATGACTACTTAAATTACTTCTATATGCTTTCTTGCAGACTGAGTTGGTCACAGTGTAATTTTACAGTTTAAATATTTAGAAAGTAATTTTGGTACTCTGGTAACCAATGAATTGAGCTTTGCTCACTGAATCATGAGTCTTGTTTGTCAGCATTATTTGTTCATAAGAAATACAAGGACATATTTGTGGATTAAATTTTTGCCATCAAATGTGAACCAGTCATACTTGCAGTGCCATCTGCATTTTCTGATTTAAAAGAAAAAAAAAACCTTGCATGCTAGTAGTATGGTTGTTTGTCAGGAGGAGAATTCTATCAGGATGCTTATGTTTGTTGTTCCTTTTTGTAGGAATATGACAAAGAACTAAAAGGCTTTGTTTTTGTACTTGAAGGAAACAGTCTAATCAACAAAATGAAGCTACCAAGGGAAACAAAACAAACTTGTGAGTATCAAAGAATTAAATGTCTGTGATGTTGTTCTGATTGATACATCAATCTTATATTGGAAGAATGCAAAACTTACATTATTCTCCATTAGTTCAGGCATAATTCAGCATAGGAAAAGTGTTTTCTCATTAACTTTTTAGCAGGTCAATTACAAATAAGTAAAACCTACAAAAATACCACATTAGAATATGTGCTGTAGGGAAGATGTAATGTGTCCTGGTGCTGCCAAGTTCACTTTTGTACCTGATCCTGCTACAGACCAATGTCTGATAAATAATCTCTCACTCCATTCACTTACTAAACAAGCACTTACTGAAGTCAGTAATTCTACTGGGATTAATGAATGTGGACTAGATTCCTGTCCCCTTTCTCATTTTACTTTTTAAAGAATTTTTACTTTTGTATCAAATAAGCACTAGTGGTATGAGAAAGTTGTACCCAAATTGCCACTGTGTTTTTGTAATCAGTGTTTAAGGGTAGTATGAAGTGTGTTCCCAGGATGTCTATTGCACCACAATAAACCAGAATCCAAGCAGTCTGCAAAACAGCTATCATCATATGCCTAAAACTCCATGATGGGGTGGTGTACCTTATAAAGCTTGTAGAAGTGAACTGAGCTGGTTTAGAATTAACTGCTTTCTTTTAGAGAAAAATTGAGATGGTGAGTTTAAAAAATGGAATGGGAATCTTCTTGTATACTTCTCATGCAGGACATACGATAAGACTTAAGTTTTTTCCAATAAACACCAAAAATAAAAGAATAAATTCTTTAGGCTGGTTATGCTGTAAGGCCTTGAAGTTTAGTCTGATTTTCATAAAAGAAATTGGCTGTTATCTTCATTAAAATAAATATTAATGCAATGTAAATTTTTGAGCAACCGAACTAATTTATTTTCAATGGTACAATAAACTGCTATAGCAAATAACAGTAAACAATTAAAAGAAAAAAAATTGCTAACCGTTGCTAAACATTAAAATGAGGATTAAGAATTAATTGTGTGGGTAATCACTGCTAAAAATAGTTTGGTTTTGAATTTACTTTAGCTAATGCTGCACTACAGTCAGGCTTCCATCTGTTACTATTCTGTTTCCTTCTGTCTTGGTCTCTTCCTCTCTTGAGGTGTGTATGTACCTCAAGTATTTAATTAATCAAGTATATGGTCTCCCAGTTGCTCTGAAACTTTGTATACTCTTCCAAAATAAAAGATACTATATATGTAAATTTAATTTGAAGTCTTAAGGTGTCATTTGGCTCTCAAAAGAAGAAACTTTTGATTTTTCATTCCTTAGAAGAGGATCCAATGTTGCTGTTCAGGCTTGTGGAGTCAATGAAAAACATCCTGTATCGTCCCTGATGGAATATCTAAGAAAACAACATATGGTTCAATTCAACAGCTTTGTACTGTTTCCCCTTGGTAGGGGGGTACCTGAAGTTTTTGTCTGTTCCCTCAGTCAGACTCCTTTGCTATTATTCTAAAAATCAGAAGCCTCCACTGAGCAATGTTGTCATGATCTGAATTGCATTCTTACCCAAGAGTTTTTTTGAAGTTGCTTTGCAAGGTGTTCATTCTCACCAATATGAGTGCAAGTTTAACATGACTATAATATAATCTTCATAGGAAAATATTACTTCATTTTACAATTCTTATGGGATATTTATTGTCTTCATGCTCTTGGAGTGCAAAAAAATTGTAAGCTAAAAAAAAAGAGTTCCTTTTGCTTTCATGAGAATTCCACCAAAGCCACAGATGGGACTTTTAAAACAATACTTTTATTGCAGTTTGAATTGGATTTCTTCAGGTTTTCCTTGTGTTCATATGTTGTGTGAACCTTGGGAAATAGTGTTGTAGGAGCATAGCATATGGTACAAAATTGAAATGCTGGATAGTGAAACATGCATCTGCATGCACACAGCACTTTTCTTTTTTCTCTGTTTCTAGTGGGACTGGTGCAGCCATTTCTGACACTTCAGATTTTTGTGCCATTGGGAAAAGACTTCTCCACGGAATTACTGTAAGATGCATAAAATTTGCTTGAATACTTAAAATGAATTCTTGATTGCAGTCATTAATTGTGGTGGCATATTTTGCATTAAAGCATGGTTACTTGTCAAGTCACCAATAAAAAGTAATTAAGCTAATGAGATCATTATTTCTTAGATGTTTTAAATACTGACATTCCTTTGAAGACAGAACAAACTCAAAAAAATCCTGAATGAAGATGATTAAAAATCTGAAGAAATGGGACACAGATTTATCAAACATATGAAAATACTGGCACATCAGGACTGCCTGATAATTTATAAGAGACTTACAGGTCATAAGAGAGGGCCCTTTGGTCCAGGGCAAAAAGAAATACATATTCTAATAACTGGGGGAGAAAAACACAACCAAACAAATGCTAAAAAGCTGGAAAAAACAAATGGAGTGCTCGATTGGTATAATTATTTCCATGCTGTGAAGAGCGTAACAGTAGAAACAGAATTTTTTATTAGTTAGGTGTGAAATGATTTAATAGAGTTTTAATCTTGGGCAGTTGTCAGGCTTGGACATTTCTCCCCTAGTGACACCATCTGTTTATTATATAGCACAACTCACTCAGCTTTGAAGCACATAGAATATCTGAGATTGGATTAACAACAGAAATATTAGGCCATTAGAAGTCCTGCAAGAAAAGATAGGTTAAATGATATCAATTAAATTAGCAATTAAATTGTGTAAAGGGAAAGAAGAGTTTTATTTTTGTTTGACTTTCTATAAGTTTGCATTTAGAGGGACAAAGGGACAAAATAAACAGGATAAATCATGCAACACACAGAGACCAAACACCAAGTACCAAACCAAAACCAAGATCTGCTTCTCTTGGACATTCTGTAGGCAAAGGCAGAGATTTAATGACAGGTGCAGGAATTCAGATTTTTCCGTTGTGTCATATTCAGTTTGATCCTTTTGGGTATTTACCACCTTCTTAACAAGAACCTCTTTTTCTACTTCTAATTTTATTTTTGTCAGCTTGCTTTAAAAAAAAAAAAAAAAATTCTATCACCTCTCCTACCCTTATTTGCCTTTTTTCTTTCCAGCTTATATTTAGATTTTACATTTTCTTCATCTTTTCTTTCTGCTTTCTGTTCCGATCTTTGTTATGTCCTTCTTTTAAAAGCAAATATGTGTTGTTAAAATATTTTTAGGTACTTGTATAGATTTAAATATGTGTATTTTGCATATGCTATAAATATTTTATGTAATATATGCTATATTGCTTTATCATGCATGTAATATAGACTATATTAACTATATATTTTCTCTATAGCTCCTGTTACTTTGAATGAAGGTGTTTGTGTCTTAAAAGTACAATATCATATGTTCCACACTTAGTGCAACTGTATGAAAAAGTTAATAAAACTTCTTTTAAAATAGTTTTAGTAGTGAGTTTTGTATTTGAAATCAGCTATAACTTACTTGTACTCATAAAGTCCTTCAAGCCTTGCAAAATAGGCAATGCATTATTTTATCCTAGCAGACTTAAGATAATCCAGTAAGTAATAAAGACAAGTCCTTCTTGCTTCATGTGACTACTGTTAAGTTCCCTTCTTTTCAGATGTTTTGAAAGAAATCTCCTGCTTATTTGTGGACAACCATATTTTGTTTTGCTTCCTGAAGTTTAATGTTCAAAGATGGTTTCTTACACAACCTGACTACTTAGTGCTGAATCTTTGAGCATCTTCAAGTGAAAACTGATAGCATGCCAAGCTATGAAATTTACTTTATATAAAAATCACTGACAAGTTGTGTAATAGCTGAGCACGAAGCTTTATGTTACATTTCTTGCTCCCATTCTGCAGAGAGATGGAAATAGGAATTTAGTTTGAGCCTCATCTTCCTTTTGCATTCTGTTCAGTGATTTATTTGGTCAGCAAACAAGAATTTCTTTAAGACCATCCATCACTGCTGGCATCAGCTGAGCTAAACTTTCTAACTTGCTGCTGTCAACCAGTCATGCAAAATTCCTGCCATAAATACTGAAATATACAAGCTACTGTCTATATTAGCTGTTTTATCTTTTCTTTGGAGGAAATCTATATAGGATTTTAGATACTTTTTTACATGACATGATTAGATGAATACCACCACATTAACAGTCAATGTATTGATCTACATAAAAATGTGTAAAATAGATTGTGGATGAAAAATTTGATGAAGCATAATAAAATCACAACTAAAGTAGAGAGCATGCAATTTATGCAGCTTCTTTGGAGCAAATAATAGCAAAGCTATTAGTAATGCTGAATATATCTGTCTGCTGCAAATGCAGTTGCCAGTTGTTAAATCTTCAGTGTTACGGATTTTGCTACTTTTCTAAAAGCAAAGGTAACTCAATCTTTGAAAAAAATTTTGCATGTTAAAGAAAACAGCATCTGGCTTGTGTTGTCATTTTTGCTTTAATTCCCAATACATCGACATGTGGGTGTTAATACTTCTGCTTGGCATTTTGACAAGCACTCAAACATTTATTCTTAAAGAACTGTAATGCCAGTTATGATCATGCTTTGTTTCTGATATGGTTTTTCTCAGTGTTGGGTATTACATGAAATTAGCACATCTTGTAATGGAAAGTTATGCAGCAAATGAGTAGAGCTGTTTACCAAAAAGAGTAGACCAATCTGGCATAAGAACAAGGATGAGATGCTCAATTCCTGGTTATGTACTGAAGTATTTTGTGGTCTTGTATGAGTCCCTGTGTATTGCTCAACCTTTCTTTTCCCAGTTCAGACATGGTACTTACTCGTCCATTGCTGCAGCTCTGAAGTCACACTGCCTCTCAAAGTGATGGCCAATTCATGGTGCTTCAAACGTGTTTAAACCTTTGCATGGTGAACAGCTGTCAGTCACATGTGGCACAGCTTCTAGCTGGGGAGGTTATGAGATCTCCTCACTTCTGGCATGAAACCTGCAGAGCAAACATTGTCAGTAGAAGCTGCTGCTGCCCCCAAGCCCAGACTTGGTGCTCAATATTAACGTGCCATGGGGCTCTGCAGTGTTGCCACTTCCTGGAGTCACACAGTACCTTATGGAGCATCTTTCCAGACAGAATGCACTGGGATCACAGCATGCTTATTCACTCTAATGACACCTCTGTCTCTTAATTTCTTAATTCTTCCTGATGTTTCAAACTCAAACTTTCAACCTTCGCTCAGCTGGCAAATCACTTATTAACAGGTTTGCTCAGTTACTATCCCACTGGTTATTGTCAAATTAGCTTTGCTTGCCACTAGCCTTCACCAGCTCCAGAAAGCATCAGCTCTTGTTAGATTTTGAATTGATACAAACTCTGTGAGAGTTTCAAACTCTGAAACATACCTGATAAGTTTTCTCTTAGTTACATATGAAGGAATCTGTAGGGAAAAGGGGTTAAAATCTCTTTATTCCTGAAGTAGTTGTAGATGCTCATAAGAAATCTTACTGCAAGGCCTGTGAACAGTACAGTAGAATATATATTTTGGTACCATATTTCCTGTTTTCAAACAGTTATTTCTATAAATATAAGCTTATTACTTTGAGATTTTTAATAACCACACCATAATAGGTTTTACAGGCATAGCTAATTTATTCATAGATACCATAACAGTTTGAATTTATGTGAATTAGATGCTATCATAATCAGTCATCATTTTAGCTTTGCTGACAGAGATATCATAAATTATTCATGTTAACCTAAAAACCCAGCATGTTTCAGATACAGAACAATATGAATCTTGGTTAGTCTTGCAAAACTCAGACCACCCTATTAAAATTCAAAGCAGGACATAGATGCTAATTCTATCATGTACATCTGAAACTATTGGAAGACTGAAGGTAAACTTTATTGAATAGATTTAGCTGAGAGATTATTTGAAATTCTGGTATTTAGTACCATGAGATATGTTCCTTGATTTTTTTTTGTGAAGCAGGAGTAAAATACAGAAACGTTCTTAAAAGTATTAGGGTATGTTAAATATCATCATTTACAAAGCAGATTTTAACTCATATATTTGAAAGTAAAAAAAATTTAATAACTCTCCCAGTCATCACATCTTCCAGAACTTTAGATTGAAGCAAAATACTAATTATTTATATTTTGGCTGGTTGATCAATGTAAGTAACATGAGGTAAAATGAGTCCTGTTTATATTTGGTTGGTTGGGTTTGTTAGTCAGGATTTTCATACGCCAAATAAGGTAAATTCAGAAAGTTGATTTTGTCATTTTAAAGAGAAGACTTTGTAGTAATTCTAAGTAATTAGAATAAATGGTTTAAATAGGAGAAATATGGGTGTATTGAAGAGAACTATTACATTAGCAGGTGCAAACATCCTTTCCTTTGTCTCAAAAGGATGGATGAAAGGATTGATTGTTTCTTTAGATCAGAAAATTCATGGAAAAGATAACAAAGCAGAAAAAACAACAGCCAATGAACTTAAAAACCCAACATAACTTCCTGCAGGCATAAATAACTGCATTATAGGGGTACTTTTTTCAATTCTGGAAAAGGAGTCACCACTGAACTTTCTGCATATTAATACTCATTAGACTACTTTGTACTGAAAAATTAAAAACTATTTTTGAGAATTGCAGTTTTCTAAATGATTTGGCAAAGTTAGCCATGCTTCAGAGGAATATAGCATTGTGCTGTAAAATGGAATTTACTAAATACTTGAAAATGAGAGAAAGATTAGCTGATTTCAAAACCAAGGATATTAAAATGTTGATAGAAGTTTCTAAAATATATGTTATGAATATTAGTGAGCACCTCCAGAATTATTTGTGAAACGTGGAGTTGTAAGAGGAATTAAACTTTGACACCAAGTTATTCTGGGTAAGCAAAAATACCAGGTCATTTTTTTATTTGGAAAATTGATGACAAATATGTCAGTATCTTGTAGGGAGAGGTCATGGTTCACCATTTCTTCATAATTGTTCATTTTTTGAAAGATTTCCATTCTATCAACCAGACTTGGTGATTCTTGTTTTGTCCCTGCCAGTTGTGTTACATCATTTGTGGATACTGGTCAAGGGCACTTTGTGGGGTTTTGTTATTAATGCTCCCCAGAAAAAACATTTATCTACAGGAAATTCCAGTACACGATACAACTTGTCCTTTAAGTCTGGGTGACATATCAGTCTTCCAAATCTCTTATTTTATAGAGATTGGATTGATATTCAATGTAACCACATCTGTTTTTATGAGGGCAGGATGCAGTGCTCTGGATTGCAGGTCATCAGGCAGCCACTTCAGTAAGGTAGTATCTCCTACAAGACCAATTTAGAAGTAGCACATAAAATAAAGCATATGTGAAGTGCAGGGTGCTCCTGCATAAGGAAACTGGAGAATCTGAAAGCATGGCAAATCAGCTGACAATTGCTATTCCTTTGTTTTCTGTCTTTAAGATTGAAGTGATGGTGATGATACTGATGCTACTATCTAATGTTTAGGAGGCACGTGCCTTTTATGGAGAAAATGGCACTACAATTGTGAAGTACTAATACTAATGTACTACTAGTGAAGCATTAGCAGAGAATTCTCTCTGGATTCTGACCAGGATACAGAGATTTCTGTTAGTATTAAATTGCATGGGAGTTGCTCTTACCTTAGCAACATCGATGATACCTGCTTTCATGTTTGCTAAACTTCCAGGTTACATCATTTATAAAGTGAAAAACACTTCCATTTGAAGACCAAGTAATCCTGACAAATGAAGCATCCCTTCAACAGTTCAGTATTGGTTTTTTCAAAGTTCATTTTTAACCTTGAATTGAACATTAACAAATGGTTATAAATTAGTATCCATACAGAAGCAAAGTGAATAGGCAATCTGAGCAGATGAGTCTATCTGTGCTCTTGGGTAGTTGCTACCATTCACTTGCAATCTCACTGTAAGTTACCATTGTGAGGAAAATAGTCAATCAAATTTGAAGATGTAAAATAAAATTGAAAATTGAATTGGAAGGTAATTTTACTTTCAAATGGTTTGCAAATGTAGATGTTAAGTGTGAAATGAATGCAGTTAATGACCATAGCTGGAGGAGTTATGCACCTGCTGATCACAGGAATATTATTATAAATGAGGTTGATTTTCTTGTTGACTAGCTCATTTTTCTCAACATGGTCTCATTACTTTTCTATCACGTCTGACCCTTAGACATAAATATTCAAGCACAGACATAATAAAAAGACATTAACTCCCATATAGATTTTTTTAATTCATCTTTGAAAATCAAGATATGTGCTGCAGATGTTTCTTGCCATTGCAGGTTTAACCTAAGTTCTGCTTTTGGATAGCAGGAAAAAAAAGTTGAGTTTCACCAGAACTACTCTGGAGTCATTTTGCAACTGAGATCTGATGTTCTAGCTCTCATTGTCTGAGTTATTTCAGAAAATAATTTCTCCAGCCCTTTCCTTTATTTTTATTTTCCAATAAGCAATGTAATTGAAAAGTGTGAAAGTTACACTAACTCTTAAAAAATTATCTTCCTTCCCCTGGGAAATAAATTATTTTATATAATTTTAAGGTCATCCCCTTTTTTTTTAATTTGCCTGTTTGAATGTTTCACCTACTTTTGCCTGTGGAATAAAATAATTTTTATTGCTTTAAGTGTATTTACAGAAATAAATTACACTTCTTTAGGAGTGATTCTATCTATGCATCTCAGGTTTGCCCCTTCCTTATGGCGCAGCTGTCATCATAAAAAGTCTTATTTTAGACTTGTATGGCAGAGTCTGGTATAAATGTGTCTTTTGATCTAAACAAATGCATTCAGCATTATATTTTGGACTGTAACTGAGCTGTACATTAAACCTTTTGATACTTATATACTTGCAGTATATATTGTACTGTCCTTACTTAAAGTCTCAAATTGGCAACAATAATTAAAGTATTTGATTTGCCCCAGAGTTAATGTCCTCCTAAGTTGACCTAAGGAAACCTATGAATTTTTTAGGGTGTTATTCTGCAAATTTTCGGTGGTGACATTTCATTATTTAAGCTACAGGTTGTCCTTAGCTAATTAAAAAGTGTTTTCAGTAGTAAATTTAAATTAAAAAAAAAAAAAAAGTCTACAGGGCAGTCTCACTATTTTAAAGTAAAACCCAGCATTTGAATGATTATGAGTAATTACTTTTAGTAACACTAAGTAGTGACAAAAAGTTGTTTATTATAATTATTTGTCATCTTCTCAGAGGGGCTGCTAATTACAGAGAAATACCTATCTGTTGAAAATGGGCTTGTTCAACAGTAATAGGTAAATTAATCATTGTTTCCCCACACATTAAGCATATTCTCCCAGATTGCAGCCTTTAGAGGAATATCTGTGCTCTGGAGTGTTAAGGGAGGACTGTTGGGGAATGTCAAGGTTATGCTGCTGTTGTGCTTGAGCCACAGCAGCCCCTCTGTCTCCTGGGGAAGAGAATACACAAGAGTAAAAGTGCAAAAACTTGTGCATTGAGAGAAAGACAGTTTAATAGGGAGAGCAAAAGCTGCAAATTCAACCAAAATCTTAACAAGGCATTAGCTCTTTCCCATTGGCCTGCAGATGTTCAGCCATCTCCAGGAGCTATGTGCTTCATCCTGTGTAATTGCTACATGGGAAAACAAACAGCTCTGAACTCTCCCCATTCCTTCTCCTTCCCCACAGTTCTTACTGCTGAGCATGGCACTGTGTTGTCAGCAGGCATCAGCTGTCCTGGCTGTGTCCCCTCCCAGCTCCTCACACATCCCCAGCCTCCTGGCTGGTGAGGAGCAGAAAATGCCTTGGCTCTGTGTAAGCAGTGCTCAGCAGCAATGAAAACATCCGTGAGTTACCAACACTGTTTCCAGCACAAGCCCCAAGTATAGCACTGTCCAAGCTACTCTGAAGAAATTTAACTGTGTCCCAGCCATAACCAGTAGAGCTGCTAATAAGACTTGAAGAAAACAGAGCATAAAAATTACCCCCTTTATCTGTTTAAAGGAAGCAATGTTTTTTGTGACCATGACTGTGGTTTGAATTTATTAGAAATGTTGAAATTCAGTGTCCTTGGTATCATTGTGAGATGACCTGAATGGTGATCAATAAACTTCTGCATTATAATTCATCTTTGAAAATATGTCCTCATGAAGTAAAACAGAAAATGTATTGTGTTTACCTTTAAGCTGAAAAGAATCTATGTACAGTGACAGAGGCATTTTTAGGAAAAGAAAGGAAATAATGTTTTTCTAGTTAGCAAGCCCCAAGATAACACAATCTTAAGGAGCTAAAACACTTGTGATTATTAAAGGCTACTGGGTTCTCAGTTCATACAAATTGAATTCTTTCATACTCTGAAGAGCTGTGGAAATCTAGCAAAGAATGCAGACTGTTGAAATGAAATAAGCATGTAAAGTGACTTTATATATGCAGGGATATAGCCACAAAGTTTGCATTGGAGAAAGAAATCTCATTACTCATCTTGTAAAAGAATTTTTAAATTCCATATTTGCTATCACTGACATAAAGGTTCTGCACATGAACAGGTTTTTTGTGATTTCCCAAAGATACTGGATTATTGAATTGACAAAGATCTGTTCCATTCTCTCCTGACTTCTTTTTTATAGGATAACTGATTATGGGAATACTAAAAGAAGATTGTATTTGTCAACAGTCCACAAGGAGTTATCTGCAACCCCTCTGCATGCAAAAATTCCTCTGTTTATGATCAAGCGCAAAATAGTAGGTACCTTGGGAATATTCCCTGGACTGAGGTTGAGCGTGTTTTCTAATCAGAAATGTTTTGTGTGTATTATGAACTTTTTGAAATTGTTGCTCAGTTTAGAACTCAGCTCCTACTGAAGATAGTTTTGTATCCCCCCTTTACTAGATGGCAGCAGAACCACTTAGTGCTGCACCTCTTCGGTGCTTCTTCTTATGTTAGGAATTCATTCTCATTTTACAAAATTACTACTGTTTGTGATGTTTATTCACCTCTCCTGTTGATCCAGCCTCTATTAAATTCTGTGTCCCTGATGCTTCTTCATGATAGTGCTCCTCCTCACATGTCCCTTCTCTTGCAGCAACCTTTGATGACATTCACTGGAGGTGCAGGTAGCCTCTGAATTTATAACTCTTTTTAAGATAGGTTGAGTGGAAGCAACTGTGGTAACTTAAAATTGAGGAGTTTTCTGCTTTGTGGGGAGAAGTAGTTGGATCTTTTTAGTTAATATGTGTCAGATTATACTCCTGAAATGGCTGTTAATTCAAAATCCAATGAAATTGAATTATTTTTCTTCACTGTAATTTCAGTTAGTTGGTGTCAGACTAGTACAGGTATTTCAGGATCAAAGTGTACATTAACGTACACCACGTTAGATTCAAGCAGAAGATGAACTTCAGTTATGTATTTTAATTTAGATAATAAAGCATGAATCAGATTTGCCTAGATGCTCTAATCATTTATAATGACAAAATATTTTAATAACCTTAATGCCTGACCAACCTTAAAGAGTAGATCTCTATTCCTTAGTATCTGAATATATATTTTCTTTAAATGGTTATCTGTCCTTTTATCATTGCTTTTGCTTAAAGGAGGGAGCATGCTGCTTTCAGTGGTAAGATAGATCTTTTACATGGCTCTGATAGTTCAACTTACTGTATACACAAGCTGATTGTTATTATCAACATGAGGGGTTGTGAATCAGGACATATAATCAGTTGTTTGTTCCATCAGCCGAACATAATTTGCATTTTCACGTGCTAGCTTTCTGTATTGTATTACTACAAGTTATTCTATTTTTCAACCTCATCATTAGAAGTATCAGTTATAACTAAATACTAAATTTTTCACTCCATTGCTTGGTGTCTTCAAAACAAGTATTACTTTCCTTCCAAAATTCAAGACTTAAGACCTGAACAGTAATGACTGCACCTATTTTTTTTTTCTCAAAAATATTTGCTATTTGGCAATCAGAAGCTAATATTTCTGCCTTGACTTTATAAGGAAACTAGGCATATACATTATGTTTTTATTTTTCCCTTAAAATTTCAACCATTGATCAGCTAAATTTTACACATGAGTAATCATATAAAATATATTACAGTTCTGCAAATTGAATGAAAATTGCTGCATTTCTCCTCAAGGCCATCTTATTTATTTGTATAAAAGGTGTGTTAGCCTCAGCTCATGGGTTTTACTAAACAGTATTGTTTCTCTTTTCTAGTGGTGCAATATGTGTATTGACTTGGTAACGTTTACCTATGAAATATTCAGAGGAGCTTTATTCCGGTCTTTGGATGAAATTATTGTTTCAGCTAACTGTAAGCTAAGAAAGATCTTCACTTTAAAATTCAAGCCACAAGATACAGCTGAGGAAGATGGTGTGTTTTAATTACTATCTTGTCTTAATCATAACTATTCATGTTACAAAATCAAAAGCTTCTTATTCTTCAGATTGGCAATTTGAAGGATTATGTGATTTCATAAAAATTAAAGTGGTAGTACAGCATATTAATCTGCTAGTGTTGGACTTAAGGCAACTAATTAAATATGTGTGTACTGCTGTGGTTTAAGCACTGAATTCCTTAGAAGTATTTTATTGAAGAAATTCTGTAGAATTTATCAAGTAGATAAATTTAGGATTAAGATTTATCAAGTAGAGATCTTGTTTTAATGCGGATATCTAATGCTGATAGAAATAAGGTTTTGGCCAAGAATTGAGTATCTGAGAGGAAGTAGAAGTACTGAAAACAGCAACATTTGCTGTTTGTTTTCTTAATTTTGGACAGTAGCTGATGAAAGATTTCTTTTTTATATAATTCAGACAAAATTGTAACAAAACATTATATAAAACAGGGCTATGAAACTATAATAAACACCTCAGATCTTATCTAGTTATCCTAATGTGGCCTTGTTTATTGGGAAAGTAGTATTGGTGATGAGATGGAAAATGACAGGTTTTTTGGTGATAGTTCAGGATATTGGTCAAGTTTACAGATCTCCAGACTCTCATCATAATTCCGAATCGTCATTTTCCGAGGAGAGAACTTCATTCCTCTCTGGTATTTGCAGTAATAGATGAGAAATTCAAAAAGCACAGCTGGCACTTTCTTATTTTAAACACACCCCTAGGAGATCTTCTATTTCGTTCAAATTTTCTTTTTGTGGCTTTTAAGGAACATACCTGAAAAAACGTTTCTGGTTTAAGGAGGGGTAGTTAACAGTACTGTTAAGTGTATCAAAATGTATCTTCCATTTGGAAACACTAAACCAATAGGGGAGAGTAGGCAAACCTTGTGATTACTCCTCTGATTTTTTGTTGGTAAAATTAGAAAAAATATTAATTAGAAAATGTCTACAGAGAGAATGTGGTATATTCTCAGCAGGAAACTGCAGTTCGAGCTCTCACTGGCATTCATTTAATTTAATTCCATTGGTGCATTGTATTTTCCCTTCCATTCTAAACAGCATCTGAAATGTGCTTGAATATCCTAAATGAGTTCCAAAATTCCAAAATGCAGTTAACATAATGAGTCAACAGCTTTAATAAACTGTATGCATAGTAAAATATTACACTTTTAATTACTTCATTATCAATTCTATGATTATTACACAGCTGGTGGGCATTAGTACATTCTGTATGCTTTTGAATTTCCTTATCTAGGCAATTCATAGAATCAGAATAATGGAATTGTTTAGATCAGAAAATACCTTTAACGTCTTTTAGGTCCAATTGTTAAGCCAGCACTGCCAAGGCCACCATGAACCCATGTCCCTAAGAACCCCACCCATGTGGGTTTTAAATGCCACCAGGAATGGTGACTCCACTCCCACCCTGGGCAGCCTGTTCCAGGGCTTGAGAACCCTTTTGATGAAGAAAGTGTTTCTAGTATCCAATCTAAATATCCTCTGGCACAACTTGGGGCTATTTCCTCTTGTGTTGCTGCTGGGTACCTGGGAGAAGACACCAATACCTACCTCTCTACAAGGTCTCCCTTCAGCCTCCTTTTCTCCTGGCTGAGCAACCCCTGTTCCCTCAGCAACATCTCTAAACTTGTTCTCCAGACCCATCTTAAATTTTCATTGCCGCTGAAGATTTGGCTGAATTAAAATGATTCTATACTTCATACCCAATCAAAGAAAAAGTTATTATTAATTAAGTTTCAGATAACAATTACTCTTTGATAAAGCTTTTTCCCTCACAGAATGATTTGAGTTAGTTGAGCTTCACTGAATGCAGTGACATTGCAAGTTGTAATGAGAGTTGTCATGCTTTAACCTCAGCCAGTAACTAAGCACCACACAGCCACTCCCCCCAGTGGGATGGGGGTAAGAATCAGAAGGGTAAAAGTAGGAAAACATATGGGTTGAGATAAGAACACCTTAATAATACTAAACTGTAATGACATGGGGAAAAAAAAAAAAAAAATTAAAAACCCAAGAACAGTTGTTTTTTTATTTGCGTAGCTTGTTTACTGCCAGCAGCTCTCCCCACTCAGCTTTCCCTCTAGCTGATCTGCTGAACACATTGCCACGTGCTCTGGAATATCCCTTGGGTCAGTTGGGCCAACTGTCCTGGCTGTGTCCCCTCCCAGCTTCTTGTGCCCCCCTGCCCTCTGCTCACTGACAGGGCAGTTTGGGGGCTGAACAACTCCTGACACATAAATATGTTATTGGCACTGGTCACATGCCAAATCCAAAACACAGCCCTCTACCAGCTACTGGCAAGAAAATTAAATCTGTCCCAGCAGAAACCAGGACAAGGGTCAAGTTCTTTGCTTCAAACTCCTTGGTGTGGTGGAATTACTGATTTCAAGGTGCAATGAGTGTGTTACTCATTTCAAGTAGCAAGGATACAGTATGTTTTGAATTTTAAAATGATAGTAAAGGCAAAGGAGAAACCGCACATACGAAGAAATTATTTCTGTATGAGGTCATTGAGATAGAAAGGGAATACTTCATCTTTTATGCCTCATGATACTGAAGCATACAGGCTTAAACTTTACCTAGTTTCTTGTTTCCATAGTAATGCACAACTTATGTACCAGTTTGTATCACTAAGCATTGCCCAACAGTGATAACTAATGTACTGGCTTGGCAAAAATAAAATGCTTTAAAATATATGTCCTATACTGAAATACAACATGGGATGTTTGAATTTTTTTATTCAAGTCTCAATACTTGATCCCTTATTCATGTTTGGGTTTCAGGTTATGTTTTCCTCTTATTTTCCTTGGAAACTAGGCTAATTCATTAGCTTATTATATTTAAGTCTTCTAAAATTTGGAATGAATTTGCATTATAACATCAGGAATGGTTCTGACACCGATTTCTTTCTTTATAGAGAGCAGCTTTCATAAACTCAGTCTATATTGGTTATCAAAGGGAAAGCAGAGATAATCAACTCACATTTTACTAGTGTCTGGTGTCACAAGAATACATAGGTTGGCATCTTTTTAGTTTATCATGAAAGCATAATGGTGTCTCAAGTTTGAAATTAAAGCTTGTTAAATTCTTTACTTGCATATATGGGACTTGTTTCCTACTTCAGTCCCACAGATGTGAAAACCATATTTAGCTGTTCATTTTATCTAAAAATCACTGTATCAGTGTTAGAATTAAAGCTGAGTTGTAATAAAAATTAACAAAATGTATTTCATGATTGTTTTGTTTGCCCTCTTGGCAAATCAAAGAGGTCAATTTTTTATGGATATTCCAGCCATTAGTATATATTTAATTAACTGTATTCAAAATTTTTGGCCTAAAAGTATACACAATATAATTTTTAAGTTTGCAATATAAAGTGACCAGTTGCAGCAAATTCTTCAAATTACCATAATCTATTCTGTTTTTATAGGCACATGAACTGAAGTATATGTAATCTACCAAATAATCTAAGTCAAACTGAATTCCATGAAGTAAAGCCCACGTTTTTTGATTCTAGGTACACGCATTGTTACACCTGGGCCATATGAGGCCTCAGAGGATATTCCTCCAACCTGCCAAATCAATTCTGATGTCCCACAAGTTACACAAGTGCTGAATCTAAATGAAATTCACAAGCTAAAAATAAAATGTAGGGGAAATGCAGTGCAAGAAACAGGTATTCTATTGTATTAAAATACTATTAATACAATCCATACAGTATGTGTACAAATGATTGATTGCTTTGTAAATGTCCATGTAAAGAGTTCCAATGCCTTAAAATGAAACAGGACAGCTCCTGCACACCTATAGTAGGTAAAGAAGATAGATTTTTATTCTACTGGGTTGAGAAATTTCTCAGCCTTGAGGATTCTCATTCTTAGCATTTGAATTCAGTGAATAATCATTTCCACCATTTCTGTTAAAATGCTCTGAAGAAACGTGCAAAGTATTGACCAAAGGAATAAGGTTACAGAGAATGATAACTACTGGTTAAGTTTGAGACTATACCATCTCATGAAGCTCTAAAGAAAAATAAACTGTAAGAACAACCTTGATAATATCAAATCTTTTTTAAAACTACTTTTTAAACTTCCATTCTTCTGCTTTTACCAGAATTTGAAAAAAAAAAAAAAGAAAACCTCATGAAGATTTCATCATCTGCTCTAAGCTGCCTTTGCTGGTGCATTTTCCATTTGTTAGCTTTTGCTCTCTCAATATACCTTCTTAGCAAAGGCAATCTTTGTCCTACAGCAGCTAAAATGAACAGTAGGGGTTTTGAATTTTTGCTTAGAGAAAGACCCTTCATATTTTTACTTATTTAAATTACATTCAGCTTTTTTTTTTTTTACAAGCAAGTACAATTTTTATATTAAAGGGGAAAAAATGCTTTTAGAGTATTACTGCCCTACAAGTAGTCAAGCCAGAGTTCTGTTGTAAAGTTGGATTAAAAATTTGCCTTTGGAATAGCAGAGGAAGCTCTCTAATCCAATTTCTGTGTGACTATATTAAAAAAAAATAAAAAAAAAAACAAACCTTTTTGGTTGGATTGTCAAAATATGAGGGACTGTAAAATTTAAATGAATACAATGTGAATCATGCATCTAAGAGGAAGAAATTAATGTTCATTTAAAACAAGACTCAGATTTTACCATCTGGACTCCAAAGATACATAGCCCTTAGGAATACATGGTAAAATAATTAATGATAACATTCCTCACCTGCATGAAATTGAAATGTCTTCAGTTTAAGCTTTAATTTTTTTTTAATCTCACTTTATGAACATAGCATATTTTCTTCCAGACATGTTTTCAAATTTCAGAAGTTTCCCTACTTGAAATTGGACACTTTAGTATGTTTAGGTACATTTTAATTGGAAAATGTTCTTTTAATCCACCAAAGTTTTTGTTTATTTGATAATCAAAAGCCCTAATTATTTTTAGTATCATCCACTTTTAATTACACATATTATGTCATTATGTCATCAACACACTGTTATGTTTAGATGTAGGTAATTAATTGCAGTCAATTAATGTGGTCATTAAGAGAGATTTTAATGCAAATCAGCTTTTCTAATTGGAGCTAACAACATCCCAAGGTAGCCAGCAAAAAAGAAATTGATGTTAAACTGAGACAGGTCATCTGATCTTGTGAAATGGCAGCTGTTAACAACAACCAAATGTCACATCAGGAAAAAAGGAGTCAGGTAATGGCAGTAAGCAGCTTCTTCTGGGCATAGTAGTACAGTAAATGATGGTACTGGTGGCTAATGTATGATCTGTTTTTCATTTCCTTGATGACACTGTAAATAAAGCTGATCTTGAAATAAGGTTATGAAAAATGCTCAGAGGAATCAGCAAAAAATATTTTGTTTCTACTTTATTGCTTTATGAAGGTGTCAAATCTCTAAAGTGAGATAGTAATTTAATACAAGTTGTAGCAAGAAAATATCTTTGGACACTGTAGATATTAAATATAAATTAATGTGAAGATACCAATTTTATCAGCTCTGGAAAGGAGAATTCACTGATGATCTTGGAGAATTATAAAAGAGGAAAATAGATAGTACATGTAGCTCTACAATGCTGATGGTAAAATTTAATGTGTAACCATTTTACTGCCTTTCCTTTTTAAATTTTTTGAGAACACTCACCTGCATTCCATGTTTATTTTTTGTCTTGGCAATTTCCAAGCTTTAAAAAACTTACAGAAATAAATCTACAGTAAAAAAAAAAAATTCAGTAGTGAAAAGGGTAGAATATTTTAGCAGCAATAGAGTGTATTTGCAATATTAAGGCTCAGCCATGGTAATGCAGTAGATTCAGTAATTTCAAAAAGCATGGTACGTGTAAATAGTTCTCTGAGCTGTGACTGATACCTTGACAGTCTTGCCTCTGGTTTTTTTCTGTTATTATTTATTTATTCTGTTATTTATTAATTACAGTTCTTTTTTTCTTCCTGTCTGAAGTTAGGTTTTCATTGAAGTTCTAAAGAAATCCTGAAACCATTTTTTTTTGTTTATAAATAACCCACTTTTAAATAAATCTTTAAAGCAAGGAGATTAGAAATATGTCTCTGTAATAGACCAAAAGTTTCTTGCTGATAGGCTGACACACTTTTATAAAATGTGCATTTGCTATTCCTATATTTCTAGGGAGTGCACTTTAAAGGAGCATAACTTTTATATACGTTTAGTTTTCATAATTCTTTTAGTTGATTCTGAAAAAAATATTATTTTTTTATTGTTTGTAAGTACTGTAATTTTTTTTTAACTCTTAATTTTCTTAACTTAGGTAACTTGGGTAATAGAGGCCAAGGCAACATATGCAATAGTAAAACTCAGGATGTATCACATATTGCATTTGGGTCAAAGATCCTTGGGCCACCTCCATCTTCAAACAGAAGAACCAATGCAAAGGTACCTGGAAAGGTAAGAAGGGCTAAAGTCCAACTACACCACTGGCACTTTTGCAAAGGAAGATATTGATAAGCAGAGGAGTTAAACTAAAGCTTTATTTCAGAGGCTGCCTCCAAAGAACTGTGATAGGTCATGGGCCTCCAGTGCCAGAGATCCTGTAATATCCAGAGGAGGGCAAGGGGAGTGCAGGGGTGGCTCCAGCACAGGGCATGGGTTTATTGAGCCCACAGGAGAGAGGGCTAAGGGGAAATCTGGTTGTCATTTTCAGTGAATGCAGGGCTGTAGAGAAGTCAGGCCAAGGGCAGCAGGCCCTAATTGCAGAGAGGCTCTGACTAAACACAATAAAGTGGCTCAGTACTGCAACAGAGCCACAAGAGATTGGAGAATTCCAAAACTTCTGAAGACATCAAAACTCGAATGAAACAGAATGATCTAATTTCAGCATCAGACATAAAGATGCCTCTTTCTACTGAAATTACTCTGTGATTTCATAACTCGTTCTTTTCTGAATTTCTAGTTCTAGACTGCTGAAATTTCTCTGGTGTGTGTGGGTGTGTGTAAATATTTTTCCTTATGATGAGAGCTATAATGCAGAGCAGAAATTACATTTCAGGATGCTCTGATGGTCAACTTTACAGTAGCACATGTGATGCTGTCAATTAGAATGCCAGGGAAAACACCTGATCCCAGTCTGCCAGCAAAAAATATGCAAGTTTTTGGGATCTGATCAGGACTACAGTTTTCAGTTTAGCATAAGGGATAGAATAAGGGATCCAGCCAACTCTTGTGTAGGAAGTCACTTGAAAGTCAAGATGTAAAATAAGAAAGAAGAAAAGACTCCTGAGGTCTAGAATAACTACCAGTTTTAGTCTTTTTATTCTGATAGTGAATTCTAATTTTTTTCCCTTTTCTCTGCATTGTTCCATTCACTCAGTGAAAAAATAAAACCACCTCTGCCTGCTACTTAACTGTAAAGATTGAAGATACCACACTGAATAGAACCTGCCATGAAGTTTTCTGAAAAGATAGTGTTTAAAAAAAGATTTGGAAATATATATTTGAAAAAGAAGTGTAATTCAAGTATGTTTTACCTTTGAGTATTTTGAAAGCTGTTATATTTTTGTCTTTCATGAAGAAATAATGTCTTTCAAGGTAACAAAGACTTTGGTTAGCAAAACATCATGCCAACTTCAAAATTCAGGAATGCCAACTGAATCCATACCAGAAGCCAAAAAACTGGAGCTACCACTCTGGCCATGCAATGATACTTTAGATCAAGGAGGCAAAAGAAATGCTCTCCAAACAATTGCAAATGAATATCAAAATGGTAAGAGCATAAAGCAAAGACTTTGTAGACTTCTCAAACTGCCAAATTTTTGCATGATGGTGCCTTTGAATCTAGGACTTAATTCTTTGTTTTTCTAGTCCTTTATCTACTTAATTAATTACTAAAGACATGTTCATTAAATCATGACTTATTCTCCTGTATGAAGGTGAATAAATGCTCATTCTCTCTGCAACTATTTGTATTGTCAGTGATTGAACCAGGGATCATCACCTGCTGGCATTAGCTGCAATTTATACACATGCTCCTCTTTCTTCATGCTGTGAAATTAACTGAGCTACTGCAGTGGTTTTTGATTGTTTTACAGACTTTGCAGACTTTTATGAGCCTGTTTTTTATAATTTCTATGGTTTTCTCTTCTTCCATACCTAGTGTTAAATTTTTCCTTCCTGGTGGCTGCTCTTTTCTTGCTGCCCTGCAAGATTCCCATGCTGTTTAGCTGTTTGCATCCCAGTACAGTGCCCCATATGCACACAATATGAGTCTTCACAGGCATTTCATTTCTGCATTGCATTTCAGACCCTGACATTCAGACTCAGAAAACATCTGTGAGTGGAGAAGCCAATTTTCAGCTCACCTCACCACAAGTACCATCACCAGACAAGAACAGTCCTAGAAGATTATCTCTAAAAAAGGCAGCTGAACCTGCATGGGAGATAACCAGTGGTATGGTACTCATTTTATGTTATTTTGCATTTCAGTTCTATGTGGTCTGAGGGACTATCTGTTGTAAATTTCAAAGGAACCAAAAGCAGTTAATATAAAAAAAATAAATTCCTGTGTTGTGGGGGATTATGGAAATCAAGCACCCTGCAACAGAATTGCTTTTGAGCATTGATAAAGATTTGCAGGATTAAGCAGAGTACCAGAGCAGTGAATGAATATCAAAAGAAAAATTCCATACTCTCATGATTAAAGGAAAAGAACTAAACATAATTTATTCTTTAAATCCCTAATAAATTTAACACTGAAGATGCCAAATATGAAATGTACAAGAAATTTTACTTGTCCTAGATAAGACTTTAGAATATTAACTACAGTACATATGTAATATCGGGAGGGGAAAGGGGAAAAGGAAAGGTGAAGGGTTGTTTTGTTTCTTTTCTTATTCACACGAAGACAGCTTATGTTTTGGATTTCTTTCCCTTTCTCATCTGTCTGCCAAAAAGTGTGGATTTTTTTGGTCATACAATGTCAATCAACTTCTTTTGCATGAGTCTGGGAATTGCATTATTGTGGCAAAAGTGTCCCTGGTCTCTATGAAAAAGTAGTGTTACTTTTTATTAGAAGGCATAGCCACCAGTTTGAAAAGTGATTGGACTACTCAGATGTGCTCAAAATTGACCAACGAGATTTTCCTTGCTATTGTGAGTGATTTCCATTGTGTTTATTCTTTGGGGATATTTAGAAAGGAATATATACTATGGCAGTTTCAGTAATCCATAATTGCTATTATGCAATCCATAATTAGACTGAAAGGGATGCAAGGTGTTCAGGCAAATAGAGAATTCTTCCGGAGAATTTTTTGATTCCTTCCTATTTACCTGAATTTTGAGAACTCTGGGGCACGAATCACAGTCTTAATTTGTTTTTCATCTAGAACACCAGGACCTCTGTCTAGTGCCAGAATTTTAGAAAACTTAGCCAACACTTGTTATTTTGTGTAAATGTAAGTGATATGAAAAGACAAGCCTTAGGGCAGCAGACTGGCTTGTCTAAATGCCCTTTCAAAAATTCGGAGTCTGAGACCTGAGGAAGAAAGCTCTGTATAAAGTCTGCTCTTTTGCTGTTTGTGTTTGCAAGAATGAAAGCTGTTTCTTTATAATCTTAATTGTGTGTATACAGGCAGATAAATGCATTATGTTAGTTTGTAAGGTACAGTTCTACAAACTTTTTTCCTCGTATTTTCATTGCTTGTCACTGTTGTCACTCTCAGTATGCAGATTTCAGTTTCTCCTCAATGCATGGTGTTATCTAATTTTATGTAGATGACATAATGATTTCTTTATCCATTAATACTGGATTTATTTTTTCTGAAGGACTTCCTATAAGCCACTTCTTGATCAGGAAAGTCCTCTTCTAGGCTTTGTTCTGGACTTCTTCCAAAGTGGGATGAACTTGACCTGAGAGAAGAAACTAAATGAGTGAACATTGTTTATGCCAATCTTATTTACTCAGTGTTGAAACCTTCATTATAATGTTAGGCTGCGATTAGCAGCTTTAGCATAAGTCTGACTGTGTAAAAGAGCTAATTAGATGTTAAGGTGATCATTCTTGCATTTATGTTGTTTGCTGCAATGTTGTGATTACGTAGTAGTTTGCATATTTTACTCAGAATGTACTCCAAATTATTCATTACAATTGACATGGAAATTATGAGTTAAAAAGAAATTCTACTATAGATTTTGTTGGAGAGGTAATGGGGTTTTGGTTCAAAACTCCCTGTATCTTTCACTTTTGGATTATTGAAAAAGTGCTACACTGACTACAGGTAACAGATATTGCTGAACTCTGTAACCAGCATAAAATGTCATCTTCAAATCATACAGATTTTTCTGTCTTCTCCCTGGATATTTAATTAAGAATAAGTATAGTGCTATGAAAATGAATGTTTGGGTTTCACTCAATCAAAGTATATTTCTTCAACAACTATGGAAATGAATATAGTTCTTTACAGGGTGGCTTAGACTAAAAAGGCAGAATATTCAGGCTAATATTACATAGATAGTAATAATTTTAAAGTAGTTCTTTATATTTTTGAACTCCTTTTGATCTGGGCAAGACATTATAATGGTGACTAAAGTGTAAGAAATTTTTGGATGTCTGAGCCAGAGTCAGATGTCAAAGTCAGGAGTTTAAGGCTTTAATTGCCTCATGTTCTTTAAACACTTGACAAAAGCTGTTACTCTATGATTTCTTTTTCACTTTTCCGTGTTTTGATACTTCATTCAAAATTGACTTAAAATTTTAAAAAGCAAGTGATTCATCACAATGTTTCTTTCAGATTCATTACACAATTTTATCTGTATTGCCCTCTACAAATTAAACAGCCACAACTGCATTGGAGTTATTCTAGAATGAGAATAGATCGGGTGAGATTGCAATGTGGGAAGTGGGTTCTTACTAAGTCAGTAGACAAAAAATTTAAGTCACTCCTCTCTACTCTTTCCCAGTTCTATGTGCATAAGAATTAGTGAATTCTCCTGAAGTGGGTTGTACACTAAGTGTATAACCATACCCTAGAGAGCTCTTTACAGTGGTCTGAGCAATTAGTGCATATTTATAAACCACAAAGACAGCATGAGACATGTCAAATCTAATTTTGTGATGGGGAAAAGACCTTCTGAATACTGAAGGAGTGTATGTTATGTATTTTGGTGTTAGTCAAGACACTGACAGGGAAACCTAATAAAATGTGTCTAGATTAAACTGGAAGGGTGGGTGCTAGACTGGAAAGACTCCAAAGGGCTGAGATAAAAAAAAATACAAAAACTATCTTGGCCAGATAACTCTTGAAGATTTTTTTGTTTGTTTTGAAAAATGCAACAAGTAAAACTGTTAATATCTTTGCCTTAGGAAAAGGGGTAAACATAATTTTAGACTTAGAAACCAAAATAGGTGGGAAAAAGATTCTTTATATCCAGAAGAGTTGTCCAGTTGAAGTTTGGGGATAAGTAATATTTTTGTGGCGTTTCTGCGTAGCACTTTCTGGAGTTGTGAACAAAGCAGCATTTCCAGGGCCAAAGACTTTCAAAACAATTGCAGTCTTGGTGGGCCAGATTCCTACAGGATAAGTAATTGAGTAATTGAAAATAGTGATTTAGTGTGACAGACAGAATCAGGTGGGGGTTCTTACTGATGATGGTCTTCATGAAGAGATTGAAAATTGGTCTTTTCTGGAACAAGAAAATGCAAGCTATGGACATACAAGATACATCAAGCCCTGATTTTTCACTGGTTCCTGGATATTAACTGGAGTTTGGTAGCTTTACTGTCTTCAGTAAACTGGAAAAATCACAGCAACCCAGTAAGAAGACAGCTGTTTCTCCTGGCATCTCATTCTTCTTCCTTTTGCCTTCATTTATGGTGATTAAGATTTCCTCCCATCTGCCCCCCCTCCTCAAACTGCTGAATCTACCTGAAGTGGTAATTCTAACAAAACTAAAAGTAAAATATCCCAGTAAAGCACAAAATACCACATTAAACTTACTGTCTTCTGTGGTGGAAAACATTTTATTATTGCAATGCTACTTTATTATTACATTTTCAGTATTTTTTTCATTGAGTTTTTTTTAATGTGGTTGATGGTAACTTTGTTTTATGGAGCTGGAAAGTTTCAATATCTAGTGAATAATCCACACCACACTACCTTTAATGAAGATAAGGGAGTATTGCATACTTGAGCAATTCTCCTTTTCTTAGATGCTATTTGAGATTGGTTGTAATCAATCAAATTGACATTTTTTTCTATACCATCATTTCAAACAATAAAATATAAGTTAACAATAAGAATATAAAAGTGGTCTTTTCATGTGTATCTGGTGCACTCAATCTTTAAATCCATTTCTGTAGTTTATTGTTTGTTTTAAAATTGTCAGATTAGTTGTGACTATATTCAGGGAAACCTGGTGAAACAGATAACTTTATACATTTTTCATGTCGCCCTTCTCTATCAGAACAGTAGTTTGAAATTGAGATTTAAACCATAAGTTCTAAATGTAAAAGTGTGAAATTCCAGCAGTAAAGGAGCAGATTGTAATATTATGAACTTTTCACCAATGTGTGATTATTTTTTAAATGTCAGATGGAAAAAATGTCTATAGAAAAAGATCAATGGCCATATTTAATAAAATCGTTCTTTCCTAAATAAAATTCAGCTGTGCATTTCAAATTTTGATGGCTAAACAGTTTCAGGTTTGCAAATGGCAGTCTTGCATATCCTGTACCAAAGCCTGTATACTTTTTGAGTTCTGTTTAGAAATTTTTTATTACCTTGCTGCACTTTGAAAGCTGATCTTTTTTCATTGCATCCTCATCACTCTTATTCTTCTTTGATAGGCAAAATATTTCGGTATTAGAAAAACTTATTTTGCTGTACAACTTTCTGAGAAAATGAGAACGATCAGAGTAGCTCACAATTTACGTATTTTGAAATTGTACGTTTCAGATCCATGGGTGCTTCCAGAGAGGCTCACTGAGAGTATTCAGATGGACAGAAAGCAGCACTCTGGAGTTACTGGAAGTTCAGACTGCTCTAATTTACCCTCTGCCCAGAATGCCTCTGTTGAACATGACAGCAGAGAAACAGCTGATCATCCCAGGAGTAAGAAAGAGGTTTTCACATTTTCATCAAAACCTCGATTAGCTCCGTACGGCAATTCTCCGAATCTATCACCAGAGAGTTACATTTTCCCATTGGAACTGGAGCTAGATAGTAAAGGAGAATATGAGAAAACCAGAACTGAAGACAGCTGTGAAGGAACTGAAAGCAGTGAGGAGGTAGGCCACTTTGTACATGTACCTCTTGATAAAGCAAACCTCAGCCTAAAACTCCTAGGATGAGATTCTGTCTTCAGGCCAATCAGAGAGGATAAATCATCTTTTCCCCAAATATCCCCAGGTAGATTTGTCTCTGTCAGGTTGCTGTGTCTAACCAGATACAGGACTCAGTGCAGGTGTACCCTGTGTAATGTTGACAAAAGAAACCTAATTCTGTCAGCCCCATGCTAACAGAGAGATGCCAGAACTGTGCATCATTACTACAAAAAAGATTCTAGGAAAGCCTGCATCATAGATTTGAGTGAGATCCAAGTCCTTTATGGCTGCTCAAGACTTCAATAAATAAGTCTACATTGTGTCTTTTAAAACTGCAAATGGAGACTGGTTTTGCTCATTTACATTGTTGAAGTGAATTACAAAATTCCAGCTTTTGAATGTCACTTGATTATTGGTATTTCTGCTGCATATCCTGTCTGAGCATCATCAACTTTAATTCTTTTGCAATGCAGAAATCTTCCAGCAATTAAATTAATGAAAGAAAGCAAACAATTTTTTAGTATATCTATCTAGTATCATCTGATATATAGAAACTTGCTAAATTGTCAATGTATGCAATAATTTCATTATGTCATTACAGTAACTGCTAAAGTTCCTACCTTTATGAACATTCTAGTATATTTCACATTTAGCTATAAAATCTGTTTCTTAGCATTTGAATCTGTAGCTCACAGAAGAGAAATAAAATCTGAGTGCATAATAGCAAGATGGACTGAATTTAACTGTTTTACAAAATAACTGAGGGAATAAAACTATAAATTTCCAAAATGTGTACCATTAATAAAACTGAGGGATTATCTTCTTGAAGGTAAATTCCATGCTGTGTAATCCTGGACTCACTGGAGTCAGTAACAATTTTGGATCCCTTTCATGGGCAGCAGGATTGCACCTCAGCTGTGAGAGGCACACTGCAGGTGATGCTGCCTTACATCCTGTGTGGGAGCATATGGCATAGGAGCAGCATCATGGGATGAGGATGGGGTCACTCTCATCTTTTCTTTCTTGAGAATAAGAACACTGAGGCAAACACTAAATGGACTCCTGCATTATTTCTCTTTTCATCTGTTCATTCCTGCTGATTATTTTTGAGATGAGATATGAGTGAGCATCATATACTTGATTAATGGGATATTTTGCAGAGACATTGCTAGAAACATGGATATAAGGTTAATAAACCAACCTCTAAAATTCTTAAATTGTATTCAATTGATAATGAATATGATATCCAGTACCATATGATTACCAGAGCAGAGCAGTGATCTCAGTAGGAGTTATTTCTTCTATATTTAAGTTGAGATGCAATGTGAAAATACGGAATATTTATAATTCAATTGAAAGACATCATTGTCATGGATTCATTGCTTAGTTTTGGTTTACAGTTGTAATAAATTCTACTGAAATTATGATTATCAGATAAAGACACAGGTTTTGGAGGTTACCAGCATTCAAAATCTGCCCTGACATTTTGAAAAGAGTAATCAGCTTCAGATGTAAGAATATGTTTATGGAATAGTCAGTGTATTTGCCAGGAAAAGCAGCTGTTTTTCAGAATCCTTGTAAATTCAGAAACAGAAAGCAGAGATTAAAGAGAAATTTTGAAGTGTTAAAGTTATGTAAAACTGAATTGTGTAGTGGCAAAAGGGAACCAACCATTCTTGCTTTGTTTCCTAAATTCAGGATGACAACAGTGAACTCAGCCAGAGTACTGAGAACACTGAGAACAGCCACAGTAGACAAGGAACATCTGATTCAGCAGTTTTTAAAGAGATCCCATTAAATAAGATGTCACAGAGAAATGAATACTGGAAGAATAAGGAACACAGCAAATATAGCTTCGAAGAGGCCATCTTATCAAAGCCACAGAGTTCCACCATGAGAAAAACAGAATCTATTAGCTTTCAAAAAAGTTTAAAGCCTATCCTTTCTCTTTCTCCAATTCAAAGTAAATCCAAATCCTTTAGAGTAATTAGAAATCTATATGAAGAAACTGAAAGATATGAAGGAGTTTCAGATCAATTAGAAAGATCTGTCAGTAAAACATCTCTCAAGAAAGTCTCAAAAGGAAGTTCATGTCTGACAGCACAGACTTGTGTAAGTGATTTTTACTTTGAAATGATATTACTAGATTGTATGGAGAAGCTATATTAGATATACCCATTTGCATAAAGTGATTAACAGTACATCTTTCATTCATATATATTCTGGTTTCATTATAACTGCATTTACTGTGCTCAGTCTGTTGAAAGTTGATTTTTTAGGGGTTTGTGGCACACAAAATAATACTCCAGATATAACAGAAATCACAAAGGTTTGTAGATAAAAAAGATGTGTCATTGAGCGACTGACATTTTAGAAATATATGAGTTAGAAAATAGTTTGGGGCTGAAAGGTTACAGAGGAAAATTGGCAGATTTTAAATTGCTGTATTAACAAATGACCACAGAAGGAGTGTTAATTTGGGTTCTTCATGGTCTCTGTGTCAGCCCTGAGCAATGATAAATTATGTGACTGAGAGCCAGCAGTGAGGCAGCTTCTGTCCAGCAGTCAGCCAGAGATGGCTGCAGAGAATAACAGGGCAAGGACAGGGAAAGCATCTTTGTATGATAAAATTTGTTTCTATTCTGCATTCCCTTACCCTCCCATTATAGTTTATAGGAATTTAATTTTTTCTTTTTTCCAGTAGCTACTTACATCTTTGCAATTAAACACATTCCTTGTTTCCTGATCCTTTCAAGTTTTAGAAAATTGTTCCACTTACAATTCAAGTATGTTTGTTACTTTCGTGAAAGATATTATCAGTGTTTAATGCAGTCATCAACTTTGTCCTGTAGAACACAGCTAAATGCAGACTCTCTAGCTGGATTGCAATTGTTGATTACTAATTTAGACAGTGAGGTTATTACCACACTGCACTTACAGCTGTAAATATATTGCACATATGATTTGTTGCTTGTGGTTTTTTTCAAGACCAAATCCTATTATTAATGTATAGAAACTCATTAACTACAGACTTTGTTTTACTGCTGCAAAGAATAAGATTAAAATATCTAGCAGATCTAGGTCTTATACTTGATTTGATCCAGTCTTAAAATTTTACAGAAGCCCTTGCTTGGAGTTCTTTGACACTTCTTTTGGTGTTTACACAGAGGGCTAGTAAAGGAAAAAAAGTGCTTAACCAAGTCTTCTGCAATTGATTTGCCTGCTGCTTAATATGCTTTAAGGACCTGGTTTCTTGCAATGTTTTATTCATGTTTTAATAGAGTTTTCTATTATTAAGTTCAAATATTTTTAATTAAGAAGGAATTATAGCCCTCTGGGTAATATTGCAAGCATGTAGATAGCTGGTAATTAAAGTTTTCCACACATATAACTACATTCAAACAATTCTGAATAAATCATTTGAACCTAGAAGAATGCAAATGTCATTATATATGAAAAAAATCCTTTAAACAACAGGTTTTATCAATCTAGCAAAAGTTTTAAGTGCTTAATAAAAATACTTTATTGTAAGAGAAGAATATGCAAATAGACAAGATAAGCTTTTAGTTACTAAATGAAATACTAATTTTAAACAAATTTAGAAGTATTGCAAAATTACTTCTTACATCAAAAGATTCTCCTAAATTACAAAGTTAACTTAATTTCAAATTCAGTTTTCAAATTCTTTCTTTGAAAACCAACAAAGACAATATAAAATTTTTGAAGAGACTTTTTGGTAGTAGTTATCTGAAGTTGAAGAATAAATATTCCAAACTATTTCTCCTTCATTAGTTTATTGTAGAGGATGTTTAACACAGAAAATAGCATCAGGTCATAGCATCTCTTCTCCTTCCTGACTGTGGTATTTTCAGTGAGACCATTACAGGAAAAGAAAACAGAATGCCAATTTGAAATAAGCTGGGGAGGGGGGTGGGGGAACAGCAGATGTTTAGAATTATTCTATAATGATTCCAAAAATCTATGCATCTTTCTTCATAGTTGTAAAGGAAAAGACAAGCAAGTTTGGGCAATTTTTTGTGCTTTTATTAAAAAGCAAATGAGAAAAAAAGTTCTTTCAATAGTTAGTGCTTTTATTCTACAGAGCACCAGTTCATTTCTCAGTTTAATGACTGCATACCAATTATATGAAGGAAGAAAGATAAGCCAAAGCTTCTCTTATAATAATCAAATAACTACAGAAGTTTATATATAGGAAAACTAACAGGAAATCAGAATGTTCAGTAAGATCAATAAAAGTCACAACAGCTGCAGATCTGGTAGAATACTGATACATCAGAGCAAAGCAGGGTCCCCATGCAAAACAGAGAGACCTTTGGGTGAGGTGAACAAATGACTGATAGCCACTGAGCTAGTAACAGGCATTCAGAAAGGGTCAAGAGAAAACATCTCGTATTATTTTGGGATTAAAATTGGTAGTAATAATCACAATATTCAGGAATTAACCTTGAATCTCATTAGCCAGGGATAAAAAAAGAATGGTAGCTGTGCAAACTGCTTCTGTCCTCTTCTTGTACCTGGTATCTTGTATACATAGGAAGAAAGCAAAGGAGTTATAATTTAGTTATGAATTCTGGTGATAAGGTGACTTCTGTACCCCTCAAAGACAAGCTAAAACATTACACACTGCATTTCAAAGCAGGAGAAGTTGTCAGTGTTCATACCACTTGTACTGCTGACTTAAGTGTGTTCTTGAGATCTTCAGTTACCTGGTGCCTTCTCACAGCAAAGGAGATTGAGAGATCCTCCCTTCTGCAGGAATATGATATACTCCTGGTCTAAAAGCTCCATTTTCTTCACTAGAATCAAAGCTCTGTCCATCTTGGGGATACTGTTATATAGTGTCTCACAGCCCACTGGCCTATATTCCAGTGATCTAAATCCATTCAGACCATGGTCATTGCCTGGATTCACTTTTCAAGCAGAAATGCTTTGCACTTACATTTCAAACCAAAGCTAAAATGTCTCAAGTATTAGACTTACTCCTTTGGGAAAGAGCAGTCTATGTAGACCCTTTAAAAAGGGGAAGGCTTTTCTTAAAGAAGGAGTTCTTTAAACAAAGACAGTGCCAACATCAGGTTGGGTGACTAAACTATCTTATCTTAAAGTTTTGAGTGAGGCTTAAGTGCCAACTTCAAAATGGTTAGTAAGTGTTTGCAGCTTTTGGCCTGTGGACCAAGCTTGATATAACAATTAGGGTTGCATTAACAATTCCACCAGTAGATTTAAAGAAAAGTAAAAGGACATTAAAGTTTACTTAAAAATTTATACACTAGCAAACTGCCAGAATAACCTTTGAAATTTAGTGTTGACATGTCTTTCCACAGAAATTTTATGCTATGCTTGACCAATAACTAAATATTATATTGATGCTGTTGGTGATACTGTGATAACTGTGGGATTGGCTTTAATTCAAGATTTGTATTTAACAGCTGATAAATATTTTAACTTCTTAAAGCCTGCTTTTATCTTCTGTTTTTAATTGCAGTGGAACAGCAACTTCACCAAACTGAAATTCTTTACAGTGCTTATGGTGTTCTTCCTTCCTGTAATTGTGTATAAATATGCTTGATCTTCATAGCTGAACAGAAATCTTTTAACTATTTTTTTCTAGCAAACATTTTGTTTCTCTTTCAGTATTGAAGCTTCTTGAAGATTCTCTGTGAGATTCTCCAAGGTCTATCTGAGTTTCATGCATCTGTTCTGTTCAGTGATCTTGTCTATATTGTTGACTTTCCCATTTTATTTTGCAGGAGTATAACTGGAAAAAGTACCAGTCAAATAGAGTGAGTTTATCTGAACTACAGATGCTGGCCAGCATGAAGAGACAACAAAATGAAGAATTAAGGGACACTGGGATCTCCCATGGGCTGAGCACCTCACAGATCAATTGCTGCAATGCCACCCTAAATATAAGCAGTGATGATGATACAGCAGCCTGGAAATCTTGTTTCCCACCAGTAAGTCTAAACCCACAGTGTTTTCTAAGGGGTCTTGAATATTATTCTTTTTTAGTAGAGTTGAAATTTAAGGTATCATTACCAAAGACTATTAGAACTTATCAAGTAAAATATTGAACCAAGACACACACTCTTCCAGCATGTTCTCTAGTACTGCCATGAATAAAGAGCAAATCTATTATGTATATTCCTTCCTAGAATCCTGAATAATCATGTAGGCTGTACAGTTCATCATAATAATGGCTGACAACCTGCAGGTGTGTGATATAGTATTTAAAAATAGTTCCAGAATGAATGAAACCCAGATACACCAGTCAGCAGTTGCATTACAGTGTGAGTAATGGAAAATAATTGCTTCTTACAACGATAAAGTCTCATTACTGAAAAGCTAAATGTTTAAAGAACTGAAGCAGGAGAAAGCAGCAAAAAGCTGCAGTAGTTCTGAGCACTTAGCATGTGATCATTATGTATTTTACACCTCGGATCATTATTTGTCCTGGTACAAAGTGGTACAGAATCATACACCTGCACTATGTGACTGCTGCTGTGAGATGCAGAGTATTTGTTGCAGTCCACCAAAAAGTATTGAATGTATGAAACCACAGAACATTTCAAGAACTATATAAAGGTTCTAGCAGGAGCTGCTGTAAAACTAGATAACCTCATGCTCCATTTATATATCAGCAATATAGCTGTTTTTTATTACAGTTGAAGCAATAATAAACAATGAATGTTGCTTAAGTAAAGCACAGAGCACAACTCTGAGGCAAATGCAATGTTAGAAGAATCTCAGTATAAACTATTGCAGAGTAAATGCTCTGAAATGTTAGGTGCAAGTTACCTTCAGTGTTCTACAGGGTCCAAATAGAGGCCTGTAGCAGCAACTTTCCATAGTGAATGATCAACACAGTGCTGGAACTTTGGAATACCCTGTTATATGAAGGTTTCAAATGAGAATAAAGGTGTTGATAAGTGGGTAATTGTACAAATAATAACTTGATTTACAAAGTAATATTTTGCCGGACATCAGAGAAACTTTATTTGGTGTTAACCATTTGATATACGTCTCCATAACGCAATTTGTTAATTTAATATTTCCGATGTGTTTTCTCCATACTCATTAAATAGGCTCAAACATGGTACAAATCTGCAAGACCAGACAAATGGAACTCAATTAAATATAGGGAATAGCAGTCTCATTATTTTTTTAGTACTTTAATTATAAGGAAATTGATAAGAATATTTGGACACGTCAGGTTTGGTTAATACAAATTACATTACTAAAACAAAATGAACTTTTAAAGTAAAATGTACTGCTGCAGTATTCAGTGAAGCACAATGTGATTGCAAAGATTCTTCTTTGATCTTACTGCCTTGATCAACTGCTGTAGCTTCAATCTAAAATAGTGTTTAGATATAATAGGTTAGTAATATAAATTGCAATTTAATATATTTGTAGCTTTTCATAACAGCTCTTTATGACCATCTTTCTCTACATAATTTAAGCATAAAAGGCAAGATTTTGTCTTTGAGAGAGTTCTTCACATTTCATTCAGCTGACTGAAGAGTTTGGTGTGCCTTACACATTCAGTCTTGTCAGGTTTCTCCTCTGCATTTTGCAAGATGGACATTGAGGGTTTAAGATTAAATGGCAAGAACCTAATTTCCAAGGAGGGATAACTTAGGAAAGAAACCTATACTTTCTCAAATAAAGACTAACCCTTTAGTCTCTCTCAAAAACAAAGAAATTCAGCTTTCCAGGTTTCCATACCCATTTACCTCAGCCTTTATGGAGAGCAACACTGTACCAGTACAGTGTTAGTCAGTCCCCAGAATCTCCAGTTTCACTTCATATTTTCCTTGCTGAGATATCAGCCAGAGCACCAGCTACTCACAGATATGATAGAAGTTTTTTGAGTATGGACTTGTGTGTTTAACGTGACTTGATGTAATTCTGTTCCAACATTTGGAAAAATGCAGAGTATCTATGTGAGGGTGATAATTCACTTCATACACCTTTGGTATCTAGGAAGGCTGTTAACAATATTTGTTAATGGAGGTGATTATTTAATCACTCCACATTCTTTTAACACAAAAGCTTTTAAAAGTGTAGTTGGGGGAATTGTTGGTATGCTGATGTTAAATGTCAGTGTATTTTGATAACCTTACAGTATTTCAGAAGACGTGAGAGTAACAAGGCTGTGCCAGTATTCAAATGGTTAGCTGAAATGAAAAGGTCTTTAGTCATGCATTCTGTAAGACCTAAAATCGTGGAATTATAGAATGTTTTGGTTTGGAAGGGACTTTTAAAGGTCATCTAATCCTACCGCTGGGCAAGGATACTTTCCACTAGTCCCAGTTGCTCAGGTCTCCATCCAACCTGGCCTTGAACATTTGTAGGGGTGAGCAGTCACAGCTTCTCTGGGCAATCTGTTCCAATGCCTCACCACCTGCATTGTAAAAACAATTTTTCCTAACATCTGATTTAAATCTACCCTCTTTTAGTTTAAAACTGTTGCCCTTTGTCCTACCACAACAGGCCCTGCTAAAAACTGTGTCCCCATCTTTCTTGTAAAGCCTCCTTTAGGTACTGGCTGGCTGCAATAAGACCTTCCCAGAGTCTTCTGGTTTTTTTCATGCTGAAAACCCCTACTCTATCAGCCTGTCTCTATAGGAAAGGTCTACCAGTCCTCTGATTATTTTTGCAGCCCTGCTCTGGATTCACTCCAGCAGATCCATGTCTTTCCTGTGCTGAGGACCCCAGAGCTGGGCACAGTACCCTAGGTGGGGTCTGACAGGAGCAGAGTAGAGGGGCAGAATTTCCTCCCTGAGCCTGCTGCAATGCTTCCTTTGGGTGCCACCCAGGATACAGCTGGCATTCTGGTCTGACAGGTCATGTCTAGCTCTTCATCCCCCAACACTCCTAAGTCCTTCTCCACAGGGCTGCTCTCAATCCCAGTGCTAGTAAACTCATAATTTCTTCAGCTTCCAGTTTTTATATTTCTTATATGAATATTTATTCCTTATATATATTTATCATGTAAAAATATATGTGTAAAATAAAAGCAGATTTGTTTTTATGTCCCTGATCTTTAGTACCACCATCATTTAAGAAAATTTTCAAATGCTCAATGCTTCCAAAATCAGATGTACAAACTGCAGATAGAGATATAAAGATTTATATAGATATAGATCTGTAGCCATCTTCCAGTTGCATAGGTAAATTATTTTAGCAGTGCAGTATATAGAAAAGAAATAGAAATAATCCTCATATTGGAATTTGAGAAATTAAGGACAGCTTGAAATTCTTGTAATCATTAAATTTTCATGCTTACATGTGTTTCCAGGTTGTATCTTTCTGATTCTTTAAATCAGTAGTATGAATTGCTTTCTCTAATGTTTTTCAAAGATAAATAAGGAGTATTTTCTTACAAATTTTTCTTCATTTTCTACATTTGTGTCCTTTAGGTGGAATCTATGGCAACAGCACCACCAGAAGGCAGCTTTTTGTGTATCTTTAATTTTGAGATACCTTTGATGTTTTGCAAGGCAGGGCAGGGTATAATCATGTTAGATAGTGAATTTATGTATCAAAGTAATATTCTATGTATAAACCACATTCTGAGTGAGTTTAATTTTGTTCATGATTTTTAGCCTGATTTCCAGAGTCATTGAAAAGTGTCATGTTACTGACTTTAATGTATCTGAGAAAGCCTTGTGAATGTAAAGGCACATAGATCAATCATATTACTGAGCTGCAGTTAGAACAGATGTCCTTAAACAACTACAAAACAGATATACTAAAATTGTGGATTCATATTCTGCAATAGTTTACCAAGAACTGAATATATGCTGTCAGGAGAAAATGTTGAAATGTAAGTGGTTTAGCTGCTGCTGTAAACTGACAGCCAAAAAGAAATAAAATCACTTTGAATATTATACATTACCCAGCATAACCTCAGTTATAAATATGAAAAAATTCTACTTTAAAATGGGTTTACTTTGAAGGAGAATTCTAAACCCTTGTAAAATGTGTGTGGGGCACAGTTTCAATTCAATAATATGTGTATGTAGAGGTAAATATTTTAAAATATTTTATTTGACCATGTCTTACCTGAATGTTGTCTTAAATCTTAAGACCTATGAAAATCCATGCTCGATTTGCAACAGTGTGAAAGACATAGTTCTGTATCTTGCAGAATGTAATGTGAAGTTTAAACCCACACATATATACATTATCCAAGAAAATTTGCAAAGCTTACAAAACATTTTTGTTTAAATGCCTTGCTTTATTCTAGAGATCCTGTAAGACTTTCTTGCCCTGTCAGAGATTTGGCTCATTCAGCTTCTTGGATAGTTGTTTCCACACTTCAGACATCAATTCAAATACAACACAAACATTCAGGAGAAAGATCATTTATACAAGAATTCAGGATATGCATGAATTATCCTACTATGCAGGATAGTCCTTGTTTCTCAGTCAAATGCAAAAGAGAAAGAAGATTCTCCTAATTGCTCACCAATACATCCTGGAAGCTTGTAGTGATATAATAGTGATATAATGTTGCATTAACAGAATCCAAATTATGCCCCCCAGTAAGACCTGTCTTTCAAGGAAGGAGTACTCACAGAGAATAAAGATTATTTGTTCCACAAGAAACTTCCTAAATATAAATTCAGTCACATAAGTCTTGATCTGAAAAATATTTGAAAGAGTACTTCTAGGTTCATACCTAACTCGTGGAAGGTCTTCTGGCCTCCTTTGTGAGTTTTCAGAAAAGAAAGCCACTTAACACAAAAATAGTCTGGCAGAACTGAAGTCTGACAGACAAGAGGAGTGTTATTTAAACCCAGAATTATGCCAACTGTGAGCTCAGTTTGACAACCCCTGGAGGGATCTGTTCATATCAAGTCAAATTGCAAAACTGAGGCAGAGTATTCTTTACTATGAAATGAGACTAAAAATTATTTAGACAGATATTCTGGTTCATAGACTGACTAATTCACTCTCTGTCTTGTCTTCATCTTCCACTAGCTATCATCTGGGAATTGCACTATCCACCACCAGGCAGTGAGTCATATTTGGTAGTAATTAGGATGTCATTCATCCTGAACATATATTTTACAACATCCTTTTCCAGTTTCTGAAACCATGAGGACATACTCATTTTTAATTTAAAAAATTTATTTCATATAACTTTTTATTATTTTAGCATTTAATCTACTAAATTGTACAAGTATTGTTAATGTATGCTTACATTTTCACTTCTTTTACATTTCCTTCAATTTTGTTTAGAACTGCTTTTGAGGTGTGTGAGGAAGAATCTGTTCTGGTAGAACAACATATTCTGGGGGAAAATGTATTTGTGGATTTTAGAATTCTTGAATTTTTGCAGTTTATGAATATTGATCTTTCTTGCAAATAACTCTTTTTAATGCCAGAAACCAAATGTAGTTTGAAACTTTTTGGGGCATATACTTACAATGGGTAGGTAAGATTTGACTGAAAAGATTATCATATTTTGTATGAATATTCATGCAGTCCACTGTTAGCTATTCACAAACAGCTTAATCCAGGCTTCAAAGCTGCAGTGCCATGGAGAATCATATGTGCTCCAGTAACTTTCATTTGGGACTGCTAAAATTGCTGTTATTGCTGCTTCTAACCTGGTCTGCCAGCCCTCTTACCTCTCCCTTGGTGTTTTCTATTCTTAAAAATGGTTTCTTCTGCACAGATCCTACCAAGAGTTCCTTCCTCATGCTTCATACATATGTTCAATCCAGACTCTTCTGCCAGACAGACTTTTCCACCCTCCATCTCTGAAGTTTCCTGACTGTCCCAACACTCTCACAGGCAGCAGAGAAATAACTGTGATCGACTCCTTAATTCATATGTATTTCCACCAGACAAGAATCATCTTTAAAGTTGTACTTTTGTACAGTTAGGACCAGAATATCAATTTTTAATTTCACAGATAAGAAATAAGACTGAAAAAATTCTAATATCTGAAGCTGCAAATGTATGTGCTCATACCAGATCTCTGACATGCTTCTAAACAATCTATTATTTTTGTTTTCCACAGCCCGTCAGTCAGGAGCATCACTATGAGAAAGAAATGAGCCCACTTTCTCATTCCAACCCACGGTAAGATTCCATTTATAGCCCAGGCAGTAAGGATTCAGTTAGACTGTTCTGAATATTAAATGTGACACTCTTTGATTTAATCTTCAATCTCTTTTCAATTGCAACCTCCTCTCAGAGGGCTTTACTGCTCGTTTTAGTCATTGTCTACAGTATGTCTGAGCTGTCTGGGAACACAGAACTGAATTCTGCATGTTTTGGATGTACCACTGTGTATTTAAAATATCTGACACAGGCCTTGCTTCTACATCTGCTTTGATGTGTGATTCAGCAAATCATCCTCATCTCACATACATACATACACTCTCATCTATTTCTTTCTCCCTCTCTGCTTTGAAGGCTTAGAGCTAGAATTCTGTATGTGACTGTAGGTGTCAGGGAATCAATTTGTTCCAAAAGATTTTAATGCTGCTTATTAAGAAAGGGGTTTTTTTTCAGTAGATAGCCCAGTTAGGAGAGGGGGTTACAACACTCTGGGATAGAGCAAAGGGATCCTGTCTACAGAATATTTGTCTGTCAGGATTTTAGCTTGTTTGGAATGTGATTTTAGTGTGAGATGGCAAGAGGAGAAGGTGGCTAAGGAAAATTAATCACATTGAGACTGTTGAGAAAATCAAGATTAATTGTCCAGTTTCAGACCTTCTTTGTACCTATGAAACCCTAACTTCACTATGTCAGTTTTTTAACTGCCTCAACAAGAGGCATACTAATTTTTAAAAGCAGTCCTATTTCACTTTCACTTGGTGTCATTAATGTGGATTTTGCTTGTCCAAGTTTTAACTGGATGATGTATGTGTGTTGGGGGGCAGGGATAGGAGGAGAGGACACTTGAGTTACAACTTTATATTTTGCTAATAGTATGAAATGTTGTGTAAAAACTCACTCTCAGTCAGTTGTGCAGGATGTGTTTCTCTTCACATAGATGTTTTCAGCCATTTGCTATCCATATTTTTATGGATTCAAAATCTTCTGATTAGATTTTATGAAGTGAACAATCTGAAACTTCCTCTGCAAGTTCACACAGATGCATCAGTTATTTCAAGACACAGCCATATATTTCCAATGTGTTACCAGCAATAAAGAATAATCTTGGATTCCTGTTCCCTTTCACGTGAAAATGAAGATACTTAGGTTTATCCAGAAGACCTCTCTGCCTTGGGTGATGGTTGTCTAAGGAACCATCTCCTTATTAGTTGTTGAATGAGGTGGAGTGGACTGAGATATTTGACTGCAGTCCAGAGTACAACAGGAGGTACCTTGAGACAAAACTTTGGACTCTTTATTCCAAAATTGATTTTATAGTTCTGATGACATTATAATTGCTTATATTTTATTGCAAGCTACATTGTTTGTCTTCTTTTTGCCCATACATTGGTTAAGTCAGGTTTTATTAAGTTATTTTTATGCATGTGCTAAAGCAATTTGGTACTTGGTACATTTTATATACTGAAATAACAAATAAACACCATTATCTGTAAAAAGAAAGTGTTTCATCATATCAAGGTAATATGATCAACAATGAAAACTTGTTTTTCCATATAATAAAATTTAAAATGAAATAGTATAATTTATGACTTAGTTCTTATGCTATTATAATCCAGTACACACAGTAGACTTAAATTTCCCTAGAAATCATTTTCGAGAAATGCAGGTGGTATTCATAAAATCACTGACTTGCAAGTGCCTCGTAAATTCAGTAACCCTTGTGAACTGCCAGAAAAGCATTATTGGGCTGTAAATACAGGAGATGACAAAATTATGAGGTCAGTTTGCATCATGATATAAAAACTGGAGATGATGTGACTTGAATACCATTATTCATATAGTTACCTTTCATTTATAATGGAAAACTGTAATGTTTTTCACAGAGGATATGTACCTAAATAAGGGGAAAATAAAATTAATGGTAATTCTATAACTTAGTTCCTAAACTGTTTTTAAAGGCAATTTTAACAATAACAAATTCTGTATAAGCAACTAGAAAATGTCTAAAACTTTGTAAACCTACTATAGTTTTGTAGGGAACATATGGAATATTTGAAATACAGCCCCTTTAGGTGTGTGGGTGTAAATGCAATAGTATAAAGAGAATTACATGGTGCATTTACTGAATGAACAAATAGTTTGTTGTCAAGAGGGGTAAAGAACAGGTCTTGAGTAATTTTTAAAAGTGTAGTAGTGATATTTTCTGGGAAATGTAGAGACCAACATGGAAGCTATTGTCCAGTAAATGTAGGTTCTGGCAATAATAAGATAAAAGGATAAGCCAAGAAAGAAAGCCTGTGAAGGTAGTAATGGAAATTCAGTCAATAAAAAAACCCAGCTCGACTCACTGTCCATTGGTTCTGCTGGGTAAGGGTCCTAAGTCTGCCAAGAATATTGCTCTGCCATACAAATGAGCCCCCCTGGTGCTGCTCTGCAAGGCAGAGAACCAGCTAATGGAAGGAGACAGGTGAGTGCAGAGGCTGCAGAGCCAGAGCTGGGGTGATGTGTTCCAGCTGGGTGTTCCACCCTGGCTGTGCAATTCCCACGGATGTGCCACCGGCAGGACTCGGGAATTGCTTTCTTCTCTGCAGATAGGGAGCTGTCACTATGTGTGCTGCTTCTTCCTCCAGTGCAAGGACTGCATTTTGCTATATAACCAGCACCCACTTTGTAAGATTTTTGTCCTCCAAACTCTTTGTGTGTCATAGAAGGTTTGGAAGTTTCACTACAGGAAATCCTGGAAGATAGTAAGTGTTCTAGAATTTCAGCCATGCTGAACTGGGATATGCAGAGCTGCTCTCTGAAAAAGGTCTCTTGAACCTAATTTATTAATAGGCTTTTATAAACTTCTAGAGATGCTCTCCAGAAAATTTATTTCTAATAAAAGATTATTTTTTCTGCCTTAGAGAAAGTTTTCAATTTATTAGAAAATCCCTCTCTTTATAAACATTGCCTCACTAGACCTGGTCTTGGCGTCCTACTCAACTCTTCCCAAACTACCAAAAAAAAGTGTTCCTCTTGTTCAAACAGTTGTGCCCAGAATAACTGCACTAAAGTAGGGCACAAATATTTCAACATTTAATTGAGTATCCTTTCACAAGAAGTGTATTTTACTTAAATAATTTAATGCTAAATGTGCATGGCCAAATTTTCAATTAGGCTTTACCCAGATGGTTTTTTTTGTGTTTCTTCTATCTAAAGTCAGCTGGTAAGGCCCACAACCTCTGACAGATGATTAAGAGCCACTGACTTCCCTTCATGTGGGCTTGGTATGAGCTGACTGAAGCAGGTTGTCTTGTCATTGTAACCTACATTTGTTAAGTTAGACTCATTGGGATGTCATCATTATTCTTTCCTCTACAATCAAAAAACCCCAAAAAACTAAACAATACAATCGACCCAAAGACAAGTAAATGACATTTTCATCCTTTTTATGGTAAGTGTTAGATTAGATTTGAGATTTGTTACCACAAATGTTTCACTGATATGGAGAGTGGTGTGTCTGAGGAGGACAATAACTAAAAAAAAAAAGTTATTGGTTTTACCTTAAGGAGAAAAACCAGAACCTTCAGGTAATGAATCATGAAATGCAGAAATGTACCTTCAACTAAAAGTATCTTTTAATTATATTCAAACTTGATGACTGGTAAAATTTAGGTATGTTAGTTATAAATATAAACTAGATGTAAACATAATGAACACCTCTTTCTGTGCATTCTGAAAACCACTCTATTGTTTTTAGCGAATAAATTATTTCTTTTTCTTTGAAATTTTCTTCTAGAGAAGTCTTTTTTTGGAACCTGTCCTTACCATATATATTGCCATTATAACAGCACCTGAAATTTCCATAATTTGCATATTATCAGTGATTCCAGCATAAAAACACATCAGCTGTAAACTTCCAAATATTAAAAGTATCTTCAGCTCTTAGGCTACCATTCAAGTACTCTCATCCATCCCAGATGAAAACTAAACGTTCCAATAGCTGGTACATGTGTTGTTATGGCATTGAGAGATTCTGTAAAATTAAACTCACCTATGAAATGGTGCAGTAAAAGAGGGATTGTAGCTATAACATTTATTTGTACTACACCAGAACCTCTCCCTCCTGCAGGGTGTGAAATTCAAGCACAAGAAGCCTTTGTATTTCCATGCAAAAGTTTGAATAGCAGAATAACTTAGTTAACAATCACATTTAAAGACTGAGTTTTTCAAACAAATAAGCATATTTATTTCTGTGATTCATTATAATACCATACAACACCATTACTTCTGCAAAACAGACAATATTACATTATGAAGTAGTATAAAATTACACAACAGTTGTCAAAATAAGCGAACAAGAAGAATGTATCACAAAATGTACTTTGATTTTTATTTTACTTGTTCAGTTACTTACCCACAAAATAATTTGCAGTAATTTGCAGTAGATCTCCCAGTCGTTAATCTGAATTAGCAAAGTTCTGCTGCATTTGTCAGGCAATAATGTGCATGAAAAAGAACACGACAAAAGGAGCAAATGGCACAGGAATCATCTAATTGAACAGATTACATTTTTTAATCATGATGCTAAAAAACTCAGCTGCAGAAGGGTTATGGAGAACCAAGTGGCTAACATGTTTCAGCTTGTTAAAATAATCCAAAAATTACTTTCTCTTGTATGAGACTCTAAGAACATGGAAACGTGGTGGCATATGCACTAAGGATTTAAATATAAAACATGGCAAATACTTTCAAACATGCTTTACATCCATGCCAATGTAAGGCAGTCTGTGTTTTGTTTTGTTTTGTTTTGTTTTGTTTTGTTTTGTTTTGTTTTGTTTTGTTTTGTTTTGCTTCAGGACTTACTGAGAATAATAATTTTATTGGTCGCACACATTTTCTGGGTGTTCCTGGGCCTTTCAAGCAGCCATACTTATATGTAAAGATGGAGAATGGGCAGTAAAAGATTTTACCTGGCAGAAAGGACAAGATCCCTGTTCCCAGACTTTCACAATTTCTCTTTCTGTACTCAGCTGAACTGTTGCTATGGCCCTTTACCCATGTGGCTTTTTCCAGGGCATCTCCAGTGTTTCTGGATGACAGGTTGCTTTGGTCCAGCCACAAGCCACACCTAGGGTTTTGTCTTCTGAAAACTCTGAGAGCCTTGGGAACTGCACAGAACAGTCAGATGCTGTTGGTGTTGGTTATGGTAAAAGGAATTACTTTGATTGCAACAAGACTTTTCAGTCACTAGATGCAGGTGCTTTCTGAATTGGTAGAACAGTAAAATATAATTTCTTTTTAAAAAATTATTTAATTGTTTAAAATATGCAGAAAAATAAGTGCATGCTACCTACCAGATACTTCATTAAATGTGCAAATCCATTTAATTCACTGATCAACGAGTATCTAATGTAGTTACTAGAATTTACTTGCTTAGGTTAGATTAACACAAAGGAGTTTTGACACACCTTTGCAAATTCATTACTTCCAATTTATACAGCTGATCTTCTGATAAATTAATCACAACTAGCAAGGAAGAAAGAGCTACTACTTATATCAGGTATTAAAACACTGGTTTTGTCTACCAGTGCCATTTATACAGCTAGTGAATATCAAGACTATAGTTAGCAAGCTAACATGGTGATGATCTAAGGGGTCAGTCTTTAAGTAAAATTAAATGTTTTTTCCATTCAGAAGGTATGATAGCAATTTCATGTATTTAACTGCAAAACATCAACCAAATAGCAAAATATATTAATTACTAAGTTGTCAAACTTTCAAATTCAGGTTATTCATATTTTTAGAGGTAGATGACAGTGTATGGTTTAATAGTCTGCACAAAGCTATCATTTCAGCTTTGATAATGAAAGAAAAACTGGAAAGGATTTACAGGTCAGACTTTCAGCAAATACCAGTCATAATGATTATATAGTGTACATACTTGTAGTAGCACCTAACCTTATCTAAATATCTTGTTTATTAAGTAGAATTCACATCTCCTTTGTTATCCTTGAATCCAATCCAGCACCCCTAAGACAGTTCATTTATAGATTTAAGACTTTAAGAGCAGATTCAAGTGTTCTCTGCACAGTTGCACTTGTAGTTTTTATGATCTCATGAACAATTAAATTATTTTGCTTTTAAGAAGGTCCCTGCCTCCATTAGAAGTCAAGTGTTTGGCAAAATGGACTTGCTGAAGTGGTTTGGAGGAAGGGAAAAGGCATTTTCTAAATATGCTTGTGATTTTCTCAATCTTAGTGCTAGGAAAAAAAGAAAGTTCCAGTAAGGCATACAGTAAATGAAGATATTATGTATTAGGGATGGAATGAATCTGTCACTTTGACGGATTGTGAGGCAAAGAACAGATTAACAGATTACTCATAGTCAGAATGCAGCTCACTGTGAAAAATGTGCAGGAAATGATAAGTGTTGCTTTGTGCTGATTTAATGATATCTTGAAACTACAGTAACACTCCAGGAAAATAACACCATTTTAGCTCATGGCTTGCTTTTTTTTTTTTTTTTTTTTAAATCATCAAGGTATTGCCAGATTTCCCTTAAATACTTTTCAAAATAGAACTTTCAATTCATGGACAGTCATAGGAAAATATATATTTATGTTATTTTTCAAGATTTTTGTTAAAATATGCATTCAAAAATCCTTGACTTTTATGTATAAGAATACTCTGTATTCTTTTGGTTGTAAATCTTCTATTAACAGTTTTCATTTAAAAAATGCTAGTTTTCCTACCTGGAACTAAGTAGCACTGAACAGTTATTGATGTATGAATTAATAATGAATTTGTCTTAGTTTATGCAATTTTTATGGAAAAAAAAAAAACAAATTTTCAAGAACTTGAATTGTTTCAAGCATTTTAGATACAAAAATGGACAACTTAAAGCTCCAGTGATTTCATAATTATTACAGTCATATGCAGTGGCAGGACCTGAAATTAGTTTCAACATATTTTCAAATATGTACAAATTTCTACATACATCAATCAAATCTCATTAACAGTAGCCTACAAATATTCTTGCTTCAGTACTGAAGCTATTATTGAAAAATTCCTTTCTATGAAGGTACTTCTATTAAAAAAATAAACCCAAATCTCCCATTATGCATACAGGATTAACATTGACAAAGCAGAAACAAAATAGGTGTGTGTAGGTAATTTGGCTTAAGCCAGTGAAGTTACACATGTTCCTGCAGCTGAAAAGCTATGGAAATAATGACAAATTCACATATTTCAATCTAGAGGAGCCTAACAGCAACTCATGCTTAAAAAAAAAGTTGGATCAGGGAATATATGAGGGATCTTACAAAGCCAGGTGGCTTTTCATTAATTTATGTGAGAACTGAGATAGTCTCTACTAAACTTTTTTAAATAGAGATAATTAAAACTAAAAACTGGAGAAAATTAAGTCTCTGTCATAGCAGAACTGGACCATGGTTTAGATGGGAGCTGGCATTCTGCATTCAGTGCATTATGGTAAGATATCACTTCTGCACCTTTAGCATTTGCAGCAGGATTTGCTTCACATGCTATTAAATATTGCTAAAACAGCAGAAGTATGCACTGAGATTTAAGTTGATAGCTACACAAGATATCAGGAATTGGTCCTTTTTTTGTTAAAATATTTTTACAATTGATTCTTATATTGTCATTTTCTGGCCCTCCACAGTTAGTGAAATAATCCAGTGTAAAAACACAGTTCAGCAAATGTGCTCCTACTTCACCCAGGCACAAGTCCATTCTCCTCTCAAGTTCATAAAAATTCACTAAGTAGGTGCAGTTAAATACAATCTTTTGTGTTTTTAGTGATTGTGCCCTTCAGGTGCTGAATAGACTCAATCTGATCTGTTCATAATGATACAAAACTAATGCTGGTTTTTCATTCCCTGATTTGATATAATGGAGCCCTTGCCTTGCACTTTTTGCAGTATTACACTACAAGGCTGAACAAATATTCCTTTTAATTTTGATATAGATTGTTGGACAAAACTACACTAAAACTTTGAAGCATTTCAATTTTCTTAATAAAGTGGATTAAATGATCCCATTGATTTAAGTAATACAAATTAAATGTGATCCAAAAGGAATGCAATAAAGTATGCTGTCTCAAGACATTGCAATATTAAAAATCTTTATACTAAGTGATTTGACATTTTCTCAGTCTCCCAGTCTGCAAAAGTATTGGTGAAAAAAAAAGTATCAAAGGTGTTCATTAAGATTTCAGTGAAAAACATCTGATTCTGTGGATTTCTGTTGATGGTAATAATTTTAATACATTGTCATTGATAAGTGCTACTTAATAAAGCATCACTAATTTTCTCAACAGACTTTGCTGATGGAGGCCTTTTTTCTGCAAAATTTAACATACTGTCATAAAAGTGAAAATTATGTTCATAAGTCCAAAAGATTCTTTTGCTTTCCATCACAGTTCAGCTGTCGTGACATTTCAGTATATGACCACTATTATCTGAAAGCATTTCTAAAGAATTTTTAAGTAATATTTTTTAAGAAAAATGTAACAAGCTTATATAACATTGGGATTTTATTTTGGTATGGAGAATGAAGAATTTTGGTGCAAGCACTAAAGGTACAGGATACTGTTGAGTATGTCTGGAACCTATTCCTGAACCTTCATACAATGCAGCTCACATTGTCAAAAGACAATATTTGACATTTAACACTGTTATCAGAAAGCTCTAGATGGTTTATTGCACATTGATTATATTGATTACAGCTGGAGGCATTGATAGCATAAATAGAGTGTTTTTAATTAGTCAGAATGTGTGATTAGCTTTTCTGTTTTAATGAGATTATCTTCTTTAATAAAAAAATACATATTCTCTATTAACTCAGAATAAAACCACAATAAACAGGCACACAGACCACAGTCTGCTTCTCAGACTATTGCCAGTTGTCTCCATGCTTTTGTCAAGATCTAACACATTTTTTCAGGATACTTTTTTAAAATTCACTGAAACCCTCTGTTCCACACATACACACCCATGCTTTAGTTGCTTCCTAAAGGCAACTGCAGATTTTACTGTGGAAAGTTTGGTGTGACTGCTCTGCTGCAGCATCTGTCAGAATTCCTGCTCTAAACACTCCTCAGAAGTTTATCCATCAACTGCCAGCACTTAATCTTGTGTGTCTTTTAACCAGGAAGATTTCAGCATTCATGACCTTTTTTTTTTTAATTTCTCTTCAAGATTTTAGGAGGTTAATTTAGACGTTGCTAAGTTACAGATGTAGTAAAACAGTTTTTAATATATAGTGTAAAATGTTTTATCCTTGAAAGTAATACTAAGTCAACAATGAAATCCTAATGCTGTAATATTTTGATTATATGTCTTGGTGGGAGAGGGTTGAATAGCAAAAGTATTTGTTTCTCTTGGACATTGGGAGAAAAAACATGAATGGAATCAAGATTGTCTTAAAAGCAAATAATAAACTTTCCAACATATCTCTGTTTCTTCTGTCAATGATAAAAACTTCTTTGCCTCCATCTAGAATCATCAAAGTCATTAGATCTTACTCTTGCACCTGCTAAAAAAAGTAGTTATTTATCTACTGAGTCAGGTACATCAAAATAAATATGAATATGAGACAACACCTTTATATAATATTTTACTCCAATAAATGAAGGACAAAAACAAAGATAAAATCACCCAGCTACTCAAAAATCATAACATCTCTGATTTCTCAGTCTTAATATTTCATGCAGATCTTCCAGATATGAGACTTCAAACTAAAATTCATCAATTTCCTGAGTAATAAAACCTATCAATATAGCACAAATTCTGGTTTAACAACATTCCCTCGTTCCCTCATTGTTTTGTAATTAATTTTCTTTTCCATAGGAGGTAATTCCTTATTATGTTTCTTTCCTTCTTACTAACATCCTCTCTGCTTTACAGGTATTTTCTTTAGGAATGGCTGTGTGGATTGGTTGTGCCAACTCCCACTGGCCTTAGCTGAACAGCAGAAGAGAAGGATTGGCTGTGAAGTTGATCATATATGTGAAAGTAATAGGATGCTGTTAGAAAATTTTAAAGAATGTTTTTTACATTTTGACATGATGGAAAATTCAATATCTCTTCCTTTAAATCTGCCATAGTACTTGCTGGATTTCTACACCAACAGTTCTGTTTCCTGAGGCGGAAAATTAGCTTTTTCCATTTTGACTGCAAACAGATAGGTGGTTGTCCCCAAATTCAACCCAGATTATGCACACATGCCAAAAGGAGATGATGTAGAATCAATAACAAGTCCAGAAGTAGCAGAAAAACTGAAAAGATAAAAAGCAGTCAGCATATTTTAGCAATTATACCAGATGACTGAGCCTTGCCAAATTCCTCTGACAGAAGTTACTTGTACAGGAGATCATGAAGGCTTTTCAGAAAATAGAAGTGTGTTACCTATTTCTCTCCTGTTGGACAGTCAAGTTGCAACAATTGCAGTGTGGAATGTAAAGCAATCTGCCAAGCTTTGGGAAAATTTATCCTTTTTAGACAAAGCCATGGATGTTGAAGTTACCTCCACAGCTCTGGCTAATCACCCAGCCTGTAGCACAAGTTCACATGCATAATGCTTTTATGCCAGCTGTTGGAACAGCCAGACATAAGTTGAACCAATCCCAAATCAAGTTTAATTTACTCTTTAGTGCTGCACTGCTCCCATCATCATAAAGCAAATATATGGGAATTTATCCCCTTCCATACCTTTTGCCTTGCAGTGAAATAGGTTGGTCAAAATTGTTGGATCTGCTTCTATCAAAATGAGGTGATTCATTGAGATCCCTCAAATTCTGTGTTGAAGTGTTAACTTGCAGTTTTTCAGTCTAGTTAATGATGATATGGAAGCTTTAATGTGTTACAGCTCTTTACTGCTGGAGAGGAGAGATGGGAATTTAAGGAAACATCAACTATGCACAGTGTGAGGAGATTAATTTCATATGTGAAAAGAATTACAAGATGTGATCACCTGAACAAAGAATGTCTTTGTGACATGGATGTGTCCTTCCAGGGCTATCTTTCTCTGATAGATGGTACAATATGAGTGACTTCGTCACTGCACTGCAGTTTGCAATAAAAACTCTGACAACAATAACAATAAAAACATTCATTCTGTTTTCCTTTCTCTGTAACAACCAAAGACAGTGTTTCATAAAGTGGGGTATGTGAAAGGAACATTGACCTTTGCATGAATGTATGACAGCATGAAAATAATTTTTAGAAATTATGACACTATTGTCCAGGAGAGACATAATTTGTCCACAAATAGAAGAAAATGCTCTCTCCTCTGTCATGAAGATCCCAGCAAAATCTTTTCTTTACAGAAGTAAAATAGATACAGGACACCTGTGTTAAGAGTCCTCTATATTGTCTTGCCAGTAGGTAGAATCATGTTATGTTCAATAACAAATTTTTATCTATTACATACAAGATTTTATAACAATAGGAAATGGATATAAATAATTATTTATGATGTATCTGCCTAAGAATGTTTTTACCCCCAAATGTTACACCATATTCTGTGTCACCCTATTGCAGGCAAGCACTGCCAAGTCAGTGGTAACCAAACCAAACACATCTTGTGATTGTCTTTGATCTTTTTTCGTTAGAGGGGGCAGGGATTTTTAATTAAATTTACTCCCACGGGTTGTTCATTCCAAGCCTTTATGGTTTCTCTAGGCTTTCAAAGGATAACTCTGTGTGTTAGAGATCACACCTCCTGTACATCCTGTGCTGAGAGAGCCACACCAGCTGAAATCTGAAAAGTAAACCTAACTTAAAACACAGATTTTAATGTGAACAGAACAGGTGAAAATGCTAAAGAAGGAAGAAAGCCTTAATATTTAATAATTATATTAATTGCAAAGTTTATTTTTATAATAATAAAATCTAGCTTGATTTTATTCAGAACACTTGACAACCAATTTCTTTGTATTTTGGGTTTTTTTAAATAATCAAAATAATTATAAAAAATTAGGAACATAAATTGGTTTTTTATAAATGATATTTTGATTTGTATTTTTCAGGGACTGGTTAAATATGTTCAGTCCCCCTATCATTCCTGGAAGCCAACTAATAGAAGAGAACACTAGATCTTCAACAAAACACAGAACTCCAGGTAGGAATTTATGAAAATAATGAAAACAACACAGGTAGAAAGACACTTGTAAATGTTCTTTCTGTAGTGCTGGTATTGCCTTCTCAGAGCTTTCTATCCTACTACATTTTGGTTTCAAATTCCCTTGTTTATTAATCCCTGCTCAAGGTAGCAGAGTTTTCTATGGAGTACTATTTGCCTTTTCTAGAAGAATAACAAGCAATTGCTGTTTCCTGATGTTCTGGCTCTATACAGATTAGCTCATAAAAAATGCATCTTATTTGTTAAAAATATGGAATTTATGCTAATGGAGATGGCAAACTTATGTAAAAAAGAACACTAAAGCCAAACATTCTTATTCAGAGGCATGATTATACTTGCACAAGAGATACTCCTCTTATGAAGAAAAATTGCAGATTTGGCTTTAAATGAAATCTTAGTATGATTTCCTGAGGACTGTTGTCACCAGAGTTACAGGCTTTTGCTTATTAATGGTGTTTGTTTAGAGAATGGTAAAGGCCTTAAATGAAACTGGAAAGTCAACAACAGAATAAAGAAAATACTTTGTTTTCCTCAAATGCTCTTTTTCATATCAGTTATCTTAGTAAACAGGGTAGAAGAACCATCATCACCATAGAGTATCATAAAATGGTTTGGGCTGAAGGGACCTTGGAGTCAGTTCCAGCCTTCCTGCCATGGACAAGGACACCTTCCCCTCAAGGAGGCTGCCAAGGCCACGTCCAACCTGGCCTTGGACACTTCCAGGATAGACATTTACATTTTTCTTCAGGTCTTAGGAATTCACTGGGAGCTCCCATAAATCTGTCCCTATATTCTGGCTGTCCAAGGGGTAAAGACATCTCAGTGATTTACTGTCTAAAATAAATTATGCCACTCAAATTGGGAACATTTTCATAGACATAGACTTGTAATTGTTTGTGACAGCAAAATACAATTTTTCTGTCAGGAAGGGACCTTGCTTTGAAGAATCAAGTAATATGTTGTGTTAAGGGTCCTAAATAAGCCAAACAGAATTGGACAGTCATCCTTGAGCTATAAACACATTGGACAAAAATTCATGAAAGGTCCCAGAGAACATTTTGGATTAATATTATGAAATCCAAGGCTTGTTGCAGTAAACCTATAATTTTTGTAATTTTTTAATTGTGTTATTATTTTGAAAAATACTTTAACAAACCATATATTTAGGAATTTGTATTTCTCCTGTTATCCACACTAAAATTTCAAAACTCTTTTGTGAATTGTTCCTAAACTCATTTTCCTTTAAGCTGAAATATTTTACATCATATTCCTGTGATTGCACATTTGGACAAGAGAAATTGTCAATAAACCATAGCTTTTTATTATGGCTTTTTATTTTTGTACCTTCACTCAGTCAAATCCTGATTTGTGTATATGTAGGATGTTTGAAATTCTGGTAACTTCATACAGAAACTTTTCTATCTCCAGATACTCTAAAAAAACCCACTTTAATGAAGAGATCGTTTCTCCAAGAAATAAGAGAGAACAACAAATCCATTCCATGACCTTCCCTCCTCAAACAGGAGAGTTTGGACTTTTTCTGAACCACTGGACACTCCTCTCTATGCAAGTAGCAGAGAAGCTGCAGTGCTGTGTCAGATGAGATCATCCCCATCAAACATTAGAGTCTGGGTACCTTGGTTTAAAAAAAATCCTGATGGACCATGGTAACTTGATGGTTTGGAGTATCATTTTTGAAAGAGGTGCTAAATAAATTGTGTCCTGTGATATATCTCAAGAACTTTGGGGAAGATTTTTTTGCTTGTTCATTTCACTTGAAGTCAGTTATTTGTGTGGCAAATGAGCTGGTTCATTATTGACAGTTATATATCAGATCTGAGCAACAAACTGAGTGCTCAGATCCATTCCAGAAAATTCTGCTGCCCTGCTTAGCCTCACCTTTTTTGATTTTTTTAGTATTACATTAGAAAATTACTTAATTCCCATGTTGAGAAGTCAACATGATTATTTATCCCAAAATTATTTACTCTGTCTGTGCAGTTTTCCAGTGTTCCAAGTATCACAGTATAACAAAAGCATGTAATCAGCACTGAAAATCTGCAGTGAGTCATAATGCATTCCAGATAGTAATTTTATCTAAAAGTATCTATAAAGAAAAATAGTGTAGCATTAGTAAATTAATAAAGATTTGTCAATTCTTGCATTTTAAAAAGAATCTTTAAGTTGAGGCTTAACTTTGGAGAAAAAGGTGATTCCTCTTTAAAAAATCATTTTACTATGCAGTTTGTTTCTTAACATTTGCACCAACCATTAGCTAAATGGTAAGATGCAATAAGAAGTAGTCTTCTGTTCAAAAGGCTTCCCAATACAATAAAAGGAAAATTTAGACTCATAAATATGATAAATTTCCATTGATTTTTCCATTATTGGATACTGATGCTTCTGAGGTAGAGACAGTTTTGTTTATCTTGACATAACAAGAAAATCTCCACATTAAGTGACAGTGACAGAGCTGTAAATGCTCTGGAGCTTACTTTATGGTATTTTGGACTTAAGACCAAGAGATGAGGTTATAAAAACTCTAGGAACCACACAGTCTTCTTTTCTGGGCCACAGCTGCTGACAGTGTTCATATGGTAACCCTGCAGTACATAATTACAGGACAGATTTAAGCACTGTAGTTCAATATTCAAGGATGATCTTGGAGAAAATATCAGCAGTGTTCTTCCCACCACATCACCTGCTGAGAGCTGATCTAGAGCACCTGACTTCCATCATCATCAGAATATGATCCATGTATCTTAAAGTGAGATTTGCTACAAGATGTTTTCTAATATTAAAACCTAGAATATGATAAAAATGTATTTCTGTGAAAAGGGAAACAATTTATTTTCAATTCTCCAGACTATGGTGACTATGTAAACACTGCTGACACAATCCAAATAACAACACAGTTATGTGGACATTCATTTCTGAGCTCAGAAAAAGCTGCCACATGTCTGCCCTGTTCTTCATTATCTGAGTTTAGACATCTTCATCAGGTCTTCTTCCAGAAAAACAATAGTGAATAGTGATCCCCTGATTTCAGTAGGACATTTAATGTAAGAGGTTTTTATAAAAAGCTGTAGACCATATGACTTAAATTTAGCTTATATGAAAGACACCCAGGTTCAGAAAAGAAATTGTAATATATAAAGCATCTGTAAGAAAAGCCTGTAGGGTTTATCAGTGTATTTTAGACTAAAGATTCATTTCTGTTATCTAAAAACTTTCTTGCATTTTATATAACTTTAGACAAGATAGATTTAAAATTCTTATTGTCTGGAAGACTCTTTTTTCCTCTCTGATATTGAAAGATCTTTTGCACAGATTTACCCGTCCTGATATTTATGTGGCATACTGGATACTAGACATTCAAATTCTTTCATTCTTACAGGCTTTAAGAATGCACTGACTGTTCAATCTAAAAAATTATTAAGAAGGTTATTGAGGAAAATACCATTTAAGAATCATTTGATCCACTATTAGTAAAGGTACTTTTGGTGAACTGCTCCATTGGACTTTGAAAATTCCAGTTGTTAAGCAAACTCCAGCTGACCTCATTTCACCTCAGTTAAGTACAAGTCTTCAGAAATATAATAAAATGTGAATTGCTGTTATCTTGAAGGCAACAATTCAGAAGTCAGGAGATTATACATTTGAAAGAAAAAAAATCTCACATCTGACAGAAAGATATTTCCATGCTATTGTTTGAGGGAATAAGAGTGATTTATTCTTACTTTCTCCACTTCACACAGATGAAGATCACCTCAATGCTGAAGAAAATTAGGAAGTTTTGACTCTTTTATATGATCCATGTCTGAACTGTTACTTTGACCCGAATTCTGGGAAATACTACAAATTGGCATAGTCAGAACATCTCAGGATATTATTTTGAATTCATAGTTTCTTCTAACTTGTTGCAAAATCTGACTGAGCCATATAATTTATTATATAACTTAAAAAATTAAACAGTAGTTTTGCAACCAAATTAATATATTTGGCAAAACTGTCTTATTTTTATAGCTTTGCATTAAATTGTAATTTAGTGGAAGATCACACAGCATAAAAGTTCATTGTGTCTAAGGAACTTTTCCTAGTTATTTGCTAGTCTAATTTATTTCCAATATTCACAGCTTCAATATGAAAACAAATGAAGCTGAATCAAGAAGGTTGGTGGTGTTTATGTGTAAATCACAGTTTTAATGAAATTTTTTAAAAACCATTACTTGTTTACTGTGTATTTTTAATTGGTGTGAGGTGCTGAGGGTATCAGCACAGGGCTGAAGAGTGGGGAGGGATTGTTCCAACACTCCAAAACTGGAGTCTTGTTTCAGGAAAAGCAAGGAGGTGTGTGTGTGATTCATGTGCCAAGCTGTGCTTAGAGGACAGGTCCAACATGTTTGTACAAGTTTCTCCACTACACCTTGCAATAAAATATACAATTCATTTAACACATCTGTATTGAGCTTCAGTGCAGTTTTCAGTGAGGGTCCCAAGTTCAAGATTGGAGTTTTAAATTGTCTGCATCACTGTGCATCTTGCTTTTACGGTATGTAAAGTAACTCTACTGATCACAGAGAAAGAGTACAGATAAAAAGCAGAGCATATGTAGCATCTGAAAATGAAATAACTATATAAAATTAATCAAATACCATTCATGTTTTATTTATTCATGGATTTATTACTGTGCACGGATACTGTGTACTGTACTTTGATCTCAAATCCACCTAACCTGACCCTGATATTTCTGGCTGCTGCTGAGCTCTGAGCTGTGCCTGACATTCCCAGCCCCAGAGCAAGTGCAGTGCTGCTTGCCAAGAGCATCCCCCAACCAACAGGGCACTTGATAAAGGTAAATAAATCATTAAAACATCAGCTGCCAGGTGTAGGAGAAAAGGTGTTACTTGGGAGTTGCCCATGACCCAAGAAGTCCAAGGAGTTTTGTTTTAATGGAGTTGAGTCAGGTGAACAGCTTTGGACTCCACCAGTTCAGTACATAACACTTTCCTGGAGACAGCTGAAGGGAATGTGAAAGTCACATGGCAAAAGTGATCTGTAGGCATTTCTGGTGATTCTAAGTTTCTACTTGATTATATCCAGTGCTCTCTCACTGTAATTATTTTCAAGCTGACTATTCAGTGAATTTTTAAGAATAATGTATTTGAATGTCATAAAGTAAGCTTAGTAAGCTCACTGCAAGTGATTTAAAATTATATGCCTGTAAATTATATGTAATTGTAGATCCCAGTTAATGAATATCCTAGAATCAATTGAAAATGCAGTTGTTAATAGTGGCTTGGCATAAGATCAGATTGTGTATTTGGCTCTGTGGCAGGTACAAACATATCACCACAAATTGATTCAAGGAAGAGTAGCACTGAAATTCACAGGAAGACAGATACTGCACTGAGATAATTTACTTACCCTGCCTTAGCCAGAAAGATTTGTACCTGGTCTTGCTAATGCCATAATCAGTTTAAAAGTTCAATGAAATCATAATTTTGACTTTCAAAAATCAGATGCTGGCTTGTACATGCTTGTGCATATCTGGCCATTTTAATATCATTTAGTTATCAGGACCACACTCCCTCTGTGTATGGCAAGAGTATTTAAAATCTGTTATTAATTTTCTTTCATAGCCACATGTCTCACAGGAGAGGCTGGGTATTCCAGGGTGCCACTGTGAGTCCAGACTGGGTCCCTGATGCATCTGAGAAAAAAAGAACCCAACTAAACCCTGGCACACTGGTGTCAGAGGGATTGTCTGCCATGCCTGTCTGGGTGGATGTGCTTGTCCTGGCTCCACAGCAGGCAGTCACTAACCTGTCACATACAAAAGTGCATCAGCAGGCATCCAAAGCAAGGTAAGACTTGGAGACTGCACACTCCTACCCTTTAATGAGCTAAGGAGTCAGCTGAGGAGTGGCAGTAGGTTCAGGGTGAATCAGTTGTTCCCAGTTCATAGTCAAGTACAAATAGGATCTGCTTTCTTGTCATTAGCACAGTAGTATTTTATAGGTAAGCAGTTGTAACCTGCTTTTCAAAATCAGCAGTTTGAGATCCTTGCCCTTTGTGTTCTAGTTAGCAGTTTTATGTCTTCAGCATCCATGGGGATTGATTGCCATGGTGCTGTGAACAACACCTCTGGCTTGAGCAGCACGAGGGGCTCACAAGGGCTCTGAGTTTTGCTCACAATGTTTTTCTTAATCATCATCCTGTGAACCTCAAACTAAAGCACTGCTGACACGCAGCAGGTGTTTTGTTGAGCCAATTTGTCAAAGCCAGCAGTTATGGCAAGTGATGAGGAACACAGAGATTTGCTCTTAGCAGTCATGTGCAATGTTTGAGCCCATGAGAATCACACCATTTTCACTAGAGCACACACTCCAACAGGTAAAAATACTTGTGTCTGGGCATAAAGTTTTGGGTTAATGAAACTGCAGGGATTTATTTCTACAAACCTGGCATCAGTTATGATTTTTGGGAACAGAAATTTTGAAATGGTAAATTTTAGTAAGGCTTCATTAATGTTCCTTGGACCTGCATTAAAAATAGAGGAACTGAAGTTAGCTTGGTACAACTGCTGGAATCAGCAGATTGTAAGTCAACCAATTGGTCTCTCAGGCTTTTCTGTTCCTTACACGTGATGTAACTGGCATCTCTGTTTTGTTTCTGCTTGCTAAGAAACAGTCAACCAGCTCAAAAGGAAGGAGAAATTTTTAAAACACACTTTATTGCTTTAAAACATAACCCAGAGCAGAGTGTTTCTATGTTGCTGGGATGATTCTCCTCATTTCTCATTCTTTTTGTTTTAGGTCCATCTACCAGGGTTTTCTCCAAAGTCCTGCCAAATTACCAGGTTTTGGCCTTCAGGTGTCTGTGGAGAGCAGCAGCACTGAGGTGCAGATCACTGACAACCTGGTGCCTTGTGGTACCACGTGGACTCCTCCAAGCAGCTCTAAGATTTCATAATCTTGCAGTGCTGTACCCAAGTGTTGTCTGTACCTGAGCCTCATTATGCCAAACAAAGAGCACACTCTGTCCTAAGGAGCTTACAGTAAGAAATCAATATTGATTTTTCTCCTCTGCTTCCTGGGCTACTAGGTGAGAAAATATGAAAAGTCATGCTTTATTATTCACATATTCTTCAGCTGTAAAGCATTCTGTTCAGAGGCACATCCTCTAAACACTGAGTCAAGTGGAAAGGATATACAGCCTGGAAAATCCTTGAAAATAATTTTGCATAGTGCATTTCATATTGAATTTATTTTTCCATGATATTTCTTTTCTTTTTTTTTTTTTTTTTTTTAAGAGTTTATTTTTTTTTAAGCAATGGGCTACATGTAAAATGAAAAGACAATCTAGTCTGTCTTTCCTATTGCTGATAATCACTGTTTTTCTCATGGTTACTATAGAAACTTGGCATCCTTATCTGCCACCTTTTTTGGCACCTCGAAAAAAATTATTTAAATTGATTTCCCTGATAAACTGAATGCTTGGCTTCACAATACCCATGGGAATATGCAAGTGTAACAACAATATTTGTCATTTCTTCTTATTTGGTGTTTAACTTGCTCATTAGCAGCTGCAGTAGCATTTCTGACTGTGATGTTCAGGGATCCTGCTGCAGGCATTGTCACCAGCACAAATGCAGAAGTCCTGGATGAAACCCAGGAGCAGCCATGAGCTCCCAAGGGCTCACAGGCAGCAGCCCAGGATGAAAAGACCTGAGCAGGAATTTACTCTTATCACAGCACTCTGAAATCAGTTCTGTTTGCAAGTCTGACAGTTTTCAAGTGCACAAATAAACTGTGGGCATTAATGGTAAGAGTGATTATGAAGGTGCCTGTGGTAAATCACTGGTGAATCAACAGCCTGGTGATGCTTTTAATCCCTTTCCAAGTATGTGCCATCCAGTCTGCATGGCAGATGAGAGTGGACTTGGGCTGGGGATCTGAGGAGCTGAGAGACATTTCTGGAGGTGAGTACAAGGCCAATGCAAACACCAGGTGTCCCAGCTGAGCACAGCTCCCCAGCAGTTTCACATTTCTTTTGTTCTAAGGGCACCAGAATTATGCTTGTAACAAAGATTGTTTTTCTAGTTCTGTCAAAATGTGGCCCAGATAGGTCCCTCTACTTACACAGCCCCTGCACTGGTGTCCTTCAAGATCTCTGCACAGAAATCCCCTCAGCACTGGAAGAGAAAGGAGATGTCAACATCTGAACAGCTGCTTTTGGCTCCCAGCCATCAGGCACAATGGTCCAGCATGAGCTGCAGAGGAACAGAACATTCTGCTAAAGCCAGAGCATTTGTGATCCATCCCTGCAGCTGAGGCATCTTCAGCAGATCTCAGGGTTTTAATTTGTTATTGTGTTCTTTCACCAGGAGTTTTGAAGAACAGACAGGTTTGAAAGATTACAGAAACTTGTTACAAAACAGAAAGCAGAAGAAAAATGCTATCAAGAGCCATTAAAAGTAAAATTAAAAGTAAAATGCAATTTTACTTTTGCATTGTGGCTGGAGTGTTCCTAGGGACTAACGTGTTCTCATCCCTATCCTCACAGATATCCTCACCTGGCCACTGCCAGGGAAGAGGTTCAGGCTATGCCAATAGTGGCTCCTCTGCACTGACCCACAGAATAGTAAAATACTTTTCATAAAGAAGCCAGCTGAGCAGTACAAACTGCTAGTGTACTTCAAAAGATGTTTACATTAGACTGCTTGGGGGGGTTTCAATGAAAAAGTTTATTATTGGATGATTGTGCATTTTATCTGCGTGGGAGACTGACAAACCTGAGGTCACAGAAATTACTGACGTTGTTTTAGAGCACTGCATATTTATTAGACCATCTGCTGCTGCAGCACTCAAGGCAGAAACCTTCATACAGGCAATCTATTCACAGCTACTGTTTTACCACCTGATGTGCAAAATATCAAAGCTCTGGATGCATTTATTACAGCACTGAGTAATTTTCTAATGAATACATAAAGCTCAGGAAACATCCCATGCAAGAGTTTCCTGTACATTAGGCTGCTGTTTTCTCACTGGGGCTTGAGAGCAGCCTCTGAGGAGGAAGACCATTATGTCAATGCTCTGAAATTTTAGTTGGGTAAAATTGAGTCGTTCCCACTGTGTGCAGGCACATCCTTGCATGGGGCTGCCCATCACACAGTGGGGATTGAGCAGAGGAAAACAGGGAGGGACAGGGCCATGTCTGGACACCCATGAAGGGCTCCTGCCATCCTCAAAGAAATGCTGCTCTTCTGCAGTGCCACACAGTTCCCCCAGTGCATCAAGGGTCTCAGGGTGCCCAGACCCAGTGCTGCCTTCTGTGGGGTTATACCAAAGGGGACAGACCTAAACACTTGCTGTGAGACCCCCAGATAGGAGCCCAGGACATGGTGTCCTGAGCAGCAAATGACAGACATTATTATAAGGGATGTGTTTTATACGAGAGACCCTTCTCTGCACACTTAGAGCCTGGCTGGGACTCTGCACTCAGCCCAGTGCAAAACATGAAGAATCCTCCATCTGTGTGTGAAGCAGCTCCTGCCCATGGGTGTCTGCCATGGCAGCAGAGCTGGGGGTGGGGAGGGCCTGGCAGCTCATTGTCCACTGATGCATTACAGCCCTTGCTGTGCATTGCACCTCACTTAATGTGATCCATAAATCCTCACGTGCCAACAGAAAGAAGGGTCTGGCCAGTCTGTAAGGTGCTCCAAGGACTCATCTTTTACTGATATTCCTGTTAACTTCCAGCCCACAAGCAAACCAACACACAGCAGGTTCTGAAACACCCAAGAGAAGGGTGTCAGCTCACATGGATCCATCATCCCATCTCCTCCTGCCACCTCCCCTCCAGAGCCACCTGAGATAAAAACACAGATAAAAGGCATTTAAGGTATTTATACCTTCCTCCAATTGAAGGTAATCGTGGGAACACTTTGCCACTGTTACAGGTTAATGATGCATTGTTTAAATTGGAATGAGACATCTGTAGTCAAATTTACAGCTGGAGCTGTAGCACTGAGTGCCAGGCAGAGTGCTGGTGCTGAACTGCAGCTCTGCTGCCACTGCCTGTGCAGGAACTGCAGCCAGCCCTGGTGTGGCTGCTGGCCCAGGGGAGCTGCTGCCCCAGCCCTGCTCCCTGGACATGCTTTTCTCCCCCATGTGCACCCCAGAGCCCAGAAAGTCTCAGCAACAGACATTTGTAAGGCTCTGCACAAAGAACCCAGTGAAATAAGAATAAGGGTGCTAACTCATGAATTTGCTTTCCCTTCCTGGTCCTCTGACACCTCCAGCTCTGCAGCCCTCTCAGCAATAAACTCAGAGCCAGGAGATTAAAATGTACAACTACGTGACACCTTATAAACCACATAAATATGAACTGGCAAGGGCCTGTAACAATGAAGGATTTTGCAGAAAATGTTCAGGCACTAATTCAGTCTCAAGGCTCTCTTTCCACTGCAGTGGGTATGCAGTGCCATTATGAAACCTTGACTGAATTATAACCCTTTATTCTTCTAAAGCACCTTTTTTTTTCTATCTTCAACAAGGTTTTGTTTTGACCCAATCATGAAAAATAAAGAGCATAAAAATACAAATTCCCTTAGTGATAAACTTGTACAGTCTAGTCTATAGATCACTAGTGTAGACTAGTGATGGATTCCCTTGAAAAATGTGTTAAATGCTTGGAAAACACGTATTAACTTGTAGGTTATTTTAAGGCAAATGGATAATTATTATTCTGTGGAAATTTTCTTCCCAGTGAAGGTTTTACTTTGCTGAATGGTCCCTTTCCATTTGCAGCACTGATGTTTCTCTTTCCCTGCATTAACATGTTATCAGATGTTATCAGAACGAATGGCTGTGCTTTTGGCTTTGAATTTTTCTTTCACATTTTTGACAATTGTTTTTTATATCTTGCATAAATCACTGTAACACATGATAAAGTAAAGCAGATTCAATGCCTGTGATTAGTTCAGGCACTGTTTCTCCTTTATGCAATAGCCTGTAACTATATTTTAAAGCAGTTAAAATTTTTTATCAAACACATTGACACATTTTTGTAGCTAGATCACTGAGCACACTCTAATAGCTCTTAAGAGCTCTCTCACATTGTCATGCAAATCCTTCTTAACTCATGGTTTATTGACCACAGTGGTTCTGGGTGAGCATCTGATGCCCATCCCCTCATGGGCAAGGTGGTCCTGCCACCACATCACCATGGAAATTCCCAAAGTTCCTCCTGAAAATCAATCCAGGTGTTGCAGATTATCACTGCTTCCACAGGGAAATTAAGCTGGAGAGATGACACCATTTGCAGGGGTTGATGAGTGGAACAGCCCATGGCCAAGCAGACAGGAGCCCCTTGATCCTGGAGGGAAAATCATGGGAAAAGCTCCACCCCTGGGTGGGACGAGGACAGGAGCACCTCATCCCCACAAGGATCAGCCCTGGGGGAACAGGAGGTGACACTTGGGGACATTTGTGGCTGTAACCAGCTCGATGGCACCAAAATCTGCAACCCTGCACCGGGGCACTGCAATCTGCAGTCTCTGTGGGTGCAGGGGGTTATTTTTCTCCTTTTAGGACTTGATTTATGACTTATTTACTTGTATGCCTCACTCACACTGCTAGTTTGTAATTAAGCCTTGTTAAACTGCTCAGGATCCCCTCAGGCATGTGTTGCAACACGTTTTTTCCCCCAGAACCATAATTATTGCAATAAAGGGAGGGGAAAACCTGGGTGGTGAGGGTGTCAGGTCAGCTGGGTTGTAATAAAGACCTATTTAGCAAGCAGATGATGTTTAGTCCTAAATCAGATTGTGTATTAAGAGTGGAAATTGCTGAGATTGGTGTTTACCTGTGAAACCAAAATTATTTCATGAAGAAAATAATTATAGATGCAGGCCCTCTAAGAAAGCAGTTTTGAGCCTTTATTAAACAGTTAAAATCAAGATGCTGCTGTGAAGCACAGCATCAGCACATTGTGTGAGGGTTGGCTGGGAGTGGGCTGTGAGCTGTCTTGTCCCACAGAGCTCTATCCCACAGTTTTCCAGTGCATTGCAAGGTTTTCTAGGAGATAACAACTCCCATGAAGTAATATTAAAGGAGATGAAACAGGGCACAAGGGAGGTGCTTTATTACCAGAAAAGGCTGATGAGTTCAGGGAATTATTAGGGTAAAAATGAAATTTATGTTAATAATGGTCATTTATTACCTGTAAAAAGACAGCAAACAGCCTAATGAGGGAGTGCAGAGGCACAGGGCACCATGGTGTGCAAACACCACGGCTGCAGTGCCTGCTCAAAGAAGCCCTTGCCCTGACTCCAAAGCAGCTTCAATTCAGTGCTGGATTTACTCAGGGGCTTCTCTTCTGAAGCAGATCCAGTAGTTACCACCAGGAGAGTCTCCCTGGACGTGTCTCCAGCTGGGGCTGTGTGAGTGCAGGTGGGATGCCCTGATGTGCTGGGCTGGCAGCCTGGGAGCTGGGTGCAGCACTGGGAGCTGCTGGTGGCTGGGTGACAGATGGCAGCAGAAAGCCCCAGGAAGCTGCTCACTGTCACCTAAACCTGCTGTGGACACAGAGCCAGGAACAGGAGGGCCCTTTCCTGTAACTCTCCTCCAGTGCTGCATGACGAGACAGCTCTTCCAGGAACAAACCTCCTGTTGGAGCTTTACAGCTGAGGCATGCTGGAAACTCACCAACAACTGCTTGGATCTGGACTATTTTTAGTCAGTCCTGTCCAAAAGGAGTTTTTCCTGAAATAGGAGTTCCTCCTGGGCGAGTGGCTCAGCACAGGATCTGGGAGAGTCTCTGGAAGGACAGAGGTGCTGGAGAGCCCTGGGTTTGGTGCTGCACGTGTTGTGTGTCTGACAGCCAGGGGCAAACAGCATCCCTGCCCAGCACACACCACTGCTGTGCCAGGGCAGCAGCTACTGGCCACCAGATGGAGGGACATCAAAATCAGGTCATTTGGGAAGGAATTTATGGGGTGTTCAGAACTGCAGCTCACTGCAGTGCAGGCAGTGTGAGGGTTTGGGGTTTCATGGGCTGACTATGAGTGTCTTTAGTCTGGAGTAGCAATTTCCCCTTCCAAAGATGGCAGAGCTGTGGTGAAGGACCCTGGGCAGCCCAAAGGTCTTGACTTTTGTCTTCACCCTGACTCCTGACCTCACCTGACACCTCTCTCCATGCAGTTCCTGGCTGGATTCTCAGTGACTGTTGGAGGTGGGAACAAAATGGGGAGAAATAGATGGATTTTTCTTATTAAGCTGCATGAAAAAAAAAATTCTTTATAGAGTTTTTCAGGCAATTAGCCAGTGGTACCAATGGCACATGGAATCATTCCTAAAAATGAACTGGTTGCCATGGTGGCCTACATAGAAGTTGATGGATATTAAAGCTGAAGTTTTAAAATAAGTACAGACAGAAGTGCAAGGAGTTTTCACCCAGTTTGGCTCAGCTAGTGTGTGTGTCTGTCTGTGTGTGTGTTCATTAAAGGGAGTCATTAGTTCTATTATCAGTTCTCTTGAGTCAAACACAGAAACACAGGAGTCCAGTCTGTGAGAATACAATAAGAATTCCCAGCAATGGTTAGTTTTTGGGTGCTCTAGAAGTGCCATTCATTGATGTGAGAACAGCATCATGCATTGCCTCAGTCATGAGGGAATCTCTGTGACATGTTACACAAATGCCCCTCACGTTTGGCCAGTCTGGCTTGAACAGCCCTGGAGGAATTTGCACTTTTGCAAATTTTGCCATTTCTCTTGGTAAATCCTTTTACCATTTCCATCAGCCATTTGCTCTGGGGCCAAACTGGCCATGAACTGCATCGTGGCTGAACATCCTCTGGTGTGCAGAAAAGGAAAACATAAACTATTGAAGTACAGCAGACAGAAGAAAGAGTTTTCACCCTCTAAAACCATAATGCTTGAGCTGTTGGTCCATTGCCACCATAAGGGACACTGGATCAGGGCTCCAGATTGGGGTTTCACATCCTCTCAGGCATCTCCTTTAGAAAGTGAGGAAGTCTCTCACTCATCAAATCCCTCACCCTACTTGTCTCAACCAAGAGTAAAGGCTAAATAAACACATCTAAACAACTGAAAAGCACGTCAACATCCAACTTCAAAATAAAATGCAGTGAAGTGTGAAATTATACCTTTTATTCCATAAATCTTCAGCAAGCAGCACAGTTCTATAGCTTGTATCATGCTTTAATACTGGCAGAATTTAACACACCATGCAAAACCCCATAAGGTAATTACATTTCATCTCAACAAAGCAACAAAATCCCAGCTCGTTCAACCCCCTCCCTCTGAGGAAGGATTATAGACAATTCAGCACATGTTGATTTTTCCTGGTGATAAATCCAAAGCAGGTCACCAATGAAATGTGAGTGTGGATCTCAAGGCAGCTGATTTACAGGGGAAAATGGAGATGTTATTTGGTGTTCTTCAAGGCAGTGTCATCCTGCTTTCTGAATCTTCCTGAGGTTTATCCTCCACCTAAAAGAAGCTTAAAATATAAAACTTAACCTTAAACATTTTGGCAATTCCCCCTGTGCAGGTTGTTTACGTGCTTCACAGCAGATTCCTATCCAGCTTTTAAAGAGTTGTTTAATTTTGCAATAAATGAGGTTGTATTTGTGATTATGAAGATGATGATAGAAAGCCAGCAGAAGACACTTACAGCCCCACATCCTGTAACACCATCAATCTCCAGGGGTTTGGGCACTCCAGACTTACAGGCCAAGCTGGAAATATTTGTCATCAGAGCATGTGTTTGGCTGTCCTTCTGCCAAACCAAGGGTATCTCTGTATACAACAAACCACAATTAATTTAACTAATTTATCTATTAACTGTCCTCAAATAAAGCCTCCAAACTTTAATTAGACCTTTGTGATTAAATGCAATTAAAACCCTTAAAGCAAGTCAACAAGGACTGCAGGCACTCTCATTCCCAAAGCCAGCACAAAGCTACAAACACACACAGGAATGGATAACTGAGGGTGAGGACAAAAGCATCTTTCCCCAGGCACAAAGTAACATGACTTTCCATAATCCCTTACTCAGCCTCTGCAACAAGACAAGACCTTGGAAAGGAGAAGGACAGAGTGGCCTCCTGAGGGATGGGGTAAGAGGCTTAAAAGTCCTAAACGGGGAGAAGAATGCAATTGCCTGCCATGATAGGTGTTGCTGCATCAGCTCAAATGATGATGATGCCCCTCAGCATTCCTGGCATGGTGGGGTTCAGTGATGGTGCAGACACAAGGGAAACTTGCTGGCACACTTTTGTTTTCAGTTCATTTCTTGTGCTTTGTTTCCTTGCATCTGAACCAAATAGTTGTGATAAATGTTGTACAGTGATGAGAAACAGTGGGGAAAAGCAATGGCAGCTTCCCAGCACTTGATGCTTTTGTATAAAAGTCAAGGCAGACAAAGCAGAAATAACTTGCACAAGCCTCTCCACACTTTTTCAGCTGATACACCTCATGAATGTAGCTCAGTTCCCTGCTCCCTCCTAAAAAACCAAAGACTTGAAGTGGTGCAGGCAATTGTGCTGCCATAGTTGAGCCTTCTGCATGGAGAGGTCAGAGGGAAACCATCACAATTACCAAGACAGAGTGAATGACACTGAGCAGTGGCAGCACAGAGAATGAAATGGTTCTAAGAATCACCTGAACACAGAGTGGTCTTGGTGGAAGACATAAAATTTGATGGGAAATTTTTATATCAAAAAGTTCATAACCTTTCTAGGAGACAATGAGCAGTGGAAGACCAAAATGAGGCAAAATACTGCAAGGCAAGCACTAAACAGGTTGCACAGGACAAAGAATTTGGTAATGTTATCATCAATTATGATGAAATAGGAAGACAAAACTAGAAAGGGTATGAGAAACCAATAAATGTCAATGGCGTGGGGGACAGCAAGAAGGTGAGCAGCAAGCAAGGAAAAAAAATCAGATTTCTAAATATAAACCACATCCAGGTCCCTTGTTCCAGCTGTGGTCATTTCTCTTGCCCTTTAGACTTTCTAAAAAGCCAGCACAAGCTATAACTTGAACAATCCCAAATCATCCCTGCTAATGGCACTTGCATTCAGATGTACACTCTGTGGTAGCTGCAGCAGGGGAGAGCTGCAATAGGCACCCTGCAGCTCCCAGGCACCACGGCACCAGGAAAAACCAGCAGCTCAGGAGAGTTCCCTGAATTATTTCCTATTCTCTGTCTGCCAGTAAAGACACAGCTACACCAGGTGGTAACTCTTAGCAGATGGTGACTTTTTAAAGTTGATTGCTGTATAAATGATACTTTCTGAGTTTGTTCCTTTTAATTCAGATTCTCAGTAGTGTGTTCAAATGTCAGAGAGCATCATATTTCTATCTTTTATTTCCTTTGTGAGCAGAAATCTTCTTTAAGAAGTCTAGGAATTACAGCTTGGGAGAGGAGATAGACTCCCTCGATGAAAGTGATCTACTTCACAAATGTTACAGAATACAATAAAAACAGGAGATGCAAAAAGTCCCACTGGCTTTGTTCTCAGTGGAGAGTTTGAATTTCTATTGCACTTTTAAAGAGACATTTTGTCTGCACTGTAATGTTTTACTGGATCTGTGAGGTCTATTAACAGCACAAAAGCAGATTTCCTCTTCTGGCAGCACAGGGAGGGTATGGAGCAGGGGGAATGGAAGACATCTAATTAATCTACTACTGCAGGTAAATAATAACAGGACAACTGAATGAAGACTTTATTTACCCCTCAGATGCCCTGCAGCCCCAAGCTGGGGTGGCCATGTGCCAGACCCCCATATCCTTCTCTGCTGTAACCAGCCAGCAGGTCTGGCTGGCCCTGTGTGCAGGACTGTCATGTGCCCCTTCAAATATTTGCATTTCAATGACACAGACACACCAGAAGTGGCCACAAATACCCCACTGATCCAGCACTAAGGTCCATCACCTCATGATGTGAGTACTCTGAAAAAAATGGAGGTGACAAATAGATGAAGCACCTGTGTGATTTGCACACTCCTGCCACCACAAGACAGCCCCTGCCCGTGTCCCCAGGTCGGGAAAGGTGTACCAGAACACCATGGCAAACTGGGGACATTCAAAGGGCTCTGGACAGCCCCTGCCCATGTCCCCAGCTTGAGAAAGGTGTACCAGAACACCATAGCAAACTGGGGACATTCAAAGGGCTCTGGTGCAGCCACTCATCTGCCCTCTGTACTTCACCTCCCCTCAGAGTCTGTGTCTCAGCCCATTTATTTATTGCACCTCATTGGCAAAAAAAGGAAAGACATCCCCTGGCCAGAGGGAAATGTCCCAATTAAAGAGCAAACGATGCAGTAAAACAGCAGAGCATTCTTGAGAGCCATGGTAAAAGCAGCCACCTCTTGTCCTCAATTTATGCTGCTCCCATCACCCTGGGCATTATATTTGTGCTGACAAGGATCAGTTTAACCCCTGCCTGCAATCTAATAAAAAGCTGGCATGGTGCAAGCATGCATAATCTTTCTTCAGTGTCCTAGAATGGATGCAATAAAAAACTGCTGCTGCTGCTCGATAGCCACAGCCACTGCCTGGAATAAATAACTCCCTGTCCAATGTCAGCACTGGGAAGTGCTGTGGACCAGAGGCTTTTGGACCCTCATCCCTTTGTAGAACTTTATAACCATGGGGTTGTTTTGGTTGGAGAAAACCTCAAAGATCATCTCCAACTGTTCCACCAGCACTGCCCAGCTCACCACTTAACCATGACCCATGAGACACATCTACATATCTTTTAAATCCCTCCAGCGACTCATCCACCTCCCTGGGCAGTCTGTCCCAATGCATGACAACCCTTTAGGTGAAGAAATTGTTTGCAATATTCAGTCTAGAACTTCCATGGTGCAGCTTGAGTTCACTTCCTCTTGTCCTGTCTCTCGTTTCTTGGGAGAAGAGACCAACCCCCAGCTGGCAACAGCCTCCTTTAGGGAGCTGTAGAGAGCAGCAAGGACCCCCTGAGTCTCCTTGGCTCTGGGCTGAGCCCCCAGTTCCAGTTTGAGACCCCAGCACAGCTGTGAGTGCAGCACGTGCTGGGGGCAGTCGCCCACCATCCCTCAGTACATACTGGGGGCAAAGAAAAAGGAAAAGTCCCAAAGGCCTTGCCATTGACAAACAACAGATTCTTTCCCCCTCACCATTAATTGACCAAGCCAGCACAGCAGAGCTGGCATTACGCTCTGCTACCCTTTGTAATGAAATCACTGCCTGTGCACAAGAAACAAATTTAACGATATGATACAAATAGGCTTAGAAATTTCCCATGCAAATATTAATAATTGATATCTACATTCATTTTTTTAATACTGCTTGCAGTCTGTAGCAAGGAAATGCTGAGGCCTACCAGCCTCTCTCACAGATCTTGTCTGGGAAGGATGCAGGTGGAGACAGAGGCTCCCAACACAATTTCACCAGGGGTTCAAATCAGCTTTTGGAAATCATGTCCTGACCTATATCAAAAAAGTGACAATGCTTAAAAACAGGAACATCCTTGCACAGACCAACCAGATGGCTGTTGAGCCTTGGTGTGCCCAGACCCCTTCCCACAGGCGTCTGCAACACCTGCAGCAAGAGCCAGGGCTGCTGATGTCCCTGCAACAACCCGGGGTGAAATGAGCTGTGGTCCAGCTATTGCAGAACACACCAAGCACCCACCTGCTTCTTGAGGCAACTGGCAGCAAATGGAGCAACCTCTGGGCTGTGAAGTCAGAGGGATTTAGGGACTGAGGAGAGGGGGGAAGGGGAGGACATTTTATTTTAGAAATAGGGAGGGATTTGTGGTGAATGTGCTTTTTTTCAGTAGTAGAAAAGTCTCTGAAAGGAAGGGCAGTGACTGGGAACCTGCAGGGTTGAAAGAGAAGCTAATTCCCTCAGACAGGCATAATTGCTGCAATTCAGAATGGTAAAAATGTGAAATTAGGAATAATCAATGGCTGTTTATGATCTGTGTCTATACTGTGAATTCAGCTAATATGGAGTAATTACACCACACTAATTCCTGGTATTTGTCATCGTTGGGTTGCAGAGGAGTCCTGCAAAACAATAAAAGCAGATTGGCTGTGCTGGGCTCACAGACCAGGGGCTTAGCATCGCACGAAATAATTTCTCGTTTAATAGTAAAAGCGTCTGCGACTTCCCTTGTTTGTTTTTCTCTCCAGCAGCAGAGCCGGCGGGGCGCGGGGCTGGGCGGGATGCGCTGCACAAGAGCATCCCCAGCAGCCACAGGCACACAGAGCAGCCCCATCCATCCCTGCCGGCCCAACAGCGCCTGCCTCCTCCCGGGAGCTGCCTCCTCACCTTTCTGTCCCATACTGTTACACCAGCCCTCCTGCAGAACTTTGTCCTCACCAATCCCTCCCATCCGGCGCTCGGTGGCTGCCGGCTCTCCCGGATGCTCAGCACCCGTGAAACCTTCGGGATGTGTCATCGCTTTGGTGCCGTGAGTCACCCTGGCCAGGGGAACAGTGCTGGTTGCTGACCTCTGCACAAGTGCGAGAGGAGCGGTGAGCACAGGCGGGATTGTTTAGAGGAGGGTGAGTAATCCCGGAGCAGCACAGGTGGGATGTGCGGGCTGCAGGGAGCCCTCGCCCTCCTTCATCCCTCGCGTGTGGCATGCGGGAAGGTGGCGTGTAACACAAGACAAACACACGAGTTACAGATCGTTTCCTTTCAGAGGAGCTACACTAAACATCTGCAGTAGTTTGGCAGGAACAATCTGAAACCATACACCCGCTGTGCTTATCAGTGGCCGAACCTTTCCTAAAAGAATTTGTCATCAGTTTATCCCAGTGAACGCACTCCTTTAAAAGCAACATTTCCTGGCACTGCAGAGCCCAACAAGGGAACTTTGGGGGAAATCTCCCAGTGCTGAACTTTCCCATCCTGGGAGGGACAGTCCTGCAGCCACTTTCTTGGAACCAGTGTCTCAATTCTTCTGTTTGCATCACAGATTATTCATTCCCCAGTCTGGCAGCCTTTTGATACCACTGTTTGATACCACTTTTGATACCAGTTTTTGATATTTTTAAATCAAAATAATAGATTTTAAAATCCATTATCTTTTTCTGAATTCCTCTTTTTCTATATCATGCAGAACCCCCTGGGGGAGTCTGCGAATGAGACTTGATGCAATTTAATTGCACTGCACTAGTTAATTATTTGCTGAATCAAAACTAAGCTGATGCCCCACTCACAGCACTTGACACATTCCCTAATGTTAGGTGGGACTTCAAGTACCATTTTTGCTGTGTACCACAGTGGATGGGCAAAATCTGGGCTACCACAGGATGCAGAGAGGGAACACTAGGGCTCCCCACACACAGGCTCCCCTTGTGTGTGCCACAAGGAAAACCTACAGTTCCCCATCCTTTTCTGTGGTTTCAGGAAAATATCTTGGATGAAATGTTCAGTTACAGAGAGCAGAAGCATTTCACACAAGATTTCCTTGTTGGAGGCTCCTGGCCTTGCTGATGGTTTTTGCTCGTTTCCTCTGCAAGCAGCAGAATTGCCTCCATCTCCATAGAGGACTTGGGCTCAGGTCCCTTGAAACAGGAGGAAAAGCTCATCATGGAACAGCCTTCCCCAGGGTGTTACAATCCCCCTGCCATGGGCTGCTCCTGCAGGGGCAGGTAGCAGGGGGCACAGCAGGGATGAGAGCTGTGCCACTCCAGGCCTTGGGGCATTTCGATATTGAGCCGAGCCAGTTATTGCCAGCAGCTAAACAAACTAATAGGAAGGATATTTCCCCAGAGAGTGAGAGGGGTTTTGATTTAGACTGTGCTGTTTAAGCTCAGACTCTCACAGCAGCTAAAATTTCCTTCTGAGGGCAATAATTATCCAGTGCAGAGCCCAGCATGTGTTTGCTTTTCTGCTCCCTGTTTGGAAGGGTTTGGTTTAGAGCCTGTGATTTCCCCTGGTGTTCAGCACCTCCTGCACCTCTTGCCCAGCACTGAGCACCAGAGCTGGGGGGAAGCAAAGAGAAGCTCAGTGCACAGCTTTATACAGAGATCACCCTCAGGTATTAAACTAATTATCTGGAAGCAGCGTTGGTCCCACAGGAGCTCTGCTCCAGCCCTGTGCAAGCTGCAGTCCCAAGGGCAGAACTGTGCTGCCAGCCCTACATCTCCTCCACTGGTTCTTGGATGAAAACAGCTTTAAAAGCTCCAAGAAAAACCGTGTGGTTCTTCTAAGGGGTAAGAATGGAAAAGAAAAAGGAAAGAAGAAATAGCAACACCTTTGCTGCCAGGTAAATGAGGTTCAATTTTGGAAAAAATTGAGAGCCCCTAGTGCAAACATCAAGAATGATTTCTTCCTTCACAACCATAATAATGACAATGATAAATAATTAAAAATAAAACAGCCTATATCTATACCTTGAGTAACTCGACTCCTTTTGAATTCAGGACTGTTGCTGGATAAATAAATGCTTATTTGGAAAATCAACCATCAGCTTCCTGTAAATGAGAGATAAAGAAGCAGAATTCGGGGCCAGCCCACACACATGCAGTACAGCTGGGGGAAATTCCTGACAGATCAGGTTATTCTGGTTTGACCCCAGTCTGGGGAACACCACTCCTGGCTCCATGCCCACCTGTTCCCATTGCCAGCCCAAGGTGCTGGGTTGGTGAAAGAGCTGAAAGGCTGGTGCCACCCTGGGAGAGGTTTTCCTTCTTCTGAGGTGTCAAAAAAGGCGAGGCCCGAAGTGAAGGAAAGCTGCAAAGGGAGTGCAGCCATGGCTGAGTGTTTTCTCCGTGCGGCGGGAGCCGCTCCCAGCTCCGCGCCCGCGGCTGTGCCAGCCCCGCTCCGGGCACGGGAAAAGGCTGGGGAGGTGCCAGGAACAGAGAGCTGGACACAGAGGGCTGGGCACAGAGAGCTGGGCAGGCCGGGCACAGAGGGCTGGCCAGGCTGCTGCTCAGGATATCATCTGTTTTCTCTTGCACTGCTGAAAGAGTTGATGTAGGGATCAGGTCTTGCTGCCCACACAGCCCCAGTAGGGACAGAATGATTTCCTTTAAAAAACTGATGGCATCATCTGGAGTTTTGAAAAACCAGATTAGATGGAAGGGTAGGAGGACACAAGATACCAAGTGCTTTTTGGAAGAAAGCAGCAAAACACTGATCAACACCCTGGTTAACTCTGGGCTTGTGCCAGGGCCGGTTTTGCCATAAGATGCCATCTCCAGCCATTTGGTGGATGCAGAAGCTGGCCAAGCATTTTTATAAGCAAGAAAATGTATAAGCTCTCTAGCAAACAGCACCATCCCATTGAGCAACTCAGCAAAGTTTAGAATCAGACTGATTCCTTTTGTGACTGCAAATGGCACTGTAGCATCCTCCATTCTCCTGTGTGATAAACCCTGAACACAGGGTGGATGTGCACCCACCCTGCCAGTCCCTCCTCTGCTCCCCTGCATTCAGTTGTGCAGGGAAACCCTGGCTTTTGGACAGGTGCCTCGGTGCCTGTGGGCATCTGGCAGTCACCCTGTTTTGGAGTCACATCCCCGCTCTGCACCAAAATGGTTTTGTTCACAGTCAGGGACCTGTTGGGAGAGGGAGGGACATGTGGGGCTCAAAAGCAGAAAAAAAAAAGAAAAAGAAATCTAAAAAGGAGGGGGAAAAGGCAGAAGTTTGTGGGGAAGAGCAGTAAAGCTTTCCTGCAAGCACTGAGGGAGGGCAGGAGCATTGAGCTGGCGCATCCTGGAAAGGCTCCGTGGGCGGGCAGGGTCCGCCTGCTCCTCCCAGCGCGGTGACTCAGCTCCGCCAAGCGGCTGCGGGCTTGACTGGAGCTTGTGCTTCACAACACCGCCAGCCTCTCCAGCAGTATTTGTCCAAGAGCTTTCTTGTTCCTGGAATGTTTTTTTAAGCAAGCAAGTTTCAGGTTTATTAGACAAATAACTCTGTTTAACACCTGCCATAATTCCTTCTTTTCTCCCTCTCCTGCCAGCAGCTCTGTGGCAAATGCCAGAGCACAGGTGCCTTTTATTCTGGCACAACCCTAAGAAAAAAAAATTATCAATGCAAACAATTAAAAAATAATATAATAGAAATCCCAGGACAGCGCCTGCCTCTTGTAATGCAATCATGTTCCAGGAATTTCACCACCCAGGGACTTCAGCCAATACATTTTATCTGGGATTAAGGTTAAGATAAATAGCCCAAAGAAATATATGACTTCCCTGAAGCACTGGCATTTATTGGTTTATTTTTCCATTTCTCTTCCTCTGCGATGAAGTCAATATGTGCAAAGAAAAAACACAATTTTGGTGAAGGGCAAGGTTGTGCTATGGGCCCCAGTGAGGCCAATGTCCACTGTAGAACTGGGGACCAAACAGGGAAGGTTTTGCAAACCCAGTGGAGTTTTGCTCCACTCACTGTGTTCAAATCACACCCCTGATCCTCACCAGATCCAGGCTCTGCTCACGGCACTTGTGGGGAAGACAAGCTCCCAAAGCAAACCAATAACAATTTTGAAGTCTTCACAATTTGCCAAGGGGGATTTGAGAACTGTCCCCAGCCCCAACCCCATCATCAGATCAGGCAGTGGAATGGGGAGTCAGAAATGGGAAGAGGGTCCTTGTGTTTATAAACTTCATGCTGAAAGGAGCAAAAGGGAAGAGTTTTGTGCTGCTGCCCCTTCAGATCCAGCCACAGGCAACATTTGTCCTCTAAAACCTTTAAACTTTCCTTTTTCAGGTCTGTGTCTCTTATTTGAGCTCAGTGAAATGCACTTGCTCATGCCAGCTCTGACACAAGCTTTAAAATCCATTTCAGAATAACTGTGCTGAGGGCTGGGCTGTGGGGAAGGGCTTTGGGCATCACAGACCCCTCTGCCACCTCCCTTGGGGACAGATTCCTGCTCACAGCCAACCTTCCCCTGAGGAACAGCAGCAGAGAGAGGGGAGATGCTGCTGGGAGGCCGCTGTGCTCAGCTCATACACTATCAAAAACACATTGTCATGGTACATGGGGGGACACAAACACCTCCCCAGGCTTCCCACAAAATGCAGGTGGGCCAATCTCCCAGGGGAAGCTGGTGTGGGGACAGCAGAGGGGTCTCATGGGGAGAAGTGCCATGCTGCAGAAACATCAGCTGAAACATCACTGTGGGACTGCCTAAAAACCCCAGACAGTGATGCTGCAACCCACCCCGGGTGTAGGGGAAGCCACGGGAGCATCTCATCTGCTCAGGGCAGAGGGTGCATCCAGCCCAGGGCCCAAGGCTGCTCATGGTCAGTAACTCAGCAAGCCCTGGGAGGGGACCCGGAGCAGGGCTGGGCAGGAGGAAAAGCTTTTCTCTCCTTCCTCATGACGCAGCAGCCTGGAATCAACATTCAGCCCAGCCCAGCTACAGCCCGCTGCTCCTTATTTACCCTTCAAACAGGAAAAGCAGCTCTCAGCACAGCTCGTTTACAAATTTTCTGTCAAACATTACTGAAGGGCTGGTTTAGTTAACACCAGGCTCATTAAGTCTCAGCACCCATCTCACAAGTGACAGTTCTCACTGCAGGGCTCCAGTGTGGTTCCCAGGACTGAGGCTCAACAGGCTGCAGCCCCGAATCTCAAAGGTAGGAGTGGTCCCAGCCCCTGGGGGAGCCCAGGGTGGGGGTGGCAGTGGGACAGAGGCAGCAGATGGACTCTCCCGGGTAGGAAATAGTTCATGCTCCAAATTACAGCCATGTCCTGCCCACGGCGTGAAGATGCTCCAGGATTTGGCCAGGTGGAAATATTTCTGGGTTTCAGTCAGATGTCCACAAAGCTGGCTACTCTCCTCAGCACAGTGGTGCTGCCCTTCTTCCATTCTGCTTTGGACTTTAAGGAAAACAAGCTTGTTCCCAGAGATTCCAAGGCCAGATCACAGCTTGTCCTCAGACAGCATTTTGCAGTGCCTAATATTTGAAATTTACTTTGCATCATCCCAGAAGAAAATATAGCACAGCCGTAATTCCAAGTGTCCACCTCATTGCTACCAGCAGAACAGAAAAGGCTGGTCTGTTTCTGAGAGCAGGGCATGAGCCAGGAGCACATGGGGCAGCACATGGGGGAGGTTCTGAGGCTCCAGAGGGAAGCTGGCTCAGCCAGTGCCGCCTGCTCCGGGATTTAATCAGGGTGGGACCTAGCAATTCCTTGTGACAAGAATTTGTGTATCTTTGATGACGTCTTCACCACTGCAAATGTAACTAAAGATAGCAGTTATCCTCTCATCTAGAATCTGCCTGGCTTTGGTGGGTTACAGGCACTCAAGGCATTCCCTTCTTTCCTCAGGGTGACCTGTGGCTGTCAGTCCTGCCCAGCTGTGCTCTCTCTGCCCACCACCATGCGGGTAGCAGGTAAGGAGGAGCACATATTTACTTTTCTCAGATTTTCTACGGTTCTTTATGCCTCCTTCTCATCTACCTGATGCCTCCCAAGCCCAGCAACCCTGCCCTTCCCCTGCAGAAACATGGGAAAGGGCCTTTGTATAAGCATCAGGTTTTTACAAGATTTGTGTAGATTTCAGCCTGTTGTATTTTTCCCAGTGAAACCTTCTGTGACTGGGACGAGATGGCTATTGAGACATTCCTGGTTCCATAAGAGCCATTCAGCTGCAATAAAAGTACATTTTTCTGCTCTCTTTCCATGCAGGACTGGAACGTTTTGCTCTGATGAGCGCTGCTTTAAAGCCAAATGCCAATCACAGTTGTATCAGCAGCTGCTCGGCTGTAGCTAGTGACTAACTGGGGGATAGCAGCCTTCCCAGCACTGGGAGCATAAGAAATATTTGGATTTACATAGCTTTCTGAGTAATTATCAGATTTACTTTAAGGTAGAGAGAAATCTGAACAGTGCCTCCCAGCAGAGCAGTAATGCCTATCTGAGCATCACCGTGTCCTCTGGAGATGGTAATTAAGAGATCAGAATCCATTTGGAGGGTGAGGGATTGTCAGCTGCCTTCCCACACCACGCAAGCCAAGCACTGGCTGTCACCCTGTGCCTTGGTAACCTTGGGACACAGGGGTCAAATCCCAGGAAAGCAGAGGGAGGATGCAGTGCCTGCCGGTGCTGCAGCTGCTCTCCACCCTGCAGGTGTGCTCCGCTGCACGGTGCTGCTCCTGACGCTGCTGGGCACCTGGCTCATGCTGCACACGTACTTCCAGCGCAGCTGGAGAACCGTCAGCCTGCGCAGCTGGCTCGGTGAGCACCCACTGCCCCCAGGGCATCCAGAGGGAGGGTGGCAGAGCTCCAGTGTGAGCCAGACCCCAGAGCTGGGTGTGGCTGCCCTGACCACTTGTATTTGCAGTCTCTGGTGAGGCTTTAGCCACCAGCTTTGACCACTAGGGCAGGGAGGGCACAGTGTGGTGGGCAGCTGCACTGGGGTGGGTTCAAGGATGCATGCAACCATGGGAAGTGGTTTAGAGAGCTGCTGCCTGTACAGCTGCTCCTGGCTTGGGGAAGAGCCAGCAGCTCTGCAGGGTGTCTAATCCTCCTGCTTGATACCCACAGGTGCCACGAACAAGCCCAGCAGTGAGTATCGCTCTCCACTTCATCTCACAACTCCACTCCGGGGTTCAGGGGGTGGTGGAAGTGTGAGATCTCCTTCAAGAGCCCCTTCCCTAAGGCAAAAAATCCCCCTCTACCAAACACAGGGGATTTTGCTACTGCACACAGCAGTGGGGTCTTTGGTGGGTCCCTGCTTTGGCCAAGAATGGGGAAATTGAGCAGAAAAGCCCCAAGGGTCTGGCCTTGGACACCAACTCCACATGCTCCCAGCACACAGCCTATGTCACACCTGGAGCAGCACCTGGCCTTGGCACCATAAACCTCAAACAACAAACTGGTCCCTGCCCCAAGACAAGCCTTCTTCATGGAAGAAGTTGGTCCAGGTCCCCCTTAGTGCCCCTTGTATCCCAGGGCCAGCCCGTCTCAGCCCCTCAGGGACACAGCCAGTGTCCCCCCATGGGGACAAAGCCATGACTTTCAGCTCCACTCCTCCCTTGCAGGTGAGAAGCTGCCCCGGTACAAGTGTGGGAACCAGAAGAGCTGCCCCCAGAATTATTTTGCCTTCAAGATCATCAGTGGTGCTGCAAATGTGGTGGGACCCTCGATCTGCTTTGAAGACTTGGTGTAAGCAGCACACGGCAGGAACAAAGCAACTGTGGCTAGCCTGGCCTTCAAGGGGGCAAGTTTGACTTCTGCCAAGCACATCAGTGGCCATCACAGTGTATTTGTGGTTAAAAAAATTTTAAATAGATTTCTTTGCTACCACTTCTGGTTATTTTGCCATCTACAGCCACTTCACCCCAATGATTTCACTGGCGTCAGCATCTCCAGGACCACCCTGCACTCACTGGTGCTCTCTGCTTTCCTTTCCAGCCTCATGAGCAATGTGAAAAACAACATTGGCAGAGGTCTGAATATTGCACTGGTGAATGGTGAGTCGGGCAGGCACTGACCCCTTTCTCCCCACTGCCAGGGTCCTTCCTTCCCCTTTCCCCAGGAAAGCACAGGCCAGTGGAGACCCCATCCCAGGCACTGTGGCTGAGCCAAAAGCACATCCATGTGATATTGCATGGGGAGCAGAGCCACAATGATGGCTGCAAGCACAGAACAAACCCAGCTGGGTCACAACCAGCTCCACACACTCCCCCCAAGCAGCACAGCCACCACTGCAGCAGTTACAACACACTGAGGGAAGACCAAGGCATTTTGCAAGGAGCCCCAGGGTCGTGGCCAGGCAAAGCCCAGAGCCACTCCAATGCAAACTCACTGTGCTCTGTTTTCATTTTTAAACTTTCAGGAACAACTGGGCAGCTCCTGAAAACTGATGCCTTTGACATGTACTCTGGAGGTAAGCACAGTCTGCTGCTGGGTGGTTCCCAGCCAGGGCTCACACCAGCACTGCTGGCTGCTGGCTACTTCAGCTGCTTTCCCTGTCATCTATTTAATGATAAAGTCAAGTGGACTTTGACCAAATTTGCCAGCCTGGGTGGTAAAAACCCACCTTTCAGTGAGGCCTGGAGTCTTCACAATCCTTCTACATCCAAGATTTGCTTCTCACTCCTTCTACAAGCATGTAATAGCCTGGAAAACATTATTTCACTAACCTGAATAAACCAAGACACTCGAGACTTGAGAAAGGTTCTTTCTGAGATCAGGTAGTTACTAATCTGGATACTTTGCAACCTGTAACTCAGTTTTTGAATACTGGTGGCTGACCAGCTGCTCATTCTGCTGCCTTTCACAGCAGGATGAATGAAGGAGCTCAGGGAGACACGGCCCCCTCAATCACTCCTTGGGTTTGCAGCCTGCTTTTGGTAACTCTGGAGCTTTCAGGAGAATCACCAATACAATGAGATTCCCAGCCAAGTTCACGAGCGAGATACTCAGTGGGAGAGGCACTAGGAAGAAAGCAGCAGTCAGCTCCTGTGCCACTAGATGGGGCATTGGATTCAAGCATCCCACAGATGCAGGATGAGGAACAATTCCCCAGTACAGCCAGAGGCACGACGGCAGGGAAGGCAGCTCCGTGGCTGAGCAGGTTCATTTCTTATGTTGGGAAGTAAATTCACACAACTAGATTTCAGAGTTAGCAAGCAAAGTTGAGGAGGAATTTCCACCCTGCAGTTGTACCAAGAGGAGGAAATCAGTCCTGTGCACTGCAGGAGAGCCCAGGTGGGAACACAGGATGGGGAATGCACCATTTGGGAGCCCACCGGCACCAGCTGGGAAATAAAATACCAATCAGGTTATTTCCCACCAATCCAGAGGAGGCTCCCCTATGCAGAAGTACCTACTAAATCCCTTTTTTTCTCTCCCTAATGCTCTTTTCTCCCAGACATTACCAAGCTGCAAACCTTCCTCCAAAGGATCAAACGTGGCACCCTTGTGCTGGTAGCAAGCTATGATGATCCTGCCACAAAGTGAGTGTGCCCATGGAAGCAACACCAGGATCCCCAAAAACACACAGCTGGGGGAGCTGGACACGCTGCTGCCACCAGCAGAGAGGGTGAAAGAGGGGACATCCACCTGGCACCACAGTGACACCTTCTTGCCCTCTTCCAGGATGAATGACAAAGTTCGGGCGTATTTCACAGAGCTGGGCAGCAGCAACGTGGGCACGCTGGGCTTCAGGGACAACTGGGTCTTCTTGGGAGCAAAAGGGTTGATGAACAAGAGCCCCTTTGAAAAGGTACCTGGCCCTCCCCTGCCATGAGCTCTGCAGGCTCCTTCCTCTTCATGGCACCCCCCGAGCTGCATCTCACCCACCTGTCTGTGCAGACAAGGCATTATCCCAGTGGTATTATCCCCCCCAGGTCAAACCCAGCTGCAACTTTTGCCACATTGCAAACTTGCACTGTTCCAACCTCCTCGTTCATTTTCTCTATCTGTTTTTCCTGCAGCACATCAAAAATGATAAAGAGACAAATAAATATGATGGCTGGCCTGAGCTGTTGGAGATGGAGGGCTGTGCCCCCAGGAAGATGGACTAGCACCAAACTCCAGCCTGCCATGGAGGGCAGCTTCACCAGTCACACAGGGACACCAGCCCCACCGTGGGGACTCCAGCCTCTCCAGGTCAGAGTCCAGCAGCTGCTACCTGCTCACAGGAACAGGCTGACAGCAGGAACTGTGCAGGGCTTGGAGAAGAGCTGTACAAGTGTCTGCAGAGCCTGAGCAGACGTGGCCAGGCTGCAGCCAAGCCATCCTCATCTATGGGTCAGTTTTGGGTATTTTATTTTTCTATCTTTAAACTAAAAACTTTGTAGTTTTTTTGTAAATTTCTTAAATGAGATTTCTAATTATAAAACATTATCTTCTCTTTTCCATTTCAAGCATAATCAACACTTACCCCCACAGGCACAGCATGCCAGGTCCTCTGCCACCAGTTGAGCATCACCATCACCCATCCCACAGCCCTGCACACAGGAACTCCCCCTGCCCACGTTGCACAGGGTATTGCCATCCTTGGGGATGCTCAGACTTTGGTGGTTTCCCCTTGGAGCTCTTGCCAATCTCCTACAGCCACAATAAGGCCAGAAGTCCACAGGGATAGTGTGCAGCAATGTAGGTTAATATTTGCAGGTCAGAGTATCATTCCTGGGTGTTACAAATGCAGAAGAGCAAAGAAAACTAAAAGTCTCTGTGTATAAAATGGAAAGAACTTTGAAGGTTCAAAATATTTCCAGAAATGAGATAAAAAACAAATGAGAGTAAATATTAATGCCAAAAATTGATATATTTTTATTTAATAGTAAGGCAAAGAGAAAGAAAGGGAAAATAGGGGAAAGTTAGAAAATGCTGAAGTCACTTTTAAAAGCATATGATAGGTCACCACCACACTGTGCTACCTTTGTTGCTGCTGAGACAGGGTGGGGGGAGCAGAGCAGGTTTTGCCCTTTATTCTGCTGTTTGAAGTGTTTTACCTGCCCTCCCTGGATGTGGAGCAGTTTGGCTGGATGCAGCAGCCCATCCCCTGGGATGCAGGCACAGTGCCGCTGCCTCGGTGCACTCACAGTGCTCTCACCTGGGACAGGGCAGGGTTGGGTTCCACAGGTCACTGTGACTGTGGTCCAGGGGTGCAGGATCAGGGGTTCTCTCCAAAAGAACAGCATCCCAGAGGGCTCAGGGTGTCTGGCAGCAGGCAGTGATGGAGGCAGGGAAAGGCAATGGTCAGGGGTTCTCTCCCTCCACACTTTGCACCAGTTTTGCCTTTCTTTACATGGGCCCCAAGACAGGTACTCACAGTCCATCCCACCCTTAGTTTCCAGGTGTACAAGAGTGATTTTGATAAGCAGACAAAATGACAGATCACTTTTTGAGGCTATTCTCTTATTACCAGGTTCTTACACTGGGTTAAAGCAAAGTTAAATCCTCTGGGATACATCCCAGTCAAAGGTCACAATAATGCCAGGGATGTGCCAGCCTCGCTTGGCCCTCAAGGATGGATGGATGGATGAGGGATGTGCAGGTTTCTTGGGCAGCTGAAGTTGTGCAGCACAGCCAATAGGTGGGAGCCTTTAACCAGCAGAGCTGGAGCCAGCATCACTCCAGAGCGACACGACACCCGGGCTGGCACCCACCGAGAGCTGCACCCCAGCCTGGGGCCCTGACACCACCAGGAGAGGAAAGATCCCTGCCCAAAGGCAGGGCAGGAAAGCCCCACAGTCCCAGAGCTGTGCTATGCTGCTGCCAACACCGAGCAGGTCCTGGGGAGCATCTGCCCCTGCTCCTGTCCAGATGCATCAGCCAAGCACAGTCTGTTCCCAGCCCCTCCCTGAGCCTCAGCACCGCTGGGAGCAGATGAGCTGCACGGGTGACAGCCGAGTTTATCTGTCATCAGAGACAGGGATGAATTTGCATCATGTACAGACTTTAATTTCCGATGATTGTATCTGGTTTTTCCCCATTCTCTGAAGCAGACAAGCAGTTTTGCAGAACATGAGGATGGGGTGTTTCTCTCAGAGTATTTGGAGCTGCCTGGGATAACAGACTGTCCTGCCCAGCCTTCTCTGCTTCCAACAGCCCCTGCACAGCTCCTAGCAGGCAGTTCACAGGGTTATCCCAGCCCTCAGGTCACACCAGGGGAGCAGAAGGGAGGAGCACGGGCAGGATAAGGGCACAGCCTGTCCTGTGCTGGCCACCTGAAGGATGAAATCCTGTATTCAAAACTCAACACCACCAAGCAATTGGTTTCCCTATACAAGGAAAAATCCCCACACAAACTGTGTAACACCTGTAAGAACTTCCAAAGGCAGAACTGAAATGAAACCCTGAAACAGCCATCACAGAGGAATCCCCGAAGAGGTGGAGTATTTTATCCCAGCTTATCCTCCCATGCTCTTAGCACACACCTGATGGCACTGAGGGAAACCTCTGCCATAAATCGATCCCTAAATCTGCTGCAACAACAGCGGTTAATCCCAAGCGCTGAATCATCCCTACCCGTGGCAGCAGCAAGAAATAACACAACAGCAGACACAACAGCCCTGCTGAGCTGCCAGCATAAATATGCCAACTATTTTAAACCCCTCAAAGGATCTAGATTCACTCATAAACCAAACTGAAAACAGCCCAAGAGCTGTAAAGGTGGCTCCACAGGGTAAATCAGAGCACAGCATCAACTACAGCCCCCAAAACAACCAGCCCCATTCAGCTGAAAGAAACTCTTCCTACCCCTTCTCAATGTGCATTCGAAATCTGGTTTAAAGCCAAAATAAAGGAAATTTATGTTTCAGCACACTACAGGCAGTTAAAACTAGTTCTGAATCCATCACAGAGCAGTTACTAAGGTACATCACTGTTTTCAAGAAATAGGGAGAGCTAAAAGTGCAACTCCTGTGCAGGGACCTTCAGTAGCAGCCAGTGTTTTGAAACACTGCCAAAGTCACTGTGTCCTGATAAATAAATCAGAGTTCTTTTAAATATCCAGACACTGAGAGGCAGGAAATAAATATGGATTCATGAGTCAAATTGAAGCTGCCAATTTCTTTAAAAGAATCTGAGAAGGGCAGTGGGTGCAGGGACAGCAATGTCCAAATGAGGTTTTGCAATGCTGTGGCATTTTGAAAGCTGTATTATTGGAGGGACAGGCACCTACCTGGCTGGTCTGCACTGTGCTGCATCCCCAGAGTCTTCACCAGACACAAGCCTGACCCTCACAGACTCCCAGGATGCAGCTTCAGGTAACCTGGGCTCACCTGGGGTCACAGGAGGCACCAAGGCTGCAGCAGCAAACAAGCAGTCTGGGCTGCTTGTGGGAGCAAAGTTTGCAAAATCCAGTGCTGCAACAGGAGCCAAGAGCCAGGATGCCGACAAGCAGCAGAGGGAGAATCTTCCTTTATTCTGGGGGGTTCATTTGGGCAAAGCACCAAAGGAGTATCTAGGAAAGATGCCACAGGCAAGGACCTGCGGGTGCCCGGCCGCAGCTGGGCGAATCCGCATCCTGTGACATCTTGCCCTGTCAAGTGCAATTACTGTAATCTTCCACAGCCTCTCAAAATACGGATCCCGGCTTAGAAACCGGGCATCCACAGCATGAAAGCTGCCTTTGTGCCCGGGCAGAGCCTGGGTGCGAGCCAGCCGTTAGGTGCATGAAGAAAATGAGTTCTCCACGTGCTGGAAGAAGGGAGGAAAAGCAAGCTTTCCCACCCGAGCCCGCCGCAGACGGGCTGGATTTCACCCCGGTGTCCCCAGAGCAGGCACGGAGGGGCTGGGAGCAGCACCGGTGGCCCCGGCAGTGACGGGGCCGTGACCGCGGAGCCGCCGGTGCCGCAGCCCGGGCAGCGCAGCCCGCACCGCCGACCATGGGCGCGTCTCACGGCAAAAAGGTACCGGGCGGGTCCGGGGCTGGCGGGGAGAGGATGGAGAAAACACCGTCCGCTCACGTGGGGCTCGCCTGGCCCCGCGTGCTAAAGCGGCTGATGGCAACAGGGGATTAGGAGAAGGGACCCGCTCTGGGGGTGGGTGCCACTCATCAGGGCCGGATTAAGTAATTCCGTCTAATGGGCTCAGCGTCGGGGCTTTCAGGACAGCGAGGAGGGGATCAGAGCGTTGCAGGCACTGCATTAGGACAGACAAAGTTTGGTTCTCTGGGGAGAAATGTCAGATTTGTTGTGAATGCATCCAGCAGCCTCGGGGATGTCTCCTGTAGACGCAGAGCAGAACAAGCCCTGAGTATTTCTTGGCCTGGGAATTGGTGCCAGCTCCCTCCCAGGACAGGGAGGAGCTGGGCCGGGTCCCACAGCACCAACAGCATCCCTGTCCTCCAAATTCCCTGGGGAGAGTGGTCAAACTGCTCCAAAGGGAAACAGTTTTATGGAGTCAGCCCTGCAGGGATAGCTAGAGATGATTGTGCTGAGGATGTTGTTGGATGTCATTTTGCTTCCATTTGATGACATCAGTGCCTAGAGATGCATCATCCCTGCTCAGTTCATTGCTATGTCTGGAAAAGGCTTCCATACCTCATCCCCCAGCTCTAAGAGAAACACACCTGTGTACCACACTAGGTCAGTAACTTTCACTGGAATGGGGATAGCAGTGACCCTTTGCCCCAGCAGGGACCCTTTGTGCTCAGCTGAGCGTCACTGTGGCCTTCAGAGGTATATTTTGCAAATGTGCTGGACTTTCTTCCAAAACCAGAGCTAGACACTCTTGCAGGGCAAATATATGCAAAAGCAACCCACTGGCCAGTATGACCAACACCCAGAAGGAAAATCAGAGCTGAAGTGGGACTAGTAAACATTTATCTATTTTTCTGGACTTTTGACAAGTGCCAGGTACAGGAGGTGCTGCTGCCAGCCAGCCCAGTGCTGCTCCATCAGCCATCCCAGGTACAAAGCCATGCTGGCTCCAGCACAGGAGCCATGGCTGTTCCTGTGGCTCAGGGCTACAACACACCCAGGAGGAGCCATGCTGTGCCCACAGCTAATCCCAGGCCCCTGCTCACGTGGCCCTGACCTTCAGGGCCCAGCGCATTTGTAGAGGCATTACTGGAAGCAGGGAAATAAGCTGGTTAGGTCAGGCTTGGCCCAGAGCCACCCAGTTAAGCCCTGCTGCATACAAAGAAGCCCATGCCAGCCTCCTGACCACCGAACCAGGCTGCTTTTGGACAGCTTTCCCCACTGTTCCCTCTCTCTGAAACACCACGATCCCACCACAGCCCAGCACTGAATGGCCTGGCTTTGAAACGCTGCCGGGAGCTCCAGCTCCCCAGCTTCTTGGCAGCTCCTAAAAGCTGAGACAGTTTTACTTTCATGGGTACCAAAAGGTCAGAGATGTCACTCCCATTTCAGCCTCCCAAATGTTGCCTGGTTGACAAAAGCCTGTGCCACTGCCCAGCTGGCAGTGCAGGGATGTCTGACTGGCAGCTCCTGGGTCGGCGCTTTTCCCTTAGGCTGATGCTGATGGGAGATGAAAACAAGACCACTCTTCCTGCTGCCTTTCCAGGGTGGGCATGAACAGCAGGATCCAGCTCTCCTGATGAGCAGGATGAGTCCAGGGGGCAGGCAGGAAAGCTCCCCTTCCCCCAGCCCTTGCAGAACCAGGGCTCAAGGACCTGAGGCACAGCTCAGGGCACAGGGACCTGCCAGACCTGAACCCATCTATCAGCAACAGCCCAAGAGAACCCAGAGGGGGCTCAGAGCAGGGCTCAGCACCCCTCGCCAGCACAGCCTGCATTAGCAGTCTCAGCTGCACCTCTTTTAAGCTTAGTCCAGAGCAGCACTCCAAGGGGATTACAGTAGTGGATTGTGGAGTGCAAGGCACTCCCCAGCTCCACAACAAAAGGGACCGGAAAGGCTACCAGCGTGGCTCCAAGGACATTTTCACTTTAAAAGGCTGCATCTAGTCCCAAAAAATCTGTTCTCATATCACCAGTGTTCTGTGAGCCCAAGCCAATAGCAGGGCTCCACAGACTTGCTGGGGTGCCCTTCTCTTGAAGGGAAAACAAGGACTTTGCCACAGGCTGGTTTGTGGATGCTGCAGAGCTGGTGCTGATTCTCTTATGAGCTGGGGATGATTCCCTGCTGATTCCTCTGCTCTTCAGGGCTTCAGCCCCACTGGTGTGACTGACATCCCTCAGCAAACATCCTTCAAATAATCTGCAAACACAGCCTCACCAGCAACAGATCCCCAGGGTGCCAGGGCAGATGCTCCAGACCCTCTGGCAGTGGAGGAGGTTGTTCCCAGGCACCTGCACCTCTCAACTTTTTTTCTCCATGTTTTCTCAAGGCAGAGTTTGCATAGTGGCTGTTTCCCCAGGGAAAGTTCTCTGTCCCCAAATTCCCAAGAGTGTCAGTTTACACTAATGTCAGATGAGCCTGGATTAGCCCTGCTGCTGAGCAGGGAGCTTTGCTCTGTGGCTGGTTTAGAACAACAAGAGGCAGCATGCCAGTGCCAGGGAGAGAGACTCTGCTTGCTCAGGCAAACCATAGCACCTGGCTGCCCACGCTGAAAACAGGGCTTTGAGAACATCCTTTAAAGCTCCTCCATCTGAGTGGAGCAGGACAAGCATTTATGAGAGCTGCTGGTGGGATTTTCCCACAAGCACAACTCACCCCTCTAGTGAGGGATCCCCACATTCTGGCCAGAGAAGTGTTTCTGTGCCACAGAAAGACAAAGAGGTCTGAAAAACCAGAACCTTGTGAAACCCCAAGACCCATGGTCCAGGAGCCCCTCTGATGTGGGAGGAAATATTACTCCAAGGCAGTGAGCTGGGACACCTCTGCTCCACCCCACTCCACAGAGCAGCAGGCACAGTGGGATTTTCCTGGCTCTCCCTGACAAGTATTTCAGAAAACTGGTAGCCAGTGCCCCTGCCAGCTCTTTGAAAGTGTCCCTGTGCCTGGGAAGCACAAGATCCCTCTGAGGGACCCTCCCTGCTCTGACACTGCAGCCCCTTAGGCTGTCCCCCCTTATCAGACAGGGCTGCTCCAATGTCAGCAAGAGGGGCTGCCAAAACCCCTGAGCAGAACAAGTCCCACCGACAGTCACAGAATGCCAACGGCTGTTTGGTGGCACTGGCCCCAGGAGCAAATCCAAAAACCAGATGGCAACCAGGAACCACAATGTTTCAGTGTCCTTGAGCATTGTGCTTCTTGGGGAGAAAGGTTTGCATGTGCTGCCAGCAACAAGCCTTGTTTGCAGGGGCAGGATGAGAGCTACAGAGGCACACCAGTACAGTCCCAGAGTGCCTCAGGGATGGGGACAGTAGTGATAAAAAGCACATTTCTGGGCAAAAATAACACACACCCAGAAAATAACAGCTCTGCATCATGAGACAGCAAACATCTCTAAGTCCTCTCATTGTCTGACACAGCACAGTCTGGAATGGGGGAGCTGGGAGCACACATAGTCCCAAAACCTCCACAGAAGCCCTCTAAGGTGATTTTATCCTGCCTCTTGCCTTCCTCTTCTTCAACCCTTTAAGGTCCCACAGGTGGTGATACAAAGGGACTCTAAGTGGAGACACTGCTCTGGGCTTTTGTAGCTTTTAAAGTGAATAACATGCTGTAGCATCCCAACCCTCAGAACCAAACTCATTACAGTGGGGCTGCTCTAACTCCTAGAATGAGATCACAGCTTTATTTCTTACCTCTCCATCCCAAGCACCCAGACAGCACCAGTAAACCAGCTCCAACACCTAACATAACCCACTCCCTGCCTCCAAACAAGCTGACATTCTGGCCCTGAGAGAGCTCAAATGGGCTCAGTGAGACAGGGAGCTAATCTGGACACAGCTAGCCCAGGCTGAAGCTCTGCCTTCATGCATGACAAGCAGCACAAGGGTTTGATCCATGGGTGAGGGTGCTGGGCAGGACACAGAGTGTGCTGCCAGCCCCTCCAGGGCAAGGGCAGGGTTATCCAGCACTGGCTAATGCTGCCTGCAGCACTGGGGTTGCAAAGGAGTCATGGAGAGAGGAGCTCATATGGAAGGGAAGTGCATGATGTGCTGATGGAGAGACCAAGAACAACAATGCATGGGGAATGCTGCAGCTGCTGGCTCTGGGATGGCTCAGCAGTCCTCAAATAAAAATGGATTAAAGTAATTAAAGGCTTCGCTGGTTCGCTCTGCTCCTGGGGGGGCTTAAGTGGCATCTGCTGCCTCCTCCTGAGCCCTGCCTTAACAGGGATGCTTCATGTTTTCCTTCACTGCCACTTCCCTTTGCAGCCCATGGTGACATTTGCACCCTGGCAGGTGACATGTCATCCCAGACAACAGCCAAACCTCCTTCCTTTCAGTCCCTTCCTTTGGGGTCTCCTCCACACAGGGCCCAGCTGGCACACGCTGCCCACAGGGATCAGACCACCCCACTCTGCTTTGACCATTTCCTGCCAGCAGTGCCTGGGGCTGGTGGGGCATTTCTGCCCTTGCTTTTCACAAACTCTATTTTTCCTCTGTAAGGACCAATTCCAGTGACCCTGGGCAGGTAAAGATCCCAACAAGGTGGTGTCATTAGAGCAAATTTCTGATGGCAGCCCTATCCCTGGCCCCTAACATATGGTCTCTAGCTGTGAAATGGAGTGATGATGCCACTGCAGCCTGGCAGCTCTAGGTCAGCATGACGCTGTGCCAGAAATAAACACTGAACCTATTAATCATGTGGCATAAGCCTCACTTTTAGCAAAACAGCATTCTTCAAGGCACTTTAGAGTGTCTTAATGGTCTCTCTGCAGCATGACAACAATTCACTCCAAAGCTGTTGGAGCCCTTTTGTGCCAGTGACTGATGTTCTTCCTGTGCAATCAGCAGCATCCCCAGAAATAGTGGAGCAGCCTTTCATATCAGCAGTGGTATCACATCTCCAGCACAGGGCAAGAATAAGCTCCTGAGACAGGTAAAAAAATGGTTTATTCATTGTAGCAACAACTTAACTGCTGCTGACAACATCGAGGTAGGTGATACAGGTACTTCCAACAGTGAACAGGGCTACAATTTGGCTTTGCCCTGGTATGCAGAGCTGATGTGTGCTCTGCACTTTGCAAGGGACCAGATTAAAAAGCAATGAACTGCAAGTGAGGATTTCCTTAGAGACCAAGGCAGAACAGCAGGTTCATCGGTGTGTGCACTGCCCTGCTTTGTGCCAAGAGCCTCTTCGTGCCCTTCTCAGTGGGATGTCAGGCTTCACAGTCAGCCTGAATGCTGACAAATGAGCCTTGTGCACCAGCTGCTGTGGGGCTGAGCCCTGCCACTGATTGCTCTCATTAATCTGCAGGAGATTTTCTGCTGAGGTCTGTGTGTCACATCCCAGCTCCCCAGCCAGGGAGCAGCGTTTGCTCAGCCATGGTGGGAGCCACAGGGCTCCCTGCCCCAGGGCTGGCAGCTCCAGCCCCTCCATCCCCATGCTGCTGCTTCCCTGCTCTAGTTGGGGGTTTTGTCCTTTTTTTGTTGACAGTCAGTGAAATGGGACTCGATTTGCTGCCAGCTTTCACACCACAGGAGAGCTGTGCTTGCCTTCTGGGATCACAGGGGTCTGGGAGGGGGAATGACATTGGTGAAAAAGACAGGCAGCGGTCAGCACAGCACTCATGTGTGTCAAATTGTGTGTTCTTTACTAATAAAATAACACCAAGCACTATTTGAAGCATTTACAATTTTCTACTTGACTAGGCAGCAAAGTGGCCACCTGGCTGGTGCTCCCAGACACAGGCACAGGAGTGGCACAGGAGCTGAGGAGTGTCAGCCTGACCCCATAGGCAGACCAAGGGCCTTCTGTAAGCCCCTTCTGTAAGCCTAAATTTACAAATTCCTGTGGTTGAAATATCCTTGAGGCTGCTGGCTGCTCTCGTGAGAGTGGCCACATGCATCTGCCCTCAGCTCACTTCAGCCCAAGAAAGGCTGCAGACTTGTAGAGGTCAAAAGATCAGTAATGAAATCTTACACCAATAACTTGATATTTCTTAGAGTCCTTTGCAATGTGATAGTGAAATCAGCTATGGTTATGGCTAGGGACCAGCAGTAATACAAGCTCAGCTTCCTTTGAAAACCCAGCTCCCTCTGGGCAGGTGTGCATGGAGGGCTGGGCATGGGCACAGGACAGGGAGTGCTGGGGCTGGGCTGGGGCACACACTGGATGCTGTGGTGGCTCCAAGATCCCTTCCTATGACAAAGGTTTTATAGCTTCTGGCCCAGGAATGCTGGGATGTGCCTGGACACTGACTCCTGGGTGCCTGCCAGTCCCGATTGCAAAACCTGCCAATATAGCAGTGTCCCATAATGAGCTGGGAGCACAGGAATGTGCACAGTCAAGCTCCCTGCCAAGGAGTAACCCTCCCAAACCCAGCACTGTTCTGCCTCTGCAAGAGGCAGTAACATGCAGTTTCTCACAACAATCCTGAGAGAATCTTTATCTTGACCACACCAGGAAGGCAGAGCCCCGTCTGCAAGCTCCAGAGGGAGCAGTGTATTACACTGCCTTTCCTAGCCCTCAAGAAATTTTGGAAATTCATCCAAACTGCAGCACTTCCTTTGGCCAATCACTTCAGGGAATTAACAGCAGTATGAAGCATTGGGTTGTGCTGCTGATTTTTTCTGTGTTTCTCCTTACCAAGAACATGGTGTCATCCCAGCAAACATGTGCCCCAGCTTGCTGAATCAAATAAGCCTCAAGCCTCACATGGCAGGACTTTGCAGCAAAACAATCAAGCTGACAGATTTTTGTGCATTGACATCACAGATGGGGAAAAGTCTTACTAATCCTCTGAAGTTCCTTCCAGTGGATGATTTCATTGATGTCTCTGGATCCGTCCCAGTTGCTGCAAGTGGGCACAGATAGACCAAAATTCAGCATTACACAGGAGATTTGGGAAACAGCTCAGATGGCATCTCAGAGTCCAGGGGCATATACAAGATGTTTTCATACAGAGCACTTAGAACAGCAAAAGGTGTCTGGGGCAAATCAAAAGTAATGGTAGAGAACTGTTTAGTTAACCTCTAAATCACATGTTTTGTGACTTCATCACACAGAGAAATGCTGGCTTAAATCTCCCAGCCATCAATGAACCTTGTTCCAGGTCATGACAACTCCTTTCAAAGTCAATAGTGGGTTCATCAATAAGGCCATTTTAATCAATGGATGTGGTCATTCATTGAACACCAATGTCAGGAGCTGCTACAGCACCTTAGGGATAAAATACCTTTGTCTGAGTCCATCTACTCCTAAATAGGCTGAGCAACCTCTAAGCCTGCTAATAGTGTCTACCTCCCAAACCAGAGTGTGGGAGTCACAGCAGCCTGAGTGACATTTTATTAACTTTCATACCTCTTTATCACCCTGGTCTGATTGCAGCAATTTCTTACCTAATTCATTAGCTCAGACTTTGCTATACAGACACTCTGATACTGCACCTTAATGGCACCTGTAATGATCTGAACCTGCCTGAAGCCATTCTCATCACCCTTTCCTTTCTCTGACCATGCTGATGACTCTTTTCCCTGCTTTCGTCAGAGCACAGAGTCCAAAATTACTGTCAGTTGTGCTACAAGTAAACATTACAGCACCCACACGTGGGACAAATGACACTGATTAATGGTTTATACAAGGTGGCAGGCTTTAAGCTCCAGCAGGAGCACTGCACTCCCCCAGTGGGGAGCCAGGGAGGGGGACAGTGGGTAGAGCTGGTGGTTCAAAGCAGCCCATGCCTGTGACTGCCTCCAGACATTTGCTGCAGGAGCTCTTTGCTGTGCCTCAAGGCCAGGAGCAGTTCTGCCAGGACATAGGGATGCCCAGGATGTTTGGGAGTGACACAGAACAGTGCATGCAAAGCATGGAACTACTTACTATTTATACCTTGTGTTGCTTTGTGGTATTTAACCCAGTTAATCACCAGGCTAAAGGAGCTAATCACCAGCTGAAGGAGTGGGCGTCCTCACTGACATGGTCAAAGCAGCATGGGGATCCCCAGCAGGAGGAGCTTGCCTGCCCCCATCAGCAGCGTCTCCAGAACTGCCCTGCTCAGCTGTATTACTACTTCTTACTCCTGGCAAGATGCAGTCACACTGCACACAGAAGTGGTTTTCACATGGAAATGGAAAGGTTTGGGAAATGGCAGGCATTTTCTGCCCATTTACTGCAACACAAACTGCCCATCTGAGCCCTCATTGTGACAAATTAACCCTCTGACTGTAATAGCTGTCCCTCAGCTGGCTGGGGACAGAGTGCCAGAACCTGCTTTGTCCCATAGGGAGCAGGCAAAAGTCTTCCTCACCTGGGCAATCATTAACTGCCCCAGTGAGCTGGGGAGGTACAAGGGGAAGCTGTCCTGCTCTGCAAATACACTAATGGCTCAAGTGGAGATTAGCAGGAGTGTGTAACCAACCTGTGCCAAGAGGTGACACGGTACCAGGGGCCCAGCATGGTCTGACCAGCCTAAACATCCCCTGCCTTTGGCTTTGCCACCACCAAGGTGACCCCCATGGTGCAACCAGCATGGCTTCTGAGGCTGTACTGGGATTGCACAGAGTTTGTGCTGGCAGCTGGTGCCACAGGGTGAGAGGGAAGGCTGGGCTGCACAGCAGTCCCTGCCACCACAAGCAGCACCTCAGCCCACATCAAGAATTAACCCAGCAGAGCAAATGTTTAACCATCCTCCAGGGCCTCCCTGCAGCAGGAGGTGAAACACCTTTTGAGTCCAGCCCCAGTGCCTTCAGCAGAGTAAAGTTTTGCCACAGATTGGGAGCCTGACATGACTGGCAGTGATGCTGCCATCCCAACCCCGGGCTGAGAGTGGAGATTTAATAAAGATCCAGGCAGAGCTCTCTGCTCTGTCACTCAGGCTCCTCAGTGGGCACACAGTTATCTCACTGTCACTGCACACCCAGGGAGGGCCAGTGTTGGTGCTGGGAACTCGCCTGGCACATCTGGGTTTTTTAATACATAGGAGATATGTCCACACAAGAAAGTTCCTGATGCCACAGCAACTGGCTTAAGAGATGACAGCCAGCAGCCAACACTAACACAGCAACTCAGCAGCTAAAAGTCTGATTTAGCTGATCTCATGAACAGCCCTGGTAACAAGAACCTGGCTGTGGGCTCCTCCAGAACCATTTTCCTGTTCCCAGCACTCATTAATAGCTATACAGCCACCCACCAGTGACACTCCAGGTGCACATTCAGTGCAGCAATATTTTCTCTTGATGTGCACATTGAATGAGAAAACCATGTCATTGCCCCCTCACAGCAGAGTCCCAAGTCCCAAGGGACGAGCCCTCTGTGCCACACATGTCAGAGAGCTGCACCAGAGCTGCTCCAGAGCTCTCCCAGAGCCATGCCAGAGCTACCTGGGTCTTCTGCCAGCTGCTGACTCAGGAACACCCTGGGCTCTCTCCTCTGGGGTGGTACCTCCAAAGAAGACCCCCCTGCAAGCCCCTGCAGCATTGCCAGAAGCAGGGGCCATACCATGTGCAGGAATGCAATGGGTGATGCTGGAATGAGCTCCCCATGTCACCTTCCCTTGGGACATGAAGCCACTTCCTGAGACACACAGGGCAGCTGGTGAATGATGCAACTCCTTGTCTGCAGGATAAATCTCACCCAGCAATCAACCACCCTCACAAAGTAACCTTCAGGGAGCTACAGGGGCAGCACAAAGGCTTTTTGTTAATCTCAAAGACACAGGAGCACAGGGGGAGGTTGCTAACTAATTTAGATAGCAAAGAGAACTGTTCTGCAAGGAGCTCCCAGGAAAAGAGCTTTGCCATGAAAAGTCCCTGGGTTCAGGACAGTACCCTACAATTCCTCTTTCTCTCTGCAGGACAGGAGTCCAGATGTGCAGCTGGTCAGGCACCAGCATGCATCAGAAATACATCCAGAAAATTTAACTGGCCTTTTTCTGATTTTATTCAGTCAAAAGCAGGTGTTGATGGATTACAGACGTTTTCCATTCCCACATCCACCAGCCATAACCACGCTTCCTTGGGAGATCAAAACAGGTTTAGATTGATGCTCTTTTCCCCCTTTGATACATCTCCAGTGAACTCACAGACCTGAAAACTTGTTCAAAGGTGACCCAAGGGCAATAGCACAGATGTGCAACCATTTCCTTTTCCACTCAAATTGAGCCAAATGGTATTTTTGGGGAGTGGAATGAGCAGCCAGGCCATGGGACAACGCATGATGTGAGGGGAGTCCGCTGGGCCATGAAAATCTTGTGGGGCACACATGGGTTGTGAGGTCACAGCTTGAAAAACTGCACAACCTCCCCAGTTAAAGGCCTCTTCTTTGCCACAACCTTGGTTTAGGTGTAAAACTGTGTGGGGTCTTCCAAACCCTGCCTGTAAGTAATCCACAGCAGGACAGTCAGGCTGACTGCACTCACAGGCACATGGACACACACCACACACACTGGAATGAGGATCTGCCTGCCTCTCCTCTCCTGCACCTGAAGCCCCAAGTCTATGAAACTGAACAGACCCTCCTCAGGAGGTTAAAAATAGTAATATTGTTTTTTAGTCTCTGGTAGCAAAAGAACAGTAACTAATCCCATGTTTCATTTCGTGTGATAGAGCACTACCTGTACAGTCTTTTCTCATTTCTCTTGTCTTTTCTTCCAGAAAGAATATTCCCTTCAGTCCAAGGGTCCAAGTGGAAGCAAGAAGCCAGGGAGTGGCAGTTCAGGTGAGTGCCAGCAGGCCATGCTGACTCTCAAAGAGCTTTGGAGGCAAACTAGGGGGGTTTCTGCTCACACCTGGAACTGCTGAGCCCTTGGCTGGGAAATATGGCTGGGATGAGGGAAAAGGCTGGGATGTGGAGAGGTGAAAACTGTGGAAAGGTGAAAGCAAGTGAAAGAGCACCCCTGTGTCTGTGAGAACCTGGCTTCTTTCTCCAGTCCTTCACAGGAGTGTCAGGCCAGGACATGGCCTGGACCATGCACCCTTGGGTGCTGCAGAGTGTGACCACCCCAATGGTGCCCTCCCAACCTTCCCTATTCCATTCTTTCCTATGGAAATGGTTTTGCTTCATCCCTGACCCTCCTGGGACTGGGACACTGCAGGCTGGCACTGGGCAACCTGGGCAGAATTGGACCACAGAACCCACTGAAGAGCCAAAAGGGGTTGCTGGAGTTGTTTAACCCCTTCTTCCCCTCCACCTTTGGAGCCTTTGGTTTCCCAGGCTGTGGCAGTTCAGGGACAGCCAACATGGCACAGCCACGGTGATGATGGGGACTAGAAGCCCAGCTCAGGCAGGGGCTGCATCCCAGCGATGCTGTGGCATCACACAAGCTCTGATGCCACCAGGACACCCGTGGCCCTGTGTAGGGGCAGCTTCTCCCGTGGCAGCCCTTACCCCTGGGGTGCAGCAGTCGGAGGATGACAGGGTGTTGCAACATGCCAGGGAATAATCACGATAGCTGGAGCGGTTGCCCTGGTGCCGGCTTGGCTGTTGCAGTGGTTGCTAAAGAGAGTGGGCGTGCGGCTTCCTCTGGGGCGATCTGATTTCTCCAGGAGCGTGGTTCAGGCACGTTGAGGAGCACTCGTCCTCCGTGGGGCAGGGACGCGACCTCGCCACCAGCGGCAGGGGCTGTGCCGAGCCTGGGCACGCACAGAGCTGCTTGCTCTGGGGAGAAAAAGCGATTAGCTTGTTCATCCATCCTGGGAAAACATCATCAGGCAACAAAGAGGGAAGGGAAGAAGTTTTCAGGGCGGCAGAGGGACGGTCACTGAAGAGCCGCAGCGCTCGGCCGGGTCCGTGCGGGTGGCAGGAGCCGCAGGGAGGGAGCACCGGAGCAGAGCCACCTCCACGTGATCCCCGTCCCTGTGCCACCGCAAGGACCTGGCAGGGACCTGGCAGCCTCCTGGGACCGGCCAAAAGTCACCCGGGCAGAGTGCGGGCGGGCGGCAGCCCCAGCACAGCCCCATGTCGTGGGGCACAGGGCAGCACCTGCCCCCCGCGCTCCCCAGGGCCGCGCTGCGGAAATCAGGTAAGCCGGGCTGCCCACACTGCCCGGGGGATCCCCACACTGCCCAGGGGATCCCCACACTGCCTGGGGGATTCCCAAACTGCCCATGGGATCCCCACACTGCCCATGGGATCCCCACACTGCCCGGGGGATCCCCACACTGCCCGGGGGATCCCCACACTGCCCATGGGATCCCCACACTGCCCAGGGGATCCCCAAACTGCCCAGGATCCTCAGATTGCCCAGGGGAATCCCCACACTGCCCAGGGTCCCCAGATTGCCCAGGGGATCCCCACACTGCCCGGGGGATCCCCACACTGCCCAGGGGATCCCCACACTGCCCATGGGATCCTTACACTGCCCAGGGTCCCCAGATTGCCCAGGGGATCCCCACACTGCCCAGGGTCCCCAGATTGCCCGGGGGATCCCCACACTGCCCAGGGTCCCCAGATTGCCCAGGGGATCCCCACACTGCCCATGGGATCCCCACACTGCCCAGGGTCCCCAGATTGCCCGGGGGATCCCCACACTGCCCAGGGTCCCCAGATTGCCCAGGGGATCCCCACACTGCCCATGGGATCCCCACACTGCCCAGGGTCCCCACATTGCCCAGGGGATCCCCACACTGCCCAGGGTCCCCACACTGCCCGGGGGATCCCCACACTGCCCAGGGTCCCCAGATTGCCCATGGGATCCCCACACTACCCAGGGTCCCCAGACTGCCCAGGGTCCCCCCGCTCCTCTAGGGCTCCCCTCTGCTGCAGGGACCGGCTGCTTCATCCCCTGGGGTTGCTCAGCACTGCATTGACAGGTGACTTGGGACCCGGTTTTATTTTATTTGAAATATCGTGTTACTTTAATACTTCAGTAGCTGGTTGAGACGCTGCCCTTCTGCTTCTGCCTTTCCATATCCCACAAGAAATTCTCTTAGAATACCCATCCTGCAATTCAAACCTTCTTAGAGAAGCACTGGGCTGGATAGGGGGCTAAAGCAATCCTTACAAATCGACATGGGAGGATATTTTCTGTATTTAACAAAATACCTTTGAACTAACTTTAAGCATTCATTACAGATTGATGTGCATTTCTGTCATTGGCATGCAAATGTAGAGAGCAAATATTTGATGAGGTATTAGAACTAAGTTTATGATTGTCGAGAAGGACTGCTAAGCATCTGCCACTGTCTAACAAAACTAAACCAGTGCTACTTGTAAAAGGCATGGGATTGGTGATTGCTAACAGACTAAAATTCCAGCTTTGCTATCTTTGCTTATCACAGTCCAAGGTAATTAAATGAAATGATTAACCAGCACACCCATTCCTGTCTGCCAGCAGAGGCACTTACTGCTGCCTGACATTACAGGCATTTCCAGCTGTAACTTCACCCCAGACAACTCAGCAAGCCTCAAACCTGGTGGGATTCCTCTCTTCTAAATCCATGTGCATGAATGCAAAGTTCAGGAGGTGATCGTGGTGACATCCAGAGTCCTTTACCTTTGGGGTGGTGGCAGGTGGGGATGTGTGAGCAGCCCGGGCTGAGCCCAGCACCTGCTCTGTGCTCCCTTAGGGGGTGCTGGGCTGGTGCAAATGGGGGACCCTGCCTGGGGCTGCAGTGCTGGCACAGGGCTCAGCCAGGGAGAGCAGGGCTGGGGAAAAACTGGGGAGACTGGCTATACAGTGAGAGAACACTGGCTGTATGGAGGGGAGCACTGGCTGTACAGGTGAGTAGCCCCATCCCCAGCATGTGCTCAGCAGACACACAGAGGTAGGAACAGTGGTGACACATGGCAGCTGTGCTGGGAGCTGCAGAGATGTGTCCCCCAGCCCTGATTTACATTTTCATGAGGGTTTTCTCTGCCTTTCTGACCTTGTGACCCCGCAGGGTTTATTTCTGACCGTCAGGGCTGAGTGGAGGAAGGGGACCTGGGTGTGAGTGCCTGCTGCCCTGAGGCAGCCACTTGATAGCTGGGAACTGCTTCCCACAGCAGCCACATCGAGTTACACTCACCCTATTGCATTATAAATACCAGAATTAGCCTTGCTTAATTATTTAAAACTATAGATTAAAAGCAGACAAAGGCTCTTTGACTCCTTCCCAGGGCACACATATCATTTATCAGAGGTACGGTCGCCCAGTGACAAGCACAGGGGAGCGTGCCAGCTCTGTCAGTGTGAGCTGCTCCTGAGCTGCTGGCACAGCTGGAGCCAGGGGAGAGGAAAATCACAGTGAGGATGGGAGCTGGTGCCATCTCACCCATGGAGGGTAATGCTTAGCATCTGCCAGTCTTTGGGCTCACATTATTACTATTATTATTATTATTGTCATTATTACTGTCATCATCATCCATCACCAGGGCAGTAAGCCACAGCAGTCATTAGGCTAATGTGAATTATAGGTATTTTGTTCCAGGTTGTTGTAACAGCAGCACACGGATTACTGGGGTGATGAGGCACATTTTGTGGGCTCAGCTGTGGGGACTTGCCCACCAAAGGGCGTCCAGGCACTGTGAGCCTCCCCATCAAGCACACCCACATCTGGGTGCCTCCCTCTGCCCTGAACCCACCAACCATGCAGAAAGGGGCTTCCTAAAGCCTGACTTTGAGGTCACACCTCCTGTCCTCCTGGCAAATGATCCTCTGCAATGCAGTGCACACCTGAAAGCTGCTGTGATCAGACAAAGTTTTGGGGCTTTCAGAGATTGACATGGGATTCTTTCTCATTTTGCTAACACCAGCTATTCTGTATTTCTACAATACAGTTAATTAACACTAGAAAAATAATGCAGATTAGCAAGTGCCATCAATTGAGGAATCCAAAACCAAAACTTTAACCTTCATTCTTTGTAGGACTTAACATACATGTTCCTTTCTGCCATTATTCTCTCACAAGAAAAGCTGTAGAGCCAAACACCAGCTGCATTTCAGACTCTGGAAATGCATTGACAGGAAGTTCATACTCTAAAATGAAAAGAAAAAAAAAGTACTGGTTAATAGAGAGAAGCATGCAAGCGCTTAAAAGTAACAGAAGCCAGTTTAAAGATCCCAAAAAAACTCCACCTGCACATCCAAACACTTGTGGGGACTGAGGACAGGCCCTGCTGCTCTCAACCTTCCCAGGAGGAGTGAGGGGCTCCTACTTTCACCCTGAGGAAAGGAGAGCTCCCCAGGGACTGGATGTTTTCTGAGGCCCAGAAAAGGGATGGTTTTCCCCATAATTGCAGTTAAAGTGTCAGAGGCCCACATTACCCCAGGCTCAGGTTACTTGTGCAAATAGCTTTAAACTTGCTCTGCTGGCCCACACTGATGTGTTGGTTTTGCAGCCTGACCTGCAGGATATGTATGACCAGCTGCTGTCAGCAGCCCTTCATTAATCTCTTGGTTCTTTAAAAAGGACACATTCATGAATAAATCTCGGGAATCCAGAAAAACAGAGATTCTTCCCTGTAACCACAGTTTTTAAGTGATCATTTCTGCTCAGGAAATGGTCTCTTGGATCAGTGGTTTTACAAACCCAGATCCAGGACTCTGAGCCTGGACATCCTGAGGTTTTTGCCCAGTGTTATCCCTTCTACCAAGCAGCAGGGTCTTACAAGGTTACAGACAGCAATGTCCTCTGAACACAGATCCCATTCCCAAAATAATGCCTTCTGCATTATTATTATCTGCCCAGAAATGGATGCCAATACATTATTTTTAACAAAAACAATTTGGTCATCATCTGGCCTTATTGAAAAAACTCTTCTGAGATGCTCTAGTTCAGTTCTCAAATGACACAGAAAGCAGAAATAAAACAGTGTAAACTACATTTGCTTTCCAGATTTCAGCTAAAGCTGAACACTGACCTGTGCTGCATAAGGCAGCATTGACAGCTTTGCAGATTAAGGATGTAGGTGGCATGGGAAAGGGCTGAGGGATGTGCAGGGGAAAAGTGAGATGGGGACAGGATGTCAAGGAGACCTCAGCAAAACACAAGTCAGGCACTTCACATAAAAACCTGCAACAAGCAGGGGCTGTCCTGCTGCACCCTCCATTCTGCTGTACAGGTGGAGGTTGGCAGGTGCTGGGCAGGACCCCAGACTTCTGCTCTGCAGCTTTCTAAATCCAACAGCTATGGATTAACTCAATTTCCATCCTGTTTAGTTTTCCCCTTGTAAAGAACAGCTGCAGCCATGTAGGCAGAGCTGCATCCCTCAGGTTACCTGCCCTTTCCAGGACTGTTAATCCCTTTAACATTCCTGGGGATTATTTCCATCCCGACAGGATGGCAGCACAGGCTGCCAGCAGCACTGCACAGTCCTGACACAGAGGGGCTCACACAGCAATCCACCACCAGCAGACAAGTTGCTTAATCCTAAATAAATGCTATGTGAAGGGCATCTCCTCCTTCTGAGGCAAAACTAAAAAGCAGCAGCAGCCAAAGGAAGCATACCCCAGCTGCAGCCATGGCCAAACCCCCATGTCCAATGCCTGTCCTTGGGCATGAGCCAGTCCTCCCCCTCCTCCTCTTCCTCCCCCTCTTCAGGAGCAGGCAAAAACATTTCTCCTTGTTCTGGGGGGCTGCACAAAACCCACTCAGCACCCCAAGCAGCATACCCTGTTTTGCACTCCTAGTAGAGCATATTTAATACATATTTGCAGCATTCATGCTTTAAAAAGGATTTAGTGCTGCACCAAAGCTGCCTGATATCCTGTTTCCCAAAAAGATTGCAGCTGAGCATAATCAGAAGTGGAAACAATTTGTCCCAGGATTGCAGAGTGATGATTTTATTGCAACTCTCTCAGGAACTGGGGGATTTATAAGTATTTCCAGGTGGTCTGAGCAGGAATTTGGGCTTTGCTTTAGGTCAGAACAGAACAAGATATTAAAATGACAAGATATTAAAATGTCCCTTTTCTCCTCCAGTCAGTTCCACACCTTGGGGCAGGAGGGTGTCTGGTCTCTGGGCCACCTCAAAGATGCTGAAAATTCCCTGTGTGATCTCCTAGAAAACTAACAGAGACTGGAGGCTCATTTCACAGTATGGTTGAGAGAGGAGATAACTCCATGTGTTTTGTCCAAGCACCTGCCAGGGGCCTTGGCATCCTCATCCTGGCAGTCTTGCTTTTTACTAACAGAAAAGCAGCTGGAAACACACATTCCCTAGAAAGCCTTGAGCTTCTAGAAAAGAGGAAAGGGAAAATATCTGAAAGCAAGAAAAAGCCTGAGTTTATTAAAACAGTTACTTTTTATTAGCAACATTCCAAAGCAGACCTATCTAAAAGGTCACACTGTCTTCCTGTGTACAGCAGAGGGTATTAACATCCACATTTATTTTTCTGTTTGTATCTTGCAAAGAACAAAATAAAAATGTCCAACACCTTTTGCTGATTTATGGTGGTGGCCAGGGAGGTGCCAGAACAGAGCCTTGCTCATTGATCTGCAGCTGAATCATGCAAAACCAGACATCCTGCTGTAAATCCACTGCAGAGACCTGGTTTGATTTACACCTCCAGCACCATAAATAATGACAAAAAGCAGCCTGATATCACTCTGTCTCTGTTACATGGACATGCATTACCTCAGGTCTCAGAGATGCTAGATCAAACATTTTGCACTGGGTCCTATTTGCCAACCTGCAGGAGAAAGGATGCTCCATCCTTACCCCCAGCATAACACCAAGCTGAGCTCCAGACACACCAGCATTGTTGTATCCTCATTTTTTCTTTTTCTGCTCAGTGCAAAGAAGACATTCCTTAAATTGTTCCAAGCTGAGAGCATATGAAGGTTTAAAGTGCTGTTCTTGTAGAGAGGTTCAAGTCTCTTTCCAGCCCCAGTCAGGGCTTTGACTTTGTCCCCAGAGCAGCAGTACAGTCACCCACGGGAAGCCAAACCCTCAGGGTGGATATCTGCACACTCCTAGGCACATCTAGTGCCATGAAAACCAGGCACAGGTTCCTGCTGTGTCTTAGTCCCTGCAGTTTATTGAGGCAAATTGCACTCCTCATGACTTTCACATGCTCGTTTAACAGAACCCAGCCAGAAAAGCTTCCAGTCCATTTCAGTTCCTCCCACTCCTTTGTTCCTTCCTTCCTTCCTTTCCAGTTTTTTTTCTTAATTTGTACTAGTTTAAGGGGAAAGTTTTACATCTGCCTTCAGTAAATACACTGATAAGTTGCTGTTTCTTTGCAAGCCTCAGCCATGCAATGTTAGATTGCTGCAGTCTGGAAATAACCACATTAGCCCATCCAAAACCTCCAGGTTCACCACGGTGCTCCCTCAAAATGCCACATAAGACAGAAGGGGGGCCCTTCCCTGCTCATCCTACCCAGACTGCAGGACTGGATGATACCATTCCATGGGTGTGCATTGCTGGGTGTTAGACCTATGTGGATGTGGGGAAACCCTGCCCAACCAAATCTCCCAGGATCTGGATCTTGGGGTAGGGAAGAAGGGACTCCCACACCTGAGCTGCAAAAGGAAAACCATACACCATGGAGGCAGGGGAAAAAAGTATTCAATAAACAACAGTGCTGCACCACTGCCCCAAGAGCTAGCCCAGCTTAGCAACAGGACCCAAGAGCTAATTGGTCCAGAGAAAAATACCAAAGTCACTTGAGTTTCAGCCATTTACACACCCAGGTTGGTCCTTCAGGCTTGGCTGGATAATCCTTCCATGCTTGCTACTCACTGCATTATCCTGTAGCAGAGCACATCAAGTGGATTTAAGATAACAAATCCAAGATGGACATGTCCCAGCCCTTCTCCTGACATGCATCAGGATTTAGGACCAACACACAAGTAAGTGTGGGCATCTGTGTCACTGGAGGCAGCTCTGGACTAAACAGGAACAGTGGGAAAGGGCAGTGTGATACATGGTGACATTGAGCCTAGTCTATTATCACAGCTTCCAAAAACAGTGTTTCCATTAAAAACACCTGGCATTTTATTCAAGTTACTCCATGGAGAGACCTTTTTGTTTGAAAAATGAAGACATAGCTTTAGCATTTGAAATAGGAGTTCAACCATTTCATTCATGCCAAAACAAACCTTTGCTTTTGTACCTTCCTTCCTTCCTTGTCTTTTCTCTGCCTCTTCTGTGGAGAAAGGAAAAAAAAAAAAAAAAAAAGACTGAAATACAAGAAAAAAATTAAGCCATTTTATCCCAGTGAAAATCTGATATGTTTTCTCATTGTTCAAAACTTGGCTTTCATCTAACAAAAATTAGCCATGAAATTGCACTGCCTTAACCCTTTGCTGTTCTTCAGTCCCTGCATCTCCCTGGAAGGCAAGGCTGAGCTCCCAGTTTCAGCCTGGGGAGTCCAGCCCCACAAGGGTTTGGGTCAGCCTGGCACTTGCCTCCAAACATCACACCACACCACCTTCCCTTCTGCCAGCAGTGATGTGTGATTCTAGAGGAAAATAATGTGATAAAAAAATCACAGGTTCCAGCTTCCAAGCACCCTTTAAATATGTACCGAACTATTCACCCCAATTACACTCCTGTAATGAGCTCTGATTTGTTTTCCTTTGTTCCCAAAGCAGTAGGGCACTGGCCACATTAACATTCAATGAGAAGTTGTTTGATATTGAATCTTTTCTTCAGCAGTATTATTCCTTACACAATTCTGTTTGATTGCAATCCACTTCACATTTTTAAGTGCTTACCAACTGTGAAAGAATGACCTAGCCTGCTTTCTCTTGGCTTTTTTTATTGATTTCTCTTTTTAAAAGGTTTTATTTCGTTTATACATGAGATTGAAATAAGAGAAAGAGGCAACATTACTGAACAACTGTTTTTCTTTCAGCTCCATCAAGCCATATAACTGCACAGTAGTCCTCAAAAAATACTGTAATAATGAGGCACCTAAAGACATGAAGCTGCCTACACCCTTTTCCTGGGACTTTTTTTGGTTCTTACTGGTAAACTTCCAAATTGTTCAAGTGAATAGTCAGGAATAATTTGCTCTTTCTCAGCCCCTGATTAGACCATACACTGAATAATTGCAGGCAGACCTGCTGTGCTCCTCATTTAAAGACGCAGCCCACCACATGCAGTTTGTCTTATAACTTGTGCTTTGCACTCACTTTGTATAGGAGTTTTTTGTTAAGAGAAAATATAAAGGAATTGGAAAACACCAACGGCGAGCATGCCCTGTGGTTTGCCTGAAATCCAAGCTGCCATTTCTTCCAAAACAGTGGGCTCTTGTTCTTACCTCCAAAACATACAAATTATTGCAGCATGATCACAGACTGTATGGGCGAAGGATGCTTTTCTTGGCACTGGACTTGATCCTGATGACTAGTTCAGCAGGTTATCAGCAAAATCTTTCCTTGACAAGAGGTTTCAGATATAGCAGGACTTCCTCAGGACAGTGTTTCAGAAGCACCTTAAATCCCAGAGCATCACCCCTTGTGCTATGGACCAACCGCCTCATCCAGAATGCTGAAAGCAGCAGCTCAGTACGGTCTACATCCATGGCTGCTTCCAGTTTTAGTTAGACCTATCTTGCATTAATTAATCCTTGGCACTAAATTCTGCAGCCACTGAACAGGCGAGTGGCTGGCAAGCAATTCAAGTGATCTAATTAATCTGTGTCTCATCAACAATGTGAAGGGAGTATTTTTTAAAACCTCTGAAAAACCCTCACCAGCACATGAAGGCACGTGCAGTCCAACACTGACACGGGTGTTGAGCAGCCAGGACAAGCACCAGCTCCTCTCCTCTGTCTTGCCCAGGGTTCTCACACCAAGCAGGGTGAGACTTCTCATGCAAACACCTCCTTTTTCCTTCCAGCATCCATGTACACGGAAATACAGCGGGAGCGGCCAGATGGTGGAAATATCCTGACTCACCCAGACTACATAGATGGAAACCCAGACCTCATCAAACCTAAAAAGCTCCTAAATCCTGTAAAAGCCTCCAAGAGCCATCAAGAGCTGCACAGGGAGCTGCTGATGAACCACAAAAGGTAAGGGGAGGTCACAGCCTGCCACTGGAGCAGTCCAGGAGGTGCTGAGCTGTCAGAGCTCAGGAGCTGAGGCACAGGTGCCAGTGACAGACTGCAAGCTGGAATGGCAGGATAAATCCCCTCACTTGCAAACAAGCACAGTATCCTCTCCTCTTTTGCTGTACTTTTCTCTGATGCGACCATTTCTTTAAAAAAAACAAAGCAGAACAAAAGGCCCTGCTCTGCCATCCTGAAGCATTGGCTTCACTTTTTAGAGTTACAAGCACTGGAAGATGCAAGGCATGCCTACAGCCCCTTTTTGGTGTTTCTTGGAGGTTTTCTGTTTTTTCTGTCTCCATCACTGATCCAGCAATGTACTGTGCACTTGAAGGTTGAAAGCTGAGGTAGCAGTGGGGTGAGATCATCTGTACAAGGTTAATCATCAACTCCCTAAATATCAAATGGGTAAACACAGGCTAGAATTCATATTCTTGCCTTCCTACCCCATCACCCCAATTTAAGTCTTTGGGGCTACAGATACAAAATCAGGAAAACCATATCAATGATTAAGAACTTACAACTACATCATTCCATTGCAGCAACTGTCTGAACATCAATGCAATAAAATCATATTCTGCTCAGTGGCTTTTAAGCACAGCAAAAAACCTGCTGGCTTTATATTGACATTTTCTGAACACCCTGAAATACCCTGACACAATAGCTCTTTGGCTGCCTAATTAAAAGGAGCACAGCCTCTGTTCTAAAGGACTGCAGTCATCACAAGAACCAGACACATATATTAATTCAGTGAACAATCAAGCCTGCCAGCAGGGTGCATTAATCAATACTGGCACTGGCTGGGCTTGGGTTTGATTTGATTTTCCCAGAATCAGAAGAATTACAGGGACCTTTCTCTGGCATCAAGGCACATGTCACTATACCAGCCAGATATTTTTAAAAATCTCTGGCTTGAGAGTGACCATCTCCTCCCTAGTGATACTGCTCAGTTTAAAGGGTCACCCACCAGCACTGTCTTTGATCTCACAGAACATTATTCCAGTCTAACCATGATGGAACAAAGGAACAAGAAACCCCTGCAATGGAAGCAGCAGAGAGGGATGGAGGTGAAGGAGGTGCAGACCCTGCAGCACCAGAGCTGCACTTCACACTGGCAAACACAAAGTACATCATCTTTGTGTTCCACTTTTGTGCCTGCCACTGTGTCACATCCACTTGTGCCACCAGGTGCTGGCAGGAGGCAGCTCCACCACAGACATTCTGCACTACCTGCTCATGTGGCCCCTCTCAAGCACCAGTTTAAACCTGTTTTGGCTGTGACCTCCCAAGTATTTTTCAGCAAATACGTGAAACAAACCCTACTGCAGAAAGTCATCCATTGTTGCTGGTTTCTTGTCATTCTCAAATCCACCAGCTTCCTACTAAATATTACCACAGAGGGAGAGAGTGGAGAAGGGGAGAGAGAAGGAATTATGACTTGCTCCTGTTTCTGCTTTGGTTGTTTTTTCACCCTCCAGCAGCAGGGAGAAGCAACTGAAATCAGCAGCTTGTGTAACAAAATCCTTATCTTACTCAACACCTCTGGGCACTAACACAGGCTGATTAAATCAAAGAGTAGTAACAAATCTACAGGCAACATAGCAAGCTGTGTCTCCAGCAAGCCAAGGCAGGTTTTCCTTCTCTCAAGCCTTGGGAAAAGCAATTTTGCAGCATCTAAGTTGTTCCTGATTCAAAAACCATCATGAAAGCTCTGAAGGCTATGGCTGCCTTCACTGATGTTGCTGTGAACTTTGTCCTGTCATTAGGCAAAAAAGAAATTACAATAAGGAGAATCATTAAAAGTGGTACTGGAAGGATGCCAGCACTGGCCTCAGCCATGCTGTGACACTGCAGAGGTTTGCTAGATCTGGAGAGGGTGGTTCCTCTCTCCTGCCTGCCAGTTCAGCTTCTTGTGATGTGAGCTACCACCTCACACCTGCCACCCTGCCAAGAAATCCATAGCCAACAGGGTTTGATGCCTCTACTTTAAACAACCTTGGGCAAAACCAATCAGCCTTTGGTCAACAGAGACCTCCTGGTGCTGAGGAGGAGCTTTACATGAACAGCAGTCCCCAGTGCAAACCCTGGGTGAGCCCTTAGCACAAACTTGGCGAGGTCCCCTCCTCTCAACAGACCTGCACCCACAGGAACACCAAACACCACCTGGAACTAGTTCAGGTATGGCAATATCCAAAGTGTGGAGTTTCTGAAATTTGTTCAGGGAACACCTTCCATCTCTTTACCACACTTTATTCATGCCTTGCCTGCATGGCCCTGCTGTGTGATCCCTGCACAGAACAGGGGATCCTGAGATGCATCAGGTGGCCAAAGGGGAGTCAGGCACCTGCACCATCAGGAAACCCTCCAGCTTCCAGGAGAAAAGCACAGCTCCTTTTGGCCTCTTGATCCAAACTATCCATGTCAGCAGCGGGATCGCCGGCCCTCAGCTCCGCAGCAAAGCTTCAGATGAGCAAAGCTGCAAAGCTTCAAAACTTCAGATGGGATGTACAGGGAGGGAAGGAGCTGCCAGGACAATTCCTGCAGCCCAATGACTACCCCTGCTGGTGGGAAAAAAGTCGGCATTACTGCACATGTTCTCAACGCTGCTGAATCTACAGCTGACACCGTTAAAAACAGGAACAGCAGGAGCCTGAGGAAGGTCCCGTTTCCACACTCGACACAGAAAGCTGTGGTACCCCGGTGCAATGGGATCAGTAGAACTTCAAACACTAAATGTGCCATACAGGAACAGAAACATGTGCCCAGCCCAAGCAGGCAGCCCAAGGCATCATCAAACACCCTCAAACCTTGTGGATGGATTTGTGCATCTCCCATGGATCTCATGGAACACAGGTGTCCCATGTTCCCATTTAGGACCAAACCAAGTTTTGGGGTTGCCAGGCTGGCAGTGGTTACACTCCAGGTATAGATGCTCTGGCCCTCATTTTTCTGCTTTTTATCCACAGAGGTTTGGGTGTGGAGAGCAAGCCAGAGCTGCAGCGAGTGCTTGAGCACCGACGGCGAGACCTGCTCATCAAACAGAAGAAGGAAGAGGAAGAGGCAAAGAAATTGCAGTCTCCATTTGAAAAGGAGTTATTAAAGAGGCACCAGAGGCTGGATCAGGTAGAACTGAGCTTTTAGCATCCTTGGGTTATCCTAACCACATGGCACAGGGGAGATGGGTGGGCTGAGGCTCAACCCAAGATATAGCACTGCTACCCCTCCATAAAACAGGAGCCAAAGTACATCCTCCACTGCTGCCCCTCACAGCTGCAGCACTCCCATCCTCACAGTGGGATCCACCACGTTTATACCTAGGACCCCCATTACACAGCACTCACTCTGGGTCTCCTCTGGGTCTCACACAGTATCCTTGGGGTTTTTTTCCATTTCAGACAACCCTAAACTGCATAGGAGCTGTTGCAGCTCCTACCACAGAAGAGCTCAAGACCCTGAAGTGCAGGCTGAGAGGCTGCAGAAGTGCTGAAAGAAACAATCTGCAATCTTACCCAAACTGCTTTGGGGAACATTTCCTGGCATGCACCCTGGCCAAAACTGTGCCTGGGGAAAGCAATATTCACTGTGCACTTGACAGCAGCATAGCCTTGCCCTGGGTGCTTTGAGCCTGCCCTCTTACCCAAATCAGTGCAAGCAGTGAGCAGGTTCATTACCACCAAGAATAAAGTCATTGCTTCTCCTACTTGCCAGTATTTGCTCTGCAAATGGATGAAACCAGTTTGTTTCATTAACAACACAACAACAATATCCATCAAGCTGAGATCACTTGAAAATCAAAGCCTGGCACACTCAGAAAACAAGGAATATGAAACAAGGTGGTTTAGGGACAATCCATGAAGACTTCACATATAAAAGTAAGGCAGTACAATGACTTATCTCACCTTAGGCAATACCTAATGCTGAGAGCTTTTCCAGACTCACAGGCCTCCTTTGCTGGGAAGGATTCAAACCTTTTCCTCCCTCTCCTATGTCAGCTCTGAAGTGACACCATACCCTTCTTTTCTGATGGAGATGTTCTTCCCTGGAGGAAAGAAAAATTAATGTTTCAGCAGGACAGAAGGAGACTAAGGGTGAACATAGGTCTGGTGTGATGGCTTGTAAAATAGAGCCATGACACATGCACTACACTCTTATTCAGTTTTGGGAAATAATAACTGGACCCAGCAATAATGAAGCCTTCTGTTTTAACATAAGCTGATGGCCCTTTTTTCCTTTCATGTGCACAATGAATTTTTTCTTACAGCTGGAGAAAGAGCAGGAGAAGCAGGAAGACCATGCACCAGAATTCATTAAAGTCAAGGAAAACCTGAGAAGAACATCAACGGTGACAGGGGACGAGAAAGCAGCATAACTTCTGCCAAAACCCAGAGGGATCTGACCAAGGCCAGGGCCAACACCCCCACTGAAATCTCTGTACATGGTGGACATTCCCAGCCACGCCATCGGGGCTACTTGCAGTTATTAACACTTGCTCCAGTAGAAGGCACTGAAAAGGTTTTCCCAAACCAGGAGGGAATCACTGTGGAAAAAGTGCAGTATTCACCAAAGTATTCACACAAGTGGATGCAGAGAGAATGGTGTTATTTTCCCCCCAAACTGTGGGTGCACACTAACCACCAGCTAACTCTTGGTTAACTCTAGAGACACAGTGAATATTTCAAACAGGGAAGTCTGTAGGAACAGCTTTGGGGGAGTCCTGCTTCTTCCTGGAGGCAGGTTTGCCAGGCACAAGGGGACAAGAGGGCAGCTGCAGCTCCTAGAAACCTGGTAACTAAAAGGGACAACCTGTGTATTACTGAGAACAGCCCAGGTCACCATAATGTCTTTCCCAAGGTCAAGCATGGCTGAGGCTGTGTGTCTCAGCAGCACACCTGTACTACCAGAAAAACCAACCTCTGTGTGCCCTTGCCAGTGCAGCACAGGCAGGTGCAGCTGTACTTCACAAGAACCTTTAAACAGCATTTCAGCCATTTGAAAGTGGCTTTTTAGGCAGTTCCATGCTCAGGCAGAAAATACATTGGGCTATTCCATCAGCTCCCCAGTGGTAGGCAAATGCTGTGTGCAGAAAGCAAAGGCTGGGTGTTCCCAGCACAGGTGTCCATGAAGTGTGCAGTGACCAGGCAGCAGACAGACAAACTGCTGCTTGCCCCTGCACTACTGAGCTCTATCCCCTTCCCCAGCAGCTGGACATGTGCTACCATAGGGACCACAAGAAATAAATACCCTGTGATTGAGAGGGGTGATGTGGTCATGTCCCACCAGTGCCAGCTGTCCTGTTAACCACTCCACATGCAGCTGGTACCTGTGGGCACCAGGGAATACAGGGCACATAGGTCCAGATGCAAAATTACTTGTCAGTGCTTCTCATTCCCTTTTCTGAGGTCAGAGCTGCCTCATTGCAGTTGCCACTTTACAAAGCTAAAACTCTTCTTGCTGCTGGTATGGCCAAGCTGAGGTGGATGGTGCATTTGCACCTGTCATACTTATGGGGCACCTGTGCCCTGGGATATCCACATCTAGAGCTGGAAGTGTGTTTTCAGGAATATCTCAGCTTCTTGCTTCTCACATCAACCCTGATACAAAGCCTGAACAGCATAACTCACCAACTGCCTGGCTCTTGAACAGCCTCAGCAGACCTCATCAGCTGGGCAGGTAATACCTGGTTAAACAACATTTATTATCCACATCTGTGGATCTATATGTAACTTAAGGGAAACTGGGCATTTATGCATATTTATAAAAAAGTTACTAATCCATTCTCTAGTCTCCTGGTCCAGTGGGATGTTTCATTTTATAGGGCTGTTGCTTGACCTGGCAGCTTGGGTGAAACATCTGAGCCACATCACGTGTCCAGAGCTGTGATACAGCTATGGAGCTTCTGTGACAGACAGGACTTTAACTCAGCTTCAGTCCTTGAGCTCATGGCACTGCCTCTGCTGTAGTTTTTAAGGCTCTTGCTCATATGCTTATTCTAAACATGATTTTGTTTCAGAAATCCAGTGCATATTGTCACTATGGGTCAAACAAGATTTGAAAAGATCTATTAACGGCCTTTCCAACTATGAAGATTTTTATGCAGGTTATTGTTAAAACCATAAGGAAGAAGCAGCATCTAGTATTTTTTCATGGGGGGAAAAAAGCCAAATTTCTCCAAGGATAAAGAAGTGTTGCTAAGGATGCTTGTATATAGCTGTAAAGAATGCTGCATGCTACTCCACAGGTAACATCAGTGTAAGCAAGAGGCCAGAATTACTGGGCTGAGGTTTTATGAGGAGTTATGGCACAGATTAAGTAACCTTGATCAAACAGCTCAAAAAAAAATCAGAAAATTAATTTGTAATTTTGCAACAGATGGAAAGGCACTCCAGGAGAGGCAATCTGTCACTCCATATGCACCAGTGAAATCCATGTTACCAGCTCACCTGGGCTGGGACAGGGGCATTTATGCAAGTCCTTGGGTGGAAGCCATCCAGTAAGGTCAGCAGTGGAGAGGCAGAAAGGATTTTGCTGCTCTTCTGAAGTGTTCAATTATTATCTGGAGGGGAAAAATAAATCAAGGTGCCTCCCTTTGATGTGGTGTCCACCAAGCACAGAGGGAGGCTGCACACAACTCAGTCCATTGTGCTAAGGGGTGTCTGGGTCATTCCCAGCAGGTGTCCCAAAGGGTGAGGGCCAGCTCACACTGTCCTAACTCAGGCTGGGCTAGGAGAGTCACAGGAAATCCCTCCAGCAGGAGAGACAGCAGAAAGACCCGAGCCAGCTGCCCACCAAGGCTGTGAGCCAGGAGCCTCCAGCAGGGGCAGCAGCTCAGGCAGCATCCTGGGACACACAGCAGGGCAGACAGAGCTCCAGGCTCCAGCCCTCGGAGAGACACATGGAAAATGATCCTTTTAGTGTTGAAGTGCCGGATTAAACATCACAGCATTTTACAGCACAGCTCTTCTCACCCCTCCAAAATGATAACCCCCAGGGGGGCTCAGACACAGAGCCCATACAACTTCCACCGATGTTCTTGTGCTTCATGGAACAGCAGTGAGGAGGTGGCACCCTAAAAACCCAGTGTAGATATCACCAGGAAGATTTTGGGGTATATTTGTGTCTCTATTTATTTTGCATTAATTTTTCCCCGTGCTCCTAAAACATATTCCTGAATTAAACTGGTGTATGCAGAACATACAGATCATCAGAGTATTGATGGAAGACAATTTTTTGCACTGTGTATGTTGTTTATGTGGTATATAGTCTGTATTCTGTGTTGGTGCTTATACATTTATATAAAACTGTATGTCATGCACCTCTTCTGAATTTACTCACTGTTTAATGTGGACACTTCTGAAGAAATAAACTAAATTACGATTGTATATTTTGCTCTTTTCCACAAGGAACTAAAAAAGCTCCAAGGATACAAACAGATATCAGCCAAATAAAATGAATGAACATAAAAAACACTGAAGTCTGACACCAATTCCTTTGTTAATGTTAACTAGCTCACCAATGAGCTCTTTGTTTTATCTGCATCCAACACTGCATCCAGTGCTTATCCCCAGACATCATCTCAATTTGATGAAAGTATAAGGGCACACAGATTGTGAATCAGGCTTTGTGCACTGAAATTCCAATCTGATTTCTAACTGACTGTGGATGCCCACCTGCCTGGCAGGGTAAAATCCACACAAAGCCAAAGAAACACATCCTTGGATTTAATTTAAAAACACATTTTTGAGCTGATAAGTAATCATTACACTAGTGAGCCTATTTAATTGCTTCTAAACATTTTAAAGTTATTTTAGCAGCAACCAAAGACTGCAGATTTAGTAGATAAGAAAAAGAGATGATGCTTCACATCACATCTGCAGGTTATACACACACCACAGTTCCTGAGAGCCAGGACTAAAACTGATTGCAGCAAAGCAAATGAAAAGAACTTCTCTGTCTCATTAGCAACAACCTTATCATCACAGATACCAACATCCCACTCAGAGCAAGGCAGAGGTGGTGTTTGGATGCATTTCTCTACACCAGGTATCTGCTGGGGTTGCCACACTGGGAGGTGTTCCTGACTCTCCACACCCTATGGCACTGGTGTGGCCAGTCAGCTCTTCACTGGGAGTGAGATCTCCAAACCTGTTCTTCAGGTCAGGCTTACAAAACATCTTCCCACCTCTCTGATGCTCACAGTAACAGCTGCCTTGCTGCCCTACCATGGCAGATTGTGTACTTCATTTCCTGGCATAAACCTTTCAAAGGGACAAATTTTTCTGGGTCCTTGGTTAGACAGGAGACCAGGGCACTCACACAGGACTTTGTAAAATGCTTTATCAACCTTTCCCAGCCTCAGGCAGTGAGGTTTCAATGGGATGTGCCCCAAAACTCCTGACAGTGATCACACACCTCCTTCCATGCATGGATGCCAATGGCAGTTGTTCATTATGACAGTTCCTCTTCTGTGGAAGAGAGTAAGAACCAATCACTTCTGCTCTTTAAAGATAAAAACCTTTTAGCTATTCTCAAACTGCTCCATTGCCTGGGATTTCTCTGACTGCCAGAGTTTTCAATGCCAGCTTTGCTCTTTATCCAGGTCATGCTGAGATTTCTTCTCCTATGCACTCACTCCTGACATGCTCCTAGATAATTTGCTGCAGTGAAATTTCTTGTCAAGGAACACTTGCATTTTACTGCCTGATTACTCCTCATGGCTGTCTAAGAAATAGCAAGTTCTGGTTTTCTTCCTTAAGTCAGTGGTACCCTCAGACTGGCCCTGGCTGAACATCCCTTCCCAGGAGTTCCCCACTGCCTATCCCAGGTATTTCTCCACACTTAGATCATTTCCCAAAATGATCTAAAACTGCCAAAGACTGAACAGTTTTGTGTTGATGAAAGCATTATATGAAATCTTGAATCATCCATGGTACTGGTGAGATCCAGCCTAATGAAAATGGGCAAAAATGCAAAATTATTAGCAATGTAATAATGAGGGTGTGTTCCAACACACCATTACCAGGTGCTCTTGGGGGTTTTGCTGGTTCTCATCACAGCCCATGAGATCTCTGGGCATCCACAGGCACCTGGAGCCAAGCTGGGTGTGCAGCTCTGGTGGCTCTCCAGCTCAGACCTCACTAACACAGATTGGCAATGACCTCCTCAGGCAGCACCTGAGCCTGCCCTGATATAAACCTGCACGAACATCAGGTTGCAAAGAGATTCAGGCTTTTTCCAATCTGTCATCCCTCATCCTCCCTTCAAGAGAGCCAGATCCAATCACTGAATTACAAGCAGCAGTCAAGAAGCACAAGGCCAAGCACCTCTGAGTCCAGCAGAAGTAAATGTAAGAACAAATGGAAAAATCCCACAGAGCACTTCAGAAGGATGTACTGCCTCCCAAGCACTCATGACCCCAAGTTACTGTGGGATGTGACACTGTGCAGTACAGACCAGAAAAGGCATATCCATAGGACACCCTGTCACTCTGGGAGTGTGATGGAGCCACATGGCATCTTTAATCCCTGAGAGTGATCCCGAACACACCTTCCAACACACCTTCCACTGCCCCTGAGCCACTCACTGCATTGCAGCGGGCTGCCCTCACTCACTGCTGCTCCTCGTAGCTGCTGGGCTTGGTTCAACAAGCTCAGCTCCAGGATTAAAATTATCATTACCCGAAACTACATCTGATTTCCCAACCTTTGCTTAACTTCCCATGTCAAAGCAAGCTTTCCGTCATGCGAACCCCAGGTGTTCCCTGTCGTTCCCAGTTTGCGGTGGCAGCACAGACCCATCGGTCAGCCCTGGGCAGGGGGATTCGCTGGATTCCTCTCCCGTCAGGAGAGAGGAATCTCTCACCTGCTGCAGCCAGGGCGAGCGAGGGCTGCGAGCTCCCATCTCCTGCCCACCAGCCGGGACAAGGTCAGTGCTGCTGCGGTGAGGGCAGCACATCCCCGGGCCGGGCTCCCTCGGGGACAGAGCTGGGGAATCCTTGAGAGCACCGGCCGAGCACCCCCGGCAAAGAGCAGCGCCAGCCCCAGGCGTGCTGCTCTCTACCCGGAGCACGCTAGGAAAACATAAACCAACATTAGAAACACCAGGAAAAGGGCAGGGTGTCACTTCTGTGACGGAGCTGTAAGTGCAGTCTCCAACGCGCCAGCTGCCTTTAGCGGGATCAGGACCAGCCCCGTGTGGAGCGCAGGGCCTATGGGACTGTGCTGCCTGCAGGGGTCAGCGCTCGCTGGAGCAGCCCTGTGCGGAGCGCGGAGCCCCCTCAGCGCAGGGCCTGTGGGATTCTGCTGTGGGACTGTGCTGTGGGATTGTCCTGTGGGACTGTCCCGTGGGACTGTGCTGCCTGCAGGGGTCAGCGCTCGCTGGAGCAGCCGCGGCCGCGCCCCCCGCCCCGGGGACAAGGTCCCCGCGGCCAAGGTCCCCTCACACGGCCCGGAGCCGCGGCCCAGGCAGCAGCAGCGGCCGGACGGCTCCGCGGGAGACGCCGAGAGCAGGTACGTGGGGGGCTGCGCTTGCACGGAGACACAACAATCGCGTTTTCCTCACGCAGCCTCGCGGAAGAGGAAGCGAGGCCGAGGCGGCGCCGGCGCCAGCCCCGCGCTCCCTGTGACGGCTCAAGGGCAGCGCCGCGTTACCCCAGCCCTGGGTGCTGCCCCGAGGCTTTTCTCTCTCCAGCAAGACACCTCCGACTAACGGCCTGAATGGCAGAAAAAGCAGGAATTAATAGCATGTTTGCAGTGATTTGCAGAGTTTGTGTTTCTTAAAGTAATCTGATGTTTGGAAAGGCAACAGCCTCTTTAAGGGAAAAACATGATTTATTTTCTACTCACCACGGCTTTTGTTTCTGTTAGTGTCCTGTGACCAATCTCACTAACATTAGGGTAGGGGTTAATGTAAAGCTGAGCCCCAAGGACAGAAACAGCACAGACAGATCCACCAGTGCCTGTGAGTCCTGGGCCAGGAACTCCTGTGGACATTAACACATACTTGTGGGATATTCCAGCATGAACTTCTCGTAGAATATTGAGGAGAGTCTAGGAAAAGAAAAATATTCTATGTTTTAAAATATGTCATAAACCCTGCAGTGTGAGTACTTTAAAGTGCCATAAATCTCCACAGTTCATTGCAAAGAGGACAAGATAATAATATAATAATATTCATGCAACCCTCGTGCAGGTACATCTCGGCCAACCTACCAGAACCACTCCTCGCTGTGCCAACACCTCCATCAGGCATCCACTGAGGGGTGCCAGTGCCAGAGGAGCCAGTCCCTTTGCAGAGCAGCACAGGCTCCAGGATGGCTCTGCTGGAGACCAGCAAGTCCTGGCAGAGCTCAGCGCCCGGCAGCGTGAACCCCGACCTCAGCAGCGAGAGGCAAACAGCCTCCTTCAGCGTGGAGAGGCTGACAGCGCTGCTGGACGGTGGCGCAGAGCAGACGCGGATACGGAGGGCAGTGGGTGAGTGACCTTAGGAGGCCCTGGGGGGCTGGCACAGGCCAGGCCTATGTCCTGCTGCTCTGCTCCTCCCCTGCACCACAGTGGGGTTTATGCTCCTGGGCATTTGCTTATCCCCCATCTCTTTAAAAAGTGGGAGTGTGGAGCTGGAGCCTTCTCTTCATGTAAATCAATATGACTCCTCCGCAGCCACTCCTGCTGTCTGAAGCTGTTCCTCCTCCCCGCTCCCATCCCTGTCTCTGGCAATACTGGTTAAACTGGAATACAAGAACTGAGGGTCAATACCCATGTGCAAGGGAGATGCATGCAGGGGCTGGTGCTGCTGTGCAGAAATGCACATCACGTGTGAACCACATCCAGCTTCCCTTCTTGGCACGTTGGGCCCATCCAGGTGGGGAATTTCTGTGTGGGTTGGCTCAACCAGACTGAGCTGCTCTCACTCGTGATGGGTGTGCCAAAAATGACTGTTGCTCAGAAGAAACAGGAACAAACCCTCTCTATTTCTCTGTAACTATATCCATATTACACTAACCAAAGGAAAACAGCACAGCCACTGGGATCACCCTCTTCAGTGCCACTGGCATTCAGTATAACCTTCCACATCAATAGACTCAAGATTTTAAGGCAAAATGGACAAGGGTAGTGTTCAAACTGACACAGAAATAGTGACTGAGTTGTTTTGCAACAGTGCAGTGGGCTGGTAACATCCTGAGCAGGACACACAGCAGACTCCAGCAGTAACCCACCCTCTGGCTAATGCAGCTCACCAGAGCCTGGGCAGCTCACATCCCTTACTGCCCTCACAGCAACTGCAGGTAGAGGGATCCTTGGCATCTTCTGCCAGCAGTCACCTCTCCCACCCTGACCAGTGAGGGTGCCTTACCCTGCAGCATCACCATTTCCTCTCTCAGGCCCACTCAGTTCCCCTTCTGCTTCTCCCAACTCGCTGCTTTTCAGAGTCAGATGTGACAGCCATGGGAGCCAGGACTGGCAAAACAAAACCTGTCTGCAAGCACCCTAAAAATCACAGCATCAGTATCCACGAGTCCAGTCCTGCCTGCTCTTCCCTAACATGGCTCAAGGCACTGCCTGCACTTCCCCAGCCCCAGAAGAACCAACTGTTCTGTGTTGCTTTGCAGTGGAAGCTATCGAATCTGACCCTGTATTTAGCAGAGAAAATCAGTATTTCCAGACCCAGAATGAGAGGTATGAAGCAGCAGTCAGGAAGGCTGTTCATCTCCAGAAAAAGATGCATGAGATGGGATGGACTGAGGATGGACCTGAATATAAGTACATTTACAGGTGATTTTTATTTTTTTTTTTTAACTACAATTTTTATTTTTTTTTTTAAAGCTTTGTATGCCAACAAGAATCAGCTTTAGCAAAGGCTGAGAAATGCCAACAGCTGACAAAATAGGTTTGGATAAAAATGTGCTGCAGGTTTTTACTTAAGCAGCACACTTGGGAAAAGGGAAAATGGTGGTACATGACCAGGAACTTCTCAGAGAGCAGCACATGGGTACAGTGTGATAAATCACAGCAGTTCACAACCACAGCATGAGATTTCCACTTGAATCTTACTCCTTGAACCTCCTTACTTGTTCTGCAGCTCTCATACCACCCCTTAGATACTTTTAAATGTATAACCAGAATTGGAAGTGGTGCTGTTTCAGTTACATTACTGACTTCTAAATAAATTAAAGATTACAATTTGTGTATCTAGACAACACATATTTTATTAAAGGAAAAAAAAATCTCCTCATCTTAATTTGTAGGTAAATGAGAAAGTATTTTCACAGTCCTTTCCTTTAAAAGTTTTCTTAACGTTTTGTGTGGGGTTGAGCTCCACATTTCACTTACTTGCCCCTCCTTTCCCCCTTTGCTCAATCAGCTCTTGGCTGGCTGTTGCCCAGGGCACGCTGTCTGCTTGGTGAGGTCACATACCCAGGAGGAAGGTGCAGGTTCAGAAATGCCACCCAGAAGTGCAGTGCCTGTCCCTTACACAGCACTGCTGACTCTCAGAGCCAATTTTTGGCATTTCATAGACTCATAACATAGTTTGGGTTGGAAAGGACATTTAAAGGTCATCTAGTCCAGCCTCCTGCAATGAGCAAGGACATCTTCAACTAGATCAGGTTGCTGGGAGCCCTGCTCAGAATGACCTGGAATGTTTGCAGGGAGGGGACATCCACCAGCTCTCTGGACAACCTGTGCCACTGTTTCACCACACTCAATAAAAATGAGTTCTTCATTATGCCTAGTCTAAATCTGCCTTCTTTTAGTTTAAAACCATTATCCCTTACCCTACAGTAACAGACCCTGCTAAAAAGTTGTCCCCATCATATGAAAGACGATTTTTTTATGCTGAGCTCTTCACCACTCACAGCGAGTGGAACTAATGAAGGGGGAATCAAGAGCTCTTGGACCTGATATTATATTCCCATTAAAAAGCAGCTCTCCACTGCTCCCTCAGAACAAAAAAAATCCCACCCCTTCTCCCACTCAGGTGTGCTTTTATCAGGCCCCCTGATGCCAGAGGCTGCAGCAGGACTAGCCCTGTGTTGTCCCATTTTGAGGATTAGGAGCAGAGCTGTCTGGCAGGGCAGCTCTTGCCTGATGGAACTCCAGGTGAGCACCAAGCTCTTATGACAGAATCCTGGCTCCCAGTGCCAGGCACAGTGAATCACTTACACAATTTAAAATCCAGCTTTTCAAATTGCAGCTAAAGGAACGTTATTTCTGGCCAGGCTGTCAAGGATTCATTAAGTCATTTTCTGTTAATCAAAGCAATTTCCCTTTAACTTCTTTGTTCATATTTCCCCCCCACACTGTTTCAGCATGATTAATTTCCTCTCAGGGCCAGTATTAGAGGAAAGGTCAGAGTCATTTGTTAACAACAGAAGGTATATATGTGAAAGGAGATGCTCTCTACAACACTGCAGTAAAGCAATGTGCTAACAGCCAGTCAGCTACTGAGAACAGCACAGCCACTTACTTGTACATGTACCTGTATCTGTGAGGTGATTCAACCATATTCTAAGGAATCCCAGGAAGAGGGTATAGTTATATTCCTCGTGTTTTCTTATTCTTTCTCACACACACAAAAAAAGCTTAAATAAATTTCTCATTTGTACCATGGAAATCACTGTACCCAAGTTCCCATACATAGTTTCTGGAATAGTGCTTTTTAGGATGTATGCAGATGGTGATGGCAAAGGATCTGACCAGATAATAAACCAGGGGTTACTTGGATGTGTTTGAATTTTTCCACAAGAAGATAACATCTCAATTTAGGACAAATATCCGTGAACCTCAGTATTGTACACTGACAGCAATAGGCAGCAAACAAACTGCAAAAAGTACAGCAACAAACCAAACATACCATGGTGTTTCTCCCAAATGGGAATGGGGAGGTTCAGGAGGTCCAGGTCCCAGATACCTACATGTGTAATTCAGTCTAATATGCCTTACAGTGAATTGCTAGGGTTTGGGGTTTTTCAAGTAGGGTGCTTTTTTGTTCTTTCTTTTAGTTCAGCCTCAAAATCTGACTTAAATAATCAAGAAAATAAAATCCTATGAAGTAAAATAAAAATACAAAATGCTCAGAGAGGCTCAGGAGCTTTGGAGCTGGGTCATGCTTTTACCTAAGTGTCTGATAGTCAGAACAGATAATTCCTCCAAGACCAAGTGAAATGAGTGAGCAACACATGCAAACTCTGTTATGAAGGGAGAGACAAAAGCAGCTTGGAAGGGCACTTTTCCTGCAGTGCTGTGCTGATGCTGGGCAAGGTATGACAAGGCAGAAATCAAAAGGCAGCAGGTGGTGCTGTCTGGTGACCGCTGCAGTGCCACTGCCTCATTATCACATGCCTGAAACTTCATCCCCTTGAAACACCCCTTGTGCCTTCTCTGCAGGGCACTGTCAGGAGACGTCGCGTTCCTCCTGCACCGCGTCTTCATGAGAAGCATTTCAGTGCTGGGCTCTGACAAACAAATTGCCAAGTGGATTCCTCTCGCCACCCAGCACAAGCTCATTGGAAGCTATGCACAGACTGAACTGGGACATGGTAAAGCTGCAGGGAAAACAGCATTTCTGTATGGCACAAGGCTGCAGCCCAAACACCCATTGCAATTTGACTCCAAACTGTCACTCCTTTACAGGGATGGGTGTGGTTGGGTCCTCAAAGCAGAAACCCTGGTAATACCCACAACCAGCTTCCAGGGATCCTTCACTCACTCCATCCCTGGGATATATCAGGAGATTAATACATGGATAGATTTTTTTCAATTTTTTTTTTAAAGGCACTTATCTTCAGGGTTTGGAAACAACAGCCGTCTTTGACACTGCTACTCAGGAGTTTATACTGAACACACCAAAGATCTCTGCCATGAAGTGGTGGCCTGGAGACAGTAAGTACCACACAAAATATTTTGGGTTTTGCCTTCTTCATTTACTCCATCTACCCTGGTTAAGTTCTGGATTTGAGGGCCCAGGTGCTAGCAGAAGATAACTCACATGGAAAAGCAAGTAAGAGAAAGGAGTTTGTCCAAGTTCAAAGGCCACAAGGGAGCCACCATAATTTACAAAAACCCTTGGGTTGCAGGCTGAAGAACTTCACTCAGGAAAGCTCTTGCCTCTGCAGAAATAAATCTTCTCTTTTTTTGTAAATAATACTCAGACAACCAAAAACTGCAGGGAGGTCATCAGTATAGAGGATTCGAGTTAAATTCTTGGCTTCCTTCAGGAAGGTATTTCACAGAAAATAACTGGAGTCACTGCAACAGTGACAGCACCTCCCACTCTCAGCATTTCATTAGCTCAAACTGTTTATTTTTTCTCATATTCTGTTACAAAACTGGTAATCCAAGCCTCATGGGCAGCAACAGAGGCAGAATGATGGTGCAGCTTCTAAGAGTTAAGAGCAGGCTGATTTAGGTTTCCAGCACATACTTGTGCTGACCCATACCTAAGACCTAACACATAATTAGTACTGACCTCTCTTAACTGTGTTTGTGGTGTAACTTGTCTTAAGGGAATGGGGCTGTTTTTCTTCTCACAGTGGGAAGATCAGCAACCCACACAGTGGTCTTTGCTCAGCTGTACATCCACGGGAAGTGCTATGGCATCCATCCCTTCATCGTGCAGATACGCAGCCTTCAGGACCATTCCCTCTGCCCAGGTAAACAACCTCAGACACTGCAGCACTTGTGCAGGTGCTCTGCCTATTTTGCACTCAAATGTTTGCTAAAATTTTGGGCCCAGGGCGAGTTACAATTGCCAAAACTAAGCCAAGAGAGATAGCCAAGGCGTAATTATGATTAACCCCAACCTTTTGATCTGAAGGGAAATTCAGCATATCCTCCACCATATCCAGACCAAGCCCTGGACATAAACAGAAGCCTGAGCATCTCTGCATTAACACCTCAGTTCTAACCCCAGCCAGCACAGATCCAGCTATCAATGGATCATAGAAACAAATTACTACAAGGCATTCGAATGCCTGTTTCACCTCTTAGGCAAGATCACCCATGCTCGGGAAAAAGCAGAGCTGACCATGCCCTTCTCTTGAGATCCCCATCCTGGCACAAAATTAGGAGAAAAAATTCAATTGAAATAAGCAGGCTCTGTTTTTTCCTGCTGCAGGCATAACTGCAGGAGATATTGGTCCCAAAATGAATTTTGAGCACATTGACAATGGCTACCTCCTGCTGAAGAATGTGCGCGTCCCCAGGGAGAACATGCTGAGCAAGTTTTGTGAGGTATGTGTGGACTCGCATCACAAACTTTCCATCAGACTCTCATTTCACAGACAGAGAGACAACAGGGATGTGTTAAATTTGGGACAAAAATCTTCCTTTGAGTGTCAGCAAGTCTCTGAGGTTTTATCAAGGGCAGAAGGTACCCGAATCCGAAATGAAAGTCCGTGTCAAGAATTCCACATTCAGAAGCTGGGGATCATGGGCAGGCAGAACCTACCTCTGCCAGAAATAGTAAGAGTTTGTCTCTTCAAATGGATGTTTTTCACCCATCATACATAAAGACAGTGTTTGCATTCAGTGAAGGATTTTTATGTCCATTTTATTCCGTGCATAGCGATTACACAACCATAGTAGTACTGAGTAAGGCAGCATCTGACAGCCTCTCTCTGCTCCAGGTTCGACCAGATGGCACCTACGTGAGGCAGGGCTCACAGAAGATCAATTATTTCACAATGACGACCGTGCGCATTTCGCTCATTTCCGACGAGGTTCTCACGCCCCTCATGAAGGCTTGCACCATCGCCATCCGCTACTCGGTGGTTCGCCGCCAGTCCAAGCTAAAGCCTGGGTAATGCCATGCTTCCTGCTGGGAAGGGGACTGTACACTCTGTTCCCCCATGCCAGTTTGTATGTCTTCTTTTCATCTTATCATTCAGCCTATCACTGGCTGATTTCCTGGCCCAGACAGGGCATGATAAACTTGCTTCCCCATTATTTACATTAACGAGCTTCAGTCAAAGTACAAGAGAATGTTTACAGTTCTTTCCAAGATAAGTTTCATACTTTGAATAGGTCAGGGGCTCACACAGGCATCTTACTCTTTTATAACTGTAATCCCATAACTGAGCAGACAAAGAAAATCCAGACAAAGTGGACAAGTTGCTGAATTCTTATTCCCTAGTGTCCTACTAGTGGATGTGACATTAAAATACTTTCCAACATCCAGAAATCTAATATTCACACTTTAAGCACTGAATTGCATTCAGGGTTGAATCACCATTATTTTTAAAGAGATATGTTAATTTGAATGGATTACCAAGATTTCCATTTAAATCTCCTTTCAAAAGCAGAAAGATCTTCGTGAAAACATGGTTTGGTTCAAACACAAGCCAAACAGAAGAGCACAGCAGCTGAACTATTGTAATAACCAATTCCATTGATTTAAGCCCTAAATGTACCAACCACAGCAGAAGTGATAAAGAACATCCAAAAACAGCTTAGGAAACTTTAAATAATTCAGACTCAAATATTTTCAGGGAAACATTTCCATGCACGAGGCCACAAAAATTCCATTTAAAAAACCAAAGTTTATCAGGGTGCAATGCCACTGTCATTCCTGGAACACTTAACAACTTGCTGTCCTTGAAGGCCTCCTTCTCATCCTCTCCTGCAGTCCCTGTTCCCCTCTGTACTGACTGACCACACAGAGCCTTTTCTACAGTGTTTGGCTTTTTGGGGTTTGTTTCTCCAATAGCTCAGCAAGCTGGGCAGATTTGCTGCCACACGGTCAGTTCAGTCTTGTTCACACACTGTTTCTTGGTAATGAAAAATGCTATTTTCGTTCTGCAGCAGGTAAAGTAACAGTAGCTATGCTCATGTCCACACTTTCCCTGCTTCATCAGCTGTCTTCCAACAGGGAGCAAGAAGCAAAAATTCTTGACTACCAGACTCAGCAAGAGAAACTGCTGCCCCAGCTGGCAGCAGCCTATGCCTTTTATTTCACCAACGACTACCTGCAGGAGCTATTCAACAGGGGATACAGAGAGATCCAGAGGAAGAACTTTGACATGCTGCCAGAGGTGAGCTGCAGCAGGATTAACTCATACAGCACTTCTGTTCTCTATATGTTAAAGTATTTTAGCAAACTGGACAAGCATTCCTCTCACCACTAGAGAACTGGAGAGAGAGGAAGCACTGAGAGCTCAAATCATGTGTCCCAGGTCCACAACAGTCAGCAACAGCATTTGCTCTACCACCCCAAACTTTTTGTTTTGGGAACCACTGCAGAGTGAAAAGTGCTTCAAAAGCATGTCCAGAACCTTGTTCCAAGTAGCTGATGACACAAAGTGTTATTACACAACTTGATCTACAGTGCGCGTGCACATACGTCTGAGCCAACACCAAAAATGTGACTTTTTAGACAGAACAGAATATTCCAAGCAATTGGGTGCTTGCAATGAAAACACACTCTGAACAAAAGTGGCCAAAGCCAGAACTGGCTGAGAGAAACCCAAAAATGCATAAACTGACTACAGTGTGCCCAGCAGGAGCATGTGCAGCATCCCAGAGAGACACCAAAGGCCAGGCTCAGGGAACTGGGTGCTACCACCACACAAAGGGGGACCTGACAGGTATTTCATGCCCAGGTATCACACAAAATTTTTTAAAGGACCTTATTCTGAGGATTCCACCAGTAATACTTGGCTTTTTTCTCTCTTTTTTTTTTTTTTTTTTTTTTTTTTTAACAGCTCCATGCATTATCTTCAGGTTTTAAAGCTGTGATCACTCAGCATTGCACTGCAGGAGTAGAGATCTGTCTGCGGGCCTGTGGGGGCCATGGCTACTCCCTGCTGAGTGGACTGCCTTCCTTGTATACCAAAATACTTGCCTCTTGTATTTATGAAGGGGAAAACACCATATTGCTCCTGCAAACTGCCAGGTAACAATTCAAATGTGTTCATCTAAAAGCCTTCGCCCTCATTTATTCAGCCTTTACCACTTCTTCTCCAAAACCAGTAAAACCAGCTACTCCTTTCTCACAGCACCTTCTAAAAATACAGCTCAGGATATAAACTATTCATGTCTTCAGTCTAACAAGTATGGAAGTGTGTGAGAACTGGATTATCTCTTCTGTTTTTGTTTTGGGGATGTATGCAGGTGCTGTTCTGCATACCCTCGTTTTCCTCTTTGCCTGGTAGCGCAGCAGAGGTATTGCTGTAAAGTTTTGTGGTTAATTTTTTAAGCAACCAATGTAACAATGATAAAATGTAACACAATATTGGTATAGTGGGGTCAATTCAGAGCAAGCAAAGTTGTTGAATACTGAAAGTGGATGAGTCATGCTCCATCACTTTCCTCCAAACATGCAGACTGATGATTATCAAGAGTAGATGAAATATAGGATAAAGAAACTACAGCTGTTTAAACTTTTAATAATCTGTGTTTTTACTAGGAGAAAACCAGGGTACTTCCCAGGGCCAGAGCCACCACATAACGCCATGCTGCCATTACTCACTCATTACTGCTTTTTGCAAGATCGACAGCAGGGTCAAGAGAAATGCTGTACCCTTTTAATTTCAGACCTGGTCAGTCTAGCTCATACCAAAAATATAAGGGAGCAGGGAATAATCCTTGTAAACTCTCTCCAAAGTCACATGTGTTAACATAATGTGACTGTGTTGGGGATCACAGAGGGTAAGACCAGATAACCATTAAAGCTCCAGAGCATTGAGACTCAGGTTGCAAAGTTGATAATGTATCTAATCACCACACTGCAGAGACTGCTAATAGCCACAGCACGGTTCTGCTGAAAAAATCATCATTATGAATTGGTGTAGTATTAAATAAGGCAGACAGGCTACCCCTGAGACCCACCACAGATCAGGTTATTGTGATTAACTTGCAAAACAAAAGGTCATTATGTGTTCAAATCCATTCTGGGCCACTGATGGGATGGGTCACAGTTTGCTGCTCTTCACCTGAACCCACTTTACATTTTGCATGTGTTTGCTGCAAGGAGATCACCATCATACCCTGCTCTGACTGTTACCCTCTTCCCAGGTTCCTGATTAAGTGCTTCATGGCAGCCAGTGCTGGCCAGCCTGTGCCACCATCTGTCACTTATCTGGCTGCAGTGAAACATGGGAAGTGTCCAGCCAAGAACAAGTTGGATTTTCTCCGTCCAGATATTTACATTGAGGCCTATCAACATGTGGCAGTCAGGTCAGTACAGAGGATGGGAGATGGGATTTCTCTCTTTAACATCAGAAATGTGTTAAGAGCTCAGCTTCTTCCTTGCTTTAAAGGAAGGTAAAATAAAATAAGTTAAACTAAGATTGGCACCATCTGTTCCTGAAAAAGAAAAGGCTACATAGGATTAACAGCCATGTCAGATATTCAGTATGAAGCTTTCACACTCAGAAGTTTTTAAGCCATGTGCTACCAAACAACTACATTCCACAGAGTTGGTGGCACTATTGAAGTGAATCCCAGACCATATCACTTAGTTGCCAACCAGTAAAGTCTTTATTGGACCCTGAGCAATTATATTAGAATCTAAAAATTTCACATACCTGAGAAAGTGATGTTTGTTTTCAGTTTACACCATAGCAAGAACAAAGCCTCTCATTCTATCTGTAGCCTTTCAACTACACATTCAGCAACTCAGCATAAATAAAAATGGTCTCAGAATTATGTACAGTTATGGGCTGTATAAGTGTCACCTCTGAAAATCAGGTAGAAAGACAAACCCTGCTGTCACTGAAACCAGTGTAAAAACAGTCACTCTTCAAAAAGCTTCATCAGTGGAAACAGGATTGAATCCCTGTGTAAAAAAGGAGAAACATCATGTAACAGCAGTCCAGTATTACTGTTTTGCAAACTCCTTACACACACAACCCAAGAAAAGCTCAGCCAAACCCCTGGTAAACTACCTTGGAAGCTGAGAAGGCAGAAATCCTTCAGTACCAGAATGGTCTGGGTTCTTCTCAAAATTTATGCCTAGATTTTGCATAATCTAAGTTCACTCATACTGAGTGTAGATAACTCCAGATGTCAGAAATGCCAGTTTGCCCTTCAGTCACACATAACTCCCAAGTGCAAATTCATGCATGTGGGATGCACATACAAGATGCTTTATGCTTTTTCAATTTTCCAGGCTCACAAGCAACACAGCAGCAAAACTACAGGACTTGATTCAGTCTGGAGTCAAAAAGCACGATGCATGGAACCAGTGCACAGTGCAGCTGGTGCAGGCTGCAAAGGTTAGCAAAATTTATCTGCTTATCTGATGTTTGTCCTTATGAAACAATATGCAATAGGAATTGCATGATTAGCTTAAAGCTTCAGTGCTGTGTATTGTTTCCTGTTAGCATCTAAGAAACACCACAAAGAGTGACACTGGTCTGCATGGTGGAAAAGTCATAGTAAGAAGCAATTCCTGATCTGAAAAATTTGCTGTCTGTATAGGCCAAGTGGAAAAAGACTAGGATAAATGAAAAGGAGAGAAAATGCATTCACAGTTATGCTGCCACTACTGGCAGAATCAGACGTGCCATATCCTGCAACAAAAACCCACCATCTCCAGCCAACACTCATCTTTTTATAAGAATCCAACATGCCCAGAGGAGTCTTCCTAAAGCCACTCCACTGAAAGCTGGTGGAGTCACAGCAAAGGATGAAACATGATTGGTATTTCTTCCATCTGCTGGAAGGATAACTGCAGGGAAAAGAGTGAAAGCCAGTGATAAGTGCAATGTTAACTACTGCTGAAAGATAAATCAAATTTATAAGAGATGCTTTCAGCTGAAGTAACATTGAGACAGCAACACTTGTTCTCTAAAACAAGAGTGAATTAGTACAAAATCAAGCAGGAAAGAGGGGAGAAAACCCTAAATATTAATGAAAACTAAATCTGCTGATAGTTCTGTATCTCCAAAAACCAAAATTCTTTTTAAAGTATACAAATAAGTGCAATTCCTCTACAGTTACGGTGAAGGTCTTCCTTCCCTTCCCTTCCCTTCCCTTCCCTTCCCTTCCCTTCCCTTCCCTTCCCTTCCCTTCCCTTCCCTTCCCTTCCCTTCCCTTCCCTTCCCTTCCCCTCCCTTCCCCTCCCTTCCCTTCCCTTCCCTTCCCTTCCCTTCCCTTCCCTTCCCTTCCCTTCCCTTCCCTTCCCTTCCCTTCCCTTCCCTTCCCTTCCCTTCCCTTCCCAGCAGATCCACAACTTATTTTAACATCATTAACTATTTCTGAAGAGCCTAACATAAGCAGAGGCCTGGCTGTGATATCATCAGTGTTGCTGCTAGACTCTTCAGAAAATAGAGTCCAGGCCCCCAAAGTTTCTTAAAAATTTCAGGAACAGGAAAAGTCATCCAAACCCCTTGAGTTTGCCTCTTAACTTTAAAATGTCAATGTACTGCTGCCTTCGTGGGGCAATTCTATATTTACTTCTTATTCCATACCTTCCCTGGAAATTCACCCACACATGTGGCATGGCAACTTTATGAACTGACACCTGCCAGCTCCCCCTGGGCAGACTCCACACAGGGTTAATTGCTTCAGTGGCCACTCAGCTTCTCAGGCAGGTTCTGCAGTCCACACTGGCCTCCACCTCTGCTGCTTCACTGTGCCAGCAGGAAAAGCTGCAGTGCAGGTGTGCCATGCTTACACCTATGGCTGGAAGGGAACTGTGCAGTGGGGGAGTGAACCCACACAGATCCCAGCACCACCAACCACCCACAGCAGTGTCAGTGTAGCAAGAGTCACCCCACAGACAGGTGGGGTCAGCCTAATTCATCTCTGCACCTCTGCTAGTATTTCTGTCATTTCTGGGCCAGACACTTTTACTGGTGTGTGACCCAAAATTACCAGTTTACTTAAAACCACAGAAGTGGGAAGTAAACACCCATGATAGTGGGTGTTTCCAGAGCTGAAGCCTTGTAGACACTAATCCCAAAGTACCATGAGCCCAGGGTCTTCAACAGAAGTTTTTCCTGTTGATGTACAACCAAGATTCAACACAAGCACATTCCATTGTGTTTCCTTCACATAAACTCTTTGGGATATTCATCAGAACTATTTAGATAGTACTATTTAGAAGTACTAGCATGATTCTTGAAGCAGTTTTCTGGAGTTTACAAATACCATGGTGTTGACTGTTTACACATTCTGTCTTCTGCTGTCGCTGTAAGCCATGAATGCAAAAGGCCTGGTCACCCAGCAAACAAAGGATACAGACTGGAGAAGTGCCAGGGAAATGAAAAGGTTTTATATTCTCTTCAAGAACATTTGAGTCACTTGGCCTACTAAAGTGTTTGAGGTGCATTCACTGTTGATTGCATTTGTTTTCCAGGCTCACTGCCACTACATTGCAGTGAAAAACTTTGCAGAAACTGTGGAAAAACTCGAGACCAAGGCTGGCATCCAGAAGATTATGAAACATCTCTGTGACCTCTTTGCATTGCATGGGATCTTCTCAAATACAGGAGCCTTCTTGCATGATGGATACACATCTGCAGCTCAGATGGACATGGTCACAGCATCCTACCTGGACCTCCTGGCTGTCATTCGGTGAGCTGCTTTGGCAGGACACACACAGAGTTATCCAGTTTATCCCTGTGCTAGATGTAAAAGGGTGCTGCTGTACCTATGGCAACATCTCCACAGTCAATTCACCTCATCCAGTTTTTATTTCCATTACCTGGAAGCACTAGAAATTGATTTAAACATCTACTCAGAGCTTGTTTTCATGGCAAAACAGACCCAAGTTTCCAGCTCCTCTGCAATCTCTACAGTTCTGTAACATGAAATCTTAAATTATAAATGAAGAAATCATGAACACTTTCTACCATCTGCAGTAGAATGAAAGCAGGAAAATATGTAGTCAGAGCACACTGGCAGGAGGCAGCCACAGCAACCCATTACACATTGCAAAATCTGGTAAGCCACAGCTAATACAGCCTACTCTGTTGCCATGGCTGAGCTGCAACTGGTACCCAAACAATCCTGCCTACAGCTACTTCAGATGCATCTGCTCGACACCATTTATCACCAGCTCTGGATTCTGAGTTAAGGTTTTCACTTTCCACAAAACACTCACAGAGGCTTTGACAAAGGGTTCAGCTTTCACTACTCAGTGCTGTTTAGAACATATTAACTGATGGTGCAGAGGAGTTGCTACTCTATGTAAAATTCTACCTAAGCCACCTGGAGATAACAAGAACACACTATAAGCAAGGGCTGAACAGGGCTGAGCCAAACAGCAAGGTTTTTCAGAACTGACAGCAGAATCTGAATTAAGTGATAAGTTTAACACAACATTTTCAAAAGCCTAACGTTGTCTTTGGAATTCATTGCAATTTCTCTGTTAGTCCATGCCTTGTTAACAGGATTCAAGAATGGAGTATTTACATATTTACTTTTAGTAGAAAGAATATAACCATTTCCTGGTCTGTTGCAAAAACCCAGCCTTTCCTAAACTCTCAGACAGCTCTTCCCCAAAAAGAACTGGAGGATAGAAATACCAGCATTTGAGCAAATCACTTTACATCCTGGTACCTCAGGTACAGCCAGCACAACTTCCTACACCCAGGATGATGGGAGGATGAGGAAAGAGAAACTATTTCCTGCTTAGGAGATGCTGCCTGTGCTCTGGCTGTCCATGCTGTCCGACTGGCCCCTGGGCTAGATGGGCCCTTGGATGGTCAGGGCTGTTTTGCTCTTACAGACATGAGTAGAAGAGCTCAACACCTCATGAGGTAATAGAAATACTGAAAGGTAGATGAAGGCTGGAGATCAGCAGAGCAACTTCACATCAGTTGAGTAGAAACCTTACTCCATTTTATAAGACACACATACAGCATAAGAAAAATGAAACAAAGACAAAAATCAAAAGAACAAACGAGAGACTACTGAGAAAAAATCTGACGTGATTCGAGTCCTGAATTAGGGATGGAACCTGAGTGATTTCAAGACCCTGCAAACACCCACTCAGCAGTGCAGACAACTCAGGGCATTAGTAGAACTCCACAGAATCGCAAAATTAGGGTTGAAAGGGACCTCTGGAGATCATCTAATCCAATCTCCCTGCCAAGGCAGGGTCAGCTAGAGATGTCTCTGAGGAATCACAACAAGTGGGATTTTCCCCCCAAAGAGAAAAACTGGCACAAGCTTTTCCAGGAGAAAGCTGGGAAACTGGCTTCCAAGTTTATCTTTGCTTTATTTTGCCATCTTGCAAAGCAGTACCCTCTCAGTAAGAGGAATGTCACCCCTGTGCTCTTAGGAAGGACGCTGTGCCACTGGTGGACGCTTTTGACTTCACGGACAAGAGCCTGAACTCCGCGCTCGGCAGCTACGACGGGCACGTTTACCAGCGGCTCTACGAGTGGGCTCAGAGGTCACCCACCAACCAGGTAGGGCAACTTCCAGGGCAGAAACTGCCTTTCTTCTAACAAAAGCAATACAGATAAGAGACAAGAGCTTTTAATTTCTCTTTTTATCACTGATTTGTATCACATCGCACAGAATAAGGCAGAAGTGTTTCCATATTATGGAACAGCACTAAATGCAGGGTATTTTCTGTTACACAAATATTTTCACTAGTGCAAAACTTGGGGTTTTAAGTGTGTTTAACCAGATAGAGTGTAAATGTTAAACAAGGCAATTTGATTCTTCAGGGTATTTGGCACTTTGCCTTCTCAATTCATCCATACTGTGCAGTAATGTAAAATTTTGTGATGTAAATATGCATTGCTCTGTTTGAAAACTCAATTGGCCTTGAGTGAGATTTTTACTGTGGTAATCGGTGTCCCTTTGAAATTCCACAGATGAACACAAAATTTGCCTTCAGGAAACATTCAAGTCCAAGCATATTTTCTGAGGTTAAATAGTATGCTGTCCCCATGAATTTGGTGTGCTGGTTATGAAGGACAGCACATATTATAGAGAAAAAGATGTTGCACATAGTTGATGTAGCTAGTGGCTTGTTGTTTGTTTGGTTGGTTGGGGTTTTTTTAAGTAGTGCAGCTTTATGTATTTCAGAGACTGTTCTTAAGAAAAAAAATTATAGCCTTTCCCTTCTTAATTGCCATTAATTCTCTTCCACATTCTCTTTCTGAACAGATGAGCCCAGCCTACGAGAAGTATTTGAAGCCACTTCTGCACAACACGCTATCGAAATTATGAAGACCATGTTCCAAGTGAAGGGCACACATTTCCTCCTGTTCTTTGTGCAGCAGTACATTTATGAAGCATCAGTAATGACTAATCAGAATTAATAATCAGTTGCTTATTTGCAGTTACAGCAAGTATGAAAGATTCTCAGCCAGCCATTTGCAATTAGACAGATGCCAACAGCGCTGAGTGGTACCTGCTGCTGTGAGACGATCTAGTCAGGAGTGGTCCAGGCTTCTCCATTTTCTATCCTGAAGTGTCTTGACAGCATCAAAACTCTCATTTGGTTTTCCTATTCACTTTCTAAATCCACTATACGATTGAGAAAAAAAAAACCACCACCACACCGTGAACCCTCTCTCAGTGTATTGTAACTATATAGTGCCTTCAAAAAACCCAAAACAACCAACTTTACTCAAAAATGTATGGTGAAATAATGATCCTTTGTTTTTAGGAACAAGTTGTTCTCTTTGATTAGAAGGTATATTAGAAAGTGCATCTGTTTTGACAATTAAAAACAGCTCTTGATTTGCTCAGTACTGGAATATTCCTGCCTAATGAAGATGCAGACAAAGCTGATACCAGTTCCAGTCTGCAGAATTTACCTTCCCATTAATAGAGCTGCTCATACTGTCTTTCTATAAATCTTGAGCTCCAATAAAGTGAATTATTTGGAATACTGCTTCTCTAATTATTATACTTCATAATTATGGAAAGGGCAGGCTGATCCAGGCCAGACATTAATTTGCTCCTAAATGAAGTGTTGCAAAGAACATCTTGTGATTATAATTCAATGCCAGTTAACACGGATATTTCTTACCATTTGCTGCAAGAAAGAAACAACTTTTCCTGAGTTTCCATCAGTTCTGCTTCTCTTCCTCCTTGATAGCAAGAATAAAACTCTCACTGCTGCCTCTTATTACGTATGTCAAAAACCTGCAATGTATGAACAGGAGGAGACAAAATATGACAGAGAAATACCCCCCAAGACAGGCCTTTAGAGCCAGATATGGGATGGAAAACTCCCACCTACTTTGGACAATAACCTCATGGGAGAGCAGGATCCACTCCACGAAACTGATACCAACTCCCTTACTCCCAGCTGCAATCAAGTTAGAACAAAACCAGAAATTCTGTTGATGACTATGACAAAGAGACCAGGATAAGTTGAAATGTCTGTATGAAATTGAGTAGAGTCACAGAATTTGAGCACCTTGACTTGAACATCACCAGAAAAAGCATTCTGCAGTTACAAGTATATATATATAAAGTTACTACATAAAGTGCTGACAAACCAGGCAACTCTATTAGCAGCTCCAAGTAATTGGGCTCTGCATTCCCTCCATTCCCACCCCTTTAGCCAGTACAAATATTTGCCATCTTTCTTTCAATCAATCTAAAGCAGTTCTCAGAATACAAGCTTTGTCTATAATGAAGACATTTGAATCAACTGATTAACATAAAAAGGAGCAAATTACATTGTTAATGAAGAAACTAGGGCCCTACCAGAACACCTGAACTACTATGCAGCACAAAAAAAATAGGATTGGTGGGAGGGGGGTTTGGTTGGATTTGTTTTTTTAAGTATGAGAGCTCTAAAAGACAAAAAGAAAATACAAAACAGTATTCTGTATTTCACATTTTTATTAGCTTCTTCTGGCAGGCATTACACTTGGGAATAATATTGCACCAGGCATTAAAAATACGAATTCTACCACAGGGACATTTTGCATTTAGAATCCAATATAAATATTTGTAATCATATTTCCATGGCTACAGATAATATTTGGTTGCTTGATTTATATGCATAGAAAGAAACAGTTGTCATAACTGTAAGAAACTGTACTTATCAAGTACTTTTAAAGGGTGGGATTTGTTTTCCTAGAATATTACAATACTGTTTATTGATTTAGAAACTAAATTAGTCTACACAATAGCAGCTTCTCCCCAACTGCATTTTAAAATCTTTTTTTTGTTTCTTGCTCCCAGTGTCATAGCATTAGATGGATTAGAAACCATTTAAACAAGAGGTAATTTTAGCACTTTGAGTCGAGTCAGAGAATTGTGTTAATGACACAAAATACCCTATTGTACTGATTCTTCGGACTCCCTCTTTCAAACAAAAAGGTGTCTTGACTGAACAGGCACATGCACGGTTTTTTTTTTCTGAACTGGACAAAAGAACAGAGCTGCTAGAGAATGAAACTCCTCCAGTCCTCACTGATAAACAATAAATAGTCGTATAAAAAAAGCCCACATTGTTGCTTTAGTCAAAATCCAGACTCTCTTGGTTCACTGTCCAATTAAGTTGCTGATCACTGAAGCGGCTCCTGCGGAGTCAGGATCAGTCATCTGTTTTCCGTGCCAGTCTGCAGAAAGTCCAGTTGTGTTCCACTGTGTTTTCGTTGGCACGCTCGCTCATGTGATGGACTCTGGTGTTCCTGATGGTGAAGCCCTGCTTGGTGATGTACTCCATGAGATGGACCCGCAGCGACACTTCCTGGTGGTAATCGCACGGCCCGAAGGTGAAGGACACCTGGCAGTCCCTGGTGTCCATCATGTGCTTATTCCACTTGGTGAAGTGGTTTGAAATGCCTTCCAGTAGCGCGTGGACTTTCGTCGTGATGGTGAGCTGCGTGATGATCACAGCCACTGGGTTGGAGTACTTGGAAAGCTTCCTGGTGCTGGACAGCTCCACCACCTCCTCAAAGGTATCCACGGGATACAGCGGCTTGGGGTCATTAAGACACTGAATTAAGGGTTCAATCTGATAGAAGTCTGCTTCCTTCCGGAGCAGGTCAAACTCCTTGAAGTCCAGTGGCAAAGTGAGCTCTGAGGTCCTTAAAAAGTTAAGAACATAACGGAAAAGTGGTCCATCTCTGTCAATAAAGTAATTGCCCTGAGAGTCCCTGGCAGTGGGGAAGTCTCCCCTGAACATGGCCCCGAGCATTGAGTCAGGATATCTCGTTAGAGTGGTGAGGGAGGTCGTATACATGTGTCCACCCACATTTAGCGTGACTGGATCAGTCATCTAGAAAGAGAGAAATTGCAGAGTTTATCAAGCCCCAACAAGAAGATTCGATCACCTTGCTGACACACACAGCAAATACTGCTGGAAAACTGGGGGGAAATCACACTTCTCCCGTTCAGTGCCTCTAAGGGCTGCTCAAACCTGAACAAATCTGAGCCACCTAGCAACAAGGCACAACTGGCAATGAGACAGGATGATACTTAGCATGCAGAATGCACATTTCCAGAATGCTTTAGAAATCTTAACAACTCAGCTACTGTCACAGGAGCAAGTTTAGCATTTGGGCAGCAAGTTTTTTCCTATTCTACAGATGGGGAAATGAGAGCAGAGAAATTTCCTGAAGAACAAGTTAGTCAGAATGAGGCCCAGCAATGTTCCTTACTTTCATAATCTGTCTCTCATTCCAGAACAAAATCAAAATTAAAAAAAAAAAAGAAAGAAAAAAATAAGCCAAACAAATGTTAAGCCTCTTTTTATGCCTCAAAAGAGGAAGACAATGCAGGGTTAAACATAGGACCAAGAGGTCACAACCAAAATAATCCAGGTTTTGGCTCCGAGGTTTCATTAAAACAGGCAAGGGGAAAAATAACTTTCAGCTTTTAACTCTAGAAAGAAATATTTATTAACAAGTTAGCATGCTGCATAAAAGTAGAGGGCAGAGCACAAACCAGTCTGTATCAGATACCAGATAGCACATGAGGAAGCAAGAGAGAAAAGAACATAAATCCCATCTGGCCACCAACTCTAACAACCAGGACTGCAGCCAGCCAGAGAAAAGAGACATATGCATGGCAGCAGAATGAGAAGGGATGAAAAATAAGATGTGCTTGTCTAGTTTGAGACAAGGTTTACAAGGAAAAATACTTTTCTCAATAAATAAAAATTACAAGGTCCTTAAAGTGATAAGCAGGAAGCACAAACTATTTTCAGCTTTTATGTTAGGAAAATGGTAACAGTGAGCTCAAGGCATCAGTTCAGTCCTGGCTGATCATCCCTAGCCAATGTGAACCTGGGCACTCCCTTCAAACTGCACAGGAGGTGCAGCACTCCAGGAAAGGTGAGTAAGCTGTTGTAAAGTGCTTTAACAGGAATAGTTTTCCCTCTCTCACAACTGAAGCTCTGGATCTACAGAAGGCAGATCTGGAAGGATTCTTGCTGCAAGACCTTGGAAGCCCAGTTGTAGTGCACAGTGCACACTTGCACTCACCATATATCCCCAGTCTCCATTATCCATCTGTTCAAGTGCTTGAGCTGTGGTATTCCAAGTTTAACAGAAGGCTGCTCAAAGGATACACAATTTTCCTCCTCTTATTTCTCTGCAGGAAAAAGCACACACAAAAAGAACAAAACATTGCAGACCATCAGTACCTACAAGAACACTAAGGGGAATACTTTCCAATCTAAGGCAGGTTCTCTGCCAGGAAAGCATTCAGCTACAAAGTCACGTTAGCAGGAGAATCTGCAAACCCACTTTTCCCTCCTTCTCCCATCACATTACCCACAGGACTGTCTCTGGAGCACACACAGCCACTGGTTGCCTGAACATCCCAGTTTTTATGAATAACAAGCAATGTGCCTTTGAGGGTAATACATGTTCACAAGCAACCTTTCACCTGGGAAACTGTGAGTACTTTGAAATGTCATTTTCCCAATTAAAAAAGTTTATTTAGCCACCTCTGAGGTCACACATGATCCGTTAGTCAACATTCCCATGCTCCAGCTTCAAACTGCTCAGAAAAATAAATCAAGCATGAAAGTCAGTAAACACTAAGAAAAAACCTCTCACTGTGGAATTAATAATTCTGTAGTCGAGAACTGCAACTGATAGCAACAACATTAATCTACAGACAGAGTATGAATGGACTTCCCAGACACCTACTCTCAAAATCTCTGTAGGGACAAGCCAGAGGCATCTAACATGTTGTCAACACACTGCAACAAAAGCAATTTGAGAAGAGATTCATGCTGTGACTTCCCAGAAGATGCTCAACTGCTGACTTGCATAACAAGGGGACTGTCCACACGAGCACAAGGCAAATCCACAGCCAGGTTGTGCAACTTGGGGAAGGGGGAAGTGAATGACCTCAGACACCAGTTTTGATTTGCCAAAGGTGCCTGTCAACCATGCCAAGCAATGGAAGGACAGGGAATCCAGTCATCAGTAAGCCTTTATTCCTACCCAGAGCCTGCCTCTCTGCTAGAACTCCTGAAAATTTAGGTCAGCCTGTTTTAAGTAGGGTAGAGCTTCTCAGCTTTGTTTATTTTTACATCTTAAAAGACCACACAGTTCCCAAGACTTCTGGTCCCATCCTCTTTACTAACAAACTTCAACATACAGCCACCCAGCTAAAGGCAGCATGAAGATTTAGCCAGAGCCCCACATTCCACAACAACTGAATGTTCACAGTTAATTCCCAAGCAAAAAAAAGATAATTTGCCCTTCTCATTCCTCGGAAATGAGGTTGGTTTCATTCACCCCAAAACAAGGCAGCACATCCCACCTCTCTGTGCCCTGCCCAAATTCACAGCCTGGGCAAAACAGTGTCCAGCAGGTCAGGTCTTTGGGACCCAGCAGAACAAGCATAGCCCCAGCTGCATCTCAGTGGATTAAAGAGTGAAAAAAACCAAAATCAGTATATGAAAATAGTGAGGTCAGACAATAGAAGACTAAGGAATACTAAGATACAGAACAAGTCATACCAGGATCCTATTTTTACAAATTAGAGACAGAGCATGCCTCAAGAGAGTACATTAAAGCACATCCCCCGACAGCAGATAAACCTGGAACACCAGCTCTTTTGCCAACTTCTGTAATTATTTTTTTTAACTACTCAAAAATCAAGAAGAGAATTCTTTCAGGGTTTTGTTGTTTGGTTTTGGTTTGTTTCTGTTATGTTTTTAGCAGGGGGCTTGTTTGGGTTTCTGGGTGGTTTTTTGGTTGGTTGGTTTGGTTTTTTGGTTTTGAGGTGTTTTTCTTTAATTGTCACTCAAGTGCAGTTCGTAAACTTTTAGCAATAGACCAGATCTTTTAAATTGTAGCACTTTAAGTTGTTATTCTGGTCAAGTACAAGACAAGGATAACATGCAGATGCATTAAAACCATATGAGACTGGTACAGGTTTCCAATACTCACTTGAAAGTGAAATGATGCAGGCAGCCAGAAACCTCACCAGTAATCATGACAGAAGAGATCTGCAGTCTTAATAAAATTACCTCAAATTACTCATCTAGAATATTTCAAAAACAGAGATGTCCATCAGTGTTATTTTAACTGGTGAAGATTATGTTATTTTGGTCACATGTAAGTCCAGTACAGATGAATCAAGACTTCATCAGGGAAAGAAAGAGATGACAGTGCAAGCCTGTGCAAAAGCATGATTTAATCTTTGATCACAGCAGTGCTGTGTAACACCGGAGTGAATAATTTACAAGAGCAATTATCTGAAACAAACCAAGCCCTCAACACAGAAGGGGCATGGAGAAATCTCTGACCTTTGTGTAAGGACCCAGAACCACAAGGCAAAAAAAGACCTCCCTGACAAACCACTGCTGAAGCAAGATGAGCCACATGGAAGGATGGTATCAGGATGCCCCAGTGTGATCCCAACTGTTCACTACTTCCCTCATCAGCCTGGGAGCTCTGAATTTCTAGACAATTTCACAGGGTTTGGGTACAACCTGAGCTAAGGACTCGCCAACCACTTCACAGCAAGGTGAGGATGGATGCCCTTCATGATGGTGCCCTTTCAATGATGCTTTAAATCCTTGCAGAATGGAACAGTGATCATCAGTGGGGGTGGGCAGACACTCCATCCATCCCCCAGCACAGGCAGCCTGGAGCCAGCTCTGTCCTTGTGTCACACACCAATGGACTGCACGCAGGGACAGGCTTGCCAGCGCAGCTACTCCTGTCCAGACAGCAAATTACAGATGACACACAGTCGTATCCCAAGGCAGCCTATGTTTGATAACCACAAAAAATATTTCAAGTGAAATTCAGTCAGACAAATTGCTGACAGTTAAGCCAAACAGGATGTCCCTCTCTGGTGGGAGCAGAAGTGCAGAGATGGTGTCAAACCACAGTCCTGCTGTCGTGACACCGCTCTGTGTGCAGGGAGGGGACACCCAGCAGTGACACGGTCACTGGGGCTCCTGCCACAGCTCAGCACAGCCAGAACTGGAATGGCACAATGAGGAGCGAGAAAAGCACTCAAGTCATCACTTTATACTCAACACACCAAACTGGATACCTGCATTTATAAAACGCTCACTCTTATTTCATGTTATGACTCAGAGGATTACAAGGCTGTTTATCAGCAGTGCTGCTGCAACAGGTAGTGCCACTAACTCCAGCAGGGCTTCTCCCAGAACAGAGCTGCAAACCAGTTTGCAAGCTGAAATTCAAAGAAAGCATTTAAGAGTCAGATGAATGTCTGCATCTGTGAAAACACACACACAGACACACACAGACACAAACACGTTCAAGCCAGCCAGGGGATGCCAGCAGCACTGCCAGGCATTTGCACTGCTGGGACCACAGGCTACCACCACTCCTGTGCAGTTACTCAAAGGAGGAGCAGAAATACACCAAGCCCTTGTAAGTCAAAAGGCACAGATCACCTGATTTGCTCCAAATGTTCTTCATCTAGTTTTTCAAACAAAATAATTAAGGGATTTACTTGTGGCAATAGTCTTCATGGGCAGTTTGATATCAATATTACAGCACGGGCTGTTTAACCTGAAGAGTTACCTTTGATTCCTATGTTAGTAGAGACATGGAAGGAATTTTAGCAGCAGCAACTTAAAAATTAAAAAAGAGCAAGGTAAAACTCTGACATACACTTGGCATTTCAACTACTCACCCCCTTTGTGAGCTCCCTGCCTCTTGCACTTACATCTCACAAGATGAGAAGAAACTCCATCCCCGAGAACAGTTATGTGGCACAGGGACAACTCTCTCTTTCCCAGCCAGTCAGAACATTTGAAAGGCAACTTCTTACTGTAAATTATTGGTGACTCACCTGAACTGACAAACACTGAGCAGCACCAGTGCTGACTGCTCTCCACCAAACTACAGCGAGCTGACAGTCTGCAGAGCTCCAGCTCTGTGCCACCCTAACCAGGGGAGTGAGGAGGAGCGCTCTCAAAAGAACCAGTTACCAAATCTTCTGGTAATTCAGCAGATCAGCTTCACCAAAGAAAGCACCTACCACCTTCTACACATGTCAAGCTTATCATGACTAATGCAGTTTATTAAAAGTTAGCTTAGTTCTTGCTTTTCTTGAGTTGTTTTTTACTAATACTCAGTCTTTACCTCAGGCAGGATGGAAAAATGCTCACACCAGCCACTCAACATTTTTACTCCTTTATGTTTAATTGCTTCACTATAGTTTCCATCCTTCCCCCAAGGATCTCCATTGCATAGTGTTTTAAGTCCCGATGCCAAACCTTTATTTAAATTGCTTCTTGCTGGTAGAGCCCACATCCCATATGACTTTGGCTCTCCTATAAGAGACTCAAAGGAGAATTCTAATATCCAGCCAGGCCCTGCTGAAGCAACCCAGGGCACTCAGGCTTCCAGGACCTGTGATAATAATTGGAGCTTATCCACGTGCTTTGCTTCTGTGATATTAACCAGTGTTTTTCCAATGAGGAAACATCTCTGAACAGTTTTGGCGGCAGGCAGGTGCCAAACACCGAGACTCCCTGCACACGCTGATGGGGCTAAGCACACACACGGAGCAAAGAGTGACAGCAAGCTGGGACAGAATCCCCCCTGAAACCCAGAGTGGGGTCCACCGGGAGCCGGGAAGTGCCCGTTTCCATCCCAGAGGAGCCAACGAGATCGTGGTAAAAGAACTCTCCCCCAGATCACAGTGATTCAGCAAAGATGCTGGGAATGAACCCATTCTGCGTCTCTCCCCGCAGGTGACCCAAGGGTCCACGGCCTCACCCCCACCCCAAAACAGGGTCCCAGCTCTGCCTCCCCTCCCCAGAGCAGCAGGACCCGCTCCCCTCCCGGAGCAAAGCCCACGGCTCCCCGATCCTCCCTGCAGGAATCACCGCCGGGCACCCGCACCGCGCCCGCCGGGAACGGGAGCCCCGGAGCACCCGTCCCATCGCCTCCGATGCCGGGGCTCCGCTCGCTGTGCCCGGCCCGGCCCCGAGCCCGGCCGGCACCTGCCCCGCTCCCGCCGCGGCCCCCGCCCGCACCGCCCCCCGAGCCGGGGCAGCCCCGGGGCTCGGGCCCGCGCCCCCCGCCCGGCCCGCCACTCACGGCGCAGCTCTCGGCGCTGAGGCGGAGCCCGGCGGCAGCGGCGGCGGGGACTGTGCCCGAGCCCGGAGCGGAGCCGCCGGCGCGGGCGGGGACGGCGCGGGGGAGTGTCCTGGCGAGCCCCGCCCCGGCGGTCCGTGACGGGGCGGGGCGGGCGGGCGCGGCCGGGACGCGCGTTCCCGCCGCCCTCAGGGCCGCCCGGCGGCGTCGGCCCGGCGGTGCCGGCCCGTCCCCGCGGGCGCGTCCCCGCGGGGCTGCGCGGGCCCGGCCGGGGCCGCGGGCGGGGCGTTGGGGCGCGCGCCACGCGCGGCCCCGCGGGGGTCCCCGCACGGCCCCGGTGCCGGAAGTGGCGCGAAAAGGCCGCGCGCGTCTCGCCACCGCGCGCGCGCCGCGGACGCTCTCGCGAGAGCGGCGGAGGCGGGGCCAGGCGGCCGCAGGGCGAGAGGACACGGGCAAGATGGCGGCGGCTGCGGCGGCTCTGCGGCACCTGGCGTTGGGCGCCCGCCTCGCCCCGCACGGCCGCAACGCCGGCGCCCCGCTGCAGCGGCTCCAGCAGCGCAGGGGCCTCCGCCTGTCTGCGCCCGCCGCCATACAGGTAACGGGGAGGGTCCGGCCCCAGGGCGGGCGGGCGGTGAGGTGACTTTAGCTGCGGGCTGAGGTGACTCCCGGCGAGTGGGGAGCGTGTCCCCGCCCAGCCCGCCCGCCGCTGTCTCGCAGGTGACGGTGCGGGACGCGCTGAACCAGGCGCTGGATGAGGAGCTGGAGAGGGACGAGCGCGTCTTCCTGCTGGGCGAGGAGGTGGCACAGTACGATGGCGCCTACAAGGTATGAGGGAGACGTTATTGGCCCAGGAAGGGGCTTCAGGCGGGCCCTGACTCCTTTCCCCTACCCTGCAGATCTCCAGGGGTCTCTGGAAGAAGTACGGGGACAAAAGGGTGATCGACACTCCGATATCCGAGGTAAGGCTGCTCTGTCTCCTACCCTGGTGATCCCTCCGTCAGCTGCTCCCTGGTCCTTATCCCTTGGTTTCCTTCTCTTTCAGATGGGCTTTGCAGGAATCGCTGTCGGTGCTGCTATGGTTTGTACATTTGCATTCCTCTACTTCTGCTTTTAAAATTGTACTGTTTTTTTGTAAAAAAAAAACAACCATACTTCACGTTTTGATGTAAAAAATACATTTCAATATATTTAATAGGCAGGGTTGAGACCAGTGTGCGAGTTCATGACATTCAACTTCTCCATGCAAGCAATCGATCAGGTTATCAACTCTGCTGCCAAGACCTGCTACATGTCTGCCGGCTCCATCTCCGTGCCCATCGTGTTCCGCGGGCCCAACGGCGCCTCGGCGGGCGTGGCCGCCCAGCACTCGCAGTGCTTCGCTGCCTGGTACGGCCACTGCCCCGGCCTCAAAGTCGTCAGTCCCTGGAGCTCAGAGGATGCCAAAGGGCTGCTCAAATCCTCCATCCGCGATGATAATCCAGGTGAGCACCAGCAGCTCCTAGCAATGCCTGCCACTCAGTCCTAAGGAATGTCTGTTTTTCCCCGCAAAAAGTGGTTAAACCATAAAGCGCTTGTAGTTGATTTACTGCAGTTTTAGGGTGTGTAAAAAGACACAGAGGGATTCATGCTTTCCCTTGCAGTCCCCTGCCATGCTAACAGTAGATTTTGTGCTGCTGCCAGGTGCACAGTTTTAGTGCTAGTCTGTTATCAGCCAGAAAACCTGGGAGCAATTATAAATCATAAAAGGGTTAAAAAGGGTGAAGATTAGTTAGGAGGAGTTCTGCATATATAGTGCCTATGTAACTCAATTTTACAAATAACAAAGTTCAAATGATGAATTCAGAATATCCTTATTCAAGAGCAGGGTGACCTTTGTCTTTGTTTTCCACAAACATGAATTTAAAAACATGAGACCTTTCTAAAATTAGTGATTGTACTGTCATGTACCAAAAGTAAAATACTGGACCTCTTTTCAGAGTAGTTGTAGAAGTTTTTTAAATAATTAATAACTGAAGTAAAGACTTAGATTTCCTATTTTTTTTAACTACTTCTGCAAATATATTCCTCACTCCTTTATTGCCTGGATGGGTTTACTGTCTTGAGCTGCAGGACTGTTAATGGTCAGTGCAGGCCTGTGCCTGCAGGTGTACACACTAATCCAGATATGTTTCCTTCTAGTTGTGATGCTGGAAAGTGAATTACTGTATGGTGTTCCCTTTGAAATGTCTGAACAGGCACAGTCAAAGGATTTTGTTATTCCCATTGGAAAAGCTAAAATAGAAAGGCCAGGTAAGCTGAGAATACATTTGTTTCCTTACTGACATGCTTGGAGCCTTTTCTTAACCTCTTGGCTATTCAGGGTACTGCTATCGTGGGGCACAGAAAAGTATTTTAAATGTTAAATGTTCAAATGTTCCTTTATTTAGTAGTGTGGTTTCATGTTCTGTTGCCCTTAAAAGGAACTATCACCTGATGGACCATATCTGAGCTTAAACTATACCCTTCTAAAGGATTCCATGAAGGATTTATTCTGTAGTATAGAGATTGGGTAGGTGATGGTTGAAACAGTTTTTTCCTCACCTAAGTATGTAATTGTAGTAAAAAATGCAAAAAGAGATCACTGTAGTGCTTCAGCCCACTTGTTCATAATTTAGTTCTGAATTGTATGAACATTTGAATAGGATAATCTGAAAGCTATACTAAATACCTCTTCAGTTCCCTGAATTCAAGGATAAAATTTGTGTCTTAACATGGTCCTTTCTCTCTTCATACTATGTCTGGGCTCAGTATTTTAAATAAACCTAAGAATCTTAAATTTGTAAGTGAATCCTCATGCTACCTTGAAAGGAGCCTGAGGTCTAGAAAAAAGCTTTAAATCTCAAAACACTTTTTTCTGTTCTAGGAACTCATGTTACATTAGTGGCGCACTCAAGACCTGTTGGCCATTGTCTGGAGGCAGCTACTGTGCTTTCTAAAGAAGGTGTAGAGTGTGAGGTGAGTGGGGTTTGGGTTACTTTTTCCCTGAAGTGGAGGGGAAAAGTAGCATCTTCTTGTTCAAGTTCTGCAAAACTTCAGTCTATTAATTTCAAGGGTCTTAATACTTGAAGGTGCCTTAACAGCAAGTGCCTTTCACATTTCTGAGTTAGAAATTTTATTAAGAGTTGTCTTAGGAGTCAGAACAGCTGAAAGGGCACTGTACCCAAACAGTGGTGAGTGAGAGGCTCAGATCACACCAAGGCTCACACTGTCCCTTCTCCCCCAGGTTATAAACCTGCGAACCATTCGACCGATGGACATCGAAACAGTGGAAGCCAGCGTGGTCAAGACAAACCATCTGGTAACTGTGGAAGGAGGTTGGCCCCAGTTTGGAGTAGGAGCTGAAATCTGTGCCAGGATCATGGAAGGTACTGAGTTTCACAGCACATTGATCTCATTCCCTACTCTAAATGCTGATAATTCTTGATGAAGCCAGGCAAAGGCAGAGTTAGGGGTTACATCACACGAGCTGGAGCTGCCTTGCTCTAGAGATTTTCACAGGGTGGATGACCGAACCCCAGAGTGCATGAACACAAGCCAGAACACTGCTTTCTGGAAAATTAGAGCTACAGGAACAAAATTGCTTAAATAGAGAAAGAATCAGAAATTGAATCAAGACGAAACCACAGTACTTGGCAAGCTGACACTGTCTTCTGTTTCAGGGCCTGCCTTTAACTACTTGGATGCTCCAGCTGTGCGTGTCACCGGTGCTGATGTCCCCATGCCTTATGCAAAACTCTTAGAGGATAACAGCATACCTCAAGTGAAGGATATAGTATTTGCAGTGAAAAAAGCTTTGAATATATAAGTTGTAAATACATGTTTTAAAATTCTGCTTTACAAAGCATTCTTGGTGTTGGGCACGTTGTATGCATAACTTCTGTTGTATAAGCTCCATGATCTTTTGTACAGTGGGGAAAGTATAGTGACTTCCCAAAATATTTATATGGGGTTACCCCTCAAGCCACACAGTTCCTATCTGCAACAATGTGGTAATGCTTGTTCGTTCAACAGTACAGCTGGAGAATCCCTGTTCTAAATTCAAGAGTAAGGGAAAAATCGTCTGCTTTTGCTTGGCTTGTAAGTGCCAGAGGAGCAGTGCTGAACCTCCTGCAGCAGTGATCGAGTGCAGAGCTGCAAAGAGCAAGAGCAGGCCTTGAATCTGTACAGCTGCAGGAGCCTGTGATTGCAAGGCTCGTTCAAGAGGAGTGATGAGGCTGATCATGTGAAGCCCAGGCTGGCCTGGCAGTGCAGTGCAGTGCAGCTCTGAGCACAGGCTGTGGCAGCCCAGGGGCTGGCTTGAGACATGATGACTGTCTGGTTTGAAGAGCATTCTGCACGTGCACAAAGGCTTCTGTACAAGAGCTGAAATAAAGATCCTGAACCTTTCCAGTATATGATGGGAAACAATACCTAATTTTTCTTTACTCGCTGCCACATAATAGTGATAAAAATAAGTGCCCAGATGCTTTGCTTTTACTGTTCAATTTTTTTGTGTTGGTTTTTGTTTTTTTTTAACTCCCAACCTGGACTGACAACCGCACACTGACTATAGTTCTTCAGTACAAAATGAGTTTGTTCAGCTGCACTGAGCCTAAGCAGCAGGTGTGTGAATTGTGAAGAGCTGGGACACAATCAGAGCAGCCTTTTGGAGATCACTGTGTCCCAGGGAGCTCTGCCAGGCTTCCCTCAGCAGCTTCTGGTACAGAGGGAAAGCTGCCTTGAGGAGCCTGTGCAGCAGCGTCTGCTCTGCACCTCAGGTAGATGGGCAGAGGAGGTACCTGTGAGCAGACAGAAGAGCTTGGGTCATGTTTCTGAAGAGCCAGGAAGACTTCCCAGGGTATTTTAGCAGAGGTGCTGTTCAGTTCTTGGGAATTCTAGCTTGGAGGTTGAATCCCACCGGAACATACCCACCACATGCTGCTGAAGGAATTCCATTAACATTTTAATAAAAATGACTGAATATCACAGGTTACATGAAACTTTGTACAGACATTCTCTGCATAGTAACAAACACTGATGTACTTGAATTTAAAAAAATGGATTATCTATAATCCTTTAAAGTGCAATTTGTTTAAGGTTTTAAATCAAAAAGGATCTTTCAATAAAGTTTAAATGTAGAATTAACTTGAAGTAACTTTTCATTTAATTAAATCAACAGTAACATCCCACTGCCCTGTAACCTCCCACTTCAACTGCTTCCTCATTTAAAAACACTTTCCCCTAGAGTTGCAGGTAGGATGTCCATTTAAACAAGCTTACTGAGACAGTATTTTAACTCCACCAGCAAACATGGTGGGAATAAGATTAAATTCTCCAGTTCCCTCACCTGTGCAGTATGCTTTAGGGGTTGAATTATGTAAAACAAACTTGTTGACTCCATGCAGCAAGAATTAAGATGAGTTCCAAGTGCACGAAGAGAGTTGAAAAACTGAGCAGACTAAAATTACATTCCTGTAATTTGAAAAAAGAGTGGAATGGAGCTAGGAAAAATGCATTAATTTACCATCATCATGGTCATTCCTATTTTCAGATTTTTTTTATTCAGCTATATAGAAGTTGCTGTACCCCTGGAACTGCAGCTTGAGCACACAGTGGTTGCAGCCAAGTAAAGACCAGAGTAGCGATCCCAGCACGGCAGAGCAGCTCGGGCAGGGCAGTGCTGCTGCCAGGAAAGCCGGAGCGGAGAGAAGGGAGCGGCAGCTGCTCCCTGCCCGTGGGTCAATTGCTGGTCAGCAGCGTCAGCACAGGAGGGGGACGGGGAATTGAATCCTGGAGGGACCAGTGGCCTCAGCTGATCCTGGGAGCGCTGTAGTCGCACGTCTGCGTTTTCTTCAGAGTTCCTTTCTGAAAGTTCTGGATGGAGCTGAGCAAGGCTCCGCGGGCTGCGCTGGCTTCGGGCCGCGCCGTCGGCGCCTCTGTGCTGGGCGGAGCTGCCGGCGGCGGGGGCGGCGCTGGGGGGATGGACGATGCTCCTGGCAAGGGGGGAGAGAGATGGAGTTGGATTATGCCACGGATGTCCTGCCACAAGAGGCCTGCGGCTGCTTGGCTGGACTTGGTCGGTCCTGCACTAGTCACATCATCCCTTGAATGGCAGTGGAGTGTGAAGAACAGAACAGATGGAAAATGTCAAGTGATCAAATCCCTCTATCTGCAGGTGAGTCGTGTCATCTGAGATACCTCTGAAATGAAGCCTGAAGGGCCTCAGGATTCAGATGCAAAACACGACTCGTATGTGATCTTGCACCAAGGAAAATAGAGATCACTTAGTGGGACTTCCCAGATTCAGCTTCTGCTATCTGTCCCTAGTGAGGCAGTTTGCTCTTTGGGACATGAACAGTAACAAAGACTGGAAGCAAATTTTACTGTTCTTACTTACATAACCCACTTTACATTCCTATGAATGAAGGACCACGACACTGACCATTTTGCTTTGTCAGATTACACTTCATTTTTAAAGCACTAACTGCAGATAGAGTTTTCTGGAAGTGTTTTACACTTCCAAAGTTCTATTTGACTTTCTCCAAATATGTTGTAACAAATGGTTGTTTTGACAGACTGAATGAATCACAACACTGTCACACCACACAACTCCAGCCTCTCCTGTTCCCACCAGCCACCTTTGTCCTCTGTCCCTTGCTCTCTGCATCAGCCACATCCATTTTCTGCTTCTCATCCAACCTCAGCCTCCAGGTCCTGACCCCTGGGAGGCCAGAGCCCACAGTGAGCATGCAGCAGGTCCAGCAGTGAGGGCTGCATGGAGCTGTTTCCTGGCAGTTCAGATCCAGGCAGGTGGCCTCCTGTGCCCCAGGCAGCCTCCCAAACACCCTGATCTTGTGCAGCTCTGCTGCTGCACATGGCACCATCACTGCTGTGCAAGTGGAATAATAATGGGCCTGTCCTGTCTCATATCCTGGAAGGAGCAGGGGCATAATGATTAATATCCTGAAACTACTCAGCAGTGAATTCCAACTCTATCCCAGATCATGAGTTATGCCTTAGGAAGACTGAAGAGACAAATGGCACCTATTAACACTTGCTTCCAGTAGCTCTGACTACAAAGAGAAATATATTGGTAAGTGACAAGAACTGTGATAGTGGGCAAGGTGAAACAACATTAAGGGAACCAAGAGACTGTTGTTCCTGAAGTAGAACTGGTTGCTAGAAGTGAGCAGATATCAAGCAATTATGTCACATTATGCCACTCAGACTCATAAGGGATTTGATGAAGGATAAAGCTCAACTACAGAGAAAAGCAGACAAAAGAACTCCATTTGTCTCTCAATTCCTCATCAACAATTGTTTTTAGACTAAAGTAACAGTAAAAACAGAACTGCTGTTATTAAAGCAAGCAGTTATACTACATGAACGACATAATTCAAAACTCCCTCATTTTCTATCTGTACCAGTCTCTGAAGAAAGACTTTTCCCATATGAGAGCAAGGTCAAAATGCAGAGTGTGGACATAAAGCATCCAATTGTTCCAGTGTACATGCTGAGCTCATCTTCACTCTCTTCCCTTCCAGAGGAAATACTCAAGTCCTAACAGAAATACCAGAGATCAATTGGAACAACTGCCTGTGGCATATGGATCAACTGCTTTCTGAAGTAACCAAAACTTTACACAATGGCAGCACACACTGAAATAAATGGCATACTAGGGCCTTCTAACTTATCCAAATCTGCTTTTTACACTTGCCAAAGATGTACATCAATTTACTAGAAATACTGAAAAACCATTCCTGGCATTAGACTCCTGTTTCTCCTGTGGATGCCAGGAAAGAAAACTCAGCACTTGGCCAAAGGAAGAACAAGAACAGTCCAAGTACCCATTTAATGGTTGAAATGGTCAGAGCAGGACCCTGCAGGACCAGTGCACCAACCTACCCCAAACAGATCATATAAACTGCTGTAAAAACACCAAAAGTAGCTAATCACAAAATAAATGGCTTCAAAGAAATGCAAGAACTGCAGAGAACAAAGACAAGATTTTTGTCTGGAATTGCAAGGTGAGGCTGAAGGAGACTATGAAGTAGTTGTACAAGATGCAATAGGGAATGACCATGAAAGCAGTGGCCAGAAAATACAAATACAGTGGTAACACATGTGGTGAAAGAAGACACGTGTGACACACAGAGGGCAAAAAGACACAAAATGCTTGGATCACTAAGTATTAGTAGGCCAAGATTCCACATCTTATCTTCAAATTTTCACCTGGTTATTTTACAAAAGTAGAAAAGAGAGGGAAGTAGGGGCAGAGATCACCTTTCTTCCTGGAAAATTGTTAAATTCCTCAAGACTCATTATTATTGAAATTGAGCTGCTGACAACATCATGTAGTTAAACTCTGGGGAAACTGATAACAGAGAATTATTCCCTTGCACTTGGACTCTGCCTTAAGACATAAATACACAGAATGGTATCTGACTAGTTATAAGCATTACATATTGAACCTGTTAATTAAGAGCAGGATTCAAAAATCTTCAAATCCATTCACTCCAGTCAGGCAATCAACACCAAGCTGTCCTTCCCTTCTTGAATTGAGTGGTGCAAAAGAAATCTTAGTTCATACACATGTATTCATATACATTTACATCTACAGATGAAATTGTTCTGCCCTACAGTGAAATATTTTCCTGTATTTACTAGAAAAAACATTTGAGACAAGTGCTTAGCTATCACTAGGCCCATCCAAAACATATGTTGAAGGACATATGTTGCCTGCAAACACACATTTTATTCATTCATGCAGTTGTAAGAATAAAAACACTCAAACAAGAACTTACCAAGGGTTTTTACAGGGACATTTTTGTTAAAAGAGTGTGTTAAAAGGAATAGGAAGTAAATCAGATGCTGTAAACTTGATGCCTGAATTGAAACAAAAACTTAATTATGAATTTAAAGTGACAGCAATTGTGCAAACAGCATTAAAAACTTGGCTGAGAATGGGATGTGAACAAAGAAAATAATTTTAGTGATAGTTTTTAAAGATGCTGTATTTCATTAAAATAATCTGTAAGAACATTGAGATTTTTTTTTTCTTCTATTCCCTCCCAATACTATGCAACTTCAAGATTTGCATCCAACTTTCCCATTCAGAAACAGAGCATCTTTAAAGAGATAAATCAGCATTAGCTTACTTTTCCGAAAATTCACGTTCAAAATGATGCATGCTCTATTGAAGACAGCAGAGAAAGAGAGAGGACACAAGTTAATCATCCAGTTCTCGTGTCAAAGGAAGAAAAACAGATACTGTTAGCTGAAAAGTTAGTACAGAAGTCAACACATTCTTACTCACTGACAAATATGAGGACAGCAGATTGGCTATTTGAAATTACATTTACAATGCTTCATTCAGTTGTAATAAATGAACCACAAATTTCCATGCTCTAAGCATTATTATACTTGATCAACAAATACAACATACATGCTTCCAGTTGCACATGCCATAATTCAAGCTTTACAGGATTAAAGTGCATTTAGAGAGATTTAGCAAGAAATCTGCAGGAAGATTAGCCACAGAAGACAAAATCCATTCAGTTCAAGAAACACTTCCTGCTGTATTAGCACCTGTGTTCACACTTTTGGGTCAGAGAACTCAGGAAAAGCACTTCCTAAAGCATTCCAACTGTTTTACAGGAAGGTGAGGGGCAGGAAAGATGCACCATATGGGTGCCAATGAAACCTGTCATACTGAAGGATTCAGAACAACTGGCACAGAAAAAGATTAACTACAATTCTTTCACTACTCCTGCAGGGAAGTCCAGAGAAGCAAAAGTGACACCCTCCAAATCCTTCTCTGTTGAAAAAGATCTTGCTGTATCTTATGGGCTTATTTGATTTGGAAAATACTCAGTGAAATTTTAAATAACCCATTACACACTGTTCTGCATCCCTTCTGATCCTAGCCACTGCTCACAGCCACAAAGAAAATGAACAGATTTTCACAACAGAAGTAAAGAATTGTAGGGGAAAAAAAGAACCAGAATGTCAGAAATAGATGTTACATTAGAGTCACTTGCATGATCTAAACAATGCATTTCAAATGTTATTTAACCAAGTACCTGCAACACTGCCATGGTATTGTTCTAACAGGATGCTTTGAGATGCCCCAGTTCTAACACAGCCATACCAAACCAGACACACAGACTAGAATCCTCAATGCCTTTTTGAGAATCATCTCATCACACACACCCATGAGTAATTACACACCCATGAGTAATTTTGGTATAGAGGTAAAAATCCTTAGTAAGTAAAAGGAAATGAGAAGAGAGAAATGCAAGCTACAGATGCATCACTTGTCACAAATAAAGTCCTACCATGGGACCAGTGTGTATTTCCTCAAGGCAGTAATAGCATACTTGCTTGGAGCAGTTAAAACTACAACACTGCTGGTGAAAAAAATCTAATTTTCTCTCAGAATTAATATCTGACATTTCTTCTACAAATTTTGCTCACAAAAGCATTCTTGAAAATGTGACACTTGGCTTTATACCTCATAAACAGCATCCAAGCCATGAGCTCACTAACACACTTCCCAGTGTGAGGACAAGGTCCACAAGCACCATGTCAGACAGGGCTGATCCCCACAAGTCATCACTGGCACAAAGTGACCAACAAACACACTGTGACAATACGGTTTGAGCTGAGACAAGTTTTGAGCACAAACCTGAGCTACTTTGATCCACATCTGCACATAAACCTGCATCCCATGCTTAAAACTTGAAAAAGCTTTCAACCAGTTCTAACAAGTCCAAGTCAGAACATAACTAGAGTAATTTTATTGGGGGGGAAAAAAAAACACTTTCTAAGCATCTGTCCATTTTGGAGGCACATCTCAGCTACCTCATTATTAAAGCCCAGAGAACTGGCAACAAATTCTCCAGATCACAGTCAGTGCATCCAGAGAACAGCACTGTTACAGTCAACAGTGACAATCATTACCTTGCTTAGGCTATCTGGGAGAAGTTAGTTTCTACCATACACACTTCTCATGCCCTCTACTTGAAGGAGAAATTATTAATTTGAATTTCAGCATGACTGATTTGAACACAGACTGCAGTGTCCTTTGAAAGACTATCCACAGCAAAGACAAATTTGATTGCATTGCTTTGGTTAATGAGTTGTGCTGTGCAGAAAGTTCTTGGGACTAGAAATCATATGGCAAGAGTCACCATAAAAACCAGCAATGCCATGTGCTGCTTCCCCTCTAGAAATGTATTCTGTTAACATCTTTTGTTATTAATATTTGCCAGAGCTCCTCTTCCAGTCTTTCAGTCTGAAGCACATCCACTACTGCTCAATATTCAGATTTGTAATTAAACTTTCAGAGCATTTCTATTGGCCACTCAAGCAGATTTTTCACCACTTCCCACCCCTGTTTTAAACATTAGCAAAACTCTCTGCACAGCCAGCAAACTGAAAAACAGAACTGGCCAAAACCAATAAATATATTATTTTTACCCCAAATCAATTTTTGTTTCTGGACTTGTTTCTACCAACTCTACTAGGTTATCAATGGGTGTAACAGAACTGGGGAGATTTATGAAGCTTAAACCACTGAATTTGTCACACCCAAAATTCATGAAAATACATCACAGCAGTACCGGAATAGAAAGAACAAAGAGACAAGGGATGGGCAAGCAGTATTTCAGAGTGAACAGACCATTAACACCAGAACAAATGCATACTGCAACATGAGGCCCAAAAATGCAATGTCTAACATAGACTTCAAAGCAAGTACATATACCCTGGCTAAATCATATTATATCTCAAGAAAGGTTATAGCTGTAAAAAGGTTCTCTGTGACCCTCAAAAGAGAGCACATGCCCACACTCAGGCTGCCACAAGGGAACTGTCATCTCAGTGTTGCATCCTTGAAAACCATCATCCCTTAATCATCCTTGGGAACAACAGCACCCCTGAGGGGCAGAGAGGAATGAAAAACAACATAAACACTACAATGATCCTTGAACATACCTGCTGTGGAGGGTGGAGTGGGGGATGATGGAGATGTTAGAGGGGAACTCGCCCCAGAGCCTGCTAAAGAAAACAACAGTCAGGAAACTACAGCTGTGACATGGCAGCTCAACACAGGCAGCACACATTGATGGAAGCAGGACAACTTTATTGACTGAAAATCCAATCCTGCTTCCACATCTTGGGAAAGATTCCCATTCATAGCAACAGTGGCTTTACAGTACAGAGTATGAGAGAAGCCCCAAACACAAATGCACTCAATGCTTCTCACTGGGAAACACTTCTGTTGCTTGGGCTGCTGGATTTCATCATACAAATTCTGTTCACCTTAAGAGTTGTGCCAATGCATGGGTGGCACCCCATCTCTCCTAAGACATGATTTTCAGTCAGTTGTGTACTCCACAACAAGCTGCTTTTGGACACATTTTAACTCTGGTTATCTGTTCCATAGTACCGACCACGCCTTTTAACTAAATGAAAACTTGTCAAAGGCTTTTTTGTTTTAAAATTTGGCACTGAAGCAGCAATTTAACACATAGTTTTCTCATTCATCTTAACACGTTCCTATGTAATACAAATCAACAGAGAATGTCCCTGAAGACTGCATTATTTGATGGCCCAAGTAATGGATGTTGCTATTCAACTTAAATATCAAACTAAATTAAGAGACTGATAATTTTTTTTGAGGAATGGGGCACAGAAGACAGGAGACATTACTTTAAATTAGGCAGCTGAAGATATAACAGTGCAATATTTTTATGCCCTCAATTCACTTATTATTAAATATCCAAAACAGTGGTACTAGACTTTGGTAGTCAAATATGTAAAGTGTTTGTTATCCCAAATCTTTTCAGACAGAAAATGCCAGTAATAACAAAAAAAAAAAAAAAAGCTGAAAAAGCTGTGTAGAAGCAAATTCCTCTCTCTGTAGTTACCTGAGTTATTTGAGTTGCTGTATTTGGCAGAGTGTTCTTCCCCACTTTCATTGGCAGAGCGTTTTGACTTCTTTAAAAGGGAGCAGAGGAAATAGAATGAATAATCACTTTCCGTGATAAGGATTGAACTGACACAGGTTGTTAACAGCCATCCACTGTATCACACAATATTTTTCAATGCTCAGCATCCCTCTTGGCATACCAGGACATGTTTATGTGGTTACAAGAGCACCAAGGCTGTTCTGTGCTCAAATTCCTCTAGCCAGGCACCAGGGAACTCCAGAGCCCTCTGACCAAAAGGGAAAGGAAGAAAACTGACACACACACCCCTCCCTGAAAAGAAGAGCAGTGCAGACAGTGCTGCAGGAGCAGAGTGAAACAGGCTCCAGCACCTCCCCAGAGAGTGGGACAGAGCAGAGCAGCTCCTCTGGCTATGAGCTGTTAACCAGGACTGGCTTCACACAGCAACCTCAAACAGGCTGCATCAATATGCAAGTCAGCTAACACTGAAACTTAAACTTTTTAGTAAATCTATTCCTTAGCTGAAGAAGTGAAAACAACCAGGAACTAGTGCAGAAAAACACAGGAAAGAGTAGAGTCATGTATCTATGATTAAACCTGTGCATGGTAAACATTACAAAAAGAATCACATCTTGTGTGAGAGAAACCTATTTAAAGATTGCTTACTTTTCGTGCCAAGATCTTCCTTTTCTTTTTTTCTTCTTCAGAGCCATGATGAGATTGAGCTCTTGTCAGCCTTCTGTGCTGGTGAATCTTCAAAATTAGGGAAAAAATAGAAAAAGACCATGTTAAGATCTTATATGTTTGATAATAATGTTTGGGCTACAAGAAAACTCACTGTAGTCACTTTGCATGTTTGGATTTCCTTTTTTTTTTTTGTTTCTAGTTTTTTCCTTTACTACTTCTAGTAGGGATGGAGACTTGTACTGAAGTTAAAATGATCCTCTAACTTGGGAGCCACTACCTGTGAAACTGCACCTCTTAAAATAGTGAAATGCCATCCAGTGAAATGCCAACAGCTGCTACACATCTCCTCATATTGCATTTTTGGGAAAGCAAATCTGTTAGTGAAAGTCTTTATTACTCAAACTAATTTTAGAGTAAAACCTCAACTTTCTGCATGTTAAGGTGATGAGGAAATGAAATGTCTGTAGGAAATAAAGAAATTCAGACATTACCAATTTCTGTTCTTCTGTTAATCGCTTTTCTATGCATTCCTTGGAGATTTTCAATGCCTCTTTTAGCTTAGTAGGAATCTAATACAAAATGGGGAACAAAATCATAGCACAGCATGTGATAAAGGAAAACACAACTTCACTGATCAAAACTCACCATTCATCTGATCACATTTCTAATCTAAAGTCCCAAGATGTGACATTATTCCTTTAGTGATGCAGAAGACTCTAGATCCATGTTTTTCAACTCCAAATCTAGCTACAGATGAGCAGGAACAAAGAAACACCAAGCCCTGGAAAGGATTCTCTAAAGGCTAGGACAGATAACTACTCTGAGACTCCAGTCACATCCCCAAATTTCTGTGAGGCTGACAACACGTCACATATCCTCCAGGAGGAGTGTCCTGGGGCTGCTCCCCAGTGGGAGCAGATGTGGCCCCTGAAATGCCCCAGTGCTGGAGCTGGCAGCAAGGTGCTGATGGGCTCAGGTACCAAAATCAGATTCCACAGGTGTTTGCAATGTTTCCTCAGTGCCAGGGACCTGCATGGCTCAGAGCCTCTGCTCAGACAGAGCACCACCATAATTACACAAATGGCACAATGCTCTCAGGGACAGTGTGGCAAAGGAATCCAAACACTGATGGCAAGAGCCATGGAGGCAAGGAAAGGCAGCTCTCCTCAACCCCCTCTGTCAATTAATATGTAGCTACCCACATCCTGGAACTTCTACAAACATCAGAAAATCAGGGTTCAGCTCTACCTTAAACTGTGGTTTCTCAGAGTTTGTTAGCAGGACATCACTGAATAATCTGTGAGTCAATAAAAGAAAAGAAAAAAAGAAGACTATTATTCCCAAGAGACAGGCAAAAACAGAATGAGAATACTATTGGTATTGTTCACTTAAACCCTTCTTTCTCCTTTAGCATCTGTGTCCTCAACCCTTGGCCACAGGGTTCTATGTATTGCTTTTTATTTCTTAAGCACTGCTGTAAAATTAGCAGCACCCAACCCTCAGAATGTAGCCACAACTTATGGCTGAGAAAACTGGTTTGTGTGAGATATTTTGAAAGTGGACAGAACAGGTACAGTTATCAAAGGCAGAGAAGGGTTCCCCCCAAAAAAGAATACCTTCTCCTTAAAAGTACATGGCTTCTTTATTTAAAAAAAAAAATCCAGGGACTTTATTTTAAATTTCACCTGAACAAAATCATTGCTCTTGTTAAAAAAACTTCTCCTAGCACAACCCTTGTCTTAGAAATAACAAGAAACATGTGAAAAGTCACATGAACTTAACATTTGAAAATATTTGCATTCTTGCCTGGCCTCTACAAAAGAAAACTAAAGCAAGTATTGTAATATTTTCCTCTCCCCTCTATGGTATCAGCAGAAACACCAAAAATGATTAATCCTTTTCCATCCAAAACAAAGACACTAGAGGGCAATGGTAGTCTGAAAATAAACTGGGTAGTCCATTTCAAGATGCTTTGTCCTGGAGAACATACTAGAAAACTGTCACAGAGAGACCTCAATCCTGGCTCCAAGATAAATATTTCTGAGTTGCTATTCACTATGGAAAATTATCACAGACTTATACTAGGGAAAACAAATTCACATCTATAATCAAATTAAGGAGAATGAAAAATTCAGAAATAAAACAAATTTTAAAATACTTTAAAAAATCCATGAAAGTTCATCCTTGTTTACAGGACTTTCTGACCCTTTCAGATTACATGTTCTTATGGTTATAATAAACAGATATTTAATTATATTAATTGCTTTAAATTACATTAATTGCATTGCATATCTATGTAAAACACTTTTGTAAAGAGTATTGGTATGAAGGGAATGTGGTATAATATCTTACATATCAAATGCAGCTGGGCATAGATTGTTTATTCAACATCTTTAAACACCTGTATATTTCTGTATTCACAGTTTTCCTATTGTATTTCTCCCAAGGAGAGGAAAAGAAGGAATTGAAGGCTGCAGTGACTCTTCCCAACCAGGAAATTTGAATCTCAGAGCAGGCTCTAAATGCACAGCAACCTGTGCTGAGATCAGACCCAGACTGAGGTATGGACAATCTCCCATTTAGGAGGCCCAACTACAGCATCACATTAAGAAACAACACAAGAACCTCTCAGCAGAGCTGTGGGTCCATGCTCAGCATGCTGGTGACATGTCACAGCGTGGGGACAGCAGTTTCCCTGGAATGCTGTGCCCTAACTGCAGGCAGGGTGGCACTGCAGGTGTGGTCCCCTGACAGGGCTCCCTTCCTGCATCCTGGCTTTGCCCCCCTGCCTGCCCTCACCCCTTCTCTGCCTACTTGGAGGGCAGCCTGTAAGGAAATTTATTCTGTCTGTGCTTCAGAGAATCCCTAAGCCAGTCCTGCAAGAAACCAGACAGAACTTCCATACTACACTTGATATCCAGAGCAGGTCTAAATGCCACTGCTGAGCAAAGTCAGTCCTAAGTGAACTGATAGCAAAATCTGAAGTAGGTCTGAAGGGGACATGCAAGAAGACTCCTAATTCTAAATCCTTTAAATCAATCTGTACATTATCTCAATCATGTTTGCATTACTTTAATGGCTGGATTCATTCAAATCATGCTAACTAAAGTGCATATGTAACAGCTCTAACACATGAAAAGACAAAGCAACTTTAAACACACTTATTAACACAGGATGGGTTCTACAAAGCCTATCAAGCTTCACTTGGGACACATTCCTCAGAACAAGCAGCAAATCTTTTTAAAGAGGAACAAGAGCAGAAAGTTTCTTCCTCCTAAAATAATTAAAACATTGCTATGAATATAAATGAATATAAAACAAGTTGAACAGGACTTACGGCATCTGTAAGAGCCGTGAGACAGTTGGCATCCCATTCTTCAGAGCTTCACAAGTCAGAATGGACTCCAACACTGACACTACCAAACAAAGAGTAAGAATGAACACATTTTTGCACAGCAGGACACCAAATGATTTAGAATGAACGTTTGGCACTGCTGTGTGATGCTCCCCTAAGTATTGCATCAACCAAGCACTGATGAAGCTCTGTGGCATGTGGTTTTTATTATTGCATTACTACTACACATAGAAGCTTTTCAAGAATGTTAAACATGAGACAAGGGAATCCAGGCATCTCATTACTTGCTAAACACTGCTTTATCACTCAGCTAACAAAGTTTTATTAATACAATACATATATTTCACAAAGAACATATTTTCTATTTGACCGAATTACTAATTCTTTCTGGTCACAGGGTGCAAAGATCTCAGGCTGCTATTTCACAGCACTTCAGCTTATGTAAAGTCTAAGAGTGTACCCAGGCAGCTGTGACTGAGATGTTCTGCACTGCATACTAACCAACAAACACTGATGGAGCAGGGGGGAAGGTCTCCACTGGAATCGTGTCTGGAGGTCTCCCATAGGTCATTTCATACAGTAAGTGTCCAAAGCAGTGAACATCAACACCCTCTAAAGTCTGTGGGGGAACAAAAAAATTAAACCACAACTTGTTATTTTTTCACAAGTGGCTAACCCAGTGATCTTGCATGTGAAGACAGAAAAGAGGAACCATTAAGGCAGTTCCTAACCATAACCATTTCCCTGCATAACTGTAGCTCAGATGAAATCATGCTACAAGCTAAAGCAGCCTCTGTTGTATTTCTGGTACAAAGATGGTGCAAATGGGAGAGGGGTGTTGTCAAGTTCTGTAAAAAATGTGTGAAGTAGTAAACTCTTCACAAAGCAGTTTAGAGATCTACACACCAACAGAAGTCCCAACCAAGCACACTTTCCTAGCTAAGTCAAACAGCTAAGAATGAGATTCATAAAATGACCAGCTGTCACTTCTTAGGGAAGTAGACAAAAAGACAGGAAAAGCATACCAGACAAATCTAGGAGAGTCTCTTTTGCTCCTCTTCAGGTTTATGCAAGCTGTACATACATGCTGGGCTCCCAGACAGCATATGTCAAAGATTTCTGAATCATGTTTAAACAGAAGAGGCTCCCCTTACTGAAAGAGGCTTTGATGGCACTAACAGATTTGGACTAACCATGAACTTGTGATCGTTTCTTTGACAACACAGTAGAACTTGTTTAGCAAGGTCAGCAAGCAGTTCTCTCATGATCCTGCTCAGAATTTATTATACTGAGAGCCTAAAGGCAGGGAATGATGTTGCTGCAACAGGGCAAATTTGCTTTCATATTTTTGCAGTAAGGTAAATGTTTTGCTTTCCAAGCCTGCAGTCAAACAAGCACCTCTCAAACAAATAAAAATAACCTTTGAATAGCTAAAGATCTACAAGCATCTGATCAATTTTCACAGTCTCTACCAAAGACAAGGCTGATTATTGCTCCCAGCTGAGCACAAGTAAATATCTTTGCTCACTGTACAGAACAGACATACATGTGAAACTGCAGTAGACAATATGCAAATTCCTACAAAATACTAACCAGGGTGGAAAGAGATCCTAAAACATCTGCACTTCACCTGTATTTGTGCTGGCACTCTTGCTATAAAAACACTCACCTGCATTCCCCTTCTACCTGCTTACCTTTGGCCTCAGCCTCACTCCAGTGTGCTGCAACAAAACTGCTGTGCAGCCAGACAGTGATTTGGAGGAAGCAGAAAAGCAATTTGATGGAGCAAAGCTCAGATTTTAAAAAAGGGCTTGAGAGAGGACTTTTCATTCTAGTCAGTTCTCCACAAACAAAGATTTGCATAAGATTCAGATGAATTCCTAGTCTGAACCTTACATTTATTTTCCGAAACTGTGAAAAGTACGAGCGATAAAATGATGGAAGTCCCAATAAGGAATTTTCTAGATCCAGCAACTTGCAGGTATCCCCATCCAGCATCACATTGGCAGAGTGAAGATGGCCATAAGGAAATCCTTTCTCATGGAGGAATTTTAATACCTGAAAAAAATCCCATAGAGAAGCACTATCACAAGATGCTCTGATGATCTCAAGATCATATGATCATCAACTCAAATGCTCCAATAGTAAAGCAGGCACATAATAAATGAGGCTCCCATTTGAAATGCTCACTCAACTTCATCTTCTATCTACATCCTTCTCTGGCTGACTATTCTTTCCCATTTCACTGGTGGCACTTTTCATAAAACAAATATTTGATGCTGATCCTCAAAGCAGGCTTATGTTCACCTCCCAGAGAGGTCTGGAAACTAAAATCTAAAATTCTACTGAATATGATAGTTTGAGTAAAAAAAAATATAAATTTAAAACACACTAACCATCATGAATTTATGGAATATGTTCTGCAGAATATGAGTTACTTCTTTTCCTTTTCTCATAAGGAAAACACTATATTATCACCTCTCTCCCATTTAAGCTCCATAAATACCAACTGCATTTTTTGGGGGGGTCATAAATGGTCTCACACAAATATATCTAAATTCAACTCAAAAGTTTGTCTACTTTCTGTAGTTAGACCAGTTGTCCTCCAAAAAAAAAAATCAAAAAAGCTGGTAAATAAAGAAAAAAAAAAAAAAAAAAGTACCTCTAATATTTGCCTTCCATATGTTTTTATTTGCTGAAGTTCAAGACCTTGAATTTTTTTAGGATTGCAATACTTCTTCAGGAATGGGTCTTTTGGCTTTGCCTTTAAAAGAAACACACGTATCAATTATCATGCCCAGAAAATTCACTATTTATTTTAGTTTGCTTAGAAATTGATGGCAAACAATAAACAGACATACAATAAATAAACATGTTTTAATAAAAAGCACATAGGGCATTCCAGCATATGTTCTACCATTTAAGTTAGGGGTGGGGGAAGATGTTACCTTATAAATCAGGTCCTTTAGTGTCCCTTTTTCACTGAATGGTCTAATAACCAGCGCTGAAGATTCGTTGGCAGTGGCAAAAGTGATTTTGTAAATATAGGGATGCTACCAAAAGAAGAAACTGTAGGTAAATTTTAAATGATGGATTTTTAAAAATCATTTGTGTTCAATTCACAAGAAAGAAAAGATCAGCCTGAATTGTATATTTAAAGTAGTAAATTGGATTCTCTCAGTGACATGGAATAACTCAAGTTAGTCTAACCAAGAGTAAATGCAAAGAAAACTTCACAGACACTATTCAATTAACATATAAATTAAAAACAACAAAGAAATCTATTTCAGCCAGTCTTTCACATGTTTAACATCCTTAAAGAGAGACTCCAGAGACTCCATTTGGAGTCAAATGCCAGTTTTTCAGGCAGAGATGCCTACTGGATTTATAACATGACATGTCACAGGAGCTTAAATTGTACACCCTCCTTTGCAGCTCTACCAAGATGCTCCTGTCTTGACTCCAAAGAACTGAAAAAATAATGATACTCATTCCACTGCCTCATCCTCTGCTGCCTGAGAATATCCCAGCTCATGGGTTAGCAATTACACCTAAACAGCACTATCCTAACAGCCTAAAGGTGTTGAGGAGATGAAATAAAAGCTCATGATCTCACAGTACTGCACAAAGAAGAAAAAAAATCAAATCAACCACAACACTGAATCTCCTGTAATAATCCTGCAGGATTATTATTTGTGCTGAGAACATGTTTCCTCATAGTATATGGGAAATTTAATTAAAAGGTTTGCAAACCTTTAATGAAAGCAGCTCTAAAATTACAAAATATGCCAACTAGGCTACATGTACTTTTCCAAGATCAGTCCTTGACATACACCTTTGTGCTAGCACAATTTAAAAATCTTCAGTACTCACAGAACAGGAAGAAAGAAGTTTCACAGCATACTGTAAGTCTCTGTCAGATAAGTATTTATCAGGGCCAAGATCAGCCTGGAAGTAAACAATAAAAGAATGGAATTATAATACATGTTACATTCCATAAAGAAAATATTACCAATGTTCTACCCTGGCAAATTAGGACAGATGTTTGAAGGCATATTTTGAAGAGAAAGCAAGGAAATTACACATACAAAATGAAACCTGAAGAGGCTGAATAGGGCCATGGTTTTGCAATACAAACAGTCTGTCCATAAATAAGTATTACTGCCTCTTTCCTCCCACAGACCTGACATGCATTACTATCACTGAATGAACTTTGCCAACCCGAAACTGGGGGACTGTGTACATTAGGAACTGATAAGGCACCTTCTTCCTCTGCAGCAAGAAAAACATCCCTCCTCCTACAGCTTTAGTGACCTCCACTCTCCAGTGAAGTCTCACAAACAGCTGTGCTCATACAACTAACAGGGCAACACTTTTCACACAGGAGCAAAAGCAACTGTTGTTAAAGGAGCAATTCATGCCTCTCTCACCTAATAGTTTGTCAGCACAACTAAAGATCTGCATAGGAAAACCCACAACTTTAAAAAGGTTCATCTCATTATTTTCAGTGAGCAAATTTATATTATGGTCAACAGCCACATCATTACAACTAAAGGATCCTGAGGTACAGGTTTGGGGACAAATTACCAGGCACAGGAACATCCAAAGTGGATTTGTTACCAGAGGAAAGAAATACAAGAAATTCCACACCACACATCTACCTAAGGGCTTCCAGATCTCTCTCCCCATCACTCACACATGGTAGTCAAAACCAAACTTGGAGTGAAACTGAGAATGACTTAAGTATGAAATTAAAGCATAGATACCCAGCTTAACACTAGCCGTTCCTTTGGTTGATTCTTAATTTTCATTAAGAAATATTTCTTACGTATTCGCCAACCTACAAAAAAAGTAAAGAAAAAAGTCAGCAGCAGCTTTAATTAAACACTGCTAAATCACACAGCTTACAGGCAGGGCAAGGTCTGTAAGCAAACACAATATTGGAATCTTAGGAAAACCCATATAATTGGGGAAAAAAGTCAGGTAAGTTTTCATGCACACGTGCCTTTCTTACCTATATCTTTTAATGGTTCAGCTACTTCCCACTTTGGCTCTGATCGGAAGAACATTGAAACATGCTGTAAGGCAATTTCTGGAAAGAAAAAAGGGAGACAAAGAGGAAGAAAAAGCAGAAAAAAATTAAATGTTTTTAAGACACTACATAATGTAATTATCCACATACGAGGTAAGGTTCAATGCCAGAAGGAAGCCTTCAGGAATTCAGAGTAAAAGTCAGCAAAATCAATTCAAAAGGAAATCAGATAAAAACACAGTTAGAGGGCATTTGAATTTTTAACCTGGAAACTCAAATCCAGAGAGAAAACAGAGAAAGCAGTGCTTGGAAAACTTTCCTTACCAATCTCCATCCTATCTGTATTGGATCTACATTTCCAAGTCTAAATCACAGCTCAGATTTCCCACACTAGGTCTACACAACATTAGAACATCAAGTGTTTCTGCTATATCTGTAAAAGTGCTTTTATCTCTTTGACATCCATCTATGTTGCTATTACTAAGTGTAGCTTATGTAAACTGATTATTTCTGTTTCACTATGTTATTGTGCCCTTTTCTGTGCAGGTAGAGGTATTTGGACAGCTACCACGAGTTTTCATTTGGGGCCAAAGGGGAGGACACCCATCTGGTTAGTGAATTCTCCCATAGCTGGGAACACAACTGGTTTATTCATGAAGTGACTTCAGGGGAAACCTCAATGAGAAGTGGGGAGGGGGAGAAAGGGAATCATGCCAACAAGGAATTTTCCCTAACATGGCATAGAAACTCAGCAAAAGGGTAAGGATGTGCTGATCTCTCTGCATTGTATCTTATTTATTTAGAAATACGCTAGAAAAAATGTGCAATAAATATAATCTCTGCTCCAGTATTTAAGAAATTACAAACTTATAGTGTCTCTAAAGACCATAGACAATGACATGTGTCACCAGCTTCCCAGCAACTTGCAGGAAAAACAGTGATGAAAGTGCTCAGAATTAACACAGAAGTCACAATGCCTCCTTGAGAATTTAAATTGCTTGCTCAGCATTAGCCAGACAAACTGCATCCTTGAAGAGTTACTAATAATTTACAACTCCTGCACAGCTTATTATAATGGGAAATGTTCTTTGCACTTTGAAGCTGAAGACACAAGAATGTTACATAAAGGGAGAGAAAAAAAGACAAGTGAAAAGGAAGCAGCGAGTTCCTGCTTCAGTAGGCTCTGCTTCTAAGAAAACAAGCTTTGCATTTTGCAGAGAGTTGCTTTGCCTATGAACTAAATTTGTGGAGTGGGTTTCATCTCTAAGAGGAAGTTTTTTCAGTCTGTAAGACAAATATGTATTGATATCCAATGGCTGAAGCTGAAGTAAGACAAATTCAAAGAATAAACAGTTAGTAAGGAAGAAACTGATCACTGGCATATCATTTTAAGAAATGCAGTGACTTTCCAGTATCTGTGGGAAGAGGATGTCTAGCTTAGTCTAGCCTTGAAAAACTACCCAACCTAGTTCAAGCAATTAGTTCTAAAAGTCTCACAAAGCAAGGGTAGAAGCTGGACAAGATAACCACAATTCTTGGAAGATTTAGTGTTCAGAAAATGGGCTGTTTTAACAGAACTTAACTCCACCTTACACTCTGATAGACAATTATTTCCCAAGAGCACCTCTTCTCATTTATTATGAATTGTGAAAAGTTGACATCACCCTCACCAACCCCTCTCCTCCAAGTTCTGCTTATGCAGATCTTGACCCTCTTCACTCCTCTGTGAAATAATTCAAATATTTATATTTGACAATCCCAGCAGGATCCATGTACAGAGCTGGAGAAGCTTTATCATAAATAATCACATGCACAGTATGAAAATTGTGAAGATTGTTCCCCCCATGTTTCAGTGTAGATACTGGCCAGCATTCCCAGAAGACACACAGCACATGTTGAAGTCAAAGTGAAGCACAGTTTTGTATTTTCTACTTACCAGTGTAATTTACAGAATAGCTGTTTGGGTCCAAGAATTTCTTTACCAGTTCACAGTTAGACAGTATGTGATGGGTAGTAATTACATCCAGGTAGGCCTGGAGTCCCTTCTGTCTTTCAGCAATGAATTCACGCTCCATATTTCCAATCAACTTTTTTGGAGGAAGAGGTAGACTTAGAGTTGAGATCTAAAAAAGAGAAGAAAAATTACTGACCTTGTTCTCAAAATGCCTCAAGGATATAAAACTAGCAACCCAGAAAGCAAAAGTCTCTCAGCAGCAAGCTAACTACTGGATAACTCTGTTTGCAATGTGCATGTACAATCTTTGCTATTTTCCTAAGCACAGTTATCAGTCAGATGACAGCTTGCATCCCACTGTGCAGAGATCAGTAAGTGGAACAACACTGAAAGTACAAGGAGACAAATTTTTCTAGTGAGTCATGTATTTACAATCACTACCCAATATCTTCAGATACTAAATGGCTACAGTTTTCAGTCAGATTCTTTCTATTATGCACTTCTGCCACAGCACAAAAACAATTCGCACCTCACCTCATTTTTTCTGGGTAAGATTTATACTTTTTTATTTAATCAAGTGCAGATTAGTAACATTCCTCTGCCTCTATTTGTAGGTAATGTTAAGTTTTTTCTGTTAGTATTTTAAATATGGTGCAGATTTCCATTTTATCTTCTGATTTTGTTGCTGCACATTTTTTAAACATCTATCTATACATCTTTCAACCCAGAAATAGCTGCAATCTACCAGGGGATGTACACTAATTGTTTTATACTGACACAAGAGATCCAAAACTTCAGGAAAAAAAATCAGAGAAATCTTTCAAAATTGGACAATGAAAAAATTCAAAGCCTTGAGTAAATCAGATCAAAGAGATCACCTTTAGTGTTTAGATTAATTACATCATGTGAATTGCCAGAATACATTTTTCATGTTGTTAACACATCATTGTCCTGCAGATCAAAGCACCTGTCTTGGGTAAGCTGAATCTCCATGGGAGTTATCTTTAAGAGTTGTGTGTTGCAGGAATCAATGACACCAGATGCAATAACCTCATTTCTAAAGCAAACAGTTCACCAGGGAGAAGACTGGGACTTTTGGTGTTTGAATAACTTTCATTTTAACTAGCAGGAAAAGTAACAGATTAATTCAACAAACTAATTGTAGCATTCCCCTTCCTTTCTACCTCCTTCATTGGAACATAGGAGTTGTCCCCTGCTAACTTCAGCACTTCTCATTTTCTGACTTCAAATTATGGACTGAAAAAGAACTAAGTCTGAATTACAGAACCTGTTACTAAAAACCATGAAAAAAACAAAAGCAACCATATATCACTTACAGCCAGTAATTTACCAAATGAGTTTTAGCACCAGGGACAAACAGAACTCTCCTTTGGCAGACTACTCATTCCAATTCAAAACTGAGTTTCTAAACAAGAACTAAATCCTTTTCTAGTATTATCCACTTAAAAACCATATCAAATCATCATCACCTTTACCTTCTTGACCTGACAGCTAGCTACCATCAGAGAGAAACTTACTCTAATTCACACGTTTTCCAACCACCATGACTTGTTTTAAAACTTATAAATCAGACTTCTACTACTTTTCAGCAGAAAGTAACATTCAGGCTGGGGTTTTTGTAGCAATCTGCCAAAACACACAGCAGAGCACAGCAAGAATACCTCGCAGAGGGTCTGACCTTGCAAAGACCTCACATGCTTTAGACACTGAGCCCCAGCTCACCACTGGAGCCAGGATGGGCTTTGCCACGGAAGAACCTGGGAATTAACATTCTTATCTTCAAACCACAGCCTGCTCAGGAATGTCTGTTCAAAAGCTGCAATAAAATGCTTCACAAAAGCCAGATATCTTGCTGTGAATTCCAGTACTTCCAGTACCAGCACTGCACTTGACAAAACAGAAGAGTCAATGATCTCCACTGATCTCTGTCAAACAAATAAAGAGGAAGAAATGCAGAACTGACTGGAAGAAACTTTTCAAACTGGTACAACTGAGAGCTCAGGGAACCCATCTTGAAACTTTCTGATACAAATCAGGGTCACATATATATCTCATTATTTTCCAAAGTATTTGGCAGGACTACATTCCCTAGCCTAGACAATTCTGAAATTCTCAATCCTTACTATTATCACATAGGTAGTACCAGATTAAGAAGAGAAAATCCACATTCCAACTCAATTGCAGCTGTGCTCAAACACACCCAGACAAACATATAGAGAGGTCAAGTATGCCACAAGAACTTGGAGAACTTGGGCTTTACATTCAAAATAAGCTTCAGCAGCTCTTCCAGAAGATTTTTAGCTTTGAAGGAAAAATATTAGGGTTTGGTATTTTCTTATTTGTTTAGAGTTTTGTTTGTTTACTCTAATTTCAATATACACAAAATGAGAGCTTAAAGGGTTTTAAAACATGTTGTGGGACTTGAATATTGTGATGGAACATTGCTTAGAGTTTTGGATGGAAACATCTGAGAAGTGCTGCATTGTCTTAATGGATGAGGAAAGTTCAGCTCCAGATCACAAAGAGTAATTTATAAAAAACCTCTGAAACAGTGGGAGAAAAGAGTCACTGGAGGAGACCAAATGCTAAAGCACATGGCCTGCTAATTTAGCCACCCTCCCATATTCATCCATTAAAGTTATAGTACATTTTGATAATCCTTTTGAATGTTTTCCAGTCATCCAAGCAGCTGACATTTTTGTCCTGGATCTTAGTCTCTCTTGTTTCAAATTTCCCCTTTGTCCCACTCTGCAATGTTGATCTCAGATAATTTCCTGGACTTTTATCATTCACCTCTATTTCAGATACAAAGGCTTTTTCTTTCTAAACTCCATCATACATAATCTGTTTAACTTGACTTTATAGATTTTCCACATAGGCCTAACTTTGCAGTACCTGTCATTTCTGGATTTTAAGTCTTAAAGGTTCATTGCCTTCTCTACTAAAGCTGCCTCATTTGAAAGGTAAATGAGAAGCAACAAAGCCATTTCATGCCTTAACAGTTTCTATTCCCTCATGGTAAAGAGGAGCTTGTTATAGATGGCTGCAAAGTAAATGCTTCCTTCTTTTCAAAACTTTCACAAATTTTTTTTCTCTATGATCTCTATCAAAACTCTGGTTAAGACCACAATGACCCCAAGGTACTCTGATGCCTAGTACCATCTCAACTTGTGTTCCCATGGGTGTTTGTCTAATTTTAAATCCTGGATGCCTCTGGAGCAGGAGACACCTCTGTACTGCATTTATTCAGCACATCACAGAGAAGGTTTCTAGGTCATGATAAAAGTTCCAACGTGCCACTGCACATTTAACAGAATAATTCCACAAGGGAACCATGCTGAATTATGATTGATTTGCCCCATCCACCTGCAGCAGAGGAAGCAGTTACAGTGGGCTCTCACAGCACTGAAATCAACACCCTTACAGGGCTTTGCTCACCAAGGTTCATCAAGCAGGTAATTAATTCGATTTGGGGAGGAAGTGGAAACAGTATTAAGCTCTTGAATTCATGAAATACTTAACAAGGGAAAAAATTTTAAAGGCACTAAAATCTATCCTCAAATCATGTCATTCACTTTCTATCTTGTATGGAAATTCTCAAGTAATGAGTTTGTCTCCTGTAGATGGTAAATCACTGCTGCTTCCCCCTGTCCCCAAACACACTCACATACCCTGCTTTTTCCCACACAAACTAAAAAGAAATAATTGTCCTAAAAAGCAGAGGAAAACACACAGTAAGTCCAGTGTCTGACCAAGGAACACTCCTCAGTGACACAGAAAACCATCACATGAGAAGCAGCATCTGGTTGTGCTTTTAGACGAATATAAATAATGAGACACATAGCACTTCAGTGCTGAATTTATAAGGTTGGTATGTGCCTTGGCTTTCTCCAAATCAAAGGAGGAACAAATAAAAACACATAAAACCGGAACAAGTCACAGGACTGAAGGGAAAGATTCAGCATCTGCCAATTTCATCCATTTCTATATAAACTGATCCTGTTGATGCTGAAATTCTAATTTTACAAGAGAAACTTGAGGGTGAATAAGTACACATTCATGTTACATTTGAAGACCCAATTTCTCTTTGCAGTTATGCAAATTCTTTTTTTTCCTTTACTTCAATATATAAAAATATCTCGATTTTGAATATATTCTTCTAATTACATTTTTTATTAATATATGAAGAGTGAAAATTACCTGCAGACTGTTATTCAACAAGTCAAAGTCACTATATCGCCTCACAATCTGTAAAATAAAAGACAGAAGTTCAGGAAAGAAATTACTTTTTCCATTAGCATTTGACTCCTCAAAATCCCATCAGAGAAAAATAATTCCCATTTACAATCATCCTCTTTTGCAATTTTTGTACAAATGCCTAACTGCTGGGTTTATGTCACGTTGCCAGAGAGCAAAAAAAGAGTTTTTAATCACAACTCGATCAGACAGAAAATGCATTTCTAAAAATTATCTTAGAACAGTATTTGTGAGCACAGCTGTCTGCAAACAAGGCATTTTTGCCATATTAGATGTAACAACTTTTCATACTCATCTTCATTACTACCTCTTGGTTTCATTGGTCTCATATCAGCAGAGCTGTGATTTTAGCACTGAGAAAGGCAAACTGGCATTTGAGATTTTAAAATGATGGTTGTACCAACACACAGTAGAAACACATGACAGGCATTTTTCCTGGAATATTCAGAATAGCAGCAGACATCGTGCCTTCTGTAGCTGGCAGCAATACTGTTTTTCTCTTAAGTTTTGACCAAAAGAATTCAAGCACTTCATGTTCTCAACTCCAAACCAACATTTCACTTTCCAGCTCAAATTTTAAAAGCTAGGAATAGGCAATTTTCAAACTCCTCCTAAAAAAAGAATCCTGGTTATGTGAACTATAACATTAATTACCTGCCAACTGTTTTCTGCTGAAACTCCTCTCTGGACACGGATTATGTACTCCTAATAAAAACAAAAAGTCATTAGAAATAAGAACTAATGAGTTAAAGAAAGTTATTGGGCAATTGTTAAAAAATGACAACGAACATTCAAATGCAGAAAACTCAGATCCAGCACCCTGGGGAAGGTCAGAGCTGGGTTTGCTCAGAGCCATCCCTAACTGTTCCACTCTGCTTTCCCAGCATAGAAGACAAGGAGAGCTCCAGGAGCTTGCACACCTGTGGAGCACTTGAGCAGTTTAATTTAGTTAGAAATTTATTAGAAAATGCCAGCAAAAGCACACTCAGCACACATCTCTACCCACAACAGCTGAAGAAACCTCTCTCTCCTCACCTCCAATATCTAACAAGTACCCCCAGGAACTATTGCCACCACCATAACAAAGGAAAATGCCAGTAGATACCCACAACTGCACAGCCTCTCATTATTTTTGTACTAAGAAAGTTACCACAAAAGCTTTGGAATGTACCTGAGTAACTAGAATGTATCTGTTTCTCATGATGCTAATTCTTCATTTATAATGCCTACTTAATGTTAAATATTTACATATTAGCTATGCAGATATATCTAAATCTCAGTGAGCCACTTCTGCATTTTAAGAATTATTCTCCCACCACAATTACATTCATTTCAATCACAATTCTTTTCAGTCTCTTCATTTCAGGTACTGGGAAGTGTTTTCTGGTTTTGTAACTTGCCTTCTGAACCTCACAGAACTAATTCCTCTCTTTCAAATGGAATTAAACTAAAAGCTGTTACACTGAAAAACATAAATATACCATTGGATGTGAAAAAAACAGTGGGGCATATCAGGGAATCCCTCCACAGACTTAAATTCTTATTTAACATCTACAAGTAAGTAGTGTAAATCCAGAATTATGACCGTTCCAGACAAGAGGCAAAGGCAACAATTACCAGCTGGCTTTACCTTGTGTATTCAACCTTACCTAATCCAGACTTTATTCACAAAATTTCCTTCCAAAACCCAGTGCTGCTGAGGCAATAAATAGTATTCAATTTTCTAAAATTCACTTAAAATATCCTTCATTATCAGAGCTCTCAAATACCTGTAGCAAGTTGGAACCACTTAGCCTTGAGAAGAAACAAGACTAGTAAGCATGAAAACCAGAGTGATTTCAAACACTTGTCTTAGCAGCTTAGTTGGTAATTATAGAAATTCACACAAACCAAGACAAATAACTGTAAAATTAGAATTAAAGTGTCTATATTCAGAAAGTCAGCCTCACATAGTCCCTCCATATTCTTTCCTCTTGCCCATTAGAAATCATAATTATGGTCTCTTCCTGCAAAACATGAAGCCCAAAGCCTCATAAATAGTAACATAAATCCACAGAGCTGATAACATTTAACCAGTGTAATTATTTTTGGAAACTGTGTGACAGAAATCAATTAATGGGACACCTGGAAACCCATATTCACCACTAACGTGGCTTCTCCTGTTTTGTGACCATTCCTGCATTTTGGAAAGAGGCTACTTCACACACAGACCAAAAATTGCAGCAACTGCTTATTCATCAAGTCTCAGAGGAACATTGGCTGTTTCTCTGAAAAACCACGCCAGTGATGATTCACCACGTGCAGTCATTCATCTTTTCTAGGATTTTGAAAGAAGCAGAGTTATTGCTCAATCCCTTGTAGCACTGGCTCTTTATCCAATGATTGTCATTTTCTATTGTGCCCCAAGAAAATGCTCCAGGACAGGCAGAACACAAATTCATTAAACCACCATCAAAGCATCTTATTGCACACAACCACACCAGTCAACACAGCTCTTCTGGAGAGCCCTGTGATAAACAACTCAGGACTCAGAGCTCATTCTCACTGTAATATTATATTTAAAAAAACCAAAAAACAAAAAATGCAACACATATTTGGGCTACAACTATTTTTCCCCACACTTACTTGAGCATTTTCCCATCCCACCCATATCTACTTTAGTGGCCTAATGCACTCATCAAGTCCCGTTTTTATGTCACAGGGCTCTCAGCTGGAAAGAGAAGAGCAAACACTCTCCAGGTGTGACCCTAAATTCTGTGTATGGAAAAGCTGCATCCCATCCACAGGCTCTCCATCAGCACTGGCTGTAATGAGTTATTGGCCAGCTCAGCACTACCTGTCAATACAACCAACAAAAAACCCTAAATGATCTTCTGAGGTTGAGGGGCTTTTCCCTTATGCTGATAATGAGATTGAAAGTCAAAGACCAGCAATAGTAGAAAAGCCAGGATAAGAAATAGAATCCCATTCCCAGTATCTGCCATGGCTACACACAATCAGCAGACCACAGTATGCTGAGTTCTAGTGAGAAGTTGATACTTCCTATTGCCTCCTGTGGCAACAAGCTTGTCGTGGGATTATAATTAGCACCACTGATATATGCTTCCCATAGGACCAGAGAAGAGCTTTCAACTTTTCAAGTCTAATGCACAAAAGCCTCTATTACTCTGCCAAATTCTGTCTCAGTTAGGAAAAAAACCCTGAATTACAACAATCTTTTTCTGAGGCAGCCTGATAGTGGGACTGAGACTGTGCCCATAGGAAATAAATGAAAGTATAAGAAAAAACAGAGGCACACTCAGGATCACTTCTGTTTAGCAGCATCATCTAACATAGGAAAACAGAGTGGAAATGCCTTCAGAAAAAGCTAGTAATTACCAGAGTTCACTCCTGCAAACGATTTCAGGCACCAACAATCATGCTCAGAGAGGTCTATGTTCACTACACTCATGTAGAAATTCCCAGGGCATCTTTCACTCCTACATGAATAGCTCAGAGTTTTTCCTATGACTCAGTTTACCAAATAACTTCAAAGGATCCCAACAGCTGCTGGTTGGGAAAGAAAGGTCTCAGCTTGCAGAAGAGAGACAACCTCCCATTCTGCTTTGCCCAGGGGCAGCAAGGTCACTGTCAGCAGAGCCTCCTCCAAGACAGGCCACAAAACCATTCCCAAAACAACCTCCCTGGGTCCCTGCACACAGATAAGAGTTGTACATCCACTGCTCTTCCTATCACTACCGCCAAGCCACTTCACAACACAACCTTGATATTCCTGCAGCAGCTCAAAATACATTTTTAAAGATGCCAAGGAAAGCAGTTTTACCTATGGGATCATTTCCTGGCTGTCAAAAAAAGTGAAAAAAAAAAAAGCTGAAATGGGTGTGGGAGGAGGTTGGGAGCAGGGAAAGATGTATGACCCCATTGCATGCTGTCATTTCCTAAATTCTTCTTCCTACTACTACAGAGCTCTGGATAGAGTTTCTGAAAAGGAATATTTTCCAAATAACCACATGGATCAGTGACGACCACACTGCATTTTTCCAATCCTTTCCAGTAACAGTTTCACACTCACTGCGTGGGATTAATGTTATCCTGAATTTACCCATTTTCATGCAGAGCCAAGATTTAGGTGGGAATTTTTGTTTGTTTGTTTGTTTTTCCCCCCAAAATTCACCAAGATTAGCCCTTGGTATTCCACCACTTATTAAAACATTATCATCAGCAACTCAGAGCTGCACAGCAAAACTTTGTTAACATTCCTGGGTGAAAATTGCACAGCAAAGCACTCCAAATGTTTAATAATTGCTCTTTATCACCATCCCTAGTTTTTGAAACAGGAAGCAAAGGAAACAGGAAAGAAGGCTTTTGCAGAGACAAGATAGGGAAAAAAAGTGATGAGTTAAGAGATTCTTATAATACAATGTAGAGTCTCACAATATTGGGTAATACATTCTGTTTCCCCAAGCAAATAGTCTCTAAATTTCCAGCTCAGGATAGTCAGTGTCTTTTTCCACAGATTTCTCCTTTACATCTGTTTAATCCAACAGGCTTGAAAAGCCAACCATTATAAAGATCCAGGTCACCTTCAGGTCACATCAACTGAAAGTTTGAAAGGGCTTTATTTTATAAGCATTAAAGAGAGGAAAGCCTAATTAAGCATGAATACAATCCCTGCCTAAGTAGGCTGGATTGGAACAATTTCTAGTAAGAAGCTCTTTTAAAATGTTTATTTAGAAAATCTCCTATGCAACAACATCAGGAGAGCTGCTCAGCCTCAGAGGCCTCTCTGTTACAGGGCACATATTTATTTGCTATTGCTCAACCTGCCATTAAGCCATTTGGTAGGAGCAGCAGCAGAGGTTGGTGTTTTCCTGCTTTCCAAACAATCCAGGTGTGTTTGTGTCTGTGTTGCACCACTCACACACTGTATCCCTCCTGTAGTAATGAGTCAGCCATTCAAAAAAGTGAAAGCTATGAAGTAGGACAACTGCAGGGAAAAAATAGGACACACATTTACATGCAATGAAACTTAGTGAACACAAAAAGCTTTGGAGAGAGATGAGAAATCACAGATTGTCAGAGCTCTGCATCACCATGATCTTCACCAGAAAGGCAAATTACTCTCTGTTTTTCAGGAAATACTCAGTAGCCAACAAAAATATTCTAATTAGGGTTTACTAAAGTACAATATGGAAACTCATATTTTGAGTACAATCTTCACAGGACCTACAAATGCAATACTAATTTAGTAAGGTCACCAGTAGAAACCATAAGTTTTGGAATATTGAAAATTAGGTGTGATGGAAGTCATCTTCTGTGAGCTCAGGCTGCAGGAGAGGTGGGAGGGAATCAAACTTACTCAGTCCAGTGGAGGAACTGCATTTCTGAAACCTCAAACAAGTGAGCTATGACACTTCCCTGTGTAAAGCCAAGTCTAAAAGTAACTTCATGTCTGGTTTTGCCCAAAGTGAATGGAGCCTTGAAAAGACTGAATTCCTTGTAAAGCAGATGTACAAAATCTTTTACAAGCTTTTAAACTAAACCCTGCAGTCCTAGGAATACTTGGCTCCATTTTTCTATTTGGAACAACACAGAAAAAGCATAAATGATTTTTCAACGTTTTTCTAATCTAAAAGTCATGAGTGTCAACATTCATCATTGCTTAAGGAAAGCTAAAAACTCTGAAAGATTGTTAGAAGAGGGATTTATTTCAGCTGTTCATTTCCAAATGCCTTTAAGACAACAATGTACTGTACCAAAGCTGGCTGATTCACTACTTCAATTTCAAAATATGAAACACATGAAAAAGGAAAATCACTTCAGAAAATAATTAAGAAATGCTCAGAAGAATATGTACAGCTCACCAGTAGTTTTACTGCTGAATAGACTTGCAGGTACAGACATGCAGTTCTTAATAAGGAAAATGTCTAGGTTATCATGGAAGAAAATAGCATCCTATTTTAGGGCTTAGAAAGAACTCACTATTAAATAGTGAACACACAGATGAAATATTGCATTATGAGGCAAGCTTAACGGCCAAAATTTATTAAAGCTTTAGTGTTGAAATTGCCTCTGTTGTCAGAACACATTTGGCATCAAGATGAGACACTTGCAAATGGCTTAGTATATTGGATGTAATCCTGCTCCTATTGAAGTCAAGGAATGCAATAGCAACAAAACTTCATTTTCTACAAAAGGGTTGGTACACAGACCTACAAAGGGACTGACTCATGGCTGTGGAAAGGTGCCCAACACACCCCTGGAAGTTACACACTCTCTCTCTCTGACCCATTGCTAGTCACAAGCATAAAGAAGGAGACAAAATTAAGCTAACCAGGCTTGCTCTTGTAATTTCAAATCTATTAAGTGAGATGCCATTGGAATGCACCTGTAATATGTATTTTTTTTGGCTTTCAAAATGAAAAGGACTCTGTAAACACCCCACTACAGAATTAATTGTATTTAAGTGCACATTCCAACAAAACTCAGACTCGTTTTAACACACTTAACCAGAGAAACAACTTTGGCAAACATAGAAAGGCATCATTTTCCTCTTCCAGTTATGACTGGAAATAAATACACAGAAAGAAAGCCTCAGTGAACAATTTCTTTGTTGCAATGCAAAAACACAGAGATTATGTTCCAGCTCAGATGTGCTAAATCCAGTAAGAACTTCTGAGCTCCTCTGACTTGAACGAATCCTGCTGAGCCTGTGAGCCTATCAGATAATTTTGCAGTTGGCTACCTAACAATCTAAAAACCCATTTAGGGGGGTTGACATACTCTTACTAAGCAAAAATTACAAATCCTCAAAAGTATATTTTCAATAGTAGCTTAATCCCTTCTTAGGTTTCTGGAAAATTCAGGAAAGAACATAGTAGTTTCAGGTTTTGTTTTCAGTTTTGGTTTTTTTCAGTTTCACCTTCAGCCTCAGGAAACAGAAACTCAGTCTCTGCCAACTACAGTCCTCGATTCAATGCTGTGAAGTTTACACTTACCCAGTCTGTTGTACTAAATTTAAATTAACAGAAACTGCTTAGAACAATGCACAAGCAAACTATTCATTAGACACAAGCTTTGGTCTTCTGTGTGATACTTCACCATGTCTACAGAGCTTTTCCTGAAATTCTTCACCTTTTCCTTAGCTGTTTTTTCAGAAGACTGGCTATTTTCAGCACCAACAGAAGGTTTACATAATTACTAGTTCAGTTGCCATGTTAAAGTTGTACCTAAACTCAGCCTAAGCCATCTTCATATGAGTGCTTTTAGAATCTATGATCTACAGGAAAAAAAATACAAACCCAAGTTTAAAACAACTCTTGCAGTGCTAAAGAACATTATAAAATCTAAATATATACAGCTGACAAAAGAATAGAAATTTTTTTCATGGCTGCTTTTGCTTTACAACAGGCTGAATATAGATCTACATCTTTTGATACCACTTTGAGGTGGAATGAGGAACAAAACTAAAAAGCATTCAGGTAATAATAATCTGCTTTCTTCTAGCTATAATTTAACAAAGTAAAATATAGTCTTCCGGCCCCACAAAAACACTTCAACTCTTATTTCTTAGAAGGGCTTCATTTACACACTTCAGAGACAAGGATTTATTTCTGCAGCTTATTTTGAATCAGGAAAGTTCAAATCAGGGACAGCATCACCCACCAATAAACAAACTATTCAGACACCAGGGACATAAGATGAAGTATCTGAAATGACAGAATAGTCCACTTACATCAAGTAAGAAACCAAGTCTCTGTTAACGGCTTCCTCTATTTTGTTATCCCACTCTGGCTCTATATAAACCATCTGTGCTACACACACTTCAAGCCATCTTTCAGCTATCAACAGGGCTTCTGCAGTAAAACAAACAATTACTAATAGATGTATCTTAGAGACAGATTTTAAATCAAAAGGCATGGTGCTCCAGCATTCTGTTATTAAGAAAAGATCAGAACAAAACTGCTGAGAATTTTTCTTCACACCCATTAGTAACAGAATACAGAGATGAAAAAGGGGGGGGAACATTTGCTATTGCATTCCCACAGACAAGATGACACAAGAAGAGTCTGGATTTAAATAGCTCTTCCAAGTGATCATTCTAAAAGAATTTTGTGACTTTTTCATTTCTAACCAGAATCATGCAAGCCAAAGGAAAGAACACAAAACGCTATTGTCATTTGCACTAACAAAAAAAGCATAATAAGGAAACAAGTTACCAACGAAACTTAATCTGGTCTGCTAACTGGGCAGTATTAGGAGTTACACAACTTCTCACAGAACTTGGCACACCCATCCTTCAGCTATTGAAACAGGTAAAAAGCATCACTCTTACAAGGAAATGAACCTCTTTACTCTTACTTATAAGAAGAGGAGTTGCAAGAATTGAGAGCCACAGCCTGTTGGATTCACAAGACCCTCTAGACAACTTCTCATAGGTAACTTAATTCAGAGAAAGACTGGAACACCAGTAAACGTGAGTTCCTCAGACAAAAAATAAACCTCTTCTTAGGTGTGAATTGTTTATATGAAGAGTATTTAATAAGACAATCTATAAATTAGTTGTATATCCCTAGGTGAACCTACAGGTTAAGGGTGTGCAACAGATGCAAGGAACCAGGAAGCGATGCCAGTGCAGGAATCAGAGCTGTGTAAGGGACATAAGGAAACCCCCTCTGCATGTAAAGCAAGCTTCCCACTAGAGTACCTGCTGCTGAGGTACCTCTGGCCTCCTCTCCAGCATCCCTGCTCTCAGCTGAAGCAGGAATCAGAAATGACAGCCAGTTCTGTGATTCATACTACTGCTTGGTCGTGTCATAATGAAACCCGGGTTTAAAGTGGAAAATAACTGCAAACAGGACATACAGAATTTGGATTATTACTGCATGCTCAAAGACAGTTCTTATGAAAGCACTGTGCATATGTCCTAGGCACCCCAAAAGAATTAATCCATGGCACCCGGGTCACGGAGGGCTCGTTCTGCTGGGTGTCCCCGCTCCAGAGCGAAGCGGCGGCGCTGGGGCTGCGGGGTCTGTGCAGCTCCGCAGCCTGCGCTCAGCCGCACGGCAGGACCCGGAGGCGAACGCAGCCCATTCACGTGTAACTTCATCACAGCCGCTGAAACGCGGCAGCCAGAGTCCGTCCCTGCTCCGAAGGCTGCAACACGCCGAGGAAAGCAGGAATTACAGTAACTCCCAGGGCCTCGCTCGGAGCGGACGGCAGGCAGCGCGCAGCCCGCAGCGGCCGCCCCCGCACCCCGCGGCGGTGCCTCCGGGGGTGCCGCCGGCTACCCCGGGACCCCGCGGACAGCGAGGGGGCCAAGGAGCCCGGCGACCCTCGGATCCTCGGCAGCCCAGCGAGGGGCTCCGGGGCGCTGCAGAGAGGTCGCGGCCCCGCTGCCTCCCGCCCCGCTCCCCTCGCCCCCAGCCCAGCCCGCAGTGCCCCGCCGCGCCCCCCGCCTCCCGCCACCCCGGCCCCGCTGCCGCGGGCTCGGCTGGGGCCCCCGCCCAGCCCCTCTCCCGCCGTGCCCGGCCGGCCCCGCGGACCCCGAGCACCCCCCGGTGCTCCCCGTTACCGGCTCCGTGCCTTCCCTCCCCCGCCCCGCCGCTCCCGCCTGCCCCCGCGGCCCGGCCTGCCCCGCTCACCGTGTGCGAGTGCAGGCTCTGGCTCGCCTCGATCTGCGCTGTCAGCGGCACCGTGTCGTCCAGCAGCACCTTGCCGGCCGGCGGCTTCTCCATGAAGGCCATAGCGGAGCTGGGAGCGGAGAACCGGCGCCGCCAAGCCGCTTCCCGGGGCAGCTCCCGGCGCGGCCGCCGCTGTCAACACGGCAGCGCCGCCGCCGCCGCGGGGCCTTAGCGCCGCCGCCCGCCGCTGGCACCGCCCGCCCACAGGGGGCGCCGCTCCGCGCGGGGCCCGCCCCGGGAGCGCGGGACGGAGGGATGGGGACAGGGAGAGATGGGGACAGGGAGAGATGGGGATAGGATTGGCAAAGGGGACAGGGAGGGATGGGGGACACGGAGGGATAAGGGACAGGGAGGGATGGGGGACACTGCCGGAATAGGGGACATGGCGAGATATGGGACACGGCAGGATGCGGGACACGAGGAGGTTCGTCCCCGCGGGCAATACCGGGGAAAGCGGCTGGAGGGGAGGCCATGAGTGCGGCCGAGCCGCCCCGCCGCCCAAGCCTTCCCTGCCCGGTGCTCCCGGTGGCACCGACAGCGACAGTAACAACTACAGCCCCGGGGGATCAGCCCCGAGACACTGCCGGTCCTCCCAGAGAGACCGGGAAAATCATAAGGGCTGGCACACTTGGTGCTCTTTATCTTTTGGGGTGTTTTGTGTTAATAAAATAATCAGAATATCTCGTATATTTTACTCAATTTCTAGAATTTAGGGTTTGGAGTTGGTATTTTTGGGGGTTTTGGTTTAGTTGTTTTTCAAAACACAGATTTAAAGTTGTTAACAATTGAGTTCTTCTACGTGACTGCAGCAGCATAAGAAACTTTCTATTTGAATACTGCTTAGTGCTTGAGAACCTACAAGTTGAACACCTGTCTGCATTTCCTCTTTTTACACCATCCACAGGAGTTACTCTCACTTAAGATGTTATAAGACTGCAGAGCTTGAAATACACCTGGAGCAAGTGTCATGAACAGCTTCATCTCTGTCTTGCAGCTCCATGATGAGAGGAAAACGGGCTGTGTTGCTGCGGTTCAGCAGCCAGGCTGGAACAGCAACCTCAACTCCCCAAACTACTACTCCTGCAATGACCCAGGAGGTCAGGCACAGATCTGATTCATTGTGTTAACAGGCCTTAATAAGACAACTTCCCACCTGGAGAGGCAGGTGAACAAGGAGCAGGGTAAGGGGGGACCTGCTTCACTGAAGTGTCTGTCCAGCAAAAGCCAGTGACAGGCAGTGACCCGAGGCAGAAGGAAAGGAAACGGGAAGTGAAACAGCTTCTACAGACAAGAGATAAAGAAACCTCTTCCTAACAACTGCTTCCAGGTTACAAACAGACCAAACTCCAAGCTTTGGAAAGAGAAGGCATGGAGTCAAACACTGAAACATTACCCCTCCCTCTGCTCCAGTGTGACCAACACCTGGGGTTAGAGTGCAGCACACTCAGGCAGTGCAGCTGTTTCACCAGTAGCTTTCATCACAGGTTGAGGAGAAACTCTCTTTTCTTAGAGATGACTTCTGAGGTTATTTGCAGCCAAAGAAAAGTTTCAAGTGCATTTCTGCTGCAGATAAGATATGGGGATAATACATGCTTTGCCAGAAAGTTACATGAGCCCACAGTTGGAGGCCTTACTCCTGATTGCCTCTATCATTCCTAAAAGAAATTTCTTAGTGTATAATAATCTTATGCCACTACTAAAATAATTTAACCCAGATGATTTACTAATGAATCTGCCAGAAGTCTAATGAGGTACTTTCCTTGTGGACAAGTAGACAAAGGGAAAGCCAAGTTCACACACTCAAGCAAGGAGAGAGAAGCCATATAGCTAGTGCTCAAATCATCTGCCTTTGCTTGTCTTGCCCTCGGGAGCACAAGTATAGTAAGTACAAGTTGTGACAATGTATTTTTTTTAAAACCTCCTTCAGCCTTGTTCTGGGAGGCAAGTTTCAGAAGAAACATCAGCTGGAGCTGCCATGCAGATTACAACACGTCTTGCAGAACATGTGTACATCCAGTACCTCACTTCTGTTCCACCTTTAAACACAGTACTGTCTCCTCCCCTGGTGCTTGTTGGCAATACAGCTGTTTTGTACAGAAGGAACAAGTTTTAACTGAACTCTGCTGCTGTGGACTGCAATTTTACCAGAAAGAACAGCCTCAGTGTGAGTCCCACCAGCCTAAACTTCCCACAGTGGCAGCACAAAGGCTTGTCTAAATGTGTCACTTGGTCACAGCTAGTACCTAGCTCTGTTGGTTTCATATTGGCAGTGAAACCCATCACAGTGAAACAAGGAAAAGCTCTAATTTTAATGCAGTTCTAGTAAGGTTAACTTTGTGCATGTTGAGACATTTTGAAAGGTTTTTGCTGCAGTGATGTCACATAAAAAGAGAATCAAAACCAAGTGTACATTGGTTCTGGCCTTTATACTGAAGTTGCCCATGATGAACAGCTCTAACTCTCTGGCACCATGACTTTCACCATCCCTTCCATAACAGTTTTCCCACTTTCTCTGACCTGACATGATACAGAAATGTGTGCAACAGAACCCTTCAGTCGTTTCACTTCTGCTGCAGCTGTGACTTCTTCACCAACATACAAAGGAGCTGGAAAACGAATCTCTTGGGAAAGGAATATACATCCTTGACCAGGCATTTTGGTACCCAGAACTGCAGAAATAAGTCCATTGATCAGAACTCCATGGACAACAGTCCTCCCAAACCTAGACTTCTTTGCAAACTCTTCATTTAAATGCAAAGGATTTGTGTCACCTGTTAAATTAGAAAAAGTAACGACATCATTCTGTGTAAAAGCCTTGCTAAGTTCAGCTTTGTCTCCAACTTTTATGTGTAAGTTCTGAAATACGGGATGTCCAAGCAGTGAGATGATAAACGTTGGCTTTGTCAAGGCTCTTTGCTGGAAAATCCCTCCAGAAATTCCACGCCTGAAGGGCCCCAACATTTCCAGGAACTTCTCCTGCATGCAGCAGAACCAACAACTGCATTCAGTCCAAGACTAATTCTCTGCTGTTGCCAGATAATGCAAGTAGAAACGGAGATGTCTAGTTTGGGAAAAGAAAAAACAAACAAGGCTTGAAAAACTAAAGCCTTAAAAAAAACCCACCATCAAATGCTCTCAAAGTTGAAAATACTTCAGTTTTCCTTTTACATGATACATTAAAAACTTAGAGCAATGTCTGAGCAGACTTTTTTCTAGTCATGGCTCCAGAAACAATTCTCAGAACTCATTTTATTAAGCAGCATCCTCAGGAAAAAAAATAAACTCTGGAAGTGCATGTTCATATATGCATTGTTAGACAAGGTCAGTTGAGAGTAACCACTAGAAAGGAAGAAAGTGTGGTAGGGAAAATAAAACCTGGACCAAGATGTGGGTCATAAACAACATTTGCCAGAATTTTTTTTTTGTAGATGTATTAATGACATCAGGACTTGTCACTGGACTGAAACCACAAAGTAATGAGACAGCCACTACTATCACACTGTACAAGACTCATTTTGAGATGAGAACTGCTCAAACACGGGCCACACACCTGCACTGCAAGGCACTTCATTCCTAAACCAAGACAATTTTTGCATCTAAGCTATCTTTCTATGAAAAGGCAGTAGGCTTAGGCAGCCTGCCAAGCTTAGAGCCAGAGCTGCCATCTAGGAAAAGCCACCCAGCCCCACAGACTTTACCTGCAGCACCCGGAAGGCACACCTCCTGTTCTGGTAGAAACCCAGCAAGGTTAGAGCACTCCACAGTTTGACAAAGCCACTAAATAAAAAGGAAACAAAATATATTAATAAAATCTGGGGTTTTCTATTTTTCTGCACCACAGACATCTCAAATAGAAAACACATGATGCAAAGAGTAACAAACCCTCAACAGTTTAACAGCAGGTAATTTCACTAGTTCTAGTAGCAAAACTGTATCTTGAAGGATTATTGCAGTGGCTGAAGTCTCTTATCTTTGACAGAGAGATATGCACTGCAACCTCAAGTTCACTTTACCAGTTCTTGTTCTTTGTGTACATTTAAATCCATTCTTCACCTAAATCACCTGCAGTTGTCATCACCATTTAGAGTAACTGTTCTCATTTAACTAGAGAAAGAGATTTAAAGTCACTATCTCAGTAATGCTTATTTCCTATCTTATAACCATTAAAATCATTCCAGTTTAAAGCAGAAGTAAAGTACTTTGCACAAAGTTACCAAGACTCAGTAATTGTTTTCTGCATGCTGTATGCAAGTATCTACAAGTTAGGCTTAATTCTTTAAGGCTATTCTTAGTTTAAAACTTCTGTTTTCTTACAAAAAATTCTTTCATGGCATGGAAACATGTACTGACTGCACCTTACCTGCTAATTACTCTTAATATGGCAGACAGAGTTTTTTCTTCATATGTTAAGACATCAACAGGCAAAGCTGCTCCAACCTATAAAAAAATGTTTAGTAAGTATCACCCTATGTTCTTATCACGGTTTATAAACAAGTGATTTCACACCAGCATGTTAAGTCATTAAAAGTGATACAGTTACACTCAAAACTCACACAGGTGTTTCAGTTACATCACTGGATTTTAAACAGCACCCTTCCTCTCAGAGCTCTATAGAAGTCACTTTTATTTCCACATTACAGCTGGAGAAACATAGACCAAGAGGTAATGCAACCTCCTTTAATTCAGCCAGCAATAGAGTAAACACAGCAAAAACAGTACTGGGGACTTTCCCATCCACAAAGCTGTTCCCTTCCCACAGCTCTCTTTGTAAAGCCTCTCTACAGCAAAAGCATCAATAACAAATTCTACAAACAAGTATCAAAGAACGGTTTGAGCTGGAAGGGCCCTTACAGAGTTCATCCAGCCCCAGCCCTGCTGCCAAGGCCAGACACCCTCCATAGACCAGGCTGCTCCCAGCCCGGTCCAACCCGACCCTGCGCGCTGCCCGGGCTGGCTGAAGCCGCTGGGCTACGGCCACTGAGTGAACCCACAGCTCCGCCAGGGAACGGCGAGGGGCAACCGGGCACCGGAGGGTCCAACCCCACATTTACCCCGCCGAGCCTGCTCCTCCGGCCCCTGCCGCCCCGCTCGGTCCCGCAAGGCTCTCCCGGCCCAGCCCGGTGCCGGTCCCACCAGACGAGGACAGACCCTAATCCCGGCTCCCATGCCGGTCCCACCTCTCCGTGCAGCTCCCTCAGCGCCGTCACCACGAGCTGCTTGAACTGCGCGGCGTTGGGCCGGGCCCCGCCGTCGGCCAGCTCCCTGCGGGAAGGAGAGCACAGAGGGTCAGGAGGGCTCAGCCGCTTCGGGGGTCCCGGTTCGGGGGGGTCCCGGTTCGGGGGGGGGGGTGTCGCTCACAAGCGCACGCGCAGATAGTGATGCTCGGCCGCGCGCCGCAGCACGCGCCGCTCGAACGCGGCCGCCGCCATTCCCCGCCCCGCCGGGCCGCGCGCGCCGCCCGCCCGCCACTTCTACGGCGGCCGCGCGGGGACAGTGTCGCCATGGCAACCGCGCGGCGCGGCCGGGCCGGGCCCAGCGCAGCCCCGCAGGCGGGAGAGAGCCGGAGCTCTGCCGTGTCTGCGCCGTGCCCGGACAGCGGCGGGCACAGGTAGCCTTTCCAAGTGCTGCACACAAGCTTTCAGCTTCACAAGGCGAACACGGAGCGCTGACCCACAAACAGGCTGCCGGAGACGGGCACACAGAGATGTTCCTTCGCTTCTCCTCCAAACAAACGTGTTGGTCCCGATGCAGCTCCTGGTAAAGGCAGCACCAGGCGCCAGGTTGTTTTTGCAAGGACACACAGCCGAAATGAATTTGAGAAGTGCACAGAACGAGTCTGGCAGCCTGTCTTTGCATTCACCAGTCATCAGCTATTTGAGATAAAATAGCACCGTTTTAGTATCTTGTACCCGCTTTACAGATTGGCACAAAACATATCCTTGCCAGGGAAACAGCAGAAAGGACAGAAGTAGGTTTACTCTGCTGAAACAATTAAACACTATCCTCGAATCCTCCTTGTTTTACCAGGTTACTGGAGGAATTGGCATGGACGGCGGCAGGGTGACTGTGCAATAGCGCAATGCCCGTGTGGCCCGTTGGACTCACGGCCAAAGGCACAGGACACCTCCCGCCGGCACCGCCGCTCTGCGCGGCACAGCCTGCTCCCGGCCCGCTTAAAAACACCACATAAACTGCCCAACGCTTAGAAATTAAACTTCAGCAAAAGCAAATATAAATTTAGATGTACCGAAGTAATTTTCAGATTGTTAGTTAGGTTAAAGAAAAGGCAGTTTGCCACAAAACATTCATAGCTGTAAGTGTAGGCTAAAAAGAGATTTTCAGGAATACTTTATTTCTCCTGAGAACTGAGAACCAGTTCCATGGTAACTTGGCAGACTTTTCAGAGCAGCCAGTTTTATTGGGACCAAAGCTGGAATTACTTTTAAGATATCTGTAAAATTTCATCACCAAGCATCAAAACCTGGAGGGCAGGTGCTGTATAAAATCTCTTTCTGCTATTGCAATAGGGCAAGTGCTGCTCTCTGAGGCTCTGGCAAGAGGAACTCGCTCAGTTCCAAGTGCATCCAGTGTCAGCTGCAGCGAGTCAATAACGAGCACACACAGGACTGTACAGGAAGGCTGGACACAACAGGTCAGTTTTTTATTAACCACAAGTGAAGCTGAACCCCAGAGTGGTTTAACTTGTTAAAACCATGTTTATATGGCAGATATTTTTCTTTCATGTTCAACACTACAGTGCAAGAACCAAACTTCGCAGCTGTTCATCCTTTGAGAATCAAGTAGTAAAATGAATTAAAATAAGGGTCCCTCAATGAATCAATTAAAAAAAAAAAAAGAAAAACATTTAACTCAAAAGAACAGACCAATTTTAAGAACTGTCTTATTAAATTCTCCCAAGTGAAAGACCTTTAAAAGCATTTGGAGCCTTGAGGTAGCAACTTTATGCAGAATTTAATTCCCCTCCTGCCCCACAGAGGAAAATTAGTAGCATTATTAGCTCCAGCTAAGCTGCACTGAGAGTCTCCTGTGAGGTGACTTTTGCCTCTTGAAATAGCAGTGTAGTGCTGCAGAGCGCCAGGAGGAAATCCACAGGGAAGGCCTCTTGAAATAAAACTTATGGTTTGAAAAAAGTTAAAATGATCAGCAACAACTGTAACAACAAAAATTATCTGAAGTGAAAAAAACCAATGTGTTTGTATTTTGGCAAGACTAGTTTACAAATACAAGTCAAGAACAAGAGTCTGCTTTCAGCCAATGGAAAAGAAAGAATGGAAGTGACATTCAAAGGGGTTTGGGGTTTTTTTTTTTTTGCCCTCTGTGCAAATTTGCACTTTGTTTTTAAAGTTTTATTTTAAAGTTTTAAGTTTTGCACTTTTGTTTCTAAAAAGAGAGCACTTCTGCTCCTTTTTGTTCTTTTACATAATCAAACCTGTGCTGTGACATTAGACAGAAATACCAAGTGCCAGGATATTTAACCACTGAAAGCTTCTCTCACCAACTTCACAACAATCACAAGCAGGGAATCACAAACAGGAGATTTATCTTCCTCTAAGCCTCAAAACCATGATCCTTTGTGCCCACTTTGCTGCTGAGTTGTTTTATTAAAAACTAAATCTCTCTTTAGTGCCAATTCCAGAGACTCGGTGGCAGATTTACTGAACACTGAGTGGTAACAAAACACCTGGGCTTACTCTGCAACGACTGCAAGGAACAGAATGCAAAGGAAGGAGCTGAGATACAGGGATGGGGCAGATGGACACAAACAGGTGCTGTATTTGCTCTCTGGACTCTGTATCAGCACTTGCACATGGCCCAATTTTGCTCACTGTTGGTGCTCTACCCAGATTCCTGGCAATATTGAGTATCTTACTAAAGTTTCTTTCACTATCTTCATGCTCCAAAACTGTACAAACAGGTTAATTAAAGGAGACCAAACTAATCAGGCACATTGCACATTATAGTTCTTAAATGGATGAGTCTTCTCAGCAGCTCAAAGTTCAGCTGCCCCTCTACACCACAGAATGATTCTGCATGGACCCTGGATGCACTGCCCAGTATGACATTGCTCCAGGGAGTCCAGAGAAAGGCAGAACTTCAAAAACTTGTTCATATGGGATCCCAATCTTTTGATTTTATATTCTTGTATTTTCCTTTGACTTTTAGAAGCCATCAGATCCTGCCTTCCAGGCAGAAATACCTCAAGAAACTGACATCAGCCTTGCCTAGGTTCCAGTTAAACTTTGGAACAACTGTGTTTGCCTCTGCTGAGGTTACAATCCTGTCCTGCACAGAAGCAAAGGCATTAAGAACCAGAACCCATCTGTAAGGCAGCCCAACCTGCCAGGCTCCTCTGGATAAAGGAAGGGATATTCTGCCTGGGAGCAACAAAGGCCAGCAGGTGATTATTCACAGCAAGTTTCTCTTGAGCTCACATGACAGTTTAGGCAGAAACTCAGGCTGGTTCAGAGACCAGTTCCTGTTTGAACAGGACAGTCACAAGCTAGCTTCAGGAACTCTCTTCCTCATGGAGCCCAAAGTATTTTCAAGTTTATCTGCTATCACTGCAAGGAGCTGATGAGTGGGGTTTTATTCTTTTTTTTTTTCCCTCTTCTTTTTTTCTTTGTTGGTTTGGGTTTTGTTTGGTTTTTGAAATTCTGTGATGAAAACTATTTTTGTCTTTGGTGTTAAACCTTGGAAGCATGAGTGAAAAGTACCTACTGCTTCTTTGGCTGTAAATTTATGACAAAGAAACATCCCAGGAAAGCAAGTGAAATTCACTGTCCTAAAATACATGCAGTTAGAACAGCCACTAGACATCAAGACCAGAACTTTAATAATATGGAAACACCAAGTTCAGTGGTGTCCACTACAAATCATTTGCATTATATAAAAATATGACTGCAATTACAGTAACTGGACAACAGTCATTCAAATTTATCAACTTTCCACCTTACTCATATTGCAGGGAATGGGAGGAGCTCATCCACTATGGGGAACTGTCCAGAAATCAACTTAGAGTTGCTGCTAAGCATCTCATGCCTTAAGAGAAATGTCCACTGTGATAACTAAAAGCAGGAATTCAAGATTAGCATCCTTCCATTCTTGCTTACATGGCCATGAATAAAAAGAACAAGTTCTGTTATGCTAGTATTCACCATTAAAATTTTATAATCCCATAAAACACCAGTATGTTTTGCATGAGCTGTGGAAGAATGCAAATTCAAAGGGTCACTAGATTTATTACCTCCAAATTCAATATCTTAATATATATATAGTCTGTTTGTACACCATAAAAATGACCTTCTTATGGTCTGATTCTTTTTTAGATAATACCCTGATAAAATCTCAGCCATATGCCAATTAAAGTCCTTAAAGCTATAGAAACAGAATCTACCTAATAAATGCTGCAAATTTAACAGGTATTTTAGATAAACATCATTAGCTTAGTTATCACCTAAACCAAAAAGACTCCTCAAACACACCAACTGCGTAGTTAGCAAAGACATTTGCTTTACAAAGTCAAATGTTGCCAACTTTTGAAAAGTTTAGCAAATCAACATGGTATTTGGAAGCATCCAAGTGTCTAATGAAGTTAAAATACTGTGAAATGTTAGGACTAGGGGAAGCTCCTGTAACTAAGTACAGAAGTAGACTTCATTTAAATTATGAAACATTCACCTCCTTAAAACTGACCCAACCCAACAAATTCACCCTGGGAAATGTAGCAGTATAGAGGATCTCTGTAAGCAACAGAAGGTCATATATTGTGATCTCACCACCATAAAATGTACTCAGTGTCAGGAACAAGGAGCAAATATGGGGAGATGACAACTATGACACTTTCAGGCCATTTGATCTGAACCACTGCACTTTGTTGGACAGCATAGAGTAAACACCTTTTCTTTGCTGCTCAGAAAACACTTAAAATACGTTTTCTGCATCTGGTTGCTAAGCAGACTCTCCCATGTCCCCAGCTCGGATTACTTGGTTTAAAGAGCTCTCTGTATTTATTACCTGCTGCTTTCAGCAGGTGGACCAAAACTTCAGTGCCATTTTATTCATTGACTCCATTGATATTTCAACTTCAAACCCAGATGCTACAATTAAAAGCAAATTTGACACTGTGTAAGGAAAGCGTCAGATGAAGGTAATCAGCTCATAAAAGACTTGTATTCCACAGGCTGCCTCTGCAGAACAGGCAACCTCCCACTAGAGAATCTCATGGGACAATCATCCCAATAGTAACACCCAGAAGGAAGGAGGCTTCTCTATCTTGCACACTTTGGGTTTCGTATCAGGCACTTGAACTGTTGGACAGACGCCATTCTGAACCAAGTAAGTGAACATAGGGTTAGAATCATCTTTAATCTAGGTCTAATAATGAAGTATCAGCAGCAAAGTGGAGGCAGGGAGGAGTGAGCAATCCATCTGTGCTGAGACTTGTTTATGGTTTCTAAAATGCCCAAGAAAACAGCAGCAGTAACTGTTCCATAGTGTCCGTTGTCCTTGTGAGTTGTGTTGCTGATAGGAGGCTTTTCTGTGTCTTGAACTAAGAAGGCATTGAGGTACCCTGTGCCTAATTCCCTGGATCCATCAGGTCCATGCTAGAGCCAAACATTGCCACCAGCTGCTCCTCGTAATGTGTTATATTCCTCTTCATAATGTCCATGCAGGGTCCAAGCAACCTCTCAAATGCTTGCACATCCATGACTGTAATGGAACAGAAATGAAAACAAGATTGTTTGTCAAAAAGGACACCAAATACCAATCTGGCTTTTGAACTTAGAACACAGACCTTCAGTTCAACCCTCTTAGGGCAGAGGATTCAAAAAAACCCACAGAAACAGAAATCACGTTTCTGATTTCTCTCTGGGTGGTTATTTGGAGAAACAAGTTTAATGAAATACAAACCTGGTCTCAAGGATAAATACAGAAGCTAAATACACCCCACTGTGGTATTAAAAGATGGCATGAAAGCTATGTGTGACAAACAAGTACAGGCCAAATCTGACATAAGGAAGCAGCAGTTTCTCCAACTTCCACTTGCAGCTCCACTCCAGCCTGTGCTCCTGGCTTCTGGAATCTGCCAGTTACCAAAAGGTTGCTGGGTTTTGAATGGCTGCTCACTCAAGCACAGCCCATGAGACAAGCAAATAACTGAAAACCATGGCTAGAAACACAGATCATCTGCTTACCTAAACATTTGACCTCCCCAACAGCATAGGCAGAGGCTGCTCTGGGTTTGTTGGTAACAAGTGCAAGCTCTCCAAAATACTGCCCTCTGTGACACCGGGCAATCTCCACCTCTTGATTAGCTTCTTTACTCGTCATAGTCTGTCAATCAAAACAGTTTCATGATTTGCACACATCTCAGTCCTGGTACAAGGCTGCAGTTAATCCCAGATACTTTACATCTGTGCAACAGCTCCTTGGTTACAGACCTTTAAAAACTAGCAACTCCCAAGTCATGGTAGAACACCTCAACACCATGTCCAATTGGAATTTGATAAGAAAATCAAGTGGCAGCTCCCAAGTTTTGAGACAGGCAGGTATCTACTGCTACAGCTTTGGGAACAGCTGTTATGTAGCCCAACACAGGCTTTATCATGCAACATAGGCTGCTCTCCTGGCTGCTTCAGGCTGTACAGAAATCCATTCAAATGCCAACATCTGGTATGTCACTAGAGATAACAGACCCCACATTTTGGAATGTGCAGACTTCTGCAATCATGGAAGACAAGTTTTACCTCCACCCTTAAGGCCAGGGAAAGTGTATCAGTGTGGAGAGGGATGGGGTGGAGTTGAGCTGTAGGCAGTCTCAGTCACATATCAGCTTAGTTTGCAGAGCAGCAGACAGAAGCAAAAGACCTTTGCACTTTACTAAAATGACTTCTGGCTGCTTCAAAGCATGTATCAGAGCTCACAACCTACATCATATGAATAATGATGATCAACATAATAAAATACTAAAGTAATTCAGGGTGGGCTTTTTCACATCTCTTAATTAGAGATTATTAATCAGGCAAAACAGGGACTGATTAATACAATACCTAATCCCTCAATTTCAACTCACCTTGCTTTTAATCAAGATTTTCACTTCTCCGGATTCTACAATGTAAAAACAGTCTGCTTTATCACCCTGTGAAGAAGAAAAGGTAAAATAAATTCTTTTTTGACTGTGAAAACATGTATAAATGGTATTAATGCATTCACTTTGAACTAGGCCTTCTGCAGAAATCTGCTAGAATTGACTAACACTCAGATTCTTAACATTAAAAGGTGACTGGCTGGGTAATACACCACAGGAGCCCACAGGGAAGAAAGTAGTAGTGCACATCATTCAGAAAGAAGGCCTGAGGAAAGGAAAACAAAAAGGAGATTGATGATATACAGCAAGGTCACTTAAATGCAAAAATTCTGATCCTGATGGAAGTAGGCAATAGTGAAACTAAGTCGAATCTAGAATTTTTAGAAGCAAATTTTAATAAAACAGGGATTCAGTGACTGTGTTTCTTTCAGCAGGAAGAAGGTGCTATTAAACCCTCCATGCTCTGCTTGAGCAGAGGGGGTGAACAAGCTGATTTCCAGGGATCCCTTCCAACCTCAACTATTCTGTCATCCTGTGAGAGGCTCTAGAACATTTTTCACATTTCTTTCAATCTCATCATGTTTAAAATCTTCAAGTGATCTCAGGTTACATCTGCTCTGGAGAGCTTCACCAGCACTTTATAATTTTAAAGTTTAGTCTGTGACAGAAAGAATGTTTCCTCTCTGTATTTGCCCCCATGGGCCTGGCATAGGGCTGGAAGTCAGCATGGAGATCTGTGAAGTGCATCCTGCTACAAACCAAAAGCAAAGGGACTAAAGGCTTCAGGGAGACAAACTAGAAAAGGAACTGATAAGGGAATGGGAGCAGCTCAGCAGAAAAAAAACTACAACAAAGTGAGGAGAGAGAGAAATCTGACATTAAGTGGTCAAGGAGATGAATGTGATGGGAAGGATGGAGAGAAATGGTTGTAACTTGATCATGAAACATGGGCTGACAGAAGATGATGTAAGATTTAAACATGGAGTTACAGAAGAAATTAGGCCTTTAGCTAAAATTCCTGGGGATGGTTGTAAGCCATTGAGTGCAAACTTTTCATTCACTGTTGCCAACTACCACAGCATGAACTAATGCTCTATGCTAACTTCTGAAAGAGTAACTGCTGAAAGAGTACTTTATTTTCAAAAAGAATGGAAACAAACTGAGTGGGAGACATCCTCATAACACTACTAACAATTTTCAAGTGCTTTAAATCTTACTGCCCTTAACTGAAGGGTCAAATTCCAGAAAGGTAATTAAAATTTAAAATTAGTCACAAGGGAAAAGAGGTTCCTGGTATTGATGCAATTGCTGTAATATAAGAGTTATCATATCTTTTCCAAGAACAGAATTTCATCGTCTCTAGCAGTGTACTACCATCACCCAGATCTATCCAAACTATTAATCCTCCTTCTAAGGATAATTACATCCTTGTCCTTAATTCAGTTATTAGAAAAGATTAAAACCAACTGTGTAATTGGATCACTGATGGTATGGATTCCCAGTTTTGAGACTGATTCATAAGGTCTGATTTTGCTGAAAGTTCTGTTTCCTCAGGGTCTTAAGCAACTTTAAAAATTGAGGGTATTTTTGGAGTGAAGTAATTCAACAGTTATCAGCAAACTTGTTTCCTATATTCAGTTATCTGACATTCAAGACAACTAAGATCAATTATTCAAGACACTATCAAGGAGTCATATTCTGTCTATACAACAAGAATAATGTTGTAATCAAAAAACCTGCAGTTTCAGGTAAGCCTTTCTTGCTTACTTCTACTTGAACTAGAGCACTTTTACACAGCAACCCACAGCTAAGTTTGGTGCAAAATTCCACTGTCTGTAACAGTGTTCCAAAAAGCTATTTCTGCCACAGCCAAAAAAAACCCCAAAACCAATCAAACAGCTATAGCTTGAGTTCATCCAGCTTCATGTTCCACCACCCTGACCCTGCTCTACTGCAGCAGACAAAACATTCACCAACCACTAAAGCCAGACCACTGAAATACCTCAGGAAAGCACAAGAAAAAACAATGGTTTCAATTAACCCTGACAGTTTCTTAGAGCTATTGATTCCCTGTTTAATCTGGTCACAGGGGCCTAGGAAAACTCTAGATGGGGCATTTCATGGAAAACTACATAGACATTAAATTTCAGCTTCCAAAGGCACACTCATCTTGAATCCTTGCAAAGATACTTGTAAAACACAAGAAGAAGAAATACCTAGAAGTTAAAGTAATAGAATAAATTTGCAGCAAAATACATACTTCCATTCCTCAAACATTTAAAAATTAAATAAATTAGAAATATTTAAAGAATAAATGCCAAGTTGGTCTAAGTAACACAACTCTGCAAATCAATTCCAAATAGAAAAAACAGAAGCAGAGAAAGGAGAACAATAAGAAGTTTAGATTTCAAGTACCTGAGAAATTATACGTTCCCCATCTTGATACACTTTCTCTCCTATAACATCCACTATCTTCATTCGCTCTGATGCCTGGAACAAAGAGGAAAATTAAAAATAATAATCAATTATAGTTCGTCTCTGTGAACTCTCTTGAATCTTAATGACTCATCCTGATATGAACAGACATTCACTAGACACACAAACACAATTTATAAATATAGCCCCAAAATGACACTGTCATAGTGCTGCAAACACAGGTCTTAAGACTACCATAATCAACAAGGAAATAAATATGTCTAGGGTCCCATTCCTGTGCTTGTCTTAACACTCAAGTTAAAAAAATCTGATTTGGCTGCTTTAGAGCGAAGGGGAGGGGGGGGAAAAATCACTAAGATTCAGTTGAAATTTGAAGAAAATACTCTGAAAAAATGTTATAAACTCCCTAAGAACTAACTTCAATGAGAAATACCAGCAAAACATTTTGAAAATATTTTAACCACTACATACTTAAACATGTCTGTGGGAGGAATTGTGTCCAGGAACTCTTTCCTGGAGTGAAGAGGAAGATGACATGACAAGGACAAGGGCTTGAGCAGCCCTGCAGTGGGATGCCCAGCAGCAAGGGCAGGAGGCAGCACATGGCATGCCAGGAAACATGCCTGAGCCTTCACAGACAGGAAGGGAGAAATGAGTTATCTCCAATGTTTCCCACCACCCATTTAGAACCCCACAAAACAATTTCATTGCTTCAGAGCAGCGCAAAAAAAACCATACCAAGAAAGGAAGAAAATCCTAGCAGTTAAAATTCAACAGATGATTCAGTTGTAATCAATCCATTCATTCCCCAAATGCACCTTCATCTTGCCTATGTTTGAGAAATCAAATTCTGGTCCATGCGTGATTCAACTGCAATGTGTCATGCAAAAAGCCATCCAGTGCTAATGAGTTATTTTTCTGTATCTTTAAATATTTGAGTCATTTCTGTGCTCAAAAAAAGTCACATTGATGGAACCAGTTTAAGCCAGGCACAGAGAGAGAAGGTGGTGTAATTTACCCCTTCCACAGCTACAATGTATGTCCAAAATAATACATAGTAGAGGCGGCTGTTCACACCTAATGATACTTTGCAATTTTGTAATCTTCTCCCAAATGGATTGAGAGCTGAAATACTAAAAATAAATGCTGAAAAATGTATTTTTATAAGAAAAGTTAAATTATGGTTTAAGGCAAAGACAGACTAATGGAAAAGAAGGCTGGTCAGTTCCAAAAGCCCTCTGACAATAAAGGGTGAATCAATAGAAGTGACAATTTCCACACTGTTCCTTAATTCAGGCACCACACACCCCAACAGGACAGTGTCCCTGTGTTCCCAGGTCACAATGCTTCTCTTCAGCAGTTTACTTCCTGAATATTAAATTAAGCTTAAGGCAAGACTACAACAGCCACACCTTTGCCTCAAATTTAAAACCACTCCTGGCTGATAAAGGCCAAATATCCCAGTGACTGTACCCTTACGTCAATATCACACCCTCACAGGAAACCACAGCCCTGACTACCAAACTGCATTCTGATACCTGTTCCCTGAAATACACAGAGGTGGTTTTTTGGTTTTTTTATGTAAAGAATTTTTTAAAAAACGACACTGAGATAAAAATCAGCAATCCCTACTGTGAATAGAGGATCTGGGGGAAAAAACCCCAGAACTATTTCAGCAATGCAAATTAATTTGTGCAGTATATGTGATACCAAAGCAGCACTTAATATATTGTTCGAAGCAAAACCGACAAATTTCTGATGTAGCAGGAACACTGACTGCTAATGCAAGAATTTAGATGTAGATGTCTCTGAGAGGTTTTACCTCCAAGGATTTAAGAAGGGGTACAGACTCAATAAATAATTCATACGTCTTCCTCTTCTTTGCGTTGTTCTTCAGTATAATTCTTCTGAACGTCACTCGATCCTGCAAGAAACAGCACAGAGAAATACATTATCCCTCCCTGTTTAAAGAGCTGACAAACATGAACGAGTATTTACAGCAAACGCCAGGGCTGAGAAAGCAGCTGCTAAAGTGACACCATATCCACAATGGTGACTGCAACAGCTCCTGCTAGAGCACTTACACCAAATTAAAAAATAGGGAGCTGTAAGACCTGGACCTTCTTAGACAACCACTTAGGGATTCCATTTTTATTCTTACACTGTTTTCTGGTTTGAGTTTTGGGGGTTTTGCCTGTTTGCTGATATTATCTTCCATGCTTCTGCATTAAATGAAGAAGTTTCACTCTTCCTGCTGAAGCCAGTGAAAACCGCCATTTCCAGCACTTAAGGCAACTGCAGAACTGAATCTGAATCTGATTCTTCTCTTGAGTCACAGACTTCAAAAGTTGAAGATTTATACCGGTCTCAAACAGGTCAGGAACAGAGCATCAAACAGCAGCAAGGCTTGTTCACTCCACCTTCCAAGATCCAAGAGCCAGCTTCTGGAAGGACCATTTCCTAACAGCCAGCTGTGTGTGCTCGGCGAGAAAAAGCTGCTGGCTGCGTTTGTGAAGCCCTAAGGCAAAGAGGGGCAAAAAGCCCAAAAGGCAAAGGGGAGCAAAAAGCCCAAAAGGCAAAGGGGGGCAAAAAGCCCAAAAGGCAAAGGAAGCAAACTGCGCCGGCAGCCCCGCCCGCGCTGCGCCCCGCGGCCACAGGGCGGCGCTGCGGGAGCGGCGCCGGGAACGGCGCGCCCCGGGCCCGGCAAACACCGACCGGAGCCGGCCGGGACCCTGCCCGAAACAAAAATAAAAATAAAAATCAGAGGGCAGGAGCAGAGATTTGGTCAGGAAAACGGTAACAAAGAAACAAAAATTAAAAGGAATAATTAGCAGAAACATCCTGAAAGCCATTCCTCCGGTTCCCAAAACCATCAGCTGGTACCTAAGCAGCAGCGTTCTGAGGTGAAGAGGTATTTTCAAGTAAATGGACAACTTTAAGGGATGCAGGCTGCAAATACTTGTAACAAGGACTAACAGAGGTGATCCCAATGGAACATTAATGGTGAAGGATGAGGAAGATGAAAGGCAGGATGGTATTACTGTTACTCAAAGGAGATAAAGCAAAAGGGACTTTTCTCTTTTTAAAGGAATTCTTCAGTGGTAAAAGCGTCTTCAAATGTTTGTGGTTTGGAGAAGCAGAAAGATGCAGAGACTGTGGGGGGGATTGTAAAAGCATTAAAAAATCAGAATTCACCTGCTTGAGAGTATCATGAGGGAGGAGAAGCAGCAGTATTTGAACATAAAAAAAGCTGAGCTGAGAAGGCAGTGTGTGTAATTGTGAGGTTCCCCCAGACACATTCAGCAGCACAGGCTGAGAACATTCCCCTTCTCCAGAAGGGACTCACTGTGATAAATGCTTTGTGCCTGAGCCTTCCCAATTTCTGCTGGCCTAAGCCTGCAATGCAGCAGGAGTAATCCACACTTCCCAAATGGCAGATAACCAAAGAGCTTAAAGAATAACTTCTGCATAATAATAAAAATACGCTTAAATTACACCAGGGTCAAAATAGTAAAATAAAACATGACAACAAATAGAATAACTGGAAAAAATAACTGAAGTTTGAGAGGAAAATGCATTCTTAGTTAAAAAAATGTTCACAGGATAGATGATTAGTAAGAGGTCCCTGCTCATCTACATCTTGCTAATTAATTGAATATAATCACAGAAAAACGAAAGCCAAAATTAACCCAATTTGTGCAGTTCTTTTTGAAGGCAAACTGGAACAAAGAATCATCTTCTCATTTTCTTCCTTTTATGAATGAGCTCAGTTTGTAGCTCGCTGCTTTGTTCTGTCTTCCTCCAGAAATGAGATTCTGACATGACTCCCTGGTTGATTTACTAAACTCTTTTCTTTCACCTCACAAATAAAAGAGAAGTCAGATCTCCCAGCAAGCGCTGGGATTGCATAAACAGCCATGTGCAGCAGCTTATCAGTCCTACAATCAAGGTCAGAGCACAGGGCCAGCCCCCAGCGATAGTTGCCGAGGAGCCCGGGGCACACAGACAGCACACAACACTTGTGGCTTCAAAGGCTCCGTTGATGGCACAATCCACTTATTATGCCAACCCTCACAGATGAGTAAGAGAGCACTGGGAAAATAACCCCATCCAAATAGTGCAGAGAAAAGAACTAAAAAAGGAAACTAATGGCTACAGCTTCACATTCAGCGCTGCTGGGCTAGAGACAAAGCAGCAGCACTGTTTAGCTTGGTATCTCATAGGTCACGCTGACCCCAGTACCTCTTCCAAGGTAACAACACAGCTCATTGTGAAGGAAAACAAAGCTCTGGGCAGTTTTCTGACCTCTTCAAATTACTAACAACCTCAAGACAATATTTAACACATTCCCATTCCCTTTAGAGACAAAATGGTAGGAAGGTCAGTCAAAAATAAAGAACAACATTTAGATATTGTTTCCCCCTCCATTATCCTCTGCAGGATGAAAACAAAACCAGGAGTTTTTTCTTCTCCCTAACAAAAGCCACAACTACAGTAAAAGCAAAGCTATAAAGGGACAGATAGAACTAGTGATACAGTTTTTACAGACAAGTTGTTCCAGAAAGTCAGCCAAAAAGATTTGCAAAATGGTTGTATCATGCCAGGAGATGAGACAGCAGATCCTGATAAAATACCTGTGAGCAGAGGAGCCGTATCAAGAGAAGCTTTGGACAGGGTGAGGTACTGCTCAAAATATTATGCATATAAGAGGAACTTCCTTTCCTTACCAGTCCCCAAAGGGCTCCTTCTGTTGTGGCAACAATAGTGGCAGCTCTAGGAGTGTTGTACATCAATGCCAGCTCCCCAAAACTGCCGTGGTTATCGTAGCGCCCCACACAGCGAGACTGGTTGTCTTTTGCTACAACAATATCATACAATCCTCTGGAAAACAACAGAATAAACACTTTTCATTAGACAACATCCCAGTACAAATCTTGAAAACAGTTTTTTGCAGTTATACAAATAGTCCTTTTATTGCTGTGTGAGATGGAACTTTTTGAGCTTTCCAACTGCCTGATTCTCTGCTGCTTCTATCTGTATGATTTTCATAGTAAATGTCTCTTACTAAAGCATTTCACTTCTAATAGATATGGGCAGGATCTAGTTGGTTTCCTCTGCACACTATTTTGACATTGCTGTTCTGGCCAGGGTGAGAAGCAGTTTCATTATCTTTAACACTGACATTCCACAGCACGTGTTGCCCAGTGAGGCCTCTTTAGAGTGGCTCAGATCCATCTCTACCCATTTTCTCAGTACTAGTATTGCTGCAGGACCTTTGGGACACACTCAACCCAATTGCTCACCTGCTATTATGGGTTTGTCTCAACTCCAGCTTCAGGGTACATGTATACCATAACCCCAAGATGCTCTGAACCTGCTGATACCTGGCCAAGATCTCTGTACAGATCAAGAGGAAATGTCCAGCCACCAGAAACCTCCTTGCACTTTATCCATACCCAGCTGTAGCCTGTTCAAATTCAAAAGGTCTCCTGTGCCCTGTTCTCCACACTTCCTACACTATAACCAAGTGAAGAGAACAGTATTCCAGAATTTACAAAGAAACCAAAGATTACTCTGATAAGTGCAGGTACAAGCACAGCAAGCCAGAAGTCAGGACACAAACCTGCATCAAACTGCAACACAGGAACTGCCTATGAAAGACAAACACTGTGCACAGAAAGGTAGCCCTTTGAAAGTCAAACAACTGTCTGTAAGACCTTCAGGACTGTCATGTTTGGGACTTTAAAGAATAATTTAAAAATAAGAGTTGGAGTAGGATTGATTAATTCTTAGCTAGGACAGCAGGGATTGTTCAGGGACTACCCAATTGGCCTAAGACACTTCACAAAATGTATCATGTTCAGGAGAAAAGTAAATAGGGAACACCTTCCTGGCTTTAAGCAGCTCAATACACATAATTTTCCCAAGAAGTTTAGATCTTTGTCAGAAGAAATTGTGTTATATCCCACAACATCACAAGGCACATAAGAAAAAAAGAAAATGAATGTACTAAAATGGTACTAGGGAGGAAGGAGGGTACATGAGACTGCATAATAATCCTACCAGACACCTTATACTCTACTGCTTACGCACAACTAGGAGAGTAAGAAACCAGCAGCATACTAAAAGCAAACTAGAAAAGTATTAGTGTTGATGGAAAGTGTCAAATTCCTGTAATGTCTGATATCTATTTAATGATTCTCTGAGAGGCACCAGAGGAAACAATCTTCAGAGTTGTTTTTTTGATCTGGAAGAGACAAATGTGAACATCTTAAGCAAAAACAACTTCTTCCCATCCTTCAGCCTGAAAGTCACTTAGTAGTGCCACTTATTTCCAAATAACTATAGCCACATAACAATCTTCAGTCAAGCATTCAGCTGCCTTTGGCCCAAGGACTAATCTGGTGATGCAACACTGGGTGACCTTGGCTCAGCTTTACTGAGAAAACTGTTGCTGAGCTGTGAGAGAGTCCATGAGCTAAAGCCCTGCAAGATAAGAAGAATAAAGACAGAGCGAAGTGTAATTGTTGAGATGGTAATCGTTACGAGTCCAAGGAGCCGAGTGAAAAGTACTGACATGAAAAAATATAAAACCCTCAGGCAGAAAAAACAAGAAGCAAAAAAGCAGAAGAGGGCAGCTCAGCAAGACTGTGGATCAGTCTGTGCCAAGAGGCAGCAGAGGCCAATGCTGCCCCTCCTGAGTGATGACTGCTCCATCAGCACAGACCCTGCAGGTGCCTCCTCAGCAGCAATGAGCAGCCCATGCTCAGACATGCAACACAGCCCTCTGAGCTCTCCCCTCCATGCAGAGGACACTAAACACCTGATGCATTCTCAGGTTGTACACGCCCTGCCTGCTGCCCCTCCGTGCATGGTAAAGACACTTGGACACGAGCCATCTGGTGAGGAAGTACTGCAAGCAGAAGGCTTCAAGAAAAAAAAAGGCCAGTGACTGAGCACAAAGTCACTGTTCATTTAGACAGAAAGAAACTAATCCTCAGGAATATCTAGGCATTAATTACTTTGGAGTAACAAGACATTCTTACTCATGAAAGAGCCAGAGTCCTCTGAACCCACACTTGCAAACAACTAGAAATATTGTGGTTTTCTGTAAGGAACAGCATTCTACTGTTCTTTTACATGAAAAGTAAGTGGGTGGGAGGTGGAGGAAGACTGGAAAGGGAGAAAGGACTGAAAATTCCCAACTGCAGCAGTTATTCCTAATAACCAAATAGTCAACAAGAGTTGCAAGCAAAGTTACTGCTCACAGCAAAGGCTGTCATGGTGTCACTGGACAACACCAAGTTTAATTTCCTTCATCGTACAACCTTTCTGCCACATACTTTTAACTTGGAAATAAAAGCCTAAAAACTTCCAACACAACTATCTCTTGACAGAAAAAAAACCTGTTGTGGAGTAACATTGCATCAGTAGAACAGAGACCATGAAAGCATTTCCCTGAATATCTAAGGTAAGGCTGCACTTCTTCATTTTAGGTTAAAACTCATAGCAGAGAGCTTTTAAGAACCAACAGGATAAGAGCCTTGCAAAGAATCAAATCAAGACAGGCTGATGGTATCTAACATTTTTGAGAGGCTCCCAAACCGAGTTTAAGTTTCCTCCAAATTAGGAACCACTGCTCTGCACAGATCTCATCTGCAGAGCTGGTGGCTCTGGCTCCCACAAGTTCTGATCTGCAGTGCCTTACTCTTATCTGTAACAGCCTGATCTCTCTGGTGAATGTGGCAAGAGAAGGAACTTGGCCTGCCTGGCCAAAGACATGGGATTGGATGGAGGGAGAGAAGTTGAGGAACATGACAGTGTAGAAATGAGGCACTGGCTTAGGCCAATGCTTTGGTATAGCAGAGGACAGGGGAACAGGCATATTGTCAGAATATATTTGATGCAGCCTTATGTTCTGTAATTTCACTAACCAGAAAGGGAAATGTCCTTAAAATGAACAAGAATCACTTCAAATGAACTGTTTCTAACAGCTTCTAACTGTTCTAACTGTTTCTAAATTCTTCTACAATTCAAAAGGCAACAACCTGTCTTAAAGAGCTATTTTGAAAGCACTTCATACAATATTAATGGTGCCATTATTTTGGTGATAAACAAGATAACAGTGCACCAAAAAAGCAGTTTGCTAAGATCATGTTTTCCAACAGGCATTTATAAATCAGTCAGTAATATTCTGAAAAAAATATAGCCTGGTCTAAAGACAACATGTAACATGGCTGATTTTAAGCTGTGCTTATACTGATAGGCATAAAAACTAAACTAAACAAGTAATTTTCCTTCAGAAACTGTCCTAGTAAACATCCCCTGTCATTTCCAAGAAACTGAAAAGAAACATCCTCTGCATTTTACAGGCACAGCTGCTTACCGCTCAACGACATAGAAGTTATCTCCATCATCACCTTGGTCAATCACATGTTCCTGAGGTTTCACCTTCCTCTCAAACATGGCATCAAGGACCTGAGACAGCTGCTCCTAGAAAACAAGCAGGGGCAGGAGGGAAAAGCCAGCTATCAGAAACCACACCTTAGCATTGCTGCTGGACAAGGGCAAGCTCATTTCATTTGGTCTGGATAGCAAACTGGAACATGAACAACATTTTTGCACATTTCACTGTACAAAAACAGAAATAATACTGGTACTACATGCTGATTTCCACTAGCAGCTCATTCCTTTCCATCTTATTAATATAAGTTCAATAATGCACACAACCAGATTTCTAGCACAGAAGAGCCATTATCTCATATTTATGCCCAAATGGCTCTATTTTCACATACCAGTTCAGTGCCAAAGCCCCCATATATATTTGGTGTAATCTGACACAGCTTCACTGCAATGGACACACATCAATTCATACCAACAGTATATGCATTTAATTGTATTTGTGTCTAGAAATGGCACCATGATCTATTAGTAAATTATCTGGTCTGTCATCATCTAAAAGCCCTAGTCACAATCACACTGGAAAAGACTCTCCATAGACTCATTTCCATGGATAGTCTGTTGACTTAGAGAAGCTGCAATTCTAGCCCAGATGAGACAGGACAGGTACAGATGTGAAGCCCACACAGAAAATGGGAAATGCTGGTCTGCACAGCAGGCTCCCTGTTGAGCCATGACTAAACTTCCTTTTTTTGGCAAGCAGCACAACCAGGCAAACTGTGAAATCCAAGAAAGATAACACCACATAAATGCCTTGCCTCGATGCTGACCTGCTTTACCATCTTTGCTATTCCCAAGCCCATTAACAATATACTTTCACTGCATTTTCAATGACCAGATGTTCAAAGTTGAAGATGTAGATCACAGCTGAATTTCTAAAAATACACTGCACCAACACGCAAGCCAGTCTTCATGCTGCTGATACACTTGAAATATTTACTGCACCCCTGATGTTGGAAATTATCACTGCAGTATCTCTTGGCACCACTGCACTGAAAATATTCCTTGTCTTTCAAACAGAATCGTATTTTCTTGTCTTTAAAAACTGTGTCTGGATTTTTAGATCATATTAACTGTACATAACAAAAAATTAACTCCATTTAAGATTTCTTTAAAATGCTATTACCTGATCTAGGTTTTTGAAGAGCAGGATGTCTTTACATGCTTCCTGCAGTCTGCATCGCTGCTCATCAGTTTTTGGATGAACTACCTTTAAAACAAAGTAGAACAGAACAATCATGACAACAAAGAAATATGATTACAGACTAAACCTTCACTTCAGCAGTGCCAAAAGTATACAGTCCTTTTTTACTGTTTGCATTAACAGTATTTATATATAAACATTCAATGCAACACAGAATGAAAGACACAAAAGAAAACTATTATGCTGACAATTAACATATGAAAAATAACAGTGAAGAAAGATGAGGATGCCTTTTCCATTCCACTGCCTTCCCTTCCAACACAGTCACAGCCACAGTCAAAGCTTTAACATATGAAACAAGGAAAGAAGTGAACAGTTTTCTTCATAAACTCTGGCTCTATCAGTCCCAGTATAATTACTGCTGGCACACAGGCAGTTTCTATCCTGTATGATACATATGAGCCTCAGCCCATCCAAGATGTTATTGAATAGGCATGTTTTTTCCTAACAAACTTACTTAAATAAAAGCTTTGTTGTTTGAGATATTTGCTACTTTCTCTCATTTATAAACATCAGGTTAAAGGAATCAATACTCACTGTATCATGAAAATGTTTATATATGTGCTTGTTAGGGGCTAATTATGAAAATATATTAAAAATTAAATTACCTGACATGTACCACATTAACATTTCTTACTTCTGGAATAACAAGAATTCCAAAAAACAGTCATATCAGTAGGCATTTCTAAAAAGTTATTTTCCAGAAGTTAAACAGGTCTCTCAGATCCTTGTTTCAAAAAAAAAAAAAATAGAATATTGACACATCTGCCAGGAAAATTAAGATTTCTGATGGAAAAAATGTGTCCAAGTTTACAAACATTTGGATAACCATATACACTCAATTTTTTCTTTTTATATAATATAAAAATTATTTATGAACTATATTTATGAAGTATCTCTTCTTTTTTAAAAGAAATTATATTAGATTTAGATTTTCACTGCAGAAGTCTAAGCATCTTGCAACAGAATCTGGAAAGGAACACCAGAAGTCCAGGGAGAAAACACTGACTCTCAATCAGGCTACAAGATTTGCTCAGACAAACCCACCTCTAAAGAAATAAAATTGCAGTATCTGGATTTGCAATTCCTAGAAATTCCCAACTTACAAGATCAAGAGAAAAAACAGGTGGCCACAGACTTAAAATATTTCAAGCAAGCATTTCTCCTACCCAGCAGAACAGCTCTGACAAGAAAGACAGTAAAAAGCATGTGAGGAATTTTAAGCACCCATGAAGAAACAGCTGTGGTAAAGCTCAGCTAATTCTTCTCAACAGCATCGATGATCTAGGAATTGCCTCAACAAGCCTTTAAGAGAATTAAGAAAGGAAAATAGCCACAATTTTAAAAATCTTAGACTTAAGCACAGCTCTCGAGTCCTCTGAAGTAAAATTGTATTAAAGCTGCAGTGAGTAAAAAAGTCCATGAGACAAAGCAGCTCTAAATTTCCAAGCAATGTCACTTTGCCAGTGTCACCACACCACACTCAGCACAAAAAGCACAAGTGGTAAGGAAAGGCAAAGCACATCTGCCTGTCAATCTGCAGGGAGAAAGAATTACACATGGAGTGATTCCCTCACTCTTACCCTTTGCTCTGTATCTTCTTCCTCTTCATCTGGATTGAAAGCTTCAGCACAAACTTGGAAGAAAAAGAGAGAGGAAATAAGTAAAAAGAAGAGAGAACATGAGAACAGCAAACAAATCAGTTTAAATACATTTCTTTTATTTTCCTACAGGAAAAACAAAATCACTTTTAATTGTGTTATTATAGTATCAGAGGCTCAAATCCTGTCTGTTCTCTGCGTAGGCACAGCATGGCTGTTCTGACTCTCTCACTCTGTAAGTGATTTAATAAATAATCCTGCCTAGCAAGTACTCAAGCATGGACACAGATTTCCTTTCAACTGGTATCAAAGCACTACAACCTCCATTCAGGTTCATTTACAAGCATCTTCTCTGAAATGCAGGGGGAAAATACTGCTGCTACACTGCTTTGTTCTTTACAGTGCAAGGTACAAAGCAAAACTCAGAAAAAGGAGCACAAGGAAGGATGGGTGAGGCACTCGCTCCACTTCAACTCTGATTTGCAAGCCAGTATCTAGATTTTGGGAGGTTTTTTGATACAGAGAAATCATGTTTTCACAGACATTAACCTGGGAAATTAACAACCAGCTTCACCATAGGACAGTGCATGAAGAAACAGTATTTAGTCCCATCGACTACATGCTCCTCTATCTTACTACATTTTAACCAAATTAATGTTGCCTGGTGATATGAAAACAACTCTAAAATTTTAGAGTGATTTAAAAAAAAAAAAAAAAAGGATGAGAAAAGTAATGGAAAATTATATGCCATAGTGCATTGGGACAAGGCTCTGCCTAACATGTCATTGTACCTACAGGATCAACTGAAAGAGGCAATAATGCAGAGCTGCTGAAACTTCAAACCAGTTTTGTTCAGTTTAAATTCTTCAGAAAAGGCTTATCTTCAATTACCTTAGCATTTCCACTGTTACACAGTTTTACAATACTAAACACAGACACTCTGGCCAGTAAAAGCCCACAGTTTTAGCTCCAATTTTCTTAATAATTCATGGATATTTATAGTTCTTGCATGTCAAAGCAATCTGCACATTCTAATCACCTGTACAGACAGTCAAGGGAAGTGACAGACAGTCCTGTTTTCATCTAACTGTGCTCTAACTTTAAAAAGGGTGGTCTCACTTCTGAGGTTATACATTACTCATAAAATTTTACAAGGAAACAAGAAAAGCATTTTCCTTTGTACTTTATCCAGCATCCTGACAATAGTGAAGACTTGGCAGAATGCCCAGAAGCTCACTGCAATGACATCTAACTGCTGAATGGACTGAGAAAGCATAAATAAAAATCCAGAAAGTCTAGAATTCAGTAACTTGTAAATAATTCAAAAATGCACACATGCCTATTGACCCTGTCATCGTGCACTCAACAGGACCATAAAAATGCAAAACTCTAGCATAATTTCCTAGGAAGGTTTTGCTTGGTTTTGTGTGTCTTGGTTTTTTCATTTGTTTTTTTTTTTTTTCTCCCTACCTAAAAGATACAATTTTCTTTCCCAGGAAATTGGATTTTAATTCCTTTTGTTCCTGGAAAGAATGAGGAGACTCAAATACAACAACAAGCATTCCACTTATCAAACCACAATGTAAAAACACAATCATATAATCATTAAGCATCAGGCATTTAGAGAGTAAGTATTGCTCACACAATAAACCCATTTAACAATACAGAAACAGTGTATTGACAGTGCACCTACCACTCACATGCTTTTAGTTTAACAGAGCCACCCACACTTAGGGCAGACACTCGACAAAGGATAAACAGCACTCTTCTCCAGCTGAAAAAAAGCACAGTCCACACCAGAGTCCAAAGATGACTAGTTTATGGGAAGGTGGATCCCTACAAAGCTACAGAACTTGGACTGATAGGTTGATCCACTTAATATGCAATAAAAAGGCACTAACAAAGAGAATGTTATTAGCATTTTAGTGTGAAAGCTTTCCTCCTCCTTTCATTTTACAGTAAAAATCAAAGTCTATTGTGAAAGCTTTGGATTTACTAATAAGGAACAGTTACTAAGAAGAAAGGCTCCATGGTTTAAATGTGGTTTGAAGTATGGTGAAACTGGAGATAATTCACTCTTCATCTTTTACAACCAGTAACTGCAGTGCAATTCTCTATTAAGCACAATATTACATACTATAAATCCAATTCTGCATATTTCTGAAAGTAGCTGGTTTATAAGCACTTTCAAGTCACATATCTATGAATTCAGAGATCACTGGACCATTTTATCGTTCAAATTTTAATATTAAGTTGCAAATTTGATTTTGTTCCCACCTCAGTTGCAGGGAAGCTATTACTAAAAATGCTTCAGAATTCAGGAAATGCTCCTTAATATTTCCTTGGGAAAACAAGCTTTATTACCACAGCTAAAACTAGAGCACCAGAGCAAAACCTTATCCTAAAACATGTATCAAAGCAACACAGTTGTCTGTAACTTCCATATTAAATGTTTTGGTTAAGGTTTGTAAATGTAGGCTTCCCCTATTTCATCTTACCCAGTAAGGGTGAAAACAGCTCTCAAAGCCCAGCAAGAATACAGACTAGGACTTAGTGCCCTTCCCTTACATATGGAAAATACTTCTGGAATGCCCATGAATGGGCATCACAGAAATAAAATAAAAACATAGCAAAATACCACTTCTTTCCATGCTGTCACATAGAATGCTTTCCAATTATACTTTTCATTCTTCAGCCTCCTGCTGGGATTTCTTTTTCCATGGAGGCCAGACATTTTGACTTCAGCTTTGGACAGTTCTGATTGACTTTTTCTATTTACTTGCAGGCAGAGCTGTAACATTTAATGTAGCATATCTGTTGTGGTAGGCTTAAAAAGGGGAGAGACAAAATTCTCAAGCTTAATTAACATTGTGATATGCTGGAAAGCCAACAGAAAGCTTTTCAGCCTACTCATAACAACCAACATTATTTTCTAAGTACTTTAAAACATGACTAATGAAAAGAAAAAGCAGCATTGCATCAAATCCATCCCGTGTTTTATGGTACAGTATTCCAGTTTTTCTTTCCAATATTTTTAATTGGTAAATCACTTGAGGAAGTCTGTACTGCTGAACATAGGATCTGTGTGTTAGTCTTAACCTTCAAAATGTTTCATGTTATCTGTGCTGCACTGCTATTCTTCTGGCTGTAAAGGGTCTCCATAACTACCCTAAACTCTCCCTGTCAGAAATCAAGGGAATTCCAGGACTCCTGAAGGTTATTAATTTGTGAGTTACAGTACAGCCAGTTCTAATGAAAAAACATCTGATCTTTCATCCTGACAGAGTGAAAAACATCCTTGACCCATTACTTTATACAAGACTAAATTCACATATTAACTATTTAAGTGTCCCAACAAAAGAGACACTCCGAGGCAAGCTTGCTCTCACAAGGTTCTCCTGAAAAGTGTTTTTCAGACTCAGTGAAAAGGCAGTTGGAGGAGATCTCTCCCTGAAGGTCATCCAGTTCAACCCACTTCTCCAAGGGGAGCTATTTGGAATTGTGGGCTAGGTTTGGGGCTGACCTGGAAACCTCCCATCTCTCTGCTAACCTGCTCCACCACCCTCAGGGGAAGTTTATCTTCATGTGCAACCTAAAGCTCACCAGTACCCTCATATAATTTGAAGTGACTTGTGAAATCACACCTTGCCTAGCTGAGATTTTCATCACAACACTGCCCTTGAGCAAGTGCTGAGCAAGAATCCATCAGTGGAAGTTCCACACCAGTGTGACACATCTACAGCTCTATCAGCTCACACCATGCAGACCAAGCTTCCTTCCAAATCCACCCATACATAGTTCAAACAGCTTTGGAACATAAAACACAGTTTTCAATTTTATGAAGCTTTGAGATAAAAAGAAATTCAGGCTTTTATCCTACCATCTACATTTAGTCTCTCTTAGCTTCTGCAGCTCTCATGCTGCACCTTCTTTGGCTTTCAAGAACATCTGTTAACACTTCTGAAGGCTTAGAAATGACACAGCTCCATCGCTGCTTTGTTATGCAGGTGACAGCAACTGAAAGCAACCCAGATCTTTGTAGCTGCAGCAATGACATCAGCAGTGGATGGGTGAGGGGGAAGCAAGGGAGAGAAGGAGAAGTAGCAAGACAAGTTTGCCAGTACAAACACCACCTTTGTTTATGCAAGTTTTAATCACTCTCAAGATAAAATTGTTCTGCAAAATATGCATTTCGTCAAGATCAAAGTCCTTGCACTCTATACAAATCTGTATGCAAATAACAGTTGAGCATTTAGCTCTGGTAAGTTTATACAGCCTCTGAGAAAAATGCACAGCATCCCTGTCCCAGAGAGACCGCTGTTTTTTTCAAAATAACAGCCAAGAGGTTGATGCCTGAACACCTTCAAACACACATAAAACAAGGAAATTTAAGTTCTATGTTTTATGTAAGGTGAATGCATTATTAATATTTCTGTTGCTACTGAAACAAGTAGCAAATAGATGCCCTGTCATACACTCTTTTCAATTTTGGATCCCACCTTCTGCATGGCAGTATGAAATCCTATTCACTTCCTTACTTATGAAGATGCATCACCTCCTGATAGGATAAATCAGACCCATAAATAAAAATCCACTCAGAACAGTACATATAGAACCATCTTTCCACTTTTTTTATTCAGAGGAGTAATCTTAAACTGTGTATAAGGCAGTGTTATTTGCATTTGAATTTGTCAAAGCTTCAAGCATTTTTAAAGTCTGCATCTCAAGGGACAGATGCATAGCCTCTTCTGGGAGCTCTATGCCAGCTGGAAGGATGACCACTTCCAGTGGCTTGTCATTCCCTCTGACAGCTGAGCTGCACTTCAAAATGATGCAGTCAGATGAATTAGAAAGCTTGAACAGCACTTACACACAGGTCTTTGCTGGCACAGCTAAATGTGATTTTCCACACTTAAAAAACAACTTCAAGTTTCCTCTCACTTCTGTTGCTGGTTAGCTCAGAACTTTTTGGTTTAGAAATTGCACTTTGTGTCTCAAGTGAAAGATCTCACCATGTCAAAGCAGACGACAGATTCATACCTCGATCCAGCAAGTGGGAAACAGAACCTGCACCCATTTGCACCACCTGAACAATTTTCATATTTATGACAGTTGGAAAGAAAAGCAACACTGAAACCCAAAGAATAGTTAATATGTGCAGGAAAATCAGCTGCTTCAGCCTTCAATTCACTAGTGAGAACAGACTGAAATAAAGGGTAAGTTTTCTGTTAAAACCAATGTTGTTGCATCAGCCCAAAACTCAGATCTTGGGTCTTAAAAGGCTGGTCTTTTACTTTGTGTGTCACATGGCAATCTCCACATGCAGGATAGTCAACAGCAGTACCACCTCCTGACTTCAACCTCAGTTCTCATAGAGGCATAACTGATTTACAATAAATGATTTACAATAACCAGGAACTTGAGCAAAAAACACCCCATCAAACCTCTGTCAAATACCAGAGCAGAATATTCAAACATGCTGCCACCTGCATGGCCATATATGTCAAATCAAGTGTAAGATTTTTTCCAATGGAGAAATGTTTCGAAATTATTCATTTCAGGGGGAAAATAAAAGAATGTATTTTCAGTTCTTGAAACAGTTTCAATGTCATCTAAAGTTAAAAGGAAACTAAATCAAGTCGGTTGTTCAGAGGCAGAGTTCTCCTGTGTTACCGATTAACTACAAAGGCACTCGGAGTCAGCAGGGCTGTGCCAAACCAGCTCTGCCCAGTCAGGATTACAGGTTCAGGCACACTCCATACTTGGTCCCAAAGCCTGCTCAGGCTGAAAAGCTGCACAGATCACTGTCAGGCAAAGAAGCCTATGAGACACGGCTGACAGAGCCTGTAATGCCCTAAAATATTCACTGTTTCACCTAGCTCTGCAGAGAGCCACTGCTGCCTCTTCTGCAAAACAAGCTGAAGTGTTCACCTTGCATCTACCCAAAGCCTTGCTTACATCCCAGAGTCAACCTGAAAATGCACAGCTCTAATATGGACATTTCCTATGTTCCTCAAGGCCCATTACTTTGACATAATAAAAAAACTGAGGTCCAAGGTAGAGCTTGGAGAGACCTCACTCTAGTCCACAGTTGAATAAACACTTTCGCCAAGAGAAGTGCATGACAGTGTTACAGTGCTTGCTAACCTTGCTTTTAGAAATCTTTGATAACCATTTCCTCACCATGGTTATGTACTTTCCAATAGCATTATCTAAATCAGACTTCTCCTGCTTGTTCTCCTTTCATCAAAAGAGAAATGCAACAGTTCTGGCGACAATGGCTTGTGACAAAACTGAAACACCATTGTCACACACTCCTACTTCATACTACTTTTCAGTAACAAGTTCAGAACAGACTGCACAATCAATTATAAATGCCACCTTTTATGATAATAGGTTTTTTCTTTGCAGGAAATCCAACTTTACATGCACAGACACCTTTTCTCCCAAGCTGCATAACAAGCCCTTTAAAATTATGGCAATTGGTTGACAACTATTTCCATATGTGCATTTGCTTTATATTCTGACTAATGCAGTTTTCAAATATTCTTATTACATTCATACTGATTAATCAAAATCTGATTTTAAGTGTTTCTTTAAAAGGCTTTATCATCAGATGTACAGTAAAACAATTGAGACAATGCTTTACAGCAGAATAGCCATTAAAATAGTTTTTTCCTCCTACTACAGAAAGATTTGGCAAAGTATTTAAAATTACATTTCCCTAGGGGCAAACTAGAACTTTCATGATGAAAGAACTAGAATAATAAACGGAAAGTAAATAATCACAGTCTCCTTTAGATTCATATCTTTACACACTTACAATGAAAGCATTGCAAGTAGACAATACAGCTTCAACTATTAAAGACAAGCAAAAAGCACTTTTAACAAGATACAATGTGTTCCTACTTAATTATTATTCCTAGGTAGGCTTTGTTCAAGTTTTTTGTTTTGTTTTGCTTAACTCCTTCTTCAACCTTCAGAATCTGGCCTGGAAACCACCCCAGGTTAAGTGACTCAGAGATAAAGCACCAGACAAACCACAGACCAAAGGCTTCAAAGCACCTGGGAATCTGCTCTCAGGATCTTTTAGGAAAAGACATTCCTCATCAAACTAAAATGAAACTTGTCAGGGGTCTTACTGAACTGCAACAAAATTTCAGAGTACAACCCTCAGCTTCTATCTCTTTATTTAAATCCTTCTTCATTTAAATCCTCCTCCTACCCAGGAGCAATTAAAACAAAAAACTTGTGCCAATGTAGGACTAGAGATAGAATTCTCCTAAGCACTTCTCCTACCTCTCTGGCATAGCCAAATGAACATGACATTTGCCTTTTTATTTTTATTGCAACTAGATCAACAGCTGTTTATCATTGTATTTACTTCATTTAGTTGCCTACCTAATTATATCAAGGCACAACTTCTACTTAATGCTCTATTGTATTAGTTTTGTCAAATGTTTTAGCTTACCCTTCCACTCTGCATGCTCACACATTCAAGGGTTATAGTTTCCCACCTCCAGGAAGCCACATACTGCAGGAGAATAATGATAAATTCATGCATGAGGCTATAATTCCTAGACTATAATTTTTGATAATTTGAAAATTTACAGTTTCCAGAGGACCCATGATGAAACCACTCTGGTGATAAAACACTCTGCAAGTCTCTCCTGTACAGCTGGAGGAGCCAAGGGACAATATTACCAGATTTAACAGAATCAACTGCTAACTAAGCCACACCTGGGACTCCTGCACTTTGGGTTCCACGTCTCAATTCACAACAAGAGAGCACAGCATCCCATCAGACACTGGTGTGCTCTGGGACTTGCAGTAAGAGGTGAGTCTGCATGAAAATTAAAACAACAAAAATACTTCCATCATGGCAGAGGACTGAAAAATAAGAAAGTTTTGCATGTGGCTAATCACTGGAGTAAACAGCTTGACACTTACAGTAACTATGAAAAGCAAAATACTGCCCTTTCAATCTTAAAGCAGTAATTTACAACTTGCTACTTCTGCTTACAATTCCCTTCACCACATTTAAACAGAAATCTAAAATGGAAGCAGGGTATTTTGGAGTTCCACATTATTCCATGTGGTGAAGCCTGGGAAATTCAAATGGAGCAAGTTTTATTCTTGCAAGTTAAGAAATCAGAAGACTGAAATGGATAAACATGCTGCTGACCTTGTTCAAGCCTTCTAAGAGAGCCTTACCGATGAGATAGTCACCCATAAAAAAGGTCTCCTGGAAAACATGATGCTACTACTATTTCAGAGCACACAGATTCACAATGGTACAAGCAAGCCTTCTGCTTTAATGATTCTGGTTTAGCCCATCATAAAAATCTTATGCACATTTCCAAATCTGTTACATAAGCAAGGAATAAAGAACCAGAAATTCAGAACCAATATTGCTTATGTGCCTGAAACAGTGATACTTTCTCCGAGTTAAAAACAGCACAGAGGATGTTCACTTTCCATTCAGTTTACATCAGAACAACACAAGTTCCAAGAAATTGCTCAAATATATACCTTCCCCCCCAAAAAGGCATGTAGCTTACAGGCTTTCAGTTGCAAGTTGAAGAGAGAATTTAGCTGAGGAATAAAACAGGAGAAGTGTTTTTCTAATACAGAAATAAGAATTTTTCTTTCAGTTTACAGATTAAGGCTTTTTTTTTGTGTTGTTTTATACTTGCAATTCTGCTATATGAACTGCTAAACCTACAATAAGGCAAATAATATTTTTAGATTATTTTCAGAAAAGTGCAGCAAAGCACTTCTTGCCTTAAAATTTCATTTGGCAATGAAGATTACCTACAACTTTCTGACATCTGTCATGACAGAGAACCAAAGTATCGTGTTATTAACCAAATATAACGTGTTAGAAGGCATTTCTGAAATCAATTATATGATCTGATTTTCGAAGATTTGTTTAGAATTTCCAGACATGTTAAAAACCACATTACCCTGAATAGAACAACTCATACCTATTCACCTGCAGCAACAGGGAACAATAAAAAATGAGCATGGCTTGCCACAAAGATTGCGTGCAGAGGAATGATGTGGAAGCCCCCAAGTCCCTGTGCTTGGAAACAACTCCTTCCTTTCCTGGCACACTGGAAAAGCAGGAAATGTGGGAAGTTAGTGTGGACCCTTGAAGAAAAAACTGGCAGCTCTCCCCATTCCTGTGTGGCTACTGAGCAATTCCAACAGCCTGTTGAGCACCAGCCATGGTAAAGGTGGAACTCCTTCCTTCAATCCTTCATTTCCAGGATGAGCCAACTCTGGACTTCAGCATCTCACTGAATAAATAGATTGTCTTTGCAGGCAATACACAGCTGGAGTGGTCTGGCAAAAGACTAATATTGGATAGAACTTTATCAGCTGGAACTTGTGTTCCTTACTTACAACCAGTTTTGTGTTTTTTCATTAGAGAAGATTAGTGAGCTTAAGAAAATTAGGGTCTTTCCCAATTTTGGAGACATGGGAAAAACTCACCAAATCATGTAAGTGCTTCAGGCAGTCAAGTATCCACACATGAGCCCTGATTCAAGTCTCTCTTCAAGTGAGTGTTCACAGCAGTTCCTGAAATTGCTTTAATATTTCCTGCAGTGAATTTTCATATTGTCATTATATTCCCTATAGTGAATTCTTCAGTATTCTTATAAAGTTTTCTGTTATTTTGGGCTACACACAGAACCAGCAAGCTGTTCACAACTATCAAGTAAAGTTTCTGAAAGTACATTTTTTAATATTTAAATCAAGCCTGTTTAAACTTTCCTGTTCTCCCATGGATGGACTATTCGACCTATTTTGCATTTAAACTGAAGTTACAGAAACCTGAACTTGATTCAGTCTATTAATCAATATAGGAGCACAACATCTGTGACTTTGTCTAAAACTTTATATTAAAATAGGGATGAAGTGCAGCCTTATATATTCACAAGAAAAATACAATTCACATCTGATTCTGAGGTCAGTCTAAAGACCTAAACAGCACCTGGTTTTGCACCAAGTATAAAACTGCCATTTTTAGCCTGTATTTTGACAGGCATTTTGAGATTTCCTCAGGTGTGTTTGACCAACAAACCACATTGGAATATTTTCATTTGGGCTTTAATTCCCATATTTATAACCATCCTGAGCTCAAACCAAAACGAAAAAAAAACATTCTCTATCCCACAAAAGAGAAAAGCTAAATTCCAACCTATGAAAGGGAGAATTAAATTTTATTTCAACAATTAGCTGAAGGCTGACATTTTCAAAAATATTTATGTATACAAAGACATGGACCAACATTTCTGCAGGTTTTTTAAAGGTCTTTAATGCAAAACAATTAATGGAAGTTAATCACTGGCACCTCATTGCTACCTGAATACTTTTGAGACACTGATCTATATTGCATTATTTGCTTTAAAATGTGCATAGCTATACTTATGCTCCCAACTAGTAAGGGATAAATTCAGTTAAAACATTTGACTTTGGACAAACAACTTCTAATTCTTATGTAACACTGTAGCCATGAACTATTATTAAGAAAGAATAAATAAAAAGCCAAAGGATTAATTAATTCTACGCCACTGTGCCACTTTCATGCATTAAGCAGACTGGATCAGATTTATTCTGACCAGGTCTTGCACTGATTTAAATTTTAAGTAAGGATGCTCAGAGTGCTGTATTTCTCTTTATGTCATTAAAAAAATCCTGCAGAATTGTTCACAACAATGTGAAATCCAAGTAATTGTGAAGTCATGACTATTAATTTCCAAAAATAAGCTTTTTATTATTCACTGAATGTCAATCACATGCCAGGAATTTTTAAATAAGTCCCAATATTGCAAACAGAGAAAACAAGCTTTTTTTGTTTAACGAATAATGATTCAGACACTTTCTTACACGAGAGCACCCACACAATTTATCACCACTTTCATCTGTCATCCCACATGCTTGGCTTTTGCTCATATCAACATTTTTTTAAATGAATTCTTTTCACACTAGTTATGATATCAGTTTTGCAATCATTAGGGCTAGCAAAAAAATCATAGAAGCTTCAGGTTGTTGATACAGGAAAACTGTGTCATTTGTAAAAATGCGGATTTTTTAACTCAGAAGTCTCTTATCATTTATCACCTGCCTGAAAAATCTTTCAGCAGAAGTTATTATGCCATCAGTGTTGTAAGATGGTGAATAATCAATATAGAAATTCATTAAATAGCTGCAAGAGAAGAAACCAGATAATGATTTTCAAGTCAACCTCTGATAATCAGATAAATACAGTAAGAGAACAGCACAAAATCAGTCATCACTCAGGCTTCTTCCCTTGATGATTTCAAGTGCTGAGATTTTTATCACTGAAGTAGTAGACAGTATTCTTTGAGAGAAAATACTCAAAACAACCCCCAAAGAGAAGTGCTGCCTCCCAAAACAGTACTTTTTATCAAATGCTAACATGCTGTGTGGCAATAATTAATAGGAAAGCTTTACTAGAAAATTGTTTTTGTTAAAGCTGTCATTTTAAAACACTAAGCTACTAAGAGGAATTTACTATGTGTAATATTCTCATATCCTGACATCTCAGCTTGCCAGGGTGTGAAGAAAATGCAGTATTGCACTAGAAAGCACAGAGGAATATCAGACTTTAGCAACATATGTACATTATGATATGATTGCTCATCTTTGGCAGGAGTCAGACTAATGAAGAGTTCAAGGTAAAGAGTCCCCACCACCATCAAAAGAGAGAAGAATCAGTGAGTTGGAAGAACCAATAGTCAAGGCCTCTTATGGAAGCTTATGTGATAAGGAAAGAAGGCAGAAACTGTCAGGGATTATTGATTTATACATTATCCAAAACGTGAAATTACCCAAATACAAAAAAAACCAAAAAACCACAAAATACTCCACAACAGTGGCATAGTGTCACATCAGATTGCTAGAGACAAGAGAAACATCAAAGTGCTGATTCTGAACCCAGCATCTGCTGGGGACACTGACAACCAGCAACTGTCAGGGTTCCACACAATGCTAATGTCTGAATGAATGAATGAAAATAGGATTCAGTGACATTTAAATAAAATTAACCTCTACAAGTGAAACCTTATTCAGCAACCCCATCTTAGGGGAGGGTTTAGCACCCAGCTCCAGGAACAGATTTGATCCTTCTCATTCCACTGAGTCTCTGCTGAAAGCTCTCCCACCAAAGAGACCAACTGAGGCAAATCCTGTTCATTTGACTATTTTTTATATTAACATGAAAACAGGCACAGATCCTGACAGTCATGTTACTATTAAAGAAATAACTATTATATATTGCTTCCCTAGATTATACAGATCAATTCTTCTGCTTACAGTTGTTGAATGTGAAAACTGTAATCTCATCCCACGGAGGCCAAAGGAAGACTCATGAAGGTTCATATGCAAAAGAGATGCATTATACCAGGTCACTCAGATAAACAGAAATAATTGTAGAAGAAAGATGAAAACTTTTTGTGGCACATGTATGGTACGGGTGTCATTTTGTCAGATTTTCCTAACCCAAGAAGAAATCAGCAAGTCTTCTGGAGAGTGGGTGTTCTGTGCAATGAATCAAAAGTGTCTAGAAATGGGAAATGGCAATACAGAAATCTATTGAAAAACTTAACTTTTCTGAAATATGCTAAAACTAAAAGAGGAGAAACTATGCACAAGAGAGACTCTAGTGGGCGTCACAGTCTTCCTTCCAAAAACACAATTAACTTTTCATTCATATCCTGCCAGGAGCAAAATTCTCCTCAGTGTTACGTACCAGTTGTTATAGTGGGACAAATATCAAAACTCTCTTTCTCTAGCTTTGAAATAGCTTTCCTCTAATTGAGAAAGGAGTAATCACTGATTTCTAACCCTCTCTGAACCATGCAGTCAGTCCCCAGCCAAAGGCAGAGATACTGGCATGCTCTGCAGCCTTCCACTATAGAAAATGAAGTGACCAACATAATTAAGTTTGTCAGGAGCCTCTATGCTTGGAGGAGGATCAAGGAATGCAATGAAGCAAGCATGAATTTCAACCCAGTCCAATTCTTGGGAGGAAGAAATCTCTAAGGGTTTCAGGCCATTCAACCCAAGCTTGGGCAAAGGGAGTCAGTCAGCAATCCATGTAACACAGGTCACACAGGCAGAAAGCTCAGATTTTGCTAACTCAGAGCAGCAGCAAGACCCAGCTCTACTGGACATTAGCACTGGAATTGCATCACAGCCTGTGGCACCCTAGAGCTAGGAGGTTGTCAAATTAGTGAGGTTGTTTGTCCATTTTAGTTTCTATCACCAATATAGCTCATGATTTTAGAAACAGGATTATTTTAATGAAGTCAGCCACCAGCTCAGATAAAAATTAGAGCTGATCAACTGTTCACGAGCACACTATGGATCTCAACATGTTACATGGCCAAACATGCTACACACAAGCCAGCTATTCACCAGGATTAATTTCTAGGGGAACATCAAGCTCTCATTTCTCCTTCTCCCTCCAAGCATTCCATGGAAAAGGCTGTTTCTCCTCATGAGAACACTACCACTCTGCACTTCTATAAATAATTACATGATTAGATAAATTCCCCTCTTCCAGGATGACCCTCCTGCACAGCCCATTTTGAGTAAGTCTTGACAAATGACAACAAAATATTTACAACATTGGTAGTATTTGCCTAAACCGTTTGGATGTTTGTAACTGGAAATAAACACCTAAATGAAAATTTAGTAATCATTTGAACAGATTTATTCTATGGGTTTGTGTACCTCTAGAATTTGCAATAGTGCACCAAGGAAATCATGATTATCCAGTTATCTGTAGGCAGCTAATCACAAACTAGTAGAAAACTCCAAGTTTAATATTAATAAATTAATAAAGCAACTAAAGAGAGATTCTCTAACTGCTATGTGTAAGAGAGCATAATAAGCATTTGTTAGCCTCAAAGAATACATCTGTAGTTGAATGGTTTACCAGAACAGCTAATAGCCTGTCACAAACTGTATGTAACATAGACAACCACTTAATCAACTTTTCCTTTAATTAAAATTATATTTTTCTTTTATTTTTGACCTAGTGAACAGGGACAATTCCCTAGGCAGCCAAATACTTTAAAAGAACAATTCTTGCTTGAATTTTTCTTTAACACATCCCATGTTAGCTTTTAAATTCTCTGTAAATCTGCAATTTTGTGCATGTAAATGTTGACAGCAGCAAGCAACTGAGCTCTGCTCTTCACTCCCCTTACAAACACACACTGCACTGGAAACACAGAAATATTGGTTGGAGTGACAAGGTTCAACATGGACTGGCAGAAAGCTCTTCTGAAGAGAAGACCACAAAAGAATACACTAAATGCAAATTACAAAAAAGAACTACGTGCCAGCTTTTCTTCTCCATGGTTTGTTCTGCTTTACTTTATTAGTTAAATCCAGAAACATTTAGCTACTATAGTGAGTAATCTGTAAGGCAACATTGGTTTGGTGTTTGCTTTTATTTGTTGGTTTAAAAAGACAAAAGCTATCTTACAAAAATTGCACAATGAAAACTTGCTTAAAACCTTATGCACAAGTCAAACCAAATTCAGAGCACCAAACCCAGCAAATCAGTCACTGATTTTTATGCAAGGGATTATAAAATGTGGCTGCCAGTGATGGCAGGGGGCTGAGCTCAATAATGCAGCAGAGCTCAGCCAGTCTCATTCCTGTGTAGGTCTTGACAGAAGCAGAAGATATGGAGTGAAATAAAAACCACTAAACAACCTCCCTACCCCAAACCAGCAGTTTCTCTACTTCTCCTGCCAAGAGAAGGAGAACTGCATCTCTGTGTGTACAGAGGATGGTGTTTGCATCACCTTTGCATTTTAACAAATCCCACACTGATCATGACCTTTACAGTGTATACAGAGAAAAAAGTGATTTTTTTAAACTGTGGATAGTATTTAACAGTAGTAATATACCCATATTCTATTATTGCTTGTCTCCATGACAATTCTAATATGAACTATAAACTCTGAATTATTCTAGCTCTTCCTGAAGCAGGAGCATTATTAAGCAACTAAAGTCCTTCTTAATCTAATTGCACAAGATAGCAATTCAATTTTACATTTGCCTTTTAGTTGCTCACATTAACCTTTAGCCCCCTAAATGAGAGAATTTGTTTATTAACGAAGAGCAGCTCAGTACTGGGTGAGCACCAACACAACATTTCAGTACTGCAAAGCCAAAAAGATTACAAATGCTTTCTGATTAAGGCTTAATTTTTTTAACTTTGGGAATAACTCAGCCTTTATTTAAATTTAAATCTGAGATGCATTCACTCCTGATTTCTAAGATTTTTCTCTATCAGCAGGTTCCAGGATGGATTAGTTTAATTAGCACAGAAACTGAAGTGTCTTGGGCCTCTCCAAATGAGACACTTTACAATATATGACTCTCAATATTTACTATCAGAGCATCAAACTCCACCATTCAAGATTCAATTTTGTCCTGCCTAGATTTATCATGTAATCATATCTCAAAACTACAACACTGTCAATTTTTGAGAGTTATGAAATTCTCATTATACTCAGTTATTTGTTTGTAGTGGCATAAATACACAATCATATCCTTAATCATATCCAAGCAACCAGTAGAAAAGCAAATGAACCACATGAGTATAAGGACATTTTGCACATAAACATGTATTTATCTTACATTTATTTATACACCACAAATATATATTATCAACAATGTCCCAACAGAACTAACATATCCAAGAACATGTCAGATTATCTATATAAATTACAAACTGAGTAGACTTGAACTCAAAACTAGAGAGAAAACACTGAATACAATGGCATTTTATTAAAAATGTGTCAAATCAGAATCACAACTTTCTAGACCAGCTAATTGTTAGCAAAATATTTTAAGACAGAAAAGGTACCACATGCAAAGCAACTCACACTGCACCTCAAATGAAAAAACAATTCAATACTTTTTCCTCTACACATAACCTTTTGTTCACATTATACTCTTCAAAGCCAACTTGCAAAGCTGAACTTTTTTGGGAATAACAAATTCTCATTAAAGCATTTCATATTGGTTGAGATAGAAAACAAACAAACAAATAAACAAACAAATAAATATTATCTCTGTGAATAGCCACTAATTCAACAACTATAAATATCAGTTGCACAAGCAAGGAACTAAAGCAATACAAAATGGGAGCACCCCCCATATTTCTGTTTTCTAACTGCTCTAAAGGTGTTAGCCATTGGCATCTACAGCAAATTAAGAAACAATACTCATTTTTCAAACAAAAACAATGCAATAATTATGGGAAATAAGGCAATAAGAGAAAGGTAATTTTTAATTCCTTTCATCAGATACACATTTCAAAACTATTTCAGAAACTTTAAACTCTTAAAAACAAACCATACCTGATACTCTTCTGTTGTATCGGTTAACAACTGGAGCTGGAAAAAAAAGAAAAATAAATCAAAATTACATATTTGCATTTATTATTACAAAGTATAATGAATTAATTGAATAATCACTATATACTTTTAGTACACAAACCCCATACAAATCTCTTTTTAAAATGCTTCAATATAAAGTTTTCATCCATTTACTTGCCAGCCAGTAAGCATTCATTCCAAATTCAACTTCATATTCCTGAAGGCCATTGCATGCTACAATGGATGGTAAGTAGTTTTGTGTTGTTTTTTTCTTTTTATTACACCTAATTCTGAAAAAATATACCTCTACACAGATTACCCAATCCTAACCTATCATCACTTAGCAGCCTCATGTACTTATAATTATTGCAAAGCATTGCAGCACTTTAGGTCAGCTGTACTAAATGTGGATCAAAAGGCACAGAAGTTTCTGTGCTCCCACAGCAACTCCAGCCCCCATCCCTGACCAAGGCTGTCCCACACCAGGGCACACACTGACATGGGAAAAGGCTGGGATGGAGGATCCATTGCTGCTTTGCTCGTGCTGTAGCTGTACAAGGTACTTGAATTTTGGATTGGGATGAGCTCCTGACTTCCAAAATCACACACACTTCAACACTGCATCAACCTTCAGCAAGCAGCACCTTTCCCCCTTTCACTGTAACCAAGGTACCATCTCTGAGAGTTGCTTCAGTCTCAAAACAGAACAAACAAAAAGAAATCAACCTGTAAAGTTTCACCCAGAACAAAATCAAAGCACTCTATTCTCCTTCACCTCTAACAACCAATGCTATTCTATTCTGAGTGCTTCATGTTTTCCCTCTCTTCTTCCCTTCAACAGGTAATTCTACTTTTCCTGAGCCTTTCTATTCCATTCTTTAAATATTTAAGAATTAGAGGAGCCCTTATACCCCATCAAAGCACATGCATCACAGAGACACATCTATTAAACATCTGCCATGAAAATCTTAATGACCCCATCATTTCTTAGAAACTTTTGAGTATCTCAGCACCACCAGAATAAAGAGAACAATGATTTCTTAGCAAAGACAGAACAGTTCAGCTTCTTCAGAGCACTTACAACCACCCTGCACGTATATGAAAACACAAAACTGAGAACAATACCACCAAAAAAAAAAAAAATCGAAATTATTATTGTGGAATGTTTTTAAAAAAGAAAGGAAATCATAAAAGGTTGGAGGGGGAAAAGAATAATCAGGCTAATCCCATAGTTTTCAGCCAAATCTATCAACAGGGAGACAATGGTCAGCCTTAAAAGAAGCTCAGGATTAAAAGCAAAATTGAATTTTACAATTTAGATCTAAACTTCTGGAATATGACGTAATCCTTATAAATGTAACACTGACGCAGTGTTTCATGCATCAAGCTTCAAGAGGTTCAAAAACACTGAATAACAAACCTGAGAATTCAAGCAACTTTCTCTTCAAACCTTTAAGCAGTTTGTGACAGCAGCAGCAACCTTTCCTGCAAATAAGGGCAGGATGTATCTCACCTGAAGGGAAACAGGCATTGGGATACAGATCCATTCAGCTTTATTAAACAAATTCATCATCTGATCTGAACATGCTCATGCATTTTGCCTCATTTTTAACTGTTCCTCGTGGGTCTGCCTGTGGATACCAGTGGTGACACAAAACTGCTCTGGACAGTAATTTGCCCTGCAACAGTACACTCTCATGTCTAGTCTGAGTAACTAGTCAAAATTGGCCAATTTGGACCTGAAGAAAACAGGAAAATTCACTGCTTTTATCCAGAAACCCAGTCAAATACCTACTGGTTCTCTAAGGTTTTGAAGTATTAAAGGACCAGAATAAATCAGTTCCGTTTCCACTACAAAGTGATTTATTACAAAAGAAAATACTAAATTAAAAACATGATTTGGTAAGTTGGCTGTACAAGCACCTCAATAAGGTCATAATAGTTTTAAGTAAATGTTGAACTAATCTCATGTATGAATTCAGACACTTCTAATCAACACCATTAGTGAGTAAATACATTATTTCAGCCTCTATCTTGCACATACAGAATTTGTTCTCTACCTCATGACTCCTACACCCATTTCTTGCTCGTATTTAAGAATAAAATTTTCATGTCTTTGAACAGAATTAATATACTACAAAACACTCTGGCATACTTTGGGTAACAGAGAAAAAATCCAACGATGACTTCTTTTAGAATCTTGATTATTTTTTCCCATAGCAGGGTTCAGTGTCATCAAAACTGCATCAAGTTTTCCAGTGTTAAAAATGAGAAAAACACATAACCTTTTAAGGGCAGTTAAGAGAGTACTATTATTCTGCCTCCACAAAGCTTTTAAGATTAAAATGATAGTTTGCATCTCTTACACCAGTGACAGATCTAACATGCATAAAATCCACTTTATGTGTTGTCAGATGACTGTTTTTATGCTAAAGAGATAAAATCTGACATTTCCTAGTAGAGAAGATTAGTGGTTTGTTTTTTTTTTCCTTGTGGCTTACCAATGAAAAGCTCTCTTTGCTTATGACTATTTTCAGCATTGCACAGTCAGTACTGCCACTCCTATGGCATCCTTGTGTTTTGCCATTAGAACTACATGAAGAAAAAGCCTGGCATTGAGCACTGCTAAGAGAAACAAGTCCTGAAGGTCCCACATACACTAAATTGGTCTATGGACAGATTCCAAAAAATTAGATGGGGCAGAAGGGAATAATACATTTAATGTTAACACATTAGCCTATTTCCTAGACTGAGCACTACAGGGCACCTAATTCAAAGCAATAGTGATGGACACAGCAATAACAAACTCCCACACCAGAGCAGACCTTAGAGCACAACCCTGCCAGTGACAGGAATCCACTGAATCCAGGACCTGGTACCACCCAGAGATCTGAGATCTACAGAAACAACATTCAAGAGCTGCTTCAAAAGATTAAACCATTTTTATTTTTTTTAATCTCCAGTTAGAACTCCCCCCTGCCACACACCATGGGCCAGGGCTCAGTTTGAACAATGGGCCATGTCTCTGGTAATGACATGACTGTTATTATATGTTAATTGCAAAAACCATAATGAGATTAAAAGATTTTGTTGTGAGATGATTGCATTGTAAACTCTCCATTATGTCAAAACCTCAGGTGCAGCAATATCCAAGTTCAAAACGTCTCATACCTTTGGCACAGCTCCTGCTTTTACTTGGCTCATGGGAACCAAGACACAGTAATTGGGTAAACACAACAAAAACTGAGGTAAATTAAACCATTGTACCAGAAGAGAGCAAAACGGCACAATTTCCTCCCTGGCAGCCAAAGCAAGTGGTTCTGGCACTGGAAAGGCAGATCAAGCTGTGCATTCCACAGTCTTGCCAGAACTGACTCAGGACAATGATCCTACTCCAGTGTTCAAGAAAATCAGAAATTTCTGCTCAACATATACATGTTCTCCATACTGTGATAGGGCACAGACTCAAGTAAGCACTAGATAGGAACACTTAATAGCTATTTCAGACTGAAAAACCTTTCTTCCTCAAAGTAAAGGTATGTCATTACATTTATTTAATTTAAAAAATTTAAATAAATTGCATAAATAGACCAATATTGTACATTCCATTACTTAAATTCAAAAATGTAGCTTACATCAAATAGCACTAGTGCCATGCAGTTAGTGGCTACTGCTAACTACACTGCCACTTGCTAGTGGCTCCATTTCATTGGGTTTTCTCATTTGAAAAATTAGGGATGTAAATCAGACTTTTTTTTTTTTTTTTTTTCGTATTTTCCATAAATGACAAAACAGTAATTTCTCCAACATCCTTCAGTTTACTTTGAAATATCTGATGCTCGATTGTGGCTCACTACATTTAACTGAAAAGTGTTCTGATTGTGGTTATAAGCAGGCATAAAATACAGCCCCATAGTTGAAAAATGGACACAAATATCACTTTTACCATTTTCAAACCAAACCAAGAATTACAGTATTTAATGCAAGCAAATGACAGTAAAGCCACTCTTTACAACCAGACCTTACAGCACATTTTTCCTACAGTGTGTGGGCTCCCTTCTCTGTCAGTGACTTTGAAAACTGACTGATAAAAAAACCCCATCAGGATTTTTTAGATGTACACTACTACCTTAACAGGGAAAGCTGTTTTCTTACACTACTCACAAGCCTGAAATGAACAGAAGTACAACCAATCATTCTCCAAGCTGCTGCTACCCACTTCTTCCATATCCTAACATTAAATTCTTATAGAAAAAGACAAAACTCAAAAGATCAATTCACTTCAGGGTCACAGGAAAATAATTCAAACAAAGGACTGGCATTCCAGGCATGACAGCAGAGTATTAGGTGTTACTGCTCTGTACTGGATGTACCTTGAAAACTCACTTCTCTTTCTTCACAGATACTTTGCTTTTTACTATGATCTGTGAACATTACCTAATTTCAACTAGGGTAAAAAAATCTCCACATGACTTTGGCGATTCTGAATACATTTTATAGCAGCACACTAAGTTAAGCTATTGTGCACACAAATATGTAACAGAGACCTTTTGTGTAACTCTACTCAGCAATTTTGAAGGTTTCCTGATAAAAGATGGAGCAAAGCTCATATTAGGTGGCATAACCTTAGTATAGCAGTCAGAGTTCAAAGAGCATAGGCACAAAATACCAGCTTTATTGCAACCAACTAGCACAATAAATCAGTGATTTACTGAGTACTATCCCATTGAATCATGGCACTAAATCATCCCATGTGAAGAGAGACAAAAAGAGCAACAGAATGTAAACTGTTCTAATTTAACAAGTCAATTAAGTTTAACCAAACAACACATGAGTTGACACTATAAACCCATAAAGCTGAAACACCAGAAGCAGAGTGAAGTATAAATCTGAGGCGTGACTGTCTCTGTGGAATGTTGTATCAAGTTACGATAAGGAAGTGCCAGACTACAGCTGTCAAACTGTTTTTCTACACACCAAGATGTTAATGGACTTACATAAATAGGAACCATCACAACTCTGAGAAAATTCATAGATTCAAGTATCAGCTTTTCAGGATTCCTGGCAATTAAAAAGTAATACTAGACCAGAAAGAACTTTCATCATCAGATGTGCAACTGTACTTCAATAAATACCAATCTGAACATTTTTTTCTGCAAGTAAGTAAACCTGTAACTGAGTTCCCTGTGACTATTACTAATATAATAGTTGTGTATCCATGTTTTCCTTCAGGATGTCCTTAATGGATAGTGGCAAATTCCCACTTAACCCTTCCACATTTTTGCTTTATAAGGTGGGGGCCACAGGCAGGGCTACAAACTACTTTATTTTTTTCAGAGGCAGCTCTGGAACCCAAGAGCTCTCCTCAAGGCTTTTCTCAAAAAAGTAAAACAGACAGAAACACATCAGAGTTTTAAAGATACCCTTTTATTCTTCCTTCTATTCCTCTGCCCACCCATCCTCCATAGAGGATGGAAACTCAGAACCCAGCTAGACAGGCAGGAGAGACCCTGATGGTGTCAGCTGAAGCATGCCAGACATTTGGAGGAAGACAAAAGGTCAGGGAACACTAGGGAAGAAATGAGTTTTCAGAGAACAAACAGAGGGAGCACAGAACATTAAAAAAATAAAAAGGCAGAAAAGTGGAAACCATGATCCACAATTGGGCACACACAGGCTTTGCTTTTCCATAAGAGATTTTTTACATCTATGAAGTTGGAAAACAATAAAAACATTACATTGCTACTAAACATTGTTTTCCTGTCTGCTGCTGTAGAAACAGAGACACAGACACCTTGCTATTTCTCAATATTGAAAAATAGCTGTCATCAATAGCAAGAGAATACAACATAAAAACAAAGTCACAACACATCCTAGAGTTTCCAATTTAATTCATTTTTTAAATCTGTATTTTAAAATTAGAGACACAAAACGGAGAAACACTGTCTGAAAGCCTCATTTTGGAAGAGTCCCTGACTCTTGCTTTCCAAGTTTTTTAAAGCCCCTCTGATAGAAAGAACGTAATAAACTCTGGGAAAAGTTGAGTCAACAAGCAAAGCATTTATGTCAGTGAAAGAAAGATGTTTATGAAGTTAAAACAGTTGTGCTATTTTGAGTTGGCTCTTTTTCGGTTTTTAAGTGCAGTAGAAAAATGAATATGCACTCTGGAATGGATGAACTTTAAACAGCTGATAAATTTAAAAAGAAAAATCATCTCTTGACTAACTGAAAGGAATCTGTGTGAATCTCTGGTTATGATGGCACTTCTTGACTAAGGCCTTCAGAGCTTTGTTTTGAAGTCAAAGATCTTTATTTCCAGTGTATCACTATTTTAATACTCCCTTTCCACAACTGAACCTGAACAGTCATGCACGGTACTATTTTCATTACATTTCTCAGCAGATATCCATTCTCACAAAAAAACCAAAAAACATAAGCCTGCTCTTAGAATTCAGGAGCTCATACAGCCTAAGCACAGGAGAACAAATACCAATCAAGCAGCACCTCACGTTATCTGACATTGCAATGGAATGACCCACACAGCCCTCTCCTATTTCTTGCTGACACATCTAAGATCAAGCCAAACACAGCACTTTTTTTTTGTGCTGATTTTTTATGAGTGTAATCTATATTATGAAGATCAAAGAGATAGCAACAAGGCATGCACTTTCTTTACAGACAAACTGGAAAAACTCCCCATGTTGATGTACAATCTCAGCTAAAAGTATGCATTTCACAGTGATCAGATATAACCAAATGCTGATACTACAACAGAGATTGTCAGGGACTGAAATGAAAGACTTGGGAATGTTTTCAAGTATTAGAAAGACAAATCTATGCACTGCACAGAGAAAGAAGGATGCTGCAAAAAAAACCAGGAAGTTAAGAAGCAGCTGACAAATCTTCAAAGTACTGTCAGAAGAGGCAAGACACTCAAAGGTACAGCACAGCAACTGGAAAAGGGAAATTTGCTTGGGTTTTGGGAAGAGAAGACATTTCAGAGAGAGGGAAGCTAAGGAGTCACATTGGTAATATCAAAAAACATTAAGCTTACAAACCCAACATTAAGCAGATTATAAAAAGAAAAGCTACTAAACATATTTGAATGTGACTTCCACTGGGACTGTCTGACAATGGAAAAGCCAGAAAGGGCCAGAGATGAGAATGAGACTACAGAGAAACAGCAACATCACATTAAGAAGAAATAAATGCAAATTTCCTTAAAATAAATGCTTCATACAGAAAAAGATAGTGGCATCTTATCTAGGGAACTATGAGGCATTTTCGAATCAGTAAGAAACGTGGGCAACTCACCCCCATGACCAGATGCAGTGGCAGAGAACAGAAAACCTCCTTTTCCAAGACTCTTGGAAAGGACTCTAACCCTTCTTATGTTACCAGTTCTACTTTCCAACCTCATCTCTTTATTTAATTAGTCTCCTGATCCAGCAGAGATCAGAGGTGGATGAGGCAGGAGGATTAATACCTCAAGGTACTTACGGTTTCTGAAACATAGTGAAGACAAATTTAGTTTGAAATCTTTTCATTAGAAACTTCAGAAGTGCTGTTTAAAGCAACATTCAATTCTGACAAAGATCTTTTAAAGCAAAACTTTCTGTATTTCAGTTGTTTTTTTACTATGGTTTTGATTTCTAAGACTTAACTCCACGTCCTCATATCTTTTAAAACATCAAACACCGAAGATTTTTGATCAGATTTTTATCCTGTGCCTAATAGTAGGTGCAGTCATTGTTCTGTATGTTACAAACTAACAACATTTAAACCTCTTTCGGGTTATTTGGAATGCTGAGTTTCACCAAACATACTTGGAAATTCTGGAGATAATTCCTAAATGAGTCATAAAAAACGTCATTTAACTATATCTAGCACATCAGTCTATTTTTATTATTTCCAACTGCGCCTCTTGCATAAATCTCTTTCTACAAAATAATGACTTGTATACAGGTGAATGCAATTTGAGTAAGCTAAAAATACGTGAACAAGGAAAAAAAAACAAAAAACAAGAAACAAACCTGAGTGAATTGTTTATACATTTCACCATTATTAAGTTTGCATTCCAACACAGCACAAAGCCACTGCTAAGTAGAAGTCCAAGGTAAATAAGTCATTGCTCCAATGGGAACAGTCTCAATCAATCCTGATCTGCCACTGGAATCAGTCAAGGGGACTTGTGGTTTTCCATTTTCAGAAGGCTAATTAGAAGTCTCACCATTATTCTGAACATCTGAATGCATTAAACATTGCAAAAAGTAACAAGAGCCACAACCCACTGGAGGCCTCTCACAACAGGAGGTTAGACTCACCAGGCAGCTCCTGAATTCCTCCCTAAGTGACATGGTCCCCACACCAGCACTCTGAAACATCACCATCAACATGAGCTGCAGCAAGCTCCAGACACATCTTTCTCACCCTGACAGTTCTGTCCTCTCCCAAACCTCAAGCACAACTCTGTTCTCAGTCCCAATGTGGTCTAGATTTTAAAAACGCTCTTACCAAATTAGTATTACCCTTAGGAATAGCACAGCACCAACTTATCTGAAAGTAGGAACATATCAAATAAATACCATCAATGAAGTCAGGAACTTTTGCTTAACAGCATGGCCAGTAAGTTTGAGAGAAGCACTAGCCAGGCACTACAACTATAATAGACAAATATAATCCAAATACAGATCTGGGGGGATATCTTCAGAAGGTAATAGGGATGAAGTGGAAAATGCCATCACTGGCACTGGCTTTAGTGTTTATACAGCCTCAGGTACAAGCAGTTGTAAAATTAAGTTTGAAAAGAGTGGAAGACAAGCATGTCCCCGCTGTGGTAATGGCAGAGGTGAAGCAGTGCACTGGCTCCATGTATTTCACACCTCCTGTCACTGCCTTTTCTGTAACCTCTTCCCCTGGACACTCCCTTCACACACCTCTACTCTGCCCCGGAGGAGAAGACAAACGCAGCTGCAAAGAGGACAGCTACAATTCTCACTCCCACAGAAACTCTTCTACTTTCAGTTTCGATACCACATTTACCCTGTCTGTTTGTAAGGCCTTTAACCTATTCCTACTACCAAGGCTTTACTTCATGCCACAGAAGCATGGTAAATACTTCAGCAGACAATACACACTTTCCCAGGTGGATTGCTGCTCTCTTCTGACAGATATTTTTGGGTTGCAGTGCACCACTGATGTTCTTGTCATTCTCTACATTCCCTAGTTTTGTTCTACCCTATCTGTGCAGGATGGATTTTTCCTAATACACTGCACAGAACACCTCCAAAACCCAGTTAAACACACACACACACACCTGTATATACTTTTACAGAGACTTTTCCAATGAGCATCTCCTAAATAACTCATAGACATCCTATATTTCAACTGTATATTATATTATATATTATCTGTCCTCTAGGTAGAAGCATATTTTAAGGCACAGTAAATGTTGCATGTGTTCCTAATATTTTTCTAGGTACATCTGGCATTTGAGAAAAGTTCAATACAGCATAATGCTGTATTTTTATTTGAATGCATAATGAAGAGTTGATTTCCTCCTATATGTAAAGAAATATGATGATGATGCACAGATATTCTTGTGGATTAGCAATGAAAAACAAAGAACAAAACAAAATTTTGACTGCCTATTAGTTTTCACCAGAAACACAACCTTAATTTTACATTCACTGCATTGTATTTTAAAGAGATTCCATCTGCTCTGTCTGTAGTGCACATTAATATTCAGAAGACATCTGCAGTGTACAGACCAAGCTTTTAATTGGAATCATGTCACAGCTACCATCACACAACACTGAATGTAAATGTTGGCTATCTGCACTTGGCAGCTGCTTGGCAGGCTCAGCATAGAGTCCTACTGAGACTGATAGTGTCTTTAAATAATGTGGTATCAGGATATAAAAGCTATCTTGAGAAATCAAATATTGACTATCATATCCATAACCAATATCATCTACTAGCACCCCAAATTACTTATAAGCAAAATATGGTTCATATTCAGACATAATTTTCAAAGAGAGACAACAAATTGATACAACACTCACATCTTTCACTATGATAGATACTTAAGCAAATTTAACTTGTATGCAAAAGGGGACAATAACAACTGAACTTCAGTGCAACCAAAATGGTGTAATGAAGCTCAAAGCATTTATAGAAATCTAAAACTCAAGCATTGCTAAGGACATAAGAGCACCTGAATAAAAATTCAACTAACAGCTGCACTCAGTGAATTAAGATACTTTTCCTACAATGTCAGACTAATTATTCTAGAATGAACAATATAGTTACCTTTTCTTGGAATTAAAAAAAAAAAAATCCAACCCTGAGTCAACGGCATTATCATTTGATTCAAATTCTTGCCAAACCATGGTAACACAAAATTACATTTTCCCAGTCACCTGTGTATTTTCTGCTTGTACTCTGCTCTAAGTTTCTGATAAATGGGGCAGTGAGCAGCAATCTACAGAGAGAAAACTGCACGTGTGTGTGCAGGTATGTACACACAAAACAAAGTCCTGTCCAACACAAGCAACTGCTTGTTGCACTGACAAACTGATCTTAGATACCTTGCAAGAAATTTCAGCCTAATCAGTATTCAAGAATGACAAAAAAACTCTAAGAACAGCAACACTTGCTTTTCATGAAATACACATTTCCTTAGGGAATTTATATTCCATCACTTTTACCACTCTGTAACAAACACAAATCAAACTAAAATTCAAGACCACAAGCCATTAAGCTATACAGTTAAGCCACCACAAAAATAATTATGCAAGCAGAGGCATCATCACAACAGAGTCATCATGATCCAGTGCCCTCCTCTGGTAGACTAATTGGATTACTGGATCCTCTTAGCTTCAGAGCAGCTCCCAACACAGATAAGGGAATTACACAGAAGGGAAAGACCCAATTGTTCATGTTCAGGGCATATATACATGCTCAGTCTCAAGCCTGCACTTGCAGATCTGCCACCATTTCAGAATGTGTTATGATGGAAGGGTAGAAAAGTAAAGAAACAGAGAAGGCAGAGCTAGGTTTCAGTCCCAAACCTGACAGCATAACAAACATCACTGACCACTGATTGTAGCATCACTTCCAATGTGTGTCAATACCAAGGCAAAAAAGGGCTGGTCTTAACCTTTTTCATCAGCAATGTGCAGCTGGTCTGCTCAAATTTGGACTACAATAGAAAGGAAAAATTAACGTGGGCAGTGATGGATGAGATGCAGCCTAAGAAGCTTTTTCTTTTGCCTCTGAGCTGTTTAGCCTGAGAAAAAACAGGCTGGAGTCAGTCTCACAGTCAGGTGTATCTCATTTGGCAGTGTGAAACAACTATAACTGAACTACTGCTACAAAAGAGCAATTTAGAAGAAAATTATGAAACAGGAGACTTGAAGCTCAACAGAAACAACCAGCAACACGGAGAGAGCCTGGTGTTTCACACACCCAGCAGGCATGTTACACAGCTATACCTGCCAGGTCAACCTGAGTTCAGGATTGCTTAATTATAGGTATCTAGGCAGAATTTAAGAATAGCATCCTACAGGTAAAATAGGCACATAAAAGCCCACAGCTCTTTGCCTGGGTCACTTCACATTTCATTACCAATTCCTGCTGACATTTGAATGATGAAACATACTGTGTTTTTACATAAGACAAAACTGCAATAGGTTATGCTGTCATCTGATTTGATCTGAACAAAAGAGCACAAGGAATTTCAATCAAGTGTCACTTCAAGCTGATTCAGAGCTTAATCTCACACATCCACATTTAACTCAAGGCATAAGTACATTTGTATGTGCCAGGCAAAGCACACTGGTTCCAGGGTATTCTGGACAGCTTTGGCTATGTCCAGGGAGGTGCTCCTTCCCTCCTACTCAGCCCTAATAAAGTCACACCCGGAGGAGCTCCCTGCCCAGTTCCAGCCTGCCCAGTACCAAAAGACTCAGATATACTGGACAGAGTCCAGCAAAGGGCCATAAAGATGATGAGGGGACCTGGAGCACCTCTTGTGTGAGGACAGACTGAAAGACCTGTGATGTCAGCCTAGGGAAGATAAGGCTCAGAGGAGTTCTTATCAATACCTGAAGGGCACTGAAGGACAACAGAAGCAGTTTCTTCTCACTGGCACTCAGTCACAGGACAAGAACCAATGGCCACAAAGTCAAACACAGAAAGGGTCCACCTGAACATGATGAGGAACTTTTTTACTGTGAGGTTGACCATACACCAGCATAAATAAACTGCCCAGAAAAGTTCTGGAGTCTCCATCCTCTGAGATATTTAAAAGTAATCTGGGTGTAGTCCTAGGCAATCACTATAGGCAGTCCAGCTTCACAAAAGAGTCAGGCAAGATGACCTCCAGAGGCACCTTCCAAACTCAATCATTCTGTAATTCCACAAAGATGTTCAACAGCTCATTAAAATTCATGCTTTGCTTCAAATTTAAGTTCCAATGGCCAAAAGGCAAATAGAAGTACAATTAATCTGCAGGTAGATGCATCTAGTTTCAGGCATCCAGGTAGATAACTGCAAATTCTGACACAGGCACTGCACAGATTTTGGGATGCTGTGGCTTAATTTGGTTGGCTGGGTTTTTTTAAGGGAAGAAAAGCAGGAAGAGCAAAGCTGAGAAATAGCCTGGGCTTCTCCGTGTTCTTACTATAGGCACATCTTTGTAAATGCAAACTGAGCACTTTCTTTGGCATTTTTAAAAATGTTCAGTATCGACACTACTACAGTATACCAAACTAGTTCTTATTCTAATAAAGCTATATAAAAGTCAAGGAGCATCCACATCCTGGACAAACCTCAGCCAGCTTAGCCATTGTGACAAAAGGCATCTATTATCAGCTGATCAGCTCCTACTCTCCTAGGATGTAGCACTTTATCCTGCACAACTAATCACCTCTGAAGACTCATTCTTGCCTGAACAGCTTGCAAGTGACCTCTCTCAAAAAAAAAAAATTTAAAAGCTGCCTCAATTCTTCTGGAAGTCTGGTTTTTACAGTTTTGGGTTTTTTATTAAGTGCTTAAAAAAAGGCTGACGATGTCTTGTTGATCTGTGAAATTATAAAGAAATTTATTCGAAGAATTACTGTTCCCATATGTGATATGTTAAAAAAACTGGTATAATACATCACACCACATTTTTTAGTAACCCAAACCAGAAAACATTGATCACTTGTTCATAAGAAGTTCTACATATACTTGGGACTGAAAGGATCTGCTTTACAGTTTAAAAAAAAAAAAAAAAAAAAGAAAAAGACAAAACAAAAACCAACACACCAAAACCTCCACATCAACTCACAATTTGTGTCCTTGATATATACAGATTTATCTACAATAGTGATAGAGGAGGTACACTGGATCTGCAGGATTTTATGCTGCAGTAGGAGCTTCAGAGTCACAATACTGGACTGCAGGTGTTCTGCCTTGCTTTCCCTCATCTCTAAGGTGCAGGATCCTCCATGAGAGCACAAGTGACTGTACAATTCATGACCATTTTCTTGTCTGGTGCTTTTCTGGCAAGAACAAAATGTGAATTGCACCCAGTGCCTCTCCAGCAGCCAGCACAGGCTGAGCTCTGCAGGAGGGTGGCAGCCAGAGGACTGAGGGGTGACACAAACTGATCAGGGACAATGTACACAGGGTATGAGGGATTCTACAGAAGCATCATTAACATCTCTGGCAATTTGGTGATATTATGTGCATAGAACATGAAGTACTGCTTCACTGCCAGTACAATATAGTCACCAATAATTCACAAGTAAACCTTGTTTCATTGAGATATAATTTGGTTATAGCTCCTTTAAGTAAATGAAGCATAAATAAATTTGAGTGGATTATAAATATGTATGTTTTAAAATTTAAAACTGTTTAATCTTCCAATCTGGTCAATCTTTAGTTTTGTGGTACATAACCAAACTAATGAGCAAAACCAACTTCTGTACTGCACCTCAAAGTAAAGTGTTTTATAGCTTTTCCTCCTTCAGATTTACACTTCTAACAACATTATATCAACATTCAACAGTTACTTACAACATATAGCTGTAAAAAGAATCAACTCCATGTGAAAACGTATTTTGACAAGACAGCTCCCCACACACACTTCCAGTAATTGCATCCTGTGCACTTTCACAGGAAGAGGATTTTTGGGAAAGAAGAAGGTTGAGGACAGACATATGTTCTGTATCCTAAGGGATAATTGTAAAAAATATCAATGTGTTCTATCCACATCAGAGAAAATTCTCTTTTATAGAATCATATAGGTTGGAAAAGACCTTTAAGATAATTGATTGAATCCAACCACAAATTCACCACTGAGCCAGGTCTGAGTACTGTGCCAAACCTGCTTATGGATGCCCAAAGTCTCAGCAAGAGGCTTGGACAAAGCATCCATTCTGACAATACTTGGATGTAATGATAAAAAATTCCTTGACCAAACTGAGTTGCAGCAGGTGGCAAGTGCTGCATGGTTCAGCTTCCAAATGAACTGATTTTTAGGAGCAGAACTTCTAGGACACAGCTCTTCAAGTCACACAGTGCTTCACAACATATGTACACACTGCAGAACTTCCAGATATGAAAAGCTAAAAAAAGCTAAAACCACTATAAAAATCACTACATATCATGCAAAGTGACATTATTTCATAGTGATATGAAAAAAATGGTAAAGCAGTTAATAATTACATGTTTTCAGCAGTAAATTAAAATTATTTCACAGGGATTTAAGAGATGCTTATAAAAAATACCAATTGTGTTTACAGTTTTTTATCATAAAGTTATACCATCTCAAGATTAGAATTAAAAATACTGTATCCAGTGATGTTTAACACTACTGAAATTGGTCTCCAGATATCAACACTCTGAATAGCATTAATTTTTAGCATTTTGTAACAAAAATACACATGGAATCTTTCCCTCACTCCTCCCCAAAGGTACCAAAGAAAGAAGACTAAACATTAATTTATTCTAATAAGCCATCTTTCATAATTTATTAACCTGAAAACCCTTTGAGTCTTACAAATACTTACAAATTTTAATCAGGAACACTGATAACGTTAAAAACTGTTGCTGAAAGATTACTGTCCAAAAAAATAAAAATATGTTTTAAAATAGAAGTAACTCAGAATTTTCATTCCAGGGCTGTACAGGAGACATCTCTCAGAATGGGAACCCCCCATACCTGTGACAACCAGAGACTGTCCAGCTCCCTCACTACAGATGTCCTTGAGGAAGCAATTCTTCCTGAACTATCATAATTAGCACAAGTGTTGCCACAGAAATAAGTGTTTACTGGAGCCTCACCAGGAAAAATAACACAAAAATATTTGTGGTTGGTTTTTTTTATTTCTTCTATGGAACGCAGTTTTCTCAATAGGAAGCAGAAAACAATATGCTGTCCCAAGGGAGGAAGAACCAAAATGGAAATGAAGAGCCATTGTGACATCCTGCTTTATAGCAGTTTGTCAATATGCAATCACCAAGAATGAGGAAATTGGCACTACAGTTGATTCAAAAATATAGAGGAAAACTACAAAGCAGTTTCTCAACCTTCATCCAAAAACCACATTTCATTTCCCACACAAATTCCACATGTTTCTACAATGTTCTGCAACGAAACCACCCACATCCAGGAGGACAGAACAGTGACTGGTGGGAGAACATGCACCTTCCCTCCAGTCTGCAATCTTACCCCTTCTTCACATATGTTTGGAGTGAGATTTTGTGACAATTTGCTCAGTTCTGCTGGTCAGGCCCCTGATCTGACCATCTTGGTCTGGACCTCACTAATACCCAAAAAGGAATGCAGGGTTCCAGACTTCTGTAAGATGACCTCACACCAAAAGCTGACATCATGCCAGCCCCTGCAGGCTAGACACCATTTCTGAACAGAAGCAAAGCTGTTCTGCAAGCCACCAGGAAATAAAAGGAGAGAACAGAGAGTGCCTTAACATTTCTTACAAAATAACCCCCCAGGCTGTTGTTGGTTTTAAATGACAATAAAAGCAATGCTACAGAAGTAATATCTGCAAGTCCCCACCTCATGCCTTGAAGAAGTTCCTAAAGATGCTTTCTCCCCCTAAAGGGAATTTCAACATCCATGCACAGAGAACTGCCACTGTCAATCATTTGCCATTTCTACACAGAAAAGAAACGCCCCATAGGAAAGGACCAGCAGCAAAACTGCTACTAATAAAATGCTGGCCTTTATTATACATGATTTATTGTGTATTTGTACAGAGGCCAAATCCTAGCAGTATGAAAACTGTAAGACAGGGGGTTTTCTTCTAAATCTCCTGTCTCTTCTAAGTATCCTTCACACAACAGCAGAGAACACTGCTACCATCTCCACAATTCTCACAGGCAAAATATCAGTGACCATAAAACAGCTGCTTGTTCTGCACAATGGATTTCTGGAGTTTCCATCAATGGTCCCTCTTTCAGATTTGTATTTTTAAAAGAAAAATATGCTTTTGCATTAAAGGATCTCAAAAGTACACAACCTTTATTAGTATTACTATCATAGTAAGCCTATGCAAGTCTTTTATACAAGAGCATTTCATCCATACTCAGATTTCCTGAATCCCACCCCCCAGTTGTTTTTCTAACCAATATTTTTATGATTTATTATTTCCCTTGTCTGTTTCATACTACAGTGACGTATAAAGACATTAAAAGACTGGAGAAGAGTACACACCATTTGCTGTGGAAATGACAGCACCTCAGGAAAAAAATTAAACCTACATGAATCAAAGAATCTTGATGCATCAAAAAACACCAACAATTGTTACACACCAAAGAAGTACTGATGCAAAGCCAAGCATGGAACACAAAGAACCACAACTAAAGAAATCTAAAGGACCATTAACCATTACAGAGGAAGAAATACCATCCCTCTAAAAGAGGAACCAGTGGTTTTGTGAGCTATATTTATTACAATCTCTCTCTTCTTTCACAAGAAAATATGAATGATCATTCATGAAGCTGAAAACGTTACTGAAGCCAGTGGGAAACATTCATAGCTCATCTTGGCTACATTTCCAGTCTTCATTTGAATAATGAGCAACTGCTCTGTCAGACATGAACGTTTTTAATGACTGACTGGTGAATAGATTGAAGCGAGCTTGTTCTCTGCTGTCTCCTCCTCTCCCCCGAGATCTCCATTGTTTTATTTTAGGTAAGAGGGTACAAGAAAACTTCAGTATAAGCACGAGGGCAATACTGACAGAATTGTTTCAGCATTCTAATATTAGTTTATTAAATTAACAAAAAAAAAAAAAAAAAAAGCAAAATTAAATAGAAATTAATGTTTAGTACAATATCTAGTACTGATACACAGTATCTTCCTTTAGCTTAATTTTAGAACCAGGTAGAAGAATACAATTTCAAAAGTTTCATACAACTTTTCTTACAATAAACCTTCTCAACATGGAAAAACAGGCTTCTAAGAATACAGCAATTATTTATAATGGCCCTGGTTACCCACTTCTTTCATAGTTATGCTCTTTTAGAGGCTAGTACACAGAGTAACAGCAGGGTATCAAGAGCAGAAACAGTCAAAAATTTATCTGTACAGTTATAGCAACTATATAAAGCTCTTTCAGAAAATAACAAGCTTAAGAGCTACATGAAAAGTTACTGGTATGCAACAGACTACAAATATGAATTTAAATGAAATTTTAAACAAACAAAAAATACTGCACACTTCCTCACATTTTAGAACATACTGATCATTTAAAGCAGAACAATTACATCAAGCCACTAACTGCACACTGAAAAAAAGAGTGTATCTTTCTCAAGAGATTGTAAAGAATATCTAATAGATGCTACAGGAATATTAACAGTGCTGAGGGCAAGACATTACAAATAACTATGTGAACTATGTCAAAATTGCAAAAAACTTAGCTTTTATAATTAATACAGAAGTTCATCCTTCTTGATGTAAATCAGTATATATTTAGCACTATCCAGAGATATCTGAATTTCAGTCAATCCATCTATGAGTCTCTGTTTCTCAACCAGTCAGCACCTTTTATCCCTTTACTTCACACTGCTAGTTCTTTTACTATCTCAGGTAAGGACATATTAAAGACACATTCTGATTAACTTTCCTCTATACAGAGGATTACTGATGAAACATTCCTTCAAGTCCCATTGAGCCACAATTGCTGGCTCCCTTAGAACTACACTACTTAGTTCAAAAAATTCCTAGTCTAACCATGTAATACAGTAATTGCAACCTCAGGAACAAGTACTGAAAAACAATTTTATTGTGATAAACAAATACAGAAGCAAAAAGATCTCCAGGAAAAAAAAAAAAAAAAGTATTTATATGTTCTGTCCAAGCAACTAAAAAGAAGTAAAATCAGTGTTCCTTAATACTTAGTTTATCTTCAAAATTCCCCCATGAGAACAAGATAAATATAGGGAGTGAAGTTCCACTGGTACTTAATCCTTCAGATTTAAGTCCTGGAGAACCACCTCTGCAAAAGCAAAGATGTGCAAATACAGCAGCTGCACAACTCTACTCCTTCACCTCACATTTTTTATGTTAAACACCAAGATACTGTGCTGCCAAAATGTAACAAAATTAGAAAATTAAATGCAGAAATATATTCCTCTTAGAGCACAGATGCATCACTAGTATTTTGCTTTACAACTGATTCCATGCTATTGATGGAGATCAAAGAATAAATAAAATAATAAATAAAACTTTCTGGGCACTAGGTTTGTTTGAACATACCTTTTAAAACATAAAGCAAGAATGTGCACTTTTTTTGTATACCAAATTCAAAGGTTTCATGCAGTCAGATCATAGAATTGTTTAAGGTGGAAAAGACCTTTAAGATCATTGAGTCCAACCATTAACACAGCTTCTCCCTCCTCCACCTCCCTAAAAATCTAGAGACTACTTAAGCAGAGCACAAAACACTTTTGTCATAACTACTATTAAAAAAAGTGTGCAGAGCTAGTAATTATCAGATTATAAGAATGCTCACTGTGCTACCTAATTTTAAATAAAGTAGCTAGTCTTTGGACTGAATTTATATTGCACATTTGAGAAGAGAGCTACTGTGGTTTATTGCCAGCCAGTTAACAGTTAAAGGAAGAAGTAGGTACATGAAAGCACTAGTAAAAAGTTCAAAGTACTTTAATTTTAAAGCTGAGGTATCTCACAGCAACATGTGCAATATCCCACGAATCTGAATTACATCTGAAAACTTGAACAGTAATTTTCAAAAGGACTGCTTTTCTTATGCTATACTACAAAAGGTTTAACATCATCCAACTCCTACAATTCAGCAAGTTTCACTGAATTATTTCAGGGAAACAGCAAGCAGTTATGCCTAACCTGTGAATTGATGTAGGCAGACCATAAATGCTTTGTGACTGATATAACAGTGATTTCTGAGGAATTCCACAGGACATTGGTTCAGAATAAGAAAGCATAAGCAACTGGTGCTTAAAAATAAAAAGATAAGCAAACTAAATCAGGTTTAATTTAATACCAAGTGTTTCCATTAACAATTAAAAAGGTAAATATTTCAAAGATTCACTGAACTCTTATTCTGTACTACATTCAAGATCTAATGATGTAAACGAGCATTTCTCTACTCCCTTCTGCTCAGATATTCTACTGATGTTTTAAAGATGACATTCAGCAAATCCTCACATTTTAATTGAAAAGCTCAGTGCAGAGCTAAACAATCTTTCCACCTGTCCATCTAGATTCATATGCACCATTTCCTGTCATAACAAGAGAGCATACTGAAGAGGATTATTTCAAAAGCAAAATATTAAGAAGGGCTCTCTTTTGTTCAGGGAGGAGCTGTAAAGCACATCATCTTTCCTTCCATATCAAGGTGAAATCCTGAGAAGGAAACGTTTTATTTACAACAAAATATTTGTAATTAGTTGAAACATCTGAGTTGCTCAAGTTAGTATAACCCCAAAAATATTTCAGTCCCATTGTTAGTTATATTTAGTACCTCCGAGAACACACACAGGTGGTTTTGTTACAAAAAAATAAGACAAAACAGCAAAGTTAATTGTGCAGCACTTTTATGCAACTGCAATTTTATGCAATTGTGCACCTTAGTGCAGTAGCCTGAAGGAACAGGGAAGCAGAGCCTCTGCCTTCCTTCAGGTGTGCTCAACAGGAGGTTTCCCAAAGCAGGAACCCAAACGGAGAACACACCATTTCCGTGCAATTAATTTCACAGTCTTATCACAGCCATTCAGAGCCTGCTTGTTAAAAGTACAAGTGTCATGGTCAACAACAAACACACTTGAAGAATACATATCTGTCCTTAATTACACTCTCAGCCTGAGTTTTGAAGGTCTTGCTTTGCAACTTTCCCAACCCTCCCAACTTCTCAATTTTGCAGTTAAGCTCATCCCTTCAATTCTATGTCACAGTCCAGTGGATAAACGTTTCTGGAGGTTCCCCCACAACTATCATCACTTTATTTCCATGTATGCCTTACAAAACACTCTGCTGAACAGTCACATACTCATGTCCTTTGATCACATGTACAAAAACAGTTGAAATAAAGGATGAGACTCCAGGGGGGTCAGACAGAAAACATAAACCTGGAAATAATTTCCTAAGCATCACCTAAGAGTCATCATCCTAAGAGAACAAGAGTCTTTTTTTGTAGCCTAGCTAGTTTCAGTGGCTTACCACATGAATGGAGTGCCACTATGGCATCACTATGATTTCTTGAAGACATTTGCCACATGGTTTACACCAAAGGCCAAGACCTCCCTCTGACTTATTCTTGCTTCTGTGACCATATGCACTCAGAGCATACAAAAAACCCCACATAATTTATCTAAAATGTTCTCTGTCTGGGCATGCAGATGCAGCTTAGTGACATACACTGATTTAATACTGGGCCAGACACACACACAAAGACAAACACTTTATTTCTGAAGATTTTTCCTATTTCCAACATATACAGCAAGGGCAATTATTTAAACTAGCTTTAAGTTTCCTTAACATAATAATTTACAAAAACAACTGCTCAACTTCATCTTTATAAACAGAATAGAAACACGTTTAAAACATCCATTTGACTGTCAGAGCAACTCAAAGGTGTGTGTTTCCCCATCTCCACATGTTCTTTAAATACTAAGCAGATATAAGCACCCAGGAGCTTGTCTTTCACAAGTATTGTCCTACCTGTGACAGTCATCAGGTATCAGAATCTCTGACTTAACATTTTTCATTGATAGAGACAACAATTACAACAGAACCTAATTAACTAATCACCTAATTAACACATAGTGACTGTGGGTGACTCTCACCCACACTGTAAAACAATGCAAGAAAGAATCATTTCTCTGAGCCTGCAGAGGGATCCTCACCTGCTGTTACAGAGAACATGGCACAGTTCCTGGGAAACAGCATGGGCTTGCAGATAAGAAGCAAAACAGCATTACTGACAGTGGCACTTGCCCAAAGGACTACACTACAACAAGTGACAGTCCTCAGCCTTGTTAATTTAATTTTCTCTCTGACTAAGATAGAAAGATGATAAGCAGAAATATGAAGCAAAGGCACCACCCTTCAGTTTCGGACAGCCTCACTCTGTAAAGCTGCATTTGAAAAGCTGTATGCAACCATTACATTTTTATATTTGTATCCGAAAATATTTAATTTCAGAGGACCCATCCAGCTGCAATATTCATAAAGAACGTTTTATACTTACTTCCCTGAAGATGGTATTTCAAGCCCCAAATCTAGGTAAATTAATCACAAAATAGCAAAATCATGCTCAAAGACATCAGACATTCTGGTGGAGTGGGTTTTTTGTTTGGTTTTGTTACTTGAGGGATTTTTTTGTGGCTTGGGTTCCTTTTTTTTTAAAAGAAAATATTGAATACAAAGACATCGCACATTTTTAAGATTTTTAAGAATTACGTCAAACTAACTTCTGAGATTTTTCCAACGTGGAGTTTAATTTAAAAATATGTTTTGCAAGAAGCTCTAACTTCTTTCATATTTGGAGATGTTTGAAAATATCACTGACTTGGCTGCAGGGCAAAAAATCACCGCAGTTTCCATACATCTGTGCTCACACTTGAACATTCCCTTACTTCAATTCAGTCACTACCAGTGCCCACATCTTTACCCTTCACCTTTAATCTATTTTTCTTCATGCCCTAAACAGAACTTCTCTCTCATGAGAAAAAAAACATCCAAATCCAGACACTGATTGCAAACTTGTTTTTAATTCATTCTGACTGTACATTTCTCTCTTGTCCTCTCCCACGTTCCATGTCCTGTTTGTCTATTTCCAAGAGCTTAAGACGTGCTTTACTTTGTGAAGTTCCCGGCCTAAAAGCACTGCAAAAATAGCTGATGTCTCAATGCTTCCTTAATAAAAACAATTACTTGTTCCATAGCTTAATTTCTTCCTGTTTCTCTAAAACTGTTAACCAGGGAGTATATGTTAAGAGCAGACTTCATCCCCAAGGTGACATCCAGTTATTGCTCTAAAAGAGGATCCTCTATCAATAAAAGGCAGAAACCTTTACGTTATAGGTCAAGGGCAGAAGACCTTCAAACGAGGGCACTGAAAGTTCAGGGAAAGCACGTCTTTTCTCATCTTCCCCTCCCCTTTAAGCTACTTTCTAATAATGAGAAAGTATTCAGTGATTTCAGGTCCAAAATTCTGGACGTGCCAAGTACCACCATTCACAGGCATTTTAAATAACTTCTCACACTGAGGCTCAATTACAGCCCAAATTACAAACACCCCGCATAGCCCAAAACACAGTACAATTCTGACAGAATAAAAATTTCAGTATCACAAGTGGCATTTCCTTGTCCAGATCAGCTTAAGTATCTTTTCCATCTTCGCGACCGGCAGTCTAAAAAGCAATATAGAGGTGGCTTTGAATTTTAGTATGTTGCTAAATAGCGAAAGTTATTTCAGTGCTTTATAATAGCCCCTTTAAATACACAACAGCGGCAACAAACCACTCCAGTTCCAGCGAAAAAAACCCAAGCACACTAGTCCGCAATGATTTGAAGAAATGTAAAGATAAGTACAGAAGAGGTTGCACAATAACACATGATCTTCCCTATCACATGCTTGGCAGCGCGCTCGCTGCCCGGCGATACCGGTCAGACCCCGGGGCACTCGGGCCGCGCAGGGCAGCGCCGCACACCCGCGACGGGGCTCGGGGCGCCCGGGGCACGGCGGGCAGCCCGCGGGGAGCGGCAGCGGCGGCACGGCGGGGCTGCGGGAGCCGGCGGAGCCTTTCCCCCATTCAATCCCTCCTCGCTGCCCGCCGTGCCCGGCAGCGGCGGCCGCGGCACCGGGCACGGCGGGGTGCGGCCGGCGGCCCCGGGCTGCAACCCCCGGCACGACCCCGCGCCCCCTCGGCGGCAGCGCCGGCACTTACGCTCGAAGTCGGAGTCGGACTCGTCGTCGCCGCGGTCGGGCTCCTCGTCGCCGTTGGACTCGGTCTGCATGGGCTCCCCGTCAAAGCTGACCACCCTGCGGCCACCGCCCGCCTCCTGGTCGCGGGCATCCCGCAGGCGGGCGAAGTACTCGGCGGCGAAGCCCAGCAGGTCGGACGGCCGGTGCCGCAGCACCTCCACCGTGTAGCCCTGCAGCAGCTCGGTGAGGCCCGGCGGGATCTCGATGCTCATGGTGCCGGACACCCGGGAGGCCGCCTCGCCTCCCTCCCTCTACCGTCCGTCCGTCCGTCCGTCCCTCCCCGCGTCCGCGGCCGGCGGTGCCGGTGGCGGTGGCGGTGCGGGCTCAGGGCCTCCCAGACGGGCGCGGACCGACTCCCGCCGCTCCGGTCACACGAGCCGCGGGGCGCGGAGGGGAGGGACGGGACGGGGCGGGAGCGGCCCCGCGGCGCAGGCGCGGAGGGGGCGCGGGAGCGGGCGCGGGGCTGCGGCCGCGCGTGCGCGGGGCCGGGAGGGGGTTCGTGCGTCACCGCGGGCGCGGCGGGGCCGGGGCGGGAGCGGGCAGCGGGCACGGGCACGGGCAGTGGGCAGCGGGCACGGGGAGCGGGGGAGCACGGCAGGAGACGGGGTGGTTCCCCGGGTGCGTGCCTAGGTGGTTCGGCTCTTCGGAAAACTGCTGGGCGCCGCCGTTCTGCGCCCGCCGCAGTCGTTAAACCCCGGTCACGGCGGATTGGGCCGGCTGTGAGCGGTGCTGGGAAGCCCCTGGACCAAAGCCGGCGGCGGCGTGTGCGGAGTGTCAGTCAGGCGCCTCCCGGCCGTCGCTGCTGCGTTTTTATTTTTCTCTGATTTCACATCAGTGACCCCGTACACTCATTTCTTGTCAGAATCACAGAACAAGTAGGTTGGAAAAGATCTCTGAGATCATTGAGTGCAGTCTTTGGCCAAACACCGTCGTGTCTAGACCGTGACACTGAGTGGCGCGTCCAGTCTTAGACACATCCAGGGACGGTGACTCCACCACGTTCCTGAGCAGCCTGTTCCACTATCTAATCACCCTTTCCGTGGAAGAATTCTACCCAATGTCCAACCTAAACCTCTCCTGGCACAGCTTGAGCCCTTGTCCTCTTGTCCTTTTGTTGGTTGTGTGGGAGAAGCGATGGATCCCCACTTAGCTACACTCTGAGGTACGTGTAGAGAGCACAAGGCCCCCCTGAGCTTCCTTTCCTCCAGGCTAAACACCCCCAGCTTCTCCTCATCAAACTTGTGTTCCAGACCCTTCCTCAGCTCCATTCCCTTCTCTGGACTCACTCCAGCACCTCAGTGCCCTTCCTGAATTGAGGAGCCCACAACCAGACACAGCAGTCTTGGTGTGGCCTCACCAGTGCCAAGGACAGAGGTTCTTCCTCACCGATCATGTGAGGGTGTTTCAAGCTCTCCCAGGAGCAGAAGAGCGAGATTTTTTTTCACCTTTTTTTACCAGATCCAATCCAACTTCCATGCAATTCTTGGTTGGAGTTAGATTTAGGATCTACGACCCTTGGGTTTTGATCAGAATTATGTCATTAAAGAACAATTCTTTATTCAGTGTGAGAGTAGCAGTGTGCAGGTCTTCACGCCTTTTGGTAAACACTGAATAGAGCCACAATAAAGTCGGAAAGGGTGGCATTGGTGGCATTAGTACTGATCTGATAACAACAAAGCATTAAAGACAAAGCATTTCAGAAAAAAATGAAACACAGAATCATAGAATGGTTTGGGTTGGAAGGAACCCTAAAGGTGACCTGGTTCCAAACTCTGTGCTGTGGTCAGGAACACCTTCCACTAGACCAGGTTGCTCCAAGCCCCATCCACCCTGGCTTTGAACACTTCAGGTATGGGGCATCCACACCTCTGCACAACCTGTGCCAGTGCCTCGTCACCCACGTAATTACCAATGTGTGTGAGCTTTGGAGATACTCATTCATTTGCTGTTCAATGCGCTTTTTTCAGATTTTTGCTTGTGTCTGTTGTACGAAACCTGTTATCTGTGTGTACAAGGGAGGTTTGGCAGATGCCCAGGGGCTGTGTGGAGTGGAGCCATCGGCCCTCAAGGTTTGACATTGCTGGGAAAGCTCGTCTTGGGAGAAAACAGGCCTGTGCAAACATGACTCAAGGGGAATACGGATGTTGGCTTAGTGACGCCGCTGCGTGTTGTCAGTGTACATATTTTTATTTAATTCTTCTTTTGTTCCAACAATAAAAGAGCAGAAACCGGCTCGTACTCAAAATATAAAATTTCACTTAGAAGCCCAGAATTGGCTGAGGCAGCGTACTGTGTGTTTTGGTTTTGTTTGCTCGTGTGCCAAAGAGTCCCCTCGCTCGCCCAGATGGTTCTCAGTGCAGTCCCAGATAAAGGCAGCCTGTTCATCGCTGCTGAAGGAGGACACAGCAGCAGATCCCAGAACTCCACATCCAGTGCTTTCACTGCCTGTTCTCTGCCAGGGAGGCCAGTTGCAAATCTATGGCACATAAAGATGTTCTTTGTCATACAGCTCCCGTATTTCCATGCAGAGTAAGATTACATTGTGTATCCATGCAAAATGAATAATTTTTTTTAAAAAGCACAGAAGGTAGATTTGCCACATCTCATCAGTTTATCCAAAGATTTGGTGTGAAGCTGTTTCTCTTAATTTCTATTCTTTTCTACAGCAGGAACAACAGTTGCTCTATTGCCTTTTTCAAAAGGCAATTTTCATTTGCTTTTCCTATGATAATGTCATCAGACATTATTATATGTCTAATGATCTCAAACATTACAAGAGCACATTCCACTGCTCAGTATATGTTCTTCAGCTACTGACAGAACTGGTACAGAGAAATATTCTCATCAATGAGAAAACTATGGTTATTCTCCCCAGAAAAATTAAGATTTCTGATCGGATCTTCCATTTGCAGGTTGGGTGCTGAAGATACTGCTGGTGGTGAAGAGGTAAAAATGAAATTTTGAAAATTCTGTAGAAATGGTAAAACAAATGCTAGTGAAAAGCACTGTCAAGAAGGTCCAAAGGAAGAAAGAGAAAGTCTAATTCAAAGGGAGTACACTTCTTTTTCTTTCCCACTTTTTTGCACAACTGCCTTCTTTTGGCATTACTCAGCTCTCATGTGCCTAAACAGCTTTTAATGCCTGTTGATAATTTTATGTCATTTGTGTCTGTGAATATAAATCTGGTTATTTATTTGAAAAAAAAAAAAAAAAAGTGTTACCAGTAAATATTGTTAAGTCTCTGAAGGGCTACATTGTACTGGTCTTCTGATATTTATATGTCCACACACAACTAATCAGCTTCAGGGGAAAGTAAAGAGCAGAGCTCTGTTTATTCTCTCTCTGAAGGTCAACGGACAAAATCAAAAGCATCCAAGGTCACACAAAGTGCATTTTCAAGTTGATTTACGCCACAGTTTATCCTGTTTCTTTATATACCTTTTTTTTTCCAGGGAACATCAGAATTGAAGGCACAAATATGCGAGAAGCTTGTCAGCGATCAAGTTAATTGTTACAGTGCCTGCTGTGCATACATAGAGCTCATCATATGCTTTCTTTCTCCCTGAATTTGCATAACTTTTAAAATTATTACTATAATAAGCATTCACATTAAAAAAATGGTAGAAAATAAATTAGAAAATGCACTTGCAGCCTTAATTTAATCCCCTTTATAATAACGTTTTTAATTCAGGCAGCATGACCAATGCAATTTTTTTCCTCTGGCTTCATGGCATGTTCAGCACCGAGTATGGAGTTAGATAAGACTTGTGTAGCTGGGGAAGCTGGTCCCCACAGTACTCCTATCAAAATATATGTATATTTCAGTATGTAGTTCTCCTAATAATTTCTTAGTGGCTGAAAGCTATTCCCATATATACCACGTGTCTGTGCTCCCAAATGTGAAGTCCCATCCCTTTACTCTGCCTGCTCTACCCAGATCTGTGGGACTTTGTGTGACTTTGTCATTTGTGAAACTGTTGTGGAGTTTCAGTGCTTGTCCTGCTCAGGCAGGAGTAGTAAAGTTGCCAGCAGAAAAAGCAAAATAGTCTGTGTAGTCTTGCACTGGGGAAAAATAATCAGATTAAACTTTCTGACTGGCTCCTTATAAAGCAAAATAAATCCTTTTATAACAAGTAATAATTCACTTCTCATAAACCTGTCAGCACCAGCCAGAGCTCAGACACTATATAAACATATGTACATCTTGGATTAATTACACTTGCCTTCGAATTCCATACAAGGATCATGCAAGAAAATACTAAATATTCTGATGACATTTATTAGTGAACACAGCCTCACGTTTTCCACATTCCCCTGGTGCTCAAGCCAGTGATCAAGGTTTACCTCAGCAGCAAGGTCCAGAAGTTCAATATCTGTAAGATATAGCAGCACTTCTTTTTCTAAGATCTGGAGCAGTCTCCCCAGGTTTGCCAAATGTCTCCTACTCCTGATATCACAGGATTTGGCAAATGTTTCTGCCTGTGTTTTATTTGCTACTTTGTGATTTTGTAAACCTCAATCTAACCTCAGTCCTCTCAAAATTGAGGTCTCACAGTCCTACTGTCTCTTCTCCAAAAGCAGCTGCTTCCCCAGGATGACATTAAATGTTCCTTTCTGGAGCTGCTCAGCTTCTCTGTGCTTTTCATGAGCACTGTGTGCAGTTCTGGTCTCCACATCCCAAACTGTGGGGCTTACCCTGGTTTTATACAGCACAAAAATGATTCTGTTTGTTTTGTTCTCTAACACTTTTCCTTAGATTTTTTGGCTGCCACATCATTATGAACTGCATGTATCCACTCTTCTTTATAAGATATAAAGAGATGAAAAAAATCCCACTTCCCTTGCTCTGTTTTTCCCGTGGCTGACCACCCTCATTGTAAAAAACATGCTGAGTTTCACATTTTAAGTTTTCTATGTTTAGCATTCTAATATTTTTCTACCCACTGCTTGCTCCTGTTGCTGCAAATGTGCCTAAACATCATATAACTTTGTGCATAATGTACACAAACCTTCTGAGTTTGCATTTTACCAGAAGTAATAGTAACAAACAAGTGATCCTGGGCTTAACAGACAGGCTGTGGAGATCCTTGAACACCACATGCAAGATGAAACTGCTTCTCCTGCTTCTTTGGTTCCTTCTCAGGAAAGTACTAAACCTCAGAAACCAAACCTTGCTCCTCTCAGCAGTTGGTTTGCTTGTGACAGTAAGCAAGATTTAGTATGTATTTTTGTTAGTCTTTAGAGTGAATAGCTTCAACAAATCATTTGGAGCTGCCTATCAATTATACAAAGACAGGTGGGAAAATCAGCCATTTTTTTCAATAAACTCATATAAATACTTGAGTCAGCTGAAATTTGTTAGCTTGACACTACCTTTAGTCCATCAAAAATATTCTGGATAATTCTTAGAAAGATGTCTTGCTGCATTTGTTGATGCATGTCAAAGTATCAAGTTGGAAGAATCATCTGTAAAAATATCCACATAGTTTAGTTTATGAGCATAGAAAGCACTGATTCTGTTGGTAACAATAACAAATTTTCAGGCAGTAGAAAACACCAACCTTAAAATACCTGATTTGTTAATCATTTAACCTAGGTGTTACCTAGATGTAAAAGAAATACCTCTGACTATCATACTTGTGATGTAAGATGGCACATTTGAATCTAGATAAAAGCAGTATCTGTGACATAAAACTTGTGGGATGACCATGTTGTTTAAACTACCCTGAGCAGCACTATACAGCAGATGAAGAGTTGATGGTTCCCACGTCAGAGGAGCCCTAAGCAACAGCACTGCTGTGTAAACAGGGGATATTCAAATAAGGACTTGGCTGAGCACCTGGTTCTCTTGCATACAAAGTGGAAGCTGTACCCACTTTGGTTGCACTTTAATTTCTGTCCCCAGCACTGAAAATGTTACATTAAGACCTTCTCCACAGAGGTTGGTATGAATTCTGGGCAGAGGTGACTGGTGGGAGCAGACCTTTGTGCATGTCCTGTGGTAGCCAGTCACTCACTGGGCAGCCCTGATCCTGCTGGAGGGCAATGTTGGCCTTAGAGTACACAGACATTGCTACTAAATAAAGGTAGAAAGTTTTCAGATTATTTTATGTTAAGAGAATAAAGAAAATTAACCTCCCTGTGAGTTGTTTGAAGACTGATCTGAATCCAAACTATCAATTGCTGTGTGTGTTTTCCAGCAGAACCTGTTCAAAGACACGTTTGTTGATGTTGGGGGGTTTGTCATACAAAGAGCTCTGAAATTTATTTCTTCCTTGAGCCTTTGCTTGCAGATCTGGAATTTTGCAGTATGTACAAACTTGTCCCCTCCCCATCTTCTCACATTTCCACCACACAGTTCAGGGTATGAGCATTTCTGTACTTGGTCCCAACATGCCACACCCAGAGATGTATGACTATGTCACTGTTGCTACGACTCCTGTTTTTACATCTTCTGTTGTCACCTTTGTAGATTGAATGTTATTAACCATTTCCCACGCTTGGCATTTGCTAATTTGTCATGTATCTTCACTAGATGCTTGTCAAATAACAATTGCTGTGGTTTTTGGTGTCCACCAGAAGCCATTGACACATTTCACTGTTCTCAGTGTTTGTGTCTTGCCCTTGGTGCTCACAGATCCATCCTGGCCACAGAAGTGCTGCACACAAACATTGGGCAGTACTACAATGAAGGGCTCACTTTACAGGTCAGCATGGTGTGTTAAGTAATTCCAAGTGCTGAAATTGCAGCATTAAATGTAAATTGCGACAGTAAAAATGAGCTTTATCCACCAAATCCCCAGACTTTTGTATTTCCCTCTGAAAATCCTTTTATAGGCTTCATTACAGCTGCTAGCACTTGTTTTAATTAAACTCATGGAGCAGCATGAAGATCAGTTAACCAGTTTTTAGAGAAAATCAGGAGGCAGTTCCTATTCTATTTTGCTATCATTCTTCACATCCTGTGCTTTGGTGTACATTATGAAAACGTTGGTAGAGGATTTTGTATCTCAGGGGAGGATAATGGAGACATGAAATTTCTCACTTCTAGGCTCATTTTCCAATTCAGTTTAGGTTCTTAAGTTTTATAGAAGTATTTGATGCTTGACTGCAGCTCGGATGTCTTCATTCAAGGTGGTCTTATCATCCAAGGCACCTCACCATGTCCAGATCCCTCTTTGCCAGTGTCAGAAAAAAATTATTGGTTTGTAGAGCTGAAAAATGCTTGCTGCCTTCAACCATGACTTAAATCACATCTGTGTAGGAAACTAATTGAATGGGTGTTCCATCTAAAGTGCTGCTCCTGAGGGGGTTTTTGAGTTTAATTCCCAAGGCTATCATCCCAGAAGAGTTACATTGAAAAAAGAGGAAAAGAAGAATCTGGTTTTAGAGAATGCAGCAGCACTACCTTTTGTTGCAGTTGCTTTGAAGTGTCTCTCCATTGACATCTAGTGTCCGTACAGGAAGATCTTTAGATTCCTCACAGCCATGCTTGAAGTATATATCTATAATTTTAAGATTTTTTTTCCTCATGTAATTATTAAGAGCTCTTATTGATTGTACCAGGTCAGCCAGTAGGTGAGCTGATGGTGCAAACACAGCAATCTCCTACTCCTAACAGTGGCATCAGAGACATCCATGTATGTCTATGTTCTGAATGGCTCCTGGAACCCCTTTTCAGTTCTTTGCAGTGCAAAAATATTATCCCTTTTTAATTTTTTCTGTAAATACCTGTAAAATATTTCAAATCTCCATCTCTTTCCTCAGACCATACAAGCATTTGTGAATCAATGAATATTCAATACAGATCTTATGAAGTATTGTACTTTGTAGTCAGGCATTATACTAATTATATTTAATTAAAGAAGAGTCTTTTCAATGATAGAGATCTCTTTTTTACACTCTATTTTATCATTCAAAGTTACTTAATAAAGAAGTGTCTTTGTTCTTCTAATGGTGAGAGTTATTTTCATATTTATTTATTTACACTGTAGAAATCCCAAGTTTTTCCAAAATGATTTGTTGTTTGGCTTCTTCAAAATCTTAAACAATGGCAGTGAGCAATTAATCATGTCATTACTGTACACTTTGCTCTGTGAGCAGTTCTTCCTTTGGAGTACTTCCTCCTGCTCCTTTGATCAGCCTGAAGTGCTTCTGTTGGGCACACAGGGGTCGTGCCAGGGTCACAGCCACACCATGCTTGGTCCCAGACTGATGTCAAGTCCTTCCCTACTCTGAATACACCCTGCACATTCATACTTGGATCACTTCCTTTGTCTGGTCACAAAGGCAGTTATTCCAAAAAAACTATGTTATGAAACTATGTTATGTTGTCTTAATATTTGTGTTGCAGCTTCAGGAAAAGACAACTGGTTCAAGGATGCACACCAGACACATCTTCTGTCCGTGATGGACTCTGTGTTTCCAGGGGGCTCATGGACTCCATCATTTCTTGGCAGTGTTTTATGATTCATCCCTTTCCAGCCTTTCCTCAATATCTCATAAGTCCCAGGTGAGCTCTCTCTTGAACTGGTGATACCTGACATAGCAGGGTCCTGCCCTTGCTGGCTGGTGGAAGTTACTAGTGTGAAAATAATAGATCTTTGCCTTGGAACAGCAGGAAACCTGCTGAAAAATCTAGAACAGCCTTGAACTTCTTCTGTGAAGGTCTGAGGAGAGTGAATCAGTATTTTCCACCATTTCCTGAAAAGAAGCAGTCATCAGTTTCTATGGACAGTCACACATTTTCCTTCTTTCTCCTTTCAGTGTTCTGTTATTTAAAAATTCCCATTACATTAACTGTCAGAGAGTCTCTGTTGAAAGAACCTGCTGAATCAATACATCCAGAATAAGAATGACAGCATCATTAAGATGTATCCTGCTTAGATTATTCATAATTTAACTATAAAGCAAAACATGTGATCATGAGTAATAAAGGAATGTGACATAAATTATTTCATTCAGAGCAGTGCATTAATGCAGGCACTGGCAAAGCTGCTGCAACCGCAGCGGGAGCCTTTAATTGCAACTGCTTATAATTAGGGTTACAAATAGGGCTTTATGTCTGGTTTTGCCGTGATCCTTTGGCCACCCCAACTTTTCATCGCCGATAGGACTCAGTGCTTCCAGCAGCCCCAGATTTCCCCTCCGTGGCGTCAATGGAAGGAGGCAGGAGCATCGTGTTGCTATGGCAGCACATCCCACTTCCCTGGGGACCGTGTTGCCTCGGCGACGGCGGGCGGGCGGCGCGGTGGATCCGGTGGGCTCGGAGCAGCTGCCCCTCGCAAACAGGAGCCCTGGGATCGGTACCAGGGAGCCCAGAGCTCCGGCTGGCACACACTCACCGGGGCTGGGCAGGGCTGACCCCGCTGTGTCATCCTTCGGGTACCGAGAGGAGGCTCCAGCCGAAAGGAGCTTCCCATTGCCGTCTGGAGTGTTAAAATGAGACGGATGGCAGGAAAGCCGATGTCGGTGGGAGTGGTTTTGCTGGAGGGAGCAAACGCTGGGGCCACTGTCCTTGGTTCAGGACCTGCAGCAATAACGCAGCATCAGAAGTCATCGCCTCTTGTTGCACAGCCTGTGTGAATGTAGGTGAACTTGTATGTTGATTTTAGGGTAATTCAGCTCTGTTTTTCACTGTGTCACCAGCACCACGTAGGCAGCAGATTAGAGATCAATTTACATAGGCAAATGCCTGTGTTAATGCTGTCAGCACAGAGCCTCCCTCTTCTGTGCCAGCGACCAGCCCCAGGCAGAGACAGGATCTCAAGAGCCCCCAGCCCTTTGTCACAAGAGTGGTTTTGGATATCTGCACCAAACCTTCTGTAGATTTCACTGGAGCCCTCTGTGTAACTGCCAGTAAGAAGAGGGATTTCAAAGCTCAATGCACCAACACCAGTTATGGACATCAGTTATCCACAGCACTCAGAGAGCAATTTGAGAAGCAGGAAGATGATAAAGGACAGACAAATTTGCACAAGACAGGTAAATTCCTTGTAATTTGCCTGTTCCTATAGGAATCTTTTCTCCCTATATACTGTTGCATTAAGAAGCCTTTTGCCCATTGTAATTGGCCCTTGAATAAACACCATGTCTGGAACACAGGCCTCTGTTGTTCTGATTTTGTGATTTAGCAGTGCTTTGTGTTTTTTTAAAAAACCTTACACTAATTACTGGAGAAGAGCAGAGCCTGCCCTAGGGAGTCTGGTGTTTCTTTTTGCCTCTGGAAAAATTGCCATGTGTTGCAGAACTGTGTCTCAATGGTGGTAGCATACTTGGCTTTAAGTAGATATTGTCTGTACCTGCATCTACACCCTTCTTCTTGTTCTATCCTTGTATTTCTGCCATTAGCCTCACTCTCTTGGAGCCATTCTGTGTGCATTTTTCACACATTAGCTCTCTTTCTTCTCACAATCAGAGCTATGGTTAATTGTGTTTACAAAGGATTCCTGAACTGTGGGAAATGTTTCTCAGAATGTGTGGTTTTGCATCATTTAGCCTTGAAAGGATGCTGCTTCCCCTGACCTCGTGTTGGTTTTTTCTCAATGACACTGGTAATTGCATCAGTAGCCTTGGGAGTCACATTTTCCTTTCACATCTAGGAAAGATCCAACCTTTCCTTACCCTTTCTCAGCAGAATCACATATCCAGTCCCTCCTGTTTTCTGTGGTTCTACCACACCAGCTCTTTTTCTGGCTTCTTGTTTCACCTTTGTCCCAAATAAACTCTGCTGCGTCATCATTTGCACCACTCCACTTTTCTGTGAAATTCTCAGTCTTTCTTCTCCTCTCCTGCATCAAACACATTTCTTATCTTCTGCATCAACATCCTTTACAACCAATCTTCTGTCAGGTCTGTTCTGACAGACTGATTCGTTCTGACAGCATTGTCCTCAAAATTCTGACAGCATTTTGACACCATATCAAACAGATGTGTCAGTGTCTTTTCCACAGCTCCCCACCACAGCTGGGCAGAGCTCTCCAGAAACATCTGCAAAGACGGTTTGGGGCACAAAGTCCAAATGGTACCACATGCTCCCTCCTGTTGAGGGGATTAATCTGCCGTGTTTCACTTATACTTAAAATCAAACTGCCTTGAGAAATGCCTTTTTTGCTTCAGCGCACTGAGAAAGTGAAAAATGACAGCCAGGAGTGCACCCCAAACCCACACACTTCAGGTTCTGATGTCACCTCAAAGCTCCTCAGTCCCCACACTGATGTTCCACATTATCTGCAGTTGTGTGTGGGGAGGTTCCCTTTCAAACACACATAAGCAACATCGGGTCCTTGAGGTTAACCTGCAGTTTGCAAGAAGCTGTAGGCAACAGCAGAGAAAAAACCTGTCTCCTCTCTCTCTCCACACCTCTTTAAAGAGGATAGTTTTTTCTGAGTCACAGCTAAGGAAAAGCTGTTGGAAAAGATTCAGTCTAGATTAATACTCCAGCTCAGAGGAACATAGAAGACCATTTAGTGTTCAAAGTATTATTTTAATTATTAATCAAGCCCCTGTCTGGCTGAGCTCTGTCAGACCCTTCTTTGGATTTTGCAGAGTTTATTTCTCTTGCTATCCTGAGCAGACTTTGACATGCAGAACACATCTTGTTGATGAAATGAGAAGATTGCTGGCAAAGTTTGGCTCTGTCTCTGCATTTGCAGTAGGATCTTAGTGCAGGGGATATGCAGTGCAGTAGTTCTTTTGTTCATATTTAATCATTTAGGAAAGAAGAGTGTAATTAAGGCCTGTCTCCCTCAATCTCCTCCCTGCCTCAGAGTATTTCAACCCTTTGAGATAAAGGAAATGGAGATTTTTCTGACAGCAAAGTGCAGCCCAGAGCATATCAGGAGTGATTCTGCCCCCACTGACATTCCATTTGACAACGTTTTCCCTCTGAGCAGTTTCCTATATGAAGGAACACAGCCATTAGAAAAAGCATTGCAAAATCTGATCAGAGCTGGAAGCACAGTATTTGCTCTCAGTTTTCTTTGCACCTTTGACAGCCCAGCTTGCTTCTCTGTCCTCCTCAATAGCTGACTGATTTCTCTTTATCTGAAAATGCCCTTAGGTAGTTACTAGATTTCAGGATGCAGCATCAAAAGGGGTCTTGGCTCATAAATAGACTTTTTTTCTATTTATCTATTTTAGCTGTTTATTGTCTGCTTAGCTTTGTATCTCACTTCATTTGTGCTCTAAACCTACTGACCACTTTAAAGCCCACACAGGGTTATGAAAGATTTTCAGGAGAATCCTGAAAATTGGAAATGTCTGATTGAAAAAAGGGTGTTTCAAGCTTGCATTTTGGGTTGGCTTTGGGCTGAAATGAAACCATATCAGCAAAGACAAGAAATGACTGGAAGAGGCAGAGAGGCACCCAACCCCTTGGGCCTGCCCTGGGCAGGCAGCAGGTCCAGGATCCTGATGGGGAGGGATGGTGTTCAACCAGACCAAGGAGAAATGTCCCAGGCCTGAGTGAACCCTGCCAGAGAGCTGCAGAAAAACCATCAGTGAGCAGCCTGTTGATTGATGAAGTTGCCTGAAATGAGGAAGGAGGGAGGAGGCTCTAATGCACAAACACTTTAATTGCAGAGTTGTTTATTCTGAGCTTTCCTAAGAACTGACAGGGCAAGTGTTATTGCTCCTTCCCAGGCTATGTAACAGGCACAGAGACTGACAGAGAAGTTTTACACTTAGTGGCAGGGCTATTAAATTATAAAAAAGATAAGAGTTTATCACAGAAGCAATAAGCTGCTGTTCTGTCAAGACTTTCCTGTTAAACTTTAGAAGAAATACTGTGGAAATCAAAGCAGTGATCAAAAGGGAAAAATCTGTTGCAGATAAAATACTGATTTAAATCTTGCTTCAATTTGCAAAACTGTTTTTACCTACAGAGAGGCTTTTAACAAGGAGAAAATATTTTCCTGTTGCTTGGGATCAAAATCCAAGTCTCAGCCACACAAAGATTAGTCCAGAGGAAGAAGCTGCATAAAAAAAGCCATGACAAATGAGGAACCTCATGGGCATGTAAAGTGAAGGGGAAAAAAAGAACAAAACAATAGAAAATGTTCTTGCAGTTGCAAAAGTGTAGCTAAAACACAAGATTTGACTATATGGGAATCAAAAGGTTATACAGGAAGATTTCTTGTGAGTTAGTGAGTCTGAAGGTTTCATAGTGGCAGTGCTGGTGCTTAAAAATAAGCTGCAAGAAGGTTGATTTAACTGGGAAGAGGCTATTCCCATGTTTGAGAAATACAGACATGATGAGTCCAGGAAAGATGAGTTAAATAAAATGGAAAGGATAAAATGAAGTGGAAATTAGGCTGGTGCTGTGTGCTCACAGTGGGAGTGTCCTGCTGCAGCCAAGCACAAGCAGAGAGCATGGCCATGGCTGGGGTGTGGCTGGGGGCAGGGGCACAGCCCAGCACAGCAGGGATGCACAGGGAGCTGCTCAGCTCTGCTGCTCAGCATCCTGCCTTTGTCACCCTGTCACTGTCAGCTCAGACCTCCTTGGGCCCCACCACAGGGATGGGGCAGCCCCTTCCCACACAGGGGTTGTCTGTATCCAAAGCAGCATATCTGAAGCTTTAAAAAACCCCCAAATAATAATTAGTTACCTTTAAACTGACATATTTGAAGATCGGAGAAATAAACAATACAGGCAAAAATGACAAAACTGAAAAACTGTTTAACTGTTACTCTACATCAGGAAAGGATTTGGTCAAGTGCCAGACATGGAAGGTCTGCTCCAGGTGCTGTTTTCTGCAGCTTGAGCAAAGGAAAGTCTTACTCTGTAGTAGTGATATTCAGAGTGAAGCTGTGTGTAAGAATAGGAAGTGATGGTATCTCCTGTTAAAGGACACAGTTGCTCGCCCAGTTATCCCTATCACAGGATTCAGATTCTGCTCACAGTCAAAAGCAAATGTTTAAGATATACTTTAAACTAGGCCAGTGCTTTGGGAAAGGTCAAATTCTTTTTGGAATTCTGAGCAGTGTATATTTTTACAGGAAAAGACCCAATAAAGAAGGAAAAATAGAGGAGGCAGCAGGCACTCACTGTATCAGCAATTCAGGCTCCCAGACTGCAGAGGCAAACTGCCCTCAGGGAAATGAGATTATACTTTACCTCTGACATATATAGAATAACAGATTTCTCATTCATCTCTAAATTCATATTCAAACTGATTAGGCAAGAGCTACTGGAACAGGAGGAAAATCATGTGCAAACCTTAGAAGCAGTATTTGTTTGCCAGATGAAGTCTTTGGGAACATTTTTTTTAAAATGAATGCTGCATTCACTGGAAGAAGTTAGAGAAATTAAGGATGACTGCTCCATGCTTTCAGTAAATGGAAATCTGCTTATTTATTTATTTCTATGAAGACAAACTGCCTAAGCAATATTTAGGGCAAAAAAATGTCCTAACTTTTTTTTAGAGAAAAAATAAGAGTAATCAAGTAAAAAATTAAATAATAATAAAATTCTTAAAATCGGATTTTTAAAAGTATATTTAGAATTAATTTAATTTGAACTTCGTGGCATATGACAAGAAAATCTGGTCTCTTATGAAAGCAGAAATCAAGTGGTAAGGATCATGATTGTGACATTGAAAAGTACCAGCGTTGTCAGTAAGACAGTTACATATTGTAGCAAAATGTGTACTGGTGTTGATTACTTACTCAAAAAAATGTTTATATTTGGGATATTTTGACATAAACAAAAAAGATGTAACAGTTTGTCAACCGTTACATTGGTTAAATGTCCAAAGAATAAAAAAATCTCAGAGGAAAATAAGAAAAAATTAATTTAGAATGTCATAAGGGCACAGGAGGTTATGGATTATGCCTTCCCTGCTGGATTCTACCAAGCTTTTTAAATTTTGAAGGGCACTTGAGTTGGCATCCTGTGTGCAACAAGCTTACACGTGAAAATAAGCCTTTTTCCCCAAAAAATATGTTAAGAAGGAAACAAAGCAAGAAGGAAACACCCTAAATGCAGCAGGCTGGACACCATAGCTTTGCCATCACCAGCAGCAGTCAGGATGGAGAAAGGCTGGGCAGTCTGGTTTGGGTTTTTTTTGGTTTTTTTGGGTTTTTTTCAGAAAAACAGTGCTTGTTTATTGATGGTGTAAATGTTGCTAAGCAATATGGATTAAGTTAAAACCCTCATCCTTTCACAATGTGTACACTACCTTCAGCAAAGAATGCTCTGTGAATACAGTAAAAGTTGAAGGGTTATTCCAGATCAGTCAAATTTAATTACAGAGGAACCTATAGAAGACAGATTATCAGCCAGCTACTCAATAAAGAGGCTTTTAAGCATATTTAGAAATCAATACCCATTTTGTTAACCAGATGTGCCAGTGCAAGAGGAAACTATTATATTTTTATTTAAAAATGGTCTGTAGAAGACATACAAAATAGGGGGACAGGCATTATATAAGGACAGGCTAAATAAGACATCAGCTTGAAAAAGAATCCAAAGAAGAAAAGCCCAGAAAGTTAAAAACTATTGCAGGAAAGATAAAGGGGAACAATTTGTTATTATTTCTCACAAGATAAGATTGAAGTGATGTCAGTGAAACCATTCAGCCAGTCTGAAACACAGCAGCACATAATTAAACAGTGCTGCTCACTGCCATCAGACCCTGGAGAGGCCAAACCCAGAGAGGTGTCTGGGAGGTAACTGTATTTAAACCAAGCCTAGAGCTCTGGGTGTGGATCCAGGCTCCAGCCCAGTAAATCCCAGCTGTGGCTGTGGGTGGCAGAGCTGGTGGCAGCTCCCTGGGCAGGAGCAGCTGGGAGCTTTGTGCCCCTGCTCTTCTCTGCAGGCAGAGCTTAGGGATGAGAGACCTTCGGTCTGGGGCCCAAACCCCATTCTTAATGACACAGCCTGCTTTTATCTTTTCCAGGAAAACAACCCTTAGCTGTATTAAATTTTGTTTGCTGAGGGAGTGAGGAGGAGCAGCCGTGCTTCACACCCCAGTTCGCTTTGGGACAGGGCTCTGCAGACACTGTCACCCCTCTGTCATGGAATGGAGCAGGGGGAGAGAGGAGAGGGCAGCGTTGACCTGTCCTCGGGAAGGGCTGCATTTCTGGGAAGGTCTGCTCTCCCAAAGCAGCTCTGGCATCTCTGGACATGCCCACACTGGAGAGCAGGACAGCTGCAAGCTGCATTTTGTGAGCATTAGTGACAGAAATGCCAAGAACAGCCTGTGCTTTTGGGGCAAACAGTGTGTGGGTGCTTCATCCTCTGAGCTGGACCCATAGGGAAGAAAATGGAGAAACCCCCAACAATTTGTCATCAGCACCTAAGAGATTCATCCACATGACGAGGAATTGTTCGTGTCGGGATAGACGACATGTCACACAGGGCCGTGCCATCGTGTCACCGTGTCACCGTGTCACCGTGTCACCGTGCCTCATCCCCTATCCCCGGCGGGCACAGCAGCAGCCCCAGGTGCCTCCCCAGCCCGGGGCAGCTGAGCTGCCTTGTCCGATGGAGCTTTGCTGCATCAGCAGAGGTCGGGGGGAGTTGCCAGGGCTCTGCCCACACCCATTCCCATCTCGACAGCATCCTGGGATGCTGGCAGAGCCAGAGCAGACCCTGCTCCCGCCTCCTGCCCCCGCAGCCTGGGGCTCCTGCCCAGCCGAAGCTCCGCGCTGGCTTCGTGGGAAACGGGTGGTGGGGCTGCGAGAACAGCGAGTTCCCTCCGCCGAGTGATCTCCTGCCATCCAGTGCCAGATCCTGAACTTTGGCTCCGGCCAGGAGGCAGAAAACGAAGCAGATAATTGCCTGGCAGTGAGTGATAGGGAGTCAAGGGTGAGCGGGCGGGGAGGGGCGGGGGATGAGCGCCAGGATTATGTTTCAGAGGGAAGTATTTTTTTTAGGATTTGTCTATGCAGGCATTCAGGAGCTTTTCTGAATCACATGGGCTTAGACCCAGGAGAAGGAGGACTCACTGTAATTTTACACCTTTTCAGCATTTCAGCTGATTCTGCTGAAATCTGCATAGGGATTAAAGATGGGAAGGGACAGATAATTTATTTCCTTGCCCTTGGTCTCCAGGACAAACATTCAAAGCTAAATCACAGTTTAGAATTTTTTGATGGCATGAGTGGAGAGAGGAAGGAACCAGCAGCTGACAGTAATAAATAACTATTAGGAAATGGTATTAGGAAATAGTACCAAGGAGAAATGTCGCTGCTGGGATATGCTTTCAGCCTTGGGGAATCCATATCCAGGCAGCTCAACATTTGCTTTAGTATCCAGAGCTTGTGTGCAACTTCTCTGAGGCCCAGAGCAGCAGCAGTGCTGAGGGAGAAGCTGAGCTCAGGTCTCGGATGAAGAAGGGAAGTCAGCTCATTGCACGGACAAACATCTCAGGCTTCCACCCTCCGTGCCAAGGGTTAGCAACAGCACTGTGTCCTTCAGCAAATCAACACTCAAACTGTCACCTGCAAAGGGAAGTGGAGCTTATCCACGGCCTATTGCTGAAACTTTGATACTGATCTTTATGGTCATGTTCCTAGTAAGCCTAGGGACAACTTGTGCATCATAAACTGCTGAAACAGATCTGTCTGAGCTTAAACTGAACTGTCTGATCTTAAAGTGGTGTCTGAATTCAGAGACAGATGTTAGTAAAAATCCAGTCCAATGTTTTCTTAACGTTTACATTTTTACCAGGTTTGAGATATACTTCCAGAGCTATTCTAATACATTGAGGTAATGGAAAATGTCCTTAGTTTTATACACAAATCTCCCTAAATTAGAAGTGGTTTTCCATTTCAAACATCAGGCAGACTGCTTCTCCCCTTCTCTGGGAGTTTTCTCAGGGCAGGGTCTGCTGGACAGAAAGACAAAGTGTGGTGCAAAATGGGGTTAGACAGAGCCACGTCCAGAGCCCAGCGCTGTGAATGGGCACAGCTGCCCGTGATCCAATCACCCAAAGGCATCCTGGAGAGCAGAGAGGCAGGAATCCCAGCAATCCTACACCCACCCTCCTGGGAAGCCCCCGGCTGCAAGGCAGGCATCTCCCTGCCATCATCTGAGTCAGGAGCAAAAGTCCCCGGGATGCAGCTGCTGGGGCAGCCAGATCTATTTTCAGCAGGGATAACTGGGCAGCACCATGGAAAGCCTTGGGTGCAGAGCACACTCAGTGCCACTGTCACAGTGCCACAGCATGCATGGCTTCAGGCCACTGACTCAGCAGGCATTTCAGGCCAGCACTGTGGTCACACACTGGAAGCAGGATTATTGGATGGCAGGATATTGGGCCACCAATACACCCTTGTGGCAAAGAAGGGCACCAGCCTGCTGGGCTGCTTTAGGAAAAGCAATGCCACCAGGGCTGGGGAGATGAGCCCTCCCTGCTCTCAGCACTGGCCAGGCCACAGCTGCAGTGCAGGGTCCAGTTCTGGGCTCCCCAGTACAGCAGAGGCCTTGACATGCTGGACAGTCCAGTGAGCCCTGCAGAGATGGTGAGGGAACTGGAGCATTTGCAGTATCAGGAGACCAGGAGAGATGGAATTGTTCAGCCTGGAGGAGGCTTCATGAAAATCTTACTGATGCGTATGGATCTGTGATTGGATGGAGCCAAGCTCTTCTCAGTGGTATCTGGTGACACTGAAATACAGAAAGTTCCTCTTTGACATAAGAGAACTTGTATTTTTTGTGAAGCTGGAACTGGTTGCCCCAAGAAGCTGTGGACTTTCTATCCTTGGAGACAGTAAGAACCCAACTGAACACTGTCCTGTACTAGTGGGCTCTGGTTTGAGCAGGAGAGCTGGACTGGACAGTGTCCAGAGATACCTTCCAGCCTCAACTGCTCTGTCATCCTGTGAACTGTGTGGTGGTGAAAACTACTTTGCTCAGGCTGTGCACAAGGCTGGCCTCTCATGGGCAAAACCAGAACATTAATATAGGAATCCTCTTATCCAAGAGGCAGCAGATATGAAGAACAATGGAAAACTGTAGAAATGGAAACCATTAGAGGCCAATTGGGCACAGGTAAAGCTATGGTGGTGCTGTGTCCTAGTGTACGTTATTATTTGAAGGTACATGGCCAGCCCCCCCTCCTCTGTGTAGACTCCATAGAACTAATTAGTGCTTGCCCATAATTTTGTAAAAGCCCCAGCGAAAGTGATGAAGATCAGATTTGAATCCTGTCTCTGTTCCTCTACCCAACAGTGTCCAGCAGTAGATGCTTACAGAAATAACACAAGAAATAAAACACTAGTCATGCCTTCCCTAGCACACCCTCTAAATCCCATCATCCAGCAATTCAGGAACATCCTGTGCCAAGGCTTTGCAGCCCTATCAGATTTCAGTAGATCTTGATGAACTGTTCTTCTGTGATATTTTTTTTTTTTACATTCTGTTTAAATATTGCTTGATGTCCTCATTGTATATCACTGTATCTCACCTGTAAGAAATATGAGTAAATGCACCCTCTTGACATTGCTCACCATTTGTAAGATCTACCTTGCAATGTCCTTTTCCAAACTGAATGTGTGTCCCACAGGCAGCTTCCTATAATTAGACAAATTTGATCAAGACTGACTTGTCAGGAGTGTTCCAAGGACCTTTCTGTCACTATAGCAATGCTGAGTGTGCACAAAAGGCACTTGCACACAATGGGCTGAGAAATGCAAGCACAGAAGATTTATCTATCATGGATTACTTCTGGAATACTTCCAGACACCTTGAATCACCACTGGAAAAATCACTTGCATCAAAGCAGAGGGGCCAGGAGGATGTACAGCACAGCAGTCCTGGGGCACTCTGCACTGATTTTGGTAAAGCAAACCCTGATGTGATCAGCACAAGGAGCATAAAGAATAGAAAAATATTGCTATCACTAGCTGGCACCAGTGTACCAGCTGCTACTGTGTGCCCTTAAACTGCACATACACTGCCTGAATTCCCACAAGAACCTGTGGGCAATTAGAAAATAACATTTGAATGCAAATCTAGGCCTCTGAAAGTAAAAGAGTCCTCAGGGTATAAGAAATTATGCCTGTGTTAAAATCCTTCTCTTTCTGAGGCTGCACATATTAGAGGCAAGGAATTGGCAAATTTTGTATGGCAAAATCTTTAGAGGCATGAGCAGCTTTTTAAATATTTCCAATGTGCCTGGGTTTCAGTTTTTGAATAAGCAAGCAGATGTGTCTGATGAGCCTTTGCAAAGCTCTTCTTCTCTTGCCACTGCTGTTGGAAAGCAGCCCCCCATTTGTGATTGTCTTCTGCCATATTTTACTTAGCTAAAAGCACCAAATGAAATCAACCATGGTAAACAACAGAATGTTATCATGCAAAACACAAAGCTCTGCAAAAACCTTAGAGTGGGGAGAATACAGAATATGATTACGATAAGTTAGGATCTGAAATGTTTAAGAAAAAAAATGTTAAAAGGGATAGTTTGGCAGAAGAAAGAGTCTACAACTACTAGTAACAGCTGAAGTAGGAGAGAGTGAAGGGAATATTGCAGTCTTCCAGAGCAAGTACTGCTTAAGGCCACAGGCTGGAGGGGCTCAGCTGGTGACTGCAGAGCCAAGGTAAAGTGCTAAGCACCAAGCCAGAGGCCAGTACACAGACACAGCAGGTTCCTTCTGCTCAAATGCAGGAGCTGTGCTTTTAAACCCAGCAGCTCAATCTGGAGCATTACTCATCTCTGATTTGGTCTTCAAGAATTTCATGTTTTGCACCTGCAATACTTAGGATTGATAGGACTGGGATGGGAGAGAGCACTAACCATAGTGCACAGCTCAGGACCAAGCCTTGGGGATCTCAGCCTTCCTCTGCTTCAGCTCTTCCCAGCTTTCTGGGAGCTTAGGTCAACAGCATACAGTTGACATGGCAGCTGGAATGGGCAGCTTCAAGCATCACTGTCTGGAATTTTATGAAAGAATACTCACTTCTGCCCCTCCCAAGAAGTGTCAGTATTTCTGAGTGCGTAAACAGAATTGAAAATAAAATTCAGCTTTATAACACTTCTTAAAGCTGGAAGTTGCTTCTAGGTACCACAGCCCTAGTATGGAAATCAGGAGGAGGCCAGAGCAGCCAGCAAAGCAGCACAGGGCAGCATTTTGTGGTGAGGCAGCACTGAGCCCTCAGAGCAGACCTGATTAGCTTGAAACTACCCTCAGTAAACCCAGAACTGCATTTAAAACCACTTGAGAGGTTTATCTGCTGTAATCACTTCCCCAAACCAGGAGTAACTCAGTGTTCACATGTAAATATTGCATTCATCTGAGGAGCAGCAGCCACTGCTGACACTGAGGAACAGGGAGGCCCTGGGTGGGTCCAGCAGCAGCAGAATGTAGAAGCAGCTCCATGTGACAGATTTCCCCACTCCAGGAGCCACCCCTCCTGCTCTGCAAAACAGAGGTGGACTCTGAGAAAAGCAGGTTCCCTTCTGGTCTTCCCAGAAAAAAAATGGGAAGGAAAGAATTCAAGGTTTCTCAGCACAGAGTGGGAAGTTTTCAGGGCTGCCTGTGGAAAGCCAAGGTGAAGGCTGTGTTCTCATGGTACAGGTCAACAGACCAAACTAAGTACTTTCCACATAGTATGTGCTATTCTTCCAAGATGTGTTATTTAGTGTTTTGCTTTATAGTTAAAAATTTGCATCCACAATGCAGCACCCTAAAAGCACTTGTCTGACAAACATGCCAAGTGCAGAATATTCCTTTCCACAGCTCATGTCCAAAATTGAAAAGCTAAAAGGCAATGGGTTAGCAATCAAAGACAGCACAGCACAGCTTATTTCCCAATCAATCTCAGAATTAAGAACTGGAAAACTTTTGCAAAACTAAGCATGCATGAACCATGCAAAAAGTAAATGAACCAAGGCACACATTCTAGCCAAGCAGCACCTAGTTTTATTGAGTTCAAATAACACTGCATCACAACCAAAAGAAATTAAAATTTGCTTTCTGCTTCTCAGTATTAGTCACTTCTCAAATGAAAATGTGATTATGTTTAATAATAGTAAGAGAAAACCAAGGAACAGAAGAAAGAATAAAGTTAGACAAGACTGCAGAGCCAGTGTCCTCTTCATGTGCCCCCCTTGTATCAGAGAAATTCATTTCTTGGAAGTGCTCTTAAATTTTCTCACATCAATGTCAGGGATTGAATCCCAAGACACAATATTTGATGAATCAAATATATCACAGATTGCTATGAGCTGTGCTGTATTTTGAAATCACATTTGGGCTCTCTTCAGTGGGACAGAAAGGATTTGAGAGAAAAGTTCAGGTTAATCAAACACATTTCCCCACTGGCTCCCTCAGTAAAGTTGAGTACAAATGTTAAACATAATGCATTTTGTGTCCTAGTTCCACAGAAAAGATCAGTGTGCAAAACCTGATATGGTTCCTGCAACACCCCTCAATCCACTGAGACACAGCTCTGGCCACCCCTGCTGAGTTGTGTTTGCTGCTGTATATGCACAGGAGATTAAAACCAGTGTTAACACAGAAACAGCCACAACTGAAAAACTACAGGAGATGAGAACACTGTCAGACATTGCTTGCAGACACGACCATGTGCAGCTGCTGACTTATTCCCTGAGAGTTAAGTACATGCTGCCAAAACATTATTTTAAGGAAGTTTTCCAGCATTAATAGCTACATGTTTCTTCATTAATAAAGAATTACATTTTAAGATGTGCCCCCTTCTTCCATGAGGAAGTACTTAAAGTAGCACACGTGATAGTGACAGCTGTGTGGTAGCAGTGTCACTGCTGTGGTTGGCTCAGAAGATTTGTCACCTCTAACTCCTCATCAACTCTGTGTCAGAGCTACAGCTTGCTTTTCTGATTGGTACATAGCACCACCTAAAGAATGTGAGGAAGGCAAAAAGGTATTAGGCAAACAATCATTCCTGAAACATTAAGTGATCATTCATTTATTCCTTTGAGGCAGACTTGCACTCTCTTCCTTCTCTCTCATTTCCAGACTTCCTAGTCTTCATAGACCAGGTGCAACCCAGTTAAGAAACTTCATGGCAACTTCAAAACCAAGAAAACATGCCTGGAAAAGAGACCACAGAACAAATAAGGATTCTCTAAATCTGTTTCAAACAAGGCCTTTGAAATGCTGCACTATGAACACCTAACGTGGTTTATATGGAAGAAGGAAGAGGACAAAAAAAGTCTTGAACCAGAGGGAAGAATTCTACTGTGTCACTCCACACAAAGGCTGAACTTTGGCTCTGTCAGGCTCATTATTTATTGAGGGAAAAGTGAGTCCAAACTTATTCCATCTTCTACAATTGGATGTACAACCAGTAGATAAAAATATCAGAGAAAGTCAATAAAGAGCTTTCATGCAAAGCTTTGAAGAAAGATTTACTTGTTGCTCCTAGATTAAAGTAGTTTTAGAATTTGGACACCAATAGTCAAAAGTACATGCAGTGACAAGAACCTCACTGAAATGACACATGAGCAAACAGACAATTGTGTTTTCTCCAGACTGCAAACACTCACTGTCCCCAAATGTCCCCAAAACCCACCTGGCATCACACCGTACTCACCGCGTTAGCAGGAAAGGCTCTGATCATCACAGCTGTGAACCCCTTGTACAGAGATGCAACTCCTTCCTCTCTGATGAGTTCCCTCAGCACATCTCTAAAGCCATTTGGGTATTTTCCTGCAGGAGCTGAAAGGGATGCACAACACATTAGTCCAGATGTGTGGCAGTGCCATGTGTAGCAGCCCAGGATTTTCAACAGGTTCACACTGCTATAGCAAACAAAAGACAGCTCAGTAAAGTTTCAATGAATAGAAATTAGGTGCTCACCATGACCAAAGAATTTACATCAGGGAAGAAAGGAGAATGACTTCTGTCAGGGTTGGAAGTCTGAGCTGTTACTTGCACTGCTGATCACAGCTCTCCCAAGAGCTGCACTTAGGTGATAAGAATGTCAGATTTAAAAACTGATGAAGCTGGTTAATAAGAAAATGATCCTATCACATCCCCCAGCCAAGCACAGCAACAGACTTCAAATGAAAAGCACAGGATGTTCTAACGCTGATGTTATGTGGATATGCTGAGGTGTTTTTTAAAAGCTACTCTACTCAAAAAACAATTTTGTCCTTCTTCTGACACTGCACTGGGAAATACTGCCCTCTGAAGTGGTAACCCACAGATCAGTCCAGTTAAATAGAACCACCATGAACCCACATCATCCACACAGCAGCACTGGGGACTGGCTCAGTGGAACAGGATCAAAGCTGTGATGTGTTTCCCTCTCAGCCCTCGGTATGGTAACAAAAACCACAGCAGCCATTGCTCAGAGGGAAAAAAAAAAAAAAAAAAAAAAAAAAAAAAAAAAAAAAAAAAAAAAAAAAAAAAGAGGCTTCCTGCTCTGATTATCATGATTTGTGACTCAAGAAAAATGGTCACTGTCCAGTCCAGAGTTGAGAACATGGGGAAGCCTTAACAAAAATATTCATTGACAGGACTGGCAGGGAAACCAACGAAAAACCTGTCAAACTCTGCTGAAGCACAAGGCCTGGGGCCACCCTAACTGTAATTAGGCCACAGACATTAAAGAGCAGAGCTGCCAGTCCAAAAGCAATGTTCTCAGCAAGTCATGCCTTGTTACTATAAAGTACAGATAGCACAAGCTACAATTTATACAACTATGTCTGAAGTGAAATAATAAAACCTCTCAAAAGAATTACATTTGTAATAAAACAGCTATGACAATTCTATTATTATGAGTTCTATGCTTAGGTTTCAAATCAGGTACCTCAAATCAGGATCATTATATTATCAAGGAGACAGAAACAGAGCAGTGCAGCCCAATGTGCCAAAAATCTGTGAGGAAACCAACTAGAATGCTGGGAACACCTTTGGGTTTTTCATGCACTTGTCTCAAGCAGCACTCAAGACATGCTGGAATCTTCCATCACTGCCCAGCCCATTCTCAGGAGCAGCACACTGAGTGTGGCTGTGAGTGCAACTCACCAGTCTGGAAACGTGATTTCAGCACATCTGGTGGAATGGCAACTGCCCAGTTGAAGATCCCAGCCAGGCCCCCAGCAAAGAGGATCCTAGGCACACTGAGGTCACTCACACTGTGGCAGGATCAGAGTGGGGAGGGAGGAAAAAGTGAAAAAAAATATTTTAAAAGGGAAAAAAAAAGTCTAACTCATTGTTTTGACTAAGGTGACAATTGAAAAGACAGCCTGACTGGCAGCCAGAAGGCAGCACAATGCTGCAGGCAGAGACAGAGTGCAGAATCTGAGCAACCTTTCCAAGATGGACCAGCTCCACCCTAAAGATTCAAATCTTTTTATTCAGCAGCAGACACACACATACACGCTCTGGGGTGAAAAACAAAACAAAACAAAACAAAACAAAACCAACCAACCAACCTCCCAAGCCCCCACAAAAAATCCAGCAAAGCCCCCCTGAAGTTTGTGCACATACAAGGTTGAAACTACTTTAAGTACTCCTTATTTGGCTAATAAGATCCAAACTGGAATCTGAGAGAAACTCAGAATATTATTTTAATTGTCAGTTAACCCCAAACCAAAAGAGCTCAACTCACTAGATGAGCAACAATTTTTCTTTTTTTAAAATTTTTGTTTTGATGCTACTGCTCTCTCCCTAACTGGGGCTATTAATCAGCAGTGTCTGGGAAATTCAGAAAGTGATGACTGTGAGATTTGACTGACCTCTTTCCCTCAGGGGTCAGAATGTTCTTCAGCCACTCGTACGTCATGAAGTACATTCCACTGGCTGGGACGTCTGGTGGGTAAACAAAGGCTGTGAGGAGTGGGAAACCAGAGGCAGCCCAGAGGCTTCCAGCCCCATGCCAGCCCAGCAACACCACTAAGTACATACAGATTCCTCTCCTGAACCTCTTCTACAAACAAAATAAAAATCTTCTGCTGCCTTAGACAGAGGAGTCTGAACTTTCCCATGGAGAACAGGTGTTAAAGGCAAGAACTGGGAAAATAACTTTTCTGTCAGCAGCCTTTCAAACCAGACTGTAACCTGATTACATTAAACATCAGACCAGTGCAGAAACTTAATAAATTTTGCATACTAGTGGTTCTAATGATTCTATTTGGGGATTTTTCTACAATTGATGGGTTTTGTTTTGTTTTTTTAAGCTACTCCCACAGTCTATTCTTATCCCATACCTAAATTGGAGAACCAGCCCCTATCTAGGGACACTGCTAAAGTTATACTGCAGGCTGCTACACTTGTGTGAGAAGCAGAGTATAGAACAAATTCCTAAACTGAAGTAACAAAAATACAGAAATTTTAGTTTTCAAAAGGGAATTACTAAATACGTAAAGGATTCTGGGTCTGGCACAATAACTTAGTTGTTGTTGCTGTATTTGAGAGAGGGGTCATGGCATCCCAGTCCAAAATAACCCAGACTTAAAGGGTAGAAAGCATAACTGCTGCCACCACATATTTTAAAGCAGTCAGTACTATACAGGAACACAGACAGACACAATCCTTCTCTCAAGGAGAGAACAAAAGAAAAAAAAAGTAGAAAGTAATTTTTAAAAAAGAAGCCCACTTCTGTATTTTTCTCTTCTCTTTGTTCTCTCTGCTCCTCTCCTGAAGTCTCTCATTCCTCTTGGCTTCTCAGATCTTAATTAATTCCTATATCACTCTGTCCCTCTGATCCTTGTCATCTAATCTCTTCCTCACTCACTGAGAATCTCATGTTTATTTCTCAGGCCCTTTGAGGCACTGGAGTAGCTCTGCAGACTGGAAAAAAAAAAAAAAAAACAAAAAAAAAACAAAAAAAAGAAAATGGGTAACACAGCCCCTCCAGTTGGCTAAAGGGACAGTGGGATCTCCTGCAGTGTGTCAGGCTTGTGCTGCAGTCCCCCAGCAGGGGTGGCACAGCCCCATCCCTTACCTCTCATGAGGGTCAGCACCGTTCCCTTGTACACGCCGCGGATCCCGGCCTCGCGGTACAGCTGCTTGGCACAGTCCAGGGAGCCACTGTACTTGGTCTCACCTGTAGCTGCCTGGATCTGCAGGATTAAAGGCACAGTTGCTGACCAGTGAAGGTTTCTGGATGATGCAGAATTGTTCAGCCCAGGGTTGGAAAGCCTCACGTGTGTTTCCAGAGAGGAAAGAGCACACACTTCTGCCTAGAGAGCCTCTGCCTCACTTCCCCAAGCAGCTCTCACATTGAAGCTGAGCCTGTGCTTACTGTTCCATGCAGAGGACAGATTCTCCTTTATTTTTCCACAGTGCAAGTTTGAACTTGAGTCACTTAGGTAACTCCACACTGACAAAAAGTAATCTTCAAATAGTTGAGTGAAATTCAAACCATCTGTATGTGTACAAAAGCTCCCAGGATAATATCCTGTCTGTCAGAACTAACATGTGACCACCCATCACCCTATTAACAGAGTTCAACACAGTCTGAAACAAGTAGAACTTCCCACACCTGCTCAAGATGGCATTTCATTTGTTCAGGTTTACATTTTCCAACAATACTTGAAAACCCCCGCAGGAGGTGCAGAGCTCACAGCCACCCAAATGTCAGAACATTTTTGAAATGCATTCCTTAGCTCTGCATGGGGAACTGTCAAGGTAACAGAATTTTTTTACACCACAAAGAGTGTCATGATCTACAGGGTTTTACACCTTTTTTTTTTTTTTAGGGAAAGTTTCATTCAGAAAAAAATTGACTTTTCCATATTTTGAAGTGGACTGAGGCATCCATGGATGCCTCATATAATGTCCCATAGCATAACACTTGAGCTGTGTAAAATGAATAGAGCACTTAATGCTGTGTGTATTTATACTGTCATGGTGAGTTGGTTTAAAATGCTTCTTCATGACACAGATGCATTAAATGACAGTTGTCTCAGTCCTGTCAAAAACCAGAACAGAATAAATGAACTAATCAAAGAAATTCCTGCTATGGAAATACAAGACCTCTAAAATTAAATTCCCATCACCACCATCCAATGCCTTACCTGTAAAAGGCACTTGATTCTTTCTCCTGGAGCCATGATTACTGTTGTGAACACTCCTGACAACATGCCAGCAGCAAACAGCTGAGGATATCTGCCCCAAGGAAACAGAAAAGACCCTAACACAACACAGCACACAGGAAATGAAGGGCAGAAAAACCCCTGCATCACAGATGATGCTGTTCCACATGAACATGGCAGTGGAACTTGAAATGCATCCACTGCTTTCATCAGTGCACAAGTGCCTTGTCAATGCAGAGGTAAAAATTTAGGATCTCTAGGACTCAACAGACTGGTTCCTACAGCAACCCCAACTCAGCTCTTCACATTCATTCTATTTGCTAATACTCCTTCTACTTGCATTTTTTGCTATAGCATTCCCCATTCATTTTCATTCCCAACAGTCTCTTCCTCCTCCAGTCTTCCATACTCTTCACAGTGACCCCAGATTCCACACATACCCCTGTGTGCTGCCAGAAGCCTCCTTGCCATAACCTCTCACTCCTTCAGTCTCTGCCAAAGTCCAGTCTGTCTTACCAACCTGCCATTATCCCAAACATTCTGCACCTGCTTTCACGTGGCAAAGTCTCCATGACAAAAATCCCTTAAACAAGCTGAGTTTCTCCATCACAAAACTATCTTTACATCCAGACTCCTGCTACCTCCCCTAGTAAGATGACCCAGCATCTCAATTTAATCAAATTCCACATCTTCTGCTTCTCTCCACTTGCCCAAGAGATGGCATTCTATTCCAATTCTTACACCTTTCTCTACTCAAATTCCCATTATATCTTCCAGACCATTCAGACCTCCCTCACCACTCCACATGCACTTCCTATTTGCTCAAACTAAGTTTTGAGGTTTTTAGCTCACCTTAAGATTATTCAGCCCCAGAAAAAGCAGGATAGGCTCCTCAGGTTTCTCTCCATCTTCTTCCTTCACAACATCCCTTCAAAATCAGCATGGGGAAATACAACCAACCAGCCTGCCCCTAGACCCATAACCACAGCACTAGGAGTCTGACCTTTATTTTTAGGTCTCATGTCCCAAGTGCACTGCACTTTGACTGTGTCAGGTCTGCACCCACAGCACAGCTAAGCACAGAGACAGTACATACACTATTTGCTCTTTTCCACTGCTCTGCTTGAAAGGAATCCTAATAAAGACTCAAAAAACTATGCTGTCCTGCTCCAGTTTGCTCCTTAAAACTTCCTGTTGGTACCATGTGTATAAAACACAAGGCACTGAGCTGATCAGCTGCCAGGAGTAAGTTCATGGTGCACTTGTTGTCCAGTCCCTACTGTTCCCCTGGCCTTTCCCTTCAGTCTTGCCTGCAAGAAGACACTGCCATGGTATAACAGAGGGGAAGTGAGCAGTTTCCCAGCACCTGAGCACTGCCTCTCTCTGAGCAATGGGAGCTGTGTTGGCAGTGGCTCGTGTGGTATGCTCACACCAGCCCTGTGTAGGCAAGGCTCCAACAGAAACCAAAACACCCCATCACAGCTGGCTCCACATGATGGACTCATGCTTTCTGACAGAGCTCCTACCTAGCACACAAACAATGGGATAAAATGTTGCTAAGCTACAGCCCAGTCCCTGTAGAGCTGTAAATCACAGTTTGGCAAACACATTATAGGAGTATTTTATGGGTGAGGAGCTTTCTTCATGCACAGGTTGGCTTGTAGAAAGCCCCACCAAGCCTTCTCAGCTTCCTACTGCTGTTTCTGAAGGTCAGACATGCCTGAGAGGAGGGCTTCTCATAAATATAATTATCAAACATTTGTATGGCTGTTTTCATATCCTAATGAAGGGACACAAGAAAACTCATAACTAACAGGGAAAAGAGAATCAAGGCTGTGAATGTTGTCAAGACTGCTTGACCATGAATTTATTGGTCCCACAGTTTCTGTTAATAGCCAGACTGTTGGCAGGCAGTCATTATATAACTTCACTGTACTCATCTAAACCAGAATTGTTCCTTAAGGGCTCCTTCTTGCGTAGAAAGGGAATTGCATCGCACCTGCCCACACAGTGTCTGTTTTTAGCTATCAGTCCCACGCTTCCAGAAGCATTAAAACATGAGTGTTTTATTTTTCAGAGCTGTATTTATAACCTAGGAGAAGACACAAATTTACACCACAACTCAAAGTGTGACAATGCAGCAAGAGCCTCAGGATGCCTTTCCCAACCATCTGATTAACCAGGAACTCACGTCAAAACATCATCAGGTTTTCTCTGCTGGAGTCTTTTTCCCAAGCCAAATCCAAAGAAGCACACAGCAAACATGGGTGTCACTCCAATGATAGGAGCTGCCATTCCTCTGTATAAGCCTCGGACTCCCTGCAAGAAACATTATGACAGGAGTTACTTTGTTTGTCATAAACTTTGCACACACTTCAACTTGCTGAGAAAGGCAACAATCCAGGATAGGCTTCATCTGACAGTTAAATTGATCAGAGAAATAAAGGGGTTCATTTAGAGTTATCCATGTTTATCTGAGGCTCAGGGACTGCTGCAGAGGAAAGTTATCCTTCCTGGGAAACACTGGCAGTACTGATGCCCTTCTATAACAATACACATCACCCGCACGTCCATCTCAAAAATCATGAAGTGAAGTTAAAAGCCACCTGAATAAATAGCTTATGTCAAGAGACAATACTGTCAGCAACACACAGAAATGCACTGTGTTTTATTGGTAACTTGTCAAATGCAGTAGTGTATAACCCTGACACCAAACCTGCTGGAACTAATTCACTCTAACTAAAGGAAGAGCCAGGGAGGGCAACCTGAATTCCTTCACTGCCCACATGAATTCACTTTGCAACAGTTTCAAGAGCAAATTATTTTTAGTTTCCTACCCTAAATCCAAACTTTTTCCCCACACATCACATTCCTGATGTTTTATGCATTCCTGATATTTCCTTTCATAGACTACACAAATGAAAAAGTTCTAACGCAGACCACAGCAGCTGTATTTATTTAATTTCTCTTGCCTTTAAATTGAACTTTTTCCAATAAAAAGGAGAGTTATCTTCCTAGATAAAGGCTAGACACATAAGTTAAATATCTGCAGGTCTCTGCACCCTTTTTTTCCCCCTGCCCAAATAAACCAGTGCATCCCAGTACATGCTCAAGCCTTACAGGCACAGTTGGCTCTGCCATGAAACTGCAGGTGGCTGAGAGATCAGCCCCTGCTGCTCAACCTCCCCATGAGCACTGGGAAGCAAAAGGCCTTGGCAGAGAGGTTGAATAGTTTTCCTTACAAAAAGGATGAGTATTGAGTAGGAGTAGGAGCAGATAGAGAAGCAGCACTGCCTTTGAACTCCCCATCACAAGGCTATTATTATGGCTCAGCTCTGACGTCCGTGCTGCAGCAGGGGTGTTAAAAACTGCCAGGGATTCAGAGCTGGCACAGCATTCCAGTCCTTTGTGGGAGAGACCAGAGAAACAAGATTTGCTTTGGTTATATAACAACCTGTTAATACCACAATGGAAGTAGATTTCAGATTTGAGGCAGGTCTTTCATTCAACAGGGAGTTACCTAACAAGATCCAACGGTTAGAATAGAGATTTCAGGCAAGCAGATAAACAGTTGGGCTTCACAGCCATTATTTCCAAATAGTAAATAGCTGCAAAGAAAACTTAAAAAGCCAAAAACTGGACTCCCTGTCAATTAAAGACTTTAAATCAAGGCTATGTGCCTTTCTAAAAACAAAACAGACTAGCTCAATTATATGGTCATGATGGTTCAGGAGAAGGTTGAACAACTACTATAATTGACACTCTGCTCTCAAAAAAAGAAAAGGAAAAAAATCTATAAACTAAAGATCCTCTGCTTTCTCATAGGTGGCATTACACTTTATAGAAGAAAGTAAAAGTACTGCTTGTATCAACAAAAGGCATTACCCATTTTAGAATTTCCAGAGATGACTCCAAATACCAGCAAAATTTCACTAACTACAAGGCCAAAAAACAACTGCCAACATTCACTCCAGTCTATAACTTCAGACATTAATATCATGTTATTTTGAACCAAAAACATTTCTCAGCAAAACAAAGATACATGTACCTGGAGCATGTGTATGCTAAATATTCTCCAAGCTTTGTAATCTGCTTAAAAATGTTGATTAGAATCAATTTAACCAATAAGCCAGGAATTGTGTGGTCTCTGGGGGGCACAGGATTCCATTCCTACAATATACAGAAACAACTGATATATCTGGCAGGTGTCACAGTACCTCTCCAACAAGAGTCTTTCTGAAGCAGTCAAAGGTGCCAGAATAGAGTGGGGCCTGGCCAGGCTGTGGCTTAGGCTGAGTTTGCAGTCTGACCTAGTAAGAGAGAGAGAGAAAACATTATTTTACTAAATATATCTAAACTTTGATTGACAGAACACATCTGGCTGTTATGGAGTATGTTTTATGACTGGACCTGAAGATATCGATAGAAACACTGACATCATTTTAGCTCTTTGCAGAAGAGAAGAGGTTGAATTATAATGTAATGAGTGGTTAATGTATTTAACTAATTAGGGTTGGGATGACGTCGGGAAGAGGACCTCCGCTCCCTGGACCCCATAGGGTCACTCCTGGCTCCCTGGTCACTCCCCGCGGGACGGGGCTGGCGGGCGCATCCCAGCTCCCAACTCCTCCCAACATGGGGAACCCCGGCGCTCTTTTCCCGGTTTTTCACTTAAACCGGGACTGCGCGCCGCTCGGCCGCCGCGCCGCCAGGGGGCGCCCTAGGGCACCGCAGAGGTCCAGCTCAGCCTTCCCACGGCGCGTGCAGGAAGCTCCGCCTCACGCGCAGTGCCTGCCGGGAGTTGTAGTTCTGCCATAGCGCCCACCGGGACCCGCAGCGCTCCCGCGCAGTTCCTGCCGGGAGCTGTAGTCCACTCCCCGGTGTCCCGGACCGCACCGAGCACCGGCCGCCCCCCTCGTCCCCGGGTGCCCCGCGCCACCTCACCTTGATGGTGTCCAGCGGGTGTCCCACGAAGACCAGGCAGACGCCTCCGAAACCGCCAGCGAAGAAGTTCTTCAAGGGGCTGATGGGCTGGGGCTGCTTCGCCATGGTGGCGGCGGCGGGTGAGAAGCGGGACCGAGACCGGGACCGGGATCGGGGCGCTGCGTCCCTGCCGAGCCAATGCCGCCCCCTCCGCGCCGCGACCTTTAGCCCAGTGCGGGGCACGCCGGGAGGCGGGCGCGGGGCGGGCCGGGACCGCGGCGGTGCGAGAGGCCGCTCCCGCCGCGGCCACTGGGTGTTGTCACCGGTCAAGCCCGGCGCGGGGCCGCTTCCCCCCGCCCGCCCGCAGTGGTTCAGCCGCTCCCCCCCGCCGCAGCGCCGTGGCCCGGCCCGGCCCCGCCCCGCCCGGCGGAGGTGACGCACCGGGCCCGGCGGTTCCGGCGCGCAGGAGGTGCTCGGGGCGCCGCTCTCGCCGCCCGCCTGCCCGCCCGGTAAGTGCGGGGCCCGGCCGTGCCGTGCCGTGCTGGGGCGAGCCCGGCGGGAGGGATGTGGGGCCGCTTATCCGTGCCCGGTGCTGAGCTCGGCGCTCACCCCGGCAGAAGCCGCAGCCCGAAGCTCCCGGGCTCCAGGCGGCCGTGCGGGGGCCCCTCCTCGCCCCGCCGCCCCCCGGGCTCTCCCCGCCCGGTTCTCGCTCGCGGTGTTCCTGCGCTGCCCGCCCGCCCGCAGCGCTCTGGCTGTGCGGGACGAGCGCAGGAGCTGGTCTCACACTCATTCCAAAAGAATGGACCCGAGGTCATTTAAATGCGCTGGGTACAGCTCTGCCCTAGCGCAGAGGTGCCGTGGAATACGTAGGTATACGTAAAACAACTTGTTAAAAGCGACCATAGGTTGAAAAGGGCAGGAATGAAATTAATTAGGTGAGTTAAGAAAGACAAGGCAGCCGTGATAGTGTGAACCAAGAGTGGCAAGAGGAAGGAAAGCAGGTGTGTTCCCGAGGGAGTGTGATAGGCTGCAAGGAGGTCCCTGCAGAGTCATCTGTGGTGAAAAGGATAGGGCATATTCTGGTTTCTCGGTCTTGGATGGAAAAATCCATACCTAAAAAACAGTAGAGAAGGAATGGCGAGGTGTGCGCTGTATATGTGAGGAGGAGTTGGGAATGATCCACAAATTAGGGGTTTAAGTGGCATAGATGAAGATGCAATTATCATTGATAGCCAACATGGAGCTGAGACTGTGGATGGTTCCAGGGAAAAGGGAGAGTGTTAGCCTGTCTAAAGGTTACATGGATAAGGAGTCCAGGAGGCAGATTTAAGTTGCACTTTCTCTGTTTCAGATAAATAAAGAGGTGAAAGAAGAAAAAAACATATGAAATGGTTGTGAAATATCAACAGGAAAAGAGGAGGAGCATTCTCCAATTGGAGGAGTCTCCACCAAAAGAGTTATTAAAGGAATCCCACAGGGGTAGGCAAGAAATAAGAATACAGCAATGTAGTGGGGCAAGGAACAAGGTGGGATCACATAATGTGATGAAAGTAATGGAAGGCGTTTTGTTTCAGAAGGACTTGTTAAAAATTGTGTTGCAAAGTAGGAGTCAGGGAAAGGGCACTGTTGGAGGTGATAGACAGCCGAGGGTAGGGGTGGGTGTGTTTAGGAGTTCCGGCAAGAGAGGCGACTAAATTGTATCAGCATTAGTGAAGATACAGGAGTATCTTGTATAAAGGTGGTAAAGAAGGAGATAATTCTTCCTTGGGTAGAAAAGTGATCTAAGTATGGTTTAAAAATTTATAATTTGGTCTTGGGAGTTGTGGTCATTATTTAATCTAAATAATCCTTGCTCTTTTGACCCTATCTTTTGAGATTAACATATTTATTGTTCTAAAAATTGATGCTATCAAGTAGTAGCTCTGTCTTGTCTTTGTATTCAGAGAGTTTGATTGGGCTGAGCATAGGTGAGTGAGTTTTTTTCCTGGTTTTCTAAGTCCACTCTTTTGCTTTGTTCACAGAGCATGTGCCTTGTCCTTCCTCTCGTTTCACTTGTGTCAGTGTTGTGCCAGTTATGCTGGAAGGGAGTTCTTTCCTAGAATGTTGGAACAGGAGTTACCCAGTCCTGCAGACTGTTTTCTGCTTGATAAATCCATATGTCCATTTGTCTGTGCAAACAGTTCCTCTGCTTGCTCATAAAACTGTGCTGGTGGCACAGAGACATCTCTGCACTCCTCTGACCCCTCCCCAGTGACTGGTGTGTAATTGGGAGGTACTGGGCAGGCCCATTATTCTACCTGGATGTCTACAAACATCTCACTGCTTGGATGTGATTTGCTATGTGTTGGAATAGCAGAGGACCCAGTGTTTTCATGGTTATTTTTCTCTCTCTAGAGTGTGGAATGATCTGAATGAGTTTGAGAAGTTCCCTTGGCTGTAAAACTTGCTCAGGCTTTGTGGTGGCTGAACAAAGTTGTTGCACACTGGCTGATAGTGCACACTGGGGTTAGAGACTCAATTAAGTCATTCTTTTAACATAAGTTTTAGCAGGTAAAGATCTGTTACTTCTTTTATGCAAGAGCTCAGTGTCAATGCAGATTAAGCCCAGACTCTAAGCAGGGTAGAGGGAGGGATGAGGGTTTGCCTTGTGTCTTCCAAATCAGATTTCACATCTGTCTCCTTCCAGTATGGAGAGACTGTGTGTCTGTTCCCCTGAAGTACTATGGAAAGCAGTACTATAAATCATTTCTGTGCTATGTGTGCTGTGGATAGCTAAGGAATCAAGGGGCAAATGAAAGGAATGAAGACCAGAATTCAGGGGGTAATGTAATCTTCAGCCTCTCTGGAGGTTTGTATCTCCTGAAATCACTGAAGCCCCTCAAATTAATTGTACATCACATCTCTTGCTGGTCATTCTTTGCTGCCTGGTCAGGTTGCTGGAAATAGGAAAAAAAAAGAGTTGAGAAAAAATAATGAAAATTTGTGGTTGAGATTTCCTGTAGTCTAAAGTCAGGATTATCAAAGCTTGATTATGATTTCCCCTGCAGCTACAAATTGCAATACTGAGGGAATATAGTTGAGTGGCAGAGCTGACAACATAGTAGTGTAGAATGGGAATGTATTTAAAGAACCAAATACATGCTGCTTGTGAAAAATAGAGCTTTGATTTTAATATATGTTTTTATATGTAAAATTTGGTTACAGCATTATTCTAATTCTTCTGTATTTAATGTATTCTCTCTAAACTAAATAATTTGGTTAAATGGAAATTTGCAACTAAATATGAGATGACCATAATTAAAGGTTGATTCATGCTTTACTGCTGAATCTTTTAGAGCTCAAATTCATACAGTTCAGTTACACAAGCAAATTTGTAGTTTAGATAAGCATCAGATGTGTGAATTTTCCAAAACAAGTGAGAATCTTAAAAAAAAAAAGAAAAATTAGCTGTTCTGATTCTTCTTCAATAACAGCTAACACCTGAGGATAAATTTCTACATTCAAAAGGTAATAAGTATATATTGAGAAGGCAATAAATAATAATTTTATTTCACTCTTCAGATGTAAGGTCCAAGCCACATCACATCCGGTAGAACCAATTTAAAGGGATGAACTAGTTTCACAATTTCTTTTGAGATGGTATTGATGATTGTTAAATTGTGTGCATGTGAGAGATCTGTTTGCTGGTCTTATTTTCCTAAGTCCCACTTCATGTCTGTGGTTCTGAAGCAATATGGATTTCTACAGAATATCACAGGTTCTACAGGATATCACAGGTTGCCTTTCTAGCTGCTATGGTCATAGGTAAGAGGTTTGTGTTTTTCCTGTTGATTAAATAGATAGGATGCTGGGATGCTGTTCTTCAGCATTTCAGGCTTTGGATAAAAAACTTTGTCATAAATTAATGTTTATGAAGATGTGTAGTGAAGGTTATGCAGCCAGTTTCCAAATGTCAGAAGTCATGGGGCCTGCACTGGGGACTAGGATGCAGTGTAATAATCCAATCTCCAAGGATTTGGACCTGTCCTGTAAGAGCAGCCTTGGCTTTGGAGGTGCAAGAGAGTCACAATGGATCCCAACCAGGGACATGAACAGCAGAATCCTCTTTACTGGGCCATTGGGTTGGTCTGTTCCCAGCTGTTTGATCACCTATTTGTTGTTGATATGGCACCTCTTACAATTTCTTAGGCACAGAAAAAACTGTTTTTCCTCCCTTAGGAGACAGAGCTCAGATGAAATCAAAAGAACGATAAAGTTTGGAGGAAAAAAAAGAAGCTGCGCTTGCTTTCCTGGTCTGCAGTGTTTGGCAGGGCATTAAGATGTCCGTGGACATGAACAGCCAGGGCTCTGACAGCAATGAAGAGGATTATGACCCTAATTGCGAGGAGGAGGAAGAGGATGAGGATCCTGGGGATATTGAGGATTATTATGATGGGGTAGCTAACGACGTGGAGCAGCAGGGAGCAGATGCCTTTGATCCAGAGGAATATCAGTTCACCTGCTTGACTTACAAGGAGTCGGAGAGCACTCTGAATGAACACATGGCCAGCTTGGCTGCCACGTTAAAGGTGAGGAAAGGTTTCTGCATTAACACAGGTGTAAGACAAGTCTGTGGTTGAACAGGCAAACGCTGAGAATACAGTTGTAATGAAAGCTGTGGCAACATTGCTGGTGTGGGGGGGTTGGAGGAGAATTATTGAAGGTCCCGTGTTCAAAACTGACTCGAAGGTTTGCAATTGTTACGTACTGGGGCCTGAAAAATCTTCCTTACTGAATATTGATCCTTTTTTTTTTACAGAGCTGAGCTTCATGACTAAAATTCCTGAGTTATAACTCTCTGCATTATCACAATGCAAAGAGGGTATATAGAAAAGAAACAGATCAAACCATAAATGGTGCAGTTTCGTACATCTGCATTTGAGGAGATAACTGACAAAAAGGCAGACATGCTAAAACACTGTAATTCAAATAAAACCACTTTTCTTGGTTGGTTCTGAGAAAGTAATCTTGGACTTTCAAAGAGGGATCAGCTGTCATGCCAGTTATTAACAGTACTGTTGCAGTGACAGCAATTCAAGTACAGTGGACTTGCCACCTCTTGGGGCAAGTGGGACTTAATCACTGAAAAGTCACACTCAGAATCAGCTCTGTGATATTATGTTCAATAAGACTTTTGTGAAATTTTCTTTCTCTTTTTGTAACAAATTGTTATAGTGTCAGTCAAAAGAGGAGGCAGGCAGAGTTTTCTAAGTTCTAGATGTGGACACTGGGTTGAAATTGCTGCTGCATCTACTTTATAACAAACAGGTCTAGTGCTTGCTCTTCTCTGGAACAGCCCCTGAAAGCAGGGCAGGTGATGACTGCAGCATGTAAAAAAAACGTGTTGGGTAGGTTTTGATTCCAATTCATTCTGTCTGAATCAAATCTAATTTTAAAAATGACAGGGATCTCTTGGTCTTTATTTGCACATCAATGTCCTGTAAAAGAGTATAACCATAAAGCCTGAGGACTATGAACCATAAACAACAGGCTTTAAAGGGCACCCATAATTTAATGATTTTGCCATCTGTTGTGTTTGTTCCCAGCATTTGCCACCTCAGAAAATGAAGTTTTACTTTTTGTTGCTCTTAAATTTGTCTCTGTAATTACTTCAAAATGTGCATCCTGAGCTCTGAATGCCAGCAGTTCCCTACAGATTGTCAGAAACTGGAGGCAACAGAAAAGTACAAATGAGAATAGTTGGTCAGCACTTCTGATCCAGCTGCCAGTTGCTTTTGGTTCTTAGCAATTAAGATTTAGAACAGCTTTTCTGTGCTTTATTGACTGTCTTCAAATGGAACACCCTCCTAAAATGTGACCCCTGCCATATTGTTCTCTTGAATTAAATTACAGAAAACAATACTTTTAGTCCTTAAAATCAGGCTTCCAGTGTTAAAATTTTCAGAAGTTCTGAAGGTCTCATTGAGACATATTATAGTTGCCCAGACTATACCAACCTGCTAGCTCAAATCTCATCCCAAATAGTACCCAAGGAGAGAAAATCTAGATTTCTTTTATATCAAGAATATGCCTGCGTGTTTACTTTTAAAATTAAGCTCTGCACACTTTGGTTTGTGCATAAGAAGATGAAATGAAATTTGAGCAGCAATTTGGAAGGATGTGATCTTGCAAGCCACACACTCAGGCTTTAGCCCTTGAGTTGCCCCATTAACTCTCTCCAGCAACAATAGTCCCTCAGTTGCACTTTTATTGGATATCTCTTGTGTATCTGCAGCATTTGCTTTTTGTTTCTTGGCATAGTGCTTATGATTCTTAAAACAACCCTGTCTTCATTCCCCTCTCTCCCCTCCTCGAGGAAAATTGTGATTTTGTTAGTTCTCTGAGACAAAATGGAATAAAAAGAATTAGTTTTGAATTAGCAAGCATGGAGAAGAAAGAAATGGAGCATGCTGAATTATTTATCATCATTATTTTCCGTGGACTTAATGGATATGAGTAAACAGGGGTAGACTTTTAAAAGAATTATATTAACTTCTTTTCTATTAATTTGTTTGAGCTGTAAAAACTGTTTTTTCTTTTTAAAACTACCTTTCCCAATGTCTTGGGTTTCCTTGGATAGTGATTGTTCTTTTGGAGCATCTAGTTAATTTCAATGTCATCTTTACTCCTTTCTCTCCTTTACTATTTTGTGATAGATACTGATTATGTGGTGCTTTTTCAGCATTAGCTCCTATTTAAGGCAGAGTGGTTGCCCCAACAGGGAAGGTTGAAGGTAAATTAAAAATTATCTTCTGGAGGTACAATGTTGAAGCCAATGGATGATTTGGTGTCTGAGTGATTCACTATCACAAATTAATAGATGAATACAATTCCCTAAAGCAAATTAAAAAAAAAAAAAAAAAAAAAAAAGGTAAAAAATGGGCTTAAAGCTGTGTTGAAATGTTCTGCCACTGTCTGTTCTCATTAGGTGATTCACTTTCTGAAGGTTAAACTCTGGGACACAATCACTTTTATTGAGTGGCTTTTTTCTTTGTGACATATTGTCTACACACTTTAAAGATGAGAAACAGAATTTCAGAGCTTTACATCTTCATATTTGCAATCTGTGCTGTTAGTGGCTAATAACAGTTTAAATAGTATTTCATTTGCTCTGCTTAATAACTCTCAATGTTTGTTTTTCAAACTGTTTTGCTCAGCTATTTCAGACTGATTCTTAATTTCCTATTTTATTTTGAAGCATTGTGGTAAAGGGTGGTCTTTGGACTGTTTGCATTCCCCATGAGTTATAGCTGACCATGTTCTCATTCTTGCTGAAGGCACTGAACTGGGCAAACCTTGCACTGGCTGGTTAATGTAAGGTTAGGTGTGAACACCCTGCACATGTTTCAAAGTTCACATGCAACATAGGAAGAAAAACTCTTCAACAAAATGCTTGTTTTGTTTACCCCAATTAGAAACAACAGTCAGCTAAAATCTGAACTCTGATAAAAGCATAAGACCCTGCATGTAGGTAAATGCATGTCCTTGTATCTCTTACTGATATAGGAAACTTTTACCTTAAATTTTTCCAGCTTGCTTTTTGTCAGGTGCAGAAATCTGAATAGAAACATTAGTGCAAGCAAGGCAGCAGTAGACTGAGCCAGCTGTGCTATGTGACAGGCCTGCAACTGCATTAGTGGTTATTCCAGAACCATACAGAAGATAGAGAGATTTAGAAAGTGTTACTCTGAAAGTTTCTCCTTAATTTTGGTTTTAGTAAGAACTGTGAGTTCATTGGTTTTCAAGGAAAAGAAAAGGAAATCTTTGCTCCTTGGTTAGTGCTGTTAATACCAAGATCTGAGGAAGGTTCCATTAATACCCTGACTAAAATTAGGACAGGCCATCTCTATTGAAATATACCAGATGAAAATCTTGAATTAATAACCAAAACTGTGCTTCTCTGACCAAAAGTCTTGTAAATTAAAGTAGGTCACTTTTAGTTCTTTAAATTAAAACCACAGTCAACACTTGCAAATGACAATTCTCTTGAAATCATTGTGGCCTGTATTGCCTGCAGGCCAGCAAATGAATTCACAACAGTTCTTTTTAAGAAATAGATATAAGATACAGTATCTTTCAAAAGTAATGAGTTAAAACGGTATAGTAGTAACTTTGCTTTTGAGATAACTCTGTCAGTTGTCATGGAGCGATTGTGGGTCCTGGAGTGGCTTATCAGTACATGCAAACAGTGTGATACTCAGCAGTTGTACAAACAAAGCTGAGCCTGTCACTGGCAAGCAATTGAGTATCTGATGATGTCATATTGTTTTTGTTTGTTAATGGTGCTTCCTGGCTCTGCTGAGGGTCTCCATACATTTCTGGAGTATCTGTAATGTTTCAAATAACTGGCAACAGTTTCTCTGTTTCAGTGATGAGGTACATTTTTCTAGTGTTACTTTTTTTTTTTTTTTTTGGTTATAAATCACTAGATAAAACAATTGCAAGTAGAATATATGAAAAAAAAATTACATTAACTTTAGGTGTTAGCTGATTGTCAGTCATCAGCTGTGATCTTTCTGCATATGCAAGCTAGTAAGGGAAGATAGTCATGGTGTTCTACAGGTAATCAGTACTGACGTCTTTCCACTAAAACCAAAGGACTTGTAAGACTGAAGAACTTATACTTTTCACTTCACTAATTTGAGTGATCTGCTAATATTTATCAGAGAGCAAAAAGCTTATTTCTGTACTTCCTGAAATTACAGCTTGTGATGTGGGGGTTTTTTTAGCTCTGTCCCTTGAAGAGTAAATCTTGGTAGATGTAAAAAGTATTTGATATCATGACATAATTCTGTTAATCCATGTTATCACTACTGATCTTTTAGAGATATACCCGTTTTTCATATCTTCTGGCTCAACATAGTGATGTTGCATCTTTTCATGGAACCAGATGAGTATTTACTCATGAAAACACAGCCCTCTGAGGCTGCTCCACACACTCAAATTGCGCTGACACAGAGCAGTTAGTTTGTAGAGCTGCTTGGTGAGAGCTGGCAGTGCTCCTCTGCAAATACCATCTCCAGCAGACCCAGGGTCATGTGCATGGGGCTGGCAGCCCATGTGAGCAGCCCTTCCTGAAGGAGCCTGTTCCCTGCAATCACAAAGTGTCTGTAATGAGACACATGTCAGGACCCAGGTCTGTGTGTGCCCCACTGTGCTGCTCTTCAAACCATGGCCCAGAACGTGCTGTGGGGTGCTGCTTATCTGAACCAACCTGCAGTGCTGCAGTGTCATGCTTTCAATGCCATAACGACTTCATGGAACTTTCTGCAATGCAAAATGACAGCATTCGAGCCTCACTGTGCCTGGGTACTTCAGGATTAAAGCCCCTTGAAGAATTAAAATGCATGTATACAAGAAGGGCATTTCAAAAATTTCTTTTCAAAGTTAAAGTACATAAGCACCAATATTAGTATGTATTAGTGAGCAGTAAATATTTAAATATATTTTTTTATAAATGGCAGAACCTGATAGGCAAATTTGACTTTTTCACAGAACCCCTGTGGTGCTGTTTGGCCAAGATAACACACTGTTTCAAAGTACCCTTAAACCCCTAGATTAGTCAGGACATGCAGGTTTATATCTGTACTTTTAACATCAAATCAACATTATGTGGGACACCCAGTCTGATGCTGCAACCTATAGGAGCACTCGTGTTTGAGATATATCTTTGTCCTTTACCTGCCTTTTGTCCCTGAACAGGAGGATTAAGAAGTTGCATTTTTGCCTACACATTCACAATACCTGTACTTCAGTAGTATCAAGAGGACATGAGTGTGTCTAACTTCAGTGTAACTGTCTTCAGTGTGTTTTGTTGGGCTCATAAAACTCTTAGTTTTTAAAAAATGTATTAAGTTTTTGTAGCCTTCTGGTCAGCAGAATATGAGCTGGCTGGAGAGCCCAGACCTTGCAACAGGTTGTGTGTTGTGTTGTGACACCTTCCCGGAGTCATTTGAGGAGAGAAAACAATTTTGTTGCTTATTGCCCAGGACTGCTGAATTTCTCAATTTGACTGGAAAAATGAGCCACAAATGTGGAGGGTGATTATAGCCCACACATTTCTTTGTGATTCACACCTTTAGTGTGTCTTACAGTCAGTATGACTCTGCAGTGAGCAAAAAAATCTGTTCGCAGCTGTTGATGAGTGTGATCTTGGTGGGAGGTAGAGGCAAGACACAAGTCAATAAAAATGCCAAAACAACCTCTGTAACTGTTCCATGTTGCAAACTTACAGCTGGACATCATGATCACAGGAGCAGCATGAAGCAGCTGAACACTTTGCCAGATTTGTGCTGTGCCTATTAAGGATGGTGAAGCAGGAACAAGCTGTGTTGTGCACTGTGGAACGTTGTGCAAAGCAGATGTTCCTCTTCTTCATCTTTGTATAACAAAAGTAAAATGCCCTTAGAGTTGGTGTTGTTGAGTGAAGGACTGTGTTATTTGGGACTGAGCAGGGATTACTCATTGCAAAGTTACCTAAGCCCTGCTCCACTGTGGCTGTGTGCCCACACCAGTGCTCCCAGTTTGTGTTGGCCGCCCAGTGTTCTTACCTGCTGGTCTCAATTGTGTGGGTTCAGGTTATTACCAGACCTTCCCTTCTTCCCTGTGCACCTTCTGAATCATCCTCTCTGTCAACCAGAAGGGATTGTCCACTCTTCCTGTGTTTTGCTGGGGCTGTGCAGTGGGGTGTGTTGGTGGGTGTTGCAGCATCCAGGGAGCACAGTGCAGCATGTGCTGGGCCCCGGTGTTCTCACACTGTGTTGCTTTGGAAAGAATAACTGCAGGGAGGACAGCTGGGAAGTCTCATGCCAATCATATCTGTGTGCTGCCTTACAGCTTTCTTGCTGCATTTCTTTCGCTCTAAATCTTTTTCAAAGAAGGGATCTCATGGCTGTTTTGTAATAATGCCTTCTGGCATACCAGCTTGCTTAAATGTTTCTGTTCTCTTAATATTTATTTCTGAATTTCCTCAGGAAGAATAGCTAACAGCTTGAGAAATACGTATGTTGAGATTTCCTAGCTGAGTCCTACTGATCCTGTTTGTTGGCAGCTGCAGCTGAAATTGTTGCTGTCCTTGTGTAGGAGAGTGGATGGATTAAAGCAATGTGTGAATGTGGGGAAAGAGCCAGAATTTAACCCCAGATCCCCTTTCTTCAGTATATGGCCAACTAGGTTATGTCTGACAGCTTCACAACCATGGTGTAACACCAGCAGTATTTGTCATTCCCAAACTGCAGTCTGCCTCCTAAATATGCTTCTAATCTTGCAGACTGACACCAGGTCTCTGCATGCCAGAAGGTGAGTGATGGGGTACAGATTAAAACCCTGTGATGAAGCAGAGCTTATGTAGTCCTGTTTGACAAAACCTTTCCATGGTGTTGAGAGTGCAGCTACAGTCTCTTAAATGGCATTTCTTACCTGCTTCAGCCTGCAGTCTGTAATGAGGAGAGGGCCTGAAATGTCAGAGAAATCATAATCTCTGCATGAAAGCTAAAGATGGAGAGCTTTCTCTCACTTTTTTATTTTAATTTGACTGAACACAAGAAAAAATAAATGCAGTATATGTGATTTTGTTGTAAGACTGTCTGGTTTTCCTGTTAGATGAAATTAATTTGAGTTCCATTTTGAAAACAATCTTCTTATGCTCAGAAACCTGTAATAGATATGAAAGATTTTGCTTCACGAGTCTGAACACTTGGGGTGTTTGTGGCAGGTGATGTGAATCATATCTCAAGCCCCTGAAACCTCTTGAGCTTTTTACTAGGATTACTTATGGGAAGTCTGCTTCCAAGAGATAGATCAAAGGACAGTGTAGTCCAAAAAAAAATCTTAGGGTTGCCCTTTCTTAATTCTTGATACTTCTGCAGTTTTCTGAGAAACCCTCCAGTAAAAACAGGGCAGTCACATAATTTTTCCAATGGGACATGAAGGGAGTCAGATCTACTTTCTACAAGCAAAACAAGTATAAAATATTTTTTTTTCCATTTGTGGGTCGCTTTCCTTACCTCAGCATACTGCAGTAAAGCATGTCTGAAGGGATTTTTTCTTCAGTAAAATTACTCAGTACAAATTATGGTTTCTTTCAAAGGTGTTACTGCCAGCTCAGCTCAGTCTCTATTTTGCCATAGTTTCTCACCAGCAGAAACAATTTAGAGGCTTTTGCTCTGTGTGCCTTTCCTGTTTTAAAGAATTTTAGTGTGTTTTTGGAAGTTTGGATGTAACACACAAACTAGTATCTTTTGAAGTTCATCCTTTCATTGTAGAACTAACAAAAACTATTTGTGGGTCGAAACAAATGCTTCTCAAGATTAATCCTATTTGCTTAAATCTATTTGTATAAAAACCTTTGATTAGTGAAAATGAAATGGAAGCTACATTTCTTTATGCCAGATTTGTGTTCTTCTTGGGCAGACATTTCAATGCAATCCTGATCTAACAGGAATTGTCAGCTTAGTGCAAAGCCGTGGGATATCAGCTCCAAGCAGACCCTATCATCTCCAACTCATTCTGAATTGAATCTTTTTGAGAATCATGTGATGATCATTGTTTTAAATTCCTGATACAATATATCTGCAAAAATGAGCATTGAAATGCACTTCTAAAATATAGGCCTTCCCTTTGAGAAAAGTGAAATGAACTCGTGAGATATGCATGTGATATAAATATGCTTGAGCAATTTAGTTGGATATAAACTCGACAAAAGATGGTGTTTTTTAGGAAACATTTCTGTCTGAATTAGCAATTGTCGAGGTGGCATGGTTGAAAAGATTCTCAACTGTAAATAGATTTAACATCACCTCTCCAGACACCTTGGCTCATCTAAGGAAGCAAGTTGAGACAATTGTTTTAGAGCCCTCTGAACACAGCAAGGTACCTGCAGGGATTCTTTTCAAATTCTGTTGATATTGTCTTGTCCTAAAGAGTGCCAGACTCTATTTCACACTTCAGAAGTGTGAGAATTTTGCTTATCTTGGAGACTAAGGAACCTAGGAGATAAATGGAAATGCAAATAATAATGAAAAAAAATTACTGTGCTCTCTTTCAGAAAATGCATAGATTTGTGTTTGATGCAGAGGCATTACTATTTTTGTTCCACTTTCAGAATCTGTTTTTGTTCAGCATTATGTAAAATCTTCAGACTTTTTTACAGCTCCTGTAGAATCTTTTTCTTATGCAGAGCAGCTGCTTCTTGGCACCCTTGCTTTGTGCATAGGTGCTGTGTCCCTTTTCCAGTGCATTGATCAACATTTGGTGCCCATTCCTGGCAATCAGCAGCACTCCATAACTCAGAATTATAGTGATGGAAGTTTGGAAGAGGCTTTGGAGATAATAAAGTTCCTGTTTTAAAATAAAGCTGGCAATGGCAAATTGTCTATTCAGCTTTGCTGCTACATCATGGAGAAAGAAGTCTGGTCTTCAGTCAGAAATATTCCAGGTTCTGATTTGGACTGATCTGATCTTGGATATTAAGGTTTTAAGGTGGTGGCACAGAAATGAGAATGAGGAAAAGAAAAAAAAAATAGCATGACTATTGCTTACAGCTTCTAAACTTTAATAAATTTAAAGAAAAGTCAGGCTATGTAGAAGCACTGGCATAATTAATGGGTTGCAGTCAAATACTGATATAATGCAACATACAGAATATGCATTCCCCTTTGCACTGGGGTCTGTAGAAGTATTTCACTGAAAGAAGCTGCTGCCAACAAGACACCAAGTGGGCTGTGTTACTGCCTTTTTTGGTCCTTAGGATTCTGAAGTGAGAATAAGAAAATTTAAACAAAGCAGACAATTTATCAGAGGCATAATTTTTTTAATGTATTTTGTGTCTGAGACAAAATATTACTGTTCTTGAGATCTTGTGGCACCCAGTGTCTGATAGGAGACTGAATCAGTGCTCTTTTTGAAGTGTTTTACAAGTTTGAGATACTTCATTGGATGAAACTCTGGAAATGCTTCATTGGATAGTATGCCAGCAGTATCAGCTTCTGCATGTTGCTTCTTCAGTACTGTAAGACAATTAATTATGTGCACATGGACCAAACTTCTGATTGCAATGGTATTTTTCTGTGTTCAGCATGTTTTTGCTCCAGCTTACAAAGAAATACTTCAACTGTTCTGGGGTGTTATTGTGGAAGAACTGGCTGACTTGGTACAATCATTCAGTCATTGTGAGTGTTCAGTCATTGAAGAGAGGCTGGGGAGTGCTGCTAATCAATAGAAGCAGGCTTTTGTTAAACATTTGTTTTTCTTCTCATGCTTGTTTTCTGGAATCTCCTCAGTAGTGTTGGCCCCTGATGGTATTTACATTAGTCTTCTGAATTCCTAGCCTTGCTGCTGGTGAGCAGGATACAGCATGTGGTGAGACTCCACTCAGCAGGCACAGCCCCACCATCATCAGTTGTTTCCTCCTCTCCCATCCCTTTTTCTTACAGTTTGAATATTACCTATCTTTAATCTGTAATAACTGGTACTTCTGTGCCAAGGAGACTGTGCATGTGTTGCTGCAGCTGTCTGACTCTGGGACTTCTGTTTTACAAGATCACATGCGCTCCAATCAGGTAGTATTAAAAATTTTTCTGCTTCAGGGCTTTTATGAAAGTGGTTTAATATCATGGATCAGGCCTTATGAATTGAAAATTTATGGGTTTTATATTCTTGTGTGCTTTTATGATGAAAGCACTGAAACTAGCACTACAGCTGATCCAGTTGATGCTTGTAGTTGGAGTTAAATGGGAATAGTCACAGAAGATTTGTTGTTCTTCTTGATCTGTTAGTCTGGCATCCTTTTGGAGCTTTAATTCCACATTTTCCCTGACACATAATTTGGCTCAATAGCATTTGATTGTGTTAGGTTAGTTTGTTAGATTTCAGAAATGTCTATTGGTATTTGTCTTTCTCTTTCTGTACATATTCAGCCTTGAATGTACTTGACTCCTCCTCAGGGAACGAGTAACTCGATGAAGTCGTGATGCTGCAACAAATGCTATACCTCAGGCTCTGAAAATCCGACAGAAAAATACTCATTTTCCTATGTTACAAATCAACTTCCCATTTAAGTCCAGCAGTTTGTTTTCTTCTGTCAGTTCTTCCTTACTGCTACTGAGAAATAGTTTCATTACTGCTTAAGAATGATTCATTAGCATGTGGTTTGCATTTGTAGGAAGCCAGTCTTGTAGAGACCACATTCCTGGTGCTTGTTTGTTTTACAGACACAAATGCAGATGTTTTCCTTGTACAAACAAGTCAGAGGTGTCTGTCTGGGTCTGCCAGGCTGGGGGCTTAAGATAACAACGCATCCCAGGCTGGCAGTGTCACTTCATCCATGCAGACTTGTGTGTTGGCAGCAGCAGCCCTGTGTGCTGCATCTAATCACAGGCTTCTGTGCTGGAGGGAGGGCAATGCTGCCTGGCAGCCTTTGTTTGCAGAGGGTCACATCACATTGCTGATAAAGTTGAGGAAGGTGACATGCCAGATCTTGCACAGCATGAGCTAATGCTTTGATTCTCCTAGGAAAAAAAGGTTATTTGTATATTGCAAATTGGTGTTTTATTAGTGGGATTTCTTAGTAGCCAGCAAAATGGGCACATCAGAATGTGGTGATGGGTAAGAGTCAATTAAACACCACATCTGCTTTGTGTCTTGGTGTTGCCCTGGTTTAATTCACTCACTGAACCGTCCAGCACTGAAAAATGCCAGTGCAGGACCAGGGCAATATCATGTGGCAGCAGTAGGTCAGTTGTGTTGTGAAACTGCCCCTCTTCAGCAGGGTTGACTTAGAAGAGTAATGAATATGATGCTTCTGGGTGTGCAGAGCTTGACTGTTTTTGTAGGAGTGACCATTCCCTGTTTTTCCTTCCAGGATTGTGCTGACTGTACTACATCACATCCTGTGATTCACCTGTAGCAGGGTTCAAGAAGCCTATGGTATTTCAGCCAATGATTGGGGCTGACAGCTTCTCTAGGAGAAATAAAACAACTCTTCCTGCAGCTAGAACTGAAGGACTTATTTCTGTGAGCAAAGTTGAGAGATGCCTTGGTGATAGCTCATCTTGGAGTACAGGAGGCAGAGCCCTTTAGTGTCAGAGGGTGTTTGAATGCAGAGTGTGCCGACACTGAACTTGCCTAAGTGCTTCCTAGCACAGATAGCAGTGAGGAGACAGCCATTGTCAGCCCTCTGAATTCCTCTGGAAAAGGTCTGTTGTTTGAAGGACACTTGCTTTGTTTGAACTCTAGGACCTGAAAGGCTTGAGAAGCAGGGTGAAGGTCTATCAGCTCAGCAGATGTCTGTTGTCTTAGAGGAAAGGAGTCTTTGTGCAAGCAGAGAAGGCTGTTTTCTTCTGAAATAAACCAATACATAAAATGAAGGAGGACTTGTTTACTTGTACCCTTGTAGCATGACTTTAAATGTCATGTTGCAGTACTCTGATGGTGCTCAGACTAGCACGGATTGTGCTACTGTTTGCCAAGAGTCCACGTAATGCAAGCAACTGCACAGAAACAGGCCCTGTCACAGTAGTTCTCTATCTTCCTCTCCACTCCAGCATGCAACTTTCTTCTCTACAGTGAAGGGCTGGCAAAATGTTTTGTATTTTCCCCATACCCTTTGTTGTCCCAGTTTGCCTGCATTTGCAGCCTATAGCTTCTCCACCTCAGGAAGTGGTATCTTCTGCCCTGGAGTTCCTGCTTTGCGCATTTAGTGAGGACCCTGATCACAGTCTAATCTGGCCCTCTGGAGTGGTGATGACAATCAGGATTGGATGTGGGCTTTCCATGAGCAGTTAAGCTAATCCACTGCATTCTTGATTCCTTCCTCTCTGTGCTATTGTAACAAAGTTAGTTTTTGGTACACCCGTACTTCATTCCAGCTTTTGTATTGCAGATGTACTGTGAGCATCATGTCTAGCAATTTAATGTGAATTGATTATCACTAGGATATTGTACATTTTTTAATATGAAAATCATACTCCTAAGCATAGGTGTAGCTTCAAAATGTGCAAAGTTTGATCTTTTTTTTTTCTTTTATTTTCTACCTAGGTATCACATGCCGTTGCAAAGCTAGTATTAGTTAGTTTCCACTGGCAAATCTCAGAGATTTTGGAAAGGTAAGTGCAAATAGTCTTATCTCATTTGTGCTGAGTGCTTTCCCCCCTAACTTTGCAGAAATGCTCAGGGGCCCATAGGTGCATTTTTTTTGGCAAGTGTCTTTGGACCTGGAAGCAGGACATGCAGTCCATTTTAGGGAGCAGAGGAAAACTACTGATTTGTTGAGGCCGCACTGCCTGTAAGAAATTTTTAATCAAGGAGAGGGTAGTAGTGATAAATGTCTTTGTTTTGGAATTATTGTTGTGCTAAGAGCCCTCTAGATAGATTTATCTTAAATTTTGAGATAACAGATTGAGAATGCTACATCTATATTTATTTAATAGACATAAAGATAACATATGTTCTGCCTTGAACATAGGAGCCAGAAATCATAAAGAAGCGCTGACCCTATACTGATGTAGTCTTTAGTAGTACATTCACACTGAAGTTTGTAGTTTGAAGTTGTTCCTTTTGATGTTAAGTGATGATTTTTTTCCCAAGTTGGCCAGCATTTGGAGAGCAGGAGAAGATGAGAGAACTGAGCACTACAGCTCCCTTGTTTGGCCAGTGTCACTGTAACAAAACCCTCCAACCAATTTCAAAAAGAGGGTTCAGGCTCGGCCCAGACGTGTGCGGGAAGTGCATTGGGAGACACTGCTGGCTGGCAGCCCCTCCACAGAACACTGGCTCAGAACTGAACATTGTCTGAAAATAGAGAGCATATCAGATTGACTCATTCTGCCCAGACATTTTTGGCCCTGTAGCCAGCAACTTTATCCAGAGAATGTATGGAAAATGCATCCTGTGTATGGATGCTGTTGTCTCCTTGGTTACCCTGTATCCTGTGAATGCTTGTCTCTGGGATTCAAGGAGGGTGAGATTACTGCATAGCAGTTTAGGGTGATCCTGATGAGACTTAAAAAAAAGGAAATTTGGGGAAGAGTTTACTAAAGTAATGAATTTTCGAATTGTTCTCCAGTTGATCTAGTCCTCAAACTTCTCTCTTGGGACAAAATGACATTGTCAAAAGAAAGTTCACTAAGACAGCTAAGAAGTGCTGGTGAGGAAGGAGGACTTACAGCAAGGCCACAACAGTGACTGTTTCTGAATTCAGTGAGATATAAACATTTGTCCACAAAGGAAATCACAAACAGCAAAGTGTGTTTAATTCTATGGCTGCTGATAGACAGCTTCACATGCTGAAAGGGAGTCAGTCTGTCACACAGTAATTACCTAACTAGACCATAGTCTGGAGATACAGTGAGACTTAACCAGGACAGCTTAATTTTACAGAGCAATAGGAGACAGTCTGGAGCCTCACTGCTGTGTTATTGTGGGCAGTGGCTTAGGACTACTCTAGGAGTGTGGATGGAAAATCTTAGCTTAAAAATAATTTTTCAGGAGAGGAAGATAGTTGTAGAAAGATATTCATCAAGATATGTAAGGGAAATGTTAATCCATTACCAGGAGAGGTAGTATTTCTGGTTCTGAATAAACTCTCACAAAGTTTTGTTGATGGGAGCTTATCTCTCTATATGAAGGAGCTTTACACAGGAGACATTTCCACTTTCCTTGTTGAAACCTACCCTACTTTTGCACAGAGAAACTGTTTATTCAGGCAAGAAGATTCAATTTAACGATGCAAAATGTATTCAAAACTTGATTTGATCATTCTTCAATTGCCTTTTCAGGCACAAATCTAATGCTGCCCAGTTGCTAGTAGAAGCTCGAGTTCAGCCCACCTCATCCAAACATGTAAGTATGTGAACTATCCCTTCTGCTCCCTTGGCAGACACCTCTGACCCCCCTGATGGGGGATTGCATTACTAATGGCACACTCTGTACAATGTTAACCCTTTGCAAACCCAGGTCTGACACCCTGATTCATTGCTGGGTTTACTTCTGAAATGAGAATGCATTCAAGAGGTCTCTAATATTTAAACAGCAGCTTTGCTGTTGGCTTGCAGGTAGTGTTCAAGAAAATTTCTTCAAGAAAATTAGGATAATTTTTTTGGCATGAGTGGTGGCAGACAGTGGAAGGAACAGAGTACTTTGGCTTGGCTACCTCTTCCTATTCTGTTTTCTGTTAAAAGGCACTGAAAAGAAGTTCTGGCTGCACAGACTTAACAGAGTTTGTCTGTGCCTGGAACAGATTTTTTGATTTTTTTTTAATATTTTCTTTTACCTTTTAAATCGTTCTTATCTATTTGCACTGCTCAGCTCAGGGATGCTTAAGCTAAGTCTCTCAGTGAGTTGTGTTGCTACTGAGTCAGTCAGTGCTGATATTTGAACCAGCAACTTGTTTTTTGTATCCAGGGCTACACTGATCACCAGATGCTTTCCCCACCACCTTAAGCAGAAATTTCCTGTTGCATGTTTATAGATTTCATTCATGGTGGGTGTCTGTACAATGCAGAATTACCCTAGGAACATGTTGCCATGTGTCAGATTTTGAATGATAAAATACTGCATCTGGGAAGCACTCTGGATTGTGGGGGAGAGATCTTAAAAGCCTGATTTGGCATCTGAGCTCTCTTGTAACTGGCAGATTTGTTCACTGGCAGTGAAAAAGCCAAGCTGACAGAAATATAAACTTCATGGACTCAAAGTATCTGCCTAAAGTCCAGAAAAAAAATCTTTCTAATTTGACATACCTGCAAATTGCTACATGTATTTCAAGATTTATCCAAGTCTTGTATCACTTGAGTATTCCCCCTGGCATTCCAACCTCCATGCCAGGCAAGGTGAAGACCATCAGCACATCATTTCAGTCAGGGTCCTGGGTTTGGACCAAACACTTACCCAGCTTTAATGTACAATAACTTTATATTTTGCTCCAAGGAGATAAGAAGTGGTACAGGAAGCTTTTTTGCCTAGTGTGGCAAACTTCTATACATACTGCAAAACTCCATCAGTGAAATCCTCCACACATACTGTTCCATTTTCCTTTGCATGCCTGCTGTATTCTTCTTGAAGCTGAGCCAGCTCAGTTGCAGAATAGGGCATTTGTTTAGTTGTTGCACTGGGTGCTGCCTCCTCACACTCCCTCTCATAAACAGCATCAGTCTTTATAAGTGGTCAGAGTTTAGGGATAGGTTGAGGGTCTGGCTTTGCTGTACCAAGCTCCTCCCAAGGATAAAGGCAGGTGACATCATCAGTAAGCTCCACCTCTTTAGTGAGTCTAGAAAATCCCACCTCATTCTCCAAATCCTCCCCCTTCAGGCAGGCAATCTACAAATGTAATTCTCTTTCTCTTACATGAGATTCTTTAGTCAAATATACGAGCTTTCTGCCAGTCTCTTTTCAGCATTTAACTCATTATGTGTTTTCTGCTGGCCACTGTGTTCTGCCTCCAAGGTCACTTGCAGTATTTTAGCCAATTCTGTCAAAGACCCATTCACCACCTTATCTCATTGCTTAGCTCTGTGCTTATCTCTTTGAGCAGCTATTAAAGCAGCTCCCAAAAGTGGGCAGACTGTGGGTTTGCCTTTACCAATTTTTTTCTTCTTTTTTTGCTAAATACTGTATTTTTTCCACAAGACCAGACAGAGAATGCCAATTTTCCTCTGTCCATGCAAAGCAAGTCTGGCTGAAGGTAGCAGTTGAGATCGTGCTTTTCCCAGGTTACCACGATCTCTCTGCTGGAAAATTTGGCTTCAACTGAATAACAATTCTCCTTTGTCCAGTACTCAGTGTGTTGTCCCAGTTGAACACAGCTCCTCACCACCCTCAACCACTCACCACCCTCACCCCTGCTCACTGCACCTGAAGAACTGTCATGCCCTGAGCTCTCTCGATGAGTGTTTGAAAGGGGTTTAGGTACTTTGATACTCCTAGGCAGAGTGCAGGAGAAGACAACAAACTTCTCAGGAGATTGAGTAACAAACTTTTACTTGCAACTTTGGACTACACAGGACTTGGCAAATATTAAAGCAACATCCAATTAAAGTAAGGCAAGGCACTGATTTAGCAAACTCTAATCCATCCAGATTTCAAGAAAAGGAAGTTAGGAGAAGAAAGAAGAGAGATAGAAAGATAATAGTCACCATCTTGGATTCAGTCAATCTTAGCTGCTGTAAGGTCCAAGGCAGCGAGACTCTCAAGGCTGCACACTGTCACTATGGTCTTTTATCTGTTCTAGTCCCTCCCCACAAGTGGGGCTTTCAGTGTTCCAGTGGCTTTTCTACTTTGGCCTGGACCAGAAGCTCCAGGCTCCAGTGGGTGGGATATGGAGCAATGACCACCCCACCTTCCCAGAACTTCTCCTGCCCCCACCCAAGCACATACTTTAATTGTTTTGAGCCATTAATAACTTCTCCAGTCTCCTACAAATGGTAGGATTTTATTTTAGGATGAAAGATACCATGGTTAAAATGTTAATTTAAACTTGATTTGCTAGACAATTCATTATAGTCTGTGTCTGCTAGAGCAAGATGTTCTGTGTTTCAGCTTGTAATGCAGGATGATTCTGGGGACAGATGCTCATAGTGAGTGTCTGTAGGGGGCTGACCCCATAGGGAGAAGCTGTAGTGGTGAGCTCAGAGAGGCAGCACATGTGCTCTTCAGGCTGAGCAGCTGATCCAGGCAATCAGTGCAATTACAGACTCAGTGAATCTTGTTCTGGTCTGTAAGTGAGGCCATTTAGAACAAATTTGCATTACTGCTCTTTCTTGTGGCCGTGCCATAAATCAAGCTCTGTCAGTCATGTGGCTGCATATCATGGTGCTGCTGCTCCATGTCTCCAGCATGCAGAGATTTGTGTGAAAACTGATGGCAGGCTCACACCAGCTTCTCCACAAGTAGCAATGTGTGTGCAAAGTGATTATATGACTTCTCTGTGAAAGGAAAAACTGGAACATAAACTGCAGCTGACAGCTTTGTAGAGCCTTGGTTTTGATGATGCTGGGCTAGACCTAGTTCTGCAGGTCCCAGTGGTGAGTGGAGATATGTTGTAGGCTTGATCTGTTGTCTAGGGATCAGATCTGCACAACATAGGGGGAAACCAGGTTTGGTGAAGCAGTAGCAGTTATGCCTGATTTGAAACAAACCCTCTTAATCTTTTTCAGCTGAAGGGATGATGCCTGTTTTGCCAAATGTAGCATAGGCAGAAGATAAGAGATGGCAGGTGATAGTTAGTGAATTGCCTTTCATCTCTGTATAAACACTCTTGTGTCTTCCATTACCCAAAATTACTGTCCAGTAAAAGGGCATTGCTAAGTCTGTTTGCAGTGACAGCTGCTCTCCAGAGCCTGTAGAGATAGTCTGGCCCAGCTCGCAAAATATTAGTAAATCCAGGGAAGGACTAACACAATGAGGTATTTCAAACAAGATGGGAATAAGAACCAGAAAAGCAAAGATGAGTTCTGGACAGCACTAGAGGAGAGGCAGAAGCTCTTCAGAGACTGTCAACGTGTTGTGCTCTGTGAGGTTGGAGGTTCTTGAGAAGGACTGACTGTTTGGAGCAGTGCAGCACCTTAGCACACCAGCTGCTTATGAACTTGTTCTGGTCTGGACCTCTATGGAGCCCATTGTCACAGTGAGGGTGATGCAGGTGTCTGTGGACGAGCTGAAAATGCTCTGGGAGGCCTGGGATGCTTTCACTGTACTGCTGATTTGTCTCTCTCCCAGGCAATGGTACATTCCTCCCACCACTGCGCAGTGTGCATGCAGTTTGTCCGGAAGGAGAACTTGCTCTCCCTGGCTTGTCAGCACCAGTTCTGTCGCAGCTGCTGGGAGCAGCACTGTACAGTGCTCGTCAAGGATGGTGTTGGAGTCGGTGAGTTCAAGGTGGATGCGGTGCTGGGTCTGTGTTTGCCCCACTGGCCATTCTGATGAGTCAAGAGCATGACTGTAACAAGTTAGAAACTGCAAATCTGTTGAATAGAACTTGCATCTGTGATGATGTGCAATGCCCCTGGAGTGCTTGTGGATACAAACATCTGTTCCCTTTTTTGTTGGGGAGAAGCCAGTAGTTGCCAGAGTTGCTTTGGGCTTTTCTGAGCCTGTTTTTCATGTTGGCATGGCAGTAACATGTAATTTTCTAATTTAAGTATCTGACCTTGTGAATACTGGTTGAAGCACTCACTGGTCCTGGATACACATGTGCCCTGTCATCTTCTGGTGAAGACAGTTGGGCTTCAGCTTTTCAGCAGCCCTTATTTGTTTCACAGTTGTATCCCTCTTGCCACAACAACAGATGGCACTAAGGAAACCATCGAATACTCTGTGCATTCACCCCTTAGTATAAGCAGCACTGTTCTAAAATGTTGCTTTGTCTTCTCAGGGGTGTCCTGCATGGCTCAGGACTGTCTACTCCGGACACCAGAAGATTTTGTGTTTCCATTGCTGCCTAGTGAAGAGCTGAAAGACAAATACAGGCGCTACCTCTTCAGGGACTATGTGGAGGTAGTAGATTTTTTCAGTTTTAAAATACCCTGGGTCAAATCACCAATGACTTGCAGAAATTTTGTTTGAAGTGTCTTGCATTTTTGATTAGAACTGCAGTAACTGCAGCAAAATTGTCCTCAATAGGCATGATGTGGCTGCTTCTGTAGGACAGCCTCACTGACAAAATGCTCTAGCAGGTTGCCAAAGTAAATTCTGCTGTAAGGTCATCCACTAACTCCTTGGCTGGTGCTTCAGAATTCTCAGTGTTGCAGCTGAGAATTTCAAAACTTCAATCTGATTATTCAAGTCCTTGTTATTTACATAAATTTTTTTTAGGTTCAGAAAAATAGGTCACTCAACTCAGGATAACCCAGCTGAATTGGCTTGCTCAATTACATTTTGTGTGAGCTTTCTTGAAATTAAAGTAGCAGTTGTTAAGGTTAAATATGCAGGAGTATTCTGATAACTGAGAACAGACAGGGAACACTAAAAAAGCAGCAAAGCAGTTGGAAAGCATGGTGTCACCTCTTCTCAATAAGAGACCCTTGGTAAGAAATGGCCACCACAGAAGAGCAGCAGAGTAGCTTCTGGGAGATAAGAAGATAGGGAAGGAGCTCAAATGGAGTAAAATAATTTGTTTAGTGTCTTTGTGGGGTTTTGTTTGTTGTGCTCACTTAGTCTGTAACTGTCCTTTTGAATTGGCTGTTCTAGAGAAGCTGTAAGTAAGAACCAATCCTCTTCCATACGGGGAAATGCGGGATCTGCTCTGATAGCCAAGATCTGATGATACTTCTTTTATATGAAATAACTCCCTTGTATGTTTTTGAGGATAGGAATGGTCAAAGTGGAACAGATAATGGTCTCCTACACCCACTGCTGGTCTTACTCCCTTGTTGTGTCCACAGAGCCATTACCAGCTGCAGCTGTGTCCTGGTGCAGATTGCCCTATGGTCATACAGGTACAAGAGCCAAAAGCCCGGCGAGTGCAGTGCAATCGTTGCAATGAGGTTTTCTGGTAAGAAACAGAGTTTACAGATCACAGGGAAAGTGTGTGCTGTCCTCAGAGCCAGTCCTTTTGCTTGCCAACAGTTTTGGTGTGTAGAAGTATCTGAAATGCTTTGCTACAGTTGTTTGTAACTTGAGTTAGCCTGAGTAACTGGACACTTGTGATCTGACTTCTGCGGGTGGTCACACATCCCCTTGCTTCCTAAACTGCTGAGAACTTGGGTGCTCTGACAACCAGGGGACACAGAGCTTGAGTAACCAAAGGGTTACAAATCTGCCATTCTCACATTTTGGCTAGCTTAGAAATTTTCCTACAGGCACAGTGCTTGATATAGATTCTGGTAGTAAACATAGAGTCCTCCTTGCTATCTGCTGGTATTGAGTTTTTAAGTTTATTAAAACATCTGACTCCCAGTTTAGTGATCCAGCTTTCTGGTATCTCCATGCAAATAGCCCTTGTTCACCTGGGGTTGTCAAGTCATGCTAATATAGGTGCCTTATATCTGCCAGTGGAGTCAGGATACTTGTAAGTGACTGATCCACCCCAGAACTCTGCAGTCTTGTTAGAGGAGACATTGGTGGGCTCTAGGAAGGGGCATATCAGCCCTCAGACACATGATTTGTCAGGCCCAGGTTCACTTTCATCCTGACTCTGGCTTTTACACAAGAAGAAGGGGGAATTGCAGTTCAGTCTTGGTCTTCACACTCTACTAATACACAAGAGCATTTCCATCCCTTACTGGGCCCCCCAGATTTTGGTCAGGAAAACCTCAATTCTTGAGTCATTTCTGTAGAAAGTGATATGTCTTTTCCTTTTTTTTTTCTCCCCCATTAAGCTTTAAGTGTCGGCAGATGTACCACGCGCCCACAGACTGCGCTACCATTCGGAAATGGCTCACCAAGTGTGCAGATGACTCTGAAACAGCCAACTACATCAGTGCTCACACTAAAGATGTAAGAACAGGCACCTGCATGTTATTTCTTCTCCTCTAGCCCTGGCTGGAAAGCAGGATGTAATTCTATACACACGTAGCATTGTGGTGTTCTTTTTCGCAGACTGCAAATTCTCACAGCTCCCTAGGGACTGTCAAGAAGCTTCTGTCAGAAGCTACTGTCATATGTGAAGTGATTATGTACTTATGGCAGTGATAGAACTTAACTGAATGCCTTGAGAATGCTTTGTGTGGGAAGCTCAGCTGCCCTCCTGCAGTAAGGACCTGGTGGTCCTTATTCCAGACCTGATGTGAATGTCTGACTGCCAGGTGTGCTGTCCTCCCACAAGCAGAAGAATTGTGACTGCTTTGAAACAACCAGTGCAGATGTATTTATAATGGAAGGAGAAGGTGTCATAAGTGCAAAGTCAATACCAAGAAAGGCACCAGTGGTGTTTAAGCCTGAAAAACTTTGTGCAGTACTGTGAACTGGAGGACAATCTTGATTTGGCAAGGACTGCAGAGTGGAGTAGTTGAAGTCTGTAAATTAGACATTGGAGTACTTTTAGTAGATTTAGACCCAAGACAAAGAAATAGTATTACATATTGTGCATGCTAGCCTACCTGTAGAATTGTTGTATGAATATACTATCTTCATCCTCTAAATTAGCAGTCTGAGACTGAAAGTTTTAATATCTCCTTGGTATTTTGTGGCCCAACTTCAAAACAGTTTTTGGCTACATTTGTAGTACGATGGCCAGTGGCAATTGTGACAGTGGTGATTTAGCTGCAAGCTTCAGTTTTGTTAGGAAAGGGGGTACTTAGATGGATCAGAGATTTCAAGTTCCCTTCCTTCTCTGGACAAAGTGTCAGCATGTGATGGTATTGTTTCTGATGATTCTCTATTATTGAGCACAGTCCTGGCATACATTTTTCCCGAGATGAAAATTTATACAAAGTAGCAAAACTCACTTCCTCTGTTTTACCTATGCAGCCCAAAAAATGTATCTGGACACCCCAGGGTATCTGTGGAGTGGGGGTGTGTGCATCCCTCCTGTGGTTAGGCAGAGTCTCTGCAGGTAGCTGAGATGTCATTTGTTAGTGGCTGCTGAAGGCAGAATATAGTGACAATTATCTGTAGTCAAAGTAGCTGTGATACACTGTCATCCTTGAGCTAATTGTGTCCCTGTGCCTGAGTAACTGCAGGGTGGTAACTCAGCAAGACCTTCCGTTTTACAAGGAGTAACAACAGTACATTTGTTTTCTTGAGCAAACACTCCAGTGCTGCAGTGTAAATGCCTGACTTTGCTATTCTGCTGTCTTTTAAATGGAGCTGTCAGGAACTGGTGGGAAGCAGGGTATAAATGCTAATATTCTCATATGAGAATATTTCTCATATGTGAATGCCTATTTTTAAGAAAAAAAAGCAGAGAGGAATAATCATACAAGTGCTGTCATTCTTCAGAAGGCTGCTAGAGTTAGATCTAACAATTGTGTCTGTTTCCTTAGTGTCCCAAGTGCAATATCTGTATTGAAAAGAATGGAGGCTGCAATCACATGGTGAGTAATTCCCTGAACACGTCAAACCCCCCTTGTTCTAAGTGGAATTTTTTTCCCACACTTTCTGCTAACCAAATGCCTTTTGTCTCTTCTTTTTCAGCAATGTTCCAAATGCAAGCATGGTAAGTTGGGTTTGGAAGCTTGTTTCTTCTGCAGTGTTTGTCAGTGGTGATGATTCCCTCTCTTTTGTTTTTGACAAATTGTGAACACAGGCTGAAATATTTTCCCCCTAATAAAAGCTGAACAGGATATTAATTACATATTTCTATGTGACAGCTTTTTTTAGTACTGGCTGTGATCTCAACTGAGTTCTGATTCAGTGCTGGTTTGACTTCTGCCCCTGATATGTGTATTGGATAGAGAAGTATCCAGGATATTAACAGTGGAGTCCATCTCACAGGAGAGCTTTCCATGTAATTGTATTTGTAATCAGCTGAAAATATTGTCAAACTTAGCCATTTACACAGCTTAAGTCCTTCTGCTTAGTGATGGAAATAATGAGCTTCAACCCAGATGAAACTGCAAGAGCTGTGAATGTAACAGCAGGTGTTGAACTTCTCAGTCCATTCCTGTGCAATTAGCAGCCTGGGTGTCTTTGGCCCATTGTGTGGCCCTACAAAATGACAGCCTGTTTTTTCACTTACCTTTACATGGCAGAATTAATTTCGGTTGCCTTGGAGTAAGATATTGTTGTATTCAGCCCTCTGAGTTAAATGTACCACTAGAAACTATTGTAATATCAGAACCTTATTGGGAAAGTGCTTAAATATGACTGTCCTCTCTCATTTCCTTTGCTTTGGAGTTCTTGGCAGCACTGGATGTGCTTTGATGGAGCTCTGTGACAAGGGGGAGCAGGAAGGTGCCAAGATAACATGGTGACTTAGCATTCAAGAAGGCTGATGAACTGAAGAATTATAGATTTCAGTCTCATTATCATAGTAACACAGAAGAGATTCTTATTGTAGCAATTTAATCTCCATCTTTTTTCCTTCACAGCAGAACTCACAGCCTCTCTCTGAAATCAGAAAATTACCACGTTTTGCTCTTTTTACTATTGCTCTCTTTACTCCACTTTCTTCCTATTTCTGCAGCTTCTGACTTGAAGTGTCATAAACCACTGACATCTGACATTACCTGGGTTGTTCCCTCCTGGAGAGAACTGAGGGCAGACTTCCTTTTGCATTACTTAGCTCATTTTTGGATCCAATTATTCATGTTTTATTCAGACAGAGGTTTGCATGGGGCGGTGTGCCCATGGTGGGGAGGGTGCAACTCACAAAAGGGACTGGCAGCCTCTTCTCTAACCCAGAGTGACAGTATGTGCAGGGTGCAAATGCAGTTCTACCAGTGTTTTTGGTGTACAAGATGCAGAACTTAAAGATTTACTTTCCATAGCTGAATGAGAGGCTGTGCAATTAAAATCTTCAAGACAGGGTGGTATTTTTGGCTCACTGTTGAGTTCTGTTTTGCAAGATGATACAAAATGTGTGTGTTTCTTGGCTTAGCTGAAATATCTGAACACAGATGGGCTCTGTCTTCTGAAGCTTTTCTTTCTTAGAGGTTTTTTTCTGTGCATCACAGTGAGGTTTTTTGCTGTTTTCTGCAGACTTCTGCTGGATGTGTCTGGGAGACTGGAAGACTCACGGCAGCGAGTACTACGAATGCAGTCGGTACAAAGAGAATCCTGATATTGTAAACCAGAGTCAGCAAGCACAGGCCAGGGAGGCCCTTAAGAAGTACTTGTTCTATTTTGAGAGGGTAGGAGACATCTCCTTGGCCAGAGCTGCTGTAGCCTTTTAATGCTCCCTGCCTGGTGCAAAGGTCATTGCCAGCAATCTCCGTGCAAGAAACTGCCCAAAGAGAATCTGTGCAGAATTTTCAAGCCCTGTTGTTTATCACTCAAAATCCTGCCCTGAAAGTTCCATGTGATGACATCCCCAAAGCAAATTGTATTCACTCCTATATTCCCTTGTGCTAGAGAAAATCAGTATTACCTGTGTGCCACTGTACCATGTACCTGCAGGCTGAGTGGTGCTGCAGTAGATAGATACTGTTCCAATCATTTCCTTTCAAGACTGGGAAACTTCTGTTCCTTGCAGTATGTCTTTATACAGTTAAAAACTAAATAAATTATACCATGTTCAAAGCTTCATTGGCTGTAGCAAAATTTTACTGAAATTTCATGTAATCGCATTTTTAAAAGTTGCCATCAGAGCATCTCTGTCCACACAGCAGGCTCCATGCACCTGGCCATGCAGAGCAACTCTACAGCAGCATCTCTAGAAGAGAATGTGGTAGAGGTTAAATACTGCTGCCTTTCAGTTTCCCCATTAAAATGCATTTATTCTTCACAGCATGAGCCAAGTCCTATCATAAAATAAACGTCTTCATTCCTGGCTCTCCAGACCAACAGGCTTTGGGAAATAGCCATGTTTATAATGTGCATGTGGATATTGGAGTTCACTGAGCTCATGTCAAATGTTAATTTAAACTCTTGACCTTCCTATAGAAATCCTTTAAGTTGAGGATTTGCCATGACTTTCCCCTTGTTAGACACAAGGTCACTGTGTGACCAGAGGGCATTCCCACTTGGAGGAGCTGGGTTTGCTCCCTGCTCTTGCTGCTGTCAGTCTGTTGTCTACAGCCTCCACCACTTGCTGCTGGAGGTGCTGCCTTGCCATTCTTTCCCACAGCATGTCTTACCTTGCTGGACTCCTACCCCACTCCAATTTCTGCTTGCTAGAGCTTGTGCTTTTACATCAGTAGTACTCTGTTCTCATGCCATTTTTTTCCTTTCCCTGTCTCCCATCCCTTGCAGTGGGAGAATCACAATAAAAGCCTACAGCTGGAGGCACAGACATACCAACGAATCCAGGAGAAAATCCAGGAAAGAGTTATGAACAACTTGGGAACATGGATAGATTGGCAATACCTACAGAATGCTGCAAAATTACTTGCAAAGGTGGGTAATTGTGTCTTGTTGGCACAGTGAAGAGAATACATGACAGAATGCTAAATTCATAACACCAAGTAAGGAGGGAAACTTAAGAGTTGTGGTTTTGTGGGACAGCACTTCTGGTCTAGGACATGAACTAAGCAAAAATCGTCTAGAAGTGACCTCTGTGAAGTCACACTGCACAATACACAGACCTGTATAAGTTCTTCAAAGCAAGTTATAGGGAATTTTACCAGGAACTGTCCAGTTGTCAGGAGGTAGCTTCTTAACCTGTAGTGATTGCATAAATGTGACTGTGCTGATTTCCAAGACTGACACTACTGTCCTTTTCTCTCTCTTTTCCTCCTACTCTTGGACAGTGTCGTTACACCCTGCAGTACACATATCCATATGCCTACTACATGGAGTCTGGTCCCAGAAAGAAGCTGGTAAGATGTTCTGCTCCTTTTTTCTGATAACTCTTTGGGCTATAGCTGGCAGCATGCTGGGCTGAATTCCAGGGCTGGGCAGTGTCTAAAATATTAGTCCTGACTTTGAGGTAAGGAGAGACAGAATAAATAGATGGGGCTTGCACCTTTCTTCTTCAGTTCAAGTCCATGAGCAGTCCTATCCTCTTATACACTACATTATTTTCCCAAAGGACTTCACTGCACTTTCACTAACAAGCCATTTATCCAGAATGATTTGAGGCTGGAAGTGTGTATTTATATCTTGGTAAGATTTATCACAATGGTGTGGGCCATATTTCCTGCAAAGAGCTGCTGGAGGAGAAATTTTCCTTGGATCAGGGTGTAGCTTTGCTTTTTATTCCTGGTATAAGTTCCTTACTGGCTTGGTGCATCTCATGGGCTGAAGAAGCACAAAAATAACCTTGAATTCAGTGAGGAGTTTTTTCTTTGACTCAGCTGTCCTGTAAAACCTGTTATAGAATCTGCCTTCATAGCATCATGTGTTCTCTAAGGCTGTGGATAGACATTCTCTTCTGGATCTGACTGTGCTAATGAAACAAGTTGCTGCTCCTAACAGTGGTTAACAATCCCTTCACTCTGCCTGAAGAGTTACTTATGAGAGCATTTTGTTCCCTATTTATGGCAAAATAAGCTGAATTAGGAGATGTTTTGTCACGTGCAGTTTTTAGGCTGACTGGGTTAATTTTGAGTGCTGCAGGTTGGGAAGTGCTTGCACAAGAAATGCCTAGAAGGGGTGATCCCATCTAGATGAAGATGGATAAGGAGGATACACAAACCTGCTCTGCCAGCACTGCTGTTGGCAGAACACATTTGTCTGCTCCTCAAGTGTAATGAAACTACTCCACTAAACTAGTTTCTTGTTGATGTCTCTTATTTTGATCTTTGCAGTTTGAATACCAGCAGGCCCAGCTGGAAGCTGAAATTGAAAATCTCTCATGGAAAGTGGAGCGAGCAGACAGCTACGACAGAGGGGTGAGTGTTCTGCTTGCTTGAGCCTGCTGGCCAGATTTTGTTTGTTGGGCTTAACACTTCTGCAGTAGTACTAAGGCTGTCAAGTGAGGGTTCTGAGAAACTAGATCCAGAAACCATCTTTAGCCAGGAGATGATGTAGAAGCAGAGTGCTTACTGCCTTGTGGGAGAGGAAGGGTGGCTGCAGGGATTCCTGCAAAATGAAACAAGTCCCACGGAGCTCTGGAGGAGACTGCATGCAGCCCTCTGGTGAAAAACAATTTTATTAAGTGTCTAGCATTTTAGACAGAGCAGATGCTGGGTAACTGCAGAGGGAACCCCTATAAAAAGGCAGAGGATCTGGGATCTTGTAATCTGGAATCTGTATAAAGTGTGTGATGGTTGGTGCTTCTCAAGCTGGATTTCAGTGTCCCCCTAAGGAAAATGAGGTCTTCTCCAGGGATTTTATGCTAACAGTTTGTACCTTTTCTTTTACCAGGACTTAGAGAATCAGATGCACATAGCAGAGCAGAGACGAAGAACCCTGCTGAAAGACTTCCATGACACATAAGAGAGGAGGAAGTGACAGTGCAGGGGTGAGAGCAGCGAGTGAAGTGATGGTAGCTTCACTAGGATAAGCAGGCACTGCCTCTGGGAGAACACGGCCAAGGACAAAGCCACCCCTCCCCTTGCAAGTCAGACACATGCAAACACCACCTCTTAGTCCAGTTTGTTCTCTTATCTTTCTGTTTCTGTTTCTGCCAGGCTAGAGGCCAGAGCTCAGATTGGCGTATTTCCTGGGCCATTATCCCTCCTGCCCTTGATGGTTTCAGAAGGGGAGGGAGTTTTTTTCTGAATGGCTGTTAATAGTGTTAGATCATTACAGTTTATGTAATTTTCAACGGTTGTACAATTATACAGACAAACCTTAGAATAACACAAAACCCTTTTTAAAAATAAATTGGCAGTGGAGTGTTTTTCCTTAATCTGCTTGTAAATTTAATGGGCTTTTCCCCCTCTCCCTCTCCCTTCCTCTGACCTGAAAATCCTCCTAGTCACTGAAGGAGGTTAAAAAATATCTCAGCTAGATTTTCCAGTGCTCCTTTAACCAGGGCATTGCAGCATTGGCATTGAATGAGGAGAGTGGCTGGTGTTAAGGGTGGCTGCTGCTGTGTCTGGCCTGACAGTACCAGCAGTGGCTGTGATTCAGTATGATCACATGTGACATCTCTTTTTCTTGTAAATCACCTGTGCAAAATCCAGCTACACAAGCAAAAGCAAGCAGAGGAATTGCAGGGGACAGGCTGGGTTAACATTGGGGGGAATATGCCTTGAGTTTGAGAGAAATTGAGAGAAATCAGATTCTGCATTTGATGAATTTTAGGTCTTCCATGTAGATTTTTGCTTTACTTGTTTTTGTGGGGAGGATGTTGTATTGCCAAAGTGAGTGATGAGGGAGTAGTAGCATACAGTTGTTAATCAAGGCTTGGGGCTTTTGCAGAGTGAAAGAATCCATGTTATAACAGTGCCATGCAGCCTGATAAAGATTATTTGTGCCTGCTGGGTAGCATGGCTGAGAAAAATTGATCTCGTTCATCAAAGTGAGACTAAACACCACTACATTATGAGGAGGAAATATTATGTACTACACACTCCCTGGCACGTGTTGGCAATGTGGACGGGCACTTGAATACAGGTGCACTGCTTGTGCAGAGCCTGCACCAAGCCAGGCAGAAAATTAACTAGCAAAATTAATTTATTTGTATATTAGTATTGATGCTGGTGGGAACTTATCAGAAAATTGATTGTTAGGAGCATGTGGAGCTTTTTTATTAACATTCTCTTTTCTAATGTAAAATATACACTAAAATAAAAATATGAAAACCTAGTTCATCTTAGTAGGGGTTAACATGCAAAAGGTTACTTAAATGCTGGCTCTTGCCTGTTTGCTACAGGAAGCAGGCAACATACTAGGATTTCATAGATATCTGTGTCACTTGCACCAGGAGCTTGTTTACAGCCAGTAAGGTGCAGCTAGAGTCTGATCTGAGGAAATTTTCACCTCTGTGGGGAACTCGTGGGATTTTCTTCTATGCTGTATTTGGAAGTGTTGCCTTTGATGCATCCCTGTATTGTTCTTATGCAATGTCACTTGATAAAGATTAAACTGGAGGGGGGAAAAGTGCTAAATTCCTTCGTGTCAGAATAAGCTAACTCTGCAGTTGGAGTCTCTTTCATGTACCTGAGACATGTGACCCCAGGTATTACAGCAGGTGTAATTTGGCTCTTAGATTTTATCGAGACTGATGCATTAGTTTAAACTGAAGGAGTAGCTGTCATAGGAGCTAATTCTGTGCCCATGCTTGCTGTACACAGCAGAAAATTTCAAACTGAGAGGCCTTCACCTTCCTCCCATCCCTGGTGTGGGATCTATCCTCAGGGAATGAGGGAATGCACTACAAGGAGCTGCTGGCCATGGAGTGAGTTTTACAGCAGAAACAGCCGAGGGCAGGGCAGGCTTGTGGAAAGGTGGCTGGAGTCAGGGAGCAGGGCAGGGAAGGGGTCTGTGGTTTCTGGGAGCAGCACTGCTTCTGTGCAAAAGATCTCCATATCCATGGCTCCTGCTCTGTCCTGTTCTGGCTCCCCTGGAGGCTGGAGCTGTAGAGATAGATTTGACCTTGCTCCAGCCACTGTCTCTTGACTTCATTCCTTACTCTGCACCCCGCAGCAGCCTCATTGTGCCCTCCTCATGATACATCCTAGAAGTCAGTCTCTCTCCCTCTCCCATTCCCAAATGGTTGTCTTGGCATGCTGCTTCCATGGGAAGGGATAGTGGAGGGGGGAAGGTTTGCTGAGACCCAGTAGTTTGCAGTGAACCAATGATTAAACTATCCTTAAAAAATGCAGTGTGCAAAGTACTGATTAGGATAAAAGCTGGTGTTCTTGTTGTCTAAACGTAACTATTTTAACACCTAATCCCTTTGCAGAGCAGGTATGTAGAGTTTCCTAATCCCAAAGAATTTTAACTTCTGTTACATAATTGTCCAGTTTTGAGCTAATTGAGAATGAGGTTTTGTCTCTCTTCTCCTCTCTCTCCCTCCTTCCATCCCTCCCTCTCTCTTCTATGCCCCCACAAAATATTTTGCTATGAATCCTTGCTTGTAGACAAGCCAGACCATATAACTGTGGCCAGGCTTACTGAACAGGCTGAGGAACAATAATAAGGATTGCACAGTGCACCCACTAATTCCTTCAAATTTTCTGAAACTAGAGCTTTGTTAACAGTTCCATTTAGTTTTTAAACAAAACATCCTTTCTGAAAGTGGTGAAAGTCCTGGGTTGCACCCACAGATCCTCTGGGAAAACAACAGGACTTGCTTTTGCATCCCAGGCAGGACCACTTCTGTATTGGTGTTGTACAGAAAGTCATGGACTTCAAGACTAAATGTGCAGGGCACAAGGGCTGCTGGCTCTGTGTAAGGTGAATGACACTGCTCAGGAGGCAGATGACAGGAAGGAAATGGGGTTTCTCAACACCAAAAGAAAATGCTGTTTTCCCACTCTAATAAAGTACATGGCCCTTTTTGAGTTAGCAAGGCTATATGGATGTAGGTAATAAAAAGTGGCTCAGGAGTCATTAATTCTGAAGTATCAGTTTCCCTTTGATGCATTACTGCCACAGACATGGAATGTTTGCTTTCTTTTTTCTTTTTTGCACTTGTTTCCAGCTCCTGCGCCAGCCTGACACTTCTCCATCCTTGCATCTGGTACTCTTTAATTTGGGCTTTGCTTGTGTTAGTGCATTGGCTGCCTCATCTCTATTCGTTCTCAGGCTTCCCAGACTGTAATAAAATGTTTTCTACTGCCACCGTAAACTGCATGACCACTGCCCTGCGCAGCGAAGTCTCTGCCCACCCGCAGACGGGGCAGCAGGAGGTTTCTGTACTATAGTCTTGCACTCTAAATTTTAGACTTTTTAAGCAGGTGAAAAATAGAACTTTATTTTTAAATGAGGCACTTGTTCTGGGAATTCCTTTCTCGGCCCCGGTCTGGTTGGGTTGTGGGGCGGCGTTGAGGTGTGTGGGAGGGCACAGGACTGCTCGCACCCCTCGCTTTTCTTCGCAGGCACCAGAGAGGGGCAGGGGCGGCGGAAACCGCCCGGGAGACGGTTGCCAGAGGTGTGCCCGTGGTTTATTTGAAATAAATTGTGACTTTCTAAGTACGGCGGTGTCTGGCTCTCTTTGGCGGTGGGACGGGGAGGGGCTGCTGTCGCTGTCGCTGTCCCCGCCCGCGGCCCCGCCCCGCGGTGACGCAGCGCCCGCCGGGCCGTTGCCGTGGTGACGCGGGGCCGGCCGGGCCGGGGCGATGGCGGCGGCGGAGGCGCCGGCCGAGGGGCCGCCGCTGCCCGGCCCGCCGGGGGGCCGCCCGCGGCCCGTCTGCTCCCGCCCCTACTTCCTCGTCCTCATGGTCTTCGCTCACCTCTACGTCCTCAACGTCCTGGGGCTGCTGCTCTTCGTGCACCTCAGCGCCGGCGAGCCCGGCGGGCCGCCCGCCGCCCCCGCGCCGCCGCCGCCGCCGCCCGCTCGCGCCCTCCCGCGCCTTGAGGGCATCAAGGCAAGGCCGCGACACCGGGGGCCGGGGCCGGGGCTGCTGAGCGCTGGGCGCTGACCGCTGCTCTCCCCGCAGGTGGGCCACACGCAGCGGGTGGAGCTGGTGCCCGGTCGGGCCCACGCTGTGCGCACCCTCAGCCTCAAGCCGCTGCTGTTCGGTGAGTACCGGCCCCGCCGCGGCTGCTGCTGCCGGGCCCGGGCACGCCGGTAGCGGGGGGTTTCCGTCCCGACGGCGGAGCGGTGTGTGTGTGTGTCTGGCTGTCTGTCTGTCTGTCTGTCTGACACCCGCCGCTGTCTTACACCCACTCGGGGAAAATGATTTCCCGTGTGTTGGCATCACCTCCCTGTGCTGCTGTTCCTTAAAGAGTGCGGTATCGTTTAAGGTATGTTGATGTAAAATTCGCAGAGGTTACGTATTCTGAATGGCCCACTTTGAAGAATTTGGAAGGTTAACTTTTCCAGGTTTTTCAGGTTCTCTGTAAAATACTAAGAATGGACAGCAGATCGCTGGCAAGAACCTTGAAGAAGCTGCTCAGTATAAGTAAAGGACCAGAGATGTCCAAACTTTTGTTAATAAATTATGAAAAAGCAATTTAGTATTGTTACTTCATCACTGAGGAAATGAGTAACAGGAGAACTTATAGATTTCAAGTCTTCCACCATTTTGTGTCCTGTTCTAGATTTATTTTTATTTTTGGCTTCTCTGATACACAACCACACATCTGCCTTTTAGAAGTTTTTAAATCTTCTTTACCTTTCTGTTACATTTTGCTGTCACTGGTCAAGTCTCACTAATGGAACTCTGTGTTCTGAAAAGCCACTGACAATATGCTAAATAATTTGAGGGAGGGGAATGAATCATTACAAAATTCCTACTATTGCAAAGTGAGAGGAAACCTGTTGTTTCTGAAAAGACAGCATAGGGAATCTTTCAGATGCTTTCTCAATAATATAAGTAGAGGGATTTTTTCTTATTCCAAATAGATCATATACACTGAAAACCTCATCATGAACTTTGTAGTGGATTTCTGACTTACATTCACTAAACAGACACACCAACCTGGAGCTGATAACCCCACAGCATCACAAAACTGATGTCATTACCAGAACCATGGTTTGAGGCGATTACTCTGGTTTTCACTCAGGAAAACTCCTATTTCCTCTTTCCCTGCCTTCCTAGTACCACTGAAGTGAAAAAGTTGGTCCTGGCCTGCAAGAAAGGTGCTGAAAACAATCAAAGGCAAGTTTGTCCTGGCAGCAGTAATCCTGCAATTTTTAGCTTCTTGTTCCAGCACCTCCATTGGTTTTAAGGGAAGTTTTGCTCCCTGAGGATGCCATCACAGTGACAGACATTCACCATTTGAGATGCCATGAGTCTGGTCTCCTTTGTCCTCTGATAAGAAGTCCCTTATTTAGAAACTGCATTACAGGACAGTTCTTATCTCCCAGATGAACCTGCCAAGAGCCAGCTCTGACTTTAAGACTTCCAGAGACTTCTCTATCTATGCAAGCAGTACCAACCTAATTCAACTGGTTTAAAAAAAAACTTAATTTATTGCATCTCTGTTGCTTAAATTGGTGGAAGTGTTTAACTTGGTTGTGTTTGGTAAATACAGAAGCCCTTAGCAAAGATTCTTGAGTTTCTGGGGATTTAACATGAAGTGCTGCAACATACAAGAGCCAATTTAAGGAAACAGTGCCTGGTCTGTCATCTTTGCTTTCAGCAGAGAAGGCTGCAGTAAGACCACAGCAGCAAACATTCATTAATGATTTAATGTGTTCTCTGGGCTTCAGAACACAGTCTGGGCACTGTAGGGAAACTGTAAGTTTGTTTTTTAGTTGTGGGTAAGTCACATCTGCATGGAACCCCAGGCGTATTTTATGGAACTATGAAAAAAATCCCTGCCCTATTTTTTCCCCCCTCTGGCTACAAGGCATAATTTCTAAAGCTTGTAAATCAGACCATCTGTGCAGTTTTCAGTTGGGAAACACTAGTAATCAAATAGGCCTACTAATGGAAAACAAATCAGACAAAGCCTTTTCAACCTTCAGAGCTTTTATAAGTTCTGTTTCCAAACGCGGTCTGTTGAGAAGATGCTGCCGTTGCAGAGACCACCTGACAGCAGACTCTGTGGATTGGGCAGCAGTTTCTAAGACAAGACAGTGGGCAGGAATGAAGATAGGAAATTCGGCTGTTGTTTTTCTTCTGAGCCTCAGGGAAGAGAAGTAATCACTGCACAAATGTCAGGGCGCAGCTGAATTGCAGTGTGTGTGTCTGAGCACTTGTTTCAGCCCACAGCAGTGTGAGGAGGAGCCTGCAGTGTGGGTTGTTGGTGTTCCTTGTGAACACAGGGAGGCAATGTGTCTCCAGCAGACCAATGTGTCTCCAGCACACCAGCTGTCTCTGCACAGCCAGCACTGCAGGCATCACCAACAAGGCAGAAAACATTCCTCCCAAAGGCTGGTTCTTTCACTTGGTTATTTTTTTCTTTTTTTTTTTATTTCAGCCACAGGTTTAAACCAATATAGAAAACTTTCCATGGACAATGCTTTGTTAGGCAGTAGAAATCCGACTTGTTTCCTCATTTGGGAATTTGCTGTTTTCTGCTCTGTGGTCTGGAGTACAGTGTGTGTACCCCTGCAGGGAGTGACAGTCCTGCTTGAATGAGAGAGTGAGCTGCAGAGAACTTGGTGATACTGAGATTTCCCATATTTTCTATCTTCCTCGTGTACAGGTGGAAGGCCAGGCAGCTGTAAAAGGTTTCTCCCCTGCTCCCATATCAAAACTGTAATATCCTACTATAGTGGGGCTGGGACTCACCTCTTAGTCACGAGCAAAGCTGCTTGCTGTTCACCAAAACTGATGTCTCATTCATGCTCTGCTTTTCATAAGGTTCTTGTGATATTCCCAATTACCAGAATCTTCTGATCCACACTGAATTTCTGATGTTGAAGAGTAGTTTTCCCTGTTACATAGAAATCCTCAGCTGTCTGCTCTGTGCCTTTCCTGCTTGAGAATGGCTGTTTCCTTTTGCGTGTGTGGATGCTCATCAACTCTCGGTGCAGGAAGCTGAAGGGACAGCCTGACTAGAGCAGAGTTCAGAATGCAGTTTTAAGGGGCTGGGCACACCTGAGGTGGTTTCCTCTCCCCGTTAGTTTACCTCAGACCCTTCAAGAATATAGTCTTTGCTCCATTACATAAAAAGTATCACTTAACAGTCAGGGAGACTTTCATGTAATCTCTGCACAGAGAGCAAGCAGGCACTTGTACAACTTCGATGTCTCAGGGTCAAATAATGAGTCTGAAATACCAGCTCTGATAATGAGAACTAGAAGGAACTGTTATTAAAGGTTTCTTCTAGTTTGTCCTCACCTGCATAGTTAAGTTTGGTTGTGATGTTGGATCCTATGCAAAGCTGAACACAGCACGTCCTGGATCTGCAGAGCCTTGTGAGAGGAACATGTTAAACCTGCATCCTTAAGCTCTGTCTTGGTAAAACAGTGATCTGTAGTGAAGCCCTATCTGTGCACTATGACTGCTTCAAATCACCTAGAAATATGACTGTACATCTCCAAAACACCAACTGCCAGGGAAAGGAGTTTTCTAGCCGTAGGGAAGGGAGCAGTTTCTTGTTGCTGGAATTGAGATTTTTTCAGACCTTCCATCCCGCCTGTTCGGGGCAGCGGTGATGTTTCCACCTCCGCACTGCCTGGTGCAGGTTCCTGTTCCTCTTCTGCCAGGCATAGGCCTTGTTCACCACCACTTTGTCACTCTGTACTTCACCACTTACAACAAAGACCCCTGCCTGGGTGCCTCTCATGATGTTGTGGGCGCACGTGGCGTCTATGTCCAGCCACTGCTGGAGCCTGGCAGGGATTTCAGTTCTGAGGAGCGGGCCGTGCTTCAGCACCTCCACCTTGGAGGGGTCCAGGTCGAAGTCCGAGATGGTAGTGGTTGTGTTCTTCCTCAGGATTCGGATTTTTACTGCTGCAGGGGTTGGAAAAAGAGCTGTGAGTTCTGTTTACTCTTCATAGTTCTCACCTACTTAAAGACAGAGCCAGCCCAAGGCTTCTTTGCTGTCTCTGTGGGAAAGTATCTGTCCAAGCTTTTGCAACTGTAGTGAACTGTAAAAGTTCTCATTTGAGGTTAGTTTCCAGTACTGAATACTGTTCTTAGAATCACAGAATTATTTAGGTTGGAAAATACCTCAAAGATCAAATTCAACCACTGTCCCAGCACCGCCCAGTTCACCACGAAACCATGTCCTCAAGTGCCACATCTACATGTCTTTCAAAAACCTTCAGGGATGGTGACTCAAGCCCTTCCCTGGGCAGCCTGTTCCAGTGCTTGATAATTATTTTGGTGAAGAAATATTTCCTATTACCCAATCTGAACCTCTACATTATAACTTGAAGCCGTTTTTTCTTGTTAACTGGGAGAAAAGACCTCCTTCTCCTTCTCAGTCCTCCTCAATTCTCAATCTCAGTTTCCCTCCTAAGAGCACAGGCAAGCAGATACATTAAAGACTCGGTCTTGTGTGAATTACTTGACTTTTCTCTGAGCAGGGATTTCAGGAAGTGACATGACTGACAGCTGCTCAGGATTTGCAATCTTTTTTCTTTTATTGAAAATACCTATTTTTCTGTATGTGTGCCTGAATTCAGGACAGTATCTTGAAAACTTCCTGCCATCTGATTGAGCAGAGCCCGTGCTGCTGTTTGCTTGGGCTAGGAGAGGGAGAGTCACAATATTAGAACAATACTATTGAAGTTTGAAATAGCTGGTGTGGAATTTGCTAAAGATTCTTATAGGCATTGATTGAAATGTTTGTCTGCAAGGGAAAGCCAGAGTACTGCCTCTTTTTAGCAGTCACAGACTAAAACCAAATCAGAGCCCACAGAAGTAAATCAGTAAATCTTCACTTTCAGTGCTGCCAGAAGCTGGGTCCTCCAGCTACCTCACAGGTAAGATGGAAACTGAAAATCCCAAGGATCTGCTGTAAAAGCTTCAGTTTCTCCAAGTCAGTATGTTATGGCAAAGCTATTTTCTATTCATGCCACTGCCCGGCTGCTGGAGGGAATGGCAGCAATTGAGAGGAGAAGGAGTGTACTCACCAAAATCATTTGCACAGAGGCTTTCTAGGATCTCTCTGGCAGTGCTGGCTTCCTCAAGCTCACAGTCCTTGCAGCTGGCTCGGGGCACTGCTGCAAGAGAAATTAAGTTATAACACCCTTGTCAAGCTTCACTGGAAAAGGTGCAGTGAAATTTTGAGATCTACAAGTGGTGTCTTGCTGTTTCCTAGTGTAGCTTTTTCCTGAGCTAGCCTGGCCCTGGAGACATATCTCAGACAGGCAGGGTGGGAAATGCTGGAGTCTCCTTCCTGTGACTGAGGCAGACACCGCTTGTTGTGCTTTGTTCAGGCTTGTGTGTATTGGTGCATGTTAGAGCAGCAGTGAAAATGCTTAATGAGGATCTCCTAATTTGGATGAAACAGCAAAGTTTCTAGTGATATAGCCAGACTCCATCCAGTGATGCTGAAATGATGTTGAAATGTCTGTTCTCCCCTTAACTGTTCTTGAATCTCCCCCAGTGTTCATCAGTATCTGGGTGTTAGTTGAGTCCTTCAGACAGACTTTTTTCCTGTGTAACTCATGTCTGCAGAGGCTCATGTCCTTTCATGGTGTTTCTAATGTTTAGAGAGAAGGCTTGCAAAACGTTTCTTTTTGCATGGTTTTAAGCCCTAGACACAGCTGAAAGATCAGGGCTGCAGCTCCACAGCTCCACTGGAAGCACATTCGCTGCTGGGAGTCTGCACTCCATGAGCTCTCCCACTGTGCCTGGGCCAGAGGCTTTGCAGCCTTTCCTTCCCTCTGCCCCAAGCCCTGCGGGGTCTGATGGCACCCAGAGAGCTAATGAATACAGCAGAGAGAGGAACAAGCCACAGTCAATGTTATGCTAATTTTCTAGACACAGCTCCCAGAGAGAACAAAACTAGAATTTGTAATTAAAAAAAAAAAAAAAAAACAGCTTAAAACCAGAAATATGCAGAATAGAAACAAGTCATAGGATCATCCTTTTGAGCTTGCAATGTTACATATGGGAAAATACATGAAGAAAAAGTCTCTTACTTCTCCTGCTTGAGGAATCTTCATCCACGGAGACTGCTGCAATGCACAGTTCATGATCTGCAGGGAACTTGTTGCAGTTCAGGATTTCTGGCCAGGGGTAGCCGTAACAAGCCATGACGGGCGCACAGCTTCTCTTGACGGCCTCACAGAGGCTGCGGCAGGGATAGATGAGCCTGGGGAGGGGGTGGGTATTCAGCACCTCTCTGTGCCTGGCAGGAGGCTGAGGGTCGAGCCCTAGCACCACTGCTACCACTGCTGCTGTGTTGAAGGGTTAGCAGGCAATCTGGGGATCTTTGACTTTTTTTTGAACATTCATGCAAGCAAGCATGGAATTTCTGAGGACAAGAGGGATGAGACAAGCTGCCAGAAGCCCTATACCTCCTTAGGGATCTTCTCTAGTTGTGCAAAGACTGCTTACCTTTGCAGGTGCCTGATTACACCCCAAATTTCCTTAGCAACTCTGTACTTTAAGAACTGCACCTCAAAACTGGGGATTTGTTTCTGTTGCTAGAACTGTTGGGAAACAGTTGGGAAATTGAGAAACTCTGTGTTCAGGGCAGGAGCTGGGGTGAGGGGCTGCACAGGAGGTGGGAGGTGAAGCTAGTGTGTGCCAGCAGCCACTGCAGTGTATGAGGGGCTGGCCAGGGCATGTAGTGCCTGGGGTGAGAGAGCAGAAGAATCCCAAGGAGGGAATATATTTCTGCTGTGATATGAAATGTTTCGCTTTCAGAGGGATGTTCCCTGCTGAGTAATCCAATTGTCTCATACCAAGAGCAGCAGCACTGCTTTTTGGGCACTGCTCAGATTACATTGAATACATTTTCTCTCAGGAGGCACATGTAGTTATGCTCCTGCAGGGACTTAACTATTACAGCCAAAATAACTCATAAAAGCATCTTACCTGTCCAAGCAGATCGGTGCAAACAGGGAGCAGAGGAAAATCCTAGCATCTGGGTGGCATTCCCTGGCCAGCAAGGGCAGCCAGCTTGAAGACTGCTGGATGACTTCTGTCATGGTCTCATGCTCCAGCAGGTTGGGAATCCTCATCTCGGAGTAGCCGATGTCGTAGCACAGGGCCATGCGGTGTGGGATGGGCATGCAGCTGGAGGATCTCCTCAGGTAGCTGGCCCAGGCACCTGGAGAGCCCCAGAGCAGCAGGCGTGCCAGGAGACCCAGTAGCCACGGGCCACCCAACCTCGAGGGGTGCCTGCGAGGGGACGTGACCATGCTTGGAGCAAGTGAACCGCCAGCACACCCCGGACTGAGCTGCTCCTGCCTGTGGAATGCCTTTTATAGCCTACGAGCCACCTCTTTGTCAATCCATCCTCATTAAGTTCGGCCCTTTCAGAGCCCTCATGGGGAAGACAATGCTCCAATTTTCATTTGCCAGCGGCTCCGATTGTTTGTATTTTAGCAGGGGTTTGGCTTAGATCAGCAGGTGTGGAAATGAGGGCAGTTGGGGAGGGATGAATGACTTGGCCCATGTGTCTTGGGGCTCTTTCAGCCAAGATTGAATCTCTGTTTGACACCACTGCTCCAACCCATCCCCTTTCTCTTGCTCCAGGATTAGTCATTATTTCATAAACCCTAATGTTTTCCTCTCTTTTGTTTTTTGTAAAAGCAATCAAGTGTTGCTTAAAGTCAATTAGAAGGCATTTGTTTAGTTGGATCTATTGTTGAACAGGCTGGGAGATAGGATGGTCTCACAGCCACAAGTTAACTGTTTCAGAGAACTGGAGGCAGAGAGGAACTAATTTGCAGCTGTGGAGCCAAGTTGTTTGCAGATAGGATTGGCAGCACTCAGCTGGAAACCCCCTCACCTTGCAACCTGCATGACCACACTGCATTTCCAGTTAACAGAACTCCTACTTCGTTCTGAAATCCCATTACTACCACTGAAGAATGGAATTGTCCTTCCTCCAGCACGTAATTAAGGTTCCATAAGCCATCATTATTGTAGCCCAGTTTGAGGAACTGGAAATACTGGGGGCACTGGTTTTCAGTGCACAATGGTTCATTTGGACCTGGTGCTGTGCCATGAGGTTCAAACTGGTCAGTAGAAGCTCCAGCTCTGAAGCATCCTCTGGCACAAGGACCCTGTGCTGCCTGTGGCGGAAATTGTTTCCTTGGAGTGTGTTACGGATACAGCTGGCTGCATTGTGTTCCTGGGGCTTCCCAGGAGCAGCTCATTTTCTACAGAGCTGGTTCTGGTCTGTGCTTAGCAGGAAGCCAACTGTTTATTGACAGCTTGTGCCGATAGGGTTGATTTCAGGTCATGAAAGTAATGAATTTTTTCCCTCCATTTGAGGATTGCTGCTGTAGTTGATCTATGATGTGTCCTTGGCACATACCTGCAGGAGCTCTAGGGAGCTGCAATTTGGAGAGCAGGACCTTGGGTCTAGGAGCACATAACCTGTCCTGCATTGGTGGCTTCTCTTTCCCTTTTCAAAAGTCTCAGCAGCTGGTAACAAGACACTGGCCAGGAGGATCCTCTGAACCTCCTGGGCCACTGTGTGCAGTCCTCTGGAATGGGACCTTTCCAAGTGCATGCCCAGTATTCCATGAAGCTGGAAGTCTCCTAGACTCATGGTCATCGGTGGATTTCTCTGCACTTTAATTTGCTTGGGATTGTGAAATTGCCTGATTACTGCTGGGTTTGTGCTACAAAGGAAAGCTGGAGATAGATACCTGGGTATAGAGCCTGGCATCCTCTATGTCCAATATTTTCCTCTTTAATACTGCATTTGAAGACCATTTTTAGTGGGGAAACAAGAGAATGAGTGAGAGTAAGTTAAAATTTTTCTGCTTTCTGTTTGAGTTTCATAGTAGAGCACTGTGCTGTGCTTCCCTGAAAGAGATTTGGTTTTGTGCAAAGTGCCATCCTCTCCACGTGAGAGCAAGGACATCTGAAATCCTGGCCATCACCACTGCCCACTTTAAAGATTTTTGACCTCCCTTCCAGTAAAGCTACAGTTCCCAGACTGTGATCCACATGGCACCTTTGAAATGGTAATATGCAGTGATATGCACGTGTTTGTTCCCTCCTTTGTCCATTGTGGTATCTGTGAGAGAGTTTAAGGGCTTGACCCCAGGATTCAAACATTTAGAAACTGCTGCTATAAAAATACCTGCCTCCAGCAGCTCAGGTGTGTGGTGTATGCTCTTTGAGAGCCCTTCTGATAGAAGGGTGGATGTTTTTGAATATCCCAAACTTAGAAAGTTCCTAAATTTCCCTCCTACCTCTTTTGATTATTTTTTTCCTGAGTCTCCTGCCACAAGCATAGGATCCCACTGTAACAGTTCCTCAGTCTCTGTTGCTGCTCACTCATTTGCTGCAGAAATCCCTGACTTCCTGACAGAGGAGGAGTGCAAGCTCATTGTCCATCTGGCAAAGCTAAAGGGACTACAGAAGAGCCAGATCCTACCAACAGAGGACTATGAGGAAGCCATGGAAATGATTGAAATCAGCCAGATGGACATTTTCAATCTGCTGGATCACAATCAGGATGGGCAGCTGCAGCTCAAAGAGGTAGAGTGTGGGATGGACTGGGAAAAGTTTACTGGGCACATCCCCTCATCAGGTGCTCTCTTGTTTACTCGTGTGCTTGGGTGGGGCCAGACCCCAGGATATACTGATCACAATTTGCTTAATTTTATGCCTCAAAATTTGCCCTGGCCTTCAGAATGGAAGTTTCTGGGGCAATGTGCAGCAGTTGTCATGCTATTGGGAGTCAGCAACAGTCCTTGGCAGGACTGTGTGTTTTCAATATGCTGGATAAAATGTTCCTGTGCTGTGGGTTGTTGCCTCTTGCTGTGTGTCCTGGGAAATGAGTTTGTCACGTAGGCCTTGCTTTGTGTAGCTTGTGGGGAACTTACTGTGTGAATTCACAAGCCCCAGCAAAGCCACCCCTATTGATGAGCCAAGGGGGATAATAAACCTCTTGTCCAGAGCTCTTCAGCACCTTTGCCCTGTATGGCAGGGTGCATCAGGGCAAGTACTGACAGTTCAGGCGTGTCACTCCTCAGGTTCCCATTTCAGGTGAAGCGGGGAGTCTGAACCATCCTGTGCACCACGAGTGCTGTGGAGTACAGGGAGCTGTGCCAGTGACAGCCCAGGGCAAGGCTCCTTTCTCTGAAGGTGAGAGGCTGCTGAGAGCTGTTCAGGCTTCTGCATCTCTCTGTACATGCTGAAGGAAAAATTTGTTCTAAGCCCTTACCTTGGACAAGTAAAAGCATTCACTTTTGTCATCAATAGCTTTACTGTCCCTTCAAGAGAAAGCTGTGCCCTCTCCACCTGAGGGCTGGTTAACCAAGTCCCAGCAGTCATTTGCCATGACCTAAACTGGAAATAACAGCACTCATCAGCAACACTCTGTGTGTGGCTGCCAGATGATTCTCACTGCAATCATCTTTCTGCAGAAATGTGCCCATTCCTGTCAGACTGATGTGCTGTGGAGGAGATCCCACCAGGCCTCATGCAGGGAATCTCTAGGGTCTCAAGAGTGCAAGAAACCAGTGCTTTTTTTTGATCCAATTATGAATTTCAGGTGTTGACCCATACCCGACTTGGGAACGGCAGGTGGATGACCCCTGAAAACATCCGGGAGATGTACACTGCAGTCAAAGCTGATCCTGATGGGAATGGTAAGAGCAGCTCCATGGGAATCCCTTTACCCTCAGCACCCTGGACACCTTGCACAGCCATGTGGGGGAGAGCAAGAGCTGTGTCCCTGCCCAGGCCTTTTTCTCTAGCTGAATTCTTTGAAGGGAAGTAGCACTAGACTGCTCTAGACACTTTCTCAGGAAAGTAAATGCAGGGTAACCCTCTACTGCAGCACTCCTGCCCCTGCATCACCACTCTAGTGGCTAACTGGTCCCACTGCCTGGGTTTGGATCTTGCTGGAGCAGGACCAGACCACAACTCTGCACTGCCTCTCCCCTGTCAGACCTGCCTTGGTTCATGCCCTGCTGTAACAGGATCTTAGGGCTGTGCTTTTGCTCCCCTGGTCTGAGAGACCCATTCAGGTTCTGACTACAGGGCTCTTGTTACCTGGGATGCAGATATTCAGACACACATTGCATGCCCCCCTGTTTTCAGGGAGACTTTTGCAGCAGGCCAAGTGGTCCCTGTCACTGTGAGGGAAGAGTGGAATAAGTGGAGGTGGGGGTGATCTTGTCTGTCAGCCTTTGGTGCTGACCCTTCTCTCTGCCACACAACCTCTCTGTATTCCATGAGGCCACTTCTGCCCCCTGGTCTCCCAAGGGCTCCTGCTGGTCCGGACATACACTCTAACCTCTGCTGCTCTAATTAGAGTGGCCTCAATTAAGCAACACTCCATTTCCTAATCAAATTAAGTGAATGCACAAGTTCTACACACTCTCTTCCAGTGACCTGGCATGAGAGCTGCCCAGGAGGAGCTGCTTTGGAGTTGAAGCAGTAGCAGTGAATGCATAAATATCCGGAGGGCACCCTGTGTAACTCTCCTCCAGGCTGGTGGCATTCTTGGCAGGAGTATGACTGAGTCCTCAGTGGCTTTTCCACCATTCTGGACATTAACAAATAAAAGGTCCTGTTAAAGGGCTATTGGCAGGACCTTGCTTTCAGAGTGCTGCTTCCCTCTGTTGTTAGGTTGGTACATGACACTGAGAGACCAGGTCACAACCTGGATGTGGCACTGCGTCATCAAAGACTGTGGGGGGCAGTAAGGGGAAGTGGGGATAGAGAGACACTAGGAATAATAACAGTGGATCATATGGTCATGACCTGAGGACATGGCACCTGAGGAACTGTCCCTGACTGACCTTTGTGGCCAGTCCTTCCTCCTGCCAGGGGGTGCTGGTGCCCAGGAGCAGAGCTGGCACCCAGCAGCACTGGGGTTTGCTGCCTGAGTGAGCTGCTCTCCCAGCCCATGGTGTGTGCTGGGCAGCCCAGGGCAGTGCACTGTATGCTGGTATCAGGGACCTGTGCAAGGCTTCCCTTCTCCAGAAGGAGGTAACAACAAATGAGAGGATTTTCCTGAAGCTGACAAAGGCAAGAGACCATCCTTTGCTGATTCCAGTTGACTGCAAACAAGAAATACCTGTTTTAGGAGAAACTGCTTTATACCTCTTGCTTTTCTGTTATTTCTATTTACGCAAGACCATACTGTCATGCATTTTTCATTTATGTTTTGCAATTACACAAATGCAGAACAATGTACTGCTTGTTTTGGGTGTGGCTTTTTCGTAATTACCCTGCAAGGTGATATAGAAAATGTGGTCTGAGGTCTGTCCTTAAACATGTTGATTTAAATATCTAAGTAATAAGCCTCAAGACATTGGGTGGCACAGACTTTCTTCTGTATATCAGAACTGTAGTGTCTGTTTCTTTTGATGTATTGATTTGTGTGTTTCAGGAGCTTTTTAATGTTTAAAATGGTGTTCTGCTTGTTCCAGTTCTGACCCTGCACAATTCATTTTGGCAGGTTCCTCTGTGTCCTCTGCTGTAGGTGAGAGCATTGCTGGAGCCCATGACCATGGGCAGAAGGGGTGCAGCTTGTGGTGGACACAGTGGACCCAGACTGGGGTCTGTGTGAGAAAAGCAGTTTCTCCAGTGCCCTCAGCTGATGTTTCTCAAAGTACAGGACACAAGAGCTATTACCTGCACCAGAGTCAGGTGGCTTTTCCTGTGTTCCCATAGGTGTGCTAAGTTTGGAGGAGTTCAAGCAGTTGAATATCCGTGATTTCCACAAGTACATGGGAAGCCAGAAGGTGAAGATGAGTGACTTGGTCCGCAACAGCCAGCACACCTGGCTGTACCAGGGCGAGGGGGCACACCAGGTCATGAGAGCCATTCGGCAAAGGTAAGGGCCAGGCAGCTGAGGGGAGCTTGGGTTTGGGTAGGCACAAGGCACCTATGTGCTGGGAAAAGCAGTGGCAGACTTGCTAACATTCACACTTCCTAATTGTGTGAAAAGTCTTTGGAGTATAAAGAGCAATGAACACAGACAGAAAATGGAGAGAGGAGGTTTTCATTAGAACAAGAATTTGTATTGTCCTGTGGAAAGGGAAAAAGAAAAATCAGGCCTTTCAGCATCTCCATTCACTTTTGGGAACAGCCCTATAAAACCAGGAAGACTTGGCAGTATATGAAATCATTCATTCTAATTAGTAACTGAGCTTACTGGGAGAAACTGCCCGTTTCCAATGCTGTCTGGGTGCCAGCAGTTACAGTCATTTGCTTTAGTTACTCATGCATTTCACTGAAATCTGTCTTTGCTGTTCAGAGCTGACTTTTTAAAAAGCACGACTTCACCTTAAATTAGTCAAGTTAGTTTAATCCTCCAAGCATACATATTGTAGGACAGCTCATGGCAGATGGGAGAACCTCTTACCTTTCCCTTCATCTCAGATTTGGTACTGGGAAGAGCTGAAGCCCAGCATGAAGGCCAAACCATGTAGTTGTAGTGAGTTTCAGATAATCAGCTGGAGATTAGATTGTTCTTGTGGTGCTGGTCCTCACCCAGAATGTGGGTGGGTAAAATGTCCTGAGGCCTGAAAAACAGCTGTTGGCCACTCCTTTTCTTCAGTGCATTCCAGTGGGAAAATGGGTTCACATATTGCCTTGATTAGAGCAGACTGTGGCTGCCACCTTCTCTGTGCCAGCTAGCCAGCACACACAGGCATTGGCATTCTGCTTGTACACTCTCCAGTTGGCCACTGTCAGGAGGATGTGAAGACACAGCACTGAAGGAGGCTGTTAATCCTCCCTGGGACCAGGCAGCGCCTGCAGAGGCATTGCTGTCCTGCCAAGGTGCCACATTGTCCTTGCACCTGTCCCAAGGGCTTCACCAGTCCGGATTCTCAGAGCTCTGAGTGTTCTTTGGCAGGTCTCAAGACGTACCTGCTTGCCTTGGGGATGATCTCAGATGTAGCAGTGGAAAAATCCCAGAGCAGGAGGGCTCCGGTCTCCTTGATCACTTCCAGTGCCCCTCTGCCCTGGGGGAGGCTGCTGAAAAGGCAACAGGGAAAGGTGAGTTAGGTGACAAGACTATTCCTAGAGCTAGTTTCTCATTCACTCTCAGCAGGGGGCCTGTGCTTTCCTAACTGTCCCTGAGGTCTGTAGGTGGTGTGCAGGAGTCCAGAGAAGTGATGAGATGCCACATGAAGGCTCCAGGGATACGCACAGAAGGGATCTTGCTGAGCAAGCAAAGTCTTCCTGAGAGCAGTCCTGCTGGAGTTGCTTCCTTCTGTTTTGTTTTGGTTTTTTATTAACCTCGATCAGGGTTTTCTGAGCCAATGCTGATGGTCCAACAGATCTGTAAGGACCTGTCTCTTGGCATGCTCACTGCAGCCCATCCGTTTCTCCGGTCTTTTGGGGAAGGGGGTTCTTTTTCTCTGGGTTTATTCACTGCTTGGGAATAGTAGCTGACTAGGCTGAGGGTGGCTTTCCACTCACCTGCTCTGCTCTTCCCCAGGGTAATGCGCCTGACTCGCTTGCCCCCCGAGATCGTGGAGCACAGCGAGCCCCTCCAGGTTGTGCGGTACGACCAAGGAGGGCACTACCACGCCCACATGGACAGTGGCCCTGTGTTCCCTGAGACTGCCTGCAGCCACACAAAGCTTGTTGCCAATGAAAGCGCTCCCTTTGAGACCTCCTGCCGGTAAGCTCTCCCCTGAACATGTTAGACAAGGGGTGTGAAGAGCCATTTCACCTCACCTCATCTTGCCTGGGACTCAGTACTTGGCTTGTGGGCTCACAAACCAGCTCAGGACATCACTGGCATGAAGGGGTTTTAAAAGGGAGGTGGGCAAATCCTGGAGGTCCACACAAGGTGGGCCTACCCCAGCAGAGCCTACAAACGTACTCTCTACTCTGGGTAGAGGTTTTCTTTGTTGTCCTTGTGTTACCCTTGGAGAAAAGCTGATGGTGTAAATCATGTGCCATGTGATGTCTTGGAGGAGCCACTGTACTTATGGAGTGGCAGGGCTCCTGCTCCAGGTGTGTCTCCTGACAGCCTCTGTCTTGCAGGTATGTGACCGTGCTGTTCTACCTGAACAATGTGACTGGGGGAGGTGAAACAGTCTTTCCTATCGCTGATAACAGGACTTACGAAGAGATGGTAAATGAACCTTGCCTACATGTTACCCCTGGGGATTCTGAGTCCCTCTTGGAATATCTTTATTCACTGTGGCTGCAGAAGGGGCCTGGTGCATTAGGTTGGTGTGCATTAGCATTTGTAGCTAGAGCACTGGGGAAACCGTGCTCCACTTACAGTCTTTATCCTCCGAGGACAGGGGAGGAGGCACAGGGCTTTGACAGCTCATCTCTCCTTGATTAGAGGTGTGAGGTGTCAGCAAATGTGTTAAGAAGTGGCATCTGCTCAGAAACAGGTTATGAACCTCCTGGGGCCTGAAACTGGCTGCTTATGAAAGCCCCTGCATCAACCTTAAGCCATCCTGTGGGGCACTCAGGCAAGGGTGAGGGGCAGGGGCAGACCAGTGTGCCTGCCTTGTTCCAGCCCTGTTTGTGAGACCTTCCCTGTGGTTTCTTTCCAGTCTTTGATCCAGAATGACATTGACCTGCGAGATACTCGGAAAAACTGTGACAAGGGCAATTTGCGAGTGAAACCTCAGCAAGGCACTGCTGTCTTCTGGTACAACTACCTGTCAGATGGAGAAGGTACAGGCTCACTTCAAAACTGGGCTCTTGGGAGGGGTGCAACTGCAGTAGGTGACAGCCATCATCTCCTTGCCACAGCTGGGAGCTCAAAGAACAGCCAAAAAAAGGGTGGTAGCTGCCTGCTAGTGGGAACTGTAGAGTCTTTTTGTCAACAGCTGAGTAGGAGCTTCCTGACTCTGAAAGGCCTTTGTTTACAGGCAGTAGGTCAGTGGCTCCTGATGTCTTTGGGGGACAGGACTAGCTAGCAAACAAAGACCTTGGCTGCACTCACCATAACCAGCTGCCTCCCATCCCGCTGTGCAAGCTGAAACTCCTGCTGGAACGTGGTCTGCAATTCAAAATGTGTCACTGATGTGGTGTTGCCCAAAGGGATGGGGAGGGGAGGTAGACAAAGGCACAGCCATCAGCTCTGCAGTATGAGGACACTTGGGCCACCCCATGCCACGCTTGGGGCCAGTGCCTGCTTTGTAGCTCAGCCGCAGCCCCATGATGTGTCCTTGGGGCTGTTTTTGTCACGAAGCACAGCACAGTTTTCCCTGGCAGGCTGGGAATTGACATGAATCTTTAAGGCTGCTGGTGAGCATGGCTCCAGAGGGTTTCCATGGCAGATTTTGAGCTGTGGTGGGAAGGAGTGTAACGTCCCAGGTCCCCTGAGAGCAGCTCATGTTTCCATCTCTAGAAAATCCACAGAGGAGGTCACAAGACCAGTGTTTGGGCTGTTGGATGATAATATCAAGACTGCCACTCTCCTGTGAGAAGAGCCCTGTTGTGTTTTTATGAGCAATTTGTTCCTGAATGGAAAGTGGCTGCTGATTCAAGCCTGCCACAGAAAAACGATAGGATCATTGTAAACAGGTCATTTAGAACTGCTGAAATGCAATCTCTAAAATGGCTGCAAGCCTCTGGCTTCCACGGCCTTCTAGTGGCAGTACCCATCTCTTCTACTCCAGCCTTCCTTTTTTCAAAAGAGCTGAGAAAAACAGACACTGTGATCTGGATTGTGAGAGCCACTTGTGCTGAGTGGAGAGGTGGAAGCAGTGGGCATTTTGCACTCAAGGAGCCTGCTCTGATTAACTCCTTGTGGGCACTAGGGTGCCATGGCAGTAAGAAGGAGGGGTGCTAGGAAAAGTAACTCCTGTAATATATCTGAGCTCAAATCCAAGCAAGTAGTGCAGGCAGGAGAGATGGCATTGGTGTTCACTGCCCGTGTGTCCCTCTGTGGTCTCAGCTGTGCCTGCCCTTCTTTTCCACCGTCTAACAGAGCTCTGCTCTGCAGGCTGGGTGGGGGAGCTGGATGACTTTGCTCTGCACGGGGGCTGCCTGGTCACCCAAGGCACCAAGTGGATCGCCAACAACTGGATTAACGTGGACCCCAACCGCCGGCGGCAGCAGCAGTTCCAGCAGGAGATGGAGCGCTTTGCGGGGTCTGAGGCGGGGGCCGGGGCCGGAGCCCCGGGCGAGTGGACAGTGGACAAGTCCTACAGCGGGGTTCACCTGGAGCTGTAGCGCCGGGAATGCCGCCGCGCGCACGTGACCTTTTCCCGCGCGGGGCGGGGGGGCGGGGCCGCGTCGCGCGCCAATAAAGCGTGGAGACACGGGCGGCGCCTCCGCGTGCTCTGGGGGCGGGGCGGCGGCGCTGGCCAATAGGCAGGGGGCGAGCCGGTGGCACGTGGGATTCGGCCAATGAGCGCTGGGAGGAGTGGTGGCGGGGTTGGTACGGCTAAGATGGAGTCGGTGGCGTTGGTGGCGCCGGTGACGGCGCTGGAGTTCACGGGGGATGTGCTGCTGGCGGGTGAGCGCTGGGACCGGGAGGGGGCGGGCGGCGGGACCAGCGGCGGCGGCGGCTGACGCGGTGTCCCGCAGGTACAGGCCCGGAGGTGGTGGCGTTCCGGCTGAGCGGCAGCGGGCCAGCGGCGGCGGCGGGCCGGCGGAGCGTGCTACGTGAGGGCAGCGTGCAGGGGCTGCGGGCCGAGCCGGGGCCCGGGCCGGCGGCGCGAGTAGCGGTGTTCGGTGGGCGCTGGCTGGCGGTGCTGGCGGTGCGGCGCGGCGGCGCGGGCGGCGGGCCGCGGCTGGCGGTGTGCGGCGGCGGGGCCGCGCGCCAGCTCGGGGCGCGGGTGTGGGAGGCGCGGTGGGCCGCGGGCAGGCGGCTGGCACTGGCGCTGGGCGGCGGGACCGTGGCGCTCTACGAGTGGCGGGGCGGCGGGCGCTGGCTGCGGCAGGCGAGCTGTGGCGGGGCCGGGGCCCTGCGCTGCGCCGTGCTGGCGGGGGATAGCTGGTCGCGGCTGGCGCTGGCGGCCGGCACGGCGATGGGGGCCGTGGTGATGTGGCGGGCGGCGGCGGCGAAGGCCCCTCAGCGTCAGCTGTGCGGACACCGGGGCGCGGTGCTGGCGCTCTGCTACGCGGCGTCGCGGGGGCTGCTCGCCTCCGCCTCCGAAGACCGCAGCGTGCGGCTCTGGGCCGTGGGCGAGTTGGGCATCGGGGACGGGGCCGGTGCCTGCCTGCTGGTGTGCTACGGGCACGGGGCGCGAGTGGCCGCCGTGGTGCTTCGGGGGCCGCTCCCGGTGAGTGCCGGGGAGGACGGCGCCTGCCTGGAGTGGGGCGGCGGCGGCGGCGTGCGGCGGGCGCGGCGCGGGCACCGCGGGGCCTTGCGCGCCCTGGCCCTGCGCCCCGCCGGCGGCCGCCTGGCCACGGGCGGCGACGACGGCGGCGTCCGACTCTGGCAGCCCCGGCGGGCGGCCGCGGAGGCGGTCCCTACGGTTGTGGCGCTGGGAGCCCCCGATCGGCCGCGGGCCGTGCTGCTGGTGGGGCCGCGCCGGGTGCTGGCGCTGGGCGAGGCGGGCGGGCTGGCGATATTCGAGGTGGCTCCGGGGCGCTGGGCGCCGGTGCTGCATCCCGCCGCCAGCGGGCCCCGTGCCGTGCTGGCGGCCGCCCCGCTGCACGGGCGGGACGAGACGCTCTGCGCCGTGGCTGGCGGCGACGGGCGCCTCCTCCTTTTCGCCTTGAGCCGTCCCGGGGCCGCCGCCAAGCTTAGGCTGTTCGAGGGGGCCGTGCACGGGCTGAGCTGGGCCCCCCGTCCCGGGCTGCCCCCCGACACCGCTGCTGCCCTTCTGGCCTCCGGGCCCGACGGGGAGATGCTGTGGCTGGACGTCACCCACCGGCCCGGGCAGGCACCCTGGGTGCAGCTCATGGGTCGGTACCTGCTGCCCCCCTGCAAGCAGCGCTGGCACACCTGTGCCGCCTTCCTGCCCCAGGAAAAGCTCCTGGTCTGCGGGGACCGCCGGGGCTCCCTCCTCCTCTTCCCTTGCAGCAGCTCCTCGGGGTGGGCTGCAGAAAACACCAGCATTGTCAATGGTGCCACTGACCCAGTTGAGGACTCCAGCAATGAGTTGGATCCCTCTTGCTTGTTGTACAAAGCGGCTCTTCCTCTTGAGTCCCCACTGTCAGTGCTCTTCGGACTCCATGGGAAGACAGGAGTTACCTCGTTGACCATCCATGGGGGCTACATTTACAGCACGGGCCGGGATGGTGTCTACCGCCAGCTCCGCCTGCGGGACCAGCAGCTGGAGGTCCTGCAGAAGCACAGGCCCTGCAAAGGGCTCCAGTGGATTGAAGAGCTGCACTTCACCTCGGATGGGGACCTGCTTGTGCTGGGCTTTCACGCTGACAACTTTGTGGTGTGGAGCAGCAGGACTGGCGAGAATGTCCACTGCATCCCCTGTGGGGGTGGGCACCGCTCCTGGAGCTACTGCAGCAGCCCTTTGGCCAAGGTGTTTGCCTTTATCAAGTCTGGAGATGTGATGCTGTACCACTGTGAGGCCGAGCCCTGCGAGCAGCAAGTGCTGCTGCCATCCCTGCACGGGCGGGAGATCACCTGTGTGCGGCGCCTGGGGGCCGTGGAGGTGCCCGGCCGTGCCACTGTTAACGTGTTTGTCACCGGCAGTGAGGACACCACAGCCTGTGTCCTGGTGCTCAGTGAGAACTCTCGGGCAGCTGTGCCCCTTGCCCGCCTCAGTGACCACATTTCCAGTGTGAGGACGTTGGCATTCGCCATGAGACCTGGAGATGAGGGCTTTGGTGATGAGGGCTTGTCTGCCCTGCTCTTCTCTGCAGGCGGCCGTGCACAGATTGAGTGCTACCGGCTGCTGTGTGCTGGGGACACAGTGTCTGAGAGTGCTGTGGCCTGCCAGGTCATCCACGTGGCCTCCCACCGGCTGGACAAGCACTGGGAGAAGAAGAAGAACAGGCACAAGCTTGTCAAGATGGACCCAGAGACAAGGTGATGGTCAGGGACTCCCCAAGGCAGGGTTAGTAGTGATCACAGTGTGGGAGGCTGTTGGGAACTGCACTGGAATACCTGCTCTGTGCAGCTGCAGGTTCAGCTGAGGCAGGCAGGGCCAGTGTGGCTTCATGTGTGATTCCTGGTGTACAGTGCCCTGTGGGCTTCAAAGGGCTTTTGTTAGGGAAAGGCTCAGGGCTGCTCTCCTGGGCCACCCACCTCCATTGGCCATAGTGCTGTTGGTGAGTGTTGTATCTTTGCTGCAGGTACATGTCCCTGTCAGTTGTGCCTGTGACCAGCACCAAGCAGCTGCCAACACCCTGGAAGTTCCTGGCTGCTGCCTGCAGTGATGGATCAGTCCGGTGAGGAGCCATCATGGGGCCTGACAGGGAGAATGGAGCTGGTGATGGCAGCAGAGCAGGCTCCACATAGGAGGCTGCTGCCATGAGATGTGGCTTGCTCTGAGCTGGCCATAAGACAGTGTGTGGTGGGAAATGGGGCAGTGGAGCCAGAAGCTCCTACTTTCCCACAGCCAACTGTCCTTTGCTCCATTACAGGATCTTTGGGCTGCTAGAGGCTGCTCAGAAGTTTGTGCTGGTGGCAGAGTCATTTCACCACCAGCGTTGTGTGCTGAAGGTGGAGGCGTTCCTGCACACATGGGCAGAAGGGGAAAGGTGAGCCCTGAATACTGGGCTGCAGCCAATGGGCTCTGGGGAGAAATGTCTGTCCTTGAAGGGATGGCAGCTCAGCAGGCAGAGGGAAGGGAGAAGTTAATCCCCGAGGGCTGTTCTGCCACTTCCATGGATCTCATTGGGGATGCTCAGGGCTGCAGCCAGAGACTCCCCCTACACCCCCCGTTCTAGGAGGCAGCTCCTGTGCAGTGCAGCCACTGATGGCAGCATTGCCTTTTGGGACATCACCGGCCCCATCATGGATGCGGTGGATGCCCTGCACCAAGCAGAGGGAGAGATGCAGCCCTTGGGTGAGTGCTGCTGCCCCGCAGCTCTTCTGCTCTCTCTGACCAAGGTGAGCTCTGCTCTCCTGACCGAGCCTGTTTCCCCAGCCCTGGGTGCCCCGCTGGTCACCATCATGGCCCACAGCTGTGCCGTGAACAGCCTTCACATCCGCCAGACACCCGAGGGACAGCACCTGGTGGCCAGTGGCAGTGATGATGGCTCCATCCACGTGTGCCTGCTGGAGGTGACCCTGGGCAGGGGTGAAGCTGCAGCAGGGACATGCCTGCAGGTGCTGGAGCGGGTGTCCAGGCCCTGTGCCCATGCTGCCCATGTGACAGGGATCCGGGTGCTGCAGCCAGACCTGCTGCTCTCTGCCTCAGTGGACCAGCGCCTGACGCTGTGGAAGCGGTGCCCAGGCGAGCTGGTGCCCCTCAGCACCACCTTCTTCCACGTGCCTGACCTAGCTGAGCTGGACTGCTGGGAGGTGGTGGAGGCTGGGGGCGAGCTGCGGTACTACTGTGTGCTCTGTGGGCAGGGCCTGCAGATGCTGTGTGGCACAGCCTCCTTCAAACCTCGTCCTCCTCCACAAGAGGCTCTCCAGTAGTGGGGCAGGTGTGTGACACATCCAGGTACCTGCCTGCATTTGGAGGGCACCCTGCACAATGATAGGTCCTGTCCTGAGGCAACAGGCATACTTGGCTCCTCTAAGCACATGCCATGGTTGTGGTGCTCAAAGCCAGTAGTCTCTAGGAAGAAGGCAGATGTGATCCCTCCTGAACAAGCCTGGGGCTTCCCCATGCAGTAAAGAAGTGGGATTCTTGGTCCTTGCTGCCCAAGAGCAGCTCTTCTCCAAGGTGTAAAGGACCTGTGTCAGCTTTCCAGTCTCGGGCTCAGAGAGGAACCTTGCTTGGGAGGGCACTGAGGGCATAGCCTGGCCCTGGGAGCTTGAGAGCAGCAAGAGGCAAGGAAAGGTCAGGCACTGATGTGACATGTGATGGGCTGCAGCGCTCTGTGTCCTGGGACAGAGCCCTGTATGACAGTCCTGACCCTGCACTGCTGAGGATAGTGCTGAAATGCACAGGGATGCTGATCCTCCATAACAGCACTCTGTGGCATGAGGGGTGGCTGGGCTGCCCACAAATTCCACCCCCCTCAGGCCAAGTGGGTTGTTCCTGCACAGTAGCAGGACCTGAAACAGTCAGACTGAAGGAAGGGCAAACACAGGTTAGACACACAGAATATTTGTCCAGCAACAAGTGTATTGGACCCCAATACTGGGGCCTGGCTCAGAGCCCAACAGGAGCCTGAAGCCTCAGGAGCTCCCTGCCAGCATGGAGCACCCTTCAATAAAGTTTTGAGGGAAATGAAGTTGGCATCTGTCTGACTTTTGGTGACTGGTCCCTGGTGCCACCTTCCTACTACTCCCACCCCAGCTCCTGGGGTGCCACAGGAGCCCTTTTCCCTTCTGCTGGTGTGGATGTAGAGGGACATCTATGTCCCACACTGGACACAGCTGCAGAGAGCACAGACCAATCCCCAAACATCACAGGCCATGGGAAGGGAAGTGCCTGCGTGCTGCTGAATTTGGCCTTGCCTACCACTGGGGGCATATGCCCTGTTCTGCCCCCACAATGTGTGGTGTGTAGGTGACACAGTGGCTCAGATCTGGCTGAGAGGAGGGAGGTGCAGAGTTGCCAGTGCACTGTGGAACACATCCCTCACTGCTCCCAGCAGCTGAAGGCGTGCAAACATCTGGTCAAAGAGATGAGGAAATGGCTCCTGCAGGGAGAAAGGTGGCAGCTAGGGGCTGGTGGCTAACTGCCCCTCACCAGGCTGGCCCTGCTGGCATTGCTGCCTGTGCACCCTTGGAGGATGGCACTGGGGGCCATCACACTGCTGGCACCATTCCCCACATGGCTGCCCCCCAAGAGCAGTGCAGCCCTGAAAGGACTGCAAGGCCACAAGGCTGCAGCCTGGGACACCTTAACTCACCCCCAGGATGTGCACGCGGTTGTAGTAGGAGCTAAAATCCATGCTGAGCTGGATCAGGAACTTGCACACCTGCAAGGCAGAGACATTCTCATGCTGCAGTGAATTGTGGTTGGTCTTGGGCCCTCACCCACCCGAAGCACAGCAGGAACTGCCCCAGGGGCATTGCAATCTATTCTGTCAGCACTGGCTCTGTGTCGCTTACAGATGGGCAGCACCTGCTGGCATGGAGCTTTGCCCTGGGTTGGGACTGCTAGAGCAGCATCCATGGATTCTGTAACACATGGCACTTACTGTTTCTGTGTTGGCAGTGACCCGGATCCCCTTGGAGGATGGGGGCAGCTGTGCTGCCTGCTGCAGGACTTCAGGAAAGGGCAGGAGATAGTTGAAGAGCAGGAGCCATTCGCCCTGTGAAGGGATTACGTGTCTCAGTGTCAGATCCTCCTGAGCCAACAGCATCCACCACCAGAGCCAAAGGTGCACAGATCCCCCCATTCCTCCTCTCAGCACTCACCTCTTCTCGGAGGCAAGAGAAGTTCAGTTCAGACACTGGTGGCAGAGGGGGATATGTGCCTGGAAAGCAGGGAGAGTGCTGTGCCCAAAGAAGGCCCTGTAGCTCCAGGAGTGGCTGTCCAGGAGGGTGCTGGGATGGTGCTCACCCTGCTGCACAGCCTGCTGGAAGGCGCTGAAGAGCGTGGCCAGTCGGGCACAGTTGTACATCACGAAGGCACCACTCTTTGTTCCCTTCGTGGAGATGCTGTTGTTCTCCAGGTCCAGTGTGATCTGAGGGCAGGAAGGAGTCACAGTCCAGGAAAAGATTCACTCCACTGTTCCCACAACCTGGCTCCATGCAAGCCACTGTCCTACCTGACTCCGGTGAGCAGTACTCAGCAACTCAAACCTGATGGCAGCCACTGTCAGGGTATCAATCACCTCTGTCCAGGCCTCATCTGTGAAGAATGCAGGTGCCATCATGCACAGCTTGCTCCATTCCCATGTACTAATACCCCCAGCACCCAGGCAAGACACCCCTGCCAGGACCAAGTAGTAGCTGAGGACCACCACACCACCGGCCCTGGCTCTCATCAGAAGGAGCTGCTCTGTGCCAGTGCCCTGGATATTTAGATGTTTCCCAAAGCAAAGGCAGCACCTGGCTCGATCCTGGAGGGGAGGAGCACCCTGCAGGGGTGCAGTCCCCACCCTAGCTGTGGACTCATGGGAGAGATGGGATGGAGCAGCATCCATGCATGGAGCCCCAAAGCAAATTCTTACCTTGTGCAAGCTCCCCATACTTCATCACAGAGGCTTCATACATCTGGTGCTTTCGGAGCCTGGGAGAAACACAAACAGAGCCACCCACTGTGGGCTGAGCTGGCCCACAGGCAGCCTTAGCAGGAGAGAAAGCAGCAGGTGCCTTACACACCAACTTACTGGAAGTACTGGTCTGCCCCAATGGGCGATGAGGGGTTGGTCACCTTCACAGGCCCACAGACAAGGTGTTTCTGAAAGACAGAGGGGCTGAGGCTGGGAACTGAGTTTAAATCCAACCCTGTTCAAAACCTAGTCATGAGCCAAGGAAGGATGCTGGGGGCCACCCTGAGGAGGGTCAGAGGTTGCTCTTGCTCACCTGTAAAGCTGTGTGGGCTCCTGGATTCAAAATCCTCCAGAGCACATCCAGCTGTTGCTGCTGGAATTCCTCCTCACAGTTCACCACATGCACGATGCTGCAGCAACTGCTCTGGCCTTTGGCCTGCAGCAGGGCATAACAGGGAGCTCAATCCTATTGCCTGGCAGAAGGGAAGGACAGGTGGGAAGCGAGAGGCAGGCAGTGCCATGGGGTCACTCACTGGGCACTGCAGAACAGCTTCCTGCAGCTCAGCCAAAGACTGCAGTGTCCCCTCTGTCACTGAAAGATGAAGGGACACACAGTGGGACATAGGATTCTCCATGTGACACCATCGGGTCTGCCCCAGGTTGAAACTAGACTGAAGGGGAACAAGAGGGGGAAGCCACTTGTGTCCACCCCCTCACCTTATTTTTGTTAAAAAACAACTGAAAGGAAACAGGCCTCTTTGCACCTATTCCACCCCCTCTGCCACACCTGAGCTGTTGTACATGTGAGGCTCACCAAGAAGCACATCTAGATTAGGGTCGTAGCCCATCAAGCCCTGCTGCTCCACGAAGCTCTTCAGGTGCACCTTACAGATGACACCCTCGGCTGTGCCCGGTCCCTGCTCAGAGGCTGCAGCACAGGGGCACCGGTCCAGCGCTGCCTTCAAGGCCGAGACGGCATCAGTGAGGGACGAGCCACCGGAGCCGGAGGGCCAGTAGATGCGGAGCTGCCGCAGGACGTCCCAGCTCCTCTCCTCGCTGAGGGCAGGGACCAGGCGGACGCTCACCCTGCAAGAGAGGGCGAGGCAGGCGCTGGGAGCAGCGGGCGCTGTGGCGAGGGGCCGGGAGCGGGACGGGACGGCGGCACTCACCCCTGGGCGCGCAGCAGCTGAGCCAGGTGCTCGGCCACCAGGACGGAGCGCAGGTGGCGGGGCTGCAGGGCGGCGGAGCTGCGCAGCGCCGGGCAGTGCAGCACCACGCAGCCCGTCCGCGCCCCCGCCGCCGGGGCAGCCGGCTCGGGCACAGGCCCCAGCAGGCGCTGGAAGGCCTCGGGACGCCGCACCTGCACCGCCAGCCCCGCCGGCGTCTGCCGGCAAACCCGCAGCGGCAGCACCGCCGGGCCCCGCAGCGACGGCACCGCCGACACGGCCTCGGGGGGCACCTGCGGGCGGAGGGCGAGGAGGAGTCCGGGCTGCACAGGACAGCTACAGCCCCGGTCTCATCAAACAGTTCCCGCAAATCCTCGCTCCCGACCGAGGCCTGCCCACTCCGCCGCGACCTACCTGCCCGCCGGGAAAGGCGGCGCTGAGCGCGGCCCGCGGCGCCAGAAAATCCCGGTGGCGCAGATTGCGGGCGCCGCTTTCCTTCACCCAGAGCGCGGAGTGCCGCCCCAGGGCCGCGTTCAGCGCCTGCAGCGTCGCGGCCACTCCCGGGCGGCCCTCAGCCATGTCCATGGGATCCCATCCGCTGCTTCCGCCACCGGAAGTGACGTCACGCACCGCCCTCCCGAGGGCCGCGCACGGCCGCCATGTCGCGTACGGCGCTCCCGGGCGGCCATCTTGGTCGCGGGCGGGTTGGCCGGGCAAGGCGGCCATCTTGGGGGGGGAAACGGGCGCGGAGTCACCATGATGGGTGTGGCGGGCAGCCGGCGCCGCCATGATGAGTGTGTCAGATCAGGCACCCCGAGTGGCCCGAGAGGGTCTCAGTCCTGCTCAGCCTCAGCTCAGCAGGGCCAGGGTGTCACCCTGAGGTGTGTGAGGCAGACCCCAGCTGTGGGCATGGTGTCACTGGCAGACCCTGACTGGCCAGTCTAGCTGTCCACCGTGAGCCCCAGGGCTTGGCTGGGCTGTTACACGATGGCTGAGGAACACCAGCAGCATCCATGTGCATGGGCTCTGCACAGCAAAGCAATGAGCAGCTGTGGGTGCACACCCTGCGATGTTCTCCAGGCCTGTCCCAGTGGGCTGCTCGCCTGTCCAGCACATGAGCAGTGTCCCACTTATCAGCCCCAGGAAGAAGGAAGTGGAAGCGATTAGATCACGCCATCGTGGTCTTGATTACATCTGCAGAGCTGAGCTGCTCCACAGCAATGGTTGGAGTGCAGATCTGACATAGAGCTCACACTGCTTGCCAGCTCTCCGACAAATGTGCCAGTGGCTGCTGAAAACAGTGCTGCAGGGCAAGGGCCCAGCATAGCCCCAGCCCCACAGCACCAGCCTGATTGACAGGGAGCAGGAAGCGCCAAAACCCACCACAGCACCACAGCAGGGAGCTGGGGACCTTCCTCTGTAGTCTGCCCTTCCTTCCCTCCCCGTGGAGGAAGGGAGGGGGAGGGAAGGAGCTCTGCCCGCAGGGCCCAAACCGGTTCCTCCAGGGCTTGTGTACATGGGGGAAAAGGGTGGGGGACCAGGGCGAGGGCAGATCCTGCTGCACGTGCTCTTCCAGGAATGCAACAACTCATTTTGGGGCTCCTCAGGCAGCTCTGGAGCCCCAGGGCTGCAGCCCACAGCCAGTGAGAATCTGCAGCCCCAGGGCAGGTGTGAGAACGTATCCCCCAGCTGTGCCATGGTGGGGTGCCCCCTGCACCACCCACAGCCAAGAGGTGATCTGAGAATTGCTGCTCACACCAGACCAACTGCTGACTGTCCGCAGGGCAGGAGCTGCCCAGGACCCCTGCCCAGCCAGGGGGACTTGCTGGACCTTGTGTCACCACTTAAGGTGGGTCCAGGCTGGCTTCATCCACATGCCCAGAGCGTCCCCCAGGCCGCCCACGTGGGCCCTGGCAGTGCAGTGGCCTGGGGAGGGCTCTCGGAGGCGCCGAAAGAGCTTTGGAAAGACACGACATCCCCGATGGCTCTCTGGCTGCCTGCTCAGCGGGAGTGATCGTGTCATTCCAAAGCCATCTCTCTCCAGAGGCCGGATCCTTCCCACCCCTGCAGGCACTGGGGTGCTGTGAGGGCCAGGGAGAGCCGGCATGGGCAGGAAGTTCGGCAGTATCACAAAACCTGCACCACCGTGGGGCAGGGGACCACATCCACCCTGCAGCCATGCTCCCCATGCTCTCCCAGGAGACCAGCTCCTATTTTTAGCTATTGAGAGCATAATAAACAGAAGAGCCCTCAGCCGGTGTAGGGGCTGAGCCACGAGGCTGAGCACGGGGGAACGCCACCCTTCTTCCAGTGTGGCCCCAGGCGCTGCCCCAGCTCCAGGAGGGGTTGGAGCGGGACACGCGGCTCTTACCCAGCACAGGGCAGGGGGCGTGTGGGGCGAGGCGGTGGCGGGAGCGCGGGTAACGAAACCCCAGGGCAGCTGGGCACAGCGGGGACAGCTGCTTTTGGGATTCCGTTGCCCCCGCTGGCGCCGCAGAGGGATGGGCACAGGCACCACGGCCATGCCACCCCGACCCTGGGGCACTCGGTGGGCCAAGAGGGGAGAGGGCGACTTACCGGCAGGGACCGGGGCGGAGGAGGTGCGTGGGAGCCACTGCCGGACCGTTGTGATCGGGGGTGCCGGCAGAGACCGGGGTTGTGCCGCCGGCTCCCCCCGCGCCGCGGGCCGGGTGCCAAGGGGAGGGCGGCACGGCCGAGCCAAAAGGAAACGGCTCTGAACAAAGCCCCGGTGGGGCTGGAGCAACTGGTGCCAGCCCATCAGCCCCCGACGGGGCCCGGAAACACGAGCCGTCCCCGAGGGAGGGCACCTGCCCCGGCACCTGCGCCCAGAGCCTGCACGGCTCGGTCCGGCCCCGCCGCTGCCAGCGCCTCCAGCCCCCGGCCCCGGCAAGGAGCCCTCGGCATCGCCATGGGGGGACTTCAAACAGCGTGGGGAACCCCACCGGCCCCATGCGGAGCTCCCGCGGGGCCGCCCGGGGATCCCTGGGACCGTGCGCCGGCCAAGGCTGCCGGCTGTGGGAATCCCTGATGCCTCCGGCACGGCACAGTGGCGGGAAATGCTCCGCCGCCGCTGCCGGCGAGCTTCCCGGTGGCCCCCGCAGTGTCAGGCTACGGCTGGCCCCGGGTGGGTGGCACAGGTGGGGACGTGGGTCCCCTGTCCCAGGGCACCTCTAAGCACGCAGTGCCACCGGCCTCACCGAGCGCGGCAGAAGGAGGGGGAGGATGCGGCGGGAGGTCCCGGCGGCGGCTTGGGGGCTTCAGCCCCGACTGGCAGCAGCCGCCTGCAGTGGGGAACACGGGGAACCGGGGCGCTGTGCCGAGCCTGGGGCAGCCCCGCGGCACCGGCGGTGCCGGGCCAGGAGCGCAGCCAAGACCCGGGCCCGCTCCCTCCCGCCCGGGGAGCCGCCCGCTCCCCTCTCACCTCCGGCCCCGCAGCCTTCGGCACAGCAGCCCGGGCCGGTCCGCAGCCCCTCCCGGCGGCGGGGCCGGGGTGGCTCCAGCGGGACACCCCGCTCCCGCCGAGCCGCTCCCGCCCCGCCGCCGGCCGCTTTCGCTTTCGCTCCGGCGCCCACCTGGGCTCCGCAGGTCGGGGCGCACCCGAGCCCGGGGGCAGCGGGTGTGTGAGTGCCGCGGCTCTCCCGCCCCGCAGGACCCGAAAGCGGGGGGATCCCGAGGGCTCCCCGGGAGCCCCGGTCCGACCCCGCTCCCCCGGCGGCGCTGTCCCGGCCCCGGCCGCCGGGGGGCGGTAGCGGCGGGGGCGGGGCCGCTCGGCGGTTCCGGCGGTGGCGCGGCCATGGCGGCGGTGGCGGCGCTGCGGCGGCTCGTGCCGGCCGTGGGGCGGGCGGCGGGCAGGTACCGGCACCGGCAACCGGCACCGCGGCTGCCCTGCGACCGGGGGAGGTGCCCGTAGGGTCTCCGGGAGTGTCCGTGGGTCCCACGTGTCCCAGCTGCTCGCTCTCCCCGCAGAGCGCCGTGCCGGGGTCACCGGCTCACGCCGGCGGATGATGAGATGTACCAGCGGACGCGGGTGATGGTGCTGGAGCCGGAGTCCCCCAACATCATGTTCATCGAGAGCTACAGCACCCGCGGCTTCACCATCAGCGGAGACGTGGTGGTGGGGCCGTGCGCCGTGCTGCCCCGCAGCATCCTCCAGTGGAACGTGAGTGCCCGCGGCGGGGCGGGGGCTGCCGGGCCCCACCGCGCACCGGGGACAGCCCTTCTCAACGCCCGCCGTGCCCCCGCAGGTTGGTTCCCACCGGGACATCTCGCACGAGAGTCTGTCGCTGTTCCGGCTGCTGGAGCCCCAGATAGGTACGCGGGTGCTCCCCGTTCGGGCTCCCGTCGGGGTGCATGTGCGGGAGCCGTTGGTCCCTGCAGGAAGGGCAGGTCTGGGCCGAGGCAGCTCCAACGCTGCCCTGCCCACCCTTGTGCCCTGATTGCAGAGATCCTGGTGCTGGGCACAGGGGACAGGGTGGAGCGGCTCCACCCAGCCACGCTGAAGCAGATGCGGGATTGCGGGATTGCTGTGGAGGTGCAGGACACGGTAAGGAAGGGTGAGCACAGGCAGCACCCCACTGAAAGGGAGGGACTCTCCTTTCTGGGGACCGGAGCTACACTCATTCCCTTTTCTATTCACAGGCGAACGCATGTGCAACCTTCAACTTTCTAATGAATGAAAGGCGCTTGGTGGCCGCTGGGCTCATCCCCCCGCGGGGCACCTACGGGATGTAGGCACTGCCTGCCATGCCCATGGTCCTTCCCCTTGCCTGCCTGACGCCCCCGAGTGTCACTGCTCCCAACTGAGAAACGCTCCATAGTGAATGGTGGAGCTGCCGGTTGGGTGATGGCTCTGCACTCAGGAGGGCTGTGAAATACATGAGCTTAGCTCTTCCCTGCAGTCCCTGGCTTCTTCACCTCCCTGTCCAGTTTGTGCTGGGGACTGTGGGCCACAGCAGAAGGCTTTGCTGGCAGCACTGCTCCCACAGCCCTGCCAGGGTCATGCCCTACACCTTGGCAGCAAGAAGCCTCACCTGAGGGAGGGTGAAGGCTGGCGGGGTGAGTTATACAACCCCTGGGTGCATCTGGAGCTCCACGAGGAAAATACACGTGAACGGGAAGTACAATAAATTGTTTGGTAGTTAATGCACAGCGCATTGAGGCTGCAACAAATTGATGGGGCACGTGCTCACCCTGGGCACTGGGCAGCATGTGTGGTGGGATGCCATGTGCCACAGCTTCCTGTGCACAGCCAGCACCAGCAACTAACTAGTGTGTCCCAGCTGGTGCTGGCCTGGCTTGGGCTCTCCTGTGGGGCTTTGTACCACCCCAGCACCAATGTCCCTTGGGCATTGTTGGTTGAAGGGTGCTGCACCCCCTCTCACTGAAGGCTCAGCTCCAGCAGGGGACATGGAAAGGGTCCCTGTCCTGTCCCTGCATGGGTTGGTTCATGGTTGGGAATGTCACCCCTGGGGAAGAGAGTACATGTATCTAATGGAAGCCTCAAGGCCTCAACTCTACCACCTTGGCAGGCAAAGGCAGGGGATGCAGCTGCAAGGTTAGGGTGGCTTTGTTTAGCAAGTGTCTTAATGAGTGTGTGACACTGACACTCTGCCATTGTACTCAAGGCTCTGGTTTTAGTGTATAAATCAAATTTGACATCCCCAGACCACTGACAGTAAACACACACTTCAGCAGGAGTGACATATGAGACATCTACAACTGATACAGATGTAAAATACTTCTTGGCTCCAGGTATTGCAAGCACAGATAAACCTACCAAGCCATGGAAGTTTGCACTGCTCAGGATTGCAGAAATGCAGACCAGCTGCTTTATAAACTTGTGCCCCTCCCAGTGCATTGCCCACCTTCCAGCAAACAATTGCTCTCTTGGAACCTGTGCAGATAATCCACAGTGAACAGCCCAAGGGGTGCTGCCACTGGGCCTGGAGGTGTGGCATCTGCAAGAGGTTTAGGGGAATGCAGCAGCTGGACCAGGATCGGGGGCCTGCAGCACCCTGGCTGCTGCCACAGCTAGGTTTGGCAGCTCCCAGCAGGATGTAATGGCCTGTAAAACAGTTTGCTTCCTTGCCCAGCAGCCCAGCCCTCATTTTCTGCTCTCAGGAAGGATTTTAAAGAAGCCACACTGTGTTACCCACTCAGCCCTGTCTCAGGGCTCTCCCCTTCCTGTTGTCCTTCACATGCACACAGTCCGTTCTAGGGTTATCAGCTGCCTCTGACAGAGTGGGAAGCAAGGGACAGAGCCAAGGACAGAGAGCAAGGAAGGTAAAGAAGAGGAGCTCCGGGCGGACACCAACTGCACATCTTTTCATTCTTTTTATTGTAAAACATGGCCAACATGTGCAAGGCTCCAGCCCGGGATCACAGCTCCCAGGTGGAAGGTGGGCCCCGCGGGTGGTCAGAAAGCAGCCAAGGGACAGCGGGAGCTCCAGGCAGCCCAGGGTAATGGCACTTCACAGCACAAGCAGCTCCCGCGCGGAGCGGCGCGGGGCTGGTGGCACAAGGACAGACACAGACTCATCTCCTTCAGAAGAGGCGCTTCTCATACCTGTGAGGGAAGCAGCACCAGGGAGCCCCTTTACTGACCCACCTCACTCAGGGCAGGGACAAAGGTGCAGATCCTGCCAGCCCAGGGAGGGGAGCAGCCTCAGCACCCTGACAGGCCGCAGCTTCACCTGGCTGTGTAGTAGAGGGGCAAGCCAATGAATGGCACACCAAGCCAAGGGCATGGCAGCTGAGGTACAGGGTGGCTGTTCCTGACCCCAAACACCACTCCCCAAGGTGACAGGGATGCTGCTAGAAGCACTTACGAGTGGAGGCCATGCACTCCTCCTTCAACCTGGGCAGACATTGTCCTCTTCTCAAATTTCAGCTCTCCCGAGTACATCATGGCTCTGAGGGGGAAGGACACCTGTCACAAGCCAGGCAGAGTCCAGGGAAAACAGTGCTCTGGCACATGCTCAGCTGGAACACCTGGGATGAGGGTCACTGGTTCCTCCAGCTGTGGCCAGAATGGTCTTTGTTGTGCTCCCAGGAGCCAGGCTGGGTAATGTAACCCAAATGTTTTGAGCATAGCCAGCTGAATATGCCACAAGAGACCACCCTCCTGTGTCCCTGGGACTGGAAGATCCATGATGCAGTGCCCACTGGGGATGAGGCAAGAGCTACAAACTATCCAGAACACACCAGACCTTGAGTACAGCTACACAGGGACTACAGAAACCCCAGCACCACGACCTAACCAGCGTACAGGCATGGGGAAGCACTCACCGGAGTTGGGTCAAGCTCTTGGCACCAATATCCTGGCAAGAATGCTGGATCCCAGCAATTAGATATGGAATGAATTTATGGATAGAGCCCTTGTCTTGCACTGCACCGGAGACTCCCTGGGCTACTTTAATTTTGTCTGTCTCACTGCATGAAAGCACAAATCAAGGTTATTTGTGAAGCAGAGAAACCCCAAAAGCTTGATCTGCTCCCCCAAAGCACCATCTCTGACCTGAAATACCGATTCTGGCTTCCCAAGTTCTTGTCCATGGCATCTAGGGAGCCCATGCCGCGGTATTTCTTCAGCCTGATGCCATCCGAGAAGAAGTACTCGCCTGGGGCCTCCGTGGTGGCAGCCAGGAGAGAGCCCATCATCACTGGCACAAAATATCACCAGGAACAGCCCATCAGCAACAGTGGCAGTGGCTGCAAAATGCCTCAGGGTTCCTGGACACAGCACTGGCTGCAGTCCCCATGCCCCCAGCCACCTGCAGGTAAATACCCTCAGGCCCAGTGTGCTGCCATATGGAAACACCTCCTAGATTCCCTGCAATGGCTCACCTGTGGAAGCCCCAAGTGCCAGGGCTTTGGCGATGTGCCCAACTGTCTGGATGCCTCCATCGGCGATGACGGGCACGTTGAACCTCCTGGCGTACTCGGACACCTTGTAGACGGCCGTGGCCTGGGGCCGGCCGCACGCCAGCACTGCGGGACAGAGCACGGGGTCAGCTCCTGCAGCAGCACAGCCCCGTCCCAGCAGGCTCTCTCCGGCTTCTAGCACACACATGCTCCAGCACTCAGAACGCACAAATCCCTGGATGCTCCTTCCAGGAATTGCAAGAGAAGCAGATGCCCGGGAGATGCCTGCTGAGACGTCCTCACAGCTCTTGGCTCCAAAAAGCTGTGAGTAACCTTGGGACTGGGGTCTTTGATCGGATTCCTGGGATCAGATGAGATTCGTGGCTCAATCCTGGTGCATGGCAGACATGTGGGGAGCTTGGGAAGGAAATAAAGCAAACTCCAAAAGCCCCTCACCAAAGCATCCCTGGCATGTAGCCATGTCCCACTGCTGGCTCTCTCCTGGAGCTGCCAGACCCCTTGTCCATGTACCCAGCATCTGTATGATATGCCTCTTGAATGGAAAGGCAGTTGGCTGGGAGAGAGCTCATATGCCTGTATATGGTATAGATATAAATGTATCTATACATACAGGTCTGCATACACACACAAACGCACATGCAGCAGTGGAAAGGGAAACAGGCAGAATGGTTTGGTAGTAATTTATGTTCCTGCCCTGCAATGTAGCAAGGATTCCATCAAGTTTAGCTGCCCCATGAGAGAGTTATTAGCTTTGGATTTACTTGTTCTTCCCAGTTGGTAGCAGTTAAGAAGCTTCCCATTATGTGAGGAAAATCAGCACAAGGCATGTCTTATAACATGTTTGTCAGCCACAGGCATGCAAGAATACTGAGATAAGCTTCTCTCAGGGAGACATCCCTTCCCCACCATCAACTGGAAGCCTTTTCTCCAGTCATGGTTAGTCCCATAAACTGGGTAAGATTAAGGCCATACAGTATTAGTAGTTTGGAGTGTGAACTCCAGGTGTGGTTCAGCCTGCATGGCAGTAATGCTGGCAGCACATCCCTGGCAGAAGCCTGCCCGGACCAGGAGGCTACAGTTTCTCTACTCCCAGAACTCAGCAGAAGCTGCTGAGGGAGAGCAGCCAGTCTCCAGGGTGAGATTGTGACTGAACTAAATTTAATCAGACCCCAGCATTCAGCTCAGGCTCAGCCAGCCAGGGAGAGGCTGCCAGCTTTATCATCAATGCCCTTAAAGAGATGGTCTTGCACAGTTCTGCACTGCTGAAGGCCACAGTGCAGCTGCAAAATGCTGCCCTGGAAGAGCTCTGTGGAGAGAAACACCCATTTCAGCAGGGTTTTGAGTCCAGGGTCTGTGGGATTGTGCCGTAGACAGTGCAGGGCCTGCAGAAACCTCTCAAGCGCAATGACAGATCAGCCCTTTTTAGGCACAGCTTGGCTCAGAGCCCCTGGGAGCATCATGCCTCTCTGACTGTCCCAGTGCCCAGTGGCACAGCCCCAGAGCACAGGCTTCCCAAGCAGGATTCTGAGCACACACACACATCACACGGTCAGAGCGAGGGTTTGTCCCTTTTAGTGTATTGGCAGAGGGTGGTCCTACAAAATCATCTGCTAGAGAAAACCTTCCAGGATCTGCAAGAGTAAACCTCTCCCTTTGAGGTGTGTCACAACTAGGAGAAAGGACAAAGCCTAAGGCTTGCCTTGCAGGGGCTGCTTGATCAGAGCATCAGAGCAGAGAACACTGCATCCTGTGCTGGGCAGGCAAAAGCCCCTTCTCTCCCCAGGATTTGGTGGGAAAAAGATGGAACGCAGCTGCCAAGTGGCTGTGAGCAGTGAAGTCCCTCTGTAACTCAGGGGAGCCAGCTCCACAGGAAGCTTGGCCAGTGTACAGCTTCCCCAGAACTAGGGCTGTATTTTGAGCACAATGGAGAACTGCTCAGGGATCACATCCCAATCTGGATCAGCAGGAGCATGCCTGGCTAGGGATCCAGAAGGTGCAGTCAGGCTCCTAACTGGATTTTGGAGTGAAAAGAGGACAGGCCTGAGTTCCCTCAGCTTGAACAGTTTAGATTCTGCTTTAGGAAATCAGAAAGGCTTCTCAGATTTCATTTCAGATTCAAAACCAGTATCCAAAGCCACAAAACCCCAAGTGCATCTACAGCTAAATTATTCTCAAACAAGCAGTAGGGCCATGTGCAGCCAAATCAGGGTCCTGCTTCAAGACACATAATTAGGGTTGGGAACAGGGCAAGTAACTTACTATAGGTGCCCGTGACAGTAGAAGGGCATTTGGGGCTGTGGGACTTTAGGTCTGGAGGGATCTTTGGAGCAGCTAAACAAAAACAAACACACATATTTTAGAGACAGAAGAACAGCAGCAGAACAAAGGACCCCAGAAGTGACCTGCTACTGGGCAGAGCATACGGTGTGGGGCAGAGCTGACTTTGCAGACCCTTCCTATCCCGAGCCAAGCCAGAGGCCAGATCCAAGGCAGCCAGGCCTGGCTGTGCACAGCGCATGCTCGCCCTACCCCAGCAGCCACCCAGAGAGGTGACCCCTACCCCAAAAAAACTGAGTTCTTGCCTTTAACAGGGCCAAAAACCTGGGGAGTTGCAGACAAGAGTTCTGCAACCACATCTCCTATGAAGCGCCACATTCTACCTCTGCTCTGTGCCTTTGCCAAAACCAGCACCCAACCCCATCTCCCAGACAGGAGGAACCCCTGGGACATTCACCACTCTGCAGATCAGAGCATGTCTCTGCTCTGGAGCCTGGGCAGGACATGTCCTGGCTCTGCTCTGGCTATGAACTGTCAACCCAAGGATGCCACTCCCTCCTTAAAAATCCCTGAGACAGACTGCCCTGATTGGGAGCTCCCTGCAGCCAGGCAAAGCAGGAGCACAGCACAGGTCCAGAGCTGCTCACAGGCTCCATGCTGGAAAGGGCAGAGCTAAGGCAGCTCCTACAGCCAGCAGTTGCTCACTTGCTGCCTCCTGTGGCACAGACCAAGGACCAAAGCAGTGAGGGGCTGTGCTCGTGGATTGCAGCGCCTTGCTGCACCACCTCTCTGTACCCCAGCTGAGGTTCAACACACAAGGATTGACTATGTCCTCAAGACAGATTTTTTTCAGGCTCCGGGGGATGTCCCTCTTGCCTTTTAGTTAAGGGTGACACAGCCTCTGCCCAACACAAGCTCTGTATGACTGCAGACATAAAAGCAAGAAATCCCATTTTGGCCTGGAAATTGCAAAGGCATCGAGCCCAGATCAATACTCAAGCATCAGGCACACTGCTGCCAGAGGGAAAGGGAGCATGGACAGCCCAGTGCACTTCACCCATCAGCACTGGGGATCCAGTAAGTCCCTCTCCCTGCACAGCTGCCCACCAGCCCCATCCTACACCAAGCCAACACCTCCCCACAGGCAAAGCCACCATCTGCCACACCGGCTCTACTCAGTCTCGGTCAGTACTGGGAAATGCCTTTGCTGCTGCTGCCACCCCAAAGGTTGGAAATCCTGGACAAAGGGAGTGAAAGATGTCTTGCTGTTGGACACTGCCCTCACAACGGGAGAATTCCATCCCAGCCATGCTGCTTTTTCAGCAAGAAATTTCTACTAGACACATGTCTTCAGCCTATTTAGGAGGCTGCTGATCTCTCTCACCTTCCTGCGTGATGCAGATGGAGCCACTGCCCATCCCGACCCTCAGGGCATCAACCCCCGCGTCAATGAGGTTCTTGGCCTGAGCCGCAGTCACCACTGTGGGGAGCAGAAATCGGTTTGAAAACAGAAAGCACATTAGCAAACAACACTTCTCTGCCCTGCCAACATCCCCCACCCAGGGCAACAGCCAGGCCTGTCTGGGAGGAGCAGTGAGTTTCTGCCCCAGCTGTCCCAGTGGGTGAGATGACACTGCCCCTTTAGGCTATTCTGCAACACACTTCCCCCCAAAGGCTGAGGCAACAGAAGTCATGGCATGGTCCAAGTACTCTCTGGGCCACACAAGGTAGGGAGGGCAGAGTACAGCAGCACTGGGTAAAGACAAGGACCACTGGAGTCTGCTGTCAAAAGGCAGGGAAAATTGCCATTAGAATTCCACGTCAAACAATGTTCATTATTATGCAAAATGTTAAACTGGTGTGTAAAATAAGCTAAGGCGTAATGTGCTACAGAGGACTGTAACACACTGTGCTGCAGAACAAAGGCTCCCAAGTATCTGCAGCAGTAAGGTACAGCCCTGTGTCTACAGTGGTCTTGCTCCATTCCACAAGTCAGAGGAAACCATTTTAAGTATACACAAATTTACCAAGATGACAGTTTCATTCACATCCCTGCAGCTCCCTTGATGTCTAAGAAATAAAAGTGATTTAAAGACAAGAAAAGTCTTCAACACATGCCTACCATTTCCTCCAATAACTTGTAGGCTGGGATACTTCTCCTTAATGTATTTTATCATATTGATCTGGAAGATGGAATTCCCCTGAGAGGAATCCTGCAACAGAAAGAAAAGCAGTTTCAACCAGAATTTCTGCAGATTACAAATGCAGCTTCAGATTTTTACTCTGTTTGTTGGGATCTGTGCTAAGCTGGGTAATGGGCAAAATGACTCCTCAAACTGGGCACAGAATCCCGGGAGAAGCTGCTGCCAAAACAGGTCCCTTCCTTTTACAAGGAAGTTCATTGTAAAGACTTCAGTAATATCCTTCTTGTTTAATCCTGTAGCTTCTACAGAAGGCAACAAGCAGAACATCTGGCTGTGGATAAGAGCCATCTGGTTCCAACAGCAGGACACTGTCAGTCCTGTCTCAAACTACAGGTGAAAGGGAGAATGCTCCCTGTGAAACCCAGGAGGGCTGGTGGGGGGATGCACCTCCCCACTGTGCAGCAGAGCAGCTCAAATGCCAGATGTTGAGCTTTGAGCACTCAGTCCCTGCCAATCTCTGTGACCCAGTCAAATCATGTCTGTTAAATATTTCCCACTGCTCAGCCATGCCCTAGAGCACAGCAGACTCACAGGATCACAATCAATAAGAAAACCATGTGCAAATACAGGCAGTGACAACTGTGCCTGAAAATTTACAGGCCAGAGAACGAGACAAGCAGAGCAGCTCTGGGCTCACTGACCACTCCTGAACATCAGTAAGAGAGTAACACAGTAACAAACACCAAAGGGACAGAGGGAAACTACAAAAAGCCGAATATTCAAAACTAGTCAGGAACATCAGAGAGGCTGGTGGATGAGTGCAAGAGGTATTTGTAGAAGATTCTGTATTAACTGACAATGTTTCTCTTCTCAGCTTTCAGGGCTTCAATGCACCCTACAAACTCCTTCCAGGTCACATAAGTCTCCAGGCAAGAGGAATCCCTCCAGACTGAGGATTCTAACCTGAACAAGACTGGGAGGTCAACAAACTGCCATATTCTGACACAGAAAGGCCTGTAACAAAGATAGTGAGTGCCACACTGCTATTACACTATCAGAGACCTTCATTCAGCCCAGGGATTCACTCCCCAGTGTTCCAGGCTGACACAATGCCCACGGGTCCCCCACAGGTGCTCACCAGCACGACGGCGTCCACGCCAGCCTGCACCAGCAGGTCCAGCCGGTACTTGTCATCCTCGTGGGTCCCAATAGCAGCACCACAGAGCAGCTGCTTCTTGGAGTCCTTAGAAGCCAGAGGGTAGTCCCTGTTCTTCTTGAGATCAGTGCGGGCAATGATAGCCACCAGCTCGTCATCTTCATTAACAATTGGCAGCTTGCCTGGAAACAGACAGAAAGAACATTACTGCGTATTTCTGCAGGAGACAGACATTAGCTCAGAACAGTGCAGCAGACCAGGAGCACTGGGCAGGCAGAAACTGCTACAAGATGGAGACTCAGAGGTGTGTTACTAAATCTTGCTTGGCCATAGATGCCAGCAGCCCTGGCTCGAGAAACAGAGAAAGGAGTTTGCTTGTAAGGCTGGAGAAGGATTCAGTATTTTTACATAAACTATAGAAAATGTGTGCATTTTTTAAGAATTAGACACACAGCACCCTATTAAAAGTCAAACTATCAAACCATAAGAGAGCTGAACTGAGTTTGAAAGGTGAAGGCAAGGACAGAAAACCAAAGACATGAGGCTGGACAGGCAAATGCTGGGCTGCCAAGAATCCCTCAACTCCAAACACATCTGAGATGAAGGTGTGTGAACTCTGTACCCTGGCAGAGGGCTGCGGGCACTCTTCTCACTGTCATCTCCCACGCTTCACCCACCAGGGACTGTGTGCCCACATTCACCCACTGCTGCCCCAGCCCAGAGCTTCCACAGCTCTCCCTCATGCCACAGACAGTCTCAGGTACCTTTTTTACTCCTTTGCAGAATTTCATTTGCTTCTTTCAACATTACACCAGCTGGGGCCACAACAAGATCCTCTCGCTTTGTCATAATCTAGTGGGTGGGAGAAGATAAAAAGTCACAAGAACTCCTTCACATTGATCTGAAAATACCAAATCCCCCTGCCCATGTGAAGTGCTCTACAAAAGGAGCACACCTCCAGAAACACACAGGCAAAGCCTCCAGTGTGCTGTCCCCATGTGGGCACTGGCATCAGGCCCCAAGCCCATTAGTGCACTAAAAACATGAGATGGAGAAGGCCTCAGGAAGACAAGTGAAAGCACCTGGAAACAAGGGATAACTTTCAGATGACCCTAATTTGGGACAGCTCTCCCTTTCAATGGAGCAGATGCAAATAAGGGCTGGAGACACCTCCAGAGTGTCATGCTGTGCTGGCAGAAATGGTGCCCTCAGTCTCGTTTTCAGGCAGCATCTCCAGTGCACAGGCCCTGGAAGGGCTCTGCCCATAATAACCCACTGCTGTGGCTGGTCAGGTCAGTGGGGCAAAGGAGTTGCATCAATCCAAATATGCTCACCCACACTCACTCTGACAAACAAGCACCAAAATACAGTGGAAAGCCAAGGGCAGTGCTGGACAGTGGGGAACAGGGAAACATCTGACCTGGTATGGTGGCTTTCACCACAACAGTGGTCTCCCACTGGGAGAGCAGCCCAGAGAGATAATGAAATCTCCATCCTTGGAGATTTAGACACAGCTCCACAAAACCTCCTCCAGCTCCATGTGCCTTGAGCAGGTGGCTTGATAAGATACCTCCAAATCCCTTTCTGAGCACAGCATTCTGTGATCATCAAGTCCTCATGAAAGGTTATTTGAGAAGGCTGGGTAAAGCTAAAAGGGAACATTCTCTAACCCTTCAGGAAGGTAGATCAGTTGCACACAAAGAAGGAACATTTTAGTTATTTATAGAATAAGAACAGACATTTAGCAGCAGAAAGAGGCTGGCCATGCCAGCATCTACCCAAAATGCTGTCAGTGACAGAATCCACATCTCAAGAGAAGCCTGAGGCATCACATACATATCACAGAATCACTGGGCTGGAAGAGATCTCCAAGTTCATCAAGTCCAGCCCATGCCCTAACACCTCAACTAAACCATGGCACCAAGTGCCACATCAAATATTTTTTTTAAACACATCCAGGGATGATGACTCCACCTCTTCCCTGGGCAGACCATTCCAGTATTTTATTACTCTTTCCATAAAAAACTTTTTCCTAATATCCAACCTATATTTCCCTTGGTGCAGCTTGAGATTGTGCCCTCTGGTTGCGTTAGTTGCTGTTTGGAGAAAAAGACCAACTTCCACCTGACTACAGCCTCCTATCAGGGAGCTATAGAGGTCACCCCTGAGTCTCCTTTTCTCCAGGATAAACAACCCCAGCTCCCTCAGCTGTTCACTCACAGGCCTAGTGTTCCAAGCCCCTCACCAGCCTTGTTGTCTTCCTCTGGAGGTGATCAAGCATCTCAACATCTTTCCTAAACTGAGGGACCAAGAACTGGACATAGCACTCAGGGTGAAGCCTCACCAGTACCAAATACAGGGGAAGAACAACCTCCCTGCTCCTGCTGGCCACACTACTCCTGATGCAGGCCAGGGACCATTTGCCTTCTTGTCCACCTGGGCACACTGCTGGCTCGTGTTCAGTCAGCTGCTGACCACCCACCCCAGGTCCCTTTCTGCCTGGGCACTGTTCAGCCACACCATCCTCAGCCTATAGCACTGCAGGGGGTTATTGTGGCCAAAATGCTTCACTTGGCACTTGGATTTGTTAAACTTCATCTTATTGGACTCTGTCCATCCATCCAACCATCCAGGTCTCTGCAGAGCCATCCTACCTTCCAACAGATCAACACACACTCCCAGCTTAGTGTCCTCTGCAAATTTACTAATGAAAGACTCAATACCCTCACCCATGTCATCACTAAAAATATTGAACAGAACTGAGGAACACCACTGGTGACTGGTTGCCAGCTGGATGCAGCACCGTTCACCACCACTCTCTGGGCCTGGCCATCCAGACAGTTCTTAACCCAGCAAAGAGTGCTCCTGTCCAAGCCATGGGCTGCCAGCTTTACCAGGAGTTTGCTGTGGAAGACAGTGTCAAAGGCCCTGCTGAAGTCCAGGTGCACAACATCCACAGCCTTTCCTGATCCACCAGGCGGGTCACTTGGTCATAAAAGGAGACCAGGTTGGTCAAACATGACCTACCCCTCCTAAACCCATGCTGGCTGGCTCTGATAGCCTGGCCATCCTCTAAGTGCTGTCTGATGGTATCAGTATAAACTGTTCCATTACCTTACCTGGTACTGAGGTCAGGCTAACTGGCCTATAATTACCAGTATCCTCCTTCCCACCCTTTTTATGAATGGGTGTCACATTGGCCAGGTTCCAGTCATCTGGAACCTCCCCAGTGAGCCAGGACTGCTGGTAAATGATGGAGAGAGGCTTTGCCAGCTCATCTGCCGCTCCCTCATCACCCTGGGATGGATCCCATCTGGTCCCATAGATTTATGAATATCCAAGCAGCTCAGCAGTTCTCTGACTGCCTCCTCCTGTTTAACATTCCACTCCCTGACACCATCTACCAACCCAGGACAGCTGTCCTGAGGACAAGCTATCTTCCCACTAAAGACTGAGGCAAAGAAGGCATTAAGCACTTCCACCCTCTCCTCATCTGCAGTTACTAAGTTCCCTCCCTCACCCAATAGAGAACAAAGGTTGGTCTTACCTTTCCTTTTGCCACTAATATATTTGTAAAAAACATTTTTTTAATTATCCTTTACAAAAGTTGCCAAATTAAATTCAAACTGAGCTTTAGTCTCTCTAATTTTTTCCTACATACTGTAGCAACCCCCTTAAATACTTCCTGAGAGACCTGACTGTCCTTTCAAAGCTGACACATCCTCTTTTTATTCCTAAGTTCCTTCAAAATCTCGCTACCCATCCAGGCTGGACACCTGCCTCATGGACTCACCTTTCAGCATACATCTGTTCCTTCAAGATCTCTATTTTGAAGCACACCCACCTTTCCTGAACTCCTTTGTTTTCAAGGGCTGCTTCTCAAGGAACTCTCTGAATAAGTCTCCTAAATAGGCCAAAGTCTGTCCTTTGGAAGCCCAATGTAAAATTCTTATTGACATATTGATGTACCTCCTAATTTTACCAAATATCAAGAACTCTATAATTTCATGATCCCTATGCCCCAAGTGGCCTCCAACCACCACATCTCCCACCAATCTCTTATTTTCAAACAAGAAGTCTAAAACAGTCCCTCCCTTGGTGGGTTCACTCACCAGCTGCAACAAAAGGTTGTCCTCCACACCCTCTAAGAACTTCCTGGACTCTTTTCTGCTGTATTAAGCTCCCAGCAGATTTCTGGTAGGTTAAAGCCACCTACAAGAACAAGGGCTGGTGACACTTCCTAAGCCTGTGGGATTCATGGGCTTCCCATGCTACAGTAGACCTGCTTGTTTAAACGGATGGCAACAAATGACTCGGTAAAATGACTGCTGGGCTGCAGGTGGAGAGAAGACTGAGGAAACCATTTGTTCCACTGGCCTTGCCTGGTGACAGGGACAAACACCAGACACTGAGCAGAAAACTTCCTGCTCTGCAGTGCTGAACAACTCACAGAAAGTATTAGGAAAGATTCTTATCTGGCTCCTCTGAATGGGCAGCTTCAAAGAGCCATGTGCACTTTTATAACCTACCTCTGGTTTAAGACTCTTGTATCAAGTATCTGTAGCTGATTTCAAACCAAACAGGGATCAGCATGTGACACCAGGTTTGGTCAGCAAGAGCTAAAAATATTTGTGAGCCAAGAGCAAAGTGTGGCCATGAGGCACTGGTAGTGTAACCTGACAACACCACAGATCTCCAGTTACACAGCTTGTGTAACCAGAATCACAGAATGTTCTCCTGCATGAGGGGAGTCTGACAGCAAAACATTGTGAAGGCCAAACTGCCAGACTGCAAGTTTGGGGGGTTATTTGAGAGAGCAAGTAACCCAGATGTGGCTTACAGGGGCAGGCAGCCCAGAAAAGGAAGCTCAACACTTGGAGGGTTTGTTGGGCAGAGCACAGATGCTACAAAGATGACCAGTGCCAGCATGTGGGACTACATCAGCAGCCACGAACACCAGCAATTAATTAGTGAAGCAGGGGAGAACCTCCACAGCATTGAAAGATAACCACCATGACTCACATAAACTGCATGGTCTGTATGGCAGGAGTCACACAGAGAGTGCAAATGAGCAAGACACTCTCCCCTAGAAATACACTCACAGACAGATCTGCAGGGCTAAGCTGGAGCCGTTCCCTCCCAGTGGCAGAACACCCTCACAGCCACACACTCACCCTTGTCCTTATCACAGGTCACACTGCTTCCTAACATAGTGTTCACATCCATCAGGTGTGAGCACTTCTCACCTCACCGAGGGGCAGGTCATGCTCTGACTCTTTCAGGAAATCAATATCTCTGGACGAGATGATCCCAACCAGCTTGCCCCCCATCTTCCCATTGTCCGTGATGGGAATCCCACAAAATCCATGACGAGCTTTTGCTTCAAACACATCTCGCACTCGGTCATTGGGGCTCAGCACCACGGGGTCTGTGATGAATCCTTGCTCGTATTTCTGAAAGGAAGCAGATCCAGCAGCCAGGCTGAGCAGCACTGCCAGGCCAGACAGGAGCGAGGCACACGCCTGCAGATTACTGCAGCCACTCACACGGGTCTGCAACCACCCAGCCTAGACAAAAGCTCACCAACAGGACAACTCTCAAACCAGCGACAAGGCTCACCCAAATAATGTTAAAATCCAAAAGTCTCCAGGCTAACCTCCCAGCTGAAACGGTGGGGAATATTCCCACACCAGGAGGAGTCAAATCCCAGGCTCACCACAGATAGTGCCTGGCACACAAGAGGGCTGTGCCTGCAAACCCTGGCAGCACTACAGCTCTGAAACCAAGATCCGGCACACGTCAGCAATCTCCTCGTACAGCTCATTCAGCGAAGCCAGACCCGCTGCCCACCTCCACGGAGGACCCTGTGCCAGCACGACCGGGTGCTGCTGCTGCAGCCACTCACCTTCACCTTCCGCACTTCGTTGGCCTGGAACTCCGGGGTGCAGTTGTGGTGGATGAACCCAATTCCTCCGGTCAGCTGGGGACACAAAGGCGGCTGTGAGTCACTGCAGACACTACCCGGCGCTGCACCAGCCCGGTGCAGCGGTGGGTTCGGCACCGATGGAGCTCCCGGGCCCGGGCTCGGCCCGAGGGGCTGCGGGGAGCCCAGGGCAGCCGCGCGGGTGCCTCAGGCAGCGTTTCCTGCCCCGCCATCCCCGCACAGGGGACCCGCCCGCGGGGCCGCACTCACCGCCATGGCGATGGCCATGCTGGCCTCGGTGACTGTGTCCATGGGCGAGGAGACCAGCGGGGTCTTCAGGGTGATTTTCCTGGTCAGCGCCGAGGTCAGGTCCTGGCGGGAGGCAGGCAGCGGCGGCGGGTGAGCGGCGGCACCGGCGCAACCCCCGGCCCGGCCCCCGGCCCGCTCCCCCGCCCCGGCCACTCACCACCTGGTCCGCCGTGAAGTCGATGTACCCCGGGAGGATGAGGAAATCGCTGCGGGGGAACGAGGGGAGACGCGTCAGCGACCGCAACGGCCCCGCTACCCGCGTCCAGGTCCCATCCCCGTACCGGCCGCACTCACTTGTAGGTGAGCCCATCGCCGCAGCTGAAGAGCTGCTGCGCCGTCAGCCCGTCGTCGGGCACATAGCCGGTGCCGCCGCTGATCAGATAGTCCGCCATGGCCCCGCCGCGTGCCCGCCCCGCCACACCGAGCGCACGCGCGCCCCGACGGCCGCCGGGAGGGACCCGCTGTGCCCGCCCCGCGACAGCGCGGACAGAGCGGCTCCCACAGGGGCCGGCGCCGGCAGCGCCCTCTGGCGGCGCGGAGGGCTCCAGAGCGGAGCACAGCGCCGGCCCTCGCCCCGGGCTGCCCGGCGGCGGCGGGGACACAGCGGGCCCGCCTTCGCTCTCAGCCACCGGCAGCAGCTCCTGAGCAGCTTCTCAGCACCGAGCCCCTACGTGTTCAGACCGCTGATCTCGGGTTCTGTGCTCAGGCCGAGCAGCCGGGTCCGCGTACCGGAGAGAGCTGAACGCCAGCACAGCCCAGGAGGGCCCTGGTTCTGGCTTGGCTGGCACCAGCTTGTGGACCAGCACAGTGTGATACCTGCTAGAAAACCACCTTAAAAAGCCCAGCTACAGGTGACATGGTGACATGCACAGAGAGACACTGGGCTGGGAGCCGAGCCCAACAACAGGCAGTCTTGCAGCTTCAGAAGACAAGAACGGGCCTGTTGGGTCAGTGGTGAATGCAGAGCTGGGACAAAACAGCTCTAAATCAATTTTGTAAGTCAAAGGGAGCTGCACGAAGGATGGAAGTCAATAGGCAGCAGCAAGGCCAGTCTTGCACCTCGAGGGGAATGAAAGGGAGAGCTAGAGTGGATCCAAGGTGATCCCAGCTAGGCATTAGCCCCCTCTTCCCAAAGCAAGCAGGGCAGGCTGTACAAGCAAGTAGTGTGAAGAGGATAGTTGCACACAGGGGATGGGGGTATAGCACCATCAGGTATGTGCCACAGACTGGGGCTGGAGGGAGGATTTTGGAGAAGAGCAGTACCACAAGGACTGTGCCCACAGGAGCAGAACAGGCACAAACACTGAGGCGCAGAGGAGCCTTGCAGGATATAGCAGTTGGCTTTTTCCAGGATGAGATGTTCCCATCTTTGCAGTTCCATTTGAGCATCAGGAAAAGTTCCTGTAGTGCAGCTTACAGAATAACTTCCTCCTCTTGGTTTGCTTGTTGTGACATTCCAGATCCAGCCTCAGAACATCAGGGACATGAGACAATCACACCCCTTCTCACCTGCTCCCTGTAGCACACTGTCCAAGGCAACTCCCTGTCTAACACTAGTTCAGGGACTAAAGAACAGTGCTCCTGTGCCTACAACTCCCTGCTGCAGAAGGTTAATTCCTTGTTAAACGATCAGAAAGCAGATTCAAGAAAAGCGTTACTCATGTTACCCTGTAGGACACAGGAAATGTGAATAGAGATTGGAAAACACTGCCTGCCAAGGACATGCACTCTTGAGTCTGCATTACCTGTCACAGGATTGGCAGAACAGAAGACGTCATGCCAGACCAAGATCAGTGTGACAGGTTTCTCTACCCTTATTTTAAAAAAGGCTAACGGTTTGCTGAGCCTACCTGGGAGGCACACATGGATCTGAGCTGTTGTGCTACAGCACAGGCACAGCAATAAACAGGCATGTTTGGCTTCTGTTCCAACAGAAACATCAGACAAAATTTAATGGTTCTCAAACAGACTACAACAAAGGCTGCAGGGAAAAACATTTTATTTCCAAGCAGATTACAAAGAGCAGAGAATATAAGAGTAAAATTAAATTAAAAAAATAGTTGAGTGCATCTCTTTAAAATGATTTGTAGTGTGAGTTACTCACGGGGCAAAGCTACTGGAGAGTTCTGAAGGTCACTTTGCAGGATGCCAATCACATGTGCTGTTTAGACCTGGGTCAACACAGGAGGGACAGACAAGATGTATTTTGCATATAGGCTGCACACTCATTATCAAGCGAGGTTTTGGGCTGCAACTGGACCCTGCCTTTTTGAGACATCCCCTCCACCTCATTCTCTCCTGCAGTTTCCTCAAGTTCTAGACATGGTTTATTGCTGCTGTAAGTGGGTTTAATCTGCCTTCCCGTTCTGATGAGCTCCAAAGAGAAAGGAGAAGCAGGCAAACGTGTGCCATGCACAAAGGTTACAGGGAATGTGACTGCAGTGCTAAGAGCAGAGCTTCAGCCACACAGCAAAGGAAACCAGCAAGTAGGGATACAGCAATCACTTCAGAGATTTGGGAGCAGCATGTCAGCAAGACTTCTGGAAGAATTGAGATGTTCCTTAAGGTAGGAAGAGGTATAAGCAAAGAAGGGCTCTTTCCTAAGCATTGGCACCAATGAAATAGAAGAGGCTGAATCATGTGGATAAGGTGCATTCCCTGTAATGTTTGAGAGAGCAGCTTCAGCAATAAGATGGGGAGAAAAGCCCCATATAGGGTGGAAGACAGTTGATATCCCACTTTAACAGTGATTTAGGAGTCCAAGCAATATTAAACTCGCATAAGAATGTTGTTTGGCTGGACAGCTGCACAGCCATTCAGTGTCCAGCAGCACTCAGTCCAGCAAGAAGATGAGCAACTACAGTACCAGCAGTCCTCCACCCCTGTACACTCAGGGGGCTCTTTTCTACCATTTCTGGATCTGCTCTTATCACAGCACAGGAGGATTCGAGGCCCCATCCCTTCTATGCATGCCAAGGCAAACAGTAGCCCTGATGCAGAGAACAAGACAATTTCTGCCCTAGAAGCAACAGTGCAGAAGAGGATTCTTATTTAGAGATCAGATTAAGTCTTTTTGTATTGCCCAAGGACAAAGAATTCAGGAACTTGTGGCCCCTCTGAAGTCCAGACCTCTAGGGGTGAGGCAGCCAACACATGAGAGCCCTATGAAGTTCTCAGGCCATTCCCTTTATACACTGCTCTAGACAGGAGTGAAGAACCACTCTCTAGTCTGCTCTCTGCTGCTTCAGCCATTACCACTTAAGAGCAAATGCTTAACCTCTTGAAAGCAAATGAAAATCTAATGGTGCTGTGGACACGTGTAAGAGGCTACAAGTTTCCTAAAGAAAGCAACACTGTTAAATGTCAAGAGCTTAGACAATACATGAGTCTCATGTCAGAATGTGAGGTGCTTTACAACAGTCAGTCTCTGCTTTCTATGGTTCCTTTCATACCACAGTGACAAGATGGGCACAGTTCAAAATCAACAACACACAGTCTCTAGCTTGACTTCTCAGCTCTATTTATTTAGAGATCAATGCATTTTCAGCCTGTCTCATACAAGGCATAGGGCATGGAGAGTTCCTGTCAATATACATATGCATACAAGAGCAGTACAAGCAGTTTGGCACTCTCAGAGCCAAGGAGGAATGCCCTTTAAGCAGCAGTCAAGCTGGTTATAGGAAAGTGTTAAAAAGCAATTTTACATGTTCAACTGGGAACATTTCCCAGAATGTGGATAGCAACTCTAAGCCACGACACCCTTCTGTGCTACTCTGTGCATGTCTTCCTATGAGACCCTACAAGGGAGCAGATCATGTTCTTCACTATCAAAGAACATAGTATTTATATTCTAGAAATACTGTACCTTTTAAACTAGCTCCAGAGAGACAGACTAGAAGCCAGATCCAGGAAAATAATCCTTAAGTCACAGTATATCGATTGTCTCTAAAAATAGGGAATGAAGTTAACACAGTGGATATTCTGATGAGACAGTACAGAACAGTACAGCAGTCCACTTCTGCATCAGCAGATCCTCTCCTATGTACATGAGGACAATGAGAAAGGAATGGAAACACTCCAGTCCATCAGAACAAAACCAATCATCAGGAGATCTCCACAGCTCATCATGTGCCTAGTTTCCCTGTTCTTAACCAGTATCCTCCAAGGAGAACTCTTCCCCCTAAAAAGACTTGAGATCATCTTGCAATTAAAAGTAGTAAGGAAAGTGCACAATCTAGAATTTTAAGGTAACATGGAATTTTGTTCCCCCAGAAAGCTCAGCTGAAGCTCCTCTTTGTTCCCAACCTGCAACTGCCCTAAAGTTCCATCAACTATTGCAGTTTCTGTCAATTATAAGTGTTAAGAGGTGGCTCTCAAGGCTGCCCAGTAAAGCAACTGGTACAGTGTGTATCTGCCAGATTGCTTAATATCCACTGTATTTCTGATGGAGACAGCCAAGGTAGCAGGCTTTCCAGCTCTGTTCTGATGATGAGACAAACTGCCCAAAAGAAAGGGAAAGCCACTCTGTGCATGCCTGTTGGGCACATCCTGTGTGTGTGTTGCACATGCAGCTGCTTGGAATAGTAGAAGCCTGGCGCAACCATTCCCTCAAAGACTTAAAAAAGGGCCAAAGATGTACATGTCAGTCACTACATATGGTGAAAGGATTAGAGGCTTCTGACAGCTGAAGTGGTACTGGTGATCCAAGAGCCACCCTAACAAGGGGGCAACTGCTGGCTCCCAGCAGACAAACTGAGGTCACAATACCTGCTGCCAGTCCTACACCCACCCTAGGTGATCTGGACACTGATCCCAGGCTGTTTTCCTCTGGCTAGTTCTGAGGGCAGACACTGAGCTAGGAGTCTAAAACAAAACAACTGTGCATTGCTACTTAACCTCTCTGCACACAATTTTGAGTACAGAGTCCTGCAGAGTGAACAAACTGCTCATACTGACAGCAAACTCAAGCACACCTGCTTCCTCAGGAACACCAACATCAATAAGAATCATAAGGGCTTGGGAAGTCTCTCTAAGCTGCACACCTCAACACTGCTCACGAGCACAAAGGGAACATTGGCTACTCTCATCAATTTACACTCTGCACAACCAACAGAGAGGGCAGACCTTCCTTCTCAATACAGATAGGTGCTGGACAACAGAGGCTTCAGGAAAGTTGCTTGCCTGTACACAAGTTTATGTTCTTTTACTGTAATATATAATTAAATATTTATCTGTGTGTTTTGGAACAGGGAAGGAACATGAGGTGGAGAAGCAGGGAAGACAAGTTCAAGAAGCAGAGTCATTTCTCTGCATCCAAGAAGCCGGTGGCACAAGTAACAAGCCTGGCAAGTGATCTCCCATTTCAAGCAAAGTTGGCTACCTGCTGGCTTCAAAAGAGCAGACTATTTGTTAATGATATAAAATACAGCAACCATTTAAGACACAGCAAGGCAAGGCTACAGGGCTGGGGATTATGGTTCATGAACGATGCCAAAAGCTACACAGCTGTGTTAAAAACTGTGAAAAGGTTGTTAAACAGCAGGAGTAAGCCATATGCTGCTCCTGGAAGGCCTTTTCCCTCCACTACCCCTCCATCATGCCGTTGTTGATGCATTTGAAAAGGTGGAGAGAAGGGAATTTGCCTAGTGTTAAAGCCACAGAACATTAGGACAGTCTGATCTGATCTCACAGATCTCATGTTCCTAGCCTGGCACTGAGCTTCCATCAGCAAGCAAACATTCAGGTCCTTCAACAGAAATGTATGCCCTTCTACCTTCCTAAGTTGTAGGGGTGAAAGAAATCCAGCAGAGTTGAGCTGGAAAGCATGAACAGGGATGAAAACAACCAGTTTGCATACTGATCTTTGTATATGACCCCCCCACCCTCACAGCTCACTCTTCCCCAAATAAAGACACATTGTTCAATGGCATGTTGAAAAGACGTGCTCGTCATTCTTAATAAACAACTAGAGTAAGAATACATAAGAGAAACAGGGTGGTATCTTTATATGATACACAAGTGTATGTTACAAGAATTCATCAGGCACAGAAGCCTCAAGGTTTAAGGCCTCAATGTTAGGCCAAAAAAAGAAGAGTGTGGTAAAGTTTGTACTTTTAACATCTAAAAATGTCACTTAAAGGTCTGAATAGAAATTGTTGGTTTGTTTTTTTTTTTGTATAAATCATAATTGCAGTTCACTCTCTCCTCTTTCTTCCAAGATAACAGCAAATTAACGTCCAAGCACAAGAAAAGAAGATGCCTGCCTCTCCTCCACTGGCTGAGCAGGTCCATCCATCATTCTGTGCCTGCTAGGCTGCATGTGCTCCAAGGAGACAGAGGCCCCAGCCAACCAGGCAAATCCTGTAGTTCATGTTTTCTACATCATAAAAAAAAAAACAAAAAACCCAGAGTCAACCAGCAGCTTTCCACAGCTCCCAGCTTGCAGGGGATATGCAGCCTCCAATGGTTCCAACAGTTTGGTGTGTTGGGTAGGATACACAATGGGTAGGTTTTCCTTTAGATTCTTTTAAAGAGAAGAAGCCTAAAAGGGCTTCATAACTACACCAATAAAAAACCAAAAACTTAGGCATCTCCTTTAGTGTAAAAGTCTGTACAATTTCTCTTTGCTTGTCCCTCCCCCATCACCCTGCCCCACCCCATCTGAGCCACGAAGGATGCCTTAGTGCATGGTGCTGGCATTAGCCACGGCAAGAGCTTCCTGAATCTCTCGTATCACCAGGATCCGGGTGAGCATCTGCTCCATCTGCTCTCTGCTGATCGGCTGGATGGAATACCAGATAGGGCTGTTGGGGGCCACCACTGGCTCCGGTGTCAAGTAAAACGTGTCATTCCGGCCTTTCACACTCTGGGGGCTGTGTGAGGAAGATCAGAAATAACCAGGCTAACAAAATGTCCTGGAAGAGAGAGACCACCACTGTCCTCACCCCAGGCTTCACAAATCCTGACAGTGACCATCTGGCTGATGACATATGAAGGCACAGAGATACATCTAGAGACAACATTCATCCCAAAGTTTTAGGACATGCCAAGGTTAAAAATCCATGGTGAGGACTACAAGAAAGTAGTTTATATTTCACACTGGTAAGCATAACACATACATGGCTTTAGGGGTCCTTCAGAGTGAATAAAACATTCAGGCTACCTGCAGATCCATCTGTGCAGATGAACCATTATATTAAATTTCAAAATAATCATAATTTAGAGATGAGTCCTTTTGAGGCACCCTCCAATCTCCATAACAAGCCCTTACTTTTGAGAAGATAGTTTGAAGAGGACCCTAATCCTGTCTTCAGTAGTGGATGCTTCCAGATGACTTGCAACTCACAAGCAGAAGAATAAGTTCACGTCAACACAGCAAATGTCCAAGATAAAGAGCAGCCAGTTCACAAATCAGGATTTGTCTCTTAAATACCCCAAAAATTCAATATACATGCTATCAGAGTTAATCCTTACTCTCTCACATCACCACCCCTCTCCATTTAAGTAAATTTATGGAAATACAGAAACTGTGCCAGCAATATCACACAGCACTGAAAACTGGCCAGGCACAAGGTGCAGCTCCCCAGTCATAGAAGACAAGCACCATACACAGAGACAAGAGCTCTCACCATTTGAAGAGGTAGAAGTCATACAGCTTTATCGGACACCTCAGGGGGTTCTCTGGATTCTCTGTCTGCTCTGCATACATGTCATCTGTAACTACAAATCAGCCCCCCAGAAGTATGTTAGACACTCTGTGTAAGCACAGCACACTGAGCAGTACCACAGAGCCTCAACACTGCAGCACTCTGTCACCATACAAGAGCTGGCAAGAGACTGGCAAGAGATTTGGTTGTTCCAGGGCAGAGGCACCTTGCTATAAATGCTTGAAGCATTATGCAGAACTTGCTTTATCCTAAGGCTATTGAAGACCACAACCCATCCATATCATCCTTTCCATTTCTCCTCTACCAGTGCACAAAATGAGGGAAATCTCACTATTGAGACTGCAAAGCTTCAGTTGCATCCTGTGCTTTTAAAAGGATAGATTGTACTTACATAGGAATTCTGTATGAGTTCACATGAATCAAGGTAAGAGAAGCCCCCACAAAGAATTTTCTCCATCTGTTCATAAGCACTTACACCCAATAGCCTCTTTGTCCATTAAAAAAAAAAAAATTATCCTTACTTCTTGATAAGTCCCGCATGGCTCAGGTAAGGTATGTCCCCAGGGTTATGATTAGAATGTTCTATCTTCTCTTGGATAGAATGCATGGAAAATGCATAGTGGCAGGCTACTGATAACTGGCAGAGCCTTGGACTCCCTACCTGCAAACATCTCCAGGTTCATCCACTTCTTCAAGCCCAAGTAAGTAAAATATTCCCAAAGAAACCTCCTAGACATTACCTTTCTGTCCTGTCTGGTGCATGCCTGGAGCCTTCATATAGCGGATACTCGTGCTTTTATCCTTGGGATTAGAAGGGTTCTTCTTGGTCTGCCTCAGCACCTTGGAGAAGGCCAGCTTCATGTGCTGGTCTACTGTTTTCAACAGGAAGTATCTGAGCAGCAAGAACAGAACACAGGACACTCAGAGGCAAGCAAGGAACATAGTCTCAACAGCAAGGTAGTTATCTTTAGTCATCATGAGCAGGCTGAAGCTCAGACTAACCACTGGGCCAAGGACTGTTCCAGCAGCAAAGCATACAAAAGCCACAAGCTGAGTCTGCCCTCTGCTAGATCACTTCCTTGTTATACTCCATCTTCTTTATCTGATGAAGCAACAATTGGGCTCTGTGTGCAGCCATTTAAAGCTCATGATTTGGCCCTATGAATTGCAGCAGTTGAACACCAATCCTGTTAAGGCATCGGAAGTTCTTTTATTCCCCAAGATTCCCTAAGACCTGAGTACTTACTTTGTATTAAAAAACATCAATGTAGTGAGCAAGGTGGAAGGGGAGTGAGCTCCAAGCTGCTTACACTCCCACAGCATCTCTTCTGTTACATGACTGGAGAGGATGTAACCTGCAATAATCACAAGTCAGCATCATGCCAGGGGACAGACACAACATGAATACAGGCAGCATTTTACAGTCTGTAAGTACTGCAGAGCACATAGATCTTAACAGGAGGAAGTGGAGATTCTCACTAATGTCAAGATTCAGTGCTCTGTAAAAAACTTTTTAAATAACAGGAACAGTTAGGAAACACTTGTACATATCCATCAACATCTAGTTGTGGAAAGTATCCTTGTGCAACATGCCTATACATCCCAGCCCATAGAGAAAAGAATATGCACTTAAACAGCTTTTAATTATTGGTTTAACTCCAATGCAGATGCTCTTAATCCAATAATATGTGAGAGCAGGCAGGCCAGTGTAACAAATCAGTTCTTGGCCCACAGCTTCAGTCAGCATGCAGTGCCAAGTGATGTATTTGGACACATGAGTAATCCTTTGATATCAGATTTTTTCCCCCTCTTTGTGTAGAAGAAAAAGACTACACTCCAAATACACAGATAAACAGAAACAGACAGGAGTATGAACTCCAGGGCTCATGGAATGCCAAAGCACTGATCAAACAACTAAACTGAAAACAAAAGAATTCCAAAACTCATGGTGCTATTTAGCTATCTAGCCTATAACATCAGCTACTTTTCTGAACATATGCAGTAGCTTCTTCACTGATGTCCAAACGTATCAAAGGGAGTGAAACAATGAGAAATCAGGTTTCCATGCTCTGAAAATGCAATTCTTACCTAGTTCTCAGAGTTCTCAGTGAAAGTCTGTCTCTTCTGGAACTGCTCCCCCCATCCCTGTTGCCATGAACCCCTAAACATGAGGTTGAGCTGCAACTGATTGCAGCACTGGAGGCTTTAATCACTCCTTTGTTTTTTCCTTTGACACTCAGTTGGTCCTGCAGACAGTATCCACCTGGCTACACGGCACTATGACAGTGCTGTATTCTCTCCCAAAGAGACAATACATATTAGAGGCAGGATGTATTACCACTTCAGATGAGGAAACCTGATTCAAATCAAGGATCAGCTGCCAAGTAAGCCAACTCCATGACACTACAAAGTCCCCACAATGTGCCTTCTGATTGGTGACAAGTGACAGACAAATAATGCTCAATGACAGTCAGGGTTAGTGCCTGACAATTGCTGTAACCCCAACATTCACTGCAAACACATTTTTTCCCTGACCAGCATTAGCTAGCCTAGGAATGTTACATACTTCAAAAGGGATTTCATTCAGACTACACTCATGCTGTAGATTCAGTTTAAACATTCCAAGCTCTGGAAAGTTTTAAAGTTCTTAAACTATAGCCCTTACCAAGAGGTGAAACACGGGGCTGTATGTCCTTAAGAACTTCATGCAGCCATTCAGTGAACCGAATATAGTAGAGATCTGAGAAGATGTCATCAACTCGGCCATTTTCAAAGAGATACTGGAAGAGATTCACAACACAGGCCAGTACAGTGGGAGCAAGTTTGTCCCTCAGAACAGACCTCATCCTAAGGTCCCACATCCTCAGTCGAGCATTTTACAGCACAGCACTGAAGACTAACACAGCTTACTTGAAGAGTGAGGACTCTTGCACCAAGGCCAATACAGGGTAGGTAATCTCCATTACTATTATGGGAATACCAAGCCAAAAAATGGAAAAACCATCTTTCAAAGTAAAGCTGATTTGATTTCAGCTTTTATTTCATGTGTATTCCCTTCAAGTTATTTCACATGACTACTGGACACTACTTTTTCAGATTAACAAGTATGCTCAATTTCCCTGTTTAGCTGTGTTCCTGCAACTCTTCCAGAAAGCTCATACTTTCCATAGCACATAAAGCTAAGTTCTTGCCTGTTAAAGCTTCAACTAGATTTAGGTCTCAACACTGACAACTTCTTCAAACATCATTCAAACCCTTCTCCCCTCACCAAAAAGAATTAAATGGATTAATTATTTTCACTGTGATACTGAACTCAGTTATTCACAAACTTAGCTCACAGACGAAAGCATTGCTTGCACTAAGGACAAGTCATCTGATGCTTTCAAGATTTTTTAAGCAAAGAGACTTTTTTCATATAAAATGGTTGGGAAGCTTAACAGAAGCCTCAGTCTCTATTGTTATAACCAAGAGTCCCTCTACACATGCTGACAACATGGACAGTTCTGCAGCTCATAGAGCTGTACCATCCTACCTTCTGAATACACAGGAAGATATAGTAGAGCACATCTGGATCATAGGGTTCACCATCACCATTCCGAGCTTCTCGGGTCATTAAGCACAGACCATAATTCAGTTCAGCCACAGCTGAAGATATGAGATCTTCCTGGAACCTCAGCAGCTGACGCCCTGGAAAAGCAAAACAAAGCTGTATTATTTCCTAATATTTCAGGAAAGATTTCCCACATCTCCATTCTATATGGCAGGCCCAGCACTACCCTCATTCTCCCTGTATAGTAAAGCAAGTCAAAATAAATCCAGATCTCAGGCTGTAAGAAATACGAAAAGATAGAACAGGCAATGGTTTGATAGGAAGATCCTCTGCCCTATCAAATGACTATTGCCTTCCTTTACCATGTCCCCAGTGAAATGCTGCCCTGCAGCAACAGGAAAACAGCAACTCCATGACTGCTCTACCAGCCTGCCCACGCAGTCATGCAGTGCCCTTTTCTATTGCTATCAGCCCAGGTGCTCAAGGAGGCTTAGCACAGAGCTAACACATCCTGTGGCAATGGGAATACACAATAATTAGTACTGCAGAGTAAACTGAAATTTAAATTTAGGAACAATCACTGATTAAACAAAAGTTTTTCAGAGCAGTAAACACCTAACATTTTAGTAATTCCTAATCCTACTTGAAAGGAAACAAAGGCCATGTTGTCACGACACTTACTTCCAATAGGTGCTAGTCTATTTTGGGCTTCTTTTTCCAGCTCTGCATTCTTGGTCTGTGCCCAACTTTTCCACACTTCAAGACCTTCTTCTGGCTTCAGAGAGTTTGGAAGCAGAAGTTCAGGTGAAGTCTGTGGCTGTGGCTGCTGTTCAACTTCAGCAACCTGAACAGTTTGAGCCTATGAAAGAAAACACTTCAGTTTATATACACACTTCAATATGCAACAGTTGGACAAAAAACAAGAATCCCACAATACCTGTAGCCCCAGGATACCAACCTTCTGCAACACTCCCAACAAGAAATTAATCCAAGGAATGCAACTTTTGCTGTCCAACCTGAATTGCTGCTCACAAAAGAATATTCTACACTCCAATAACTCTCAGTTTGAGTGGACAGATTCTGTCCTCAGCTCACTTGCCACTCTGAATGACCACTGAAGTCCATCTCACTACAAGAGCAGCCTGAACAGGAAGGTGCCACCAGCTTTATTCAGCACTGCTGCTCCACACCTAGACTGCCCTGAGGAAGGTCCTGGGTACAATTGCCATATGCCACTGGCATCCCTCCCTGTCCAGACTCTTCTTTAAGCAGTACATAACAGGCACACACAATAAATACATTCTGTTCTTATAATCAATGATGAATAAGATTAATTCACTTGTAAAAGCTATAAAGCAGTAAGACTAGAACACAGCATCAAAATGTCAATTCAATTTCAATGCAATGTTCTCAAAATACCAAATACCACTAATGGGGACTAGCTACTATTGTGTGGAAGTGACTGCATGACTTATTACAGACATAGGGCATATCCAGAACCTTTGGAAATTTACTCTGCAGTGGGACCTTAGGTCACCAAGAATTTCCATCTCAAACTGAAACTTATTTGTCAGGCAACCAGTAGCAACAATCTAAAACCTGCAGCAAGTCCTTCAGCTGCACTCATCCTGCACTCTTCACTACAGGTTCTCAATTCCATGCCACAGACTCATAGCTACCTCAATTAACAGCTTTACAGACCTTAGTCAAACTCTCACTAGCACCCTGAATATTACACAAATAGCAATTCTTGTATCAAAACAGTTATACTTTTTCTTTCCTAAGATCTACTTCAAAAGCAGGTTTTCCTTTGATACTGCTAAGTGTCAATACTAGTGGAAGTTGCTCTGACAATACTAGAGACTACACAGAGACTTTTAATACCTGTACCTTACTTAGTATAAGAAAAACAACAGCTTAAGAGGCAAAGTCTGCAAGAGTCTCAGACTGGAGTCTTCCAACTGCCTCTGGTTGGTTTTTTATTCTCTGCATCAGCTCTTATAAGCTTTTTGCTTATCAGCCCCTGCAGCTGTAGCATGTAGCACAGCTGAAGAGAGACTGATTGAAAAGGCCCAGTTTTAATCAAGGCAGACAGCAACTAAGTTGTGAAGCAAAGCCTCTCTCTGCCTTAGAGTCCAAGGGTGAACTGACACCTTATCTTTGTAGGAGCCAGGACTGAGCCTCTGTTCTCTTCCAGAGTGCTGCCACAATACTCTCCAGAGAGCTGAAAGCTCTCCAAAGCCAACTCCCTCCATCAGCCCAATCCAGTCTTCTGTCCTGACCTCACAGACACCTTGTCCAATGTGAAGGCTGGACACAGTCTGATGTAAATCTCCTGAAGTGGCAGATGCTTCTTAACAAATTTGTATTTTTCAGGACTAGACCAGAATTGCTAAAACTTACCCAGATCCCCTAGAAGCACAATACCAGAGGACAGTACAGGGCAGGCAAGCAAATTGCTTCTCAGTTTGACAGTTTTGAGAGGGTCAATTCTCAAAAAAGTGTGATGTTCACTCTATTAGCTTTATTGGCCCCTCAGACAGAGAGTACATCCCTGCTGGAATTGCCTGTGTACTTAGGGGATTTTATTTTAAATACCCTAAAGTACACTCGATTCAGGAATTTTGATCACTAGTCAGATTTCAATACTTTACCCAGGCACTGGATCCGCTGTGGACTCCACATGCAGGATGAAGTAACTGATAACAACTAGTACTTATTAGCACACCTTATCTGGCTGCAATTATCCCTGCCTGTCCACTGCAACCCCTGAACAGCTCAGGAAAATACTGCAGATCTCAGGATACCCATATGAACAGTCTGGCATTCAGTATGTATCTATTAATTTTTAACACTAAGATCAAGACTGGACTTTCCTTTGGAAAGTTTTGAATCCTATAACTATGTAGCAACATTATTACATGAAAGTCTTATACCCATCAGGAGTCAAGTCACATTCAAACTTCTGGGACAGATGCATCTCTGCTTCCTAGACACCAGCTGTCTGTTGGCATGCTCCCTCTCCACAACATTTGTAAGTTGTTAATCACAAACCGAGACCAAGAGCCAGTTTTAACTTACTGAGCAAGTAACTTGTAGCTGCTGCTGCTGCCCCTGCTCTTGGGGCGTGGGCTGCTGCTGTTGTTGCTGTGGGTCCCATATGTGCACTGTTTGTGCTGTATTCTGGTATGTCCCTGCCACAGCCTGCACTGCCACTGGAATGTGGATGTTGCCATTCATGAACTGTGCTGGAAAGATCGAATTAGCAAGAGTCTGCACCACTTCCTCATGAGAGTTCTTCACTACTGAAGTACTTCCCACCATCTTCTCCTTGTCATCTTCCAGCTTCACTGTAGCCAGTGTTGTGGGCGAGCCACTGACGTGGACGGCATTGTAGGCCTCCTGAGGGATGGCAATGTGGGTTATGTTTTGCTGCTGAAGGTCACCACGTGGTTGAGCGGAGTAAACAGGGATGGTCCACGTCTCTCCAGTGGGGCTAGTAATGGTCCCAGTGGCACTGTACAGGTGGGCACTGTCCACTGTTAACAAGTCTGGCCTTAAAGAGACATAACTTTGCTGCTGGCCCTGAGGAATGGCCAGCACTGTGGCAACTGGCTGCCCTGAAATAGCATACGATACAGTAATAGGCATATCCACTTTACGTTTCTTCACTGGCTGAAGGACACTGGCAGAGCTGATCCGCCTCTCTCCCTCTCGTGGGGAGCCTTGTTGAGAAGGTGGAGGTGACAGTGCCCCGACTGTCTGGATCTGGATCTGCTGGCCACCAGTAATGGCCTGTCCTGCCACAAGCTGGGCCTGGATTTGCTGGTGCTGTATGTGTTCCTCCTGTAGCTCTGCAGCCTGGATCTGCTGGGCAGTCTGCACGTGCTGCACTTGGATCTGAGCTGCTTGCAGCTGCGATGGGCTGGGGCTCTGAAGAGACTGACTCTGTATTGTCTGGGATGCCTGCTGCTGTGCCTGGCCCTGGATCTGCACTTGGACCTGTATTGGCTGCTCTGAAGCCTGATGGACAGAGAGCTGTGGAGAGAGCTGCTGGGCGGAGACCTGCTGTGGTGACTGCTGGACCTGGACCTGAACCTGCAATGACACAAGCCACCAGTCAGATCAGAATATGTCAGTGATTCAGAAGAGATGGTCTGTCATTCAAGATCTATGCCCTATGTCTTTTATGCTTACTTTTGATTTCATACATTAATCCATTAGTAAAGATTTCAGGAAAATGAAACCAAGTTATTCTAGAAGTCCCTGGTTGATAACAGTGATATTGTAGATATGTTTGCTCAGCACTGCACATGACTCTCAGCACAGAGAGAACATCTCCACCCTCAAAGCTCTATGGGCTCAAGCCAACAGATTCCATCCCTGGAATCTAAGAGTCTTCAAAGCTACTTGCATTACTAAAATGTTACTTTAGCATAGGTCTTGCAATACCAAGACTTTAAGGTCATTCACATTACAATCACAGGAGCTTGCTTCACTCTTACCATGCTCTAAAGATTGTTTTACTGCTGCCCACCCCAGTCCCAAGATGACCACAGGATCACTTGCTGGTGACAGGCAATAAGAAATATGGGTAAGTTGAAACCAGCACTTAGCTCTTTCCTCATAAAGCACAGGAATATTACTTTGAAACCTGTCATTAATAGTAACGCTTCTCAAGCGGGTGTAAACATAGAATGTGGCAAGTTCAACCTCAATCTTTGTCATGCATTAATGGCCGATGCTGCAGCATGTTTTTCAAACTCCAGAAGTTTCTCTGACAATGATAATTAAAACAAACCTTTTTTTTTAATTTACTTATTCCATTTAATACCATTTATCGTCCAAACTACTCAGTTATACCTTCTACCTCACGCACTTAGACAATGATGAATAATACAGACAAAATCTGTTGACTTGATTCCAAACAAGTTCCTTTTACTTTAGAGAGAGAAAAAAAATAAAATAAAATCACACCTTCTCACATTAATGCTCACTTGTCCAGGGTCACAATATCTAGTGGTAGTCCAGCAGGACAATGAAAGCCAGTAGTCAAAGGTAGCCCCAGCACAAATTTCAGGTCTCAATAGCTTCACATGGTTGTCCAGACACTTTCTCCACGTTCCCTCACATTTACACAGACAACCTGTTACATTTGCCTTGTCCTAGAAGTGATATCCCAGGTACTCATGACCATCTGTTTCTCCAGGCTTCACTAACACTTTATCTTAAGGGAGGGAATTAATTAACTCAACACCTCCTTCTGGAGCCAACACAGACTTATTTAGTTGCAAGACTGTCTTCCTACTTACAATTCTCTCACCTTTTCTAACTCACTTCCTGGAGCCAGCCATACTAATGCAGCATTTGCACAGAGCACATCAGCCATCCTGACAACACCAAAAAGAACTACAATGCAGGCCTGCTGTGCACAAAATCTCACTTCCTAGCATGGCTGCTAAGAAGTTCTTGAAAAATGTTAGGGACCCATGTACAGCCAATTAAGAGCTGCTAAGGAAAAAACTGGGGTAGCAAAATGCCCATTGGCAGGCCAGATTTATAAGTCACCTCCTGTTAAGAATTAGTTTATTTCCAGGAAGAATAGGGTATAGTTCCTTCTGGGAACTCTGTGCAGTATACTGTAATCTGATGACGTGGTGACTCTATAATAATTTCCTGCAAGGTAACAAGAAGCATGTGACTTTATGTCAGCATGACAGTTTAAAAAGCTGCATCAATGAGTGATTTGATCAGGCAGTCAATTGAAAAAGATGAACTCACCTATGGGATGTTTCCTTAGTTCTATTTGATATCATTCTGCCCTGGAGCATGAGTACTGCCCTGAGCAAACAGCCCCAAACATGGATCCCAGGTAAGGGTTCAGTTAATATAGTCACTTGCATCCACACTTCTAAGGCAAGAATTTTTCAAAATATTTCACTTTAAAAAATCACTAATATGGTCCTTAATATTAATTTAAGTCTTTGTTCAAAAGATTACCAGTGCAGTAAAATGTAATTTGTTCAATCTTTGGTCTTTGCCTTGCAGGTAATTTTTAGTTTCACACAAGAAACACTTGCTTCAAAATGATGTTAGGAGGTAAATATGTCATTTGTCCTGTACTTCTGTAGTGTTTTCAGAATTTGCACAGTTGACTAAGAGCACCTTAAAAGCTTAAAATCCCCACCTTCTTTCCACACAATTTTACATTACAGCTCCTATGAGTGCTATAACATATAAAGAAATGACTTTTTTTTTTTGCTAGCAGTAAAAATTCAAAGTCTCCTTCTGCACTGAAACATTTTTATCACCTAAGCACAATTAGAAAGGTAACGGAACTGGTTTAAGAAAGAGGCATTGTCAGTAAGAGGCATAGTCAAAGAAAAAAAATGGAAAAAGACAGCATTTGCTCCCTTCTGCTCTTGTAAACAGACTTTCAGTTTGAGGGGACCTCCATTGATCATCTAGGCCAAATCCTGACCACTTCAGGGCTGACCATAAGCTACAGCATGCCATCCACAGCACTGCCTAAATGTCTCTTAAATAACATAGCCTACAGACAACAACCACCAGTGTTTGACCACTCTCTTGGTAAACAAACACTTCCTAATGTCCACTCTAAACCTCCCCTGGCAACCTCGAACCATTTCAGAGCCCGAGCCTACAGTGTTTGAAATCAGTGGCAACTTCCTCCACTTTCAACAGGAGAACAGTCACACCCTGAGGCCCTTCAAAATCCTAACTCCTACACAGGGATGTCTTGCTACTGTTTTAGAATCCACTATTACTGTTAACACCCAAAGAATGAAGTCAAACTCCAGAATCACTTGAAGCTCTTCGTGTTCCAAACTGCAGACACTATGCTTCTGACTAGAGAGTGGTCCTATTTAAAAGGACATTGGAGCTCTACCTACTACACATTATGCATCCCCTGTGAATTATACATCCATTTTTAACAACTCTATTTTGCAGTAGATCCCTATTTTCAAGTAGGTTGTATCCAGGAGTCCTACAAGCATCCATTTCAGATTTATAGGCTTTAACCCAGTCTGAGACCAGAGCCTTCTTATATTGACCTCATTGTTCTTTTTTTCCTCAGATAGCAAGTTAGACAAAGAATTACACTCAGCAGCAGCGGATGACTTTATGAAAGACTCTGTACAAAGGGGAATGTTTTAAATTTACAGACCAAGACCAACAGGGAGGACTTTAAATCTTCACTTTATGCTGAAGATTAAAGCAAAAACATGTTATGCTGGCAATTCCTGGGTTACTGGCACAAGAAAGGAACATGCCAAGTTACCAGCACTGAAATACTATTTATTGCCAGAAGTCTGGATCCAACAGCATGAAAGAATCACCTCCCAGCAGGCCACCATGACACAGAGAAATGCCTTTTCACCATAAAGTAGCTGGAAGCTGAATCAAGTACTAGCTGCCTAGAAAATCAAAAGCATCAGAAATCAACTCCATATCATAACAGGAGGGCAGAACTAAATTCCCTTAAAGGAAATCTTCCTTTTACATCAAGCCCAAACACATATTCTGTCCTGAACAGAGCACATGCAAAGAGTAAATAAGTAACCCCAGGACTATGAGACATCTGAACCCTGGTTGCCAAAACTTTTTTTCCTAATGGGTGATAGACAAACTTCCAAGTAGGACTCATAACATGTCTGCCCTGCATGGATTCTCTGCCCAAAAAGGAATCAGACTCGGTTGTTTCAGAACTGCAGTTCTGAAACAACTGAGATTTTCCTTGCTTGTTAATTCTTTCAGCTGCAGACTGTCTGGATTATCTAATATTTCCTAAAACGTAACTCTAAAAGAGCACACATAGCAACTCTTTCCTGCATGGATTTTTTAATATACAGCTTGTGCTAGAGCACCTGACAGGCTCTTATACACATCTTTTGACAAAGAGATCGTGGTTTCTGAAGCTGTATTTAAACCAGCAAGCAGCAGTACATACCAAGAACAAGTCTGGAAGCGTATTAACATGTCCACACTCCACCTTCCAGAAGACTATTTCAAACTTAGTTCTAGTCTTGCCCACCAGACAAGTCTGACATCACTAAAACACAAGACTGCATCTTACAGCTTAGTTTCATCTGGAGGGACCCTCAAATCATAGGTTCCAAACTGACAAGAGGTAAGAAGGGGCAGGTGGCCGACTTGCTGCAGGAAGCATGCTCAAAATGCCCACAGAAATAATGTGGGTGCATCTCAAACTTCCCAAACAAAGTCAAATACTTGGGGGGAAAAAAGTGAGAACACGAGAAGAGTAATCTCAGGTTTTTTAGCCCAATTCAAGGACAGAAGACTTAAAATACACTTCCCTCAACAACAGTCCTAAGCTAAAGCAAGTCCAGCATTAAAAACTAACACTGTAACAAAGAGCTCCTTCTAAAGTTACACCAGAAAGTGTACATGCAAGTACAAAACAGATATGAAAAGTGTAAGTGGAAAGTGAAAAGACTGATTAGTGAAGGAGCAGGAAATGTCAGAACTTGTTATTTAACTACTTTACAGAAAGTCCTCTGCTATCGAAGTAAACAAGGTCTATGGGAAGGGTACAAGTCAGCTTTTCAGAACAACTGCCAGACTCTCACTCCAGGATTTTCCTCAGCTCATTCATCAACATCAGAGAGGGAATTCCATCAGCTAAATTAGGCCTTGGGTGTGTTTAAACAGTTACAATATCAAGATTATGCTGTCAAGCTGTACACCGGAGAGGCATTTAGGTCTAAGTTAAAACATATGAACCAAGGCAAAACAGCTTACCTCTCCAACAGAAGCCTACTTCCATATACAAGTAGATCCTACCTCAAAAACACCACTCTTGACTATAACCACTCTTTGAAGCATCCCCCTCAGCCCTAGCAAATGCTAATTAATACCTGCTACACTAAAATCATACTGGCATGTTTTTCAAATGTAAGCAAATAGGAACTCTACCTTCAAGCTTAAGTTCAAAACCAGTACAGAAGCAAGAGGAAGGTACATCCATTAGAAGCAAAGGAAAGATGCATTCTGTGCAGAGCCAGAAATAAGACTTTTCTAAGCCATTTAAAGGCTTCTTTCCCTGCCTTGTGTCATTAATAATGTCTAGCCTCCTATACAGGTCTGAAGTCACAGAATAGATGGAACAGCAAACACACAAGGAATCGAGCAATTAGAAAGGCACAAGCATTAACTGAAAGGCATTTTACACAAGCATTTATTTAACCATTCCCCAAGCAGTTCTGTGATCTCACTCATATGTAGCGACCTCCCCTCAAGCCCTGTCCAAGAAAATCTTGCCACCTAGACATCAGACTGTTCATAAAAAGCTGAAACTGAGAATTTTCTCCACACACACCATAAGCAAAGATACTTTCCTCCGATATTCTTTCAGTTAAAGCTTCTTGTGTAAGAGGCACAAGAGGGTCGCTGACCTCTGCAAAAGTACCATATTTGGAAGCAAGTCAGTACTAAACACCTCACTGGCATCATCAATTTGATGGCCTCAATGCACAGGAACAACAAGCAACAATCTCAGCAAAAGCAGAGCTGATAAAACTCTTACTTGACTGAAGGAAAACAGACCTTCCCTGCCACTCCCCGATGCACAACAAGGTATGACACCTTGACACACTAAACTCCTTCTTAAGGTCACCTATGGCACCCCTGTGATACTGGGCACGGAAGGAGCTCCAGGACACTTGAACTGCAGCAATGACCAGTGTACATAACCCAACAGTTGCATCCACTCATCCTCTAAAATAAACATTTGACAAGACTTTGTTGAATCTTTTAGGCAAGAAAACCTTAAGGTGACAAGTTCTTCTAAGAGAAAATTTATTTTGTCAGAATAAATAAAGCAGCAAGCAGTCACACACATTCTGTCTTTAGTTGTTCACAGCAAGTAAAATCCAGGACGAAATCTGAGCACTGATCTCTGTGATTGTAAGATCATCAGCATCATTTGCAACTGTGAGGTCATCTGACTGGTCATTCTGTTAATCACCTTCAGCAGCACTGTCACACTGCCAGACATAAGCACAGTCATTCAAAGGGTCTTCCATTGATTTGCAATTGGATTAGCAAGAACTAAACAGATTACCAAATCAAGTACCAGGATGACAAGTTTAATCAAAAGCTAAGAGGCTTCGGCAGATGACCAAAATTCATCATAATACAACACAAGCAGTATTTCAGCACAGGAAGCCAGCTGGATTGGGTGCACTGCTATGGTGGAACACTGTCACTCCCCAGAGTCACAACAAAATCCAGCTTTAGCCAAAAGATGTGCTCTGCCACTGCTGCCACAGTGACAATGCAGAGATAAGTAAACACTAGATCATGGGTTTAGCATAAATTATGTCTCATTTAGAAATCACAAAAGACAGAAAAACACTATTGCAAAGGGGTAAAGACATCCTTCTCCATCCAATTCTTGCAGAAAAACTAGGATAATCCTGAGCTAGCTGCTCAAATACACCTGAGTTCAGCTGCACTGCTGATACACAAAAGCTGCAGCCACTTCTAGTACCAAATGTGCCACTTAAAGAGAGCAGCAGGATAGGTAATACAAATAGTAATGATGATCTGTACAGATGGGAAAGCAGGTATCTAAAAGCAGGGGAACATCAAAAACAAGAAGAGAGTAGACCACACTCTTCAGGAAAGCTGTTGAAATCTTAATTTTCCTGAGAAGCTTTTCACATTCAGGGTGCAAGTCATTCAGTTCAAAAATCGGGAACCAGTCTCTGGCAGCAACTTTATGCTTATTTACAAGAAGGTCAGGTTATATTTCCCTGGAACATATGATATATGACCTCCCTCCCTATCTCTGATATTAAAAGACTTGCAATGGTCAAGCCTGAACATTGGGTAGTTCTGAAAGGAGACAGCAAGAGGAAAAAAATGAGAGGGGGGAGAAAAAAATTCCTTTTGACTTTCACAATTGGTTTGGGGGCTTTCTACATCTTCAAAGCTAAGGCATTCAAAAGCCAACCCTTCTAGCTCTTCTACCAAAAAACAAAACTTCTTCCAGAAAACACACTAGCTGGCAAAACCAAACCCACTCTTGATCAGATTTAATAGCCTTATGCAGAGATCCAAGTCATGCCTGAAAGACTTCAGGTTTTTGTTTTTCAAAAGCCTTTCAACACAAGTTACTGTAGGGCAACAGGTTACAGAAGTCCCAGTTAAGCATTCATTTACTCAATAGAGAGTAATTTGAGACAAGTTACCAGTGAAGGAGGTAAGTTTGTCTTTACTGTAGGATAAAAACACGCAAGTGAGCTGTTGGCACAACTCCACTGCACTGCAGCAAGTACACACTACCTGATCTCCAGTCATTTGTGACTCCATACCCTCACTTATTGTAATAAAAAAAAAAGCTTATAGCTTTACATTCTGCTACAGAAACCAGAAAGCTTAATAGCTCAAGTGTATCAGAGCTATAGCCAGAGTTCAGCTGTTTAGAGACATATATAGAAAACCTTAGAAAATGCCCTGCAACCTATGAACTCTCCAAATTACAAAATTTATCTGAGGACAAAAGCAGTTTCCTAAGTTATAAACTTGGTTTTTTCCCCTCTGATACAGGATTTGCTTACTTGATACTTAATAAAATACCTAATGCAATACCTACTTTAAAAAACTCAAAACAAAATAAAACTAAAAAGGCAACTCCTTCCACTGTGCAAACAAAATCTACCTTGATGCATATGCATCCCTTGGAATTCCTTTCCTGAAATGTATCTTCCCCTGATTCATATCATATACATTTTTCCCTCAATTAAAAGTCAGTTTTCAAGAACAACTTCTAGGTTTGAGTAAAACTATTTAAAGATTATTAATTTTATTAAGAAAAAAAAAAAATCCTTAAGGAAAGCTCCATCCCACAGCCACCCTGAATAATCAGAGGGGGCTGGTATTTATGGAAGTTTCAGAGCACAAAGCTTCAGGATTTGTGTACATGCCAGAACTGTTGACCAATAGGTGACACCACTCCATTGCTATGAACACAGCTTCTCTGACAGCAGAGCTCGAGTCAAGAAAGCCAATTTACTACCAAATTCTTTAAATGAAAGAGAAATATTGCTGCTCTATATAAAGTTAATTGGCCCTGCCTCTTAAGTACTTATCTGAGGCTTAAGGTTAGACAGCAGCTCTAAACACTACTCCATCAGTTAGCAAGTCATATATAAACTCAGAATGATTTCAGATGCTTACCTGGACTTGCTGGGGTTGCTGAACCTGTATCTGCTGCTCGGGCTGAGTTTGTTGTTGGATACTGGTTGTCACAGGACAAGCAAGTTCAAGCAAAGACCCAGCCACCTCTGTGCTGTCCGTGTAAATGCAGTTGCCCCCCTGCTGATACACCATCGTGGTGGTGGCTGTCTGCTGAAACTCCTGGAGAGCTTCTGGGCCCTTGGAAGCAAGGGAGTCTAGAAACTCCTTCATCCTGTGCTGCGGGATCGTTCGCGCCTTCACACGGATGTATTCTTCAAAGGAAATGGTGTTCTCCAGAGAATTATTCATATTGCAAGGTCCTCAGGGTTCCTTAAGGAAAGAGAAAGTAAAAGTCTTAACTACAGCACTCCCTTGATGCAAGGATATTCTTAACTCCAGTAACTAATCTCTCATACCAAGTACTTATGAAAACTGGCAAACATGCACAGCCAGATGCCCAGATGCTTTAGTTTTACTTTGTGCTACTACACATTTCTCAGCTTAACCCTTGGCAGCTCAGGGGAGTCTGACACCCAGGTGTGACGACTCATCCTCCCAGAGCTCACTGCCATGTAAACTCTCCTAGCCCTGCACTTCACCCAGACCAGGCAAGTCCTGTACCAGACAAATCCAGTCATACATTCCATTTGTTTGCAGCATGCACTGTTAGTGAGAGAGGCTCAGAAATCAATATCTGCGGCCCTGCTTTGCAGCCGCAGAGGTGGGAAACTGAGCAGTGTGTTCTATCAGGCCGTGCAGTTCTATTCTAGGCAGCTAATGGGAAGCACAACAGAAGAGCAACAGATGCAGCATTCAGCTCACTGCTGTTAGGACTAGGACAGCCTCATTGATCTGAACACAGCAAGCAAAAGGAGAGCACTGGAATCGAGATATTTCCTCAAACTAGGAACTACACACATGGAGAAGCAGAGCTCTGGAAATGACAAAGGCAACTGCAGCATCAGTTCTTGATCTTTTAATATAGGAAGAAGTTAACATGAAACATGCCATGTGTGAAGATAAAAGAAAGAAAAAGAAGTTAAGATGATCAGGGCGGAAGTGAAAGCAAAGACAAAACCACCACCACCAAAGATGACTCCACCTGAGAACGTCAGACAGCTCTAGGGTATACTCTGACAGCATTCTTCTCTTATTGACTTATCTTATTTAACCCACAAATTGTTTTTGAAGTGAGTATACTGGTTATTTCTAAGCCACTAATTAGCCGTGATAGAGCATAAATACATTTGAGCTGTAACATCACCAGATACTGAGATAGTTGTGAAAAGATGTGAAACAACAAAAGATCAGGACTAGAAGAGGTGATTCAGCACTACTAGACCAAGCTGCATAAAGGAGGAAAAACAGACAGATATCATATGTACATTATGACTGTAGGTCTAAAGACAATAGGTACAAAACCAGAGCTTTATATATTCTTTTAGCACGATTTAGAAAGTAGAACTGAGACAAAGCTATGGTTGAAAATAAAACTGCAAAAGCCTGCCTGTGTGAAAATGAGAGTTAACTCTAGGCTATCACTGGCACTCAAGCACACTGCACGAGTCCAGTGCCAGTTATCACCAAAATCTGTGACAGCTGAAGCAAATGGTAACCCCTCTTCACTGTTACGTGACAGCAATCCAAACATACAGCTTTTGTTTACATGGAGGTTCATGGCTAGTGCATTGGACCAGGCTCACAGGAGAAAAAAAACTAGTATCAAAGGTAAGGGGAACACACATGAGGCAACTTGTGTTCTATGGTTTCTGAAGTCTTTAAGAAACATTTGTTGTTGTATGAGATTTCTACAGAAGATATTCTTAAAATATTCAATATGCTTAGTAAAAAACACCAGATAATGGTGCTCACACAGCAAATCAACAGCGTTGCAACTATCAGCACACAGAAGCTCCAGCAGAGCCCACATCTGGACAGAAAACATTCTTTCAGAGACACCAAACTCTGAGTTTTCAAGCCAACTCTGGGGGATAGAGCTAATAAGACTACTCACCTCTCCAGGAGCCACCCAGGAGTACTCTACACCTCTACAGCACATACAACTAACCTCTTTCCTCTTTTTTCTTTGGTGATCATACACCAAGGGTGAAACCAAGGGAGAACAATGATGTTAATGCATCCACAGGGACTCAGACAAGAACTACAACAGGCACACTGAAACGTGTTTTGTATCTAACTGCATGATGCTCCCTTATATACTCTGAGGTTGGAAAACAGATTTTGAGCAATTAACTTGTCCCAGTCTTCTACTTGGAACTTTGAAGAATTTGATTTCAATACTACAGCAAGGCTTTCAGAAGAGAATCATTGTTTTCCATGTCCACCCTGAGTTGCACTAGCAGATACAACTTTGAGGGAAGCCTCAGGATGCCATGCAGGGATCCCAGACATGAAAACCACAGATGTTCTTAGACAGTGGGATGCCAGACAAGTGCCACAGATGCTCTTTGACAGTCAGCTGCTGCTGAATTGGATGAGATCACCTCTCCCAGGTGCTCCCTTCCTGCTCCTGCATTGTTCTTTATTAGGTTGTAACTCAGGGAGTAGCTATCCACCTGCTGTTATTCTTGTCAAAGGAGAGACTAGGGAGATCAGCAGGGCCACTGTTTCCAATGGGAGCTCTTAGCCCTCACTTCTACTTTTGAAAGTCCAACCCTTCTTTCACAAGCTACATCATTTTCCCACATAAGACACCAGAAGCCACAAGAAACCCAGAAGCATAAGCAGCAGAGGTCCACCACCAAACCATCACCAACCTCTTCTGACCACCAGGAAGCAGAACAAAGCAAGCATTAATTTCTTAACTACAAATCCTTGACCCTGCTCAGCTGGTCCATTTCAGTTAGTTCTTGTTAGCATCAAAATCAAGAGGCTACTAGGCCAGTCTTCCCTTACTAGTAAATCTTCCTCGCTCACAAGCTGTCAGAAGAAATCTCTTTCCTTTTTTCTACTAGGAAAAAAAAAAAAATCCTTTACATTTTCTTGAAGTTACTATACTATACTAAGAACCACTAAGCTGAGCTCCTGCAGTATTCCAAGTGTCAGGCATGGACCAGAGCCTCATAACATAAGGCATCTGTTCCTGCCCCAGGAGAGCAGATCTTCCTTGAGTTCTCTACAGCTGCAGTTACAGACCCTGTAGGTAACAGGGTCTCCCAGAGTCACTCATATCAGTTTTAAGGCTTCTCAGGATTATTTAAGTAAAAGCACTGAACCACCCAAAACAGCATTTCACAAGAACCTATACTGCAATAGAGGTACCAGATCCAGAGAAAGATTCAGAAATGTAATGCTGCAACCCCAGAGATTTTACTTATTAAAATTACCCAACCTGCATTTATGGCAGAAAACCTCTGTAAGGGTCTAGGGTGTATTCAACAGGCTTTTATAGAGCAACACATAGAGCTTGCTGCTGCAGTCACCACTTTTACTGTTAGTTATTAAAACACACGAATTTGTGCATTCCATTTATCCCACAGACACGCACTGGAAACTGCAAATGCCCACCCTCACTGGATCTTAGCAGCATGTTTTTAACATTGCATTTTAAAATTTAAAAAAGAGCATCCAGGCAGTAAGTTTCTCCAACAAAGAAAGACAACTCTTCTCTGTGCAGCTTAACTGCATTTTTTTCAGGAAGTAAGTTCAAGAAATTCTTTGAAGATTATGAGAACATACGGTTAGTTGATAAAACTTAGACTGAGGTTACTGAAAACACACACACAACTTGCAGCATGTGGACAATCTGGACTCACCAGTCACCATGTTGCATGTATTTCTGCTGCTCTTGTCCTGAGCTCTTAGACTTGTAACGTTCTGGAGAAGACAGAACAAAGAAGCCCTTTCCATCCCCAGTTCCTCTTTCTTTATTAAGTCATTTTATTTTTAATATGTATTTCATTAAGAAAAAAGATAGGAAACAAAGATATTATCATCCACGCAGCTAGCAGCTCCTACTGAGGAATTGCAAGATGCCCAATTTCTAACCATCGTATCCCTCAGCCTGGTGGTACTGAGAACGACTGTGTGAGCAAATCTGTCACAGAGCGCCGTGCGGCGACAGGCGCGGCACGGTGGGCAACACGGAGTTACTGGCAGACAGAACTTAGAACAAGGCAGCAGCAGTGACCGCATCCAGAGGCAACCCCCCGGCCCCCTCCTCCTCAGGTGTCCCCGGTGCTGGCCCGAGAGACAGCCAGGAACGCTACGGACCGCTCGGCCACCCAGCCAAGACGAGGCGAAGCTCCGTATTTAGGCCCTGAGACCGCGGGCTGCAGCTCAGCCTGTGTCCTGCCCAAGCGAGGACGCGGAGCCCATGGGGCTTCCCCCGCCCGCGGGGACCCGGCACTGCCCCAGCCGCTCCCGCCGCCTTTGTTTGTCGGCGGGGCGGCCGGGCCGGGCCCGCAGGCGCCGCCGTGACACCGCCTCCCCCGCCCCCCCGGCAGGAGCCATGTCGGGGGCTCCGCGAGGACGAGACCGCCGCGGGCCGCGCACAGGCCGCGCCTTCCGGTGCCTCGCTGCCCGGGCCGAGGGGGAAGACGGGGACGCGCCCGGTGCACCGGGGGGAAGAGCAGGGGGCGCGCCCGCGCGGGCCAGGAAAGCGCGCGCGCGCGCGCGGCAGGCGGGGCCGCCCCCTCCCCCTCCCCGCCGGGCCCGCGCCGCCCCCGGAACCGCCGCCTCCTCCTCCCGCGCCCAAAGGGAGGCCCCACCCGGCTCTGCCGCCGCCGCGCATTACCCCGGCCCGCCGGCCCGGCTGCGCCGCGGCGTGACCCGGCCCCGCCTCACCCCGGCCCTGTCGCCGCCGCCGCCTCGGCCCCGAGTCTTTTCCCCTCACAGCTCCCTGGGCGCCATCTTACATTCAACCCCCTGCAGCCAATCACTGCGCTGCCACAGCCTCGCGAGAGCGCGGCTCCCAAGCCCCGCGAGAGCTCAGCTCCTAGGCCCGCCCCGCGCCTTAAAGGGGCCTGGCCGCGGCGGGGCGCGGGGAGGGTGTGGCCGCTGGGGGGCGCCCTGCGTGGGGAGTGGGGGGGGGGGGGGGGCGTGCGGCCGCGGTGACAGCGCAGAACGCGGTGGGGACACGTAGGGACAGGGACAGACCCCGCGTAGCCGGGATACCTGGGACGCCACCAGCACCGCGTGGCCGTGAGGCGACGCCGGCCGAGGGGTTCCACGCGGTCGCCCCGCTCCTTCGCGGCATGCGGGTGCAGCCCGGCCCCCATCCCCACGCAGCCCCTGCGCCGAGGCTTCGAATCGCGCCCGCGTGGGGCCAGGCCCCGGTGCAGGAAGGGCGCTGAGGCCTGTGCGGCTTGTAGCGGAGGGGCTGCGCCCTGCCGCGGGCGGCATCGCGGATTGCAGTGTCCCCATGGAGGCGGAGGATGCGCCGCGCCGTGGGACTGTGCCGGGTCTGCTTTAACCGTGTCCATGTGCTCGGCGCGGCCTCCCCAGCCCCAGCCCCGCTTAAGGTGGCCCGCGGGGCTGGGCAGGGTCTCTCTCCGCTTACTTCAGTTCCAGGGACACAGGCGCGGGGCTTAGGGCACGGGGTTCATGCCAGTTCCGCGGGGACACCCCTCTGACCCCCAACCCGGGGACAAGCAGGGACCACCCCACTCGAGTCCACCTTAAGGGGGGAGGGCGCTCCGGCGGTGTTTGTACACAGTGTGCACACCCTGCCTGCACCCCCTGTGCCCTGCCTGCACCCTCCCGCACATCCCCTGCTCCCTCCTGTCCTGCCTGCACCCCACCTGCACCCCCCGGAGATACTTCTCCATTCCACCCCAACATCCCTGATCCCAGTCTAACCTCATGGTGCTGGCTGAGGGAGCTGCAGCTCCCATGGGGTCACACCAGTGCTACACAGCAGATAGGTGCAGACTCTGTGTTCCCAGAACAAGGAAGGCACCCCACACACACGCTCCGCCAACGCGGGGCTCATCGGGGGACAAACAGGAGATCAGCCCCACCCCATCACCCCAAGAATGAGCAGGACAACAGGAGGCAGGGACAGTGCAGGGACAGGCTGGGGTCTCCATTTATTGAGGCGATGCTGTGGGGCACCCCAGGGGACTGTGCCAAGGCACGGTGGCAGTGGGGGTGTGCAAGGACCCCCAAGGAAGAAACACCATGATGATGTAGCAGCCATGGGGCCCTCAGGCCTTGCCAGGGTCCTCCTTGAGCGTCACCGTCCGGTTGAACACCATCTAGGGAGAAATAGAGGGTCTGCTCAGAGCCCCATGGCGGGCAGGGAGTGCTTGCACAAGTGTGTGCAGGCTGTCTCACTGCCCCTGTCCCACAGGGCTCACCTTCCCCTCTTCACTGTCAGGATCCACAGAGAAGTAGCCCAGGCGCTCAAACTGGAACTTGTCAAAGGGTCGAGCAGAGCGGACAGAGGTGTCAACCAGGGCATTGTGCACCACACGCAGGGAATCCTGGTAGAGGGGACAGTTCAGCCAGCAACCCTACCCTTCTGTTCTCTCCACAGTCCAGCTTCCCCCAGCTCCTCTTCCCCCAAGACACAGTAAAGCCTTGGCACAAGAGGGGCCACATGGAAGTGGGTGCCTCAGGACTGGGTGCAGGAGGTCCTCACTTCCCCATGGCCCATAACTTCAGCTGCTGCCACTACTCACAGGGTTGAGGTCACTCAGAAAGCCACCAGGTACCTCTGATGGGTCCTCAGGATTTTTGTGCAAAAACCTGCCATGACATAAGAGTCTTATCCCAAAGCTGCCAAATGAGGGGACATGGTGCCACTCATGGCACCCCAGAGCATCATCTTCCCCACCAAAGGTCTGGGCAGACCCCAGCAGGGCCTGCTGCTGTATAGCTGTGCTGCTGCTCCAGCACTGCTGGGCTTGTGCTGGCCTCAGCTGGCAGCCAGATACTCACAGCCGCTCGTAGAGCCGCACTTCACAGGCCAGTGGCACCGACACCCAGTGGATGAAAGCTTTGGGCTTTTCTGCCACATCCGACTTGGTGCAGGTCACCTCCAGCTCCATGACACGCCCACTGACATCCTAAGGGAGAGGAGATGAGCTAAGCTGTCAGGCAGCAGTCTTATCCCATATGGGAGGCCTGGGTCTGAACCACCAGCCCCACAGCTTGGGGATGCCTTGTTCCTCACTGAGAGGCACAGGGCAGGCAGAGAGCAGCCACACAGGCAGCCTGAGCCCTCACTGTATCCAGAGCATCCAGCACGAGATGACCATTGCTGCTCTTCCCTGCTGGGGCATGGTCATGTCCTGACATTCCACAGCCCAACTTCATGTCACCAGTGCCCACAGCCACGCACCTTGATGACATTCTGGACGGTGATGACGTAGCCAGCGTGGCGCAGCCCCACCGGCTGCCCGGGGGCCAGGCGCTTGTAGCCCTTATCTGCCTCCTGTAAGAGAGTTCACGGCTGCATGAGGGGTCCCAGCATGGGCAGCAGGTCCCTCCTCCAGCATTTCTCTTCTGCTCCCACTCCTGCCATCCCAGGGCTGTTTGTGTTGCTGTGGGACATTCCCAAGGACAGGCCAGGTTGAGTACCATTAGTTGGACATACTCTTGCAAGGCTGAAGGCAGCATTTTCCCAGTGCCCATCAGAGCTGCTAGCCAATTTGGGAGTTGCAGTAAGGTGCTCCACACCCGCCTGTGACCTCTGTGTGCAGCACCAATATCACTTCTAGTGCTGCCAAGCTCCTGCTGCACAAGCCACAGCTCCAGGAGTGAGGGTAGTATAATCCAATGGGCCTGGCTTACCTCCCTGAAGTCTGTCTCCTCAATGTAGATGGTCTGGTGGAAGGGCACTTTGTGAAAACCACGGCTCTCATCAGCTGGGAAGTTGGGCACAAGTACTTCCAGTGCCTGGGGAGAAAGAGGGTGTGAATGCTGATCTCAAGGAACACCACTCCCACAACAGCCCATGGCAGTCTCACCTTTGGAGCAGGGAAGTTGGTGATGGTGACCTTGAGGGGCTCCAAGACAGCCATGGCACGGGGGGCTTGCTCATTCAGCACCTCACGTGCACAAGCCTCCAGCAGATGCGGCTCCATTGTCGCCTGGGCCACTGTCACCCCAACCTGAGAACAGCGTGCTGTGACCATGCTGGCCAAGGGATGCAGTCATCTGCCCTGTCCCTTCCTATCCAAAGCCTACCCGTGCACAGAAGTTGTTGATGGCCTCGGGGGGGAAGCCTCGCCGGCGCAGGGCTGTCAGCGTGAAGAGACGTGGGTCATCCCAGTCCCTGAGAAAACACCAGAGTGACAACCAGGCATGCTCTGGGTGAGTCCCATCGTGGCAGCTGGCCCTGCTCCTACCTCACAGCGCCTGTCTCCACCAGCCGGATGATCTTTCTCTTGGAGACGACGGTGTAGAGCAGGTTCAGGCGCCCATATTCCCACTGCACAGGGCAGTAAACATCCAGAGCGTTGCAAAGCCAGAAGTAGGAGGAGCGTCTGCAAGGGAGGTACAGGCACAGCCCAGCTCAGTCGCATGGACATACTGTCCCCCAGCACTCTGCAGCCACCAGATGCTGCTCCCAGGTCTAGCTCAGCCCTGGGCCATGCCATGCACAGTGCTCACCTGGCCTGGAACTCCTTGGTGCAGAGGGAGTGTGTAATGTGCTCAATGGAGTCGCAGAGGCAGTGTGTGTAGTCGTATGTGGGGTAGATGCACCTGCAAGGCAGACGCAGTCAGCTCAGGGCAGAGCACAGTGCTGCTCCACTGCTGACACCTCCTCACTCCCAGGAAATCCCACCCTCACCACATGTGCCAGAACATGGCAGGGCCTCCCTACCACTTGTCCCCAGTGCGGTGGTGTGGAGTGAACTTGACACGGTAGGCAACGGGATCCATCTTCCCATCCTCCATCACCAGCTTCATCCTCAGCGTGGCTTCCCCCTCCCCAAACTTGCCCTTTCTCATGTCCTGTGAAGAGGAGGAAAGCTGTAAGCTGAGCCACAGATCCAGAGCCCATAGGCAGGCAGCACCTGCCCCAGCCAGGAGTACCTCAAAGAGCAGGAGTGACTCCTCCACAGGCCGGTCCCGCCACGGCGAGGGTGGTGGGTTGTGGCCCTTGATCTCCTCAACCTTCTGATGGCAGACATATGCCTGACCCCTATAGAGGGGAAATGCCATCACAAGACATGAGTGACTCATCCCCTGAGCAAGGGGGCAAGGGTGTAGAACATCAACACCACCCCAGCACAGTCCTGCTGCCCCACATGCTCACCTGCGGATGAGCTCCAGGGCCCAGGTGTAGAGCTGGTCAAAGTAATCCGAAGCATGAGTCACTGCATAAGGCTGGTAGCCTGGGGAGATAGGTAAAATGGAATAGGTTGGAGGAACTCTAAAGGCCCTGCAGCAAGACCTGAATGCAGGGGTGTCCCTGGCACCTGGCTTGATCGTGCCCTCCCCATCCCGAGCCATACCCAGCCACTCCACCATCTCCCGGATGGCTGTGAAGTACTTCTCCTCCTCCTTCTCAGGGTTGGTGTCATCATAACGCAAAAAGCACACGCCACCATTGGCCTGGGAATGAAGAGATAGTGAGCAGCTGCTCCCTGAGGGACCACAGGCCCAGGCCAGCAGCCAAGCAATGGGGAAAGGCAGGTGACAAGGTGGCTTGGTGCTTTTTACCTTGGCATAGCCAAAGTTGAAGTTGATGGCCTTGGCATGGCCTATGTGCAGGATCCCATTAGGCTCAGGAGGGAAGCGTGTCCGTACCTGAAGAGGCAAAGGGAACACATCTGTCCTTCAGCAGGAGACTTTTACTTTCCCTGACAGCAGTGACAGTGACATGAGCCCCTGGCAATACTGCAGAGCACCCCATGCTGTGTGGGTGCTGCCTCTGGCCGTGCCCCCCGTAAACTGTGTGTTCCCCACCCACTCTAGCTGTGTCACTCTCACATGTGGGACATGGGACATGGCCTCACCTGCCCACCCGTGATTGCCAGGTGCTGCTTCAGCAGGGCCATAGTGTTGGGCGTCACCACGTAGCCCTCAGTCTTGTAGTTCTCTCCTGCAGGCAGAGAATGTTCAGGGCTGCAGCACTGCCCTAACCATGCCAAGCCCAGCAGCCAGGGGGGGAGGGCACAGGACCTCTCCAGTCCTCTGCAGCATGGAGAGCTGGGACCTCGTACAGAGCCAGTGGAGTGGTCCCACATATGGCAGCAGCTCCTCACACTCACCTGGCTTGTGGAACTTCAGGGCTTCTCCCCGTAGCTGCTCCAGCAGTGACTGTGTCTCTGTGCCCATGTCACCTGCAGGGAAATGGGGCTGAGCTCCCTGATCACAGCTCCCAGGGCCCAGCTCAGAAGAAGGTCCAGCAGGAATTAAAGGGCTGGGGAAAAGGACAGTTTCTTACCATTCTCCACCACAGCCACCTTCTGTTTCTCTGCTGGGGCCAGACGGGCCTTTGCCACCTGCAGAGACCAGCACAGCATCCTGAGTGCCCAGCTGTAGCACATATCTTCCCCTCCAGGCCCAGCCTGCTGTCCCCAGCAGTCCCTCAGACCTGTACCCATGCTGGCAGCTCAGCCCAGAGCAACTATTTGGGATCCTGCCTTGACACTTTGCAAGAAAATACCATCCAAGTCTCCAGCTCCCTTTCTCCTTACCTTTGGCTTCTTTTCCAGGTCAGCTTCTGTCTTTGGCCCAAGCAAATGCAGCACCTGCAGAAGAGTGACACAGTCAGGAGTCAGAAAGGCTTCCTGTGTCCTAAGGCCTGGAAGTGTCCTGTCCAGCCGTCACTCTGCTTGCCCTGCCTGCACCTAGGTGGGGCAGGCTGTGCCCAGCGCTGGGCCCTCCAGGGGACTGGCTGACAGGTCCCACACCAGTCCCAGCACACCCAGAGACCACAGCAGCACCTGACGCAGTAACATTGCACCCACCTGCAGGTCCACCTCATTCTTGATGGTCTTCCCGTCTGCCCACCGCAGCTGGTTCCGTGCCTCCCCTGCAGACAGGGCACCCGTGGGCAAGGGGCAGGGCCCAAGCCTGGGGGAGCTTCAGCTGGGGCACTGATGCAGAATGCCACAACCTTTGCCCAGGGCTGTCCCTGTTGCTGGGCGCTTTGGCCCTGCCTGTGTGGGGGATCTGGCAGGATGACATCTCCCCATGGCAAAGGGCTGGCTCTCATGATTCAGGGGAGCAGACAGTGGCACTGGAAGTCAGGCACAGGGATGTGACAGCCACCAGCACCAGGCAGGGGATGCCCTGGTGTCACCACTCACCCATCAGCAGCCCCATGTTGAAGTGGTAGCGCTCTGCCAGCAGCTCTGCTCGGTGTTTGCTGATCACAGCCTCCACCTGGGAGCAGCACAGGAAATTGGAATGAACGAAGGGAGGCAGGAGCATGGCAGGAATTAGTCCAATGTCCCCTGTGCTGTCTCCACCGGGTCACAGCCCCACTCACCGCTTCCTCAATCTGCTCGGGGGTGATGCAGACTCCCACACCACAAGCCCGCTCAAAGTCTGCCACGTCCAGGGGTTCCAAGGGGTGGCTTCTCACGTATTCCAGGGCAGCTGGAAACAAAGTAGGAATGAAAAGCGGAGCCCCTGGATCCGGGGCCGGGTGGGGGCCGGGGCCGCACGGTACCGCTGAGCTGCAGGTCGGTGAGGATCTCCCTGCGAGCGATGTAGCCGACGAGAAAGCCGAGGTGCTTCGGGTCCTTGAGGCGGGCGGCCGTGTTGTACAGAAGTGTCCCGGTGGCCTTGTCCAGCGCCGGGCCCAGCGCGCTCCGAGCCTGTCGCCGCCGGGGGAAGCATCAGGGCAAAACCGCGACCCGGGCCCCGGAGAACCGGCGGCACCGAGGACCGGAGCGGGTCAGGGGAGTGCCAAGAGCCGAGGCCACTCAGCCGGGAGTAGCCGGAGCCGGGAGAATCCCGGGAAGGCTGGGGTCGAGGGGTGACAGAGGTACCACGGTGCCAATGTACCCGGCTGTCATCGGAGATCGGGGTACCGGGTCCCGGGATGACAGGGGTACCGGGGTAGCGAGTCCCCAGGGTGGCTGGGTCCCGAGGTGACACGGGGGTGAGGGGGTACTGGGGATCGAGGACCGGGGACCAGCGTGCGGCCCCGCGGCGGACGCACCTGCAGCACAGCCTGGCGCAGCAGCGCGCTAAGTGCCCCGTTGCGTAGCGTCTCGCGCGCCTTGGTCTCGCTGAGACCGATGCCAGTGAACAACCCCAGCGCCTCCTCCGCCTCCTCCGCCGCCATCGCCGCCGCCGCCGCCGCCATGCTGCCGCCTCCGCCCGGGGGCGGGTCCGCGCCCAGCCAACGGGCAATGAGAGCGCTCCGTCTCGGCCAATGGGAGCGAGGGAAGCGGCGCCGGCCGGGCCAATGGGCGCGCGAAAGGCGGGCTCAGCGCGCGGGCAGTTGCATCATTTAAAGAGACCGCCGGCGGCGGCGGCCACGTGGGGGGCGGGGCTGGGGGCGGGCCCGGGGCGGAGCACGTGTCAGATCCCGCCCTCAGAGCCCCCCGAGCCCCCCTCTCCCGGCGCTTTGTGCCCCGCGGCCGGTGCCCGTACCTCCGGAGTGCCTTTGCGTCTCCCCTGCCCCGGCAGCCCCGGGGGGACGTGCGTGCCCAAGGTCCTGGGGTGGAGAGCGAGTCGCGGTGGCTGCCACAATACGGTTTATGCGGAGCCAGCCTGGCTCGGCATCCCCGGCTCCCCCGGCCGTGCGTGGTCCCTTGGCCCCGCCAGCCCAGTATCCGTCCTTTTCCCTCCTTTCCTGTCCCCCTCGCTGCTATAGTACACCCCTCGTCTCAGTGCCCCCAGGCTTCCCCAGACCGGTGGAACTTTCGCTGCCTCTGCCCAATGTCCTCCTGCCCCCCTCCCCCGTCTGATGTCTCGTCCAGTCTGGTGTCGCCAGCTCTCCCCTTTGGCCCGCCAGCTCCCCCAGCCTGGTATTCTCTAGCTCTTCCGGCCAGTGCCCCTCCAGCCCGATGTCCCTCCCCAGCCCGGTGTCCTCCACAACCCCACGTTTTCTGCCTCAGCCCGGGAGTCCCCCCTCCACCCCAGCTTGGTGTCTCCTCTTAGCTCAGTGCCCCCCTAGCCCAGTGCCCCATCCATCCTACTCCCACCTCAGCCTGAATAGCAGCAGACTCGAGTGATTGGGGAAGGGGCTTTATTGGAAATACTGGGTGGGAGGAGGCACTGGCAGGTCCTGCCAGCCAGAGCCATCGGACACAACCAGACAAGGCAGGTCCTGGCTCCTCCATCGGTGGGTGCTGGAGTCAACGCTGGTGTCACAGTGAGTCCCACACCACGGAGGGGACAGCCATTGCTTAGCGCCGCCATAGAGCTATAGCTCCCTCCCGGTGCCAGGCACTGTGTCTGTCCCCTTGGTGGCTGCCTGCTCCCTGCGTGTAGCTGGCAGTGGCTTTAAGCTGTAGCGGGCACTGACATTGGTACCTGAGACGCTGCGGTACTCGCCCATCTCCGTACGAACGTTCTCGTTCTGGGTGATGGTGAGCAGGACCGGGACAGAGAGCGTCACCTCCTTCCGAAGGACTTGGATGCTGAGCGCAGTGCGCGGGGGGATCTTGGCCGGCAGCTGCACCTCCACGCGCTGCCGGCGAGTGCTGGTTTCGCTGCGCCCTTTCTGCACCGTAAAGATGTTGGCAGCTTCCACGGTCAGCGTGAAGGAGAGCCCGGCTTTGAGGCTGGTGGCATTGCTGAAGTGGAAGCTCTGCCAGAGTGTGGTGCCATATTCCCGGCTGCTGCTGGCTGCCAGTGCCTGCTCCGACTCTGTTTCATTCACCCCCTCAATCTCATCCACCAATACCTCCCGCTCCTCCTCCACCCGCTTCTGCTCCCAAAGGAGACGTGCTGAGACCAAGGGCCGCCCGGGCCGTAGCGGGCGCAGGTGGGACAGCCGAGACTGAAAGTTCAGCTCCAGTTTGTAGTCAGCGAGTCGCTCGCCGGGCCATGCCAGGCAGTGCCAGCCTCCCCGGCCGGGATGCTGGTACAGCAGCCAGACACCTCGCTGCACCACATGGGATGCCACCCGGTCATTGAAGTACCCATATGCCAAGTTGGTCTCCTCTGTCACCACTTTGCAGGCGCCTTGGAAGTTGGGATGCTCGTAGAGGGTGATCTGGGGGTCCCCCAGGTCATGGTGCACGAGGCGCAGTGCTGAGAAGCTGTTGGGCCGATCCACAGAGGGGTACTCGCCCTCCTCGAAGGCGTGCGGCTCCCCCTCGTACTTGGGGTCCGTGTAGGCAATCCATGGCTGCCCCTCCACTTTCAGGGAGGCAATGCAGTCCCCAAAATCCAGCTCGTGCAGGTCAGGCACGTCGCAGGTGAACTCTCGGCTCAGCCCCTCAAAGTTGGCACGCTCGTACACCGTGATCCGGTTCATGGTGCTGCCTGCCCCTGCGAGGGCACAATGTGGGTCACGTCCCCTCCTGTGGGGTCAGGTGGGTTCTACAGGAGATCCGTGAGCAAAGCGCAGCCAGCAAAACCAAACCTCAGCACCCCTTTAACTCTTGTCCTCTGCCTTCCCTTCGTCCACCTCCTCCTGGTCCCCGTGCTCTCACCGTCTGTGCTGGTAACACCCCGCAGCTGTGCCTTTTAGGAAGGGGTGGTGGGACCAGGGCGTGCTGTGGCACGAAGCGAAGGCGATGACAACGCTCACCCCCACACCCTGTGCTCAACCTTGTCCCCACTTCGGTGCTGAGGAACCAACCAGACCCTGCACGGCGGCCGACACACCGGGATGGCAGCTGGTCCCACAGACCAGCCCTGCCGGAAAGTCCTGCCGTGCCCCAGGCATGTGAGACTCTGTGCTGAAGAGTCACCGCCAATTATCAGTGATGCTTCCGCCCTGCCCGCGCTAATTACAGTGTGCATTGCCGGTGGGGCAGGAACTGCTGGCTCACCCCAGCAGGGTGAGAGGGTATCGTGGTGGGGCAAGCTAGCACCCCAAAACAAGAGCCTCTGGAACCCTGGTGATCCCATCAATTGGATATGGTGGCACTGCTCCAGCTCTGTCTCTGAGGATGGCTGGTGCAGATGGGGACACTTCTTTCCCCTTGTGGCTTCATGGCACAGCCAAGGCACTTCTGGGGTGGGGTACTGGACACAGCAGGACGCTGACATCGAACCAAGGCATTGGAAGGCAGCCACTCCAAGCACAGCATGTGGTGGTTTCCTCCAGACTCCATGCAGGTTCCCATGGCATGAACCAGACCTGGCCTCCCCAGGAGCTACTGGTGTGGGGCATAGGGCACGTGCACTCCCTAGCTGGCACCCTGCTGAAACAGGGCTCAGGCAGCTCACCGGTTCTGAGGCAGGTTAAGCCTTTGACTTCTTTGGCTACATGCCCAGGGCTGCCTCATCCACTTGTCCACACAGCCCTCACCAGCCCAGGGCTGTTCCCAAGCCACAGTTCATGGAACAGGGAGCCACAAACCTGATATGAAAAGGTCCCAGTGGGATACAGCTGGATCCTGACCCACCCTTTGGAGACAGTCAGGACCCGCAAAGCCTCTTGGGGCTGATAGGCAAGGTCAGCCCTGGCTGCATGGAGTCCCCCAGCCCCACAGGGGTTTGGTACAGCCTGCGGGAACCCACATCCTGTGGTGGAGAAGGATGGAGACCCCATTGCTCCAACAGTCTGTCCCCCCACAAGTCACCCAGGAGAAGAACCCAGGTGTTCCTGAATTCTCGAACCCTATTTCCTTCAAGCCTCTGTCCCCCAAAGGCCCGTGCCACCCCACACCTCGCCCCTCAGTTGTCCGCTGCTGGTGCCCCACTTTCCCCTGCCTGCAGTGCCAGGACTGCCAGGGTCTCCCAGTTTATTGCCAGATGTCGGGGCGGTTGGGGTTACACCAGACAAACGCTACGGGAAGCAGTTAGTGAGTGGGGGGCCATGGGGGCCGCGGGCAGAGGCCAGGGAAGGGCTGTCCCACTCACTCCCCTGGCGTGCGGCCTCCCAGCCGTTCCCCCCGGGCCGCCACGCTCCCCCGTGCCGGGACCCCTCCTGTGCCCCGCGGCTGCCCTGGCTCCGTGGCCCCCAGCACCCCCCTCCTCGCTGTGTTCACCACCCTGCAGCGAGGCTGGCGGCCGGGGCGGCGCGGGGGGCACGGGGCAGCGTGGGTGGGAGGCGGTGCTGGCATTATTGCTATGGCGGGCGGGAGCAGCGCGACCCTCCCCACGCTCAGATCACAGTCTCGAAGAGCGTCGCCTTCTCCTTGGGGGGCTCTGGGGCCAGCAGCTTGGCTTCTGCCTCTGGCGTCAGGTACTCCAGGTGGTGTTGGCCCCAGATTGGAGTGGTCAGGAGCTGCCAGCGCTGTGGGGACATCGTGTCAGCACCCAGGGACAACAGCACTGGGACTGCCTGGACCCAGCTTGATGAATTCCCCGCAATGCACAGGGATAGGAAAGGGATGAGATTTGGATGGGGGTGGAGGTGAGACTGGAACGCGGAAGGGATTGAAATGGGATTGAGAAAGGGACAGAGATTGCATAGGGAAAAGGGATGAGACTGACACACTGACAGGATTAAGACAGTGATGTCAGCAAGGATGGAGTTTGGGTGAGGCTGAGAGTGAGACAGCAGTGGAGATGGGAATCTGATAGGAGTGAGAGCAGTGAAGACAGGAACAGGGCTTGGATGGGGGTGAGACTAGGATGGGAAAGGACTAAATGACATTGAGAGAAGGACAGGAATTGCAAGGAGACAGTGATGGGGACATGCACAGGATATGGCAGTGATAGGGATAGAGACAGTGATGCAAGTACTGGTGGGAATCAGGTAAGATTGGGAATGAGACAGTGATGTGGATAGGGATGGGATTTGGATGGTAGTGAGACAATGGGGACAGACACATGATTTGGATGGGAATGAGACAGTGATGAAAACAGGGATGGAACCTGACTGTGGATGGGACTGTGATGGCAACATGGATGGCGGAATTTGAATGAGGCCAGGACTAAGAGGAAGACAACCATGACTGAGAATGGGGTGGAGACAGAGGCAGACGTGATCTCGCTGCACCGCCCTCACCTCGCGCAAGGAGCCTTTGCAGCGCAGGAGCTTGTAGATAACAGTGCAGGGGATGCAGAGCATGGAGGAGAGTGCCAGGACCCAGCCGATGGCTTCCCCCCACCACGGGTACACGTATGTCTTATTGTATGTCAGCGGCTTGTAGTTCACCACGTGGAACACAAAGATGCCCTGGGTGGGGAGAGGGAGGTGAGGTCCCTCGGAGCAGGGAGCTGGCGGTCCCCACGCCTGACGCGTGTCACCGCCGTGTCCCTGAGGCGCGCACTCGCCCCACAACCGTGACACGCGTGTGCCCGCAGCGGCCGCCGGGGGGCGCTCCGTGCCCGCGCACATGCGGGGCAGTGGCACACATGTCCCCACGCGCGGTGGCCTCGCTCACCACGCAGACCAGCGGTGTCACCACAGCCCAGCACCACTTCATGACGGGCAGGGGCCGGTAGCCAATCATGCGGGCCACGTCGTCCATGAAGCGGTCGGCACCTGCAGGGAGGAGGGCATCAGCTGGGGCACTTGTGTACCCCCTTGTGTCCCCCTCCCCGTGTCTCCCTTGCCTCACCATAGACCCAAGCAATGACCACGCACTCCCAGAAAGCCTGCCACAGCAGCGTGATCCCGCTGGCCGAGTAGTTGTCAAAGAGCTGGAATACGTACATGCCGCCCTGCCAGGAAGGTGCCCATGTCACCAGCATTGTGCTGGCTGCCCTGCACGCTGTCACACTGACAGTCACAGCCTTGCCAGCACCGGTACCCTGCCTGACATGGACACCCTGCATGCCATGGGCACCCTGCTCCCACAGCACCCCCTCGTCACATACACCCCCCCCATGCCATGGGCAGCTCCACTGACACAAGGGCAGCAGCCCCAGCGAGCTCCAACCCCACAGTGGGACCTCATGGAAGGTGATGCCTCAGGAACAGGCGCAAGTGGCCAGTGTGGGGCTGGCCGGCAGTGTCCCCCACCTGTGTGACCATGGAGAGGTCAATGAGGCAGCAGATGATGCAGCAGAGCGCAGCGGTGAGCTCACGGCGCAGCGAGCCAGCTCCCGGCTGGGGGAACAGGTCCAGGATGCCCGTGATGAAACCCTCCACACCGACAAACTGTGGCACAAAGCAGGGCTCAGTGGGGACGTGCCTCCCATCCTCTCCCCGTTCCCCATCTCCCTGGTTGCCACAGCACCTGGCTGTCCAGCCCCAGCACGAGGAGCATGATGAAAAAGAGCGTGGCCCACAATGGGGACAAGGGCATCAGCGTCACAGCTTTGGGGTAGGCGATGAAAGCCAGTCCAGGACCTGCGGAAGAGTGGGGTCAGAGATGCCACTCAAGGGTGACACAGAAGACACAGTTGGCACCCACTGTCCATCACTCACCAGACTCGGCCACCTTGGAGATGTCCACGCCTTGCTCAGAAGCCATGAAGCCGAGCACAGAGAAGACAACGAAGCCGGCAAAGAAGCTGGTGCAGCTGTTGATCACAGCCAGGATGTAGGCATCCCTGTGGGCACAGCATCTAAGGAAGTGCTGGGGGGCACTGGGGGACACCCCAGGGGCACTGCCTGCAGCTGGCACAGCCCTACCTGTAGCAGTTGTTGTGGAAGCGGTTGTAGCTGCCCAGTGCGGTCAGGGCGCCCAGCCCGATGGCATAGGAGAAGAAGACCTGGGTGCCAGCATCAATCCAGACCTGGGGCGTGACAGAGGGTCAGGGCAGGACAGGGGTGCAGGGGAGGTCTAGCACCCAACTCCTTGCTGCCCTCCCTACTGCCCTCACCTGTGCCTCAACCAGCTTGGACCAGTCAGGTTTCAGGTAGTAGATGATGCCACCGAGTGCACCAGGCAGTGTTACTCCATGGACCAGCAGCAGGATGAGGACCACATACGGGAAGAGTGCCGTGAAGTAGACAATCTGAAGAGTAGTGGGTGGCCATGAGACTCCCCAGGCTAAGGCTCTCTGTCACATGCCACAGGTGTCCCAGCAGGACCAGAGCTTGGGAATGTCCCCAGCAGCTCCTGGAGAGATGTGGGACACAGGCTTCCCACCCCTGTGGGCTGTGGCACAGGAGGGCAGGAGCCAGCAGTGGCATGTGCTGCAGTCCTGTTCTCTCATGCCAGTGGCCCTGATGCATGTACCCCTGCCAGTATTACCTTCCCAGTTGACTTGACACCCTTCCAGATGCAGAAGTAGACAACGACCCAGGTGGTAACCAAGCAGAGGATCATCTGCCAGTTCATCTCCCCTGGCTCGCTGAGGCCCCCAGAGAGACGCAGCACCTTGTTCCTGCAGAGTGGGGCTGTGCTGAGCACCAGCATGACACCCCCAGCCCCAGACGATGCCCTCCTGGTTCCCACACTCACTCCCAAAACTCAATGACAGGTGAGCGCTTGTTGGTCATGTCGGTGCAGCTGAAGTTAGACGTCAAAGTGCTGACAGTGGCATTAGTGCTGACATTGTTGCACAGGTCTGGGTTGAAGAGCTCCGTGCACTGCTCTGTGTTCCAGGAGTGGCCACAGGTGGCCCAGGGCAGGGTGTCCGTCAGTGAATGCACCAGATAAAAGAGCCCCCACACCAAGATCATGATGTAGTAGGAGTTGCAGAAGAAGACGATCACCATAGAGGCCAGACCTAAACCTGTGGCATGGGGAAATCAGAGCCCACAGGCACCTGTGGGCATCTGACAACTAGCATGGAGTGGGATGTGGGGTGTTGTAAGGATGGGGGAAGGACAGAAGAGAACTGACAGGGACAGGACAGGGAAGGCAGCAGCTCTGGACAGGACAAGGGAGAGCTGGTGGGAACAGGACAGGGAAGCTGGCAGTCCCAGGCAGGACTGGACAGGGTGGAGACAGCTGGCAGCATGGCACACGACCAGGGGGGGAGCCGGCAAGACACCTCTGAGGTGGGGCTTCAGCAGCCAGCAGCCCATGAACCAGCAGCATGCAGGCAGGGAGCCACAGGGGCAGGCAAGGCAGGCAGGGCAGCACGGGGTGCCACGGAGCACAGGTGCAGGCAGCTGCCATCCTTGGCCGGGGCACAGGGCGGCAGTGGGACGCGGGCAAGGTGCAGGGGAGCAGGCAGGGCGTGGGCAGGGTGCTGCCAGCCCCAGCAGGCTGTGAGCAGCCGAGGCAGTCAGGGTGCAGGCTGGGTGCCGGGGGCCCTGGGCAGGGTGCAGGGGCCACGGAAAGGGTGCGGGCAGGGTGCGGGCAGGGCGCGGCGTTACCCTTGAAGAGAGGGGCGATGTTCCAGGCGGCGATGCCCCCCTGCTTCATGAACTGTCCCAGGGCTACCTCCAAGAAGAAGATGGGGATGCCGCCCACGAAGACGATGAGCAGGTAGGGGATGAGGAAGACGCCTGGGGCCGGGGGCAAGGGGCTGGCTCAGCCGCCGCCGTCCCCCAGGCCCCCCCTTTTGCTCCCCCCCCTTCCCCGCGCCGCCCGCCAGGACGCAGCGAATGGCAAAGGCGCCTCCGCGCCCTCCCCTCGCCGCGATGTAGGTCGCCACAGGCAGGTAGCGGGGGGCTCCCAGGACCCCCCTCCCCGTGAGTGACTCCGGAGCCCCGCGGGGCGGCCCGCGAGCTGCTCTAAGGCGCAGGGCGAGCTGACCCAGCGCGGGGTGACCCCCAGGCACACACTCCGGGGCGGGAAGGGGGTGCCCCCCACGCCGCGGGTCGTGGGGCGAGCGCGAGGCTCACCTCCGCCGTTCTTGTAGCACAGGTAGGGGAAGCGCCAGACGTTGCCCAGCCCCACGGCGAAGCCCACGCAGGACATGATGAAATCCATCTGCCGGGTCCATGTCTCCCGTTCAGGGACGGCCTCTTTGGGGGGACCGGGGGGTCGCACCAGTGGTGCCGTCACCGTTCGCTCCTCGCCCGCCGTGGGGGGCTCTGTGCCCTCCGCCCCGCCGGCGCCTTCTGCTGAGACGGGGGGAGTGGGGATGCCCACGCCGCCGTCACGCGCGCTCGTGGGGGCGCGGAGGGGGGGGGGGTAAGCACCTCCCCCCCGCGCGCCCCTCTCCGCGCGTAGGGGCGTGACGTCAGATGTCAGGCCGGCGCGTGACGTCACAATGCAGAGCGGTGACTCACCCCGCGGCGGCGGGAGGGGGCGCGCCGCGGTCGCGCGTGGCCGTGGGTCCCCCTCTCCCCCTCCCCAGGCTCATCCCTCCCCGGCGCTCCCCGCTTACCGGAGCCCGCGGGGGCAGCGGCGGCCGCAGCTGTGGCGGCGGCGGCGGCGTCGCGTCGCGGGGCGTCGGGCGGCTGCGGGGCGGCCGTGTCGGTGGGGACGGGGGGCATGTCGCGGGGGGCCGGGGAGCGGGGGTGGGTCGGGGGCGGCTCCGTGGCCGAGGGGGCCTCAGAAGCAATCCACGAAGCACTTGAAGGTGAGTCGGAAGAACCTCATTGAGGGCGGCGGGGCGCGGCGGGGCGGGCCGGGCCGGGCGGGCGGCTCAGAGCCGGGCTGCGGGGCCGGCGCCGCGCGGCCGCTCCGGGGCTCTCTGCGCCGCGGCACCGGGCGGCGGCGGAGGCAGCGACCGGCCGCACCGCCCCCCGAGCCCCATTGGCCGCGCCACCCGCCCGCGGCTTGACGGGACTTGCAGTTCCGACGCACTGGCAGCGGCCCCGGGGCGAGGTGGGGGCACGGGGGGGACAGGGCACACCCGGCGGGATTCCGGGCACGAGGGAGAGGGAGGGACGGCGTTGGCAACGGGGGACACCGGGCACGAGGAACATCAGGGAGCAGAGCGCTAGGGACAGCAGGGGACAAGACAGGCAGCAGAGGACGAGGCACTTCAGGGCACAACAGGCACTAGAACTCCGGGACGTGCACGTCTCGCCCCATCAGCACTAGGGCACGGGAGAAGACACGAGACAGTAAAGCGCCAGGATTTGCACCAGGGCACACGAGACAACAGGGTGCACCCAGCAGCAGAGCACATGGAGAGACAGCAGGCACCAGGGGACACTGAGTCCCCCAGACCCCCCACTGCTATGGAGTGCACCTGGCAGTGGCACCAACAAATGCCGGTTCCTGAGGGTATTAGGGGATAGCGAGTACCAAGTCACACCAGGGAACACTGGAGCACGAGAGCAGCTGGGGCACTCAGGTGGGGGGTTCCAACTGCACACTGGGGACACGGGGCCCTGGCTCACCAGGAGGCAGAGGGGCCGAAGGGATAGCAGGGAGGAGAGGCGAGTGAAGTTCAGACAGTTTAATGAGCGCAGGACAAACCCCGATTCCCCCCATCCCCCCCACCCCCAAGTGCCCGGCCTGGCCCACACCCCCAGGCCAGGCCCCCCACCACACCCTAGTCGACTTCTTCCATGCTGCTGTAGGAGGGGGCTGGGCGCTCGGCGGGGCTGGCGAAACGCTCGGGAAGCCCTTCCGCAGCCAGTGGCGGGGCTCCTTCGGGGGCCAGGCTGGATCCGAACGCCACCGGGGGCAGTCCCTGCAAGCAGAAGGTGGGTGTGAGAGGGAGACTTGCACCCTGCCCACCCATCTCCCTCCCTGCTTCTTGTAGGGGGTCACAGCCCCATGTGCAGAATGTGCAGCCCCAGGGCTTAGAGAGCAGCAGCTGGTGGCAAACCCCGCGGCAGGGCAGAGGGAAGCAGCATGCCCAGGGCCCTGGGGCAGCCCCCCGGCCCAGCAGCAGAGCCGGGCCACAGCACACGCCCAGCCCAGGGCTGCTCAGCCACTGGCGGTCGGAGCAGAGCCCTGCACCCCAGCACGGGCAGCAGTGACAGGCCACGGGCAGGCTGCCAGTGCCTGCCGGCGGTCTGAGGAACAGAGTAGGGCCAGAGGGGATTTCCAGGGCTGAGAGCACCTTGTCAGGCCTCGCGGGCGGCCACCCACTGCTGGTGAGGGCAGGCAGCAGCTTGTGGGCCCCAAGCCTGGGGTGCCAGCACCAGCTGGAGCAGAGGTCAGCCCACCGGCGCCGGGCACTGACTCAGACCCACGAGGCCAGCACTGTGGGTGAGCGGGGGAAGCTGCTGAGACCCAGGGCTGTAGACAATGAGGCGACTGTTCCAGGACAGGCACCTCATGACCACAGCACAGGCCTGCCGGGCTCCCCGGCTGGCACCTGCTTGGAAGGGGAGTAAACCTCAGCACGTGGACGAGGGGTGTGGGACAGAGGGACCGCGAGTCCAGCTCAGACCCCAGCCTAAAATGCAGATGAAACTCTTCACTGCCAAGCATCCCTCCCAAGCTACCTGAGGGCACTGAAAACAGAACAGCAGCAGAGACGGAAAAGAAAGTCACAGGGCTCTGAAGTCACCTCTCACACCCAAATACGCCAGAGCTGTCTGAGCCACGCTCAGCCAAGGGCAACACGTCTCAATGTCAGACACTGTTGGAGTTACAGCCTGTGCCCCAGCCACTGGGGACTGCCTGCTCCTAGCCCTGCTGGGCTCACCACACCCTGCATGTGTCCTGCAAGGCTACCAATCCACAGCTGGGGCTGGAGCCCAGCCTGTGCCCCATGGCACGGGCAGGCAGAGCTCTCTGCTGAGCCTGCTGCCACACACGGTGCACCAGGCACCCAGCAAAGCCCAAGGGGATGGTCCTGGTGCCAGCTGGGTCACAGAGTGGCCTCAGGTGACCCCAGTGTGGAGTCCTCGCCTCTGTGTGGGAGTCCCAGCACACAGGACAGGAATGCAGCATTTCTTTGGAAAACCTGACTTTATTAACGCATTATTAACCTGTGCTCCCTGACCCCATGCCTCTCCAGCAGCATGGGCAGCTGGTGCCTACACAAATGAGGTGCTGCACCACACTGCCCTGAAGAGAAGAGACCAACTTCCCCAGATGCTGCCAGCACACAGCCCCACAGACTGGTGGGAGGCAGTAACCCACAGAGATGAGTGCTCACCATGGGCACCCCAGCTGGGATTGCCAGGCTCCCAGGCAGCTGTCTGGGCTGAGCAGAGAAGCACACAAGCCCTTGGTGACAAGCCTGTCCAGCCCCAGCAGAGGAGCGTGGGACACACAACTCTCAGTGCACAGGCAGCTGGCACCAGAAGGCTCAGCAGAAGGTTAGCAGGGCAGACTGGGCTGGCTAAGGACCATGGGTAGCCTCAGTCCTGGGGGAGCTCAAGGCTCCTGCAGCAGCACAGCTGAGAGAGGTGGAGAGCCAGGGCCCATGTCAGGGCATCCTGTCCTTGCTGCAGCCTCCCAGCAGGTCTCCACTTCCTTCTTGGGAGCCAACCAGAGAAGGCTGATTTGCCCATGAGGCTCTCAAGCCCCAGCTTCACTGCAGCAGCAATGTCCTGTCTTGAGCAGCAGGTAGCCTTGAGGTCTGCCCCACTCCCAGTGGTGCAGCAAGGAAGGGCAAAGGAGCTTCTGGTTCTGGGCTGTGCCTCGGCAAGGTAGCAGGCTGACCACACAAGCTTGCCAGCTGGCACAGGAGATGCCAGAGCAGACAGGCAGGAGCCAACAGCCCCATGTTTCCCTTGGCGAGTCTTTCCCAGCGTTTTCTGTCCTGCTGCCTCATGTCTTCGTCTCATAGCGTCCTAGAACGGCGCGTGCCCTGGCGGCCCTGCTCCCGCAGCTGGCCACGTGCCTGGGCCTATCTCCAGCGGGGCTGGTAAATGAGTGGGTAGAAGACGTTCAGGAAGAGAGCCACGATTGCGGCCGTGGTGGCCAGGACAAAGTATCTGACGCAGCCTTCATCAGGGTGCTGGGGGGTGCCCGGACTCCGCTTCTGGCCACAGGGCCTCCAGGAGTTTCTTGCACGCCTTTGGGGTGCCTCAAGCTGCAGCTCTTGTTCTTCAGCCTCCAGTTCCTGCCAGATCAGAGAAGCCTGCGATGTGGAAACCTGCGTCAGCACTTGGAGAACACAACGGGCAACACCCCTTGCCATCCCCCGGGGCAGGCGGCTGCCTGCAAGCCCAGCCCCGTGCCCAGCCAGCCCGCCTCCCCATGCAGCACCGTCGCGGTCGCGCCCGCCCCCGCAGCTCTTCAGGGTCTCTGGTGTGTGGGGCTCCGGTGGGTGGCTCTGTGGGAGGGAGTGTGGGCAGCTGCCGGGCAGGGTCTTCACAGAACGGCAGGGAGGAAAGCCGGCAGCTGGATCCCGATGGAGCAGATGCACTTGCATTGGAGGGTCCAGGAGGCAAGGGAGCAGGCAGCAGCCATTCACAGCCCAGCTTCTGTGATCCCAACAGGATCTTTCAAGTGACAGCCAATCCAGAGCCAGCTGGAGCAGCAGGAGCAGGAGGTACAGTGCCAGTACAGCCAGTCACAGCTCTGCTTTGGTGGGTAGGAATGCTCTGACAACCAATCGTAGCCCAGGTTCCAGGGGGATTTTCCACAGGCAGCCAACCACAGCTTGGCCCTTCATGGCGGTGATCATGCAGAGCAGCCAGTCAGGGAGCAGGTCTCTGGAGGGCACCCGGTGCCATGGAGGGTGCAGGTGGTCCAGGGTGGTTGGGGACCTGCTGAGCCCCACTGGGATCCAATGCATCCCATTACTGCAGGGGAACAGGTGCTGCCAGGGGCCCAATGAGCCCCAGTGCCACAGAGCAACCTGACAAATCCCAGTGCCATGGGGCATTACAGTGAGCCACAGTGCCAGTTCGGTCTCTGAGGGCTCTCACCACCAGTGTGAGAAAAGCAGTGCAGCTTTCTCACTCATTTCAGGCTGCCCCCAGTGAGTGGAGCTGCTCCAGAACACGCACACAGGGCAGAAACAGCCCAGGCAGGCAGACACCAACATGCCAGACAGCCCCGCTGGCCTCAGAGACAGCCATCTTCTGTCTGCAGACAAGAGGGCAGAGCTGGGATGCCTAACCAGCACCGGGCTAAGGGGAGGGTGAGCCAGAGGGGCAGGGAGGCCAGGCCAGAAGTGCCCCTCCCACATGTGCAGTCATGCTGGAGATGAACTCAGTATTGTCCTCAGACTCTGCAGTCCCACAGAGGTGCTGAGCATGGAGGGAACATCTGCAGCACAATGGGGTCTGACCAGGTGGGCACCAGCCTTGGCCTTCCTGACTTTCACAAGATCAGTGCAGCCATTACCTACCACTGCATTCTGAAAGCACCCTGTCATCTGGCCCACCCCCAGTCTCTCCCTCCCAGGCCACCCAGCAACAGAGCTCACTCTGGCAGGTTTCTCTTCAGCACCCTGTGAAGGCTGCCAGGCCTCTGGCTCAGCACTGGCATTTACCTTTTTTGCACTTGGCTTGGCCCCGAGTTGGGCCCCAGCAGAAAGTGTTCCCCACCCTGCCTTGAAAGCAGCTCCAGAGGGCAAGTTTTTACTGCTCCCTGCCCCAACCAGATCCTACTGTACCACTCACAATCCTCCTCCAACGCAGACCCCAGTGAGGCTGTGCCCCTTCTTCCTCTTCCAGCACCCTCCCACCAGCACTTCAACACTGATGATGAAAACCAGCTCTCCTGTGATCCCTCAGGACAGGGACTGTCACAAGCCCACAGTGAGAACATGGCAAGACTTGCCCAACTGGCGCAAGCTCTTTGATATCAAAGAGGTAAAGGCACTGCACCACGGCTGCACCAGGCTCTGTAGGTGCAGGCAAAGATGGGCAGGGCCCTGCATGCTGTCCCTGAGAATGTTTCAAGGCTCTGTGACTCCAACAGTGCTGAAAGGGACGCAAGCACTCACCTGGCTGGCAGCAGCTTCGGCGGAGGGGGTGCGCTCAGCGCGGTGGTCTGAGGGATGCCCTGGCAGGGGTCTCTCCACAGGAGAGTTCCTCCGGCGGTAGAAGAGAACATAGGCATATCTGGTTACCACCTGGCTCTCATCCACGGTGGTGACTGTGCTGTCGTCAAAGAGCCGCCAGCCTGAGGAGGAGGAAGGGTTAAGCAAGCAGGCAAGTCACAGCTGCAGTAGCAGAGGGGTGTGAGGGTGACAGATGCTCACCCACGTCGCTGCGCTGGCTGTTCTTGTCATTGGGCAGGCGGGCGTACGCTGTGTAGTGCCCTCCAATCATGCCTCCATAGTGGTTGATCACAGCATACAGGTCATACATAGGCAGCTGCTGCTCACCTTTCCGACCAATGCAGAACTTGCTCAGGTCCAGGCTCCTGTGCAGAGACACAGTGACCATCAAGGCTGATCAGTGGATCAGTGTAACGCAGGCTGGGCTGCAGGTCAGCAGAGGCAGTGCCAACCCAGGCACATCGTTCCCCAGGCTCTCACCGGACAGGAAAGTCCACCATGTCATTGATCTTGTCCCTCCAAATAAAGCTGCGGAAGGAGAAGCGCTTGAGCTGGATGATGAGGACGTTGGGCAGCCGCCACAGCATCAGCTGCTTGGAAGCCTCGCGGTGCTGCTTGCACTTGGGGCAGTACCTGGGGGAAGAGTATGCTCGTTACTGGCATGGGGAGAGCCTCAGTCCTTGCAGCCCAGCTCAGTCCCAGGGTCCCCACATGCATTGCTGGCAGAGGATATGTGGGAGATGTGGGAGGGCTCAGCCTCTTCTGTCAAGGGCAGATCAGTACAGTCCTGCAGAGCACTAGCTGTGCTGGCTTAGCCCTTCCTAGTGCACAGGGAAGGCCAGCCCATCATTCTTGGCTGCCAGTGGAAACAGCATGCAGGCCCAGGCAGCTCCTGGGAAACCCCTGCTGCTGTCTGGGCCTGTTGGCTGGAACCCACCCTGCTGCCTTCCTCACCACGCTTCCTCGGGGGCCAGGACTTCAGGCTTCGTGAAGAGATTGAGGCACTGCTCCAGGGTGAAGTGACCAGCTCGGGCTGCTTCGCTGGCTGAGCCTGGATCCTCCACACACTCCAACTCCTTGGATTCTACCAACACGAATTCCTTGAGGCGCTCATTGTTCTGCCACACCAGAGCAAGGGAGCAGTCATCTGTCAGATCCAGGGGGGTGTCACCTGGGAAGAGGCACAGAAGTCATACACCTATCCCACCAGGCTGGACCAGGCAACCTTGCTGGAGCAATCTTGCCCATCCCAGTTAATTACAGAGACCAAGAAATGCTGCCAGAAAGGGACAGGTACCCCCTGGCCAGGTTCATCACGCTGGGGCAGCAGAGCCCCTCAGCCTGCACTGGCACAGCCCTCTCATCAGCAGCACCATCACAACCAGGACGTAGTGCAGGTATCCCATTCAAACAAAGAGGTGACCCAGAGACCACAGACCCTCTGAGTATACATGAAATAGGAAGGAATTGGCCTATTTGCTGAGGAGAGCAGGAATGTCATGCCCATGAAGAGCTTCTAGACAGAGATTCTGTGCAGCAGAGTGCTTCCCTCCCCTGTCAGATGCAGCTTTTACTGTCCAGTGTGGACACCTGGGCTCATTTTGTGCCAGGCAACCTCTGGCATCCCAGCCAGGCAGACCCACTATCGTGCCAGAGGCTGTAAGGGATGAAGGTGGTGCTTCATAGGGCTCTGGCTCACCTTTATCTTCCAGCTTTTGCTCTCGGTTGGCAGCATCGATCTTAGTGATGTAGAACTGTGTGGCGCGGGCACTCAGTGAGTCTGGAGTGTGCTGGTACCCAGGGATGGCAGCTGTGAAAAGGCAGAGACAGATTTGTGGTGGCACTGCTTGTCTGCCCTGCGTAGGGGCCAAGAATTTGCAGCGCCCCCACCCCCACCTCACATGCTACGGCCTTGAAGGGACACAACCACGTGCCCGTGTCCTTGACTATTTTTAGCAGGCGCCTGCCCTTGGCAAGCTGTGCTCCTCTGCCTGCCTTGCCCCTTCACTGCACATTGCTGCCATCCTGAGACGAGTGTCTGGAAACGTGACAGCCAGGCAGCCGAGCGCGAGAGGCTGGTCCCATGCAGCTGAGTCAGAGCCAGCAAAGTGCTTTGCTCACAGCCCCCAGGGGCTCAGCCTGCACCAGCTCTGCCTTGCTCCCACAGGACTTCTGCCAACTCCTGCCTTCCCACCTCTCCCACAACAACACAGAACTCCAGCCTCCCTCCTCATCAGGTCTCCGCTCTACACCCCGGGCTTTGCCAGGGCAGGGCAGAGAGTGGGTAGGCAGGCATTTCAGGTGAGGCAACAGTGCCAAAACAAAGCTCCCAGAGCCTCATCCGTGTTCCCAGAGTCTCCAGACAAAGCTGACAAGCAGAGAGGAGATGCTCTGCTGAGAGGCCACTCCAAGGAGGGAGAATTCCTGAGCTCCTGGCACAGACACAGGCAGCATTTCAGCACCTCTTACCTTCTGGCTTGAGGGCTCTCTCATAGGACGGCTCCTTCTCACAACAGCTGTCACCCTGTGACTCCATGTGCTCAGAGAACCCTGAATCCAAGCTCAGCAGGGAACTCCTGGTTGTCAGGACCTTGCTCCGGACAGTGGTAGTATCCCCCATCTCTGGCTGCAGCTCAGGTACAGCTGGCGAGAGTGGAGGCTCCTGTGGGAGGCTGGAAATCCTGTCGCCATCTCCCAGCTCGGGGACAGAGGTGGCTGCTGCACAGCTGCTCTTGGCCAGGGGCTCCAGCTTGTCTGAGTGCAGAGGCTGCAGCCCCTGCTCCGGTGACATCCGTCCCAACTGGAATGGAGGCTGGAACACGCTGACTGAGTACCTGGGCATGGAGGTGCGAGTTAGAGCTGGCCAGACACAGGGCTGAGCTCAGCTCCGTGGCAGAAGCACCCTCCTTCCCTGGACTCTTACCTTGCATAGCCCTCCAGCAGCTGGGCCAGGCGGGCGTAGGTTAGGCGGGACTCAGGCACGCTGATAAGGAAGGGGAAACCGATGTTCTCGGGACGGCACGATGCCTTGTGGTCTGGCCAGTGTGTTTTCTGACATGCCCTGTAACACATACAGCCCCTGCTGAACCCAGCATCCTTGAACAGCCTAGGAAGGAGCAGTGCTGGGCCAGAGGGGTGTGCGGGGGAACAAGGGGAACACCAGGAGTTTAACTGGCTCCATGCCCAAAGGGCAGACCCACTCCACCTTCTTGTAACAGCAGTCTTCCATCCAGCCCTTCACAGCAGGAGACCCACCTCCCTGCCAGGCACCAAGCCAACTCACACGTTGCAGTAACCAACTCGATAGCACCTCGTGCAGCGCTTGAGCTTCTCATCCTCCGGCAGCTGCTTCTTCTGGCAGGCCGCACACTTGGCGACAGGGCCACTGGGCACCTGCGGACGCTGCAGGAGAAAGGACCCATTGGACAGAGAAGGGCACCTGGGCAGGACAAGGCAGCCTTGGTGGGCATCCATACTCACTGTAGCTAATCACCCTTGTGTGCAGTTCTGCCCCTCCTGCTCACTCCCACTTATGGCTCAGCCTTCCTACATCCCTCCCAGTAGTCCCAATACGCCTCCTCACCTGCTGGACCTGAAGCTCCACCACGCGCTCCTTGGCCAGTTCTGGGGACAGCACCTCAAAGCAAAGCAGCAGGTCGGTTGGCGAGACTGTGTCTAGTGAGTTAGATGGCAGGAACATGCGGTGGAAGTGATTCTTGACCACCTGCCAGGAAAGCAGGAGTATGGCCGTGTGAGGGCTGCCCTGTGTCCTCTCCTCAGAGAGCCCCAGATCTTAGCCTCACAGTGAGCTGTGAGTGAGCAGCAGCTCAGGGATGCTGTGCTCAGCTCACCACCTCACAAGGGAAAGATGGACATGCCCAGGCCCTCCTGTTATGGCCTACATCTTCACAGCAGGTATCTGCCCAGCGCTCTCACCTCTGCCAGGCGCAGGTTCTCTGGCTTCACACGCACGCTGTGGGCCACTGAGTCAAGTACCTCCATGGCACTGGAGTTCTCCTTGCTGATACTCACAAGGAACTGCCACCAAGAAAGTGCCACATTAGTCACACCACACTAAAGCATGCAAGTCCTTACTTAACATAGGGCTTAGCCTGTTGGCACATGATCAGCTGTCTGGGGCAACTCTTGGAGTCTTCTTAGGCTCCCTCCCCAAGGTAGAAGATATCCTTTACCTTGATGGGTTTCTTGTGTGGCTCCTTTGCAAAGTAGTAGACAGTCAGCACCTTTTGCTTCTGTGGGAGGGGCACGGGGAGGTACAGGAAGGGATCAAAGGTAATAGACACCTGAAGATATAAAAACACATTCAGCTGCGGAAAGTGCTTGTGGCTGCACAGATACAGTGCACTCAAGACCCAGCCTTGCCCTGTGACCTGTGCTCTTTGAGGGACAGGAACCTACTTCTGTACAATCAGGACAGGGACAGAACCTACAGGGCTGCCTACCTTGGAACACACTGGGCACACGAGCTTGGATTTGTACTGGCCCTGGAAGAGGTCTACTATGAACGAGTCATTCCTCATCTTGTGTCTTTGCCAAGCCTCCTCAGCTACCACCTGCAGGTAGAAAGGGCTTAGCACCTCATTAAACCACTTAAGCTGCTCTCCCAGTAACTCTGGGGGAGAAACACCCTCACCTCATCAGGCCTCCCATCTGAGTCAACGGTCTCTGTGTAGGGCTTGTTCTGGATGCGGTTGAGGTCCTCATGCAGGCCATCAAGCAAGAAGGCCATGAACTCCTGAGCATCATGCTGGGCATAGCCAGTGAACTGGCTTGCCTTGCTGGCCACAATTGCCTGTGTGGAGCACAGCAGTCAGGGCTGGTCAGCAGACCTCTGGCACCCCATGCACAAACCCTGGATGCACCCACCCACACCCACAGCTCTCTGTGGCACCTGCAGAGCAGCCAAGAATGCTGCTACACTTGCATCCACAGAGGAATGCCGGGGACCCAGAGCAGCTCCTGCTGAGCACCAGTGCCAGGGGCCCTACCTTCAATTTAGAGGGCTGAAAGGCATGGTGTGTGCCCTTCCACAATGCTCTGAGCAGCATGGCAAAGCCAATGGCCAGGCGTCCCCCTGTCCCCAGTGGGTTGTTATAGTTGATTTCCGACTCAAAGGACCGATCTGTAAGAAATGCAGGAGCTCAGGATAGCTGGATTCTGGCTTCATCATCTGAGTGGCCAAGCTCTGCTGGGCTCCCAGTGTGGGCTCACCATGGAAGTAGTCACGCAGCTCCCGGGTGTTGGACAGGGACTGGATGACACTGTTCATGAAGCAGGTGTTGCCCAGGTTCACCAGCCCCGTGAAGCCGGGCAGGCAGACCTTCTTCTTCTCATCCTCATCCTCATCATCCTCCACGCTCTCAGCACTCACTGGGCTGTGTGTCATCGGTGGCACCATACACGTTGGTTTGGGCTGCCAAAGCAGAGGCAGGTGTGAGAGTATGGCACAAAGGGAGTCTCCCTGGGAACACCAAAGGAATTCAAAAGCCCAAGAAAACCCCCAGAGAGTGCTGGAGCCATCACATCATCTCCCAATTGTACTGGGACAGACAGGACAACAGCTGCCCTTAATCCTGCCAACTATGACTGAGGGGCACTGCCTCCTCTTCCAGGAATACTTTGCCAGTCTCCAGAGTGACACCGAGGAGGTGTCCCTCTTTCCCCTATCCAGATCAGATCTAGCGTGGCCACACTCACCGAAGGAATGTGTGGCTCTTGCTTCACTGCCAAGTGCTCTGGGGCTGTACGGGCTGCCACACCATCCAGAGCCCCATCTTCCACACGTGGCTTCTCTTTGTCACTGGTTCGGGCCTCTTCCTTGCTGGAGAGGGGGTGCTGGTTACTGCCCGGAGGGTTCTTATCCAGAGGGGTAGGGCCTGTAGGCATGGCAACCTTTGCACCACCCACTGCACCTTAAAAAGGGGGAAGGGTGGGCCTGTGGTTAGCAGCACGACGCGCTGCCCACAGTGCGGCTGAACTGCTCAGTCCACACTCGCACACAGGCTCTCTCCTACCCCTTTCCTGTGAGCAAGGGAAACAGCAGTGCCCTTCCCTTATCACTTGGCTCACACCCCGCCTCACATTCCTCCTACTTGCATCCACTCAGCCCCTCTCCTTCCCCACCATTCCATGCCAGAAGATCCAGCACCAGCTGGCAGCTGGTAGTGGTGAGGAGGGCCCACACCCCACTGCAGTGCAGGACACGAAGGCAGGGTGCAGACCTCGTGTGGCTGGAGCCTCCAGCCCCCCCCAGCGCTGGCTCTGGCGTTTCTTCAGGCAGACATCAATGCGAGACACCGTGAAGTTGTAGGTGCACTGGTCCGGCTCAATAAGGTTCCTGCAAGGCACACAGCAAGTCAGAGATGCCCCAGACCTTGCAGCAGCCTCAGACGCGCCAAAACCTTTGCGTGGCAAACCCATCGCCTCCAGGCAGTAGCAACCCTGCTAGCACTGATCCTGAGGTAGCCTTGGCAAAGCAGGGTGGAAACCCTCAAGCCTGGCCACACTGAGCACAGAGAGCAACTCTTTTATGACAGATCCATTATGCTTGGCTCCCTCCTGCTGCACATCCCACCCAAAGGGCACAGACACAGCTCTGTCCCCAGAAATTCTAAAACAGCCTGGGGTGAACTGCAGGCAAGGAGACACTGGGATTTCCTCCCCTGCAAGTGAGCACACAGCCAAGGCAGACCAGGCTCAGAGCACTAGTGTAAAATGGTGTAAGTGAAACCTCCAGATGCAGAAATGAGAATTCCCTGCACAGAACCACCAGCTGGGACTGGCTCCTGCCCCAGCTCTGGACTCTCACCTCCCTTGCCCTGGTGGGGTAAGAAGGACAGGAGTCATACCTGAGCTTCACCTGCCACCGGAACACTGTGTGGGGCCCACAGCCAGGATGGAGACGAAGGAAGTTTGTATCACTGCAGAGAAACTGGGAGTGAGCTGAGGTGAACAAACAAGTAGCCCAGCCACAATTAGAAGCTCTGCAGCAGCTTGACATCATCCCAAGGCAAACTTGTACCTCGTCTGGAACACTAGTGTGAAGTCTTGTTCCCGGAACAACACCTTGGATGTCTCCTTGTGAATCTCCTTCACATAGACATGCACCACCACCAGATCATTGCCTTTCTCGTATGAGTCATTCTTGACAAAAGTCAGGCTTACAAAAGGCTCTGGCTCTGAGTAAGGAAAGCCACAGAGAAAGAGGTTATCTTCTTTGCATGCTGAGCCTATAGGCTGACCCAGGAAAGGTCCTGAGCAGATGGACCTTCCTGACCAGGCTCACCCCATGGGCTCTGAACACTCACCATCAGCTGCTGCTTCCAGAGCCACGTCGTCCTTGGACCAGTCCCTCTTCTCACCATCTCTGCCCATGGGAGGGGTAGCCAGTGGGATGGCCTTAGAGCTCTCTCCCAAGATAGGTAGGCAGTCCCGGCTCCGCAAGGCCTCAGCAGGGCTGCCTGGCTGCAGGACTCTCTTCTCAACACAGGTGGCAACACAATGGGGGAACACCTCTGTGGTAGCCGAAAGAGGTGGCATCTCCACGGGAACGGTCTCTTTGGCCAAAACCACAGCCTTGCAATACAGAAAGACACAGTGAAACACAGACACTGTCACCCCTGAGCTGCCCTGGCCCACTCACTGTGACTCCTGCCAGAAAGCCAGGGACAGCTCCATACCACCTGCTTCCCCTACACATCCCATGCTCAGTCCCATTAGCACCAGAGCACAGCAACTGCAAGGTCCTCACATCACCCTCTCCTCCACCACAGGTCCTCCTGTCAGCCCTCAGCATCCCGGAGCCCGCCTCATCCTCATTGTCAGGGATGGGTCCTGCATTTCCCGCAGAGGGCAGAGGAAGCAGGGGTACCCTGTCCTCAGATACCTTCTCCAGTGGCAGTGCGAGGTCTGCGAGGGCCGCGGGTGCATCGGCCTGGCTGGCTCTGCCGTTGCGGCGGCTGCCAGCCCTCCCACTGTGCCCTTTGCCAGGCTCCGTGCTCCCAGTGACTCTGGCATTCGGCTCCTCCTCAGTGGGAGCCACTTTGAGGTATACTGCCCGCTTGGCGCTGGGGCCACTCTGAGTCCCTGGGCTGGCTGGGCTCTTCCCTCCCAGGGCCTCGCTTCTTCCTGGAGCACGCTTGGGGTTGGAAGGCTCCCGCCGGGATCTTGCTGGTTCTGTGCCTTCAGCCCTTGGCTCTGCAGGGGTCAACTCTGCAGAAGCAGCCTTCTCCTTCCCATTCTCCCAGCACGCAGCCCCTTTGGCCGGTTCTTTGGATCCGTCTTTCCTTTTCTTCTGTAAAAAGCAATGCAGCACAGTGGGAAGGCATTCGGGTAGCAGCATCTTTCAAGCTCCCTATGAACCTCTTGCCCTCATCCCCCCTTCCCAGACTGCATCAGGACTCTCCTCCAGAACCTAAGAATGCATGACAGGCAGAAACAGGGATGCGACTCCCTGGGACAGTGGCAGATGGCTCATGCAGTACATGGTTGAAAGATGTGACCCACATTGCTCCCTGGGCAGCTCAACAGCAGGGAGCTCAGAGCTCATCCTGGCTCCCCAGGGTTCCACAAGCTCTCTTAAAAGACAGATCATTCCTTCCTTACCAGAAGTGAAGCCCAGTTATGGAGTGGAATCTTCTTCTGAAGCACAAGCTGTAGAAAATTGCCCTTCTTGCACTGGATCTTGCTGCAGGAGCCCTCAATTTCCTCATAAAACTGACAACTCCACTGGCGCCCGTCTGTAAAGCAGAGGGGAACCAGTACCTCAGGCAGTGCTCCAGACAGCTGTCACCTAACCCACAGCCCCCATTCACCTGTCCCCAGGATGAAGGAAGCACTCATTCAGAGCCAAGAAGGCTGCAGGCAGGCTGCCACCATACCCCAGGAGCCTTCCAGGGTTGCAGCCAGCTTTCCTGAACTTGCTTTGTACATCTGGCTGGCCTCCTTCCCAGTGGGAAGGCCCTGGGCCTCCCTGCCCTCAGGGGCACAGTCACTTTTCCAAAGGATACCCAGGACTGACTCAGCCATCCCAGCAAGCAGGGGAGAGACGCACTGGCGCGGCAGTGGGCACTTGTTCACTTGGCACAGAGGCCAGCTCCTGCCCTTCCCAGCTCTACAATGCTCTCCTATCGACTCTGTCTGCTGCCTGAGTGTGTGCCAGCTGAGAGCAGGGCATTGCCTCCGAGTGAAAAGTTTGACGTCTGCCTGTGGCAACCCCGTGCTTGGCCCAGAGCTGTGCCAAGTCCCAATGGAGAAATGCTTGCAGCAGTTGCTCCATTCCCATACCTGGTAGTTTGACCACACAGTCCGTGTCGGTGAAATCGGCACGTACATCCTCTGCTTTCAGAGCTCCACTGCCCAAGTTCAACTTGATAATGATCTCATCGGCATTCTGCTTCCAGTCCAGCAGCAGCTCTAGGAAAAGGGAGGGAAGTGTCACCCACTTGCTGGGGAATGAGCCTGAAGTGCCCACTCCTTGGCTGGGGAACGCAAGCCTGAACACACACGCAGTTAAGGAGGTCAGTGCAGGGAACACAGATCATGACAATTAAATGGGACCTGCCCTCATTAGACAGGCCATAAACAAGAGCACGTGTTGCAGCAGGGCAGATGAATCCTGGTGGGAACCAGAGAGATCAGAAAAGCAGCACCGCTCTTGGCATTGCCACAAGCAGCAGTGGCAGCTGGAAAGAAGGGGTAGCTCCTGCCAACAACAAAGCAATTACTGCTTTCCCAAGGAACGAGGAAGCCACAGAATTACTCTGGGGGATTTAAGTGGACTCTGACCACAATCAGAAACTGCCACTTCCCTTTTGCATATGCAAACTAAGCAGCCCAGCTGCAACCATCAAAGCACTGTACTCCTGCCAGTGAGTGTGGCTACACAACTGAAACATGGGCAGGCCCGCCAGTGGGCAAGTATGCTATAATGGGTGAGAAGAGTGCAGCCATGATACTCTAGTGCAGGCAGAACTTCCACAGTATGCCTGTCAGGCTCCAGGTGTCGTCTTGTGGTGCCCTGAAGTCTTCAAGGAAAAAGGTGATTCCAATCACCTTGATTTCAATCAGGTTTGTTCTACCCCTGGGGCATAAGGACATCCTACTCTGTCCTCAAAGTAGGCCTAGACTGCGACAGAAACCAGTCAATGCTGCCCACAAGGTGACACAGCTCGGGATGTTCCCAGCCCAGCATCATCTCCTGCTTAGAAAGAAGCAGAGCAAATGCCAGCAGTGAGGTACCCCAGGCCTGTGCTCAGTGGAATCATGACTTGCAACCTGAGTTGCAAGCAGCCTGCCACATGCCCAGGGCCTCTTCCTTGCAGACAGCCCTTCTCCACTCCTGGAGGGGCCACATACTGTTAAGATAAACACTGAGACAAGGGAGCGCTCATGTTAGCTCTGCTCAATGCCAGAGCACTGGACAACAAGGTGAGATCTTCAGATCTCTTGGCGAGGGCACTCCATGGCCATGCACTGACAGCTGGCACACACCTCGACTTACCCTCTTCTGAGTCCTTGTCCTGGGCAGTCTCAGCCTGCTCGAGCTCAGGGCGAGACACTGGTGGGCAGAGAAGCAGAGCGCAGGGAGGTCTGTCATTCTGTCACCTCACAACATAGGCTAGCAAGCTAATGATGAAAATTTCACACATCATCTCCTTCTGAATCTGTGTCCAGGCCTTTCATCCTGCATGGGTTGCCCATCTCCCTCCTCTGCTTTCTCACACTTCTCCTTTCCCAGAGTCCTGCCTGCAGGAAGTCAGCCCCAGGACAGCTGCTCTGGGCCATACCACCACATCCCAGTCTAAACAGTACCACAAGTGGGAGCAACACAACAATACTGCCCCATGTAGGCAGTGCTTTTTTGAGGCACATCTCATTGCAAGCTTGTGGCATCCAGGCTGAGCTGTGTGGCCCATGTCCCAGGCCCCAGCCATACAAAGAAGTCCTGTCTCGATGTGACAGAAAGAACCTGGTGTTTGGTCATGCTCAAACTAATTTTGCTGTAACCAGAGAACCACGTGGCCCAGCTGCACTTTAACATTTCCATTCCTGCACAAGCTGCCAATGTCCACATCTGAAAACCTCCTTCCAGAACAGGGTGGGGAACCAAACTGACCTGACACCTAATCCCTGCTCCCCACAGAATTACCTCCAACAGCCAGAAGTGTCTCCAGGCCTGGTCTAGTCCCACAGGATAGTGAACTCTGCCAGGCAAGGGACCCAAACCGAGAGCACCTTCTCCTGGAGCAGAGAAATAGTGGCAACAGGAGACGTGGTCTCCACTCAGAGGGCTGTCACTGCCTCCCTTGACTGGCTACAAACCAGCAGAAAATTTCTACTGACCACCACAGCCACTGGTGCAAAGGTGCCCATGCAGCTGGCAGTGTGAGAAGCATGGCAGTGACACTACCTGGAACACCTACAGCCCCTCACCACCTCTCACAGAGGGGATGGGGACAGCATGGCTGCCCTCAAGAAGGCCCCCATGTCAGAGGATGCAGAGTCAAGCCCTACCATACTCCTCCCATGTGAAAGAAAGCACAGTGCTGTCCTCTGCACTGTGGGATTTCACTTTGGGGACTGCGCCTGGCCACTCTGGCACAGACCTCACCAAGCACTCAATTACCTTGGCCTATAAAACACCCTGTGATTTTGAGGTTACAATAATCGTAACAGAGCAGGCACAGAAATTAAACAGCTTTCCAGAGCCACAGAAACTCCTGCAGGCATCCTGTCCACAGGCATTCCCTGCACCTGAAGCACCATTTTTGTCAAAGAATACATATGGCAGTTACAGAAGGAATTACTCTACGGCAAACCACTTCACCTGAGCCACACCTTGCCCTGACTCAGAAGCTGAAGCACCAGCCCCACCCGCAGGCCTTGCACACCTTGTCACAGCCTCACAACATCTGGCCTCAGCAAACTGATGGGAAAGAAGAAGCACTGACTCCAGGTGCAAGAGTACCCACAGGTTTCATTCAGTTTCACTCTCGCTGGATCAGGGCAGCTCACCCCCAGTCCAAAGCACAGTCTAGAAACAACCACCAAGGCCAACTCCAGATTTCAGTTAACAAGGCCATATGCCCAACCTTTCTAACATTGCTGGGGCTAAGTGGTGCCCAAAAGAAGGAGGTTACAGGTCCAGAGAGGACACTGTGTCAGAGAAGATCCCACATCACATGGGATACCATAAGCTGCAGGAAGTGATTAGTCAAATCTACTTATGCTGCAGCAGATGGCTGAGAGGCTCCCAGGCTGCGGGGCCGAGACACCATGGGCCTGCTCACCACAATGATGTTGAGGGGCTCTCACCTTCCTTGCTTTCCTGATTGGCTCGATCCTTCTGCTTCTTCTTGTTGGTGGCATCATCCAAGCCCCGAGATGCTCTCCTCTGGCCAGGGGCATTTGTGCTGCTGGACATTTTCAGCCGTTTGGAAGACACAAACAGCCCGCCGGGGTCGGTAATGGAGTCTGGGTCAGGGGTGCGACGTTTTCTTCCTGGCCCAGCTATCTTGGCGACTCTCTGTGGTCAAACTCTCTGGCAAGGAAGTAATGGCCTAAAGAGAGGAAAGAGCAAGCATGGCAGGAGGAGCAGGTGGAAAAGGCCCAACAGCAGCAGGATCCGCTCTTTGCCTCTGGGCCAGTGCCCTTACATGACCTTCACCATGGTGTTTATGGGAAGCCCCATACAGCACTCAGTGACCTACCTCATCACAGCTGCTACAATGCTTACTGCCAAAAGCATGTGCTTGTCAGAGCTCCCAACATACAACCCGGGGTCTTCAGTACGTGGCACACATTAAAAACCTGGAAAGCAAGTGTCATGCTCATGGCTCCCACTATAGCAACACTGGCCCGGAGGAGCTACTGGCACTAAAAACACCCGGAGACACAGCTGAGGGCAAGGACATGAGGAGGCCTGGTTCTGCAAAACTGAGCCTCCAGAGTCAACGGGGGGAGCCTGTCACACAGCTTGGAGCAACAGCTATTTCAGTCAGTGTTCTGTGTAACAGCGCCAGAATAGGAGCCAGTAACACCCTAAGAAGGAAGCAGGCCTGGGACAGTCTCCCATGACAGATGAGAGCAGAGCTCCCTGGCAAAAGGAGAGTTCCTCCCCCTTCGCCCACTAGCTGGGAGCTTAACCAGCATGACTGCACCTTGAATATTTATCTCCCAGCCGGTTTACAGACAGCGTCAGCGGGGCCTGGCCTGGAAACAGGACACCTCTACTCGTGCCCCAGGAAGAGAGTAGGCTGGAACTTGCTCACCCCTGCCCCCTCAGACATGCCCTTCCCTACAAAGCTCACTCTCCTACAGGTTTTGGAAGCTGCTGGCCCAGGGGTCTATTGCACTCATCAGTGTCAACCTGCAGTGTTCAGGGCTTTGAGAGAGCAGAGCTGAAACAACCCACTGAAAGCAGCCCCACTGGAGGTGTCTCTGTGGAGGCGGTGAGAGCAGAGTGCTGGGAAGGTTTCCTCCCTCACTGCCCCAGCTGCACACCCTGACCCTGGCAGTGCTCACCAGCCTGTGGGGGTTTGCAGCAGGGAAATGGGCCCAGCCACATGGATCCTGCCCAACCCCAGGTGCCAGCTGCCTGCCACAGCTCCCACAGCACTGTTTCACAAACATCCCACGGCCCGGCTCCCATCCGAGGACATGGAGCCAAGCCCAACAGCACCTTGGCCTAGCCCAGCTCCACTGAGCCTGCCTCTCCCTCAGTGGGAGGCAAGCTGTCCCTCGGGAACACCCTGTTCTACTTTCACCCATGTACCAAGCACAGACCCCTTGCTGTGTTGGGAATGGCCAGTGGCAGGAAGTACCACTAAGGGAAGCACTCTGACAGAGGAAGGACACTGCCAGTTCTGTGCTGCCAGCCCCATGCTGCTAGGGCATTTGTGTTCTATAAATGTTCAGGGCAACAAGTTGCCATAAATGTGAAGCTGTAGCCACAAATTGAGAAGAACCAGAGAGCAAAGCAGCCTGGTCTTGCCCTCAGCTCTGACAAAGCTAGTCCCATGACAGGTGCTTCATCCAAATCACTTTCCTTCAGGTCAACCTGCACTCACCACCAAGAGCCACTGAAGCCAAGTGAAAAGCTGAGTCCAGCCTGACTACCTGGCACAGACAACTCCTGCCACCCACACTGGAGAGGCCCAAGTGACCTGGAGACTGAGATGCTGAGCAGGGTCCAGCATCAGTCCCAAAGAGCTTGAAAGAGTGTGGGAGGGCAGCAGCGTCATCCCCATGCTGCTGCACAGACTGGGTCTCTCCAGGATGCAGAAAGACTTCTGGCTCCAGAGGGAATGGGAAAGGCCCCCACAGCAGGGAAAGTGGCAGTGATTCACCAGGCTAGGCCTCTGATGCCAGCTGCATGCTGTCACTCAGCTCCAGTCCCCACTGACACCTAAACAGGTTGGCTACAGATGCTTCCTGGTGTTGAAGAAGCTCACCTGGACTCAACAAACATGGGAAAGCATATTTTGTTGTATTTCTTTTGCCTCTGGGGTGAAAAACCCAGGAGAAACAGGACTTAAGAATCGGTGATTGCTTCACGCAGGCGAGTCTCTGTCACCTCCTTCCCACCCCTCCAAAGGAGTGGCAGAGGTTAACTGCTGGGCAGGATAAAAGCAAGCTCTGAGAAGGGTCCTGGAAGGCTGAGAAAGGACCCCCAAGAAAGAGTGAGGAAGAGAGACAAGGGTTGCGTGCCTACTTGCCACTATTTCAGGAGAAGCCTGCAGATCTCATGCCTCACTGAGGGCTCAGCTCCCTCGGGTGCTTTGCTGACAGTTATTCCTCACAGCAGGAAGGAACCAAGGGGGCTGGAGTTCTGCCCATTTCAGCTGCCAGACTGATGGCAGCCTGAGGCTACTGCAGGCACCTCAAGGAGTGAAGGCAAAGCACAAGTTACTCAGGGATCAGAACAGGCAAATAAGAGACTTTGTGCTTTTCTGCCACCAGGAAACGCACATTCAGCCCCTGGGTGCACAGAGGTTTTGGCGCCACTCCTGTTGGCAGGGAAGGAGTCACTGCAGGGGAGAGATGGCGAAAGGCTGCTCTGGCCAGATGCCAGGTGAACCTCTGGGAAGCACCTGATGAGCTGGGCACTCCTACAAAACCTTACCCAATCCCCAGAGACAGGGAAGCCTGGCCATGCTGCTGCTGGGAGCAGAGGTGCTTCCCTGTTCTCTGCTCTCCCTGCCTTTGTGCTGTGGTGTGTACCAGACCCCGATGCCAGCTGGGGCTTTCTCCTAAATATGTCTTCCCCCTGAGCAGTTTCCCAACCCAGCTAATGCTGAGGCTGCAAATATTTTGACTAGCCAGAGGAAAGGGAGCAAGAGGCCAAGGAGAAGGGCCAATTTTCCCCAAAGCAGCACCAGACCACGAAGGACAGCAGAAGGTTTTGGAAGAAGGTTTTGAGCAGAAGGTGGTCAATGAGATGCAATTCGTGCCCTGTATCTGGGACAGGTTTAGCACTTGGCAGGAGGAGCTCCCTGATTCTTGTCCACAGCACTCCTCATCAGTGCCCAAAGGCCTTTACAGGAGTAGCTGCAGAGAAGGCTGGCTATCCCAGCAGTATCACCTTTCCATGGACTTTTGGACTAAATACAGCTAACAGAAACACACCCCTCGTGTACACAAATACTTTTGTCACCTTCTGTTTCTCGTTCGCCTGAGGGACCAGAAATCCCAAGGATCAAGCCTGACTTTTACTTGAGTTTCTGGGCATGCCTGACACACGGGTGGAGCCAGGGCAAGCAGAGAGTCCCCTGAGGCAGCTACTCAAGCCACCACTGTGACACAACATGTTTCCAACCCATGTGGAAATCACTGTGCCCCCAATGCATCGTGAAAGCAGTGAACCTTCTGCTGAGTGGGGAACCCGGCAGGCCCAGCTTCCTCATTCTGGGAACCATCATTCAATCACAAAACGGTGTGTGCTGGAAGGAGATCTTGAAGATCATCTACTCCCAACCCACCGACCATAGGCAGAGACAGTGAGAATGCCCAGACAACAGCCGGCGACCCCAGGCCTCCCGGGCGCTGCTGCCCGGCCTCAGGCACCGAGAGAGGGGAGCAGGGCTGCGAGCGGTGCTCGTGCCAATGGTGTTTGTATGAACGGCCCCGGCAGGCAGAGCACGAGGTCACCGCGCCGGCTCCTGCCCGGGGCTGCCGCGCTCGGCCCGTCCTGCCGAGCCCCGTTCTCAGTCCCCGCGGCCCCAGGTCCTGCTGTTCCGCACGTTCTCTCCGCTCAGGCCCGTCACAGGCCGCCGCCACCGCCATCCGCCACCTGCCTCGCTCTCCGCCGTCCCGGCCCCCGTGCCCACGGGCCACATCCCAGCCTCCCTCCGCCCCCGGGCCCTGCCCGCCGCCGCGGCCCTTCGCCCCGCGCTGGCCCGGGCGTCACTCGCCGCCCCCGGGCCCCGCCGCCGCCCCGGCCCAGCCGGCCCGGCCCTCCCCGCACTCACGGCCCCGCCCGCCGCTCCGGTCTGTTTGTGCCGCGCCGAAGTTCCGAGCGGGCCCACAACGGAGACAGGCCCGAGCCCGTGACGCACTTCCGGGAGCCGCCGGGCACGCCCACGTGACACGGGAGCGGGGGGCATCATGTGACACGGGAACGGGGGCGGTGCCGGCGCGTTCCCGCGGCAACGGGTTCGCGGGGGGTGCGGGGGTGTCCGGTCTTGTCCGCAGGGCTTCCGCGTCTGTCCCGTGAGGGGCCCGGGTTTGATCCGTGCGGCTGTCGGGCTGCTCTGAAGGGCTCCCGGGTGCGCTGCGCCCCGCAGCCGATTCCCGCCCCCAAGCCCCGCTGTGCCCCACACCCTGGGGGAAGCCGCTGTGGGCCCCCGGGGCAGACGGCCCTCGGCACGGGGCGGAGATGAGGCGGTCTTGCTCTGTAACTTTATTCACACGAGAGTACCCTGCAGCCCCCAGCCTGCCTAGCGCTGCGGGGGCAGACGGAGGCTGGGCGGCAGGAGGCTGGGTACTTCGGGGGGGTCCAGGCCCCTCGGGGCATCACTGGCAGGTGTTGTAGATCTGGACCTGCTGGTTGATGGTGGCCAGCACCTCCCTCATTCTGGCCTCCAGCCCACCCAGCTGAGCTGCTTTGGCATCCAGCACCCGCTCGTTCCGCTCATACTCCTCCTCCAGTGCTGCAGGGACAGGGGGAACATGAGTCAGCCTGGCCGCCCACCACTGCCCCCACCACCGCCGCAGCATCCCCCCTCCAGCCTCACCTCGCAGCCGCTGCAGCTTGCCCTGTGCATCCTGCAGCAGCCCTGCAGCCTCCTCCCGCAACTGCTGTGCCCGGTTGCCTGCCTGCTGCGCTCCCTGCGCCCGGTGCTCCACCAGCTCCTGTGCTGTCCGGTACCGGTCCCGCAGTGGCCCGTCCAGCATCTGCTGGGCAGTGGGGCTGGTCAACGGGATCATCAGGGGACCCCCCCTGCTGCCACTCTGGTGCCTCCTGATCACCCACCTGCTTGGCCTCGCCGGCTCGGTCCCGCGCAGTGCTGGCTGCCTCCTGGGCACGTGTGGCTGCCAGGCTGTTGTTTGCACGTTTCACCTTCAGGGCATCAGTCTGCCTGTCCAGGAGCCCAATCTGCTCCATAGCACCTGCCAACTGCTGCTCTGCACCCCCTGTCTGGGTCTGCATCTGGGGATGGATGGCATGGTTTGGTTTGGTGTGACATGGTGGGGATGGGGTCCCATGGCCGTAGGGATGGGGCTCTTACCGTGCTAAGGGCTCTCTCGCTGTGCTGGATGTCACCAGCAGCTTGCTGCAGTGCCTGCTCGGCCATGCCCTGGGCTTGCCGCGCCTCCTCCAGCGCCTGCCGTACTGCCTCAGCTGTGCCCCGCACTCCCTCTGCCCGTGACCTGCAGCCAGACAGCAAGGCCTCAGCATAGCCTGGGCTGAGGGTCCCTGCAGGGATTACATCTTCATGTTCCTGGGCTCACCTGGCCCGCTGGGCATCCTGCAGCAGCTGCCCAGCCTTATGCACGTCACTGGCTGTCTGCTGCAGGATGGCATCCACGCTGGCCAGGCTGCGCACCCGCGTCTTGATCTCCTCAGCCAGACGCTGGATCTGGTCCGGTGCAGCGGGGAGTGACAGCTCCAGAACCCGACTGGCTACCACCTCAATGCTCTCAGGATCAGCTCCCTCCTCTGCAGGTGGAAGCAGTCAGTGTGTTCCCTAGAGCACGCTGGGGGTGGAGGGAGCAGGCAGACCAAAGGGCAGAGGGGAACATGGGATGGGCAGAGAGGGCAGAGATGGCTGGAGGTAAGAGGAGGGTTGGGGCAAGGCAGGGACCATGCATTGCTGCATGGGGCAAGGGAAGCACAGTTCACATGCAGTGTCTGGACAATGCAGTGCAGTGCAGGGTCAGTGCAGTGTGGTGCAGATGCAGAGCCACAAAGCCCTGGGCAGGGGTGGCCAGCCCTCCCGGCATGCCAGCACTCACGGCTCAGGAAGGTCTTGACATGGCTGATTAGTTCCCTCAGCTCCTTGTTGGAGCTCTCCACACGGGCCCTGGTCTGGTTTGCCTTGTCCAGGGCTGCCTGCGCTTGCAGCCGGGCCTCGTTTGCCTTCCCCTTGGCCTCGGCCACCTGAGCACAGGCAGAGATGCTTGGTGTCAGGCCCAGTGGCTGCAGAGCCTAGCTGTGCCACCAGATCCCACCAGCACCCACGTGCCACACACTTTGTGGGAGAGCTGGGTCATATCGCTGGCAGCCTGACGCAGCTCCTCCTGGGCATGGCGTGCCCGGTCCAGAGCACTGTCAGCCTTGGACACAGCTCCACCACAGCTCAGACCACCACAGCGTCGTCTCCCATCCTCATCCCGGCACCCAGCACCTCCACAAGGGCTCTCGGCACAGGGCACATCACCTGCCACACCACAGACCTGCAAGGCAGCACGGGATCAGCTCCCTGCAGCTCTAGGTGCCATTCCCCCCAGTTCCCTCCCTATGTGCCACCTTCTCGTTGAGCGGCTGCAGGCTCAGTGCCTGTGCCCTTGCTGCCAGATCCATCAGTGCCCGCCGGTTGGCCGCATTGTGGCGGTTGAAGTCATCCCGCTGGCTGGCCAGGAGCTGCTCAGTGCGGTGACGAGTGGCTGCTGAGATGCTGACAGGGCTGGGCATGGCACGGGTGGAAGCATCTGCCTGGCGCTCGGCCTCCTGCGACTCCTCATAGGACTGACGAATACTGTCATAGGCACCTGGGGGAGACAGGAACACTGTCAGACCTCTGGCCATGGCCTGACCACCCTGGCCTAGCTCTGTGGTGTGGCTCACCAAGGAAATTTGAGGTCTTGAGGGTGTGTAGCCGCTGTTCCAAGTCTTGCAGGCTGTGGTTGAGGGCGCGGGCGCCCCGGTCCACAGTGTTCAGCACGTGGCTGGCATTGAAGTTGGCATCCTGAGCAGCCGTCAGCTCCCCTTCCACTCGTGTCAGCCTCTCAGTTGTCTCCTCGATCTGCTGCCTGTAAAGGAAGGGGGTGAAAAGCTGCCCCCATGCACCACCCCAGGAGCCGTGCCCTGTGCCAAGTGCTCACCGCAGCCCCTCCATGGCATGTGTCAGGTGGGCAGCGGTAGCAGCAGTGGTGTTGCGAGCGGCCACCACATCACGTACGGTGGCAAGGTTCTCCTCCAGCCGTCGGAAGGTGCCCTCGAAGGTGCCAGCAGCCCCGGTGTGCTGCAGGAGGCTGGCTCGCTGTGCCAGCGCTCGGGTACGCGCGGCCAGATCCTGCACCACACGGTCCCAGTCCCCAAAGCAGGGGTGGCATGGCTGGCAGGCAGGGAAGGTACCAGCAAAGCCCCGGGCACACTGGTCACAGCGAACTCCAGAGATGCCAGGCCGGCAGTCGCAGTGGCCACTGCTACGGTGGCATTGGGCACTGGCTATGCCACGAGGGTCACAGTCACAGGCTGCAGGGAAAGTAGTGTCAGAGTACCATAGGGCCCACTGTGGCACCCCAGCTGGCACCGCTCTCACCTCGGCACTGTTGTCGTGGGTCACCCCAGTGGTGCTCCTGGCAGTCGGTGCAAGTCTGGCCCCCAAAGCCTGGCCGGCAGGAGCACTGCCCTGTGAACTAACAGACATGGCCAAGGCTGGCACTGCTGTAATACACTCCCAGCCCCATCCCATCTCCCCAACCCCTGTCCCTGTTATGTCTCACCTGGTTGCAGGTGGGTGTCAGGGAGTGCTGGGGGTGGCAGGCGCAAGGCTGGCAGCCTTTCCCGCTGGCCAGGTTCCAGAAGTTGGGGCTGCAGCGGTCACAGCTCTGGCCCTCCACATTGGGCAGGCAGTGGCACTGCCCACTGTGCCTGTCACAGTGGCACTGCTGGGGTCCACAGGTGCTGGGGTCAGTGCCCAGGGGGTTGCAGGAGCAACCTGGAACCAAAAGGCACTGAGCAGAGATAGAGATGAGGAAATGAGAACAAGGATGGGGATGAGATTGGGGTGGAGATGGGATGAAAGTTCTGATGGGGACAGAGAAGGAGTGAGATGATGATGGATGAGGGTGGGTGCAGGATGGAGACAGAGATTGGGCAAGGATGGAATGGGGACTGGATGGAGATGGAATGGGAGCAGCATGAGGACCACTAGTGGGAATGGGATGGAGATTGTACCAGGGTCAAGATAGAGCTGGAATAAGGATGGGGACAGACAGATGGCAGTGGGGATGGGATGGCAACAGGGACAAGAATGAGCATAATAGGATGTAGATGGGAGGGAATAAATTGGACATGGGGACAGGGACTGGGCCACAGTGCAGGGCCTGAGCAGAGGAGACAACCCTGTTCCAGGGCAGGGACTCCAAAGCGCTGTGCACAAGAAGGGTCGCCATGGGTGCACACGGTCCCCAAGGATGTGCTGGACTCTGGAGGCAAGTCTGTCTTGACAGGGCAGTGGGTACTCACGCCTGCAGCTGTGTCGTGTGGCATCTCCATAGAAGCCGGGCTGGCACTCGGCGCAGTGGGGCCCTGCTGTGTTGTAGAGGCAGCGCAGGCACTGCCCTGTGCGCCGGTCGCACGCCTCAGGGTCCGTCACATCGATGTTATCGTGGCACTGGCAGGGCAGGCAGCGCCCGCCCTGCAGAGGATCCCCATAGTACCCAGGGGCACACTCATCACAGCGGGAACCTGCTGACACAGAGCGCTGGGCAGTGCCCGGGGACAGGGCACCCCAGAAGGCACTGAGTGGGCCATGCCAGGTACCCACCTGTGTAGCCAGGGCTGCAGTGGCAGACAACCTGCTGGGAGCGGCTGTCTTGGTAGCAGGAGGCAGCGAAGTGGCGCGGAGTGCTCGGCCCCTCAGGGCAGGGGCAGGGCCGGCAGTGCTGCCCGGAGCCAAGCGCTGGGTTCCCAAAGTGGCCGGCCGCACACCTGTGGGCAGGAGGTCAGCAGCAGCTAGGGCTGGCAGCACCCTGTCCCAGTCTGGGCACGTACCCTACCTACCTCTGGCACCTTTCACCATCTGTGTGGTCACGGCAGCGCAGGCAGCTGCCTGTCCGAGGATCACAGTTCTCAGTGTGCCCGTTGCACTGGCAGGGCCGGCAGACAGGGAAGCCCCAGTGGCCGGGCTGGCAGCGGTCACAACGTGGGCCATGGGTGCCCTCACGGCAGGGGCACTGCCCTGTGGTGCTGTCGCAGATGGTGCTCACTGAACCCTCTCGGCTGCACTGGCATGCTGGAAAGCACAGCACCCATAGTGTCTGTCCCCAAGCTGCAGAGAGCATTCCTTTCCCACGCCCCCAGCCTTGGGATGTCCAGGCTCCTCTCCCACTGGCACTCACGTCGGCACCCGCCGGGCCCAAAGCCAAAGGTTCCTGGAGAACAGCGGTGACAGCGCCGTCCCATGACATTGGGTTTGCATTGGCACTGCCCACCCTGGGGCTGGCACTCGGCACTGAGCGAGCCCTGGGGATCGCAGAGGCAGGCTGTAGGCAGAGAGCAGTGTCAGTGCCAGCTGCTTTGGGACAGGATGCAGGACAGGGTGTGGGGCTGTACTCACACAGCGCCCCATCATGCAGGATGGCCGAGAGGCTGTGCAGGAGGCTGGAGCAAGGCTCAGCCACGGGCGAGGGCCCTGCTGCATGGAAGGGCTGGGAACAGTGGTACCGCTCAAAGGTCTCCCGGCGCTCCATGGAGCTGGGGTCACCCGCAATGAACATCTCCAGCGAGGAGTAACGGGGCAGGAGCACCAGCTACGGGGCGAAGTCAGTGGGATGTCATGTCCCTCTCTCCCTATGTTGCCTATGGCTGCATCCTATCACCCTGAAGGGTTGCCGTCCCCCATCCCACAGCCTGTCTGTCCCTCACCGAATCGATGAGCACATTGGCAGTGGCATCCTGATGAGCAGCAGCACAGCCCAGTTCCAGGCGGAGCATGTAGGAGACACCCTGCTCCAGACAGATGGGCTGGGACAGCACCACGTATCTGGATGGGGGCAAAACAGAGCAAGGGCAGCAATGTGCCTCCAGTGAGCCACAGCACAGCCCAACTCTGCTGAAGTGCTTACCTTGCACCAGAGGGAAGGCTGGTGGAGAGCTGGTCATCGGCAGGGATAGTGTTTCCACAAGGGCTGCTGGCAGAGACAGGGCTGGGGCGCAGGACCTTCAGCCTCACCTCCTGCCAGGCCTCTGGGTGCTAGCAGCCGAGAAGGGGCAGTGTCAAAAAGCTTCACCATCTGGAACTCCCCACCACTACTGCCCAATCTGACAATATATAACACTGCTGGCTTCACCATCTGGTGCTTACCTGAGGCTCATAGCGGATGACCACATCATACTCAGTGGAAAAAGGCACGTCACTCACGTGAAACTCCACCCAGCCGCCTTCCAACATGCGGGCAAAGCCTGTCCCTGTCCAGGAAGCTGGACGGTCTGAAGGGGGCTCACGCTCCACCACTGAGCCCTGAAGCAAACAGGTGTTGTGAGATGGGACCCTAAAAATCGCCTTGGCCAGCAGGCACTGCTCTACCCTGAGTAGGGAAGCAGACCACTGGTCTGGGGGAGCCTGCTGGTTTGGGGACTCTGCAAAGGGCACCCACTGCCCTGTTCAGCCTGATGTCCTCCCGAGGGACACATTCATTCCTTACCTGATGCAGTCGTGCATCCTCTGCCTCATAGGTGTAATGATCCAGGTTGATGCGGTAGAAACCGGTCTCCACCTGTTCACACTGTCGTCCTATCACATGGCTGCGGCACTGGCACTGCCCTGTCCCCATGGCACACCTGGTACCCCAGCAGCACCATCAGCCCTGATGCCAGGAGGGGTGCCCCCTTGCCCTCTGCATCCTCACAAGGACTCACAGGTTGTTGCGAGCACCTCCCACATCACAGTCACAGGGCCGGCAGCCTGGGAGGTCATGGCTCAGTCCCCAGTGCTCAGGCTGCAGAGGGCAAGGGTGTTAGAGAGCAACCATCTGTGTACTACAGAGTACTACATCTGTGTACTACTGAGCACTGTGCATGGGCCATGGCACAGCCCCACTCACCAGGCACTGGTTGCAGCTGCGCCCAGTCACCAGCCGCTTGCAGAAGCACTCCCCACTGACAGGGTCACACCGGCTGCCATCAGCCACCGTGCCACGAGGGTCACATTGGCACCCTGCATGGAGAGCCAGCAGTTTCCAGCAATGCCAAACCACATGCCTCACCCTAGTTGGGGCCACCCTGGTACCTACTCTGACAGCCTTGTGGGTTGTTGGCACTGAGGCCGAAGAAGCCGGGTTTGCAGCGGTCACAGCGGGGACCAGCCACATGCTCCTTGCAGCGGCACTGCCCCGCAATCAGGCCTCTGGCTGTGTCATCAGCACTGTCACATAGCCCACCATCCAGAGAACCTTCAGGGTCACAGTCACAGGCTGAGGAGACAGGCAGGGTCAGCACTCTGACCACCAAAGCACCCACCTTGTACCCAGCCTGTCCCACACTGACCTCGGCACACCGCGGGGTCCCGCAGGTCCTTAGTGGGGTCCTTGTAGTAGAAGGGTTTGCAGAGGTGGCAGCGACGGCCCATGGTGTTGTGCTGGCAGTCATCACACACACCCCCACTGGTGTTCCCCGTGGACAGGAACACAGCCATGTCAAAGTGGCACCGCCGTGAGTGCTCGTTGCAGTCACAGCCTGCAGGGACAGCACCGTGGCATGGCATGGCATGTGGCACCCCATAGCCCACACCTGGCAGGCAGCACCCTCAGTGCCAAACCTCCCCTGCCTGGATTCCCCTTACTCTGATATGCAGCACCACAACCCCAAACCTCCCCAAAGTACAGCCTGCAGCACCCCAAACACCCCCACTATACAGCATCCCAAAACCCCTGGCACAGCACAGCCCAACAGCTCTGGCACCAGGATCACTGTGCCAGGAGCTGGTGCCAGCAGGGGCACTCACGGCGACAGGCGTTGGTGCTGGAGCCCTCGGCCGGGCGCCAGGGCAGGTCTTGGTAGAAGTCCTCGCAGCGCTCACAGTTCAGCCCCTGCGTGTGGTGTTTGCAGACACAACGCCCATGCACCTGCCAGGACACCATGGTAAGGGGCTGCAGGACTAGGCAGCACAGCTACCCAGCTCCAGCAGGGCACACCAGCCTGGCCTGCCCTACCATGCCATTGGTGGTGGTGGGGGCCCCACTGAGTGGGGCGCACTCAGAGGCGTGCCCATAGCAGAAGCAGTTCCCGCGCATCACCAGCTCGTAGAGTGCATAGTAATACTTCTCCCGGATCTCCCGCCGTGAGTCCAGCAGGTTGTCCCCCAGTGTGTGCAGCTTGGTGAGGTTCACACGCAGGTTGGTGACACGCAACAGGTCTAGGGCAGGGAGACATCCCTGTTGGCATAGGGTGGCTGGGCACATCTATGCACAGCTCACCTCTGCCAGGCACAGCTGGGCTGGACTGTGCACGGCACAGGAGGCTGTGGCTGGTACAGAGGAGCTGGGCATGGCTGTTCTGCTGGGCGTGGCTGGGATGGGCTGTGCACGGCACGGGCGTCCATCAGGCTGGTTTTCTGTGGTTTTCTGTATCACACAGTGTTGGCCCAGGGCTGTGCATGGTTTGGTTCATGGGCACATGGCCAGGCTGGGCTGTACATAGCTGTGGGGGTTCAGCTCCCACACATGTAGCTGTGCACAGTCTGGCTGTGAGTAGGCTGGGCTCTGCACTCCCACAGCAGAGGCACACTGGGACCCCACCAGTGCAGAACTATACCCTTGGCATAGCACCTTTACATGTCTTGGGACACTCACCACTGGGGCTGTGCTCAGGAGATGGCTGTGCCTGGTGGGCGCAGCCTGGGGGCCCTGGGAAGACAGGATAGCTTCCCCAGAACTGCAGTTTCCCAGCAGCCCTGCCCTGCAGATTCCTCCCCTCCTGCTCCCAGTCTAAATTTAGCCTTGGGTGATTAACCCACTGTGTCCTGTGCCCAGCCTGACTCCCCATCTTACCACAGCTGGTGTTGGGCTCAGCTGTGCCACAGCCATCCTCCTCCATTTAACCCAACATAGCGACCTTTAGCTGCTCTCAATAGAGCAGGGTGCAGAGGGGCCCAAAACCCTGCAGGCTGGATCTGGTCCTGACCCCTCTATAGGGCCCAGAGTAGGGAGAGAGCAGCCAAAATAGCTACACCCAAAATAGAGCAGCCAAGCAGGAGCCCTGATGGCTGGCAACTCACTTTGGATGGCAGGGCTGTAGGGGTCCCGGATGGGGATGGCAGGGTCCAGCACCCTGTATATGACCTGGAAGGGACAGCAAGGTGATGAGCGCAGTGCAGGGAATCCCCTGACTCTCCTGGGACACTACTAGGGCCTCACCTCCCCTTCAGTGGAGGGCTCGATGTCAGAGTAGCGGGACTCGCAGACGACATCATCAATGCGGCGCGGGGGCCCATGGGGGACATGGGGAAAAGAGGCAGAGCAGTCATAGGCGAAGTATCGATACACCTTCCAGGTGTGCCCAAAGTCGGCCGAGCGCTCCACCAGCATGGCCGCGGGGCGGAAGGTCTGCGAGACACCCAGGTGGGACAGGGGCTAGCCCCACAGCCCCCAAGGGTGTGTTCCACCCTGTCCTGTCCCAGCCTGGGTACCCACACGCTGGGACCCACCTTGAAAGTCATGATGAGATGGGTGAAGTGGAACTCGGCCTCTAGGTCCAGCTGGATGCTGACGTGCTCTACACCTGGGGATGACAAGTGTGACACATGGAAGCACCCGCTCACGGGTCCCGGGGCTCGTCCTCCCCACCCGGCAGTGGTCCAGGGGCGCGGCCGCGGCCACAGGCTGAGTCACACTTCCTCAGTGTGGGAGGAAGGGAAGGAGAGCCCCCCGGGACAGGACAGGATGCCCCACCACCTCCACCCACTACTCACCGTTCTCCGACTGCCACCAGGCTTTCTTGGGACGGGGGGCAAAGCTGGTGACCACATTCTCGATGCGGTGGCTGTTGGTGTTGGTGCGAGCATCGTAGGGCCGCCGCGAGTCACAGATGAAGCACTTTTTCTCCTCCTGCGAGTTGGAAGGCTCAGTGATGTGTGTCCCCAACTTGTCCTGTGCCCCTCACCCTTGTCCGGTCCCCCCCAGGCCCCGTCCCACTCACCTGGAGGTGGCTGACAATGCAGTAGGGTTGGGGCCGCCGCAGTCCGCAGGTGGAGGTGGCACTTAGGCGGGCTGCTCGCCCCACCAGCAAGTCCCCGGTGGCCGGGTAGCAGCTGCCGCGGGCACAACCCTGGGGGGAATCGGGGGCCAGGGCCACCCCCAGCCCTGCAGAGCGGCGGGTGGTGAGGGCGCTGCGGGCCGGGGGGGCCGGGGCCCCTTCCGCGACCGCCCGGAAACAGGACGGCGGCGCCGGGCCGGACCCTGGCGCCCACCGGCCCCGCTGCGGCGGGGGCACGGACTCACCGGCCAGCAGCGGCAGCAGCAGCAGGACGGCGGGGCTCCGCTTCGCCGGGCTCCGCATCGCGGGGCGAGACGGAGCGAGACGGGACGGAAAGGGGCGCAAAGGGCGCGCAGAGGGGGCGCTCGACAGGTACCCGGAGGTCCCGTCTCGTCCCGTCCTGACCCACCGGTTCCCCTTCTCGTTCCCGTTCCCAATCCCTTCCCCGTGCCCTTCCCGGTCCCTCCCGGCCCCTCCGAACTGGCGGCAGGCGCAGCGCTCGGGGCTGCGCGGAAAGCGCGGGGCGGATCCCGCTGGAGCGGGGAGCGGGCCGGCCGAGAGAGGCGGGAGGAGGCAGGAGCTGGCTGGGCAGAAGTCATCGGACACAGGCACACACAGTTTAGGGCTTTATTTGCAGGCGCGCCCGCACTAAAGGCACCTGCAGAACAGACGGGACTCCCGGGTTTGTGGACCTGCGGGGCAGCGAGGCACGACCGGCCTCCGGTCCCGCCAGTGGTCCCTAGCAGGTGGCGTAAGCGTTGGCTCTCTCCCGGATCTCCTGCAACAGCCCGGTGACCTGCTGCTCCAAAGCCTGCAGTCGTGTCACTTTAGCCGCCATTGTCCGCTCATTGGCCCCAAAGCGCTGCTCCAGGTCTATGGGATGGGCACTATGGTCACAGTGCACCCTCTCACCGGTAATACCATAGGGACACCCGGTGGGGTGGGCCCAGAGAGACACAGGGAGATGTATGGGGAGGTGGCAGGAAATGTACCCCACCATGTGCTCCACCTCACCTTCCAGCTTCCTCTTGCTGTTGCTGGCCTTATCCAGGAGATCTTGGGCCTCTGCCATCAGCTGCGACACACGCTGCAGGGCCCCACCAGATACCCTGTCCAGCAAGCCCACCCGGTTCTTCAGCACCACATAACGCTGTGTTACCTGTGCCAGGTCCTGGCGGCACAAAGGCATGGTGAGGCTGAGCACCTGCAGCACTCAGTACCTGCATGGTGCCATGCATAACCAAGGGATGAGCCCATAGGCTGGGACGGAGCTCACCTGGCTAAGCATCCCCGAGGTGGTGGTGGCACGCTGTGCCCCGTCCTTGGCCTGCTGGGCCATGTGGCGAGCATCCCGGCTGCTCTCCTGCAGGGCGGTGATGAGCTGTGCCAGTTCCCGCAGCCGCCGCTGCGCCTGCGACTCCTTCCTGTCCAGCACCCGCAGACTGCGCTCCGCCTGGCAGGTATGGGCACCAGCTGCAGCAGGCACAGCAACCACCATGCCATGGTGCCAGCCCCACTGCCCTGGCACCTGCTGAGTGCCAGCCACATTTCCCCAGCCCCAGCCTCCCTACCCATAATGTGCCCAAGGCATCAGTCTTGCTCTCCACAGCACTGATCCCATTAGTCCCAGCAGTACCAGCTCCGCTCCCCCAGCCCATACCCCTCACCTCCTTGGCTCTGTTCTCAGCCACCTGGATGGCATCCCTGGCGCTCTGCAGGGTGCTTCTTGCTGTCATTGCCTGTGTTCGTGCCACCTCCAGTGCCTGCTGTGTCCCCACGAGCTCATCCCTTATGCCTTCTGCTCGCTCCCTGCAGCAGCACAGGCAGCTACAGTCCCTGCCGGTGCAGGGGGACTGACCCTATCCCCTGCCTGCCCCCGCATGCCCCCACCACTTGCCTGGCCTCCTGTCCCTGTGCCAGCAGATCCCGTGCCACTGCCAGCCCCTCTGCTGTGCTGTTGAGAACTGCATCCACCCCCTCTAGCTGGCTGATGCTCTCCCGCATCTCCCACAGCAGCTGCTGGATCTGTTCGGGGCTGCTGGGCAGGGAGATGTTCAGCACCTGCCGGGCCACCAGCTCAATGCTGCCTGGGTCAGCTCCCTCCTCTGCAGGGACAAGGGAGCAGGGTGGGCTCAGGGTGGGCTCGCTGAGACTTGCCATGCCCATGTGCCCACCCAGGGCTGGCCCTACCTGCCAGGAAGGCCTTGATTCGGCGGATGAAGTCCCGCAGCTGGGCCGTCGCCTTCTCTGCATGGCTGCGGGCAGCCTGGGAGCGCCCCAGCGCCTCCTCTGCCCGGCTGCGCGCCCCCCGTGCCAGCTCCTGCACCTCCTGCATCTGAGGGGCACCTGGCTGAGCAGGGGGCACGGGGCAGCCGCAGGAGGGGGCATTTGGGGTGAGCAGGGGATACGAGGGGACAAGATGTGAGCCTGCAAAGGAGCATGCAAGGGGGGTGCAAGGGGACAGTGCATGTGGCCCAAGGGGGCATACACACCAGTGGCACAAAGGGCATCTCTGAATGGGCATAATAGACATGTACAGAGCTGACATGCTTGGAGGCATGGAAAAGGAAAAAACAGGACATAGAAAGGAATCATGCAAGGTGGCATGGAAAGGGCACAAACAGGACATGCAAAGGCGACACAGGTGGACTCCAGAAAGTGTCATGGAGCAACCACCCCTACCTTCTGTGCCACAACACCCAGCTGCCCTAATGCCACCTCCAGCTGCTGTGAGGCATTTTGGGCACTGCTCAGGGCTCGAGCTGATATAGGCAGTGCCCCTGCACAACCAGTGCCACCGCAATGCCTTTTCCCTGCACTGTCTCGGCACAAGGCTCCTCCACAAGATGCGTGCTCGCAGCTCCGGTCTCCGGGTGCCCCACAAATCTGTGATGATGCCAATGGTGGAAATGGCAGCTCAACACTACATGGGGAGTGACATTTGCGCCACTTCTGCCAGTCCTGCTCTCACCTTCTCATTGATCCTGCTAATGTTGAGTCCCATCACCCGTTTCTGTGCCTCCCGCAAGGATTTTCGTGCTGCAGCTGTGCCACGGCGGAAAGTGTTGCCCCGCTGCCGCAGCAGGCGCTCAGTCTCCCGCTGCGTCATCTGCGCCCTGCGTAGCTCGCCAGCTGTGCCATTGGCCACCACCTCTGCCTGCCGTGAGGCCTCCAGCAATGCCAGAATGCTGCGGTAAGACTCTGCGGGTGCAGGTGTCAGGGTTTGGTCAGGACAGCAGCCGCCAAACCCAAACCTTGCTCGTTGCTCTTACCGCTGAATCCAGCTGAGGCTACAGTGCTGAGGAGGGTTTGAAGGTGGGAGGCGGTTCGGTTGAGACCTCCCAGCTCACGGCTCAGCTCAGCTAGCTGCTCATGCTGCTGCATATCCGCCTGCACCAGCTGGTCTAGATGTCGCTCCACTTCTTGGAGATGCTTCCAGAAGTTGTCCAGCTCCATCCTTTGGGTAGAGAGGGGATCTTCAAACTTTTGGGGGGGACAAGAGGGGGTCCTTCCACCCCAGCGCTACATGCACACTTGCCTGGTGCCGCCCAGCTGCCTGGGCAGTCCATCAAGGAAGGGACCAACAGGGCTGTCTCTGTCTCCCAGCAGCTGTTCCACGTGCCCCAGAGCCTCCTCCAGCTCCCGCAGGCGACGGGGGCTGAGTGGGAGTGCAGATCCCCCCTCCCTCAGTGCCTGCACCTGTGCCCCAAGGCGCTGCAGCCCTTCCCGCAGGCTGCCTATGGCCAGGTCCCAGCGCCCAAAGCAAGGGTGGCAGGGTGAGCAGTGGGGGAAGGGCTCCTGGTAGCCCCGCTGGCAGCGGTCACAGCGCAGCCCCCCGAATCCCAGCCGGCACCGGCACTGCCCGTTGTCCTGTTCGCACTGTGGGCTCTCAGCACCCAGTGGCTCACACTCACAGGCTGCAGAGACAGTTGGTGGTGTGTCCTAGCCTTCCCGTGGAGCCCCATTGCCATCATGTCCCAGCATCCCACTATATTCCCTTGTGTCTCCAGAATCCAATCTATCCCAAGCATCTTCTATTGTCCCCACAGTTCCACCAAGTACTCTGGGTCCCCTGAGTCCTGCATGTCCCCAGAGACATACTATGTCCTCAATGTTCTGCCATATCCCCAGCATCCCACTGTTTCCCCAAGGTCCGCCATGCCCACAGTGTCCCACCACATTCCCAAGATCTTCTTGACTCCCTTGTGTCCCCAGTGTCCCACTGTCTCCTTAGTGTCCCATGTTCAGAGTGTCCCACCATGTCCCCAGGGCCCCCATTTCCCTAGAGTCGCATCATGCACCCAGACACCCACAACATCCCCTGTCCCCAGAGCCCCTGCTCCCCAGGTCCCTGGGATGTGCTCCCACCTCGGCACTCCTGCTCAGGGTTTCCCCAGTGGTGCTCCTGGCACTGGGAACAGACACGACCCCCGAAGCCAGGCCGGCACTGGCACTGCCCTGTCACCTGCAGCAACAGTGCCATGCTCACTGTGCAGCTCACTGGGCCCCAGGAGGGCATTGGAGCTGTACCAGGGTGCCAGGGCATGTGACTTACTGTGTCACAGGCAGGGTGCAGGGCGTGTGTGGGGTGGCAGCCACAGGGCTCACAGCCCCTCGACCCCCCCAGGTTCCAGAAGTGGGGTGCGCAGCGATCACAGCTCTTACCCACAACGTTGGGCCGGCAGGCACAGGCTCCTGTGCCACGGTCACAATCACAGGTGCCATTGGTGCAGTGGGAGGCCAGTGTACCCCGTGGGTCACAGCCACAGCCTGCAGGAGGATGGGTGACCACATGGGGCTCAGTCCATACCTGCTGCCTAGGCAATGTGCTGCTGGCACCAGCAGCTCAAATACGCCTGACCCCAGTGCCCCCCTGGCCTCAAACTCCTGCACAGCCCCAACACCCCTAATCCCAACACCCCAACCAACCCCAATCCCTGTCCCCTGCCCAGCCACAACCCAAGCACAGCTCCATGATCCTTCCAACAGCCCGAAACTTCTCCTGACCCGGAACCCCAGCCCCGCAACACCCCAAAATTCTCACTGACCCAACCCATGTCAACCCACACCCCACCACAGCCCCACGCCTTATCCCTGCCTGAAGCCCTTGCATCACTTCAACCCCCCCATCCCAAAGCCCAGTGCAGCCCCAGCCCCGCAGAGCCCCCTCCCTGCTCACGCCGGCAGCTGCGCTGCAGGGCATTGCCGTAGTAGCCAGGCTGGCACTGGGCACAGCGTGGCCCAGCAGTGTGGTACAGGCAGCGCAGGCACTGTCCCGTGCGGGGGTCGCAGCCCTCCGGGTCGCTGGCGTCGATGTTGTTGTTGCACTGGCAGGGCCGGCACTCCCCGCCCTCCATCTCCGGGGCCCCAAAGTAACCAGGGGAGCAGCGGTCACAGCGGGGCCCTGCAGAGAGGGGGGCTATAGGTGCTGGAGTCCCACAGCCCCATTGCTGGGGGGCCCCTGCTGCACTGTGCCCACTGTGCCCCTCACCGGCATATCCAGGGGCACAGAGGCAGACAATGTGGTGTGTCTCATTGTCGGCGTGGCAGGCAGTCCCGTGGTAATGCCGTGTGCCAGGGTAGCCGGGGCAGGGGCAGGGCCGGCACTGCTGCCCTGAGCCCAGCACAGGGTTCCCATAGTAACCATCCTGGCACCTGAAAGGATGAGGGAGGACCCAATGGGTCCCTCCCATCCATCATATACCATCCCACCATCCCATCTCATTCCATCATATCCCACACCTCCATATCTCACCCTATCCTAACCAATTGTATCCATCCCATCCCATCCCATCCCATCCCATCCCATCCCATCCCATCCCATCCCATCCCATCCCATCCCATCCCATCCCATCCCATCCCATCCCATCCCATTATATCTATCCCATCCCTCACCATGCCATCCCCTCCTCTTGGACCTGGCTCACCTCTCACAGTGCCGTCCGCTCGTATGGTCGCGGCAGTGCAGGCAGGTGCCTGTCCGGGGGTCGCACTCCTCGGCGTGCCCGTTGCACTGGCAGGGCCGGCAGGCAGGGAAGCCCCAGTGGCCGGGCTGGCACTGGTCACACTGCCGGCCCACGGTGCCGGGCTGGCACCGGCACTGCCCGCTCACCTGGTCACACAGCTGGGACACCGAGCCCTCCGGGGAGCAGGTGCAGGCTGCAGGGTGGCACAACTCAGGTCAGCCACATGGATGCAGGGACACAGGGATGGATAGATAGACAGGCAGAGGACCAGTGTCCAGAACATGCTCACTCCACAGGCTGTGGCACAGAAGGGACACATGTAGACACAAGAACATGGGTGGACAGACAGACAAGTGAGTGCAGGACAGCACAGGGGCTCACAGGATGGATGGGTGGATGGATGGATAACAGTGACTGAACCTATGGGCTGCAAGACAGCAGGGACACATAGACAGACAAGTGAACAGAGAAGTGAAGAGTGTGCTGATGGCTGGACAGACAGACAGGAGAGACAGTGATTCCTGGCAGATGAAGACCCCACTACTCACGGCTGCATCCCAGGGGCCCGAAGCCGTAGCTGCCTGGGGAACAGCGGTCGCAGCGTCGGCCGATGACGTGGGGCTTGCACTCACACTGCCCGCCCTGTACCTGGCACTCGCTGCTGCGGGAGCCCTGTGGGTCGCACTGGCAGGCTGTGGGAGCAGGACCAGCATGGGGCTGCCTTGTCTGCACCTGCCCACATCTGCCCATGCCTGCCCCCCACCTGCCCATGCCCTGCCACTGCCGCCCTGCCCACCATGCCATGGGCATGGGCATATCCTGACCCACTGCCCCAGGCAGAGCTCCAGCCCTGCCCACTGCAGGCTCCCCACTCACGCAGTGCCCCGCCGTGCATCAGGGCTGAGATGCTGCAGACCAGGCGGGCACAGGCCTGGGCCAGGGGATGAGGGGGCGCCATCCGAAACACCTCCAGGCACTGGTACCGCTCCAGCTCCTCCTGGCGTGCTGCTGCCTCTGCCCCATGGAACCCTGGCAACTCGGACACCCGCGGCAGGAGCACCAACTGTGGGAAGGGAAGAGGAGATGGCCTGGGGGGCATAGCCAGCTTCCACTGTGGAACCTACCAGTAGTCTGGATCCATGTGTTCCAGGACAGTCCCAATGCTGCTGGGTCAGCTACCCCAGCTCCATCAACTGCCCCAGCTCCACTGACATCTCCTACTCTGTTGATATTCCCATATAAATTGATATTCCCATATAAATTGCCATCCCCAGAAGATTGGCATCCCTATGCCAACCTATCTAAGTCTCCAGTCTCATTGATATCTCATTCCCCATCAACATCTACTTCTCCTTTTCCTTCCCCATTCCCATCCTCATCCTTATCTCATCCCCATCTCCATCCCATCCTATCTCATTCCATCTTATCCCCATCCCAACCCCACATACATCCCTTCCCACATCAGCCTGTGGTTCCCTGCCCATGATCCCACCCCTACCAAGCCTCAGGCACAGGGGCAGTGGGACCCCCCCTCACCGAGTCAATGAGGATGAAGGCACCAGGGTGGCGCTGGGTGACACCAGCCCGCTGAAGCCGCATGGTCACCTCATAAGGGGTGCTGGGTTCAAAGCAGAAGGGCCGGGACAGCAACACATACCTGTACAGAGTCAGGTGTTGGGGCATGGGCACAGCAGGGCCATGGAGACAGCAAAGGGATAGCAGGAGGACCCAACCACCTCCCTTGTTCCCACCTCCCTTGTTCCCATCCCCATTGCACCCCAGCCCATCTCATTGCACCTCTGGCTGTGGGGCAGGCTCTCGCGGTACATCTGCTCGGAGGGCAGCAGGTTCCCACAGCGAGAGCTGGTGGGCAGCACCCGGGAGCTGACACTGACCACGGCCTCCCAGTCCTCGGCTGACTGTGGCGACAGGCAAGGCAGTGTCAGGGCTGTGCTGTGCAGTACATGCCCTGGCCATGGTTGTGGCCGTGCTCACCTCGGGCTCGTAGCGCAGCAGCAGCTCATAGTCCATGGCGTAGGGCACGTTGTCCATGCGGAAGGTCAGGCCAGCCCCGTCCCGCACCCGGGCGAACCCCGAGCCCGTCCACGTCACCATGCGCCCGGCGCCGTCCCGCACCACCTCCTCCACATCCGGCTGGGCAGGGCACCGGCAGTTTGGCCCTGGCTCTACCCCTGGCCACTTCTGCCCTGCAGTGCCTCACCGTGCCCTCTCCTACCAGCCCAGGGCTCACCTTGGGGGGCTGCTGGCGGCTGCGGCGCGAGGGGACAGGGGGCTGGGGAGCACGGGGTTGATGCCGTGAGCGTCCCTTCCGCCCCGCCGGCTCCCTGGGGTCATACTCCAGGCAGTCCTGGGGCACCTCTGCCCGAATGGCACCCTGCAGGGATGGGGATGGTGGCCATGCACAATGGGGACAGCCATGCACAGGACATGGTAGCAGCCACATGCGGGACAGGGTGACAGCCATGCATAGAGCACAGCAGCAACTATGCATGGAGCATGGTGCACTGTGACAGCCATGCACAAGCACAGGGACCCCCAAGGAGACTCACCGGGAGCTGAGGGTGGCTGGGGCCATGGCCGGTGGCCTGCTCAGCCTCATAGGTGTAGTAGTCGAGGGGGGCACAGAAGAAGCCGGGTTGTACCTGGTCACACTGCCGCCCCATGATGTGGGGACGGCAGGGACATGCCCCATCCTCCATGGAGCACCTGGGGGTGACCATCCTGTCCCTTCATCTGTCTTTCTGTCTGTCTGTATCTTCATCCATCCCTACTTCCATCTCTGTCCCCATCCCTCCATCTCTGGAGATAGAGATCCCTCTATCCCCCATATCTCCCCAGCCTTGTCCCCGTCCCTCCCTCCCCCATGTGTGACTCCCAGCCCTGTCCCCACTCTCTCCCCCACCCCTCCAGATGCTGTGCTGGGCCCCACCGGTTGTTGTAGGCTCCCCCGAAGTCACAGGCGCAGGGCCGGCAGCCCCCCAAGTCGTAGCTCAGACCCCAGAACTCGGGCTGCAGTGAGAAGGGGACATGTAGGGCAGGTGTGGGGCTAACCCAGCCCTGGGGGTTGCCATGGGGTTGGGGACACTCAGGCCTACAGGCTTGGTATGGGGTGGGCTGGGGCACTCACCACACACTGGTTGCAGGAGCGCCCAGCCACAAAGCGTTTGCAGTAGCAGTCCCCACTGATAGGGTCACACAGGGAGCTGCCCACCACCGTACCCCGTGGGTCACACCTGCATGCTGCCCCCACACATGCACATGTGAGGGGGTGTCAGTGGGGTCACAGCCCCCATGCTTCATGGCCCTCCTTCCCCATCCCGTATCCATCCATCTTCATCCCTTCATCACCATCCCCCCATCCATTCTCATATAACTATCCCACAACCCTCCATCCCACATCCTTCCATCCCCATCCCTCTATCCCAGATCTTTCCATCCTCATTCCTCCATCTCTACCTCCAGCCCTCCACCCCTCCATTCTCATCCATCCCAACCCCATTCTTCCATCAACATCTCTTCATTCCCCATCTCTTCATCCCTACCCCTCCATCATCCCCCCATTCCCATCTCTTCTCCCATGCCATCCCTGGCTCCCAGCTCACGCTGGCAGCCCTGTGGGTCGCCGTGGCTGAGGCCATAGGCTCCGTGCCGGCAGCGGTCGCAGCGGGGACCGGCCACGTTCTCCTTGCAGCGGCACTGCCCCGCGATCATGCCCAGCTCCACGTCTGTGTGCCCGTCGCAGGCACCTCCATCCAGCGAGCCTGCCGGGTCACAATCGCACGCTGCCAGGAGAGAGGATCATGAGGAGTTCTGGTTGCTGGCACTGGGAGCTGTGAGGCACTGGGAGCCATAGGGCTGGGACATGCCATGGTGCTAGAGTCCCAGGACACTCACGGGCACAGGCAGTGGGGGACCGAATGTCGGAGCGAGGGTGCCGGTAGTAGAAGGGTTTGCAGAGGTGGCAGTGGCGGCCCATGGTGTTGTGCTGGCAGTCATCACACACACCCCCACTGGTGTTCCCCGTGGACAGGAACACAGCCATGTCAAAGTGGCACTGCCGTGAGTGCTCGTTGCAGTCACAGCCTGCAGGGACAGCACCGTGGCATGGCATGGCATGTGGCACCCCATAGCCCACACCTGGCAGGCAGCACCCTCAGTGCCAAACCTCCCCTGCCTGGATTCCCCTTACTCTGATATGCAGCACCACAACCCCAAACCTCCCCAAAGTACAGCCTGCAGCACCCCAAACACCCCCACTGTATAGCACCCCAAAACCCCTGGCACAGCACAGCCCAACAGCTCTGGCACCAGGATCACTGTGCCAGGAGCTGGTGCCAGCAGGGGCACTCACGGCGACAGGCGTTGGTGCTGGAGCCCTCGGCCGGGCGCCAGGGCAGGTCCTGGTAGAAGTCCTCGCAGCGCTCACAGTTCAGCCCCTGTGTGTGGTGCTCACAGACACAGCGCCCGTGGATCTGGAGGGAGTGCCCAGCTCAGTGTGGCTGCCAGGTCCCACGGGGAACCGTGCCGTGCTGGTGAGTGCGTGTGCCTCACCATGCCAGGGACAGAGGGTGTCGGGGCACCCGGTGCTGGGGCACAGTGGGCAGCGTGGCCATGACAGAAGCAGCTCCCGCGCAGCACCAGTTCATCCACAGCATAGTAGTACTTCTGCAGCACCTCCCGCCGTGAGTCCAGCAGGTTGTCCCCCAGCGTGTGCAGCTTCGTAAGGTTCACCCGCAGGTTGGTGACACGAAGCAGCTCTGGGGACATGTAATTGTTAGCACCTACCCTGATGCCAGCCAGCCCCACATCCCCAACACCACCGGCCACATACCCTGGATTTCTGGGCTGTAGGGATCTGCTACGGGGATGGAGGGGTCTAGCACCTTGAAGATGACCTGTGACAAGGAAGGAATGAGTGATCCTATTCCACCCAAACCTCTGGCCCTGCTCTGCACCACCCTATTCCTACGCACCTCCCCATGGCTGGAGGGCTCGATCTCAGAGTATCGCTGGTCACATAGCACCTCATCCACGCGCCCCAAGGGATGGGTGGGGACTCCAGGGAAGAGCTTGGAGCAGTTGTAGGCAAAGTATCGATACACCTTCCAGGTGTGCCCAAAGTCGGCAGAGCGCTCCACCAGCATGGCCGCGGGGCGGAAGGTCTGCAGGACACCCAGATGGGATGGGGGCCGGACCCACAGCCCCTCTGCATCCATCCTGTCCCATCCCATTCCATCCCATCCCAGGCATCCATGTGCCAGGACCCACTTTAAACTTCATGATGAGGTGGGTGAAGTGGAACTCGCCCTCCAGGTCCAGGCGGATGCTGACGTGCTCCACACCTGGGTGACAGAGCTGGCTGAGGCTGGGGAAGACCCCCATGGCCACGCAGCTCCACAGCACATGCATATGGGACAACCCCACTGCCACCCTGACCTCACCGTTCTCCGACTGCCACCAGGTCCGTTGGTCATGGGGGCTGCTCAGGTAGATGACATTCTCGATGCGGTGGCTCTCAGGCAGGGATGGGTCACGTGAATCACAGGTGAAACATTTCTCTGAGTCCTGTGCCAGAGAGTGGCACCATCAGGGATGGGTGACTGGAGGTTGCACTGGTGCCTGGCTCTGTGGATCTATACCAGAGTTGTTCAGGGGCTGGGTGGGCTCACCTGGAGGTGACTGACAATGCAATACTCCTGGGGTCCATCCAGCCCACAGGTGGAGGTGGCACTCAGGCGGGTGGCTCGCCCCACCAGCAGGTTCCCAGTGGCTGGGTAGCAGCTGCCACGGGCACAGCCATGGCTCAGGTCAGGCTGCTGCCAGTCCCCTGCCACCAGTCCTCCCACTGCAGAGAGCATGAGGGCACGGGCTGGGGGCTGTGCTGGGGTGCCTGGACATCCCCTGCTCCCCCATGCACCCACCCAACCCCCAGCCGTCCCATTCCGTCCCATCCCTGCATCCCGACCCACTGATGCAGCACGAAGCTCCATGATCCGGAAAGGTGCTGGCAGCAGTGCCGCAGCCTCGTGACAGGGGCAGGGAGAGGGGTGAGTGGGGGGCTGGGCTGCCCATGCTCCTGGGGCCCGGACAGCCCCAGGGTGCCGAGAAGTGCCGGGGGAGTCAGGAGCCAGGTCAGGCGCTTGCTAATCCCAGCAGGGCTTAGTGCAGCCTAGATTCCCCGCTGGGTTTTGTGGCAGTCAGGCTATGGCCACTGCCAGGCAGGGAGCATTGCCACTGCCCAGCACCCTCCACCCACGCTGGGGTCCCTGAACCACCACAGATCCCAGCACTGTGGGTATGAAGGGTATCCCTGAGGCTAGTGCTTACCCAAGAGGAAAGCAAGCACCAAGAAGTCCATGGGCAACCACGGGATCTGCCTGGTGGAACACGGAGATGGCACTGCAGTAGGGTGCTTGGTACAGCATGGGGTGCAGGGCAGCTGGTGCCTGTCCTTTTCTGGCTCTAGCACGACCGTGCAGTCCAGAATGCACCCCCCTGCACTGGCATGATGGTGCTTGCCGGGGACAACACGAGGAATCAGGGTCAGCTGGGGCGGCTGAGTCTGAAAGCCCTCCGGGAATGACATGCAGCGCCCACCTGAGCAGCTCTGGGGGACTGTCACACACACACCCCCAGGCACACAGCCATGCTATGCCCCACCAGGGCTGGCAATGAACTGTGCCATGCCCCATCCTGCCTGGCTCAGAATGGATCTATCCTTTCGAGAGTCACTAGCGTCCCTGGGGGGTACCAGCACCGGGCCAGGGCCAGCTTGGGAGGGAGCCAGGAGCTCCGGAGCCGGCTGGGCAAGGGCGTTCCTGACTCTGGCCAGGGTCCCGCTGTTAAATTTAGGTTGGAGCTGCCTTTTGTGTTTCCTTCTCTCCCGGTACTTCCCGCTCCCAGCCTCGCAAGTGCTGGATCAAAGCCTGGTCCCGACTCTGCCCAAACACATCTCTCCTGTCCCCCGCACGGAGCCAGCCCAGGGCAGGGGGGCTCGGAGCGGCGGGGGGAGCCGCGACTGTGTCCTGGCACCCACCCCGCTCGAAGCCACGCCAGGGCGATAGGCAAGGTGGTGCAGAGCCACGTGCTGGCAGGAGGGTACCCGAGCCCCGCGAACCCCCTGTACCTGGCGTCCTGCGGCGTCTGGCGGGACCAAGGCCAGGGGCGAGGGCGGCGCGGGACCCGCTGCCCCCGGGCTGGGCGCGCAGAAATGAGCTGGGGCAAGGGCAGAGATGGGATGGCGGCCGGTGGCCCCCCTTCCCCGTGTACGATTCTTATTCAAATGGGCTGCCCGCTGAAAGGGACGGCGGTCTCCAGGCTACGGGAATGTCACTGCCGATTCCTTCTGCCTGGAGGCCCCCACCACCCGCCCGCCCGCCCGCGGAGGCCAGGCCGGCCAGGCGTCGGCAGCCCGGGCACGCCCCGGCCCCCAGGCGGCACGGTGGGCCCCGCCGGCGAACAAAAGGGCGCCTCGTGGGCTGGCGAGCCAGAGGCTCCGCGTTCCCTGGGCTCCCGGCACGGCGCGGCAGGAACGTGCCTGCGGCTGCTGGCAGTGAGGCGCGGGGGGCGGCACGGCGGCATGGGTGCCTGATGCTCCAGGAACCGGCGGTGCACATGCACTGCACCATTCTTTGCCCCACCTGGGGATGTCTCAAGGCGAAGGCACCTGCACGGCTACGCTGCAGGGTGGAGCCGTGCAGGGAATCTTCTCCACCAGGAGCTCACTCGGGCATGGCCACGATGCTGCCGGATGGGAACGTCCCTCCCAAGGTACCTGTCCCTCCCTACTGCCACAGTTCCCTGGGCAAAGTCCGGCACACGTCAGCCACAGAAGTTCATGGCAAGGGTACGGATATCCAGCCTGTCACTGCCAAGGGACCCCGCAGCCCCTTCCTTGTGTGCTGCCTCATGCCAGTGGCCAGCACCCAGCCCGTGCCATGGGGCTGTGCCGTGTGCCGGGAGCTGTGTCATGCCCTAGAGCTGTGCCGTGCCCAGGGTCACCCCTAAGGCACTCTGGCTCCTACCTGTGCCCGTGGGAGCCTGGCGTGCTGGGCAGGTGGCTGGTGGCCCGGGTGGGCTGCGGAGTCGGAGGCCCGCTGGGCTCAGGCTGGGCTCGGGCTGGGCTCAGCTGCTGTTCCTGGAGGAGGGCGGCCGGTGCCTGTCTCCTCCTCCGGCAGCCGTGCCAGGCGAGGGGAGGGACCTGCCCGCACCGAGATTTAGCCAAGGTGAGGCAGAGGAAGGTATACGGTGGCGGTGGCCCACGTGTGACACAGCAGTGTCCTGTGCCTAGGCTGGCCGGGAGAAGGCACAGCATTCCCAAAGGGCTGCTGTGCCCGGTTGTGCAGCACGTGGGGCTGCTGAGACAGGCAGCCTGGCAGGGACTCGCCCTGCACGGCACGGACCCGTCTGTGCCTCCAGCTGCGGTACCGGGAGCCCTGCACTGCACTACCCCAGTTCCCATGCCAGGTGGATCCTGTTCACGCCCAGAGCTGGCACTGTGGGCACCTCCATGCCCCACTCACCTGTGCTGGTCAGGGCTGCCTGGGATCCTCAGGACTGGCCGGGCTGGGTGCTGAGCCGGCAGCCCTGGAGCCCTGCAGAGAGCACGGCTATGAACCAGGGCTGGCTTCCACAGAGACCTCATTGTCACGCAGGGATAGAGCCTTTTATTAGCCGAGGTCGAAGGAAGGAAGAGGAGCCATGTGCTCTCCATGCCAAGGCCATGCTCTGGCCGTCCGCCGCCAAGCAAGGTCATGGGCAGACAAAGAAGCAGCTCTTGGCCACAGGGATGCCAAAAACCCACACCCACAGGGACACCCTGAGACAGCCAGGCACTTTAGCAGGACAAGAGACGCTGTGGGCAGTGCCCTACCAGCTCCCCATACCCACGAAAGGCACTTGGAAGCCTGGAGGAAGGGCCAGGCTGTGCCCAGGGGACTCCAGCAGTACAGGCTGACTGTCAGGCACCACCATCACCTTCTGAGCTGGGAGAACTGTCAGGAGATGAGCTGACAAAAAGCCATTAGCACCGACCAGCGTGTCTATGTCAAGGGATCTTGCCAAGCAAACCTTATTTGCTCTGAGGAAATCCAAAGAGGCCTGATAAAGGCAACTGTAACAGGACCTCTGGCCTTGAAAAGCGAAGTGGGAGGGATCCTCAGTGGGATGCGAGGGATTAGAGAGACATTTTAGCCCATGTCCAGGCAGCTCCCTGAAGGCTGCTCTGACTTCCTGTGCTGCAATGCCCTTGTCTGCCCCAGAGCTGAAAGCGTGGGGGTGGCCCGGGTCTGCCTGGGGAGATGGCCTGTCCGGGGGCAGCTCCACTGTCCGGAGAGCTGCCAGTAGCTCTGCCCTCTATCACCAGCGTTTCAATGATGCCGAGCATCCCCCACATCCTCGGGCGTCCTCAGCCTCTCTCCCCCAGCACCTTTCAGCAGCGATTCAGAGATAATTTTTGCAGCAGCGCAGAGGCCCTTCCCACCATCCTCGGCAGAGCCCCTGAGCTACAGGGGCAGCCTCTCATGCCTGGCCAGCCCTGCTTGGACCGACTTCCGTGCACACAGCAGGCAGCCAACACTTTCCCGAACATCCTTAGTGAGCAGGGAATTACTTAACCACTTCCCTTCTCGAGGAATGAGCTGCAGCACGGGACCGGAGCTGCTGTCTGCTCAGGGCCACGGTCCCACCACCATTAGTGCTGGGTCAGTGCACTGACTGGATCCAGACTGCACACCGTGGAACAATGGTGCTTCTGTTGAATTAGCCAGCCAGAGGGTCCCGGCTGCAGAGCGGGCAGATTCAGAGAGAAGCTGGAGAGTGGGCAGGCAGAGCACCTGCCAGCACAGTGCCTCCCTGCACGTTTCTAGGAACTAACCAGGAATGCGGATTTATCCCAGGTCAGCACCAGTGACACACATCCAGGGTATTTCCCACCCCAAACCAGGCAATCCTTCATGGAGTTTGAGTAATGCCAAACTTCCCTGGGTGAACTGGGGAGAACAGCTGGGGGTGTGGTCTGCAGCTGAGTGTGCCCCATGCAGCAGCACAAGGGAGACACCGTGCATGGAGCTGACAAAGGCTGGGAGCAGGAGCCCAGGGAGAAGCCGTCTGACATAGCCTAAAGAAAAGCTGGACACATTGGGTGGTTTTGAGCACCATTTTACTGAAGGGCTGGACACCTGCTAGGACTTCATAACAAAAGGTTCACTTCATTTAAGAAAAAAGACAGTCTGTTTTTTGTCCTATTCCCTTACAAAGAGTGGAATAATACTAACGCTGTCTTTTCACTAAGCAATGCCATTCCAAAATATACAACATTGAATGTGGAACAGCCCAGTTTCATATTAACATTAAATATTATTAGAACTTCAGAAACATTCTACACAAACAAATGAAATGGTAAAAAGTTCACTCAAGAACAAGATGGTCATTTGTAAAATCATCATTCGAAGTTTGTTACTCGCCCTTCTGCGGGTTGCAGTTGCTGCTTCCCAGCCATTGCTTGGGATGGCCAAACAGCAGGGAATGCCACAGCAGAGCCCATGGCACGGTCAGGAGCAGGTCAGTCACGCTGTGGTGTGGAGATGCTGGCTGGCAGAGAGCAGCACAAGCAGCCGGGCACTGCCCACTCAGAGCCCCTGTGTCACTCAGAGCAGCTGCCCTGCCTCTGCTCAGGAAATGCTACTCCTCAGGAGTGCTGCACCCAGACCCGGGAGGAGGGAGGGCATCACAGGGTGCCTTCCCCGCCATGAACAAACACCAACACTCATTCTGACCCAACCCAGGCCCAGGCAGTGCAGTGGAGCAGGGGCAGGAGGAGAGGTATTTCTGGGGGTAGCTTTGCAGGAACCTTCTCTTAAAACAGCACCATGTGCCTGACTGTGTCTGGGAATCACCAGACACTCACAGGGACTGCCTGTAGCCACAGGAACACAGGAACGGAAGGGGCTAATTAAGACAAAAAGGAGAGTCCCATATGATAATAAGGCCTTTAAGGGACTCCCTGGGGAAGGTATTTCAGAGGCCACATGAGCAGCGCCAGATTGTGAGACCTATGAAGGATGGAAATGAAGGGTTTGGGGAGGTGCCTGCTCCAAATGGACTCCTGCTCACCTGCAGCACCAGTGTCCATGTACTGCTGCCAGGCAGGGCAGGGGAAGCTCTGTGGCCAGGCAAGGATGGAGAGAAGACAGTGCTGCAGAATGCCACAGCCTTGGCTCCTCTGTTTGCACATCTTCTGCAGCAGACACAGAAGCTGCAGGCTGCTGGCTGTCCAGGTGCTGCTGGCATCTTTAGCTTTCCTTACTCCCAGCTTCTCACTTTTACACCAGACTTGCTTGGTGTTCCTAAGCAAAGGGAGGGGTTTGGCCTCAGCACCATGGCTTTGGAGGCAGCTGCTAGCCAGCCTGCAAGCTCCAGCAGTTGAAGCTACAGACAAGCTTCATTCAGGAATGACCTGGTGACAAAGGCTGGCCTGTCATGTCTTCTGGGACAAGATTCCTCCAAGGCACCTGGCACCTTCCTAACAGCACCTAGCTCCAGGCAGAACAGGCTGCAAGGAGAGGGAAACCCTACCATGGTGCTCTCTAGCAGAGTCCTGAATGTGAGGGTTCAGGAGCATCCTGCCCTGCCGTGCTCTCCACAGGTCATGCCAGCCCACCCAGTTGGCAAAGATGAGGGCTGCAGCATTGTCAGGAAGGTGCCAGACATCCCAAAACTGCTGTCTTCCCCATGGGCCACCTCAGTTCCTGTAAGGCATCCCCGTGTGAGCACAGAAACAAAAGCCAGTGCCATTTTGAAGACCGAAAAAGAAACTGTCATTTCCACACAAACCAACCAGTCTGCCTGAGCAGCTGATGCTCCACAGCTCGCCACTGACCGTGCCAACCATGGCCAAAAAAAACCCAAAGGATCCTCCCACTGAAATCTGCCTTCCTGCCTGGCAAGATGCCCAGCTCGAGTCACACTGCCCAGCTGGAGCTGAGAGACAAACCTGCTCTCCATACCCAGGGATCCCTTGAGCCATGGCCAAAGGCCCAGATCCTAGACAGGGCAGGGAACTTGGATCCAAAGGGAAAGAACTGCTGGGGTGACTGAAACCCCCACATGCTGGCCACGAACACAGCACAAGTCACAATTAAAAGGGCACAAACTCTGTGCTCAGTTCCAAAACCCAGAATGTCCCAGCCCCCCTTGCCACAGCTGGAGCCAGGGTCAAGTGCTCCTGATATCCCAAGGGGGCCTAGAGGACAGGGTGCAGAACACAAGCAGCTATGGAGCAGGACCATGAAGCCACATGCACAGCATCACCCATCTGTGCTGTTCTGCTGTCGATTCCCCTGCCATGTTCTTAGCTGGCAACTGGCTGAACTCCATGCAAGGAAGCAAGGGGGGGATCTCAGCCCACTAACCCCACCCTGTTAATATGAACTGGCCTTAGAGCTGTCCAGTGATGTGAGCACTCCAGGGAGCACACCTCTTCCACACACTGAAATACCACTCACGGGCTGCCAAGTAGGAGTAACAAAATAATCCCTTCTTATTTTGCAAAAAAAAGTGTTTAAGAAATTCTGTACAAGGATTGCTACAGCAGCTGGCTCAGGAGGAATGCAAATAGTTTAGAAGTAGCAGCAGCAGCAACACGCTACATGGCTTGCAGGGAAGAGGCTGAGGAAAAACTTCTACAACCATAAGCAGTGGCAGATGGTGAAATCTGATCACAGTGGACATGAGCTTCAGAACACTTCTACCAATTAACATTGTGATTTCAATGGTATCTGATGTCAGCTTCAGCTGCCTGCCGGACAAGCTACGCTCCCCACGGACCTTGCTGACGGACATCTGAAGCATGCAGGAAGCTCAAGGACCTTGTCTGGTGGAGAGGAAGCACAAACTGCTTCTTGGCAGCTGAATAAAAGGAGAAATGATTTCCAAAAAAATCAGTTGGAAGAACAGCCTTTTGACCGCTAGCCGAATCGTTTCTCAAAGTGACAGTGGCACAAATCCATGCATTAAAAGCATTCCTAAGAGAGTCTCCAAAGCTCTCAGCTGTCACAGTGCCCAGAACAACACAGGCCAGGTTAGGCACTTGGATGAATTCAAAGTGACTAATACAGAAACAGGTCTGAACAAGGTGCATACCACATACTCAGCAGAGACCACAGCGCTCTGGGCAATGCATTTTCATGGGCCCTGCCAGTTACTGTTGCACAGTTCCATGGAAGTGTTACTCAGCTGCCACAGAATAACACAGGATGGAAAGGACCTGTGGGGGATACCTCTAGTTAGATCAAGTCTTAGGCAGCTCTGGTTTGATCAAACCCTTAACAGCAAAGAGCAGCATCCATACTGAGCCCCCTCTGCAGCCTCATGCACTGTGCATCAGTGTTACATGCCCAGGACATCAGGACATCCTCACCTAGGCATGAGTCGAAGGATGGTGGAGCCAACCCATGCCAAACTGAGGAACCCCCTCTGCAGTTGCTGGCATTGGCACAGAGGCTCTAAAGCTCCTCTCTAACAACCTGCAATCTTTTCAGTCAAGTTCCTAAGTACCTGCAAGAGGAAGAAGAGACAACAGGAGGGCAGAGAATGGAGGTCTAGCACTGCCCTGTCACTCAGGGCCCTGTGGTCTGTTAGAGATGTGCAGCAGAGCTGACAGAGATGGAAGTGGTGATGAGCAAGTCCCTGAGCACACAGCTATGGAGTGCTCACTTCCCCGGCAGGAGTGTCAGTGACACAGAAGCTTTTCCAAAACTTGTCTCTCCCTGTGGAACAGAAAACCTTTTGCTGCTGGTCTGGGAAGGGCACAGGGCAAACTGTCATCACCAAGCATGCACAGAACTCACTTCAGTGCTGGGAAAGGCATGGCAGCACTAAGGGTGGATGCTGTGCTGGATGTGTTAAGCAACAGTAAAAGTCCTTGACTGACAGAGACTGAAGCTGTGAAAGACAAGAGGTGATGGAAAAGAAGGGGGAGGCAGACAGCAGTGCAGCTGGGGGAAGACACACAGCAATGAGGAGGGATATGGCCTGGTAAGTTGGCCTCAGGTACTCAGCTTCCTGCTCAGGCTGGAGGAAAAGCGACCTCGACCTGAATTCAACCTTGGTGAGGCACGTTGTTTTTCCCAGCGGAGGCCAAGTGCTCAGCTGGGACGTCTGTGCTGCATAAGAAGGCTCCAAAGACAGCTCTCAGTGCCCTTATAAGGGTCTGGGAACGGGGAAGCTGCTGAGCAGCCTGACACCAATACCGCAGGCAGAAGTTCATGAGCCTTCCTCGGGAAACAGCCCAAAAGAGAAACACCAGTGCAGGACTTCAAGACCTGGCATTTGAGAGCGTGGGAATAAGGAAGGTCTGAAGGAGTGGGAACAAAGCAATTTTTGGCCAATTGACAGTGATGGAGAGCCCCTGTTCATCCAGCACCAGGTCAGGACAGGGAACTCTCTGCCAGGGCATTTTAAAACACAGAAGCAGAAGAAAATATTTCCTCCTCAGCAGCCAAGCAGCGGCATTCACAGGTCAGTCTCAGACACTGCAAGTTATGACCTCTGTCAGCAACTTAAGAACCCAAGAGTGGGGTTCAGGGCTTGCAATCATAGCCTGAATCATAAAATCACAGAAGATTATCTTGTTCCAACCAGCCTGCCATGGGCAGGGACACTTTCCACTGTAACAAGTTGCTCAATGAAAGAGAACCTCCACCGTGTTCTATGTGGGTGAGAGAACCCAGATGCACTTCAGAATGCTCAACTTCCCTCTCACACTGTCATGAACCTCCTCTCTTCTCTCCATACCACAGTCTTCCTTTCTGCACTGGGGATAGACACCAACCCCTCTCATAAACCACTGAAATCCAACCAGGTGCTTGGGGGGTGGGGCTTAAATGTAAGGAGCTGAGACATCCCCTGGGGAGCTCATCCCTTCAGCCAGTGTTTACAGACATTACTAGGTCAGACAACTGGTATTTTGAGCTGGTGAGAGAATGAGTGGATTACACTAGTGCTGGAGAGATCTGAGCATACAGGAGTGCTGTACAGAACACAGACCAATGCCTCTTCCTTTCCCCAGACCACCAGTTTGTCCCTTCCAGGTGACAGCAGCAGCACTAACTGCTCCAACGAGGTGTTTCTCCTGGGATTAGTAGATCCCTCCCTGTGGAGTACAGAGCCGTGTTCCCACGTGACAGCAAGCCCCGGTGCAGGGAGGTGACAGCAGCCATCTGCAGTGGTTCTGCAGTGCCTCCTGGGGATGACTCCTTCCACACAGAACTCTCACACCTGCCACACACCTCACAACATCCCTGACGGCACGGCAAGGCTGCCACCCACCGCAACACAGTGCCCATCTCTCCTTCTACTGCTTCATCCCCACAAACCACAGAAAGCAACTCTCTACGTTTAAGTGCTGGTATACGTCCTCCCAAATTTTTTGCTTTTCTGCTTTAACTCAGGCTCAAGTATCCCACTGAGCTCTGGGACTGCAGGATGTAGCTAACACATTCAAACACATCTTTGTTGTCGTTTAACTCCAGCCAAAACCAACAGTCTTCTCTACCAGCACCTGGAATCTGCTCCTGGAACACCCAGCAACAGCCAAGCAGTTACATGGAGGGCAGGACACTATGCAATTCTTACTAACATTTCCAGCCCTTTGGCTCTAACAGTCACAGTTCATGATGCATAGCTGCACCTGGGGTATAGGAGAGCAAAGTAATGATGGGTGCTGAGGAGGAATCCTCTTTGGAGGCAAATCCCTACCATGAGTTCAAAACTTCTGCTACTCACAAAGGGAGGAGGCACCTAAAGACATCAGACAGATTTGCAGCCCTGTGACACTCCCCCACTGTTATGCAGAGGTAATACCGAAAACAGGATTAAAACTACCAGCTGGTAATTCTCCAAATTGTTTGGCATTCTGGAGACAAACAAGTGGCCACAACGCTGCTGCCTCTGAACTGCTCAAGGAAGCCCAGGACAGACTGTCACAACACTGAACCACAAAGGAATCCTGGCACCTTTCAACAAAAGCCTAGCTGAAGGGAAGAAGGAACAAAAGCTATCAAACCCAATCCCAAAGGGATGGAGGAAGTGCATCTTCCCACAGTTCCTGGGCCATATGAACATATATGGATATACAGATATATAAAGTTATAAAATTTGATCAAAATAAAACCAGTAAATGTACAGCTTGAAAAAGAGCAATATCACAGTGCATCAATGTAATGAGAAAGTCCTGTGTTCTGCCCTGCAAAAGAGCACTGCCTGCCACATTCAGGGGAGCGTGATGGGAAGTGAACTCTTAAGCCTGCTCAGCTCGATGCTGGCCAGAGTCAGCATCCCATACTCCCAAACAGTGGATTGGATTTCTGCAGTCAGTTCTGCACAGCAGTGGCAGACAGGCAGGAACAGCATGAGAGTGGGCTGCTCTGTCTGCAGGTTAGTCGGCATATTGGCACCAGAGACACAGAGTCACTCCTAAACCTCTCTGCGCTCTGGTGCCAGGCTTGTATTTACTTACTTACAAAAAACAGTGACAAAGTGAAGAAACTTAGGGAACACTATGAGAATGGGACAAAGGCTGAATTTGGATCACAGGGGACAAGTTGACCCTAAGAATCTTCTGTGCTCTCCTCCTCACTTCATCATCAGAGGAAGAGTTGCCCACCTTGATGGTCCGGAATTTCAGCAGGTTCAAAGTGCTCTGAGCCTGTCGAGTTTTCTTTCGGACAGGAATGGCATTTGATTTTTTCCTCTGTGGTGCTTCTTTTGTCTCTGTAGCTCTTCTCTTCTTTTGCCCAGTGGTCTCCTGGTAAGTGCTGCTGTCCTTCCACTCTGTTTTTCCCAACAGAGCTTCCTTATCTTTGATTTTCAAGGTCTTGGGCTGTGGTGCTGTCGTGCAGTCCTGGGACGAGCTGCCTGTGACTCTCCCATTGAGAACTCCAGAGGCCTTGCAGGCGTTGCTCTCCTGCAGCACTCCACCCTTTGGTCCCTTGAGAAGCTTTAAAGCACGGGTGGCAGAATCTGGTGCTTTCTTAACCAAACGCTTGTACCCCTTGCCTTCAGTTATTTTAGTGCTCTTGCCTGAAGAAAACTGCCTTGGTGGATTTGAAGTCTTGAGGAGTTTAAGGTCTGAGGGAGAGATCCCAAGACGCCCTTGTGTGTACTTGGACTCCAAACAGGACGTTGCAGTTTTCAGAGGCACCAGGGCTTCCAAAACCACCGACAGTCTCATAGCTGGATACACGTCAGGATACATGTTTGTAGGGAAGCCCACTGCCGCTGGCTTGGATGTGCCAGATCCTGTCTGCTTCAAGGAGCTCAAGAGGAGATTTGCAGAATCCCCTTTGGAGACTGGCTGACTGGAGACTTTCAAAGAGCTCACTGGAATGCTGGTGGGCAAGGGGGCCACTTTTGCCACTGAGTTCCTGGCTGGACTCTGAGTGGGCTCAGTGGTGCTGGCACAGCTGTGCTGTGTATTTTCTTCCGTCTGACTCGGTATGACTGCCGTGCATGAGCTATACCCATACACATCCTTACTCCTCAGAATAGTGGGCTGGTAGCCCTCCTCCTTCAGGCCTTGAATGAAGGCCACCAGCTGGGTCTCTGTGTCCGAAAGGTCCTTGGACATGGGGTTGAAGACTCGGAGGGCTTCCTCCAGCACTTTCTGTCCTGCAGAGGAAATTCTTGACCAGGAATGGACAGCTTTTTCTTCCTCATTGTTCACCGCAACATTCATGGCATTAGGCAAGCAGATGCTTCAAAAAGGTCCAAATTACTGGAAAAACAACCCTTGACACCTCAAAAGGAGAAAGAAAACAGTTAGCTTACAGCAACTGAAACTACCCAAGTTTCTAAACCGGGAACTGAAACAATCAAGCTGAGGCGTGGCTGGTTGCAAACACTGGGTCAGATTCTGGGCTCAAGCCAACACAGAAGCACCATCAAGAAAATCCTGTCACTCATTCATCTCTGAAATAAAACTAAAACATCTCTCACAAAAATATCCTCCAACCCAAACAAAGACTTCAGGAAATACCATCCAATCCACCCAAGATGAAGGACTCCAACGGTTAACCCAGCAAAATCTGCAGCTCATTTCCAGTTTGAGTTTGACCCATCCCAGTTTTGGATAACCAGATTTCATTTTCCCTGGGAAAAACTGAACCCTCATTGAACCCTTTCCCTGTGCACACATCACGAGCAGCACCATCGATCCATCTCAACCCTTAGAAATGTCTAAGCACTTCAACTGCATCCCAGCACTACCTTCAATTTCTCAGCTTAACTGATACTGCTCAAAAATTGATTCTGAGTCCCTGCCAAAGCTGCAGCTCCCTCCTGGAGACCTGGCAGCAGGGTTGGAGGCTGTTCCAGTTGTGCTTCATTGATGCTGAATGCTGTGGCAAGGCAGCACTGCTCCTTGCTGTTCCCTTGTTTGAACAACAGTCCACAACTTGCTGTCACAGCAAACTGGTGTTGATCCAAGGACTCTTGCTGCCAAGTGAGGAGGAAGCAGGAAATTCAAGCAGGGCGGTATGAAGGAAACACACATCACCAGGGCCAAGTGCACAAAGGCCTGAGGGACAACACTGGGATCACACTCGGGGCACTGCGCAGCTGCCTGCCCGGCATAAAAGCATCAATTATTGCTTTCAATAAAAAATAGGCACTAAAGGGCAGCCCAGGGAGGACTTGAAGGGCAATCCAGGCTGTACTTTGGGATGTACCCAGTACTCTGATCCTGGTGGCCTCACAGCTCCACAGCTGGATGCTAGACTGACAAGGCATAAAATCTTTAGCTTTATTGATACCTCTCGAAATAATAATGAGGATTCAGTTAAAAACCCTGATCAGGGAAATGCAGGAGGTTTCAGAGACAGTTCTGGAGAGGGCAGTGCACAAGCAAGAAAGCTGTGATGGAGAAGTTAACTCCTGAGCAGACAGAACAAGGAACTACTCAAGTCCCATGTTCCCCCAGAACTCTGGTCTCACCACAGCACAGGAGCAGAGCCCGTGCTGCCGCCAGCTGCACAATCAGGGAAGAGACACAAGCCAAGAGCAGCCACAGAAGGGAAAGCACAGGTCAGTGGGGGAGTAAGAACCTCCACATGACAGACTAATCTCAGTCAAGTGCTCTACAGACGTCATGGCCAAAGAGGGATTTGGAGGAGGATAATGCAGTTGTTCAGAGGCAGGCGGGGGATCTCCCACGAAGGAGGGGAGGCAGGCAGGGAAGTGATCCCACAGAGCCCCAGCTAGCGTCACCAGCCAGCAGGGAGTCACCACCTCCTCAGTGACCAAGCAGCACCAGGCACAGGAAAGCCAGAGAGGGTGTAATGTTAATTTTGATCTGGTAGTGAGGCACAGATCAACGAAGATGCACAAGTAACAACACTTGCTTAATGGACTGCAAAATGGATCATCTTCAGGCTGCAGTAAGCCTTGGAGAAGGGACATTTGAAGGGGTGTTCTGGCTGTGACACTTCATAGGAATAGGACTTTGCAACATCCATCCACTTGGTCCTATTCGGTGCAGTGCCAGCTGTACTGGAGGAAAGCCAGCCACGAGCAGACGCACCCCCGGACACTCTGTCCTCCCAATAGCAGGTTCCCTCATGTGACACACTGCTCGGGGCCGGGCTCTACGGGAACGCAGCGCTCCCGGCACGGTGCATGCTCGCTCGGGTTCAGAGGCCCGGCTGTCCGAGCAGGGAAAGGGCTCTCCAGGTGCACCGCAGGGGAAAGCGGCTGCCGGCAGGGCCGGGACGCAGGGCTGGGGCAGCCTGTAGGGCTGGTGCGCAGTCCCAAGGAGGGCTCGACGGGGTGGCCAGGTCCTGCTCAGCCACACCTTCTGACCCCCCTTCGGCGACGGGGATGCCCGTTCCCGAGCGCCCGCCGCGCGCTCCCGCTGCACCCTCCCCAAGGCTCGACCCGCCGGCCGGAGGGACCCGGGCAGGGCAGGCCGCCTGGGCCGGCCCCTCCCTGCAGGGCTACGGGAGGTGATTGGTGCAGACAGGGGGTGCGGCACCCGCGCTCGGCCCGCGCCGGCTCCCGGGACCGGAGGGGCGGGGGCCGGGGCGGGACCCTCAGCTCCGCGGCTCCGCCTCCAGCGCCCCGAGGCCGCCCTAGCGGGCGGTTCGGCAGCGCCCTCGCCCGGGAGTCGGCGTGGGACCCGGGCCCGCCGGTCCCAACCTACCGGCTGCCGCTAGACACGCGCCCGCCGCTGCGCCGCACCCGCCGCTCCAACATGGCCGCCCGCGGGGCGCCGGAAGCGTCACCCGCTTCCGCTTCCGGTCCGGGGCCGCGGGCCGCGGTCACACCCACAGCCACGGAGCACATTCGGTCCCGCCCCGCCCCGCCCCCGCGGTGTCCACGGCAACGGCGCGCGGGCCGCCCCCGGGCCGGCAGGGGGCGCCGCGGGCGGAAGCGGCGCGGGCGGAAGCGGCGCCGTCACCAGGTAACGGGGTCGGTGTCGGGGCGATGAGCAGCGGGGCCGGGAGGCGGCGGCGCCTGGTTCTGCACGTGGACCTCAACAACACCGTGGTGGTGGCGGACACGGTGACGGGGCAGGCCCCGCGAGCGGCGCTCAACACCTTTCTCAGCACCGTCACCTGGGGCCGCGCCGGGGCTGCCGGTGAGCGCCGGGGCAGGGGGTACGGTGACCCGGTGTGGCGGTGCGGAGGCTGAGCGCGTTCCTCTCTTCTAGGCGAGTGGGAGTGGGTGAGCGACTGCCCGTCCCTGCGCCCGCCGTGCCCCGGCGCCCTCAGCTACTACAGCCGCCACGGCCGGGACCCCGCCTTCACCGAGAACGGCCCGGGCCGCCGCTTCCGCGACCTCCACGCCCGCCACCTGCGGCTGCTGGAGTGGCCGGGCCGGCCGCAGGACGCCTTGTCGGTGCCGGGGGAGCCCGGCAAACGCTACCACCTGATCCTGCCCTCCTTCTTCCGTCTCCTGGACACGCTGCACCGTGATGGCAGGGCCTTCGCTGTTGTCTTCAGGACCTTCGGCACCGACCTGCCCCGCGCCCTGCGGGCCGTCAGCAGCGCTCTGGACGGGCAGCACCCCCAGTTCCCTGCCCTGCGGGACGTGGCGGTGAGTGGCGTCCTGAGGGTCCGTCGTGATGGGGAGGGGCAGCGGAATGGTCCCACGGAGCCCCCCCCACGTCATACTGCTCTGCAACTGCTTGGCCAGACTGCTTTTAAAAGCGTTGAGTTTTCTGAATGAAGCTGATAGCTGTGGGAAAGCGTGTGCGTGCAGATCCTATGTGGAAGGGGATGCTCTTGGGGTATCCCATGTTGGTCAGAGCATGCCGAGGAGGGGCTGCTGCCGCAGAGAAGGACTCCCTCGCCCAGAAACAATTGCAGCTGCACTCTCCTCTCAGTGGCAGCACACTTGGCAGGAGTGCTGGGAATGAGCTTTAGGAGATGCTTTAGTTATTCTTTGGAGTGTTTTCAGGTAGCAGAGATGGAAAAGGGGGCAATGTGCAGCTAGGAGGTCATTCCTTTCCATCCCTGGGGAGGGGATGATTTTTAGTTGGATGCATTCCATGCCTCCCCTTGTCATCTTCCCAGCACCATCCTCCCACAGTGTGCTGGTGAGGAGTCTCCACCCTGCTGCTTGGTGTCTCTGCCAGTGCGTGAAACAACCTGTCTGCTTTGGAAAACTTTTCCTTCCCCATTTTCTGTGGTCCTGCAGCTCCCTGTGGACCTTACTCCTGGCCAGATACGCTGCAGCAAGCGAGAGGTGGTGCTAACAAGGGGAGCAGAGCGTCTGGCCACCCGTGAAGACAGAAGAAAGCTTTACAACTACTTCAGCTCCTTTGAGGGAATTGGAGGCTTTCAAGACCACTTTGACTGGTGAGAAAGAGGGCATTGAGGAAGTGGATTGGGCATTATCTTCTTTCCTGTGATTCTCTTAGTTTCTGGGATAGCTCCTAGTTTTGAAGCCTTTATATTGTTGAGGTTCCTATCACTTAGGCACTCCCCATTTTGCCTCTGGGCAGCCTGATGGGACTCACACCTTTTGTAAGGTCCCCATCCCCTGGTGTACTTCCTTTTCTCCAAAGACCCCCTGATTTGTCACCTTGATATAAAAGCCCACTTCCTACAAGGCCATGGGCAGCAGGACAGGACATTCTCCATCCTGCTTCACTGGCTCAGAGGGTGCCCTGGGCCTGCAATACATCTGCTATTACCCAGGAGCTGTCACCTCTCCCTCCCCTGACTCTTCCTTCTCCCACTTATTGTTTCAGGTGGGCCAAAAATCAGTTCTCTTCCCAGGGTGGGAAGCCCCTGTGGATAGACCCCCATGATCCTGACATTCACCACATCTTCATTGATGACAACATCCGGCTGGACGATGGAGACACCATTGTTCACCCCCAGGTGGGTGGCTGAATGTCCCTCTGGCACCAGCAGCCTGCACTAGAGGTGTCCCTGGCAAGGTCAGACATGTTTTGTCCCCTTTGCATGAGGCTGCAAAGAGGAGTCAGGGCACAGCCCTGGTGTCACTGCATCCTGTGCTACAAATGTCGGTGGTAGTGATGCATGGAGGAGGCGAGATCAGACATCAGCAAATGCACAGCAAGTGCTGGCTGCCTCTGCTCCCCACTGAGTCAGCCCTGTGCCTGGAGACAGCAGCAGTGATATCAGGGCTGCCAGCCCTGGCTGTCACCCATCTGAATGAAAGGGTAGTGTTTGTGGGGAGCACACTTGGGAAACAGAATGTTTATGCAGACAGAACTGTGCCTTGCCATTGGACAGCTGTCAATGCTCAAACAAGAGCTGCATGGGTGATCCTCAACCTCTGATTGTTTCCATCCATATGGAGACAGTGCAGGGAGGAAAACGTGGTAGCCAGTGAATTGTCTGCAGTGTTTGCCAGGCAGCCCGGGAATGGCAAGGGGTGGTATGCTCTTTGGATATTCCCTTCCATACAAGCTCTCTCAGTTGAAACATTTGTAGCTGGTGGCAGGAATTGTTACTGCCTGGACAGAGCTGTCAGAAGTAGGCTTTGGTCTGTGGCATGCCTGGTTGAGGGGAGCCTCTGCAATGGCTGCTGCATTCAGATCTGTAGCAGCTGGAGCATGGCTCACACAGCTCCACTTGCTGCATTTCAGCCTCAGGCTGTTTAGCTGATCAAGGAGTTCTTCCTTTGGCATTGGTAGCCTGTGCAGCTGGTCAGTCAGGCTGCTCTGCTAATATTGTGGCAGCAGTGCAGCCAGCCCTGGGGCTGCTCCCATGCTGGATCACACAGGTTTATGGTAGCAGCACCCCTCATGGCAGCCTGGGCAGCAGCCAAGCATCTTCCCAGCAGGGCTCATTGTCTCTGCTAGGACCTTGCTGTCCTGCAGCTAGGATCAGTAGGTGGAACCCTCCTTGCGTCACCAGCTCTGCAGGGCTGTCCCCATGTCAGTGATGGTGACAGAGCAGCACTAGGAGTGGAACAGATTGCCAGGTGGCTTTAAACAGGCCGTAGTGACGATCAGAAGGTGAAGTCCCTGTTCCATCCTGTGGTAGCTAAAGGAAGAGTTGTTGGCAGAGGTTTTCCTGGAGTCATTTGCTCCACAGAGCCCTTTTCTTCCAGCTGCATGGTGTGGCCTGTTTCCTTAAGGGAGCACCAGGCACGTGTGACATGCTGGTTCAGAGTCAAAGGCACTTTCTGGGAGAGGGGAAAGTCAAAGAAACTTCACCTTCTGCTGTTGCAGTGGAGATAGGATCACCCTGCCCTCTGCTCCTGACACACAGCCAGCATGGAGGTGCCTGTCTGAGAGGAGGGGAGAGTGCACCACAGGGCATGTACATTGCTGCCAGGCTCTGCTCTCCCTGCAGGTATTCTCAGAACAGGGCAGCAGCAGTCCCAGGAGTGTGCCCACCTCAGAGCTGTACAACATTTGTCTGGTCCAAACCAATCTGCTGGAGGCCATTGCTGATGAGGACTATTTCCTACGCTGTGTGAGGAGGTGCGAGGAGAACTACGACCGCTACCTGGCCTGCGTGGAGAAGGACACCCCAAGCTAGCAGTGGGATGGACAGTGACACCACCTCCTGGGACTGAGTGGCTCCAGACTGGGACACCACCTGCTTCCTGCATGCAGGCAAAGTCCCAGGCAGGCTCCTGCTTCAAGCTGTTACGTCTCCAATGTGCAATATGGGCGTTCAGTCCTATCAGGAGCTTCCATGAGCAAACACAAGTGTCCTGGGAGGTTGTGTGATGGGATTCTTGGAGGAAATGGTTTTCCATCCTTTGGCAGTATTGCCTGTCATGCCCACTTCTGTTTGAGGACTGGGGCTCAGTGTCCCCCTGCAGTCGCCAGGCAGGTCCCTTCCACCATACTGTGATGCAGGCAGCCTCGCAGTATTCACACCTCCCTTCCCGCTCCTGCAATGATGTCTGGTGCAGAGCAGGTACCAGGATGACTGCAGTGTTATCAGCTACATCCTCAGGTGGCATTTGTGGTGTAGTGTTCTGGGTGGATGTCTTGTCACTTCTGTCTGTTTTTAAAGCAAACCTTTTTAGCTCATTTCTGTGTGAGTTTCCTGCCTGCCCTTGGCTCTGCCTGTACTGGTGGGTGGGAAGTGCCTTTCCCAGCGTGTTCATTTGCCTGGCTCAGCCAAGTGGGGACAAAAGTGTTGGTGGAGGTTTTGAGACCCATGTGCACATTTCCTGATGCTGCTGAGAGACCCCAGCAAGGTCGTGCTCAGAATAGGTCTGAGCTCATATTCTATCTACAGTGGTGACAGGATAGGGGTCCTCTCCAGGGTTAGACGGTGGGTTCCCGACTCCTTGAGCCTGGCACCGTGTGCCTCTGGCACCGGCAGCGTGCAGCACGGGAGGGCAGAGCCAGGGTCTCTCCAGCCGCTCTCCCTGCGATGGTTCCTTCCCGGCAAGGTGAACGCGGCAGAGGCACGGCGGGCCGGTGGCACCGGGAGGGCCGGGCGGAGGGGAGCGAGGCACGGCAGGGGGGCCGGGGCGGACGCGGCGCCGCCCCCACCGGCAGCGGGCGGGCTCGGGGCGGGCAGAGGCGCGGAGCAGCGGGGAGAGCGGCGGAGCGGGCGGAAAGGTGAGCGCGATTCTGGTCCCGGTGCCGTTCCTGGTCTCGGTCCGGGTGGCAGGGCGGCGCGGAGCGGGTTGTCCGGGCATGGTGGAGCGGCCGTCCGGGGCTGCGGGCGGCAGTCCGGGGAGCGCCGGGGCGCGGGCATTGCAGCGGGAGCCGGAGGGACGCCGGTGCCTGCAAGCTGTGGGCGGGAGCCCTGTGGGTGCGGGCTGCGGGGCAGTGCGCCGGAGCCCCGCGGGTTGCGGGCTGCGGACTGCGGGCGGGAGTGGGGGCAGCGCCGCGGGTGAGGACGGTGCTCCGAGAGCAGGAACCTGGCGGGGTCTGGATTGTGAACAGGGACCCTCTGGGGAGTACGGACCCGGGGGATGTGGGTAGAGAGCCCCGGACGCACCAGAGTCCCAGTGAGTGCGGGCTGTGTACCAGTAGCACCGGGTAGTGGGAGCCCAGGGTGCGGGAACCTCGGGAAGCGAGAGCGCTGGTACGTGCGGGCAGAGAGCCCCAGGGAGTGGGAGCCCGTAGGGTCGGGCAGGCAGCCTGGGGCGCAGTCAGGAGCCCGGAGGGGTTGGGCACGCAGCCCCGGGGTGCAGCGCGGAGCCCCGCGGAGCAAGAACTGTCGCACCGCCAAGGGGAGCTGGCTAGCTGGGGCTGGGGGGAGCGGTGGGTGCTTGGGGTCCGACTCGGATGCTCTCCCCGCAGGAGGCCGTGCGCCGGACCAGTGCCGAGCCGGGCCGGATGGGCGACAAGGCAGGGCCGGAGCCCGGGGACCCCCGGGCCGGCTGAGCTGGCCCATGGCGGCGGGCGCGGGCGCCTTCGCGTGGGCCACCTTCCCCGCCATGCCCACGCGGCGCGTGTACTGCAGCGCCGCGCACCGCGAAGGGCAGCTCTTCGTGCTGGGCGGCTGCGGGAGCGGCGGGCGAGCCCTGGGAACTGCTGAGGTGCTCGACCTCCCAGCCCAGCGCTGGACCACGCTCCCACCACTGCCCACGCCGCGGGCTGGCGCTGCCGCTCTCGCCCTGGGCAAGCAAATCTTGGTGGTGGGCGGTGTGGATGCGGCACAAAGCCCCCTCGCCTCCGTTGAGGTCTACCACGTGGATGAGGGCAAGTGGGAGAAGAAGGCAGCGTTGGCTCAGCCCTCCATGGGCATCTCAGCTGTGCAGAGAGGTGAGGGATAGTAACATGTTGTGATTCTTACCCAAAGTTTGCTGAGCATCCTTGGAGTCTTGACACAACGCAGCATGCCAGGAGGAAGGGTTGGTCCCTGTATGTGGTGCCCATATCTGCTCCCTGGACAGGGATGCTGTGGCATGGACCAGGCTGCAATGTGGTGGGCAGGGCAGAGATGTCAGGACAGTGATGGGAATGGGCAGGGGTGCCGGCCGCACTGGAAGCAAGAGCAGGATTTGGCAGTATGGCTGTGTTGCCATGGTGTCTCCAGGGAGATGATACTGCTGAGAATAATTAGAGAGGATGGCCTTGTGCTCTTCTCTTCTCGGATTGATGGGATGGGATGGAAAAGGGGGTGAGAGCGTCCCAGGGCAGTCAGGGCATTGCAGGCTCAGGCCTGGCTGTACTTATTGTCCCCCGGCTGCCCTGGAGCAGTGTCTGGCTGTGGGGCTTGGCAGTACTTGTGCTGCCTGCTGTGGTGAGCAGGGGGACTGCCAGCCCTTCAGTGCTGCCCACAGACCCCCCTGACTCTCTGCTGCCTCTTTTACAGATGGAGCTGTCTATGCACTGGGGGGAATGGGTGCGGACACCTCTCCACAGGCACTGGTCCGTGTCTATGAGCCGGCAAAGGACCACTGGCAGCCCCTTCCCTCCATGCCCACCCCATGTTATGGAGCTTCTGCCTTCCTGCAGGGAAACAAGATCTTCGTCCTGGGTAGGTGCTGCTGGGGCAAAGTGATCATCCGCTGTGCCTCTATCCTCTCCTTCCTCCGTTCCCAGGCCAGAGAATGACCTGGTGCACCCCAGGATGGCTGCCCAGCACTGCAGCCAGTGGGCCCCATCCTGCTTGTTGAGCACACCAGTAGTGCCAACTTGGGGCACTGGCAACTATGTATCCTCTGTGCTTAGGAGGCCGACAAGGCAAGCTGCCTGTCACTGCCTTCGAGGCCTTTGACCTGGAGACAAGGAGCTGGACACGCTACCCCAGCGTGCCCAGCCGCCGCGCCTTCGCTGCCTGCGCCATGGCTGATGGGGTTGTCTTCAGCCTGGGAGGGCTGCAGCAACCAGGACCCCACAACTTCTATTCCCGTCCCCATTTTGTCAACACCGTGGAGATGTTTGATCCTGTGCAGGGTGAGCTCCATGTCTCTGGGTGAGGTGGAAGCATCTTGTGTGGGTCCAGGATGACTCTGTGGGTTGGTGAGGGGTGTTTGTGCCTGAGGGACATGATTACCTGGGCTCTGAACATCAGCCCCTTGCACCCAGGTGAATCCTCCCCTGTGCTCCCTGGTGCCATGGAGTGATTAACCTGGGGGTGTCCTAGCCTTGGTCTGTAGAGGGGAAACCCCAGCAGATGATGCTTACTCCCTCTCATACCCAGGTGTGTGGAGAAAACCAAGCCGCACCATCCGTATGAAAGAGAAGAGAGCCGACTTTGTGGCTGGATGCCTGGGAGGAAGAGTGGTGGCCATGGGTGGCCTCGGTAATGCTGGGGGTAGGCGTGTGGCCATGTTCCCATCCCCATTCTTTGTGGTACACCAGTGATCTGCATGGCAGTAGGAAGGTTGGCTGTGCAAAGCCAGAGGGTTACTGCACCACTGTCTGCAGCAACATCTCTCTATGTCCTCACAAATGCTGGGGAGACCCTACTGCCCTGTCCCACAGGCTGAGCCACTATGCTCCTTGCCCCTTTCACCCCCCAGTCAGGCGTTTCCCAGTTCATGTGCAGCACGCTGGGCTCACACGGCCCGTGGTGGCTCAGCTCGGCTGTGCAGGGTTGCAGCATTCCTCTCCCAAGGGAGCTGGGGAAAGGTTAGTGCTGTCACTCAGCAGAGGGGATACAGCAGGAAGGGCTGCCTGGGGAGCCTGGTGCCAGCCACAGCACCCCCAGCCCTGCAGTGAGGGTTTCCAGACTCCCAAGGTCGTTGTGGGAGTAAGGAATGGTGCTGACTGCATCCCTGCAGTGTGGCATTTCTCCTGAATCCTGCCGCAGCTGGAGCTGCCCTCCCTTATCCCTGCAGAGTGCTGGCACGGGGAGGGGGAGCGGGGTGAGGAATGACAGGGGGGCAGAGCTAGCAGGTGTGGCATTAGTGCCAGCCACCATCCCTATGGGGACTCTGTTAATCCACATGTGCCCCCACTAATTGCCCCTGGGACCTCAAAGCCTGTGCAGCTCAGGGCTCCTGTGAGGCATCAAAGGGATGTGGAGGGGGAAAGGCAGAGCCTGGAGTGGGGGGCAGGGAGCTGCACGGGGGCTGATGTCGTTCTGTCTTCCACAGGGAACCAGTCCTGCCCATTGAACTCAGTGGAAGGGTTCAGCCTCTCGCAGAAAAAGTGGGAGCCACTACCCCCCATGCCTACTGGCCGCTGTTCCTGCTCCAGCTGCCCAACGCCCAGCCTGCTCTTCGTCATTGGCGGTGTGGCTCAGGGTCCCAGTGGCGCTGTCGAGGCTCTGTGCTTGCGTGACGTGCCCTGAGTAGGACCCCAGGGACCAGCCCTGGCCAAGCACCAAGTGCCTGAAGACGGGGACAGGGTGTGTGAGCACCCATGTGCTCACCCAAGGTGACCTGGCTCCAGGAAACCTCTGTCCCATGATGCCAGGCACCAAGACAGCTGCGGTTTTGGGAATTTCCAGCTCCTGCAGTGCTGTGGCAATGAAGCCCAGGGCAAACTCCTGCCTGGTGGGATGGCCATCGCCAGCAGTGTGGAGGGAGCAGCGGTGGCAGGACTGGCGCTGGCCTCACTGCCCTGTCCGGCCCCATCTGTGCCACGGCGTATCCGTGCCGTGTGTGTAGCAGTGAGTGCTGTGTCGTCGTAGACCCAGTCGATGTCTCATGTAGCACAGAGGTGCCCTGTAGCTCAGTGCCTGGGAGGTGATGTAGCACCTCAAATAAATGAAACATGTGGAATTTTATCCCTCTGGAGTCATGTTGTCTCTGATTATCCTACTCCAGGCAGACATATGCCACAGCCTTTCAGGAAAATCCCTCCCAAGGCAGAGTTCAGTGACCCCATACTGTGGAGCAGGGGTAATTCTTGTTTTCCATCCAGGTTGAGTGAGGACATCCAGGGTGAGTGGAGCAATGTGATGTAGAGATCCAGTCCCTGTTTGGAGAGGAGGAGCTAAGCAGCGGCTGTCCTGCCTTGACACAGCCTTATTTCTGCTTGGCCTCTTGTGGGTGAAGAGGCTGTGGGGAGTGAAGGCAGCAGCAGGAGAGGGACTTTTTTGAATGGAGCCAGCATGTGAGAGAGGCAGGGAATGTTGAATGCTGCCAGGATACTGAGAAGAAATAAGAGATGCCTGATGTCAGGGTTTGTGGGCCCTATCCAGCACCATAGCCCCATCTCAAAGGATGGACCATGGCTGGTGTGGGGGAGAGCTGGGTACAGCTGAGTCCAGCTTCTGTAGGCAGGAGCACTGCAATCCTGCTTACTGGCAACCAGGAGGGGAATGTAAGCTCCGTACTGGTGGTGTCTGTGGGTGGTGTTTAGGTGTGCACTATAAAATCAAGGGGGGGTGACACTTGAATTACTCAGTGCTATGGGCTCACCTGAGCCTTGCTGCTCTTGGCTCCACAAAGAGACCCATACCTAAAGCAGAAAGCAGATGAGGGATTTGATCCTTCAGTGGTACATTAGAAAGATCTCACAAGTCCAGGTAAATATCAAGTACATAGGCCTGACCTTTCAGAGAAGACAGCCAGCTTGAGCCTCGTGTTGGCCACAAGGCTGTAGAGAGGAGACTGAATCCCATCAGAGTGAAGCAACATCTGACATGCCGCTGGGGCAGGCTGTGCCATGTCCTGGGGGCATCACAGCATGGGAAAAGTCAGAAATTATGAAGAGCATTCAGAAGATATTTTCGTGTTGCTGCTCCATTGCCTCTGGTGCTTACCTGACACAGTGATTGCAGGGTCTGTCCTGATGCACTGCACGACTGTTTGCCTGTGATTTGGGAGGAACAGCTTGGGATACCTAGGCTGTTGGTACCTCAGCTGGAAGCATCTCTGCATCTGTCTCTGGAGTTGCCATAGAAACCACTGTTGTGCCAGAGCCAGCATCAACGGTGAGCCCCAAATTAGAGCCAGGAGGATGCACTGGCAGCTGGGGAGGAGGTCAGTGATTTGTGGTCAGGGCTGGACACAGGGACACCTCCTCTGAGCACAATGTGCTCCAGCCTTCTATGAGTGTTCCACAGCACTCCCCGGCCTGTACTCAAACCCTGGTGGACTTGTCCTTCTCAGAGTTCTGGAACGTGATAGACCCCTTGCTCCCACTTTGGTATGTCTCCCCAGCCTGACAGCTCTTTCCAGAAGCCATCAAGGCATGTAATAATTCCATTCCTGCTAGGCCTTTAGTCATAGAGGACCCTAAATCATGGAGCTGCATTGGAAGCGCAGGCATGATTAATAAGCCTTTCCCGCAGGAGCATCGCATGAATGGGATAAATCAAGATGCTGAGTCACCAGCAAATTGACATCCCTATGTGCCAACTTCACAAGCTCCCTGCTGCTGATGGGGTGCCCAAGGCTACTTTTCCAAATTCAAGGCAGTGGCAGCTGCAAGAGCCAGAGGATGCAGGAAGGGGAAGCTGGTGCTCAGGAGCCCCTCTCTATTGCAGTGTTTCCAGCAGTGAGGCTGATGATCCCTTCCCCACAGAGGTTTGCCCCTCTTGTCAGCAGCATTTTTCCTTGGCTCCTTCACCTGAGTGGAACAGAAATCTCTGACCTCCCATTTAGTGTGGATTTTTCATTCTTTTCTATCTCTGCTTTTGAGCACAAGACCAGAATCCCATTTAAATGAGGGGAGAAAACTTACCAGGAAGATGTTCAGGGACATCTCAGGAATGGACAGATGAGGGACCTGACCACTTGTGCAGACTGACATGTATTAACTTAAGAGCTCTTGTGAAATGTGCTATGAAGTTAAAGAAATTGAAGGATGTACCAAGTATTTTGCTATCTCCTGGAAGCTTCTGCTAATTTTTACTAAAGGAAGGACTACAAGTATCTGGCTGCCCTCCCTAATGCTAGAAGCACAGACTGTTATTTCAGATATAAGGAAAGCTATGAGCCAGCACCTGGCAACGTGGTTAATCTCCCCAGAGTGTGTTATGGACGGGGGAGATGGAAACGGAGGTAACAGTCAGACCTATAATTAAAAAAATGTGCTTCCATATAGAAATTTCTTTCCGTTGTCAGGAGAGATGGAAACACAAAAATCTCATTTATCATATTCCAGAAACTTGCTAGACCAGAAGGCTCCAGCCACATCAGAAATAGGAATAGCTCTTTCTAAGTACCTAAAATAACAGTTGAGCCTTATCGCCAGTGCACACGGCACCAGCAATTCCTCTTCTAATGGCAGTGGAAATACTGCAAATGGGTACTGGACTCTATAGCCTCTTCTGCAGGGAGATCTGGGCCAGCTTTTCAATTGTGAGCAATAAAATGTTGGAAAATCACTGTTTGTGATGCAGGGCCATATAGGGCCCAGATGCACAGCAAGGCTCTTGGCAGCAGTGCCATGTACTGGCCTGTACAACAGAGCTGTAGGCAGTTCAGGTACAGAACAAGGCTTTTATTTACTTAAAAATTGCAATGAATGTCAACATTTCCATCAGCTTGGCACTCTGGAGAAAGGTTTGCCTTCCATACCACAGCTGCCTTGGACAGCCCAGCCACTACACCATCCCTGAAGTAGGAACACGGTCCAAGCTGCAACTCCCTACTCTGGTCCTAGAAAATCAACCCATCAGAGTCTTCTCATTTAGCTGGGAGGTATCAAGCTGCCTTAATTAATCCAAGCTATTTAAACCAACTCTAGTGCTGTAATGTCAAGCAAAGCAATGCAGTGAAATCACTCCAATAAGATTTTATGGGTAAAATGCCAGAATTTTATATTTTTATCTAAAGTGAAAGCTTTATCTACATGGGATTTGATTAGGAAACTAGATATATACATCAAGAAAGCCATTATTTTGACACCCCTGAGCTCTTGGCTGCCTTTAATACTAAAGGCAAAAGAGAATAAAGGGGAATGTAAGTAACCCCCTTGATCTATCCATGAATTTATGTCAACCTTATTTCTGCAGTGGTTTATGCTTATAGAGTGCCTTCAGAGCCAGGAAACAAATATTTTAACTAGTATTGAAAGTTTTGAATTAAAGGAGGAAAAATAGGCAAGCAAGCATGCCTGTTTTACATTCCTGACATGGGGGTTACGGAGTCACGAGGCAAAAAAATCCCATAAAACCATATTTGAGAATGTTTCTTTGGGGAATGTTTAGATGGTAGTTATTTTTGTCATACTTCTGATGGATGAAATTAAATCCTTCTGCATTTCTGCTAGAGGTATTTACATGAGAGAACGCACAGCCTCTGGAAATGAGGGAAATGGGTGCTGTGGCTGCCATGCTCCCATGGGAGCAGCCCTCAGTGTGGCAGGTTCCAAGCTTTCGGTTTTCTCTTCCTCCAGTGTCCTGCGATGGCCCCCTGTGCCCGGGGTTGTGCTTCCAGGTGAGGGGCAAGCGCTGGCTTGCAGAGCTGGGGCTGATCCTGGGCCCATGGCCGCAGGGTGAGCTCCAGAGACCCCCCAGCCTCAGGGTGAGATCCAGGGACCCTCAGCTCCAGGGAAGGAGCCAGGGACACTCAGTCCCAGGGTGACCCCAGGGACCCCCATTCCTGAGGTGAGATCCAGAACCCCCATTCCTGAGGTGAGATCCAGAACCTCCATTCCTGAGGTGAGGCCCAGGGACCCCCATTCCTGAGGTGAGGCCCAGGGACCCCCATTCCTGAGGTGAGATCCAGAACCCCATTCCTGAGGTGAGGCCCAGGGACCCCCATTCCTGAGGTGAGGCCCAGGGACCCCCATTCCTGAGGTGAGATCCAGAACTCCCAGCCCTGAGGTGAGATCCAGAACCCCCATTCCTGAGGTGAGATCCAGAACCCCCATTCCTGAGGTGAGGCCCAGGGACCCCCATTCCTGAGGTGAGATCCAGAACCCCCATTCCTGAGGGGAGATCCAGAACCCCCATTCCTGAGGTGAGGCCCAGGGACCCCCATTCCTGAGGTGAGATCCAGAACCCCCATTCCTGAGGTGAGATCCAGAACCCCCATTCCTGAGGGGAGGCCCAGGGACTGCCCCGGCACCGAGGCCCCTCAGGCCCCACAGGTGGGCAGGCCTAGGGGTTGGCTGCATCCCAGGCCTGTGGAGGGCCCAGGCCAGGCCTGCCCTGGGCCTGCAAGGCTGTGTCCCCCTGGGCTGTCCCCATGACACAGGTGACACTGCCCTGAGTGGGGCTGGTCATCTTCTTCCATCTCCCTCCTCTCTGCAGGGTACTGTGGCCCCATGGCCGCTGCTGGCGGGGAGAGGCCATGAGAGCTGGGGCCATGGTGCTGTTTGGGGGCTCCCTGATGGGGTGTCAGCCCTGACAACAACATGAATTTCAATGTCTGGAACATCAAGGAGATGCTGAGCACACCAACAGCCCTTGGGTGAGTGTGAGTGGGGGGAGATGGAGAGGGGATGGGGTGTAAAACCAAACGCTTGGCAGGGGTGATGGCAGAACTGATCCAGAACTGATCTGTGGCTAATTAGGGAAATCTCATGTGAATTCATTAACCTCTCCAGGATCCTTTTTATGCCTCCAGCTTACCAGCACTGCCATAGATCCACCATTGGTGGAAATTTAAAAATCAGCATTGGCTGGAAGCTGCACCTTTGTCTATTTCAGGGTATTTTTGGGGAAGCCCTGTGAACTGTCCTCATCTCATTAGATAAGTTAAGTGTTCCTCTTGCCTGTGCAGAGGGCAGATAGAACAAATCGTGATGTGCAATATTATTACACATTATGTAACTCAAAAATTATTCCATATCCTGCATTTATACAGATGGCTTGTTTTTTTTCCCAGCAGAGGCTAGAACTCCCCACATCTACAATCTATAGTGAAACAACAAATATTCAGATGTAAACATCTGGAGGGAAATATGTAAGACAAGCTGCAATTTGAACTTCAGAGCATCCTTTGTATCACATGTTTAAAAAAGGCAATAGGACTCATTCCCTGTTTGACTCCAGAAAAGCTAATTGATGAATTTGCTGCTCTGACCCTCTGTTAGTAAAATAACCCACTTACATAACTAACTTGTTCAAATTCACAGTTTTAGTCATACTGTCTCTTTGGCCAGATGTTACCACAATGATGGATGATAATGAAAACATAATACTCATTTTCTCGCCCATTATAAAAATGCTTGTCATATACATATGAATTAATTGAATTTTGCACAGATGCAGCGGGCAAAGGGGAGCCAATTCAGGGAAAAATGTATTTATATCTGTCACAGTTTTGTCTTTATAATTGTGCATTACTTAACTCTATTGTCTTCTTGGTACCTGCAGATTTATTTTGTTTGGTTTTTTGGGGGGGGTTGTTAGTTTTCAGTAAGTTGTTTCTTAGTTGGAGAACCTGTGACATTCTTTCCTGTCAGAGACTGAGGAGGGGAAATTTAGAGAATATATTTAAAATACATAATATTATATATAAAATATATAATTGCAATTTTATATTATATACAAGATACATAAGATACATTTTAAAACTATATAAATAATTCTGTGGAGTTATGCCATAGGAAAGGAAATGAGTGGAAGAAGCACAGATGTCTGTTTGGAAAGGGATCACTTGTATTTCTTTCTCCTCCAAAGTAGCCTATCACCTACAATGTCTTCCCTTTTAACTCATTTATTAATGCAGGAAGAAAATATAGGCAAGATTTTAAAACCCACTCCTCAGCATTCCACATTTCTTACAAGTGAGTTCAAAAGGGTCAAATAGGGCATAAAACATTAGTGGAAATGCAGATGAGTTTTTGGAGGAGGTAATAAGAGGGAGAAAATTTTCTCTGGACAATTAACTGTTTCTAAAGGAAAGAAAAGTTTCCCACAGGAACAAGTGAATGTGTGTGTGTATTTGAAATAGGGGGGGAAAGTGCTGATTACTTTTCCCTGGCTCACTTCTATTACTAGAAACCTTTCCCACCACAGCAGGGTATGCTGTTTAATCCCCAGAAAACTCTTTCAGGGAGCTTTAAAACGAAACATAAAATCAGCGTATAATCTAGGCAGAGTATGACTCACTCTGTGAGTTCTTTGCAAGTTTGAGTCAGGGTGTTACTTCTGAGAGCAGCTGCCACCAGGTCCCCGGGAAACACAGAGCTCCAGTGATGCATTGCCCTCACAGCCACAGCTCTGCACAAGCCCAAAACTGCTCTGGGTTTTATTTGTTATCTGTCAGACACACAAGTGATTCTCTGCAACCGTAACAGCCTGAGAAACAGGGTGTGGGGAACCAGCCCTGTTCCACCTGGCTTTATGTATGAATATTGGGGTAATAAAGATATTAGAAATGAAGCAAAGGAAAGATTATCAGGTTGGACAATAATACCAGGGTGCCAGTTATTTTAGGGGGTGGAAGGGGGGCCACATGACAGCTATACTGGGAAGGCTTGGTCTCAATTGAAGTGTACTGACAAAGCACACAGTTTTTATGGATTGAAATGCAGCCGTCATTCGGGAAAGTGCCACATTAGAGCACCTCTGCTGTCTGCTCAGCAAGGAGGGCTGGCAGAGGGAGATCACAGAGGGTATGAGAACAGCAGCCACAAAAACAGTGATGATACAACCAGCCTTTGATTGATTGGGTAAGCATCACAGGAGTGTGATGCTGAAAGCACATTTCAGAAACCATCAATAACTGCCTTGGTCAGGGAGCTCGCAGGCCCTGAACTGAGCACAAGATCCCTGTTCAGGCTATTTACTCTTGTAGTGCTACCATGAGAGTGGCAGCAGGGAACCAAAGTCAGTATCTCTGCTAAGCCAAAAAATCCTCTACTGTTAATTAGAAGAAAAAAGACACAGGAATAGTAATAAGAAACTTAATTTAAAAATAAATTAAACTGTACAGCCCAAAGGGTTAAATGCTTGCCTGAGGCAGAAAGATTATTTAGACTTGATTATTTAGATTTGAAATTGAAATTATGAGAAATTTCTTGTACCATGAGAAAAGAAGTAACTTGCTAAATGCATAAAAGCTACTCATATACTGACTCCCAAAGACATCAGAAGCAGAAAGCCTGCCAGAGAGTGTGTAAGGCCAAGAAATTATGAAAATATTAAAGAGGCATTTTAAACAGGTGCTTGAAGTTAAGGCCTTCTTGGGCCACTACTCTCTATGGTTAATTTCTGGTGTTGAGAGTAACTTCCAAGTTTAAAAATTTCATTCAATCCATTATCCCATGAAATTCCATCCCACATCACAAGGTCACATATTTTGAAGTTGCATTAAGGTTCGAGAATAAGCAGAAAATGAAAGAGACAGCCAGGACAAAGACCTGGAGAGCAGCTGTAAAATTCCAGAGCCTCACAGGAATGAGAAACCAGGTCTGTAACTGAAGGTTGGAAGGTAGCTTCAGGATAGAGAGGGGGATGGAAAAAAAATTGATCTCCAGATGCTTAACTTTTAATATAGTTTGGGATGTATTTTGTGGGAGCAAACAGGGCTACTCTGCAGAAATCCCAATCTCCTTTTAAGGAAAAGGCTCTGTTGTAACCAGCTTGGGACAAAGGGCTGGCATGGATTCCAAGGCAAGAATGTCTAGGCACTATTGAATCACAGCTGAATGAATAATGAATAAACTCACAGAATATAAAAATGACCTTGAGAAATTAAAATAAGACCAGAGGGATTTTGAACCTGAAATCTGGAAACTGGATGCAGTGTTTAAGCTGAATAAGTGAGAGGGATTTCATCATGGTTAATACATTAGCGCCAGTGCCAGAATCTGTTTATAGAAATTCCTTTTAGGATATGGTGCAAATTTTTTGCAGAAAGCAGGTCATGCCATTCCAGAGGATGGGAAGCAGAAGAATCATTTTCTGCTGTGATTGTTTCCAATGAAGAGATGGCAAATGGCTGGAGGCTGCAATAGCAGCTAAAACTCCCTGATTTAAAACTCCAGCTCCCCTGCACCCAAAGCAAAGTCTGATCCTTGCTCATTTGCTGAGCACATTGGCACATTGGCAGGCAGCTGATAGTGAGGATGGGAGCAGTATAGCAGAGCTAGAGACAGTTCCTATAGATACAGGCTAAAGCCAGGAGGAAGAGCAGGTGAATGGCAGCTCCCAGAATTTAAATTGGATTTGTTGTGATTCAGCCCTGGTCCCTAAATGAGGAGGAGCAGAAAGGGCTGTGAGATTTTCTGGATGGGAACCAGGAGAAGAGAGACTTTATGGCACTGATCCTACTCAAGACACTGCTACTAGGAGAGAAAGATCTCTTCTTTGGGAAAGAGGCTTTACTGCACTTTGAAGAAATGTGTCAGAAAGGTGTAAGTGTGCTTCACCCACAGTGCTTGAGAAGAAGAGGGATGTTGGCACAGGTTCAGTGGGGATGACAGAACCAGAGAAAATCACTTAGAGCAGCACTGCAGACAAATGTTACATTGCAAATTGTGGAAGTGTCAGTTTGCTTTTTCAGATGACTCTTAAACCTTGGTGTTGGCACATTAGGACAGATCCAAACAACAGAACACGAATATCAGTTTTTAAAAAAAAGATTGGTGAGGCCTATCACAATTTACTGTTATGAAGCTTTAGTTTGTTAATGTCCTTAGAAGATCTAGGAAACATAAGAAGAGGGTTTTTATCACATGCTGTGTTTGTTTTGAGATAAGGCAGAACCTTTCAATGAAAGGTGAATGTTTGCATGTTATTGTGCTAAAATATTTGGAGTGGAAATCAGAAAATTAGAAAAATTAAAGAAGTTCCTGAAAGTTCTAACTCCTCCTATAAAGGGGGAATTTCCACTGACAACAAGGAAACAGAGACTGGGAAGATTTAGCTGACCCCCCAGATATGCAGAACCCTGCAGATTTTTTAGGTCACACTCATATCACGAGAAAGGGTTGGAGCTGCCAATATTGCAATACCTTGCATTAAGTTAGGTAGGAGAATGAAGTCATTTGACCATCAGTCAGCAGAGGATGATTTACCATTTTTTGGTGCTTTCAAGAACTTGTTTTACATGTCTAAAGTTGGTTTTGCTTTGAATGCATGTGCCAGTGCCAATACCAAAGGAATGTTACAGGCACCAACACACATTTGGGGCATGGCTCATGATAGCAGAAAGCCAAAAGTTCTCCTGAGGTAAACTATTGCACTCCTCACTTAGGAGGGACTGCTAAGTGGGATTGCATACCTTGGATGTTTCCTCAATGATTATAGGAAAGAGTTTATATTTAGGATGGAGCATGCATCCCTGCATCTCAGGCATTCTGAAGGGAATAGTCAGGTGGTTAGAAGAGCTGGAGTTGCCTGATCACACATCTGATCCCACATGTGATCACGGCTGTCTGATCTCTCTGTCAGGGACAAGCATGGCCAGGATGATGGCTTGACCAGATGGCCTTGTTAGTAAATTAATTGCCAGCAGTGTTAAGCAAGGGGGAAAGAAATCCATTGCTCGGGGGAATGAATGTATTCAAAAGAGACATCTGTTTCACCTCCCCCTCTGATTTCCTAAACCAACTGCTGAGGTAGTGGACTTCAGACAGAAAAATTGGGCTCCAGAGCAGCCAAGAGCTGCCTTTGGTTGTAGTACAGAGTAAGTTAGGAAGTCACTTGGCTCATAAAGTCCTCTCAGCCCAATACTCCTCATAAAATCTTTGTTATAAGAATCTTGTGCTTCAGGTATTAAGTACCACAGAGCATCTGAGAAAACAAGCGTATTGTGGGGTGTGGTATTCACCAATTGTACTGGATACTTTCAAAGGGGGTTTATCAAGACTATAGCACATCTAAAGATTATAAAAACCCTTCCTCAAACTAAGATAGAGCTTTCTTTGGCTGGAAGACAAGAGGATTTAGAAAACTGGTGTGGGAGATGTACTACTCACATTGCTCACAGGGTTCTGCCTGTGTGGGGTCATGGCAGCCCATGTGCTCACCTCTTTCCCACATACTGCCCTGTAGATTAAGTTTGTTTTTTTTTTTTTACAAAGCTTAGCTGAGATATAAACAAGAAGCTGTGCAAATAAAATTGTATTCAGATTTCTTCTTAGCAGATTTGGGGTCCAGAGAGGGATTAAGGGAGAAGGTTTGAATTCAGACAGACTTATCAGGCCTTTTGAGAATCCAGAAACCCATACCTCATCTATTTTTGCCTGCAGCTCAGTGTACTCAGTGAGTTTAAAGCCAAAAGTATTAATATGATATTGTCAGTCACACTACTATATAATGGAGACTGAGCAGTTCAAGTACTGCTGCTAAATCCTTTCCCTGTTGTGTCTATGATGTTTGGGCTCCTTCCAAAACTAGGGATTAACCAAACACGTCACTGCTAATAAATATTGGGGTAATCATCTCTTGTTATACACATGAGTTATTATCCTGTTCCTTCTCCTTTACTTGTATCATTTGATATGGAAGAAAAACCTTGTGTAAATTTTTCATTAATTATTTTCATTTCTTTTGGTCTCTAGTTCCCACCTCCTAGAGCAGCAATACATCTCTCCATCTTGGCAGCTCAAAAAAAAGCAAGAACCAAGAGAGGGTAGATTTAGATTGATTGTTATGAAAAAATTCTTTTCAGCAAGGGTGAGGAAGCACTGGCTTAGATAAGCTGTAGATAGATGCCCCATGTCTGTAAATGTTCAAGACTGGAAGGGATGGCACTATGAATAACATGGTACAGTGGAAAGTGTCCCTGCCTGTGGCAAGAGGGTTAGAACTAGGTGATCTTTAAGGTCCCTTCTAGCCCAAACCATTCTACAATTCTTTGTGAAAAATTAAAGAAGTCTTTTGTATGTATTTTTGCTAACAAAAAATTGAAGCCAGTCTCCAACACAATGAGAAGCAGTGCAGCTGTGCAGGGGAGCCCTTGTCTGAGGGAAGCTGGTCCTGTGCCACAACCCTATTCCATAAAGGAGGAGAGCAATATAAGAGAGTTTCTGAAGAGGAGCAGAATCAGAGTAACACAGCAGAAAATCAAGAGTATCTAGAAAAGATTTATTTGAGTAACGCTCGAGGGAAAGAAGAGCACTTTTGTGTAGCATGTTAATAAGTTTGAAATACTTCCAACAATTCATATCAGTTCATCCAGCCATATGCTACCTCTATTTATTTGTTGTTCTACTGTGTCAGACTTAAGGCATATGGAGAATAAATGCCCAAGAAATGTCAACTATTACTCAGCAAGGTTTATTCTCTTGGAACTGCCTTCCAATTAATCAAAGCAACATCTGAGTTACAACAGAAATTGTTTGTCTTTTTAATTGCTCCAGACTCATTCACATCTCTCTCTGTACCATTTCAGGCCTAATAAGTTTTCCACGAGGAGCAGCACTGCCAGTGACTACTCGAGTCTGAGTGATTCTCAGCTGCTCTTTGGCTCCCAGTTCTGCCCAGAGAATGTGCAGTCAGCAGCAGGACTGCTGGAGCTGGGCATGCAGCCGGGACAGCAGAACTCCCAGGATGTGAGTCTTGCTCTCAGTCAGCCTGTGCAGGCACACAGCCACCATTCAAAGTTAATGGAAAATTCTGAAATTGAGTGGTAACATTTGCAAATGTCAGTAACTGCTGAAATCAAGTGATCATCTTCCTACATACACATCCTTACTGTGACAAGATGAAGTAGCAGCCTGGTCAGATGAATGTGGTATTTATAACAGATTGTTATAAATTATGATTGAGATAGGTATTATTTTCTTCAATCACATTTTTCAAGTTACTCAAATAATATTAAATTCTTTTCAAGCTAATATTTTTAGACCACCTACCTAGCCAAGTTAGAATATATGTCTATTTTTCTTTCATTTCCTTAGCTTTCCACAAAAATGACAGAACTACTCAGTGTTTGCTTCCCTGCACTGACAATGACCTTGCTGCATTGTTGTTATGGTAGATGCTTGGATGATTTTGGATAGGGCTGAAGAGTTTCTATGCTCACAATGTTTCTCCTACAGCTCATGGTTTATGATGTTAACAGTCTCCACTAAAATAGTTCCTGCGCTGCTAACAGAGAGAACTAGATTGAATAAACACACCTGGAGCCAAGATTAGGAAAGAGGAATGGTGCCAGCTTGGAGGCCCCAAGCTGTCCTTCAGTTCCAGATGCTATCTGCTGTCCAATGCATTTTGCCTAGGAGCGGTTTTCATCAGACACAAAACATGAAACAAAAAATTAATGGAATTTGCATTTTCTTATGTTTTAAGAAAAAGGCATTTCCATCTTTGTCACACAGTGTCTGGAAATTTTGTAGAATGAAGCTTTCACATTAATATTAAATTTCTTGTTCGAAAATGTGTATTGAAGCATGTGAAAAACTCATCTACAGTCTGTCGATGTTGCTAGTTGGCAGCAAAATGATGTCATCCACCAGGAAATTCAATAAGATTTTGTTTTAGATTTCTGCACAGGGAGATTCTTGAACTTTTCTGCAATTCCAGGAACACTGGAATTCATTTATAGTCTGTTTTGAACACAGAAGGAAAAAAACCTGCGCACCTTATAATTGCAGCAAACCAAAAATCCTCAAGATGAGAGAAAAGCTTGTGTCTGGAGGAATTTGGGCTGGGTCTGAGTTCCACAGCGAGTTGATCTAACTAGGCACACACTAAATGATGCATAATCTCAAAAAATTCTTAATCTCCTCATCCAATCTAATCTGTCATGTCCAATCACTGTGATGTCTGTCTGCAAAGCACTGGATAAACAAATGGCTTCTTCTAATTAATGTTCTGATTGTTTTTGTGCTTCAACATTTTTCTTTTGTTTATGTCACAGAGTGAGACCAGTATTTTTACCAAATACCAGACAAAGCCACAGTTATTTGATGAAGAAACGAGAGAAAAAGGTTCTCTTAATTTTTGTGCAGGAAGAATGAAAAGTGTCTTGGAAAATTTTGAAGTGAATAAGAACAAAATAAAGGAAAAATATGACCGGTATGTAGACATCCACTGGAAATTCTTTCCATTCTGGTGGTTATCACTCCCTGCAGCTCCTCCTTCCCCTCTTACATATTATACATGACATAGCTACATATTTCTCCAAGAAAAGTATTGTCAAGTTTTACATAATTTCTAATTGGAAAGAGTAACAAGGTAAGAGAATAGGGTTTATTAGCAATTTATGTAATACATTCAGTCGGAAGCCCCACAGAGCAGCAAAACTCTGGCCTGAATTTACTTTTGTGTTTCTTTGTCTAATCAGCATTGTTTCTTTTTTCTGTATTGATTCTCTGTTAAAACCCTTATTTCTCAAAATTTTATAGGCTGTGTGGGAATTTATAAAAGGGACTCTGAGGATGCCCTTCACATTTGGGCCCAATGAGGGGATTGCCAAACACACTTGTGTGCAGATTGCATCTTCATAAACACGCACATATCTCTAGAATTTTATTTCCATACAAAATTGTTATGTTTTGTTTGTTTGTTTGTTTGTTTTTTGTAACAGACAAGTGTTATTTGCTAATATAATTTGCATCTGTTCTTTGTCAGATGTCAAGAATTACATGCACCCGTAGGTCCTGAAGGACTTTAAGGAACAAGCCAGCAATTTTAAGCTCAAAAATTTAATATGGCACCTCGTGCAGCTATAAATAATTCTTAGCATGGTAGATTTTATAATGTCAGAACCAAAGTAAAGTGTGTTTTTATTAAAAAGCCTTTGATCAAATCTGGCTATGTATCTCTCTTGCCTTTTCAATGAGCACTATATTTCTGATAAGACAAAATTTTATTCTCTATTGCCTATTAGAGGAAGATGAAATGAGAAAGTAGTTTTAAATGTTTAGGCATCACTCATAATTATTCTTTATTTTTTCTTTAAATGGCTTATGCTCCTTCCTACACTCCAGACTTGCTCCCAGATTAGAAGCCTGTTTTTAGAAATAACTATATTATCTTTGTAAAGATAAGTGTATAATTTATCAGTTTGTAGCCTCCTCAAGTTTGACTAAGAAAAATAGTATCTTCCTTTCCATAAGTCTAGAGAGATTTCAGAAGCACTGCCTAATTCTCATAACTAGATTATACCTGACCTCTGCATATTTTTGGCTGTTGTAATTAGATCACTCAAATGATTGACTTAAAATGACCTGAATCTTCAGAGAGGAAAAGGTTATCACTTTGCTTAGCAACCATCCGTGCATTTTGGTGTGGTGGGTTAATCATGAATATAGGCTGCTTCCTGATACGCTGGCTCAACTTAAAAGGACAGATAACAGAAACCACAGGCATAATCTCAGGAGAAAAGGATTTGCAGTATTTGTTCTTCCTGGCCTGGGCTTTGTTGATGCTGAAGCTTTTCCCACGTTTTTCCCACAGTTATTTTAGTCCAAACACAATACCCGTGTATCGCAGCAACTGGCACGTCACCGCACAGGCTGGGTCCTTCCGGAGCAGATAACACAGTGATCACACCCCAGCAGCTAATGGACACTTGTGCAAATGCCAACAAAATTTGAGAGAGAGGCCAAAAATCTGACAGTAAAAAACCCATAACTTAATGTATATGATGTATATGGGCATGTGTGTATATGTATTTTTTTCTTTACTTCACAGAGTCCATGTTTTCCTAAAACAACTGAGGTGACTTCAAAGGGTTATGCCCCCTGAAGTAATTGTGTTTTCATGCTAACATTTCATACTATACTATGCCTTACAGTGTTTCCCTGTCTCATTTCTACAGTGATCTTTTCAATTTTTGTACATTTCTGGTTCATACTTGTTGTTTTCTTTCCATTTTAGTGAAGTCCTAAGCTCCTTTATTTCCAGCACCAAAGACAGGTTTCAAGAGGTACGTTACTTCAAATTCAGAATGTAAAATAATGAAGAGTTAGAAATACCACAGACCACCCAGTGTTCACTTTCTCTCCTTCACTATGCTGATATTTAAAATATTACAATGTGTGTCTTAAGTACTCAAATACTTTAAACCAGCAATTGTAATTTTTTTTGCATGTACCATTGCTTTTGTGGCCTTAGGATCAAGGTCTTTAGGGACTTGCCTCAGAACCAGTGTAATTTCTCTGGGTCTGTGGAGCAAAACAAGCTGTAGTGGCATCCTGCAAATATCAGTTCCTTTACCCTTCTGCCTGAGGAAAGCAGCCTACTCTCAGGATTAGTCATTGTGGTCTGAAGGTGAATGTTTCTCCTCCAACACTTTTATAACTAATTTTAGTAGTTATTATTAATCCTATTTTAGAGATCAGTATCTCTTTTTTTGAAATCTATTCAGATTTCATGAGCCTTTTGAGCCAACCCAGATCTTTGGGGTTGCAACCAACAGCTGGACAAATTGTTTCAAGTGACAGATAAACAACCATTTTCAGTCTGTTCCATTCCATGACTTCCAGTCGTTGTTCTGTGGAATCTGGGGATGTGATTTTGCAAATAAACAAAAGGCAATATTTTAATTTTCCCATTGCAGCTGCAAGTGTCCTTGGAGAAGTTTGAAGAAAAGTTTGATTCCAAACTCAAATCCATTTTGGTTTGCCAAGAAACCTTTTCCAAGACGTGTAAGTCCTTCCTGTGCTCCTGTTAACAGCAGAGGGCACAGTCAAACTGCCAAATGTCAGTGTGTTGTCTGGAGGCTGGGGTAAACTGGGCAAGTCATGCCACTCACAGATGTTCTCCTTAAGGGAGAGAGAAAATAAGACTTATCCATGTTATGGACGTCCATTTTTGCATTCCTACTCTCTCATTTCTTCCCTTTCTCTGCTTTCTTGTACTTAGGTGTTGCATGGTTAGACACTATTCTTAAATAGATAAACACACCTCTGTTTTTGTGTTTTTCTAGAGTATGATAATTTTTAGACTATCCAGAGTATTAATGGAATACACGGTAAAAAAAACTTAGATATTTATATCCTGAATATCTGGTTTCAGTTTTTAGGGCTTTCTCAGATTTTCTTATGTTTGTTTGAAGTTTTCCATAGCTCCTCTGTCCTTGAAGTGATTAAGTTTTGGATGTAAACAAAACTAGTACGGCTCATTTCTTGAATAAGAAGCACATAGTCAAGCACACTATTGCCATGATGAAAAGGTGACCTCCAGAAAAACTAATAATGTAAAATACTTTTGAACAACTCTGTCTCTCAAGTGGCTAATCACAGAAATCTTTACTGAGGGAAAATGCTGCATGAAATTGTTTCTAATTTAGCTTAGATCTGAGCCTTTGAGAGTACATTAATTTTTAATGCTGGTATGATGCTTTATCAACACCCTGTCAGGACTGCTCAGAGCTTGCTCTGGTCTGTGCAAGAACAAAAGGCCATTTTCAATATACACAAGAAATGTGAAGTGAGTTGTATCTTGTGAGATGAAGGCAGCAGACCTTCACAAAAGCACAATAGTATTCACTGTGTGGCAAAATGTGGCTTCCACAAAGCACATCTTTGACAGATAGCTTTTAAATCAACAGAGCCCTCTCAGGCAAAAAGAGTGGAGTCTGATGCATTATGCTGGAGGCCATGATAGGCTGTACATTCAAATACCAATCTCATTGTACTAAGAACATTCCCTTGTCGTGCTTGGCAAGTGCTCTTGGTGGGACCCTAATGTAAACAAGAGTCTGTCTGCTTTGGCCAGCACAGCAAATTCTCTATTGCACTTTTTCCCATCGCCTAATTACTTCAGTGTCTCAACTTGTCCACTCTGCAGCAGGACTTTGCCTAATTCACATACCTCATGTACAGAAATTGTTGTCATGGCACCAAAAATCAAATCTATTGTTCATGAGTCTCCCTCTTCATTCCATATCATTTACTCAGTTGTTCTGTTTCCTCTCCATATCCATTTTCAATGAATGTGCCTTGAATGAAATGAGAAACCTCCCAGACGTGCATGCTGCTAGATTCCCAAAGCAATTGAAAAGAAAAATTGGCACTTTCTGTAATGCATCATGCTGCAGAATGTTGAATATATAATGAAAATCATCACATGCTGCACAATATTGTTCTTTTTATATTCCTGGGAGGTTCATCTGTCGCTGGTTAATTGTAGATAAACACTATCATTTGACTGATATCACAGTGATGGATAATTAAGTTGCTACTAAATAGATACCTATGCTAGTGCCTTGAAAAGAGGCAATTCCCTTGAAAAATTGTATAAAATTCCAAAACTCAGGTGAAAGAGCTAATAAAGTTCTGAATGTCAGTGAGTGATGATGCAGTACCTTCAGATGTGGGTGACATGGCAGACATGTTAAATTGTTGGCAGGGAAGGATTTCACAGGTAGAAGAGGAATGCAGAAGATGAAGAGAACAAGTGCACCAGGACATTCCAACAGCTCTGAAAAGCAAAGGAAGGTGGAACTTGAAATCAAGTCTGTCTTCATCAAAAGCTTATAAGATTGCATTTTTAGCAGTGGGTAGCAAGCACATTTGCATAGTCTGCATAGCCACCAGGAAAGAACAAAACAGAAAATATTTTTCAAAATGTATTTCCCAAGCATTTCCAAATGCTGTTGGGTGGCATGGTCTGTGCAGGAAGATTTTTTAAAATGTTCTCTTTTGAGTGTTTGTCCATATGTGCTTGCCCACAGTGGATAGAACTGTGTCTGGCACTGGAGATGAGAAAAGGTTTGGCTGAGCAACTTCCACAGAGGCACAGGTGCTCTGTGCCTTGCTCATCTCGGTGTGCAGTGTGCAGGGATGTAAAGAGGCAGACAGACTCTGTGGCCCCAGTTCTTCCACCTTATATATATGTACAGCTTCTCTGGTTGACTTGCCCACTCATTATTTGCTCTTTCCTTCTGGTTTCCACTCCTGTAACTCATTTCTTTGCATATTTTTCCCATTTTAATTTATATACCTGCGCTTCTATCAAAACATTCTATTATTTTATACAAATGTCAATTTTCACTCAGCCCCCTCTGCACTGCTTTACTGCTTTGTTATCTGGTAGTTCCAGCTGTGATAGCTCAGAACAGCCAAATCCTCCACAACATCTTGTCTGCAGTGCACATGAGCAGCATCCTCCCAGTCAGTGTGCCACAGGCAATCCTCTGATGTACTGCCATCAAGGGTGACAAAGTAATGTGCAATATGTCACTTACAGAGGTATGAGGTGATGCAGTTCTCTGACAAGATGTGGTGCCCAGTGAGTGGTTTTCAAACATGACTTGCTTCCAGACTCCCCAGGCCCAGCAGCTGCTGGCAAAATTTCCAAGGGGGGGGTGACTATATTTAAAATGATGGGATTTGAGCTTGTTTGCCTTGAACAGTATGGTCTAGACTAGGACACCCAATTCAGACTCCCTTATGTACTGTATGGATAGAAAAGACAAAAAGTTTGAAACTCATTTAAAAAATGTTTTTTCCATGTAGCTGCTAACAAGTCAAGCAGTGACTGACAAAACTGTTGAGGTGAGGGACTTAACCAGATTCCAAAACATCTCAGCATGGATGGTGAGAGGAAGTGTAGATGTTCCAGTAGATACTGAAACCCCTCATTGTCACAATTCAGGGCTTGGAGCACTGTGTGCTGTATCCCAGGGTGAGATCAGGGGCAGCTCATCTCACAGTCCCCCAATGCAGGTGCTATCTGATGTCTTGTGGAATGGGATCCAGCACAAATCTTCCAGCTAACTGCTTGGAGTATATCTGAGCAGGATGCAGCCATGACAGCCCAACTGTCTCACCCTCTGGCACAGCTCCATAGCTACCCAGGGAGAACATGTAGCACTCTGCTGAGCTCCAGAGCTGTCTTCCCTGCTTGTGTCTCACCAGGTTTAAAGCACCTCCAATTTCCCCTACTGAATCTGGGCGTGGGGGAACCAACCTCCTTCCAAAGTGTTATTTAAAGCCTCGGTGCTGTTAGTGCCAATTTCAGGATGAGCTGCATAGATGATGATAGAGAGACATCAGAAGCAGTTGCTGTTTAATATTCCTAGGCTGGGAGGCTGGTGCTCTCTCCCTTGACTGCTCAGGCTGTAGTTTTCAGCTGCTGGGAGTGCAGCTGCACCCAGACAGGCTGATTTGCAGGGAACTCTCTGCAGCACAGGGTGGCAGCCCTTCCCCGAGGTCTTTCAGCCTTTTATCTCATGCCAGATTTCACATTCCAAATGTTATTATTGTAAACAGTAGCATCTGAAGACTAGGGTACAGCAAATCAAAACACAGCAATGTTTCAGATTGTAAAAAACTGCTTTGTTTAAATTACCTCAGGAGAGGCACAAGTCTGTGCATAAGTCACCCATTAACTGAGTAAAGATTTTCTGTCTGTGATCAAGTTATTGAATAACTATCTACTGCAGGGTTTATTTGAAGAGAACCTCTGAAGCAGCCCTTCTTGATCATATTCAAAGAAAAGAGACTTGACTTAACAGGGTCCTTGATCTGATGTAATTTGGCTTTCTCAAGGCCTATTTTTTGTAAGCCTTTATTAACACTTATTTTTACCTTGTTTATTAGTGTTTGACAAGTCCAAACACTCCTCTGGGTATGGAAGCAAGGAGGGAAGGAGGGTGCCCCTCCTCTGTACTGAGGGTTTTTTATGCAGACTACTCCTACACGTACAAACGAAATGCTTTCAAAAGGCTGGCTGCTGGTTGCTTGCCGGCAGCATGCTGTGCTGAGTCAAATGTATGTGCAGATCACAAGCCCAGTGGATGCAGGACTATTTTTAGACTGAGGATACCATGTTGTAGAAGAATAGACAGAGTAGGGAAACCAGAAAGTTTTAAAAATATTTCTGAGCTAAAATTAACTTAGAGGGAAGAGCAGCAAGATAAGGTAAACTTTCAGATGTTGCCCTTCCTGTACCTCCACTTTATAGACATGGAAGGTGATAAAATGACATGAAAGGAGTTTCTTCCTTTAGTCACTGCTGCTTTCCCTCTCTTTGTAGGTTGGCAGACTCCCCAAAAATCTGCTCTCAGATTGCAGATAGATTATGTCTAATCAGGGACATGAAAAGTCTAAAAGGCCCACTCAAACATTCACTCCCCTGTTACAAATTCTGCAAGTTATAGATTTGCAGGTTTCTAAAACAGTCTAAATCTGTCAGAGCAAAACACTAAAAGATCAAAAACAGCAACCAAATTGTCTGCAACAGCATATTGTTTGAAATATGTGCAGCTGATCCTCAGAAATCAGCCAAGCTCCTACAGAGAACAAGGCAGAGCCATGTGGTGATGTGTGTCCTGAAATAACGGAGAAATTCCCCTCGAGCTCAAGTTCAGGAGGTGGTTTTATTTCACTGTGTGTGAGGATGATGCATGGATGAAGCAACTGCTGGATTCCTTCTCCCAGATGACAGCTGTGTGCACTGTGCCCAAGCAGGGCTCCTTTGGGGGGAGGCAAAGTTAAAAACACAGCTGGGCACAGGGGATTCCTGGTGCCAGGAGGTGCCATTCCCTGTGTTCATCCCTGAGCAGCACCTCCAGCCCTGTGCCACCCCACACCTCTGCTTCGCGTGGCTGAATGAGGCAAACACTTTCAATCTCCTTTCATAAGAGGAGATTACCATGTAAGCACTTAATTAACCTGTAGCTTTTCTCTGCCCATGTCTTAGTTCAGTCTCTTTCTTTCCTTGCACCTAAACAGCTGGGAAGGTCTGTGGGCTTCCAGACATTCCAGGGTGCATAGCAGTACTGTCAGCCAGAGCTGGTGTACTGCTGTGCATCACACTGCCCTGTCTCACCTGTAGCCTCTGGTGCTGGCATTTGCATCCTTGTGTCACTTGCTAATTAACTGAATGCACTTTGGCTTTTTCACCCAGGTGACTACAGCAGATTTTAAGCCTGTTTGGCTCATGAGAAGGTCTTGATAAGCACCTTTCAGAGCTGCATTGTCCCCTCATGCCACTCAGCTCAAGAGCTGATGCTTTTTCTTTAGTTGAGTCTTATTTTTTAGATTTCCCCTTATTTTTCTCTTTTTAAAATTATTTTTTAATTATTACGTGACAATTTCCACTGAAAAGCTTGGTTTGAATCTACAGAAGGACCACTGTGCTTTCTTTGTCAAAGAAGTCTACCTTGCCTTAGTGCATTAAATCACCATCTACCTTTTATAAAATCTTGTTCTTATTTCATTTCCCTCCATATCTTTAAGTACTTTTCTCCTCAAAGTCTGTTCTAAAACCTTTCACTCTATGAAAAGAAATTACTAAGCCCATAATTGCTCAGGTTTTTTTCCTTTCTTCCGTCCCAAAATTTTAAAACATCTGTTTTTTTCACAGAAGCAAAGCCCGTAGAATCACTTTCTGCCTGCCACTCTCTAATAGTTTTTAGCTCTTTAACCAATTCCGTTTACAGTCTGACAGAAGGGCATATCTCACTGAGATAATTAAGTCCCTGGAAGCTTAATGAAAATAGCTGAGCAGGAGAAGGGATCCCCAGTGCCCTGCAGCTCTGCAGCCTGTGAGCACAGCACTGTGGGGCAAGAAGTGCTCACCAAGGAGCTGAGATAAACACTGTTGAGCAGGAACAGCTTCAGGTGGGCTCTCAGCTCCTCTGACACCAACATCAATCAAACATCTTGGATCTGTAGCAAAAGAAGAGTCATTAATTGCAGTAATCTTGTAGCAACTTGTTGAAATGTAGGCTTTATTCTGATTTTCTTAGGTATGCAGTGCTCCAGCACTCCAGGGTTTCAGTTATCCTGGCCCATTGGTTTGGCAGTGCTTTACTTTAGCAGGAATGCTTTGGATCCTGTTTTATGCCTACCAGCCAACATTCCACACCATCTGTACACACCTTCCTGCACCCTTCACAGCAAAGACCAGCCATGTTTAGCTCTTTCTCAGCTCTTTCTCTCTGTCCCAATTTTCAATTTTAAAGTAGACTTCCACAAGATTGCTAAAGATTTTTCATCTCCACACACACTGTAAACTCTGTTCCAATTCCAGAGTGTATTAGGCACAGCAGTGGTACCTATAAGAGTAATTGAAGCTGTATGGGGGGAGTTATATTCTTATCCAATCATGTAACACAAATCCCTGAGGCTTTATCAGTTTTTCAGTAAGACTGACTGAAGCCAAGAGCAACTTGCTCCAATTAAAAACCCTCCCAAGGAGCCAGTGCTTCCACAGGACTCTACTGTGGCCTCCACTACCAAGTGCTGGGCACAGCTGCCTGGTTCAGGTGGTTTCTGACCCCATATCTTCCCATGACCAGCAAATGGAAATTCCAATTCTTTGCACACTTCTTAATAATTTCCCTCTTTCCTTCAGTTTTCAGCCTCCTGTGCATTTCTGACCAGTTTCTCTGGTTGTACTTCTTAGCCATTAACCTCTTACAACTCCATCCTGTTCAAGCCCCATTTACCATCACCTGGTTGCATGACAGTATTGTTTATACAGGGGTGGATCAGCTATACTGGGGTTCCCCTGCCTTGGCCATGCCTGTCGTGCACCTGGCAGACAACCAAGCCTCAGCCTTCCCTGCATTCAGCCTACCAAATTCTGCAGCTCTGCACAGCCTTCCTTTTCCAGCTGCCACATTAACACAGGGAAATAAGGTTTGCCCAATGCAGCATCTTATACATTTCAAGTGCCTTGCTTTAAAAATCCACCCCATTGTTCATTGCTTGGGGTTTGGGAAGATCACAGCAGGAGTATTGTGGAGATTCATGCCAAGCCATGCAGGAAGTAGCAATAGTATTGATAGTACTTTATTCACATTTACAAATAAAAGACTAAATGTGTATATTATTGATTTCCCCATTTAGTGCAAGATGCTCTTCAAAGTCACTCCAGCTTGGTGCTGAAAGCTTTGACAGATAAAAGCCAAATGGAGCAGGCACTGCTGGAGATGGAGAGGAGACTTGCAGCCGTAAGTGAAGAAATTAATCTCTTATTCTGAATCCTCATTCTGAATTTCTCCTGCTTCTTCAAAATACAGACTGAATATTAAATTGCCTTGAAATGGTGGATTATAAAGCAGACTGTTCCTGTTATAATGAAAGGGGAAAGACATATTAAAATGCTAATTCTAGGCCAGATACTGACAGAGGCTTACCCAAGCACTGGCTAACAATGCTGTAAGCTCTGATGAAGGCCTGATCAGTAAGAGAGGAAGCCAACAGTGCCTTGATGTGGCAGGCTGTGATGGAGCACTCACTGCTTCCTCACCTGACACATGCCTTTGCTGGAGAAGATGGTGCAGTGCATGTCTGTGAGGGGAGAGCACCTCGCAGAAGTGCAGCACCTTGTCCCATCAGCCAGGTGTGTCCCAGGGAGAGGAAAAAAGACAGAAAAAGAAAACAAGTGGATATGAGAGACACAAGAATGACCGGTCAGAGACCTCCTGATCAGGGCTGGTTTCTCCAAAGGCCCTGTTGCAGGAATTGCTTTTGGCAAGGATGTGTCATACCAGTGCATGAGAAGGCAGTGCTCCTAGGAGAGAGGGTACACAGAGGGTTAGGGGATTGCTCTAATCCCAAACATCTCACCTTTGTGGGACAGTTTGAGGGTATCTATTACACAGGAAGATACAATTTGCTAATCTTTGGGTCAATACCACACTGAAAAATGGTAGCTAAAACTTTCTTACTATTGTGCCTTTTTGTGTGTTTTTTACTTCTTCTGCTCTGCTTTCTGATTCCCCAGAAAGATGTGGAGATTTTGGATATGAAATCCAGTATACAGCAGCTGAAGGAGGGTCAGGAGTCACTGCCAGCCCAGCTGTATGACCAGTTCCTGAAAGCGTGTAAAGAACTTGGCTTCCTGAACCTGTGTAATACCACAGCAGAGCAGCACACACTTGTGTCTAGTGCCAGCCTGCCCCCTTCCATGTCAGATAAGTCTGCCCAGACCTCCCCTGGGCTGTGCCAGCACTGTGTTCTGAGTGAGGAGTACCCATGCTGCCCAGGCAAGAGAGCTTGCAGCAGCTCAGGCTGGTCTCGCTGTGTGACAGTAGAGCAGCAATGTGGAGACTCCCCTGGAAGGAACCAGGTCAAAGAAGATGGCACATCTGAGGGTGATCAAAACCCAGCCTCAGGCAACAAAGCCAGCCCCACTGCTACAGCAGCCTGTGGCAGAGCAAGTACCTTTTTGCAGGAGGTGAAATCCAGCTTGGAGACACAGAGCTGTACTCCAAATCTTTGCATGTGCCGGGCTGGCAGACACTTTTTGGGGATTAGTCAGAAGAAACACTCTCCTATACCACTGGAAATGCCTCTACCAACCCCACTGAGGAAGGCGTTCAGGAGAGGCACTCGAGGGTTTAAACCCCTGACACCATCACAGCAGCAGCAGCAGCCTCAAGTTGGCCACCATTCTGCACAGAAAGCTACACCTGGGAGAAAACACAGCAACTGGTCCACAGACCACAAGGTGGACAAGGCAGCTGTAGGGAACAAAATAAAACAGAGTCCAGGAAGGATGTCCTGGAAAAAAGCAACAGGGAGAAAGACAATGTCCTTCACTAAGAGGAAAGGCGAATGCTCTGGATGTCCTGAGAGTGGGCTGAAGCAGAGGAAGGCAAGTGGGATTATTGAGTTGGAAAGCTCCAGAAAAAATTCCTTTCCCAGATACTTGGTTGATCTCAATTCAGAAAACTCTGACCCGGTTTTTGCAGCTCCCCATCAGCAGATCCTCAGCAGTGTTCAGCTGGGGCTTACAAAGAATTTCCCACCAGTGCCACACTCTGATAAAAGCCTGCAACAACTTGCCAGCAGAAAAAATAGAAGTCTTGAAACTAAAAAAACAATGAATGCTTCCAGTGTGAAAAGGTATCTCTTGGATTCCTCTCCAGAGGAGGATGTACTTTCCCTGTGTAGCACAACAGGTGTAAAGCAAATGAGCTGCTTCAGCCTCCAAAGCTCCTCAAGCTCCAAGAAACCACATCTGCTCATTCAACAGAATACAGCCTGTTGCTCTTTACTGTTTGATTGTGATTCTTCTGATTGAAGGGGTTTGTTTCATGTTTGGAGCCCTTAGTGCAGGATGACCATTTCAGTTGCAGTTTATTAGGTGTGTTACCTGCTTAGTCACGGGCAAGACTCAGGCCAGATGCTCAAAAGTGCTATTGCCCAGTTTGAGATATTGTAAGGGATCTAAGCAGGGCTCTCCCCTGGCTTGGAAAGCTGAGGGGATCTGTATTGTTTTACTTCCCCGCTCCTGGCAGAGATACCATGGGCTTGAGTTACCATAGCCTTTACACAGCAGCAAAGTACCTGACACTCCCTGGGAGGAGAGGGCTGACAGAGCAGATGATCAGCTCAGTCAGATTTGGCACTGAGATCTGCTGGAAACTCCTCAGCTAGATCAATATAATGCTGTCTCTGTGGTCAGAGACTTCACTGTTTCTCACTCATAGTATCTCTGTCGGTTTGTTCTGTAAAAGTTCAGGTTTTTAGTAGAGTAGTATTGCTCTAGTTGATTTCGATCAGGTTCAGGTTTGTCTCAGGAGTTGTTTGTGAACTTTGGGCAAGGACAGGTTTAACTGAGGAAAACCAAACCCCAGCATCTCAGGTTCGTCCACTATCATATCTCTTCACCTAACAGGCTGAAATTCCTTGGTTTCAGAGATTCCAGGAAGTTTTGTATCTCTTGGCTGATTAAGGAATTCTCCAACATACCCTTTTCAAGGGCAGTGGTTCTCAGACACCAAAGATATGACAGGCAGATGCAGCAGATGAGATGTTGGACAGTCCCAATTCCCACAGAGCAACTCTTCTCAAGGTACCCAGCTGTGACTGTGGGCAGCTCCCACTGCTTCAGGCATTTGTGTGATTTTTGATCTGAAATGTCACCAGCAAAAGAAATATTTTGGTGTTGACAAGACCACATGGCCACAAATTCAAATTATCCAGCTTTGTCATCACAAGGAAAGTGGCTGGGATCCCTTTTTTGTTTTTGTTTTTTTGGTTTTTTTGGGGTTTTTTTGTTTGTTTTTTGGGTTTTTTTAGTTTTTTTTTTTTCGCTTTAATAAACTCATCTTCCCCAACGCCCAGTGTCTCTATGTTGTTTCTTTTGGCAGAGGCAGAGTTCCTGTTCCAGCAGGAGACCAGGCAGCTGTGCTCTAGCGTTTAACTCCCCTGGACTGTGGAATTGGGAGGATTCTTTTTTTAGCTCCTCTCTGGTGTTTAAAGATGGAAACCTTCACTCTTCCAGCTTAATATTGGTCCAGTGATGTTAATTAACAAGGAAGAGGGTGAGGGGGGGAAGGTCAGATATGGGGAGCCCCCAGAGCCTTGGAACCTTAGGACTCCTCTGTCGGCGAAGGGGGTTGGCGATGGCTGCCAGCATCAGAGGCTGCTTGTTTCATGTTGCCCTTGTGTACCTGTCTCCCCAGCAGCCCCAGCATGGCCTTTGCTAGGCAAAACCTGTTTGGGGGGTCTGCCACCCCGTGCGCTTTGGGATTGGCAAAGACGGGTACAGGTCTCTGTGCAGCCCCTGGTCTGGATGCAGGGAGCTCAGCAGCACATGGCTGAGCTTGGAGGGACCTCTGGAGGTGTCTGCTGCAAGCCCCTCTGCAGAGACAGAGCAGGAACTGGCTCCTTGGCACGCCAAGATGGAGCATCAGTGTTGTGGGGTGCAATGCAGGGCTGCCCTGGGGACCCCAGCAGCTCCTTGCCACACACACACACTGGAACACACTGCAAAACAAAATCCCTGGAGATGAAGGTGTAGCAGCAAGAGCAGCCAGCAATGCTTTCCCCCTGTGTAGGACAACCTCCCTGGTGAATGGGATGAAGCCCTCGATGCCACCCTGTCCTTGCCTATTCCCACTCAGGCTCTCCTCGAGGTTTTAGCAGCCAACAAGAGCATTTGTCCCAATATGGCTGTGACTATGGCAGCTCCTCTCCCAGCCTTGCTGGACAAAAATGGAAGCATGCATGCTGCATGACAGCAGATTTCCCATACACTCTGCTTGCACTCTGGTGGAGCTGGTCCTGCCTCCCAGCCTTTACTCCCAGTTCATTGTCACTGGCTCCTTGCTGGAGCAGCCATACCCCAGGTATGTGTGGTTTCTCCTGGCCTTTGCCTCCATGGAGCTCCCAGTACTGGTGTTTGTAGGGGACTTGTCCCACCCTTTAACCAGGGAAGCTGCCAAAGTGGTTCCTCCTGCAAAACAAAAAGAACTGTGGAGGGCACAGGGCAGAACCATAAAACACACAGTGGTCAGAAAAAAAAAAAAAAAAAAAAAAAAAAAAAAGTAAAGGTGGGTTCTGGTCTGTCTGAGGGCATTTAATTGGGGCAATTTTCTCTGAAACTCTGAATCCAGAGTTTTGAAGCTTTCCTTGGGGAGAACCTGGGAGAAAGGGGAGAACAGTGATCAAAAGCCTGTGACACCCAGGTGGCTGTGGGCACAGGGGTTGAGGGAATTGGTTGCATCCTCCACCCAGCATCCCCAGCTGTGCAGGCAGCAGTCAGGTGGCTGCTGCAGCAGCACAGAGCAGGGGGCTCAGCTTTTCATCTGCCAGTGACTCACTTGGCAGAGGAGGAAACCTCTGACAGCACTGAGAATGTGGAGGTGGCTGCTGTGCCCCTGCCTTGTGCTAAAGGTGCTCCAATGACTGTGGTATATAAGTATATATGTGGTATATAGGGCACAGCCAGTTCCCTTCCCACAGTCCCACTGCACAATCAGCACTGCAGCTGCACCTTCCTTAGGATGAGACCATCCAGCTGCGGTGGTGCCCAGCGCAGGCAGTGCATGGTGCAGTGCAGGATCACATGCACTGTCCCCCTGTGTGGCCTCCCCAGCACTAATCCCCAGACTAGCTGCCTGCCCTGCCTGCTTTCTGGGGCCCAGTGTACAGCATTGTCCAAATTCCTGGACCTGCGCTCAACTGGCTGCTGCAGAGTCCTGACCCCACAAAGGAGTGGATCGGGTACCAGAAATGCCTCAGGCACTAGTGGTGAACACAGTGGCCCGGGAATGGAGAGGTGGCAGGGAGCAGGAGTGGTGCACTGTGTGCCACTGCCAGCACACAGGTGCTGCCATGGGGACCTGAGGTGCCACATGTACCTGCTGGCCTGGCGAGAGAAGAGAGATGATGATGACAGGACTTTGCCAGGGCCTCAGCGGCTCAAGCACGGCTGAGGTGCAGGCAGGGAGCTGGAGTGCAGGTGTCACCGTGCAGGATGGGGTCCTGAGCTGCTGTGACTTTGGCACCACAAGCCGTACCATTACCAGCTCAAGCCCTGGCAGGGTGGGCAGTTTTCCAGCCGGACAATTAAGCAGATTAACTAATTACCTGAACCTTGGCAGGGTCCCACAGCCCAGTGGCTGCCAGGGCGCCGTGTATCCGTGCTGGGAGGTTGAGAGACAAATGTAGGGCATTTTGGGGCAGGTGTGGGGTAGGGCTCCCCCAGACCTTCAGAACCCTGCTAGTGGGTCCGACTGCCCCCTCCCGCCGCCTACCCCTGGCGGCCGCGGGACCAGCCTCGGCCACAGCCCGCTGCCACCACGGTGCTTGTTCCGGGCAGCATCCTCTCTCGCCGTGTCCTAGTCCCCGGGAGCCTGCTCTGGTGCCCCTCCGGGATCCACGGAGGATCTGCTCCACGGGGAGCCCGTCCCCGGGAGTCCGCCCCAGCTGAGCCCCACGGACCCGCCCGCCCCTGTGCACGGCCCCGCGGATCCCGTCCCGGCGGCGGCCTCGGCCGTGCCCCGCGCCCCCCCTCCCGGTGCGGGCGGGCTCCCGCGCGGGTGCCCGCGGCTCGGGGCGGCGCGTGACCGGCTGCCGCTGCCGCCGCCGCCCGCTCCGCCGCAGAGCCCGGCCCGCCCGGACCGGCACCGGCACCGGCAGGTCAGCGCGGGGGGCTGCGGCTCCCGGGGCACCAGTACTGGGGCCGTCAGTGCTGCGGCGGGCGGCGGGAGGGGACTGGAGGCACCGCGGCCCGCGCACCGCGCACCGGGCACCGAGCGGCGGAGCCGGCTCGGCGCGCTGCGGGAGGGGTCGGCGGAATGCGGCAGCCGCACCGTCCCCGCTGTGGTCCCGCACCGGCCGCGGCCCGACTCCGCAGCCGCAGCGCAGCCCCGCCAGTAACCCGCACCGCGCCGCGGGGCCACCGCCGCAGCATCCTGGCGGCCCCGGCCCCGTTCCCGGCCCGGCACGTCTGAGCCGTGTGTGCGGCGGCAACGCGGGGCACCGGGCCGAGCATCCCCGCCGGGATACGGCCGGGATACGGCCGGGACGCGCCAAGGTGAACGGTGCGCGGCGGAGCGGGGCCGCCGGCGACGGGGACATCGGGCGAGGACACCGGGATGGAGAAATGGGGAGGGGACACGGAGAGGGACACCAGAATTGAGCACCGGGGAGGGGACATTAGGGATGAAGCTCTAGGAAAGGGACACCGTGGTTGTGGGGGGTCGGGACCACTAAGCACCAAGAATCATCCACACCCGAGACACCGGGATGGGGAACACAGGGGACACTGGGAAAGGGAAGACTGGGAATGGGGCCACTGGGGACGGGGACAGCTGGGAACAGAGCCCAGGGCTACCCGGGAAGGGGTAGCCAAGTCACTGTGTCTCTCCCTGGGCAGCGGGTGGCCAAGGGCACAGCAGCATCACGGCCAGTTGCACGAGTTACCTGGGCAGCTGCCGTGGATCCCGGCTCACCAGATCCCCATTCCCGCAGGGTCGACTCGGTACTCACCATGGCTGCAGCACAGCTCGTCACTTGGGGGATGCTGCTGGCCACCGGGGTCCCTGCCAAGGCCCAGGGGGTGCTGCCGGCAGGGCTGACCTTAGGTGGGGACCCCTTGCACAGCCCTGCCTGGGGACAGCAGTGGCCAGGCCCATCCCGTACCTGGGAGGCATCGGGGGAGCCGAGCGGTGCCGGGGCCCCAAGGAGTGAGCGCTGGGGGATCAAGCACCCCGTGCACTGGTCCCCGCCGCTGCAGGCGGGGGATGGCACCAGGGCACCCCTGGAGATTGAAGCCACTATGACAGGCGCTGATACCAAGGTCTGGAGGGATGGCAGCACAGTCCCGGCTGTGACAGAAGAGCTGCTTGTTGCCTGGCAAAGGCACGAGGCTGAAGGCCAGGAGAGCTCTCTGCTTCATGGCTCTGCACCGCGGACACCGGGCCCTGAAGTGCTCACGGACAGAGGGGCAGACTCTCCAGCGCCACCCTGGGCAGGGCAGGGCTTGTCCCCGTCCGGGCAGAGTGTCTCCAAGGCAGTCGGCACCACCAGACCTCGGCCAACCGTGTCCACCATTGCCCTGGACCCCACGCTGGCGGCGGGGATGAGGACAGCAGATGCCCGCACAGCGGGACACACAGCGGCAGAGGGACACACAGTGGCTTCGGGTCTCTCTCGGGATGTGCAACTCGCTTCATCCAGCAGCCAGTCGGTCCCCCTGGGCACAGCTCCTGTCTCCGATCCCACAGGCACGGGGCCAGTCGGGGATCCCCATGCCAGCTCTGGCTCTACGCAGCTGGTGGGCAGCTGGGGGGACACGGGAGGGTCCCCCAGCCCCTCCCCGGCTCTGCCCAGCTCTGCCCCACGACTGCGCCACACAGCCCCGTCCTGGGGGATGGCTGAGCCCTGGACTCGAGTGCTCCCGTCCCACCAGCGCAGCACCCGGAGGGCCCCACTCAGCCACGCCACCACCGGCCCTAGCGATGCAGTCCCCCGCACGGACCCTGGGACTACGGGGCAGAGGGGACCCCAGCCCGTCCCAGGGTCTGTCGTCAGCACCGGCCCTGTGCCGCCTCCTGCCTCCAGCACAGCCACCCCCGGTACCCCGAGCAGAGGTAGGAGCCAGCGCAGTGTGCGGGGATTCCTTGGCAGGCACCTCCCGCAGGTGTCAGCGCCCTGCTCTGCTCTCTCTCGCAGGGCTGCTGCCTGAGGAGGACGTCGGCTCCCCGCAGCAGGTCCGGGGCGCCGTGGGCCCTGTAAGCGTCCCAAATGTCACTAAGACGACCCCACAACCAACGGCACATCCCACCACGGGGACGCTCGGGACAAGGCACCCAGGTGATACAGGGCTGCGTCCAAGCGTTCTGCAGATGCTGTGGGAGCCCATCCCTGGGGCGTCGGGACAGGGGGAGGCGATGGCAGCTATCTTGGGCTGCCCAGCCGGGACACAGTGACACCTTCAATCAGGATTGCCACCTGACAACGGCTCTAATCTATTCCTTCCCGCAGGGATTAGTGCTAAATGCTCGGTGGGTGGGAGTTTCCCCAAGTGGGCGGGGGACGTGACCGGGGATGTGCCACCCGTTGCACTGCGCGTCCTGGCAGAGAACCCCGGGAGACACCGGGTGGGCATAGGCCAGGCAGCACAAGGCATCCCCCGCTCCAGTGCTGGAGTGCCGCAGCTGATGCAGTCCAGTGTGGGGTGCAGGTGTGGGCTGAGTGCCCCCAAGCCCCCCATTTCCCCCTGACCGTCCCCCTCCTTCCTACCTTCAGACACGCCAGGGACGCAGACCCCAGCCTCCAGCACTGCGACACCCTCGGCCACGGCGACGGGGCGACGGGCAGGGATGACGCCTCAGCCAGTCCCCCGAGATCCATCATCACCACAGCCACAGCCCAGTCGTGCCCCCTCAACGCCGGGGGCCAACGCGACCGGGCTGCGCTGGGCTGAGCTGCAGCATCAGCTGGGCTTCTCCTGGGAGGCCCATGTCTATGGACTGGCTGCCGTCTTCCTGCTGCTGGCGCTGGGCTGCCTGGCCGGGCTGGCGGGGACAGCCATCCTGCGGCCCCTACACCTTCCCCACGCTGTGGGGGCCCACGGGCTGCTGCTAGCCGCCTGCCTGCTGCGGGCCACCTTCCTGCTGCTGGATCCCTACGGGGCACGGGGCCGCCTGCCCGCTCCGACCCTGTTGCTGCTCAACACAGCCCCTTTCCCCCTGCTGCTCGCTGCCTTCGCCCTCCTGCTCCAGAGGCTGCAGCGCCTGGCCCAGTTTCAGCTGCTGCCATCCCGGCTGCGGGCGCTGCCGGCGCTGGGGGCTGTGGCTGCCCTGCAGGGCGCGGTGATGGGCGCCGCCGACCTGCTGCCGCCCCGGCTGGGGCTCACGGCCGCGCTGGGGCTGCAGGCGCTGGGCTGCGTGGCAGGGACGCTGCTGCTGCTGGCGGGGCTCTGGGGGTGCTGGCGGGTGCTGCGGGCGCCCTGCGAGGGGCCGGGGCCGGGGCCGCAGCCGGGGGCGCGGGCGCTTCTGGTGGCGGCGGTGGCGGGGCTGCCGGTTTGCGGGCTGCAGCTCTACAGCGCCGTGTGGCTGCGAGGGGTCCTGGGGCCCCACGGGCGCTTCTCCCGGCCCGGCTGGGCGGCACAGCTCTGGCTGCGGATCGGCGAGCTGGGCACGGCCGCGGCGCTGCTGGCGGCCGCCGCCGAGCCCGTGTGCTGCCGGTGCCGCCGCCGCAGCCCCGCCGGCCACTCCTGCTGGGCCAAGGCACTGCGCTACTTCTGCGCCGGCCGCAAAGCTGAAGCACCCGAATACCCCAACAACTGCTACGACTGGGCCGGCGGCAGCACCGGTGGCAGCGGCGTGGAGCGGACACCCGCCAACGACATCTCCAAGAACCTCATCCGCAACCCGGCGGAGCAGCTGCCCCTGCGGGCACTGAAGGACAGCAACGAGGTCTGGGCAGCTGGCACCGGGATGCCAGGGCTCAGCCCCAAGTGCCCCAACATGCTGGCCGCCCGCTCCTGCGCCGCCTTTGAGCAGGGCTCGTCTCCCTCCCTGGGAGAGCTGATCTTCCGCCCGCCATCCCCCATCGACCTGCGACGCAGCATCGACCAGGCGCTCTGCCGCCGCCACCTCCTGCACGACGGCCTCTTCGGCCGGCCCCGCCGCGGCTCCGGCTCCTCCCTGCACGGCTCCCCAGCCCCTGACACGACCCCCAGCCTGGGGCGCATGGTGCGCTGCAGCTCGCTCACGGAGCTGCCCGGCCCCCGACAGCCGCCCGGTACCGTCACTGTCACCGTCACCGCCTCAGCCAGCTCGCTGGAGAGCAGCTCGCTGAAGATCAGTTGGAACCCCTGGCGCCATGGGCTGTCCTCTCCCGACAGCCTGCCCCTGGACGAGGCGCCCAGCCGGGCCCCTCTCCTGGTGCCCGCTGGAGCACCCGGCTGGGAGCGCGACGGTCCCCGCGCCTTCCCAGCCCTTGGCAAGGCGGGGGACTCCCGCAGCCTCTCTAGCGACACCATCGAGCTCTGAGCCCGGGACAGGCAGAGACTGGGGGCGCAGGAGGACGATGAGCCCAGTGGCAGGGTACGGGGGTCTGATCCTGCGTCCCTGTAGAGCCGGGCAGGGGCAGTTCCATTTGTGCCAAATGAGAGAAATAAAGAGTTTATGCTGGGAGGAGACAGTCCTGTTGGCATGTGAAAGCGGTGGTGGGCAGCAGCAGCTGGGTGTGCAGAGCTTTATTTCCTGAGATATGGACACACGGACAGATGGGCACACCCCAACGGACAAACCACGGACAAATGTAATGGCCACACTCATGCATCCAGCAGGGCCCCCTCACTGGCAAGCACCCTGCCAGTGGCAAGGGGCCCCTGGCCCCCCAGCCTGGGAGGGGAGATGGGCTCTGCCCAGGGAAAGGGGGCAGCTCAGGACATGGGGGGGCCCAGCCCCCCACTCTCCCACAGGGAATGGCCTCATGGGAGGGGAGTCCTACATGGCCAGGAGCCCCAGCCTGGGGTTAGATAGCAGGTTCCCTCCCTCACCTGCCCTTCCACCCCCTCACCTGTCACAATGCCAGGCCTCTCCTCCAGAGCACAAGGAGCTGGGGGCAGCATGCTGTGCCCCCCACACGATGCTGCACTGCCTGGCATCACCCCTCCAGCCAGAGGGGGCTGTGTGGGAGCCCTCAGGATCAGGTACTCCTGGCTCATTCTGCAGGGACAGGGAAAACAAGACCCTATGCTAAGGGGTGGCTGGGGGATGCATGCAGGGCACAGCATCACGTGAAGGATGCGGCCTTGGCAGCCAGCCCTGCATGGGGGAGGCCTGCACCCCAAGCTGAGTCTGCCCTCAGCTTGCACCCAGCAGCTCCAGAGCTATCTGCCCTTCATGAAGCCATCGAGGACACGGTCACTGCGGTCAGAGAGCCAGTAGCCGGCCATGGCAGCCACGGCGCCGATGAAGATGGCGGTGAAGACCATGTCACCCTTGGCAGCCAGCGTGGCAAGGGCACAGATCATCACACCAAAGAACATCTGCTGCAGCACCACCACCTCGTCATCAGTCACGTCATCAAAGAAGCCCTTCTCTGGGGCATCTGTATGGACAACACTCGTAGGAGGGCACAGCTGACCAGTGAGAGGCCCCCACTATGTCCCACACCCCCTGCCCAATGCCCATGTCCCCCTGTACTGCATTAGGCCATACCAGGGGGCTTGTCCTCAACGCACTGCCCGTCTCGGCGGATGTGGCCTTGGGCACAGACACAGCGGTAGCTGCCCTCTGTGTTCTCACACACCTCCTGCACCCCTGTGCACACTGGCTCCTCGGCACTGGAACACTCATCCACGTCTGGGGAGGAGGCAGGGCTCAGGCAAGGGAAGAGGAAGCAGTATGGCCCCCCAGTCCATGGGAAGCACTCACCTAGGCACTTGGCTCCGTCCCGCCAGTAGCCCTTGTTGCATTTCTTGCAGCGAGCTGGCCCAGCACCCATGCAGCCGATGCAAGCCGTGGAGCAGTCTGCCTCAGGGAAAAGAGCCAGAATTGCTGCTAGAGCTCCTTTCCAGCCCAGCCAGGGTTGGCCCCAAGCAAGTAAGAGCCACCTGCATGAAAACCCCCCACCTCCTCCTGACCTCGGCACTCGTAGGAGCCTTCTGTGTTGACGCAGTACTGGTTGGCTCGGCAGTGCGCCATCTCTGTGCCACACTCATCTATGTCTGCAGGAGAGATGGGGACCGTCCTGCTGAGCCTCAGCTCCAGGGATGCAGCCCCCACGGCCCCAAGTTCATCTCTGGCCTTCACTCACCGATGCAGCGGTGCTCATGCAGCACCCAGCCCCTCTTGCAGCGAAGGCAGCTGGAGTCCTCAGGTCCCGTGCAGCGCCCGCATGCCTGGTAGCACTCTGTGGGCAGGGAGGGCAACGTGGACACGGGCAGGAGGAGCTGCCTGTACCCAGTGCCTGGGCAGCATCGGCAGAGCCTGCACCTACCAGCACACACAAGGTGGCTCTTGTTCCGTGAAGCCTCATAGTAGCCGTCTCCACACTCGGCACAGAAGGGGCCACCATAGCCCGGGCTGCAGACGCAGAGGCCGGTGCCGCGGCGTGTGCCGTCACCATCGCACTTCCCGTTGCCACTGCAGGGCTGCCGGGGCCCACCGGCACAGGCTGCACGGGAAGAAACCAGCCGGCTGGCAGCCAGGGTGGGGGGCAGCAGCCAGGGGGCCCCCCCAGCCCTGCCAGCACCCTGCTCATCCCACAGCTACTCACAACGACAGTCTGGGCCGTAGGTGCCGGGTGGGCAGCAAAGCATCAGCCTGTCCACACACAGCCACTGGAAAAAGTCAGGGTGCTGCTGCCGCCTGGGGAGGGGGACATACAGCACTCAGCCCCCTGGCATCACCCTGTGCCCCCTGCCATTCCCATGTCCCTGTCCCCAGACTCACTCATGGAACCACCACTGCTCCACGTGCTCCTCACTCCGCTCCAGCAGTTGGTGGCAGGTGAAGTCCGAGGGAGCACAAACACCCTCCAGCACCTCCAGCAGACGGGTCTCACTGCAGGGACACAAGCCAGTGTGGGATATGACTTCTGGAGAAGCTGGGCACCCCCAACCCCTTACTGGGGCCTTACCTTACTTGGGTCACTTACCTGTGCTGGTACTTGGACAGTTTCTCCTCCTCCCAGGCTGTGTTACCCCCACCAAAGCCCTCGTGCTCTGTCCGCTCCAGGCCCTGGATGCATGGGGGAGTGGCAGTGCAGGCATAGGACCATCCCAATAACCCCTCTATCCGTAGCATTCCACGAGACACATCACCTCCAGGGACCTGCCACCCTCTCCCCTCCCCAGAGCCCCGTCACTATGGCCCTGGGAATGCTGTAGGAGTGCCTACACTTCACCACTGTCCCCCCCCAAGCCACCCCTCTACTGGGCCCTGTCACCACTCTTACCCCCCGGGCCTGTGATACCTCTGGGTACCTCAGCCACATCACCCACCCAGGTCCCCCTTCGTCCCTGCTCACTGTCACCTCCAGGCCGTGTCCCCCTTGTCTGCCACCCGTGGGGCATCCCGTCACTGTCCCCTCGCCCCCAGCTTCCCCCCGCAGCAGCGGCTGTGTCACCCCACACCCCTCGGTGCCATTACCCCCCGTGTGCCCCCCCGCCCCGCACCCTGATGAAGCTGTCGGCGAGGCCGCGGCAGGCTCGGCATGGCTCGGCCCCGTCTCGGTGGGGGTCGGGATCGGCGTGAGCCACCATCAGGACCCCTCCGAGAAGGGCGGCCCCCAGAAGAGTCCTCCCCAGCCCGGTCCCCCTACGCCGGGGCGGCCGCGGCAGCAGCGGCAGCGGCCCCATCATTATCCATCCATCCGCCCGCCCCCCCCCCGCGCGCACCACGTGGGCCGCGCCGCTGACTCAGCGCCCGCCGCCCCCGCCAATGGGCGCGCGCCGCCGCCGCCCGCCCCCCGCTCCCAGCCAATCCGCGCCCCGCCAGGGCCACGCCTACCTGCGCCTTAAAGAGGCCGCGGGCAAAGACCGGGGCGGGGGTAGTGCGGGTGGGCTGCAGTCGGTGACCCCGGCCCCGGCCCCGGCCCGGTCACAGCCTGGCCTGGGCAGGATCCTCAAACATCCCCCCCACATCCCCAGCCAAACCACGGCAGTTCACCTTCCCCCTCCACTCAAACTGGTCCACTTCCCTCTCACTATCCAAATTTGCCCAGCTCCCCCTCATCTCACCCTAAACTGCTCCAACTTCTTCTCACACTTTCCCCCAAACTGTCGCAGTGCCAATCATTCCCCAGTGAGCTGATCCAGTTCCCCATCATCACCCCAAACTGGTCCAGTTCTCCTTCATACCCCTGAAATAACCCAGTTCCCCACCACCCTCCATCCAAAAAAATCCCCTTCCCCTTCATGCCCCAAACAGGCCAGTCCCCCTCTTGCCCCGTACCTCCCCATCATCCCTCTCCATGCCATCCGAGTCCACCCCATCACCCCTTCCCAACCCATCCCAGTCCCTGCTGGACTCAGAGGTGAACTCACACTCAGCAAAAGAACTGTCACCCCTTTATTCCCCTACCGCCCGCTGCAGAGCCTCGGCCAATGCCGCCACGTATGGCTCCAGCCACCGGCCCCTCTGCCGAGCTGGGCCCGCCAGTGCCTGCAGGAACCCCTCCATCTCCCTGGGCAGTGCAAAGGCAGGGGCTGCCCGCAGGGCTGGGGGCACTGCTGGCACCAAGGCCTCCAGCCAGGCCACCACATAGCGCCCATTGGCCGCCGCCAGCACTGGCATGGCACAGGACAGTGCTGCTGCAAACACCTCGCAGGGTGCCACAGAGGGGACATCCTCGGGGTCAGGGCTGTGCCAGGGCCCAAGGCTGCTTTCAGCAGCCCCGGACTCTGGCACAGCCCTGGCCCCAGTGTCCCACTGGTGTGCAGCAGCCACGGCTGCTGGGGAGAGAAGGAGGATGATGGTGTCACTGTCACGCAGTGCCCGGTGGTGCTGGGCGTGCAGCCAGGGCAGTGGCCCTAAAGCTGCCACCCCGCTGCCACCCCCCGGTGCTGCCACCACCGTCAGTCCCAGTGAGTGCAGAGCTGCCATCAAGGAACACGCCGCCCGCTCCGCCACCGGCTCTGCCGCGTGCACCAGCAGGGCCCGCCTGCCTTGCAGCGGACCTGAGGGGGGGATCATCAGTGCCTGCATCCCTCTAGGCACCCTGTACCCACCCTATGGTGTGAGGCATGCTAGGAAACACCCACCATGGAGGAGACCATCCCCTGCTTCTGTCACCCAAGCTTTGGAGCACCCCTTGTACCCAAGAACATCCACAATGAGAAGCAGCTGAGACCACCACTGACGTGAGTCCCCCAGTCCCCTTGCCAAAACCTTTACCTACCCAAAGGAGAGACATGGTGGGAGGCAGGTTGCAATCTGTCCCCTCCCAGCCCCCAGAGAGAAGGTTCTCACCCTCTTCTCTGCTTCCCTACACCCCTACCTACCCTGTCAGACAGGCAAATATTAATTAATCTGGGTGGGGGACCCCCTCACTCTGTCCTCTGACCCCTGTGGAACAGAGGACTCCCACCAAGGCCCCAGGCTCAAGCCACACTTACCCTTGGAGCCATAGCCAGTCCTCAAGAATTTCAGCCATCCTGCAGGGAGGAGATGGAGTGAGGGGACCCCAGGAGGGGTCCCAGCCCAGGCACAGCCCCCAGAAGTGCACCACTCACCTTTCATGTCTTCCTTCTTCATCAAAAGCAGCAGTAGGAGACTGGCAGCCCCCAGCAGCACCCCCATCCACACCAGTGCCCAGTGGGTACGCAGATCTACAGGGCAGGATCTGCATCCACCAAGGGCCCCTGGCACCCAACAAAGGTCTCCAGTGGCTCTACAGTGGGGTCCACTCCCTCAGCCCCCTATTATCCCTCCTCTCCCCCACCATGGCTGTCAACACTCACACTTGTGCAGGGGACAGGCCCAGAGCATGATCCCAGTGCTGTTCAAGGGGTGCCACAGCTGTGGGGGACACAGGGACGTGTCAGACATTGCCCAGTCCCTGCCCACTGCCCGCTGGCTGCTCACACTGACCTGCTGGCACTGTCCCCCTGCCACGTCCTGCTGCAAATCCTGCTCCAGCAGCCCAGGGTGCCCTGCTCCCTGCAACAACATAGCAGGTCAGACAGCAGTGCCACCACTGCCAGACACAGGGGTCCCTGTGCCACCAGTGCCACTGCTGCCAGGACGTGGGGATCCCTTCCTCTTTACCCTGCTGGTGAAGCTGGCAAGGGGTGTGCAGGCACCCCGCTCCAAGGCACACAGTGAGGCATTCCCGCCATGCTCCAGCAGCAGGAGGTCATCGGGACGGCCGGGCAGTGCTCCTGGGAATGTTCCAGGGGGCTGGGTAGGTGGCGAGGGGAGGCCAAGGAGGGCTCCCATTCAGCTGGACCCACAGGCTGCCCCTACCCTCCCACCCCAGCAGTACTCACGGTCCCGCAGGCACTGGGTCAGCCGGACCTGCCCACCACTCCACACCTGCCCCAGAGAGTGGATTATTAGTGCCTGGGGCTGATGTGGGGCAGCCTGTGGGACAGCTGTGGGGCAGAGTGGTGTCCTACCTGCACGCAGAGGTTCGGGTGTGGCCGCAGCCCTGCAAACTCCTGAGGTCCCTGTGAGTGGAAGTGATGCTCCGTGACCGTCGCCACCATCCTTCACAAAGCCCCCAGTGCCACACAGAGCCCCGCTGAGCCCCACTCACCTGCCCCCTGGCAGGCTGCTGCAGGCCAGGGAGGGGTTGGCAGGGCCCGGAGGGCACTGGCTGCCAGCAGGGCACCAGCTCAGCCGGGAGGTCACAGGGGGCTGTGAGGGAGCAGAGCAGCACCTGCCCCTCGATGTGCAGGACCAGCCGGCTCTGTGCCCACAGCCGCTCCCAGGCCTCAGCATCTGCAGCAGCACCAGGAGAGGGGTGTCACTCTGTGTGGTGCCCCCCTGTGTCCCAGCCCCCCAGAGCCCAGCCTCAGAGTGAAGGTACCATGAGAGAAGGGGCACAGGGTGGCCCGTAGTGGGTCTTGGATTTCTGGCCAGACCTGAGAGTGCGGAGAGAGACAAGAAAAGTAATCATGCTGTGACTGTGACTTGGCTGACCCCCTTGCGGTGCCAGAGGGAGATATATGGAGCTTGGAGCCCCTCTTTAGTGGCATCCTGCCACCCCCACGGTGCCTGGTCAGATGCCCACCTGCAGGCAGAGGCAGGGCAGCACCTCATCGGCAGGCAGGACATAGTTCATGGGACTGCTCTGCTACCAGCAACCAGATGTGGGTCACCCCGTGGCAAATCGCCACCAGCAGGGTCACCCAGGAAGATCTACTCCCAGGGGACCCTCTCCCAGCACACTGCCTATAATACAGACACGGCTTCTCGGGAACGGGGAGGAGGGCAGCGACCGGAGAACAGACGGGATGGGGGGTTGGGGAATGGGGTGCATACTCACCATGGTCACTGCACGCCCTGGCCCACTGGTGCCATGGCTATGGTTGTGGTACAGCCGGAGTGTGTAGCTGTGCCCTACTGCAGCCCCCTGCACCTGCACAACCACATCCTTCTCCCCCGGGGAGACCCGCAGCCTGGGCACTATATCAGAGGTAGCTCAGATCACCTGGCTCCTGGCACTGCCCACCCAGCACCAATGCACAAGGCACGGCACCCCCAGGGTCACTCTCACCCCGGTATCCACTGACCAGCTACCCCCAGGGGATGCAAACTGAGGTAGGGTGATGCCAGCACCTACCTTGGCACTGGGGGACAGCAGCCTGTGCTGCGGGCCACGAACAGTCTGTGGGGACAATGAATCAGTGGGCAGGAGGGCTGGGGCCACTGCAGGGGACCTGCCGGGGATTACCTGGCACCCACTGCTGCTGGCTCAGCCTCTGCCGGCCCCGGGAGTTCATGTACGCCGAGATGCGGAGCTCAGAGCCCAGCGGCGCCTCGAAGCACCGGAAGATCACCCAACCCTGGGCAGGAAAACCACCACCCCACTGCGGTGAGGCACCCTGGGGCACGGAAACGAGACCCCCCTGCCACAGAGTGCACTGATGCCAGCGCCCACATCCCCAGTGCCCAGGGACTGAGAGTGTTGGGACACCCAACGCCAGTGCCCCACATCTACATACCACGGTTCGGCCACGCAGCTTGGAGCTCAAGGGTGCCCAGACCTCCACGGCCACACACCGGGATGAGGCGTACGCGTGCCCGGAGAGGAGCAGCAGCCCAGTAACGTTGGGCTGGGATGAGGTGGCCTCCGTGGCTGTGAGTGACCCATCACCGCTATCCTGTGTCTCAGAGGTGCTGGTGTCAGGTGGCAAGGCCAGGCGCACGCGTGCCTCCAGGCAGGGCACACAGGCCGTGGGCTCGGTGCAGCGCAGGGCCGGCTCCAGCCGCAGACGAGCCAGGGCCAGCCCGTGCCTGGGCCCCGGGGGCACTGTCCCGCAGAGCACATCGGTGTCTGGGGGGACAGAGAGGCCAGCATGGGGGCGGAGTCCCCGTGCCCTGGTGGGGTGGCGGCCATGGTATGGTGCTGGCACTTACCCAAAAGGCGGCAGGTGAGGCCCTGGGGGAGGCAGGGGTGAGGCCCGTGCTGGTGCCAGGTGCCCGATGCCAGCGCGCTGGTGGCACCAACCCACCTGGGAGCAGGCGAGGCTGTCGCGGGGGTCCCCACGGCCACCCACCGACCCCAGCAGCAGCAGCAGCAGCAGGAGCTGCCCCAGTGCGTGCATGGTGGGGCCGGGGCCCTGGGCTGCCCCGGCCCCACGCTGGCCACTCCCCAGCAGCCCCTGTCCTGGCTCCACGGGCCCCACCGCCGCCGCCGGCTCCCGCTTCCTGCTCCGATCCCGGACACCCGGGCCCTTGCGTGGCGTCAGCAGCCGCCCTGGGGTGGGGCCTCCTGTTCCCGCACCGACCGCGGAGGGCTCCGTGCCCAGGCACCCTCGGGAGGGCTTGGGGCCCCACAGAGCTGGCTCCATGGCACAGGCACGGTGCCAGGCTGGCCCCAGGCAGCCGCCGCGGTGCTGTACACGGTGTGGCAGCCGTGCCGGGACAGGCTGTGCCCAGCCGGGTGCGTCCTCCTGCCCCTCCGTGCTGCAGAGGAGCACTGGACAGTCCCCAACCCTCCAGGGCACCAACAAATCCCCCCGGTACACCAGAGAGACAACAGGGCAGGGTGAAATGACACCTTTATTGCTTCCACCCCAGACCAAGTCCTGCCGACAATGTTGAGGCAAAGAGCAGGGCCGGGCTGTGCCCAGCACCTGTCCCTCTAGCCACCTGCACCTGGGCAGGGCAGGGAGCTGCTCATCTCGCAGATTCTTCCTGCATCACCCCAACCCCTCACTTGGCTGTGGCTCCAAAGAGGCTTCTACGGGCTCTCCTCTGAAGCAGGTCCCCGTATGGGAGTAAAGCTGCCCCTGCTTGGGACAGCATCTCGACTTCTGGCCATAGATGAGCAGCTGGATGCTCACTCTGGCCCCAACGGCACACTCCACGACTGAAGCCAGTCCTGCTTGGACCCCCTCAGCCCCTTCCTGGGGCACCCGTGGGTACCCCTCCTGCCGCCGCAGTGGGCACACGCTCACCTGAGCGCTGCCTTTTCCTGGCAGAACCCCTACCCTCACCAGCGGGCTGCGCCCAGCCCTGCACCTCATGCAGCCATGCCCAGCTCAGGCCCGGCCTGGGCACTCAGGTGCCAGAAGCCGCCTTGGGGGGCCGGGGTGGGGGACTGCCCTCCCCAGCCCCCACCTCCAGCAGCCGATGCAGGAGGCCCCCTGCCCTGCCCCGACGGCAGCGGCGGGGGGGAGGGGGGCTGCCCCGCAGGGCACCCAGCAGCCCGGGCAGCTGTCGGGGCAGGCGATAAGTGGGCAGGGGCCGAAGGGGTCGGGGGACATCGCGGGGGCTGCAGAGCCGGCTGAAGTACGCCAGGACCCAGCCACCGCCGCGGCCCGCCACCCCCAGCTCCCCATGCAGGCAGGCCATGGCTGCCCCAAAAATGTCATGGGCATCTCCGGGCGTCCCATCAGCCATCCCCACCTGCCACCGACGAAAGAGCCGGGCACTGCCGCGGCTCCAGAGGAGGAGGACAGTGCCGTGCTGGCGGCCCACGCGGCTCCGCTGGGCATAGAGCCAGGGAAGGGAGCCTGCCTGCCCCAAGCCACCCGCTTCCCACAGGTCCAGGCGCACGTCGCAGCCCAGCCCCGCGCGCAGCTGCTCGGCCAGGGCACACACCAGCCCCAGGTGCTCCTCTGAGTCTGGAGAGTACAGCAGCAGGACGGGGCGCCCACCAGGGACACCTGCAGGATGGAGGGTACAGCAGTGATGGCTCAGCTCCATGTCCTACTAGCATCCCCTGGGGACACCCTGGCATCCAACAGCATCTGCCATCCACCACTCTGGGACACCTGCAGCCCAAGAACTGGCACCCCAGCCCCTCTTGCAGCCCCCCCTAGGATGCTCCTCACCATCATCTGGCCTCCAGGCACCACGGCAGTTGAGGAGCAGCACAGTCACCACCAGTCCTAGTGCCAGCACCAGCCCCAGCAGCCCGAAATGCCTGCGGGAGACTGGGAGAAGGGCAATAAGGGGAGTGCCTTCCCATTTCCACCGCCCCCTGAGTCCCCTTCAGGACCCCCTCTCACCATCAGGACAGAGCAGCTGCTTCCGAGCAAAATGCACATCCGAGCGCCATACCTGGGGAAGGGGCCGGGTAAGAGGAGGACCATTGGGTCCCCCATAGCACAGATGACAGCACAAGGGTCACCTTACCAGCACACAGCTGCCCAGGACCTGCACTGGCAGCAGCAGCGTCAACTCCCCGGGAGCAGAGCCCTCTGGCTGCAAAGCATAAAGCAAGGTCAATGCGGGTCTGTCCCCACCATGTCCCCCCAGCCCTGCACCACTCACCTGTGTGACAGTGTAGAGTGGGGCCTCAGGTTCACACTGCCCACCCCGGCGCTGGCACAGGGCTGCACTGAAGGCCGCAGGGATGCGGGAGGTGAGGTGCAGGCGTAGCTGGAGTCCCCAGACACTCACTGAGACATTCCAGGCAGTCTCTGCGGCCATCAGAGAGAGAAGAGAGGTTGCAGGATGCCCAAAAATGGTGAGGGCAGGGTTGTGCTTAGCCTAGGGCCACCTCCTGTCCATAGAACTCACCTGGCTGGTGGGGACACTCCACATGGCTGCTATTCTTGTAGGAGAACTGAGGAGAGGTGGGATCAACAAAGGGCAGGGTGAGCTGCCCTCACCCACCACAGCCCCTCAGCCCCTTCCGAGATGGTGCCCACCCACCCACAGGGGCTTACTCGAAAGCAGAGCTGGGGGTGCACGTCCACCTTGTCCAGTATGTACATCTGGAACAAATGGTGAGTGTGTCAAGTTATCATCTCTGACTCACACAACCCACAGGCACCCCACTGCTCTATAGGGACCCTGAGATCCAGTGGATGCCCCAGCCAGTATCCCAGTCCCACATACTGTGACACCTCAAGATCAGGAGCCCTCACCTGCTCATCCTCACTGGCTGTGGAATTGGGGATGTCGTGACAGGGTGCAGCTTCATCTGCTGCCTCTCTCCAGCACAGGGTGGCCCGTGGGTGCAGGGGGCAGCTGGCATTCAGCACCATTGCCATCTGGTCCTTGCTGCTGGTGCTGTAGTCATGGAAGTGCACTGAGGACCACAGCTCGGGACCATCTGTGGGGCACCACATCAGAGGGGTGGGGTGATGCCAAAGGACACCCCTGGGACTCAGCGCCCCTCCCCACAGGCACCAGGCACTCACAGGCATCCGGCCGGTCATGGAAGGGGCAGTGTTTGCTCCGTGGGCTGTCGTGGTGGGAGTAGGAGGCCTGGGGCAGCAGAGCAGGATGGTCAGGGCAGGATATGCCTCCACCCCTCATGTGAGAGCAAGAAAGGGCTCTGGTAGCTGTAGGGGAGGGCAACCCACCTCAATGCACAGGCAGGGCACAAGGAACTCATACGGCAGTGAGATGTGGTGGCCTCCTGGCACCAGCACCTACAATATGAAGGGAGCATCAGATGGTGAGGATTGTGTCTCTTAGTCTGGGATGGGGGTGCCAGGGGGCAGAGGTGTTACCTGCTGGTGGAAGGGCCGGGGCAGCTCCTCACACTCCAGGGCCAGCTGGTGGCACAGCCGCACCATGAGGGCAGGACCCGCGGGCACCCACACCTCAATGGCCCGCGCCTCAGGGACCCAAGCATGGGTGAAGACAGGCCCTGCAGAGCAGGCAGGGTGTCAGCTGGTACCGGCGTCGCCCCAGGACACCTCCCAACCCTTTCAGTCTCACCAGGTGGCTCAGCGGTGACCATATGGCTGCAGCTTAGGGTCAAGCCCCGATCTGGGATGGTGCGAAGGGAGACACGGACTTGCCCCCCGCTCTCTGCCGGGAAGCAGTCGAACTGCACCTGCCACTGCGGGGAGCAGGGGGTCACCGGGGGTACTCCGGGCCTTGATGCCCCCCAGTTCCACCGCCCACCGCAGACTCACCGTGGAGCTGCCCAACACCCGGCGTCGTTGCCAGACCTGCAGCCAGCCGGCTCGGTTGGAGCTCAGCTCCAGGAAGGTGAGCTGCAGTCCCCGGACACCGCCGAGCTCTGCGAGAAACAGGCGTGGGGCACTGACACGGGTGGGGGTCAGGGTGTGTGTCCCCTGCCGCGGGGATGCCCGGCCCCGCCAGTCCCGCCCGTACCTGCGGTGGGGAGGGCCAGGCGCACCCGCAGGCAGGGCTGGCAGGGCTGCGCGGGCAGGCACAGCCGGGCATGGCTCAGCGACAGCGCGGGCGGCTCCAGCGGCGGCCCGGGGCGGGAAGGGCGGCGGCAGCGGGGGCGGCTCAGCGTCCTGTCAGCTGCAAGGGAAGAGCAGACGGAGGGCTGCCGTGCGCGGGGGTCCCGCAGGCAGCAGGAGCCCCGAGGACTGGGAGCGCTTGGAAGGGGGAGAGCTCCGGGGAGGTGTATTCAGAAGGGAAGTGCCCCGGGGATTGTGTCCCGGCAAACCGGGAGCCTCGGTGATTCTGAGTCCTCGGAAGCGGGAATCCCTGAGTATCGGGAGTCCTCGGAAACAAGGAGAGCCCCGGGGTTCCGGAGTCTTTGGAAGAGGGGAGCCCCACGGACCAGAAGTTTCGGGGATCGGGAGTCCTCGGAAGTGGGGTGCCCCGGAAACCGGGAGCGCCGCCTCCACCCATCCTCCAGGACCCAGTAGCCGCGGGCAGGAGAAGCCCCACGATCCCCCCGCACCCTGGAGCCGGTATTGGCTGGCGGGAGCAGCCCCGCGCTGACAGCCCTGCCCCGCCGCTACTCACCGGTGGCCCGGCAATCCTGCAAGCAAAGAGACGGCGGTGAGCGCGGCACCGCCCGCCCCCCACCTTCCCCCGCCACCTCCCTTTCCCGGTGCTCACGAAGTTGGAGGAGACCCGGAGGCGGGTCACGGCGGCCCCGGTCCCGGGCGGTAGCGGTGGTAGCAGCAGCAGCAGCAGCGCGGCGGCAGCGGCGAGCAGCACCGGGCGCCCCATGGCCGAGCGCCGCCGCTCCCCGCCCCGCCCTGGGCCGGCCCCGCCGCATTCCTCCACCGGCACGTGCGGCCCCGCCGGCCTCCCCACACCCCCCCGCTGCCAGGCGGCGCTTCCTGCGGCGCAGACACGCGTGGGAGCGCGGACGGTGCTTTATTTCCATAGAGCAACGCGCGGAGAATGGGGCACGCACCCCAGGGACCCTGCACGACCCCAGCCCTCGAGGGTCTCCCCCCTTTCACGCGTGCCCGGGGCCGTGGTGTGGCTCAGACACCCACCCCGTGGTTCCGAGGATTCCCCCACCCACCGGAGCTGCGCCAGCGCTGCCCCACAGGACTGAACTGCAGAGCTTCAGCACTTCACGGAGCCCACCTATCCCCACTCATTTCTTCTTCTTCTCCTGCGTGCTAGTGAACCAGGAGTCCAGCAGCTTCTTGCTGTAGTAGAGTTGCCAGCCATGTACCTGCGCGGCCACCACCACCACCAGGTACATGACAGAGACGGCCGAGAAGCCGAAGATGAAGCGGTAAGCCTTGCCGTGGCGGTACAGCTGCTGTGCCATGGGGAACATCTCCATGGCCCCGTAGATGAGGGGAGCCATGGAGAAGAGGCCGGTGCTGATCATGGAGAGTACCAGGTAGCTGATGTTGTTGCGGGGGAAGGACAGGAGGCCCAGGAGGGAGGGCAGGATGCTGAGCAGGTACGGATACTCCCACTGGTAGGGCATGGCCACCTGGTCGTGGGGCAGCAGCTTGAGGTGCCCCACGACCATTTGGGCCAGGAGCAGCAGCCAGATGACCACATGCGCGTAGATCAGCTTCTTGATCTCCGACTTGAGGGTCACGCTGGGGAGAGAGTGTTGGGGCCATCAAGGCCTGCTGGGATCGCGTGTCCCCCCGGAACCCCGGGAAAGGGGACACCTACCTCATCTGGTAGTGCGAGGCCACGCGCTCCCGGTGCTGGAAGTCGCTGCCATCGGTGCCGGCGGCGCGGGGACCCCCGCGGGAGGCCATGGCGCTGTCCTGGGGAGACACAGCGTCAGACAGGGCCGCGCTCCCCGCCCGCCTCCCCAGCGCGGCCCCGGCACAAGCCCCCCCGCGCCTCCCTCCCACAGCGACAGCCCCGGGGCTCCCTCCCCGCGACCGCCCTTCCCTCCGGGACATCCCCGGGGTGCTCCCGCGGCAGGTGACACCCCCGGCCCGCCGCTCCCGCCGTGCCGCACCTGCGGGCGGGACCCTCAGCCCGCGCTTCCGCCGCTCTATGGCCGCGGCCGCCGGCTCCGGATGCCGCGGGCAGCGCTCTGCGCAGGCGCGGCGGGGCCGTCATGGCGGGGACCGGGAGCGCGGCCGCCGCCGCCATGGCGGGGACCGGGAGCGCCGTCGCCGCCGCGCGCGGACTGGCGCGCCTGAGATCGGGAGCGCGCACCGCCGGGTCAGCGGGACGCGGAGGCGCGCACGGAAAGGGGAGGGATGTGGCCATGGGGTGCGCTTGTGTGTGGAGTGCGTGTGTGCGTACTTGGGCTGCGCGCCCAGGGGCGTGCTGGCACCTGGAGGTGCACACGCGTGGGGACAGAGGGGCTATGAAGTTGGGGTAATGGGGGTGTTGTGGCACTGGGGACATACCTGTGGGGTTGCAGATGTGTGAGCACATAGGGGCTGCGGAGGCGCTTGGAGAGGAGGGCGGGCAGTGGTGGGTGAGATTTATGGACGCGCAGAGTGGGGTGCAGGGGAGGTGACTGAGGGAAGCCCCACCTGTGTCCCCCTGCCCACTCCATCCCCTGCAGGTGGAGAAGGCTGCTGGGCCCCAAGGAGACACTGAAGATGTTGGAGGGGTCCGTGGTGCACCGGGAAGGTACCTGCGACAGGGGAGAATGGGGTCAGGGGAGACAAAGGAGTGAGGGACGTCCTGACCAGACTTGCCCTCACTAGGAGCTCTGCTGGCACTGAACAAGCCCCCGGGCCTCCCCATTCTGGGTGAGTACGGGACAGCAGGGGGGAGCTGCAGGGGTGGGGGCTCGGTGGGTGCTGACCTGCCAGCATCTCCCCAGGGCGCCCTGGGGACCTGAGCCTGGATCTGCTGCTGCCGGCACTGAGACGGCGCCTGGGCCTCGCTGCTGAGCTCCACGTGGTGAAGGCTCCTGCCCGGTATGGTGGGAGGTTCCAGGCTGGAGTTCCTGGGGTGGAGCTGGGGCTGCCTTTCCCCCTCCAGATCTGAAGAAGCCATGTCCCACAGGGAGTATTCTGGCCTTGTCCTCCTGTCCAGCTGCTACCACACCACTAAGAAGCTCCAACAGTTCTTCACCAATGCTCGCTGGAGAGGCCAGTACCCTGCAACATATCGGTGAGTGCTTGAGACCTTGCCATGCTGGCATAGGGGTCCTGTCCCCTCCTCACCACCTTACCCTGCAGTGCCATCACCGTGGGAGTCCCAGAAGAGATGGAGGGTGAGATCTGCACTGGGCTGCGCTGGCAGCAGCAGGAGGACAGAGCCATGGTAAGGGGGTGCTGGCAGGCTGGGGACATGGGGGATACCCCAGGGAGTGCTGAGGGCTGTGCTCTGCAGGTGGTGCCAGTGCCAGCCCCAGGACGCCGCAGCCTGGCCAGGAAGGATGTGAAGAGCACCCTGACGCGCTACCGGGTGCTGAGCGCCGTGGGGGGCTGTGCCCTCCTCCAGCTCCAGCCCAGGACAGGTGAGTGGCCCCCCAACACCTCTACCATCCCAGCTACGCTTCCTGAGCCCTGCAATCTCACCTTCTCACTGTTCCTCCCCAGCCTTTCCAGAGCAGCTCCAGGTGCACCTGACACTGCTGCTGTGCCCAGCCCTGGGTGACCACAAGCACTCTTCCCAGGTGGGCAGGGTGCTGGGAGTGCCCTTCTTTCTGAGCCCCGAGACCGCCCCAAGCCACATGCAGGTACCACACTGGGTCACGATGGATGCTGGGTGGGGCATTCAGCACAGCCCTTCATCCCAGTGAGATGCCCACTCACATTGCAGGTATTGGACGAGGAGTTGCTGACCCGGCTGGGGCTTTCTCCACAGCAGCTCCAACACCTCCCACTCCACATCCACCTGCAGGAGTTAGTGCTGCCCGAGGGCCGCCTCTGTGCCCCACCACCACCCTACTTTCTTCACACTCTGCGCTGTCTGGGGCTGCCTGAGCACTAGGAGCCCAAGTGCTGCAGGGGGACACCCTATGCCATCCCATTAAAATCCCCCCTGCTGCCTGCACTCAGTTCTTTTCTTAGCATGCAGAAGATGCATTTCTCCTGGCTGTCCCTCTGACATTGCTGGTGGCACCAGCCTTGGTTCTGTGCTAGAACACAGCAGTGTCTTTGCCCACTGCTGCATCATCTGGCAGGGGTGACTACAGGCAGGAGCAGAGGCAGCTTTTCCTGTCTGCTCTCTGCCTTGGTAGCCCCAGTTCCCACCCACAGTCCCATCCCAGGGGCAGTCCTAGCCCTCCCTACAACTCACACACAGGTCTGAGACAGACTCCTTATCACAGAATTATTTAAAAATGCTTGTTAGGGAGGAGGTGGGTACCACAATACAGCAGTGGGAGCTCTTTGGGATAAGAGGTAGCCTAGTACTGCAGTGTTGGCCCAGCAAAGACAGGCAGGGTGCTGTCCACTCCTGGAACACTCTCAGCATCCTAAGTCTTCTGCATCCCATTGAGAGCTGCCATGTGCTGCTGCTCCAGGAACAGGGTCTTGGCACTCTACGCAGACAGAGGTTGTCGCAGGGGCTTGGCAGGAGGGAAGGAGCGTGCATAACTCTGGGATAGCCAGGGGTTGCTGGGAGTTCCCCGGGGTGGTGGCACAGGCACCCAATCCAGGGGATAGCCATTGATCCGGGGCTGCCCAGGTGAGAGACTGAGCCCTGGCAGCTCCAGGCTCCCAGCAGAGGAGGCCCAAGGCTGTGGTGGTGCTGGTGAGTCAGAGCTGGGAGAAGAGCAGTTGCTCCGTTGCTCCAGAAGAGGCAACTTCCCTGTTGGTGCTCTGGGCTGGGTCACCTGGGTGGTTCTGCTCCATGGGGCCACAGATGATTTGGAGGCACTGGGCACAGTGATGCTGAGAAGTCGAGGCCGTGCTCTCTGGGGCCCCTGGGTGGTTTTGCTCCATGGGGCCACAGATGATTTGGAGGCACTGGGCACAGTAATGGTGAGAGGTTGAGGCCGTGCTCTCTGGGGCACTTGGGTGGTTCTGCCCCCTGGTTCTGCTCCCTGCAGGAGCTTGGGGCCACAAGGCACAGTGGTGAGATATTGATGCCATGCTTGCTTGGGTACATGGGTGGCTCTGGCCTCTGGGGACACAGAGTGGTGGACAGCCTTGGCTACTGTGGTTGGGGGCTCATCCTGGGCTTGCTGCTCTGCTGGTTGGAGGTTCTTCAGGGAACAGCCTTTGACCATCAGCTTCACACGCTCTGACAGAGGCTTGGGCACACGTGCCTGTGGGGAGACAGCAGGGAGTGAGGGCTCAGGGTGCCTGGGGGGTGTGTGCCCCCCATTGCCCAGCCTACCTCCTTGTAGATGAGTTCAAACGCTCCAATGGAGCAGGTGGGGTTTTCCTTGCGGTCGAGCACGAGGCGCAGCGTGTCCCGCTGGACGTTGGCACAGAGCTGGCGTGTCACTGCTGAGGAGGGACTCATGGTGGGGCAGGAGTTGATCTCCAGCAGCCAGGGCTGGAGGTCCTCCCCAACAAGAAAGTCAGCCCCGTAGAGCTCGAAGCTGCCCTTGCGGAAGCCCACCCGATCCTGGGCACTGCGCAGAGCGTTCAGGATCGCCGCCTTCATGCCAGGCACCAGCACCTGGTGCCAAGCATCTGCTTGCCCCATCTGTGCCAGGTATTCCTGGAACTGCTTGTTGGACCAGATCTTGTCGGGGGGCACACGGGGGTCCTGGTCTGGTGACATCTGGTACCACTTCTGGACGGAGACGTTGCAGAGGTGCCTGGCACTGGGGCAGGGAGAGTGGGGCTGGGTCAGGGGCTGCCAGGGTGCTGGGGTGTGGGGAGCTAGGGTGGGGGCACTCACCGCTCCAGGTGACGCAGGGAGAAGGGCCAGGAGCAGAATCGCAGGTAGCAGTCTTGGTAGAACCAGACGGTCAGTGGCTTCCAGTCAGTCACAACAAACCATTGCCGGATGTCGAATTTGGTGCCAAAAATAGTCAGCAGTCGCTCCACATATTTCTGCACCACCCACCTGCCCACATGCACCGAGGGTGCTGTGCAGGTCCATGCCAGCTGCAGCACCTCCTCCAGCCGCGTTGTGCATACGATGCCTGGGGAACACAGCAATAGTGGGACCCCTCCTAAAAAGGGAGCTTCTGTGTGCTCTCCACTTCCCCCGGCCTTACCCCTGCCTTGGGATTCAGCACCAGGCTTGAGGATCCAGACGTTGAGCTTGCCCTCCATGTCAAGCTGGGGCAGCTGCTCTGCCAGGCGCTGCAGCAGGTTCTGGCACTGCTTCCGCTGCTGCCTGGTCAGCACCAGCTCTGCCCCCTCACTGTGGGGCGAAGGGGGCCTCAGCATCAGCCCTGTCTGGTGCCTCCCGTCCCCCCATCCCACTCAGCACTCACTGTGCCACACGGTAGTATTCCTGCAGGAAGTGGTCCCAGTCAATGCATGTCCTGCAGGGGGACGGGGTGTTCCTGTCAATGTCCTGGTGCTGCAGAACACTCAGGTGCTGCTTACAGACCTCCAGGGCTTCCTCCACCAACTCAGGGTACAGGGGGCAGCCTTGCCGTGCTGTGGAATGCTTGGGGTCAGTACCTCCCTGTGGGATGGGTGGCTTTGGGTGCACGGGGATGGGGTGGGGAGCAGAGCACCAATAAGGTGGGATAGTAGGAGGGAATGGAGGATCTCAGGCCACAGCTGTGAGCAGAGGCTGTGCCTTCAAGCTCATCCATCAGTTGTTCCTAATTGTACTTTCAGCCGTACCCCCAGGCCCAGCTCCATGTACTCACCTGCCCCCTTGGCAGAATTTGGGACCTGCTCAGTCCTCACTGGCACGTTCCCAGCCTCCTCCAGGGCCAGTTTGAGCAGGCTGCGCGCTGCTGTCAGGCGGAAATCATCTGCAAGAGGGAGGCATCATCCCCAACCAGTCCTGCACAGGACATTGGAGCAGTGGGAACACAGGGAGGGACAGAAGAGCAACAGACTTCAGCTCACCAATGAAAGCTTCTCTCTCATCCATGTTCCCCAGCCGGTAGCACCGGGGGAAGAAGCTGCTGGGGTCAGCTTGCTCAATCCACGGCAGGTTTTGTAGGCTGAGGCACAGCCCCTCCTGTTTAGAGGAGGTTGTTAGTCCCTACTGGACCCCATGCCCCTCCCCAAGGGCTCAAGCCTCCCACCTTGGTGGTGAACGCATCCACCCGGGAGTAGTGGTTCACCACATTGTCCTGCTGCAGAAGCTGGCGGTCAGTGGCTTCAAGGAAGTTGGTCCAGATGAAGTTGGGCAACCGATCCCGCACCAGGTAGGACTGTCAGAGGGAGGAAACCAGGGTGGGACACGGAGCCCCCATCCCACCCTCATCCCCTGTGCAAGGCTGAGCCCACACCTGAGGGTCCCAGGGGAAGGGTGCTGGGGGCAGTGGCAGAGCTCAGCCCCAGCCCTCTCTGCTAACCATGAGGTCATGGATGCCATTGGGGTCATCATCACGCTGCTCTTCCTCTTTCTCTTCCTCCTCCTCATCAGGTAGCCATGGGTAATGCTGGGGGTCTGTGGTCCCCAGAAAAGGCTGTGCCCCACCACGTGGGTTCAGCAGTGCCTCCCCCTGCCCACCACCACCTGGCCCTGTCTCCAGCCGCTGCTTGTTTTGTTCACCCTGCTGCTGCTCCAGCTGTCTGCCCGTGCCAGGGACCTTCCTCTCCACCCAGCCCCGGGCTCGCAGCAGGCGACGGATGATGGGGTAGGGACCCTGTATCGTGAAGATCTTCTTCTCCTGTGCAGAGACCAGTGGGCTCAGCCTGCCCAAGTCCTGGTTCTTCTGGCTCAGCTCTCCTGAGCCAGAAATGCAAGCAGGTGGCATTTGAGGGGTGTGAAATCAGGTCCCTCACCTTAATGGCCCTCTCCACAAGCAGCTTGGCCTTCCTGAGCTGCTCAAGTTTAAGTGAACGCTGGAAGCCAACCTGCTGGCTGGTGGTGATGACTGCTGAGTGCCCTGTGAGGACAGCCCTGTCTGAGCCCGCTGTCCTCGTGTCCACAGGGCAGGCATGGAGAGGTAGAAAGCACTGACCTGCCTGCCTCTGCCTGACCAAGCTTTGTGGCCCTGGAAGGGCAGTTTCTGGCCTGCTGAGCCTCAGGCCAGTGTCCCAGCTGCACCGCACAGTCCCAGGATGCCCCACTGTGCCCTTGGCCCAAGCCAGCTGGTCCATGGGGCAGCTGGAGTGTACCCTGCTCAAGCGGCCCTGCCTGGGCAGCTGTGTGCCTGCAGTGCTGCTTTCTATGTCACATTGTCCCATGGTTGTCTGAGGATGGAAGGAGCTCTGGGTGGCTCTTCCTCCTCTGTGCCACATGGGTTGTCTTATTCCCCTGTCCTGATGGGGACAGAAGTCGAGTTGAGCACAGGACATGGCCTCTAAACCCCATTACCACCGATGTTAAAATGCAGCATGTGGCTCCCTGAACCCCAGCATTGCTGTGATGTCACAGCTGCAGTTCCAACCACCACAATGGCTCCACTGCACCAAAGAGGGGAACTCAAACAGCCCCCTATGCCCACAACCAGCCATCCCCCACTCAAACCTTGCACCTTGCCCCACACCCCAAGCCCCTTGCTGCCCCCAGGCCGACTTCAAGTCCTTTCATACTATCCTGACACCCCCTATGGCTCCCCCACATAGGAGTCCCACTGTTTGCTGTTGCTGCATTGTGCCACTCCAGTTCCATGTCCTGCTCCCATCCATGATCTGCCCCCCAGAGCCACAACACCCTCCCTGCCCCCATCCCCCGGGGCGGCCCAGAGCGGCGGGAGGGACGAGACAGAGGCGCTAGATACAGCAAACAAGACCGTTTAAAAAACAAGACGAGACAGGGGCAGCGGCTGGGGCCGCGCTGCCGCAAGCAGGGGCTGCTCCCGCCCAGCCCAGAGAGGGGTGGGCAGGGCCCGGCCCCGCCCAGCGGTCCTCGAGAAACGGGAGCAGGCACAGGCACAGTGCCCGGTGGGCACAAGCACAGGGGAGCCACGGGGTCCTGCACCACGGCCTAAAACTGGAGAGAAACACACGGCTGTTAGTCCCTGCTTCCAGTGCCCTAAGAGCCCTCACCACCCTCCTGGCACTGGGATGGAGGCTGAGGGTGGCCACTGCTCACAGGGGTTCATGCTCAGCTTCTCCTGCTGCCTCCCCAGGCACTGTACATCCATCTCAGCACCCACTAAAAGGGTCTCATCCCGCAAAACTGCCACCACTGAGCAAGCTCTGGGGGGGGTCTCAAAAGCTGGCACTTCATGAGCAAAGGGGATACAAGTGCCTTTGGCATCTTTTCCAATGTCCCCAATAGGTTTCTTGGGCAAGATGTCACCCTATCCTTACTAGACAGGGGGCTCTGGGCAAAAGGGCCACACTGGTATTGACCCCACACCCCACTCCCAAAATCAGAGACCCCTCTTCCCATTTCAGAGTCTCACGTTCTTAAGGAACTCCTCTGCCACGATGCGGGCCCTTGCATTGACAGAGAGTTTCATCTCACTGATTTCCTTATCGATCTCCTCCATGAAGTGGATGACAAAGTCCACCAGCTTGTGCTTGTACATTTGCTCCGTGTGGAAGTTCGTGATCAAGAAGCTGATGTCATAACCCTACACAAGAGAGAAGCACCCTAGGGTTTAGCACCCAAATCACTGGCCATGCAAACTCTCATCCCAGTTCTGCACTGGACACCCTCCCAGTGCCAGGAACAGAGCCAGGAGTTGCTTTGTCCCCTCCCTGTCACCTCACCTCTACGGGCTTCCTGCGCAGGATAAAGAAGTTCTCAGCCCGCATCATCATAAAGCGCATGAATTTGTGGCACAAGATCTTCTCGATCTCATCAGCCTGGAGAGAGAAAAGGGAAGTGAGGCTTCCCCACAGGCTGAGCTGCCAACCCCCTGCCCAAACTCCCCACTCACCTGCTTCACCGCGATGCTGACACGCACAGAGTTAATAGAGCCCTCGATGAGGACCTTCTCCTTCTCGTTCCTGCTGATGATCACTGGCTGCAACAGCAGCTCTTTGCTGCTCCTGCGAACAGAGGGAGGGCAGGAGTGACTCAGAAGGGAAGCATTTACTGGTGGGAAACAGGGAAGGGCAGCCGCAAGGATCATGGGGATGTGGGGGCTTTGCTACAGGATGTTCCCGCGTCCCGAAGATGTTCCTCCTCAGGGCAGACGCTCCCTCGGTCCCACGTTAGATCCCCTTTTTCCTCCTCGCAGCTCCCCGGCTTCCTGCCGGCACCGGCCCTCTGCTAAGGGCTGGGGGTGCCCAGCGCACAGCAGGAACGGGCCAGCGGCCCCCAGGGCGGGCAGCCAGGGCTCCGCAGGGCTTCCCTAGTGTCCCCTCCCGCCCCGTACCTGACTTCCACCTCGGGCTTGTTGTGCCGCTCCACCACCTGCGAGGAGAAGTTCTCCAGGCACAGCGCGGCCTGCAGCGTGGCGCGCACCGCATTCAGGTACGGGCGCAGCGTGGCAGTCTGCGGGGACACGGCAGCGGCGTCAGACCCCAGACCACAGCCTGGGGGTCGGGTCTCGCCCCCTGCCCCAGCCCCCGACCAGCAGCCCGCAGCCCCCTCAGCTCTGCTCGCTCCGCCGGCCCCGGTTCCGTGCCTCCCCAGCCTCCCCGCTGCCACTGCCCCTAACGGGACACCCCCGCCCTACCATGGTGGCAGCGGCGCTCCGGTCCTGGCAGGCGGAAGTGGCTGATCACCTCTTCCGGGATGCGCGGCACCTCCCACTGCGGCGAGAGGGAGGGGGGGCGGCAGGAGGCTCCCGCCCTGCGGCCTGCCCCCCCCGCGGCACGGAGCCGGGTGGCGGCGCCGAGACTTCGCACAGCTCCCCCGCACCCTGCCGCGCTTGGTACCGGCCTGTCAGCGCTTCCATATTAGGGAAGAGAGATGGAGGGCGGGCTGGGCCAATGAGCGGCGGCGCGAGGCGCGACGGGGCCAATGGGAGGCGCGGGGCGGGGCGCCCGCGGGGCCGGAAGGGGCTCCCGGCCCAGACCCGGCCCCGCGGCCTCCGCTGCGCCCCGGGGCCGCCCCCGCCTCCTTCCCGCAGCCCCCTGCTGATCTCTCTCCGGTTCCCCTCGGTGATCCCCCGGCCGGCTTCCTCGGTGATCCTCCCCGCCTTGTTCCCTCAGCGCCCCGGTGATTCTCCCCACGTTCCTCTCAGCGCCCCGGTGATCCCTCGCCCCGGGTTCCTCAGAGCCCCGATGCCCCCCGACCCTCCGTAGCCCCCCCACTCTACTCCCTTCCCTCCCGGCTTCCCCTGTCCCCGGCTCCCCCGTGCGTCCCTCGGTCCCCCAGAGTCCACTCGGTGCGCGGTCGCCCCCGCCATGAGCGAGCTGAAGGACTGCCCGCTGCAGTTCCATGACTTCAAGTCGGTGGACCACGTGAAAGTGTGTCCCCGGTACACGGCCGTGCTGGCCCGCTTGGAGGACGATGGCATCGGCATCGAGGAGCTGGACACGCTGCAGCTGGAGCTGGAGACGCTGCTGTCCTCTGCCAGCCGCCGCCTTCGCGTCCTGGAGGCTGAGACACAGGTGCTGGGGCCACACTGGGTCAGGGACAGGCTCTGTGTGGCTCCTTTCCACCAAGGAGCTGCCTCTGGTCTGCCCCTGCCCAGCACTGGGTGCAGGACCTTAAGGGACATCACTGTCTTCCAGATCCTGACGGATTGGCAGGATAAGAAGGGTGATCGGCGGTTCCTGAAGCTGAGCAAGGACCACGATGTGGGCACATCTGTAAAACATGGGAAGCCCAAGAAGCAGAAACTGGAGGGCAAAGGGGGCCATGGGACTGGGCCTGGGCCCGGCCGGCCCAAGTCCAAGAACCTGCAGCCCAAGATCCAGGAATATGAGTTCCAGGATGATCCCATTGATGTACCCCGCATCCCCAAAAACGATGCTCCAAACAGGTGTGTGGGTGTTGGGAGGCACTGGGATCACCTTTTCTTTCCTTGGAACATACTGGGCTGCCTCTAGCCTGAGAGAAGAGTTGCCACAGGCAGAAAGGGGATGTGTGTCACCTTCCACGTGCTTCCCTGCAGCTCCCTCTCACAGTTCATCCATCCTCACAGGTTCTGGGCATCAGTGGAGCCGTACTGTGCTGATCTCACCAATGAGGAGGTCAGAGTCCTGGAGGAGCTGCTCAAGCCGCCAGAGGATGAGGCTGAGCATTACAAGGTGAAAAGCTCCTAAGATGCTTCCTCTGCCCTCTCTCCCCATCCCCTCTGGCACATGACAGTGACTGTTCCTGCTTGGGATGCTGCCATGGCACTGGGGAGGTGGGAGACAAGGCAGAGGCTCTGGGAGCTGTGCTGAGCCTTGCTCTTGCAGATTCCACCGCTGGGGAAGCATTACTCCCAGCGTTGGGCACAAGAGGACCTGCTGGAGGAGCAGAAGGATGGAGCCCGGGCAGCAGCTGCTGCTGACAAAAAGAAAGGTGTCCTGGGGCCGCTGACTGAGCTGGACACTAAAGGTGCCCCAATCCCACCCCTGCCTTTGCCCAGATGGGCTGGGAGTGCTTGTGCCCAGTGGAACCAAGCCCAAGAAAGGCTGAGGTTGCCCTGCCTCACTGCTCATCTCTGTGCCTTTGGGGTTACTTTTTCCCTCTCCTGCTTCCTCCCAGATGTTGATGCCCTCCTGAAGAAGTCAGAAGCCCAGCATGAGCAGCCAGAGGATGGGTGTCCCTTTGGTCCCCTGACGCAGCGTCTCCTGCAGGCCCTTGTGGAGGTGAGGGGCTCCAATGTCACCATGCCATGGTGGCCTGGCACTGTGGGGCATTGCTGCCAAGACCCAGGTAACCACAGTAACCCTTCCTCGTGCTCCCTTTGCTAGGAGAACATAATCTCCCCTGTTGAGGACTCCCCCATCCCTGAGATCACTGGGAAGGACTCGGGAGCTGATGGTGCTGGCACATCTCCCCGCAGCCAGAACAAGCCTTTCAGGTGAGCAGCTGAGGCAGGCCCAGAGCTCAGCACTGCCTTGGGCGCACCGAGCACACTGCTGGCTCCCTGCACTGTGAGTCACAGTGGGCAAAGGGTGTGTGGTGGGCAGCAGCCACTCTCCACCTTGGCAGTGTCCCCCACACCAAGTCACTGGAGGGGCGGATCAAGGAGGAGCTGGTGGCCCAGGGCCTGCTGGAGTCAGAGGACCGTCCGGCAGAGGACTCGGAGGATGAGGTGTTGGCTGAGTTACGAAAGAGGCAGGCAGAGCTGAAGGCACTCAGCGCACACAACCGCACCAAGAAGCACGAGCTGCTGCGGTGAGAGCCAGTGGGCTGGGCTGGATGCAGACAGGGGGCTGCCAGGCAGGGCCTGACACCCCCCTGTGCCCCCCAGGCTGGCCAAGGAGGAGCTGCACCGGCAGGAGCTGCGGCAGCGTGTCCGCATGGCTGATAACGAGGTGATGGATGCATTCCGCAAGATCATGGCTGCTCGGCAGAAGAAGCGCACGCCCACCAAAAAGGAGAAGGACCAGGCCTGGAAGACCCTGAAGGAGCGGGAGAGCATCCTCAAGCTGCTGGATGGGTAGCAGCGGCCAAGGACCCCCCAATCTGTGCGGACCTCACCTTCAGGGAGCTGCCCTGCCACCACGGGATGGAACTGGCACAGCCTCCCCCATGCCCTGAGTCTGCTCAGCCTCCCTACTCGGATGAAGGAGTCCAGCTGCTGTTCCCTCCCTTCGTGGGGCTGTCACTGACCCAGGCTGGGCACCCTGTGGAGTTGCGGAGGTCCTTCCCTTGTGCACCCCCACCCCATCTGGTGGCTTCCACTCCCGTGTCCCCCATGCACTCCCCTGTTTTTCAGGTGACATCAGCCAGGTCACTGCAGGGGCCAAATGTGCTGGTGCGGTTCCCATGGTCCCCAGTCCCTCTCTGTGATGTGGGGCAGGGGAAGATCTCAGCCCCCACGGCTGAACTGGGGGGAGTGGGGAGGGGAAAGGGCTAGAGGGGTGGGGGGGGCCCGGTGGGTTGGCGGGTGGCCGAGCTCTCCATGTACCGGTGTTTTCTATTGGCATGAGCACGGGCAATAAAGAACAGCCGTGCACAGGTGATGGTGTGGTGAGGACTGGGGACGTTATGGGGGACATCCCTGCCCGGCTGGGGGGATGGGTTCAGTCTGGGGAGGGGGGCAAGGAGTGGCGGGGCTGGGTCTGTCCTGCAGCTCCACGAGTGTCTACCTAAGGACTGCCCTCGCATCTCTACAACAGATGCCGGCGGGGGGGTGTGGGTGATGCCGCGCCGCGCTCGTTCCCCTCCCCGCGCCTCTCCCGCGTGTCCACGCGCGCCCGCGGTCACGCGTGTCCCCCCTTTCCCGCCCCCTCCCATTGGCAGCGGCCGCGCGCTTCCCGCCCTCACCGTGACGTCAGCGCTGTCCGGCGGCGCCGCGCCGGGAGGAGTCGCCGCTGCTCCGCCGCGGGGCCCGGGGCCGGGGCTGTCGGTAAGGGCGGGCCGGGGCGGGGGCGGCGCGCCCGCGCGCGGAGGTCGTGCCCACGCGTGACACCCAGTAGCGGCGGCGGAGCCGCGCATCTCCCGCGCCGCGCAGCTCCGCTCCCACGCGCGTCCCGCCCGGCGCGGCTGTGCCAGCTGGCGGGCGCGGGGAATGGCGGTGGGGACCCCCCCCGCACCCACGCGTGTGTCTGGAGCCCTCCTGCTGCCTGCCCGCCCCGCACCCGCCCCATGGGCGGGCGTCGGGGGTGTCCCAGCATGGTTCCCCACTGGAGCAATCTGCGCCAAAACTCCTGCGTCGACACAGCTTGTTCCCATCACCCCACGGTGACAACCACCTCCCCGTAGCACCCTGTCACCCCCGTGTCCCCATGCCATCCCAGCAGGCTGACAGCCTGTCCCCACTCGTGTCACAGGTGGGAGTGGGTGGCCCCGCAGGGCACCATGCCGCTGGGGCAGGATGGGCCCAGCTGGAAGAAGAGGATCGAGGATATTCAGCGGATCTATGATTTCCGAGATGTCCTGGGCACGTGAGTTTCAGACTGGGGTGACAACCAGTGACAGCCCACCTGTAGTGATGGGTCTGGGCCCTCAGGCTTTGCCCAACCTGCCATGTGGAACCAGCTCAAACCCTGGCCCAAGGTGGGACTTGGTTGAGGCACAGGTGCCACCTCCCTCTGGCGCTGGCTGGTTCCCTGTGCTGGGCTGAGGGTACCTGAGGGTTGTCCCCTGGCTGGCAGATGGGTTCCTGGCAGTGCCCATGGCACCATAAGGCTCTTAGGCTGGATTAGCAGGTTAGTTACGTCAAGATTTAGGGCCCAGCACAGCACAAACAGTCTGTCACTCCTGTCTCTTCCCCACCTGGGCACTGCCAACAGATCTGGCTGGCTCCTGGGTGGCCCTGGGTGCTACAGGATGGCACAGCAGAGGGCTACTGCAACCCACATGGGGCTCAGCCCCAGCACAGCTCGACCTTGGAAACACCACAGCCTCACCCTGCCTGATATGGGGACGGTGCAGCCACACCAGGAGGGCGGAGGGTGCCAGGCATCCTATCGCTGGCAGAATCCACGCCCGGCCATCCCAGCGGGCCGCTCCTGCTTGCTTTTCTCCTATAAATAGCTGGACTTTCTGCCTGTCGCCATGACGATCACGGCATGGCGGCATCGGCAGCTCCGGCTGGTGGCCCCCGTGTCCTGCTCATCCCTCTTCCCCCCCAGGGGCGCCTTCTCCGAGGTGGTCCTGGCGGAGGAGAAGACGACGCGGAAGCTCGTGGCCATCAAGTGCATTGCCAAGAAGGCGCTGGAGGGAAAAGAGACCAGCATTGAGAACGAGATTGCCGTCCTCCACAAGTAGGGGCCATCCCAGCGCCAGGGTGGGGGTTTCACTCCGTGCCCCCCACACCCGGCAGAGCCCCCCACTGCCAGCACTCATTGCTGTGTTATTGCTAGCGCCCAAAATAGCCAGCAGCGCGTGATGACCTGCGGCGCGGAGCCTGGCTGCTCCCTGTCCCCTGGGGGCTGGGCTGGGGGCAGCCCAGTGCCCTCTCACCACCCCCCTGTGCTTCCCCCCCGCAGAATCAAGCACCCCAATATTGTGGCCTTGGATGATATCTACGAGAGTGGCACCCACCTCTACCTCATCATGCAGCTGTGAGTGACGTTGTGGGGCTCCGGAGGGGTGGGGGGGCCATGCTGACGGGTGCTGCCCATCCCTGCAGGGTCTCGGGGGGGGGAACTCTTTGACCGCATTGTGGAGAAGGGCTTCTACACTGAGCGGGACGCCAGCGCCCTGATCCGGCAGATCCTGGATGCCGTCAAATACCTGCATGACATGGGTATTGTCCACCGTGACCTGAAGGTGAGCAGTTGAGGGGGGGACACACACACACAGCATTGTCATGGTGGTGACGGGAGGAGACCCCAGCGTCACCCCTCCCTCTTCCCTCCTCGAAGCCCGAGAACCTGCTCTATTACAGCATGGATGAGGACTCCAAGATCATGATCAGTGACTTTGGGCTGTCCAAGATTGAGGGCTGTGGCAGTGTCATGTCCACAGCCTGTGGCACCCCTGGCTATGTGGGTGAGCACCTACCATGGTGTGGGGTTGGGATCCCCCCACAGGTTGGGGTCCCCCCTCACAGCTGCCATTCCCCCCAGCCCCTGAGGTGCTAGCGCAGAAGCCCTACAGCAAAGCAGTGGATTGCTGGTCCATCGGAGTCATCGCCTACATCCTGTATGTATTCCCCCTCCCAATCCCTTCCCCTCTTGGGGGCCTGGCACCTTGGGGTTGCCTGGGACCAGCAGCACCCCCCGTCACTGTCTCTCTAGGCTCTGTGGTTACCCCCCTTTCTATGATGAGAATGATGCCAAGCTCTTTGAGCAGATCCTGCAGGCTGAGTACGAGTTCGACTCACCGTACTGGGATGATATCTCGGCCTCAGGTGAGCTGGGACCACCAGGGCAGTGGGGCCTGTGAGCCTGGCACAGCTTCACAGTACTCAGAGGAATAGTGGACACAGGCACTCAGACCTGTGCCATGTTCTGTCTCAGCCAAGGACTTTATCCAGCACCTGATGGAGAAGGACCCTGGCAAGCGATACACCTGTGAGCAAGCCCTGCAACATCCCTGGTAATGGGGAGACCTTTTGTTGTCTGATCCCCTCTCCAGCTCACCCCACAGCAGCCATGGGATAGGAGGGCTCCTGATGACTTCTGTTTTGTTCCAGGATTGCTGGGGACACAGCCCTGGACAAGAACATCCATCAGTCAGTGAGTGAGCAGATCAAGAAAAATTTTGCAAAGAGCAAGTGGAAGGTGAGTGTGGGGTGCTGGTGGGTGTTAGGGGGTGCAGCAGCCCCTCAGGCACCTATACCAGCTGACAGACACTGTGGGGTCAGTAGCAAGCTTTCAATGCCACGGCGGTGGTGAGACACATGAGAAAGCTGCAGCTGGGAACCAGCCAGGACATTCCTGGGCAGACAACTCCCACCAGCCCTGGTGAACGATTAGTCGGGGGGACCAGCAATGGTGAGCCCCAAACCCCCTATCCCCATCCCACACCCCTTGGGGCTGCCACCAGGATCTCAGCTTGTTCCTCCCTGCAGGTTCAGAGTGTGGGCGCCTACCCACCAGCAGAGCTCAGCGTCTCCCACCAGACTGAGCATGGCCCCACATAGCTGCCTCCGAGTGGGCCCAGGGGAATGCAGCCCCCCATGGGCACCATGTGGGGTAGGGGGCTCTGCAGTGCAGGAGCAGGGGAGATAGTGTGGAGGCACCCTGCTCAGCTTGTCCTGGTTATGTGGAGCTGCCCCCACTGCAGCCTCACAGCAGAGTTCTGCATCGGGGCAGGAGCACACCACAGAGCCCCCCAGCCTGGGGCTTTGTCCTGGGCCCCTTCCCATACCCCCTCCTCCCTCCACGCCTGGCCTGGCACTGTCCCACACCCCCAACCCCAGCATGTTCAAGGACAATTTTCCAAATGGATGTTTCTATTTTATTGCTTGTAATAAAGGCAAGAGGCCAAAGGTGCTTGGCTCAGCTCTGCACTGAGGAAAATGGACACAGCCCTGACCACCCCAGCTTCACTGCCCAGGGCAGCAGCTTCCCCCATGCACACAGTGGGCAGGTGACAGGCAGCTGCCCACACCCCTTCATCCAGGGCAGGCAGTGTCCCACTCAAGTCACTGTTCCTCCTGGAGTGTCCCTCGAGGGCCCACCCCCATAGCTGTTCCAGCCTCAGGTCTCCCAGGCCTGATGCTGGCTGCTGGCTGGCTTCTGGCCCTTGCGGAGATCAGCACAGAACAGGACCTGGAGTGGGGAGATAATGGGGTGGGCATGGCTGGGGTGGGGGACAAGGGTGTCAGGAAGGGGGGTACTCACTGCCTGCGCCCAGCCAGCATGAGTGCCCCACAGCTCCCGGAAGAAGTCACCTGTGGAGAGAGGGTGAACGCCAGTGTGGGGGTACACTTGCACTATCCACCATCCCTGAGAGTGCCACGTCAGGATCCAGCCCTGTCCTCACCGATCTCCTGGTAGGCCCGGGGGGTGAGGCTCTTGCCGCTCAGGGCCACGCCGTAGCGCTGCCGTGCGATGTGCCAGACGTGGGTGTCCACCGGCACCGCCTCCGCCTTGTCCAGGGACAGCAGGCAGACACAATCGGCCACCTGTCACCAGCAGCACCCAGTGAGCCCCCAGTGCTGGTTTCTGCTCCCTGTCCCACCCCCGTCCTGGCACCCACCTTGGCACCTACACCAGGCAGGGCGCACAGCACCCTCCTGGCCTCGGCATAGGGCGCGGTGCGGAGCTGGCACAGCCCCTCGGGGCCGAGCCCCTCGGCGATGGCCCGTGCACTCCCGCTGACAAACTTGGCCCGGTACCCAAAGCCCAGCGCCCGCAGCCGGGCCTCGGCATCAGCGCCTGCAGGGGCACAGCAGAGGGACGTGAGTGGGCACCGGCGAGGCCATGGCAAGGTGACAGCGGCAGCAGCGGGGTGGTGCTGGACCTGTGAGCGCCGAGAGGGATGGGAAGGCATGGAAGGGCCGGGAATCGAGGCAGCAGAGGCGGCGGCCGAAGGCCTGGCAGAGGCGCTCGATCATGGCAGTGATGCGGGAAATGTGGTTGTTGGAGGTGCAGATGAAGGAGAAGAGGCACTCGACGGGGTCCTGCCGCAGCACCCGCACGCCTGCAGGCAGGATGCGGTAAGGAGACGCCGGGCAGGTGCTATGGCCATCCCTGGTAGCTCCATGGGGTCGCCTCACCTGGGAAGTCCTTCGCCACCCTGCGGAACAGGGGGTCGGCCGCCCCCCAGGCACGGTACAGGGCCGACAGCCCCACATCCAGCTGGAAGTAATCACGCAGGATCTGGTCCGTCTCTGCGGCGTCCAGCTTCGCTGCTTTGGGGGAGCACCCATCCCGCTCCTCCTCCTCCTCGCCGTACACCGTGTACCAGAGCCGGTCCCCGTCCTGCCGCAGTGTCCAGACACGGCCCCCCAGCACACCCGTCCAGGCCCCCGGGCTGCTCTCCCACCACCTGCCGCACACGGAGGGGTCGGGGCCGGCTCGGACGCGCCGGGCCGGGCCGGGGGATGCCCGAGACCTGCGGGCCGGCTCACCGAAAGCTCTGTCCCGAAGAGAGCACCAGGTCCAGGCGCAGCTCGGCCGGCGGGCAAGGCAGGCAGCGCCACAGGGACGGGCAGGCGGACGGGGCGTCCCGCAACTTCATGGGGTCCGGGAGCAAGCGCGCGCCCCTGCCCGCGGGGTCAGGGCTGCCCCACACACCCCGCCCGGCCCCACACCTCCCCACAGCCCCCCGGCCCGTGCTCCCGCTCCCACTGCTCCGAGCCGGTCCCGCCACCTCCCCCTATAAAGGAGCCCGCGTGGGCGGAGCACCCGCCGCTCCCGCCCCAGTTCCGCTGGCGGCCGGAAGCGGGCGGGCGCCGCCGCATATGCCCGCTCCTACTCCCGCTCCCTCCCCGCCCGCAGCGGCCGCGGCTCCGCAGCGGAGATTTATTTTCTAAGAATCAATAGATTTTTTTTTCTTCCTTCAAAATAAATACAAACAACGTCCGAGCGCGGGACCGGCCAGGGGCTGGGCCCAGGGGTGGGGGGCAGCACGGGGTGCGGGGCGCGAGGGGCCGCCCGGGGGCACAGCGGCGGCCAGAACAGATCCCGGGGAGCGGCGGGCTGGGGGGAGCGGGCACCGGGAATGGGACAGTGGGGGGGAGGCACGGGGGACCGGCCCCACCCCTCCCGGTTCCCCCGGCCCCCCGTGAGTGCAGGCCAGCTGCACGGGGTGGGGGTCACCGAGCCCCGTTTGCCCTGAGATTCGGCGGGGGAGCGGCCGGCGGCACCGGCTCAGTCGCTCTCGCTGGAGTCGCTGCTCTGCTCGCCCTGCACCTTGTTGCGGTGCTGCATGGCGCGGTGGTAGGCGATCTGCACTGACTTGCGGATGTTGGACTTGCGGCCCTCCAGCATCTTCTCTTTGTCCAGGTCCTGGTTCACCCCCAGAGGCACCAGCTTTGTCCGGGGCAACCACTGCCTGCAGAGAGCGGGGGGCCACCTCGTTTGAGGGTTACAATCGTCTCTGGGGACCCCCCCCCCACAAAGCCCTCGGCTCCCTGGCCTTACCAAGTGCGCTTGTTGTCAAAGAAGAGGACAAGGTAGAGGTGCTCGCGTGCTTCCTGAGTCATCTGCTCCCCCAGCTTCAGCACCTCCAAGGGAGGCACGGGGATGGGGACACCATGGTGGAACATGCCTTCCCGCGGCATCTTGGGGTCAATGATCTGCAAAAAGAGCAGAGGAGGGCTGAGAGGAGAACAGGAACCCCAACAGCCAGTCTGCAGGGAGGGGACATGGATTTCAGAGGCCTTGAGGACACGCAGTACTCACCAATGCCGGGTAGGAGGGGTAACCTCGGCACTTAGCCCACACCAGGTCCAGGGCATCCAGGGAGGAATCCTCATCCTCAGACAGCCAACCTGCGCCACGCCCCATGCCTTTACGCACCACTGTAAGGGACGAGAGGGGAGTCAGCCATGTCCCCCCAGGTGATGGTGCCAGCCAGGCACACGGCTGCACAGCCACAGTACTTACTGCCATGCCCCACACCTCGTCCCGTGCCCACAGAGTAGGACTCATTCTCTGTTCCTGATGTGTCCTCACTGCTGTCCTCTGGGAAGTTCACTCGGGAGAAGGAGGGTTTCCCTCTGCCCTGCTTGGAGGGCGTTGTGCTGTGGAGACAAGGAGCAGAGCCATCAGCAGGAGTCTTGTTAAGCTTCTAGAAACTGTTTTCCAGAGGCCCAGGCTGGTAGGTCACTAGGGCTTGTGATCTCCAGCTGCCAGCCTTGGGAAGGACTAGGCAGGGGTACCAGCAGAAAGGTGGGATGGGGTTTCTACCAGGGTGCAAGCCAGACCCTCACCCAGTTCTGTACGGGAGGACCAGAAGATATGCCCTGATCCAAATCAGAGGCACAAGCAGGAACCTGCTGGTCCTGGCTGCTGGAAGGGCCAATGACAGAGCAGCCAGTAGGGAATTCCCTAGTTCAAGCTTCCTACTAGCCCTCTGCTGCACACTCACACCTTTAGGTTTTACATTATAAAAAGCACAAACCCCAGAGACTTCTAGAGATTAGCAGCTGTGCTGCAGGATGAATGAGATTGGGACCACCAAATGGGGTGCTCATCCAGAAACTCAAGGCTGAGAGCTGCCCACTGACACCCTGGGCAGCACCACTGTCAGCAGAGCTGGGCCAGAGGCAGTACCTGGTGCGGTCTGAGGCAGCACTGCTGCTGCTGCTGCTGCTGGACTCCGAGTCAGAGCTGCTCCGGGGAAGATTGCAGTCATTGCGGTACACCAGGAAGCTCTTCTTCACGGGCTGGTTCCCGCTGCTGAAACCGTTGGCTGGCAGGTCTGAAAAACACCCCAACAAAGAGCATTACCACTGCACCAGAGCCTGCCACATGCTGCCAGTGGGGCCACAGCTGCTCAGCTGCACCCACCCATGGTAGCATCCTCCGTGGACTTGTCACTGTCACTGTCCGAGCTGGAGCTGGGGCGAGGGCTTCGGCCCCGCTTCCTCTGCCGCTGGGAGGACCCCATTATTGGCAGCTGAGGAGGCCCAATGGGGCTGCTCCCATGCCCAGGAGTGATCTGGCTGTCTCGATTCTTTGGGGGGCGTCCAGGACGTTTTGGAGGGCCTGCAGTTTTAGGGTTCTTCTTGGAGAAGAGCACAGAGGTCCTCCTGCCAACTTCATGTGCTGGGGTAGAAGAAGAATTGGGACCCAGACCTGGAAGAGGGAGAAAGTGTCAGCTGCAGCCCTGATGGCAGGGACTGCACGGCAGTGGTGTCAAGAAACAGTTTCATTTCTGGGCAACATTATCTCAGAAGATCCTCCCTCACTGCATGAAGAACCTGCTTCTCCAGTGATTAGGGGACAGGACTGGGATGCAGAGGTGGCAAACCCCCAGAGACACGTAGTAGCTCTGCCCGGAGCTTTTGCCGTGCTCCACACAGAGCCCAGCCCAGCATCTCCATCCAGGGAGCTGGCAGCTGGACTGTTTTCCTCAGCTGACAAGATGATTTCACCAGGTGAGTGTTGACTGCAGCTGTGAACTCCAGTGACCGGCCAACCCTTCCCAGGGGGAAACACACATCAGGCTGTGGCTGTTCTAGACACAGGACGTGGCCTCCTTCATGCAACCCACCCTGCCTGGCTGGCACAGCTCACTAAACTATCCAGTGACCATGCTGGGAGGGAGCCTGGGGAGGCACAGACATCATACTCGGTTCTAGGGAGGCACTACAGGAAAGCAGGAGTCCCCGCAGGGGCATGCAGGGTAAGGGACTGTCCCACAAGAGGCCACCTGCCTCATTCCCATGGAGGAGCTGCCCACACAGTTCTCCTGCCTCAGGAGGCACCTGCCAGGGCAGCCTCTCCCCAGGCAGGCCTGTCCAGAGGCAGCTCTCCATGGCTCCCCAGACTGGCAGTTCTGGAGGGAGCATTACCTTTGCCAGTTTCCTGGCTGCTGCTCTCCTCTGCAGCACTGTCTGTCTGCAGGTCCTTCTCGCAGGGGTTGTGGGACTGCAGGGCCCCCCTGGCAGAGGAGCCGTGCCGCTCCAGCCCGTCCCGGCCCAGGTCCCGTGGGTGTGCGAGCTTCCGCCGCAGGACTGTGATCTCCTTCTTGATCATCTTGGCCCGGCGGGACCGTCCTATGCTCTGCTTGCCAGCATTGACCTCGTCCAGCCGCTCCAGCAGGATCTTCAGCTGCTCCTCCAAGGGCAGGTGCTTCTGATTCTCTGAGAGCAACAGCCGCACATCTTCTGGGGAAACAAAAAGGAGCAGATGGATGAAAGAAACCGGGAACTCATTGGAGCTTCTCTACCTGAACAAGCATGAGGCAATCCAGGTTCCCTGCCATAGAGAAGGGGCTGACATGGCACCAAACACCTATGAACCCTTTAGGGAAGTTACCCTCAAAGACCAAGAGAAGGAGCCCTGTGGGAAGTCAGCCAGTTGGGACCACTGCAGAAAGCAGGCTGATCAGCAGTACAGAGAATACATTGTTCACATTGGAACAAGGATGCAACAGGAGAGAAAGGACACACAGACAAACCACTGCCTAGAACCAACCTAACAGGGCGGATAAAAACCACCAGCTGTCCAGGGAGTGGGGAGGGACACAGCCCAGCATTTAACTTAACCTCCCAGAGGAGGCAGCTCAGACTCTTGGGTACCTTGACTCTGCCCAGGCTTTACCTCTGAGTAGCCCTCGTACCCCAGAACAGGGAGCAAGTACCCACCATCCTCAATGTCTTGGATCTGAGCCTCTTCCACGGTTACACAGTGGGGGAAGTGCATGCCTGTCTCAAAGTCAATGCCCATCTTCTCTGCCTGCCGGCGAGCCTGCCGGAGCACGGCACCTCCCTGCTCCCGCAGACGGATGGCTGCCCGGTAGAAGATCGTGTCTTTGGCATTGTATTTCAAACAGTTGTTAATAATCAGGTTGAAATCCTCCTCAAAGTCGTCAAAATTCAGATAGCGATAGGCTTCTAGATTTTGTTTCATTGTCTGAAAATCCATTGGCTTCTTGATGTGATCCAGGTAGTCTGGGACCTGCATGAGGAAAGAGCCAGAGTTAAGCACCCTGGAGCCACAGTCAGCAGTACCTGCTCCAAGAAAACAGTTGTTAGAGGAATCAGGTATCATTCCCTGTGCTCTGCCCAAATGCACATCGGGGAATGCCGTCTGCTTTTGCAGCTTGAGGAACAGCAACGCCTCCAGACTAGGAAGCCCATGTGCTGTGCTCAACCTGTTAGAGCGGATATGCACTCCAAAGCATTTTTATGGCTCCAGCACACAAGCCAGCATCCTGTTTTCAACTCCTGCCTGCAAGCAGTTGGGATCCAGTATGCCACGTAATTCCCTGGAGAGGGAGCTAGAAGTGCAGCCCCAGGGGTGATGGTGAGAGCAGAAAGGTAAAACAGAGCCTTCCGGGTGGCAGCACTGGCTGTAGGTGAGATGCAGCTAAGATGCCTCCATGCTGACCTGCTGCCAGAACCTTGCAGAGATGATGTGGACTTTCGCCATGTTCCCAGGCAGGGACTCAGTGACAGTCTCAGGAATTATCTCCCCTGCCTGCAGCAGTGACCGTCTAAGAGTCAAACCCATCTCTGTGCTGTGCTCAGTCATGTAGCAGAAGCCTTCACAAGAGGACAGGTAAGAGCATGCCAGCTACTAAGGGCTGGCATTTTGCCTTTCCCAGTGGGAATCCCCAAGTACTCACAGACCCTGGGGTGTCACCAGTAACACACGCAGAGGAAGAGCCAAGTGCTGTGCCCCAGCTGTCCCAGCTCAGCTGTTCTGCATTTGGCTCACCCAGGAGGGGCATTGCTGCACACCACCCTCAGGTGAGTGAGTGGTGCTGGGATGCATGAGCCAGCACTAGGCTGCTCAAGGACATTCTGGACCAGAGCACAACCTGGGCAGCCCTTGGCACGAGCAAGGGACAAGTTTGAGTGAAGTAGAAATCTGGGGAGGGGGTTCTTACTTCGTAGAGTTCTGTTACCTCAGACAGAGGGACCGGCTCACTGAAGATGTTTCCCGTATCTTTCTCCTGCAGCTGCTCAAGCGTCTTGCGGAGGAGGATGAGGAAGGGGGTCAGCTGCATTTCCAGTGCCACCTGCTGCACTTTGATCTGAAACAGAGGAACAGAGCAGGGCTGAGCCCCTGGCACCAGCCAGGCAGTGGGGACTGTCCCCAGGGAACGGCAGTGCAGCCCTGCAGGACAGCAACCCCTCTCCTCTCCTTGCTGAGGGGAGGGACTGCAGAGTGTAACACTGGCTCCAGCACCTGTGCGTCCCACCTGTGCCTTGCAGAGCAGCCACCTTTGCTCGGAGCGATGGGAGCAGGGCGCAGCACAGCTGAGGGACCCTGGCACACCTACAGCACTCTAAGGAGCCCCTGCTGTGCCCACCCCAGCGGCTCCCCAAGGAGGGGCAATCGTTACCGTCTCTCTCTTGAGCTTCTCCCGCTTGCGTATCAGCTCCACCAGCAAGCGCGCACGCTCGAGGTCATGGCGCAGGCGCTGCCATGACTTCAGCTGTTCCTTCAGGGCCCAGTTCTTATCCTCAGTGTCTCTCTGTGGGAACATCACAGACTGTGAGCTGATAGAAGATGTGATCCCATCTCCACCTTCCTGACTGTGTGCTGAGGCTCTTTCCTGGCAAAGAGAACCAGCATGCATGACCCACTGGTGCAGCAAAGGTCACACCTCCTTTCTTGTAACCTAGGCAGGTGATTCAGTTGCACCTCTTGTGAGAGCTAAATACCTGCCCCTTGGTCACCAAGCCCTTAGGATGTCAGGAGGTGCACATCCTGAACTTCTGGAAATATTCTTCCTAACATGACTGACTGACTGCCTGCAGCTGCCCAAGAGGTCTGTGCTGCTGCTCACAGCTCCGACAAAGTGCAACAGGTCAAAAAGGAAACACAGCTCTGGTTGCTTTCATTTCTGGAGCACCAAAACCGTTAAACTTTTACCCAGCCATAGCCAAAACTGAGCAAAAGCTGTCTCAACTCTTTTCCAGCACAAATAATAAGAGCAGACAAAGGCAGGAGAAACCCCTGCCCAGTCCCAGTCATCAAAGGACTCAGAAAGATTTACAGCTCAGATGGGGAGCCAGAAGAAAAACCTTCCTCTCTGGCAGCTCTGGCAGCAGACTTCACATCTGTGAAGTGCTGACTGTGGCCTGGAAGCAGCACCCGGAGGGAGCACTCCTGGAGCAGTATCAGAAACTGAAAGTGAGGCCTTAGTTTGTTCCAGACTGTTTCTGGAGATCCCTGATCGTCTGTCTCAACACTGCCTCATACTAGAGCCATTTCTGACAGGTCTGCCATTGCCACTGGCTAAATGCAGGCACAAGAAAGGAACCACCTTCAGCCTGCCAGCCTGAGAGGGCAGGATTCCCTTCTTGTGGCAGGCTGCCAGTGGCATCACTGCCTGGCAATTCTCTGAACACTGAGAGCGGAGGAGAAGTGAAGCAGCAAAAGCAGCTGGGGCTGCCCATTCCTCATCTGAAAGCTCACACTTCTGACCCCCATTCTGCCCCTGTAGGCATCGCATGCAGCAAAGGCTCTGAGCCCACAGCTCCACAGGCGCAGGAAGCACGCACACAGCCAGGGTTCCCTGCAGCCCCCAGCAAGCAGCCCTTACCTGGTCACAGTTTCTCTGGGACTGCAAGTGTGTCTGAAGGCGGCGGAGCAGGGGGACACCATTGCGGGACTGTCTCTTCAGGGTCCAGTAGCTATGCAGCCTCTGCATGAACTGGCTCTTCCTCTGGATGGTTAAACGGTTTGTAATCTTACTGAGCCTGAGGAAAGGAGAAGAAGCACAGAGTCCATCAATGAGAAGGCCTGGCTGCTGCAGAAGAAGCCCTGGCTAGGGACATGTAGCAGCAAGGCCACCCGAGAGCAGCTGAGAAGCTTCTCAGGCAAAGAACATCCTTTTCTGTGGCAGGACTTTCTGCAACACCAAGACACACAGGGTAGGCACAACAGAGGATGCCAGGAAATGTGCAGCCTTGCCTCTCCATAATGCACTGTTCCCTTCTACTTCCTGTCAATTTCTGTGGAAAGCCTGGGGCAGCTTGGGGTGCAAGACAGCCACACTGGGGGCTGGACCTTTAACAGCTCCCACAGTCCCTGAGACCATGACTGTTACAGTGCTACTACCCCAAAACCATTATTTACCTAGCCGAGAGCCACTTGCTGTGACAGGGGGGTCTGGCCAAATGTTAGAGAAACTCAAACCCTGGCAAAGTATGAGGAGGGAGCAGGAGGTGTGAGTACAACAGAGGTCCCATCCAAGGCTACCCAAAACAGTGCACTACAAAAGAGATTGCTTACTTCCTACAACAGCAAGTAGGAGGGGCTGGGGCAGCCTCCTTCAGCAGAGTTGGACAGAGATGCCCTGCTAGTAGAGAAATAAAGGGATGAACCCTCAGCATCTCCCCACCTCCCAGGGACAGCTCTTCCCAGGGGATGACCCAACCTGCATCAGCCTCAGCTGAAGAGACTGGGGACAGCAGCCTCATATGCCATCACTGGCCAAGCACAGCTCCCACGGGAAGCCATGTGGCATTCTGGCAACAGCCCCTGAAGAATAATTAATCCCAACAGGAAGGCCTGGGGAGAGGTTAACAGCTTCTAGCTCAGTGTGGGTTTCACTCTAAGTGCAATAGCAGCAAGACCCTACAAACTGCCTGCCAACATGTCCACACATAAGAAAAGAGGCTCTTGTTATGGAGAGCAAGAATGAGCAAAAACGTTGGTTTGGGACACAAACAGACCCTGGCAAAAAGCCAGCAGCCTTGTGGCAGACCTGCCTCCCCCAGAATGCTAACCAGAGAGCATAGCCCACGGCTTCCACGTGCTCCTTTCCAACTGCACAGGAGACAAGACATGAGGATCTGAGGGTCTTGACAGTGTCCTACAGTCACAGCCTCAGCACAGCTCTGGCCGCAGGAAGGAGGGGAGCTCAGCACCTCAGGATTGGTGGCTCACTACCACCAAAGCAAATGCTTCCATGCCCAACCTGCACTTCAACTGGGTGTCACCTGCTGCAGAGCGACAGTGAGATCCAAAAGCATCCTAAGATGCCCTTATGTGCTTTCCCATGCTGCTGAGAACATCCAGAGTTACAAACTACCCTGACAAATTCTGGCAAGGCTCTTAGATGCTCTTCTTTTGGGATTTGCACGCCAGCCCAACAATCTAACAAGAGCAAGGCACAAAGCAGTTGCAACTATAACTACAGGGTGTTTGCACCTTCCCATGGAACCACAGATTTGGAATGTGACAGAAACATAACCCCTCAGGAGGCCTCTTGCTGGGGAGTCAGCATTAGGACCTCGGTGTTCCTTGGCAGGCAGGAGCCCTGGTGCTCTCCAGCCACCCCTCCTTGCAGACAGCTTTTAGCACCCGTGGCTGCCAGGCCCTGCTCCAACAGGCAGCGCCGAGAAGGAGCAGCTGCTGCTCTGCCTGGCAGAGAGCACTGAGGAAGCTCAGCAAGGACTACGTGGCTGCTGGGATGGATGAGCTCTGCTCAGGAATCCCGACCCCCGAGTCTCTGCTGCAGAGCCAAAATAACTCCAGGATTAGCCCATTTCCCAGGCCTGAATCACTCTCACACTTCTGTCTCTTGACTGACACAGCCTCAGGAGAAAACCGACCTCGGCAGAAAGGAGAGCAGTTTCCTCCTCCCCACCTCATTTACTCCAGTGCCTGCAGTCACTGAGGTCAGCACAACAGGAAAGGAGTGCTGGGAACCTCCAGCTGCTTCCTGATGCATCCGGCCAAGTTCATTCCCTACTGTTAAATTAACAGCAGCTATTTCCTGCCCTGCCGAGGGCCCAGACACCTTTGTGGGGCAGTGCATGGCCCTGCCTCTCTGCAGGACTCCAGAGGAAACCACCACAGCCCTCTGCAGCAACTAAGTGAGAAGCACCTGTGCAAAAAGCTAACGAGAGGAATAGGATAATGCCCACATGGAAAGCAGGACACAAAGCATGGAGGAAAGGAGAAATTTCTGCCCAGTCCAGGAAGGGCAGCAGGTCGTACCTGTGGGGGGGGATGCAGGGCACGGAAACCACAGGCGCTGCCGCTCGTTTCTCCGCCAGGATCTTCCGCGCCTTCTTCATCTTGATCCTAGACTTGGCCTTTGCTTTTTTGACTTTCTCAGAACTCCAGCCCTTCCCCTCCTCCTCTTCCTCCTCATCCTCCTCCTCGCCCTCGCTGTGGGAGAGGGCGGGGAGCCTGCGCACGGACCCTGGTGGCGTGTGGATGTCGCAGTAGGCGGTTTTGCGCACGCTGAAGGAGGTACCGTTGGCACCCGTCTCCCGGACGGGCTCCATCTTCATGTACAGCCCGGCCTGCTGGGCGCAGGTGACATGGAAGGCAGTGTAGCAATTGGCTTTGTGACACTGGATGCAAGCCCCAGAGCCACGCTGCTTGCAAATGTAACAGGTCAGCTTCCAGCGTGCGGGCGGGATGTGCTCGATGCTGTCGATGGGCTCCAGGAAGACGGTGTTGGCAAAGCACACCTCTGGGATCCAGAGGGCACAGACCACGTGTGCCCAGCGCCCATCGTCCGTCTGCTTGAAGGCCCCCCCCTTGTTTGGGCAGAGGGCGCAGTCCACAGCGCGCGAGGGTGACTGCAGGCACCGTCTGCAGAGCCACTGTCCCTCGGGGATGTAGGGCACCCCATAGCACTCCTGGTGCACAGCCAGGTTGCACATGTCACAGAAGAGGATGACATTGCTGTTCTGACATTCTCCGTCGTTGCAGATGCAGCAGACAGCATCCTCATCCACCAAGGCGTTTGGGTCCCCCTTGTTGTGGCTCTCGAAGTAAGATTCCTTCTCTAGCCGGTCCATCAGGTACTCAAAGATCTCCTGGGGAATTGGACTCACGCCTTCGTTCTTCCGCCTCTCGTTCATGATGTCCAGCCAGATGTAATCTTCCTCATCCATGTCGTACTCCACCTCCTCATCCAGCTCCTCTGCCGACTTCTCAATGTACCTGGAAGGACAGTATGGGAAAGTAAGGTCATGTTTAATATGGCTGGAGCTGCTGAGTCCCAACTTCAGGATTTGTTTGTGACTGAGGGAATGTTCAAATGCTCCAGCTGAGCCGTAAGTCAAAATAAAGAAACAGGGACAAGGCAGGAATGTGCAAAAGCGGGAAATGCTGCTGCACTCTGACTAGCACAGCAGCACAACAGCAGCTCGAAGACAAAACAACTGGTCTAAGGAACAAGGTCAGGCCTTGGAGACTCATCAGTGCAAGGAGGGGGCCTGCAAGCCAGTGCAAGTGCCAGCGCTCTGGAGGCAGCAGCCTCACAACCAAGACACGATAACCTTGCACGGAGGTGCCATGTTTCATTAATTCTGGTTAGGGGGCTCTGTTATCTCCTGCCAGAGGTATTAACTGGGGCCTCTGTATCCACCAAATCTCTCACAGAGTACTGCAGGATAACAATTAAGAATTATGACCACAAACAGACAGATCCTACAAGTACACCTTGGTGCTGAAGGGCTCTGAAAATATCCCAGCATACCTTCAAAGAGCAGAATGAGAGGCAAAAGGACCCATTTGGGTTTTGTTTTGATTTTACCTGCTGTTCTTTCCAGCAAGGAAAGAGCGCAGCAATCAAACTGCTGGCAGTAATCTAAGCAGCAACTGAGAGCTCTGTATATGCACAGACCCCTCAGAACTGTGATGTGACACCAGGAAGAGTCCCAGAAGCCTGAAGCCATGGAACAGCTATTTCTGTGAGACCTGGGAGAGGCGGACAGAGGCCATTTCCAGGAGCCACGGGCAAGCCACTTGAACACAGTGGGGCCAATTCCACCTCCAAACCCAGGGCATGAATCTAGGAGTTTCCTTGTACCCAGCCACGGACAATACCTGTAGTACGAGGTGGGACGAGGCGGGGCATCAGGGGTGTCCTGTTCCAGCTCTCTGTACACCACCTCGGGCAGCTTGGGGGTAGTGCTGGCCGAGGCGTTGTGGTGATGATGGTTGGAGTCCTTGCGCTTCTCCTTGTTCTTGTGCTTCCCAGATTTGGGCGGGACGCTCTGCGTCTCCGCGCTCTCCTTATTGCTCCCATTCTCGGGCACCTCCTCGGGAATATCCTCGTCCTCGGACACCACGTCGAGATTATCGAAGATGCTGATGCGGTGGACGCGGCCATGCAGGTCCACCTCCACCATGCGCTGGGCCTGGGCGTAGGTCATCACCTCTCGGCCGGGCGACTGGGAGGTCTCGGAGGGGCTGGGCGACTGCTTGTTGGCGGCGCGGGCCTGGCGCCCCTTCTTCTTGTGCTTGCGAAGGGGAGTGTGCTGGGGCAGGGGCGGGTTGTCGTGGTCATAGTGGTACAGGTGGTACTCGATCCCGCTGTAGCTCTTGTAGATCTTGCGGCAGGTGCCCACCGGGCACTCGTAGGGCGGCTTGGTGGCCCGCAGGTTGTGGCAGAAGGTCTTCACGTCGAAATCTACGCCCATGGCGGGGCCGCGGGGGGCCGAGGCCGGGCCGGGCCGGGCCGGGCCCCCCGCCCCGCCGCCCCCTCCCCGGGCCCCGGCCGCCCTGCCCTGGCTCCCCGCTGCCCGCTCCCTGCCTGCGGCGGCGCTCCCCGGCGCGGAGCCGCGCTCAGCGGGCGGGCGGCTCCATGGGCGGCGGCAGCGGCGGCGGCGGGCCCGGGCCGGCCCCAACAATGGAGCTGCGGCGGCGCCTGGCGCGGGGCGGCCGCTGGGTAAAGCGCCGCGCCGCCCTTAGCAACCGCACTTTCGCCACGGCACGGCCGAGCAGCAGCACCGGGCGGCGGCGGCGGCGGCAGCGAGCACGGAGGGGACGAGGAAGGCGGCGGCGGCGGCGCCGGCGGGGCGGGGAAGCCACGTGGGAGCGGCGGGGCCGGGCCGGGTCGCGCCGCGATGGCAGTGGCGAATCTGCCGTCTCGAATCACAGACCCCGCCGCCGCCGCCCGGCCCCGCCCCAACCCGGCCCCCCTCGTCCCCGTCGCCCCTTCGGTCCTCCCAGTCCCTCCGCACCCGTCGGTTCCCCAGGTCACCCCAATTTTCAAGGTCCTGCGGTTCCCGCGGCCCGGCTACACGCCCCTAGTACCTTCGGCCCCTTGGACTCCAGCGCCACACCGGTGCTCCCGTCCCCCTTGGTCTCCCCGCTCCCCTTGGCCCAGCACGGCAGCAGACCCAGTTGAGCAGTTTATTTACAGTCGGTAACGCAGTAGAGACCCGCCTGCCCCCGCCCCGGCAGCCCCGGCCGTGGGGCAGGGCATGAGGCAGGCCGGCCAGCCCAGGCTAGCAGAGTTGGAGAAGAGGGCACAGGCAGGAGCGGGATGCAGGCAGGAATGGGGCGCAGGCGGGAGCAGGGCGAGACCGCTGCCCCGAGGAGCAGCGGGGCTGAGACCCCCAGCAGGCACTCGGGGTCAGCCTTCCCTGCGGCAGGCGCCACGCTGCTCTCCCGGGACACACACGCACACACTGTGTCCCCCCGGCGCTGGCCCTGCCCGCTCTGCCACGGCCGAGGGACATCCCGCCTTGCTGCTGGACATCGGGCAGGAGGAACGGGCAGCCAAGGATGTTCAGCCCTGTGGTCTCACTGCCAGAAGCGGGTCCCAGCCCTGTTTTGACCAACCATAGCAGCTGATTATCTTCCTAATGGGGCCACATCTCCATGGTTAAGCACTGGCCACCAGCAGACAAAAGGTGACATATCCTCGCCCCACGAGCCAGTTCCACGGCTCGTGGAATAGCTACTTGGGATCTGCCCGGGGAGGCTTGATGTCACGGGTCTTCATGTAGGAGAGCAGCTGCTCGGGGATCTCAGCCAGCACGTCCTTGGCCAGGCGGGCCATGCTCAGCACCTGGTTGCCTGAGTCATCCACGTAATCCCGAAATGGCACAAACTTTGAGGGCAAGAAGTTTGCAGTCAGGTTGAAAGCAACTCTGTTGCTGTGGGGTTCAGCAAGGGGGACTGAGCATCTCTCACCCATGGAGGGTCTGGATTCAATGCCAGCGTTACCTGGACAATGTCCCTCTCGGCATATCGTCCCCGGGAAGACAACCGTACCTCATCACCGTCCAGCTCCTCCATGGCTGGGGGTGACAGCTGGTGTCACCAAGTCTCGGTGGGGTGAACACCGGGGATGGAAACACCAGCCCTTTGGATGCCTTTGACATCCCAGAGGAAGGGACGATGTTTCCATCCCTCTTCCCTTGTGTCCCAGAGTCCCGACTCACCCTCAAACTCAGCTGGACCTACTCCCACGATGATGATGGACATGGGTAGGGAAGAAGCCTGTGGAACAGAGGCAGGGCGTCAGCCAAGATAGTGCCCATGTGTGGTGAACTCAGAGCAACAAGGGTGCACTCACGGTGACAATGGCTTCCTTGGTCTGCAGCATGTCAGAGATGACACCATCAGTGATGATGAGGAGGACGTGGTATTGTGAGCCATCAGTCACCTGGGCGGCTGTCCTATGGGGAAAAGGGATGGGTCCCTCAAGCATCCCACTCATGTGGGGTAGTTGACCCTGCTGTGGGAGAGATGGCATTTGGAGATGGCAAAGGGGACAGTGCCCTACTGCTCACCCAGCCACCTGGTTGATAACAGGAGCAAAGTTGGTAGGACCATAGAGCTGGACGGTGCGCAGGCTTTGGAGGTAAGACTCCAGCACGCCTTCGATGCCGACACAGCTGGGGTTCTCCATGTTGTTGTTCTGGAGGACAGAGATGGACACTTGGAGGGGGACCACAGTTCCTGATGTCCCCCAGGCTGTGTGATGCTGGGGCAGATGTGGCCAGGGTGCTTCCCCTTCCCACCAAGCTGCTGTGGGCACCCCAAGACCAGCTCTGCCCCACAGCCAGGGGGTCTGGGTTCACTGTCAGCCCTGTCCCACAGGGAGGGCGCACCAGAGGAAACTGGTGGGAGATCTTGCCGTCAGGTGGAACTTTGGCACCAAAGCCGTAGGCAGGGAAAAGCTTGTCACTGTCGTAGTCCTGGATGATTTCCCCCACTGCCTTCAGTGCCAGGGCATAGGCGCTCAGCTGGTAGGGGCTCACGTAGTGCAGCGAGGTGGGCTGTGATGGCAACCCTGCAGCACAGTGCCCATCACACCCGCCCCATGGCCACCCCCACGGGGATGGGGACCCCCCAGACACCAGGTGCACTCACCATTGGAGGCCGTGAAGTCAATGGCAACAGTGAAATTCAGCTGTGTCCTTTAGGGGGAGAGTGAGGAAGGCTGCCAGCCCCATGGCACAGGGATACCATCTTCCAGCCCCATAGTGCTGGTGTTTCCCTGCCCAGACCCATTGCCTGGGCCCCCCTGCCCCAGCCCACAGTCCCATGCCACTGTTCTGCATCTACTTCCCAGCCCAACTGCCCCCTTGTCACCCCCTCACTGCACCTTCATTTCACCACTGTCCTTGCCCTGAGACCCTCAGCCATGGGGGATCTCGAGGAGCCAGGGGGCTCCTGACCCCCCACTCACCCGCCCCGTATGTAGTCAACGAAGGTGAACTCGGACTCAACAGAGAAGGAGAGCAGTGTCACCTGTGGGCACAGGGAATCAGATATGGAGCCTCCCCAAACTGGCACATACAGCAGGTAGAGCAGCACCAGCCCCTGAAAGGCAGGAGGCCCAGGAACTCCCCAGCCCCACTCACAGTGCCAGAATTCACATATTTCTTCTTCTTGCATTTCTTTCTGGGATTTAGCACCTGCAGGCACAGGGGTAGGTGAGTCCCAGCATGGAGTGCACCCTGTCCTCACCCTGACTCACCATCCTACCTCATACACTGTGAACTGACTCTGTGCTCGAGAGAGCTCACGGTAGCTGGTGGCAAATTCCCCAATGAAGTCATGGCTGAAGGAGGAACACAAGGTCAGTATGGCCAGGCACCTGGGTGAGAAGTGCCCTGGGAAGCTTCAGCAGCACCCTGATGCCCCTTCCCTCACCTCCCATCCCGGTCCCAGTCGTACACGTCTATCTTCACTGTCCTGAAAGTGAAGGCACATAGTGAGGCACCAGCCAGGCTGGCACAGCCCCTCCTGCCCCTGATTTGGGGACACCCAGCCCCACAGCCCCAAACTGCAGGGAGCACCCTGCCCACCAGCTTCCAGCAGAGCCATCCTGCCTGCCCAGCCTGCGGCTCTGCCAAGAGGGAGCGGGAAATTTGGGTCATGGTGGGGGCCCTGGAAAGCAGGGGGATGCATTTATGTAATTTGGGTTGCAAAAGAGAAAAAAAACCAATCGGGACCCAATTCTGAGCTGCCTGCTGCTGCGGGCCAAGCCCACGAAGAACTGCTCATACCCTGCTCTGGCCCAGGGCTGCCCTGTCCCTGTCCCCATCCCCACTCCTGTACCGGTCGTAGTCGCCGTTGCAGAGGGCGCGCACGGGGATGGTGAAGGGCTGCCACACCGGGTTGAGTGTGTTCTTCACCACCTCTGTCTTATGGCAGATAGTAAAGCTGGGGGGACAGGACAGGGTTGGGCCACGCAGTCTGGTGACATTGGCACCCTCTCTGCCCCACTGGGTCCCTGTGCTCACGTGCCATCCTCATTGCTACGATAGAAGACGAGGAAAGGATCGGATTTTCCAAAGAAGTCCTTCTTATCCAGCTTGTTGGCACACAGCTGCATTGTGACAATGTCCTAGGAACAGGGACTGTCACTGCCAGCCACCTCCTCACCCCTGGCACCAGCAGCTTCTGTACTGAGGGACCATGCAGCCCTCTCCACACTGAAGCTGGTACATGGGTACTCACCCGGCAGTTGCTCAGCTCCTCAGCCAGCAGCAGGATAGTCCCACACCGCTTCCCTGGGACACCCCTGAAACCACAGGCACACAATCAGCTTCGAGACAAGGAGGACAGTTCAGAGGCAAGAGGTGAGATTAAGGTTGGGGTTTCTGTCCACATCTGGTGGTGCTTGGCAGCGTGACCAGAATCCCCAGCACAGGACGTGTGGGGGCAGGGTCCAGTGGGTCAGGTGGTGGAGACTCAGTGTGGTAGCCTCCCACCTCACCTCACCACAGGGTATAACTCACGTTAGGGGTTTTTCCAGGCGTCCCCGCTGGGACCCAATCACCTCTCCCAGTGCCACAAATGTCTGCCCCAGGAAGTCCTGTGCCCCAAACAAAGGACTGTGAGATCCTGGAGGGCTGTTGCCCTGGTCCCCCACCACCCACACCCACCACTTTCTTTCCCAGTGCACCCATGGGACCTGCCACCACCTTGGCTCTGAGCCACCCTAAATTTCTTGAACCTACACTGTGACCCAAGAGCTACCTTGCAGCTCAGGACCCATTGTGCATCCCCAGGACTACCCTAGGTGCCTGCTCCATGTACTTTACACTCATTCTGTGTCCTAGGGCCAGCCCATACCCCTAGACCCATCCTAGTCCCCCCCACCCAAACCGCCCTACATGCCCTGACCTGTCCTGGACCCCTTGGGCCACCCTCAACAGCCAAACCTATGGAGTGTCTTCCTGACTCTCTCCTGCCCCACCAGGTAGTCCCATGAGGGCTGGGTTTCCAGGGGAGAGGAGGGGCTGGTGTGTGACAAACACCTACCTTCTGCCAATCCCCATGGGGCATGGAGAGATGGAGAGCAGGTTAGAGCCCTCTAAGGGGCACTTGTACCACAGAGGGCACAGCCTCGGGGTATCCCAGCATAGCATCACACTGGGGCATCACTACACATCCCCCCGGCACACGCTGTGCTCACCTGCTTTAAAGCAGAGCAGCTCTTGGAGTCCACATTGTACCTGGTGTGGGAGAGCAGAGCCCTGAGCTGGTGCCTGCAGAGATGCTTCAGCACACAATGCTGCTTCCCCACCCATCCAGGCTATTCAACACTGAATTCTTATTTATTATCCTTATTTATTACTGACTCGGTGCTTTGTTTCACCCTCAATTGGGCTAAGCCCTTCCCTGGCTGCTCTACTCACACATCGAAGCGGAGGTTTTGCTTCTCCTCGAAGTAGTAGTCAAGGACGAACTTGCGGACAAAGTCGGGGTTCAGGGTGTTGTCGATCACCTCGGTGCGTCCGAACTGCAGGGAGAGGGGTGAGGGTGGCCCCCCCAGAACCCATCCCCATCGCAGCTGCCTCGGCGCTAATCCCAGTGGGGGATTAGCGCTGCTGGCGTGGCCGAATCATTAGCGTGGACAGGGAGGGATCATTAGCGTGGACACGGGTGGCCATATGGACCTGTTTAACCCAGCTGGGGATTAGCCAGGAGAGGGGGCCACGCTCACCTCCTTCCACTCGTTGCTCCCCGAGACCTGCACAAAGAGGACCACCACTGCGGAGAGAGGAGCAGAGCCAGGCTGCCGTGCCGTGTCTGTGCCATGTCATGCCCCCTGCCCTGCTCCACCACCCACCTGGGTCGGACTTGGAGAAGGTGTCCATGTCCAGCAGGTTCCTGGGGGAAGAGCCAGGCGTGAGCCACCCTGAGCGCCACCCACCTGGTCCAGCAACGGGTCCTCATGTCCATCCCCTGATCACAGGTCAGCACCATGCCAGAAGGCCGTGCTGGCACCCACGGAAAAGAGCACCAAGGAGACACGCCGGCTCCCTCTGCACGGTTCGGTGGGGCAGCAGGGCGAGCGGCGAGCAGCATCCCTAGCCCTGATGATGATTGAACATGACAGGGAACCCATTTACAGGATGAAACCTTCCCCGGTGCCGCCGGCGCCGGCTGAGTGCCCGCCGCGCCCCGGCAGCAGGAGCTTGGCTAATGGCAGGGCGCAGAAGTGAGAAGAAAGGAGACACTTGGAGCAGGGGCTGAGCAGCCAGTGGGTATCCCCCGACACACCTACCGGCAGAACGATTGATCGTCGTCCTGTGCGCGGTGTGACACCGGAAAGTGCCGGGGGATTCTACCGGCTCTGCTGGGATACTTCCCGCACCCCCGGGGAGGCAGCACAGGGTGGGCTGGAGCACGGCCGGGGGCTGCGGGGCTAAACCAGCTCCCCTGATCCCAGCACGCAGGGGAAAGACCGCACCCTGGTCCGGGCTGTGCCCTGTGGCTGCGAAGCAAAGGCTGCCCCTGCCCTGGGCTGTCTCCAGATGTGACCCCCGGTCCCTGCTTGGAGCTGCCCGGTCCCGCCGGTCCCACAGTCCCTCTACCTGCCGTCCGGGAAGCAGGCAGCGGGGACCAGCGCTCAGCCTCGGTGAAAGGGCACGACAACCCCCGGCCCAGAGTTTGCACAGCTCGGGGATGTGCTGGAGGTACCCACCCTGGTCGGGGCGCTCCGTGCCACAGGACCTACGGCACGGGGACGCTGCCCCCCAGCAGGACGCTAGTGCCTGTCCCTGCGAGCGGGACCCCCGGCCGCAAACAGCGGTGCCTCCGACGGGCTATATTTAGCCGCCGGCAGATCGGCTGAACGGCCGCCGCTTGGCCGGCGGACCCTGGCCAGAAGCTGGGGCACAGAGCAGCCCCTCTCCCGCAGTCCCCATCCCGCTGCCACGTTCCCGGTCCCGCTGCCTTGCACCGAGCTCACCGAGCCGGGCAGCCGCTCGCAGCCAGCGCCGGTACCCCGCTCCCCGCCGGTATCACCCACCTCCCACAATCATCGCTCCGCGAGGGACCGTCCCGCGCCCCAGCCCCGGGTGTGAGCATCGGTCGCTTCACGCAGCGGTGCCGGGTGACAGCATCCCATGGGACCCCAGGAAGGGGACAAGACGGGGAGCAGTAGGGAAGAAGAACGCTGGGCATACGCCCTGGCACCGAGAGCTACCCGGGGAGAGAGATCGCGCAGCTCACAACGCCTCGAGCCAGGGGCTGAGCGGCGGACAGCGGGACGCAGCGAGCAGCCCCGCAGCACATCCCGTGTCCCACCCGTGTGCACGGACTAGCCTCCGCCCTCCCGCTCCCTTGCCTGGCTCCCGGCTCACCGGCACGACACGGTGATCTCCACCTTGGTGCCCGGCACGCTGCCGGCCGCCGGCTCCAGCGCTCCCGGAGCCGCCATCCCCGCCCGGGCGCCGCCGATGCTCCGCGCCGCCTCCTCCCGCGCCGCCGAGGAGGCGCGCCCGGGGGCGGGCACGGCACGGGCACGGCTCGGCACAGGCACGGCTCAGCACATCTCGAGCACGACGGCCCTTCCCTGCCGGGAGCAGGGGCACCAACGCGGGCACCAGGGGGTTCGGCTCCCGAGGCTCGGCTCTACTGGAACGTTCCACCCGCGATTCCCAAAAGGGGGCTCAGCTCCCATCCCGCCCCGCCGGGGGCTTCCTCCCAGGTTCGGCTCGGTGTTATTTCGGTGCCGACGCTCGCGAAGAGTGGGCCGGGCTATTTATAGCGAGCGGCGCCCCCGGCAGCGCGGCTCCCCCGCGCCGCCCCCGTTCCCCCACCCGCAGCCCAGAGAGGAGGCAGGAGAGGGCACAGCTCGGGTCATTTACTGCAGAGACTCGCCGAAGACCCCGCATCCCCCCAGCCCCAGGCAGGGGGGGCTGGCGGCGGGCGCTGGGTGCAGCAGGTGCCCGCACCAAGAAGAGGGTCCCAGGACTCTGCTGGGGGACATGCCAGCCCCAGTTTTCCAGGCAGTGGTCCGGGAACGCCGTGTTCAGAGGGTGCTGCTGCTGCCTCTCAGTCCCACACCCCGCACAAACTGCTCGAGGAGGCCACCGATGGCCCCTGAGGGGCTGGGGGGCACAGCCTTAAGGCCGATGGTCCGGCTGTAGCTTGCTAGAAAGGCAGAACGCACTTCCTCCAGACGGGACTCACGGTCACTCGCTGACACCAGTCTAGGAGAGAGAAGGGGAGGTCAGTGACTGCAGCCATCCCTCTCCACATCCCAGCTCTCACTAACACAGGGCTGTGGTGCTCAACGGGCTGCAGTGGCTAAGGCTGTGCAAACCCCAAAAGGCTCTGCCCACAGAGCTGATGGCAGCTGGTGCCACTGCCTCCTCATCCATCCCCAACCCACGGAGCCACTTGCAGCCTCAGTCTCCTGCCCCCCGGGGTTTTCTCCTTCACACACTCCACTGTCCCGTTTCTCCCACCACCATGGTGCTCATAATGCTGCAGTTCATAAACAAAGTGGTGCTTTGGCCAAGTGGGTGCTGACATCAGTCCCTGCGCCAATTCCCTCCCTTCCTCACACAGATGAAGACTGTCCACATGTGCTGTGTCCGGACAGTCGCTTCAAACCTATTTGCAACCATCCCTCACTTCCACCAGCCCCAGCCTTGTGTGCTTGTGCCAGCACACACAGCTCTGTGGAAAGGGGGATGAGAGGGAGCAGACAAGGTGACAAAAGTCCCAAGGAACACTTCAGCCACAGGAAGAGGAGAACTGAGCAGTGCTTTACTTCTGCTCCCCAGCACGGCTGCTCTCTGCAAACAGGAGCAGAGTAGGGCATGACTTCCCATGGGACCTGCTCTCCTCGTCTGCTGATCCACACACCTGGTTATGGGCAGGGGGTAAAGCAGAAGAAGGAAGGTGAGACTTCAGCTGAGGGAGCAGGGGAAAGCAAGACTGGGGCGCAGAGGCAGCCGTTCCAAGCTCTTCAGCCGAAAATGATCCTTGCTGTAGTGCCTCTGTGACATGCCAGTGGTTCCCAGAGAGATTAAGACATTCCTCAAAGGTCACTCCAAGGGCACAGTGCTAACCTTCCCCATAAAAAATTCTCTTTAATCTTCCAGCGCCTGGGCTGGCTATAAATTGGCACAGCTCATCTGAATGGAAGTGTTAACCACCCACAGCCAACAGCTTCGGTCCGGAAACAGCAGCAAGAGGATATGGTGGGAGGCCTATAAACAGCAAGCGATGCCGAGGCAGCCAACCAGGCCGCTGTTTACTGTGTCTGATAATAAAGAGAAGCCAGAGGGCAAAAAAAGGCAACAACATATCTAAACACATTAGCGATGCTTTTTGGCAACCTAATTAGGACGTGGAACTCGCAAACCTGCTAGCATTTAAAATAAGCTCTGTGAAGGCAGGACTTACTTGCACCCAAGCACAGCGATCTCAGATGTCACGCGCAGAGGTAAGCGAGGGCGTGCAGCAGTTAGGTCCCATGTCCTGTGGCTCTCACACCTCTTTACAGGGCAGATTTTGTATTTGGGTTTTTCAGTTTGTTTCAGGGAGTGAGACACTCCAAGGCACAGGGTCAAGCAGCCAGCCACTGCTCCACACCAAGCCCTGCAGACTGGCTGCAGCATTTCACCCTGAACTGTTCACCGCGGAGGCAGGTCGTGTTCCTTGCCAAATCCACGGCACTCTGCCCCACTACACTTCCTACAGCCTGCCCGCTCGCCTGCAGCTCGGGGTGCGGGATGAGAGGAGGCTGTCAAAGCCCCAGCTCCAAGTAAGCCCTGACAAGCCCCACACAAGCACAAGAAGTAGGCAGTGAAAAGCATACCTTCATCGAGCTGCTGCCAGTGAAGATGCAAAGTGGGAACTTAAATGGAATTAAAAGAAAAAAAAAAAACATACTGTGTTGGGCTGCAAAAACAGGGAAAAAACCACAATGGAGTCCTGAGCAAACAGGGCTAGTGCAGAGCAGAGAGAGGGTGGAGGCTCTGGGTTAAGCTCAATACAATACCGCTGGGGACTCTTCATCCTTTCAATGCAGTTCCTGGCCCCAGCACCTTTAGCTGAGTAGTCCCCAGCCCCCAAGCAACCCACAGCTTTAGTGAATAGCTGAGCAGGGCAGAGCACTTACAGGAGAAGCACCACCACTGTTCTCCTTCTTTTGAATCCACTGCCCCAAGCAGTCACTCTCCAAACTGCATAAGCCTAAGGCCTATCAACTTTGATTCATGTTTCTCTACTGAATTTCCTATTCTGACATTGGATTCAACTCCAGGGGCAGCAACAACTTGCTGGCAATCAGCAGTAACAAGCACAGTCAGGCTCAGGACACAGTAAAGCAGTCATTATTCAGATGCCCATCCTTCAATCCCTTCTCCCTTGCTCATCTCCAAACTACTGCAGGAGCAGCTCAGTGTATCCTCAGGAAAGGAGAAGAACAAATCCTGGCCAGGCCATGTCCGACATCTCTTGCAGTGTTTTGATCTGTCAATTCCTGGATCTTGCAGCTTCACTGTAACTTGAAGGCAGCTGCTCTTATCAGTTCAGCAGCACAGCACACAGCCACACGAGATGCAGAACCAGGGCAGGCAGCCTGTCTCACAGGAGACACGGGTTTTCATGCTGCTTGCCCTCTGCCTCCAAAGCACGTACTCAGATCTCAGTAAGGGACTGAGCATCTGGCAGCACAGCTCTAGCATTGCTTGCTAGCAGCAGCCCCTGATCTGCCACTTCAGTTTCCTGATGGGGAGTTTGCAGCCTGAAGGCACAAACCAAGGTTCTCCTCTAACAGCAATTAAAGTGAATCTCCAGTCTTTCAAGCTTCCAGAGGTGGATTTCTATTTGGGGAGGAACATTTGCCTCCCAGCCATTTCACATGGCAGGATGTGGTAGGACACAGGGTCTCTGTGGCTCTGCACTGGCCAGGCACAGCACCTGCAAATGTTGCTGCACAAGGCCAGACAAAATTTGGGTTACAGAAGCAAAGTCCTTCTCTTACTCCAGCAAGGATCTGACCCCAGTGGGGAGATGTAGGTGAGCAAAATCGAAAAGCAAGAAATCTGGGTTACCAGTCCTGTCCTGACAAACATGAATCCTCAACTGCACTCAATTATGCCCAAATTCAGCATCTTTGAGGAAGAAAGAAAAACCTCTTCTGCTTACAGAAAGCAAAGAGCTCCCCCATCATTAGGCAGAGAGAGTGCTGTTTTCTTCCCATGTTCAGCATAAGCAAAGAGTGCTCAGGGACTGAGTTTGTGGATAGAAAACATCGAGGCAGAGAAGATGGAACAGTTTGTTATGGGCTCCCAGGCTTTTCCAAAAGTGCCAGAGTGATAAAGTTGCAGTGGTTGCAGGCAGCCAAGAGACCCAAGAAGAGATCCTGCATTTGAGACACTTACAGGCAAGTGCTAGAGAACTCATCCGGGAAGCTGCAAGGGAGAGAGGCGTCTGCGTTCAGGATTGCCTGCTCCCGAATACTGCCACACCCTGTCACCATCTGCCAGCTGCCAAAGTCTGTGGAAACGGAAGATCCAGGCAGAGAATGGTCCGCTGATCTGGGGCAGAGAGAGAGGGAGACGGCGCCGTCAGTCAGATCATCCAGCCACACGCTGCTGGCTGGTGCTACTGCCAGGGAGCTGCCGGGCGGGCGGCCAGCGCTGCTGACACTCAGGGAGCAGGGTGCAACATGCAGCTCGGGCTGGGCCCCGGAGCCAAGCCTTTCCTTTGAAAGTGAAGGGAGAGCCAAGCTGGCTGGGGCCAATAAAGCAGCAGGAGCACACCAGGAGCTGGACAGGAGAGAGCCAGCGTGAAGCAGATGGCCATGCAGAACTGAGAAACCCGTTAGTGAGATGGAACAGCACATCCTGCCCTGAACCCTTCACGGATGTGAAAACTGTGCCGTACAAGGGACACCCTGTTGCCTGTTGAAGCTGTTAGCACATCTCAGGGCAGCAGGGCAAGTCAAGGCTGTGATTTGGTTAGTGCTGGTAAAGACTTACAGATCATGGTCCTGGCAGCAGTTAGAAAGCAGAACATTCCTGAGCATTACCACCAGATCCGAGCAGAGCCAACGCCCCAGGTGTACTCAGGACACCTACCCCCAGCACCTGAACATCTCTTCATTTCTGTGTTAAAGAAAGGGCTCTGCCAGGAACCAGGTGACAAAACATCTTTAGGACAGGCTAAATAGCCAAGGAAAGATAATTGTTTGATGCAATCTCTCACTAGGAAACAAGCATGAAACATGGTAAGTGAATCTGAGGAGTCCCTCCAAAATCTCAGAGAAGAGGGCACAATCACTTGAGAGAAACCCAGAGCTCTTGGCTTCCAAGGGAGCAAGCAATTATTAAGCCTTGCTGCACAGCAGAGTGTACATAGCTGGAAGCACAGCCTGTGGCAGAGCTGCTCAATTACACACTACCAAGATCTTCTGGATAATTTATCTGAGTTCTGCTGGGCAGAGAGCAGTGCTCCAGCTCCAGCTCTGCTGGGCCAGGTACTTGCACGCTGTCTTCACAGCTAAGAATAGCAGTGGCGCACTGCAGCTGCTCCCCAAGGGACCAGGAGACAGCCAGAAAGACAGGCTCTCCCACAGCAAGAAGGACCTGAGCTAGACTGGAAGGCAAGGGTGGGAAAGAGATGCACAGCAGGAAACCTACTTGCAATCTCCATCTAATTCCAGGCCTGCCATTTAATTAGTCTGATCAATACAGCCAAGTTTGAGCAGTGTGGAATGTGGTCCTCAGCTGGCTGTGCAAACACAGAAAGGGAGTCACACAATTCTCTGCAAATCAGCTTCCCATCATGGCTGCAGTTTGGGGTTAATATCCCTGCCTGGCAGCTCAGGCTCTGAAAGGACATGACAGCAGAAATCAGGAAGAGCAGAGCTTCACCTGTCTCACACAGATCTTGTTCTTTGCCTGCTCAATGAACTTAAGAATGAGAGTCAGAGTATTGGGGGAACCCTGCCTTGCAAAATGGTGCTTTTCCTGGGGAACATAATGCCCAAATAAGAATGAAGGCACCTCACTGAAAGCAAAAGTGAAGCATACACTGTTAGAAAGACCTTCAGGAGATCAGACAGGGATAACCTTCCCTGGAAAGCAAAGAATTTGTAAGGGAAGGGGAGCAGCTGTTCACTGACATCTACTCTTCTCTCTGCCTTTGGAGGATGAAGTGGAGGAAGTCAGTGTGAAGGAGAGCAGGCAGAGTGTTTGGGCCCACAGCACACTGCCATGATAGAAACACAATGGGAACAGTGCAGGATGCCAGGGAGAAGCATGGAGGAATGCTGCTTCAGTGCAGAGTGAAGAGGAAGATGTCACCTCCCTGAGAGCCCAGCATAGCCAGCCAGGAAAAACAGGAGTGTCACACATGGTGACATGAAATTGAGCTAAAGAAGCAAAGTGATCTGGAGGCAATAGGCTTGGGCTGAAAATAGGCAGAGAGCAGGATTCTGCCAGAAAAAAATTGTGAAGAGAGGACAGGTTTGTAGCCAGACAGAAACAAAGGTTGGCAGAGGGCAAGCATGAAGGGCAGAGGAGGGCCTGGACTCTAGCAGGATCTCCAGGTCAAGAGTTATGAGAGCAGAGTTCTGCAGCTCTTGCAAACAGACAGTAATATCTGGAGCCTGCTCAGGAGACTTTGCCCACATGGCAAGGTATGATCCAGGGCACTACGGACAGTAAAAATGTCCCTCTGCCCAAAATCATCAACTACACCAATCAGACAAGTCTGTGCTGAAGAAGGTGAACAGAAAATTGTTTTTTGCTTTGGGTGCGTGGTCCCAGCTTCCAGCTACTGGTCACCTTCCACAGTTATCAGCTAAGATTAGACTGATCTTACACCACCTCTTGGAGGTAGATCAATCTCTTGATTGATCAATCTCTTGATTTCTGCCATGGACAGACACAGACTGATAAAAGTCCTGTGTATATCGTCCTGGGGTGCCCAACCCTGTCAAGCCGCTGTGCAAACTCCGTAAGGTTTCATCTAATGCAACAACATTGGGGTCTAGGAGTTCAAGGCAGTCAATTCTGTGTCTTGCCTCCAGACAGCAGAACAAACACTTGTTGATTAACTAAATAAACTGATTGACTCTGCAATGAGTCTAGGTAATTTCTTTCCTGGCCCAGAGATCTGAGCCTGGCCAGCAGAGCTAAGATATTGTGGCAGACCTTCCCCTCCATCCCCAAAGCCTTCTCAAGGGAGGCTCCTGAGGAAATGTCACAATCAATAAGCATCTTGAACAGCCTCAAGAGACAGCAGGGGCCAAGCCTGGGAAGACACAGCATAGGAAATTTTGTGTTTGCACTGTAACAGCAGCAGAACTTCTTAAATGCTGAGCTCGGTTTGAGACCAAGACTAAAGTCTGGGGTGACTGCACCCCAATGCAATCCAGTCAGTGCTAGAGGTGAAAGTCTTCCTGTAATTTCTACCCTGAATACTTCTTGTAAAGTCTCACTGGAGAGGCCCCAAAAGAGCTTCAGTGAGGCCCTTGGAACAAGCTGGAACTGCTGGCACCAGAAGCAGTTCCCAAGTCTCTAAGAACAGCATGCCTGCAATACATGACAGCCATGCCAGAGGCTGGGTAGGAACAGGGGCAGCACGGAGACTCGGAAGCAGCCGGACAACAGCAAAGCTGACATGGTTAGAGGAGACAAGATATAGCCAGTCTTCAAGCTGCTGTCTCTGCCACAGACATCTAATGGCAGACAGAAAAAGAATCAAAGTGAGCTTCACACACCCACCTCTTCAGGTCCACGAGTGGGAAGAAACTCCCTCAAAAGTGCAAGATTAACTAAATTAGATTAGCAAAACAGAGATGAGCTGCAAGCTGTTCCTTCACACAAGAAGGGACCTCTTGCAGGCCATAAACTGGCAGCTCCTAACCTGGAATGGTTCCTTTTAATTAGGTCAGTGCTTCCCATGCAACATGCTGCACAAGACAGAGTATTTCAGAGCACATGGACACTCATTTGCCTGCCAGAGAAGAGTCAATACTGGAGGCAGAGAAACAGCCAGGGATCCCTCCCTTTCCTAATATGTAACTGAGATGAGTGCTAAGTGCCAACAGCTAGGCTCCATCCTGCCCCGTGCTGCCCCTGCTCACCTGACATATTTCCATACACCTAGGACTATTTGGGAAGCAGCTCATTGGCCAGCATATGTTCTTCCTTCAAACCAAAGCATTAAGTAGGTTCTGTATGTACAGCAGACTGTGGTAACCTGGAGTAAAGGGCAGCCCTCCCCACCTTTGCGTGGGAAATGTTGGCAAGGAGTATGGCCCCCTGCCAGGAACTGTGAGCCCTGGCTGAATCCCAGACAGTTATCTACAGGCTGGGACAGTGCCTGAGCAGCCTGCTCTCTGTGAGCACCATTTCTGATTGCAGCACATTGTCATGTGTCAGCCAGCAGGTCCATTTTGTAGCATGGTCATGCAATAACTCCAGAAAACATTCCTGTAAACAATTCCTCTCCTGCTGGGGTCACTACCCCAAGCTGTCATATTACAGATACACCTTCTGAGTGCAGTGGCCACAAGGAGCAAGACACACAGTACACACACAGTCTTCTCACTACCAACAAAACACTCAAAGCCAAGGGGCAGCAGCTTCTCTGTCCCACTCTGCTCTCACTGTGCTCCCTCCAGACTCACAGCTGAACCATCTGCAGCCCTTAAGTAAGGGAGTTCTCTGTGACTGCTGGTCAAAGCAGATCCTCTGCAATTTAACTCCTCCACATCTCAACTCTCTAGATCACAGTACTTTGGGTTTTGTTTAATTGACTTAGCAAAAGCACATTCAACCAAAGATTATCCAGCTGCTAATCCACATTAGTGCTATGTAGACACATGCTAAATCCCTGACATAGATACAGAATTTTTCTGCAGTGTCATGGGACACAGACTGCTAGTGTCAAATGCAAATACAGGAAAAGGTTTGCAAACTGCAACCCTGTCACATGCAGGGGGTTCAATCTTTGGCACATTCACTGCCATACTCAGAGCTCTCTGTAGAACAAGCAGCACCTAGTCCTACTCTGCAAACAGTCTATGCAAACATCTTCCTGTGTGTTTGTCCTCTGCAGATGTGATCCTACCATCACGTTGGAATAAGCTAGAAAGACTGACAGGAATTGCCTTTGTACTGCTTTGCCTAACAAGAACCATCCTGGGATTTACAGGTACCCAGGACCTCTGAATCAGAGCAAGATTCACAAGATGGGCTGGAAATGTGACAGAAGCAGCCTGTTGATGTTGCCTGGCCAGGAGTGGGGCTTGGCTCCTAATGTCTGAGTGGGAATTTGTGACCCTTTTTTTTAGGATACCTCAGTTCTCCACCCCCAGGCCCTGCTCATGTCTCCTGCTGACTTGCCTTTCTGTTCCCTCCAGAGCTTCTCTGCCTGCCAGCACCTGGACTGGGTTGTTGAACTGAACTACCTGAAGGATACCTGCTGGCATTTTACAAGCAACTATTTTAACCACTGCAGCAGCAGTTGAGGAAAGTGTTTTGTTGCTATGGCCACAGAAACAGAGGATTAGGAAGTCAAGTACAGTGGTTTCTTAATTTCAAGAGCCTTGGGTGCTGACCTGCCAGCAGCACTGCAGGAATAAAGGTATTTTTGGCATCTTGATCAGTCTCTCCTGCTTTTCCATCTTAGTACCACAATTTTCCAGGAGGCGAAGAGACAGAATTTACCTCTTCCTTCCATCACAGTCCTCCACCCAAAATGAGACTCATTGTTTACTTCAGGGTAGAAAATGGTGGTTGAAGGTACAGTGTTATCTGCCAGACCAATTCAGACTACCACAGTTGAAGCAAGGAGATGAAAGGCCAGTGGAATGACAGAACCTCTTTCAGGAGAAAACACACCATACTTAGAACCCATGACAGTGTCTGGTAAGGCAACCCTAACCCTCACTATGGTGCTCTTCTGCCTACTCCTGTTTCTCCCCTTTGCTCTTGCAGAGCAGTCTGGCTGAAGCATTACAAGCTGCTTACTCCTGAGCACTGCTGCAAGTCTGCTACCAGCAAGCACTGAACAGCCTGTCAGGCCTTGGGAATGGCATGGGACCACACACAGGAATTGTGGCACTACCATTGTGAACAAAGCAGCTCCCAATAGAAGACGTTTTCTTCCCAGTATTTTCTTCTCGGGAGATTTTTTTCATTTTACAAAAAATACAGAGGTGGGCCCCAGCAACAATTCAAACCCCTCCTACTGACTTCTTTCCCTGGGGATAACAGTTAGTTACAAAAACTGTTACACACTGGGATTTTTCTCTGGAATTGAGAGACATTTGATAAGAAACTCTTATAAATTTTCAAGGCTTTACTTTTGTTTGTCATTTCATTTTCCATAAGATGAGAGACTACTCAGATTTGGCTGGCAGCTGATTCAGAAAAAGAGTCATCAGAAAACCTGCAGAGGCTACACAAGCATTTGACGCTGTTAACAGCAACTTCTTATCTCAGAGTCTCTTTATTCCATGTTGGCCTAAACTCATGGTGTTTGCTCCACAGGCTCTGTTCTTTCTCCTCTAGGCCTGTTCACTGCTCGCCTCTGCCCTATTGCAGCGTCAGACTCCAGGAGGGTGCCTTTGTTGTGGTGTGAATTAGGCTCAGGTGCAGGGTCCCCGTTCCCCAGCAGGAACACACAGCCTTCCAGGCAGAATCCTTTGTGCTGGCACAGTGCTCACAGCTTGCTCCCAACAGATTCCTACCTCTGCTTGCCACCAGCACCTGGTTTTTTCCAACCTGCGTCATGAGGAGGGTCAGCAGGTAAAAAGGGGGACAGGATAGATGCAGAGTGAGGTCTGCTTGGTTTGAAAAGCTTCCTTCCCCAAACACTACTGCCATTTCAGACCCTGGTGAATGTGTTAGACAGAGAAAGTGCTGTGAGCTGAGAGCATGCAGGATGCAGAGATGCCAGAGCTCAGAGTTGAGGCATGCGCTGAGGACAGGCATAAGACAGCTGGCTGTTATCAGCACAGTTCCTCTAGGGGCTCAGGCAGGAGTGTCTGGCTTTATCAGCCAGCACTTCAGACAAGGCCAGACTACACAGGAATAGGTCTCCCAAGATATGTCCATAGATATAAACACAGGTGCTCCAGTGTTTCCAGAGTCACACAAGTGCAGCCCTCCACTCCCTTTATCAGACACTCACTTTGTTGAGAAATGCCCTGCTCCGTCCTATCTCACCTGGATCTGGGCACTTCTAGTGGGCTGCTTCCCATCCTCAGGAAGTTATCAGAATGGGTTGATGAGGAGGAGCTGGAGGACTTGACCTCAACCATCCCTGTTGAAGGCAGCCTGTCTTCAGACTGCTGTGCTCTGCTCCAGAGCACGGCTTGCGGTGACGATGCACAGCTCTTCCTCCTGAGGGACAGAGGATGTGGGTGAGAAAAATGACTTTTTTATGTACTCCAGCTAAGAAGCCTTTCCACCACAGGCTGGAGTTTAGCCCAGCAGCTACAAGCTCTTGTTTCCACTGAACCCGCCCTCCTCCCTGCCAAGGAACCATGAGTCACGGGTAAACACTCAGGGAGGGGGTACACTGAGCTCAACCCATCTTAGCCCATTCTTTTATAGATCACCATCCACGTGACCTGGAAATCAGAGACGGGAGAATGCACCAGCCCACACACACACAGCGATTGCTTTGTTTAGTCTAGCAGCAAAAAATGCCTTGAGCAAGGGGCCTCCCAGCGGGGAAAGACCATTTCAATCTGCTCCAACTCCACAGTGTGTATCAGCTCAGGTGGGCGTTCGTGCGCACACCACCAGTGCTACTTTCCCTTTCAGCAATTCCCTTTGGGCACCACTGACCACACTTCTGACCATGTGCTTGTAGCTGACAGTCACTCCAGATGTAGGTACACTTCAGTTCTCTATCTTTCTATGCTGACAGCCCAAACTGCTCTGGCTTCTTTCCTAGCCAGCACATTCAGACTCAAGTCATGATTCACTGTCCATTGGTGCCTCAGGCCTTAGCTCACAGTACCATCCAACTACATGCCAAACAAGTACACATTTGGGACTAATTCACATCACTGCTGCTCCAGGTTCAGAAGATTTTCCTTCTTATGTCAATTGTTTGATTTTGTTTTTTCCCTGGGAAGAGTCCCAAGAATTTCTCCCCTTCCGAGACCACACTGAACTGGACAAAGACCTTCCTATGTACAAAAGTAAAAAAGAAAAATTCTGAAGCAAACACACTCAGGGGAAAAAGATGTTACTCTTCCTAAAACATGGAAGGGTATTTCAGCTTTGAAATCTCAAGCACTGTCAGCAAGTGCAGCTAAAGACAGGCTCATTGTATAGTGGAAAGTGCGATATCCTCTCTTCATTTCTTGAAGGGTGTCCACCCTCAAACATCACACCACAGCCTCTCTTAAGCTTTATTCATCTCATGTTATCATAGCTGCCAACATCTCCAAGTACAGCCTGCAGAAACAGGTCTGAACAGCTAAAAATCAAATGCCTCTCCTTGCACAGAAACTGTGAGGCCACCTGTTTTCAGGGCAACACAACAAAGTGCATCCCCTCATGCTAAGCACAGCCCAGCTCATCCAGCTTGTAGCAAGCCCTGTGTGTTCTCCAGACTACAGAGCCACAACAGCCTGCAGTAAAACATCCATGACCAGTCTCCTCATGGAGCACTCATGGCAAGGCTCACAACCTTCCCCTTTCCTAAGCTCATGCCCCTCAGGCATGGCCCAAACCATCCCCGTGGAGCAGCTGCTAGCCCCAACACAGCCTGATGTCTCCCTCCCACAGAAATAAAAGCAACCCAGAGCTAGGAAACACACTGCAAAATTGAGCCTTGATCTACAAAATTGCAGCTATCTCCTCCAGTGTGCTCTGGTCACTTCACATCTTGTAAAAGGCACACAGAGATTCCATGCAGCAGAACTGAGTCTGTATGTCCTGAGCACTCAAAGCAACATAAATGCATCCAGTTCCCTATCCTGCAGCCCTGCAAGTGGAAAGTTGTTCTCCATTTGGTGCAGTTGCTTTGATGTGGATAGGAAAGCTCTGTGTATGAGAGGACTCTGTGTTGCTCATTTGGCTAAGAGTTTGGGACTCTCCATCTCCATTTTGTCATTCTGCAGGGATATTCTCCTTTCCCTTCTCAGCACTTTAAACTGAATACACAATGTGCTTTAGAAAGGCTGCTGCCACTAGCATGGCTCCAAGCTCAGTCCCAGAGGATTTCAAATGCCTCCAGCACAACCCAGATTTAATTTAAAATAATTGCAATATAAAATAGCATCTTCACATGTGCTGAGGGAGAGGAGAGAAAAATTAAACTGAGAGGGGCAACCCTACAGCACGGCTCTGAAATCCCTAAACAGCATCAGAAACTCCACAAGCAAATCCAACACCTGCCCCAGAGCAGCAGAGTTGCCAGACACCTTCCCTGCTTCCTGACAGTCACCTGCATCCCTAGGCAAGTCTTGTGTGACCCTCTATCAAGAGCCAGTACTGAAAATTCTGTATTCTCCCCTGGAAATGTCTCTAAGCACTGCTGCAGGCAGGAACCTGCTTTCAGCTCACATGCCTCATGCTGGCAGAGAAGATAAAATTTAGAGGGAATTCTTGGCCACCCAGCCCAACTCTCACTAAGTGCAGAAACTCCCCATGTAGAACATCTTTCCTAAACTCTGATTAAGCTATATTTTAGGGCAGCTAAACCATCTCCACTTTTCCCTGAGGAGGCTGCTGTCAAATGTAATTTTTCTGGTAGTTTGAAACCATCTTTTAAAAGTAATGAAATCCTTTGTGGATGAAATTTAACAGTGAAACTGGTGAAAATGAAACAAATGTGCTTTACTCTCATCTATGTACAAACTTAGAAGCATCCCTGCAGAAGCCTGACAGCCTTTTAACATGGGGTGGCCTCCAATTTTTGATGCAGAAGCACTAGAGTACAAGTTGCAGCAAAGCTTCTGACAGCCAAATTCCTTTCCCCAAAGAATCCATGCTATAGAGAGCAGATCTGGAGGGCAAGACACTTCAGAAATACTTTTTCTATCAGGCCCAGAGCCAGACCCCCCTTCAGCCCACCAAGTGGTTGTCTCCTCACCATGCTGCTTGAGCCTGTGCTCCTGCTGGCATCAGCTCCACTGCTTCATAGGTAAAGCTCCCAGCTGCTCCAGGGGAACTTTCCATCCCCAGGGAGAAGTCACTGCTCAGGCTTGTGGTGCTGCCTCGGTCTTTCTGCTCTAGAGAGAAGAAAACAGAGCTACCTGAAGACCAGCTTGGTTTCACTCACCTTCTCTCCTTTTAAGCAATTCATTTCTCTGTGCCCTGTGTTCTTGCAAGGCCCCACAGGCAGCACACCCCTTTGGGGTCATCCTGAAGCTGGGAACCCAAGCCCATAAACAATGAACCATTATCAGCACCCAGGGGCACTGATGCTTGACAGCAGCACTCACTGAGCATACAGATCTCTTCCAGGGTGAAGCCAGATGGCAAACTCTTCCTTCTGGGGAAGGAAAGACAAAATTACCTCAGGCACACTTCAGGGCAGTGTGGAGGCTGGCCATAGCCAGGTCTCTGTCACACACAGCACATCAGAGTAGTGGGGGTTAGCTATGGAGGGGCAGAAGGGAGAGGATGAACCACTGTCTGACTCCTAACAGCCCCAACCCAAACTCCCTATGCTTTAAGAAGGTGGCAACAGGAAACACTGCACATGATGTGCTTGTTCAGAGCATCCAGGGTGAGCTTTGCTTCTTTCTGTCCCTCCTGAAATAAGAAGGGTTTATACTGGGTAGTCCATTAAAAACCAGCCATATCTCTGTGCCCACCAGTGCCTGATGGAGCTTGCTGTGCAGCCTGCTTGAGCCAGAGCACACACCTCTGGGCTGATCCGTGCTGGAGCAGCCACGGACAGTCATTAAGCAGAGAGCACATTTCAGCATGGACAGTTTTTCAGAGCACAACGTGGCACCTCACAAGCCTCGGCCCCGTTTTGCAGCCTTCAGAGTGCAGAATAAATTAAAGAAAACTGGGCCAGGACACCAGGGCTTCCATCTCCCCAAAGAAGCAGCACTAACAAGCTCCCTGGCTCTGTAGCCCATGCAGCAGCAAGCACAGGCTCCTTACCTCTGTGACTTCAGAGCAGAGAACTCCTCAGAGGTGATGTGCTTCAGAAAATTGAAGCAGAAAAAGAAAATCTGAGCAAAGGGAAAGAAAAGAGCGGTTCAGGAATGAACCCGAGGCTCCATGCAGCCTCTTATCTTGGTGAGGAGGTGCTGGCAGGAAGGAGATAGCAAAAAATCTGTAGCTACCAAACTCCAGTATGCCATGGGCTGCCACCATCCCATCCTGGACCTCCTCTTCCATGTAAACTGCCCCTCTGCTCCCTGCCACAGGGAGGCCCAGAAAGGAAGGGGAATAAGGAGTCTCCTTACCAGTGCCTTGCACACATGCTGCAAGCCCACAGCACGTACCTATGCCATCAGTGCAGAATGCAACTGAGATGGCAGCAGCTGCTTATACCCCAGGTAAGCAGCAAACCCAGCAGGACTTGCACAGTTAGAGCCACATGCTCCACCTCAGCAGCAGACCAGTACCACATCTGGCATGAGGTACCTACAGCATTTGTGGCCCCAGGCTCGTGCCCTGCCACACCCCAGTCTGCTTGGCATCATTCACCCCACTGTGCCTCTGCCACCTCACCCACCCGTGCAGAGCTGTGCCCTTCTCCTGGGAGAGGTGGGGAGCAGGGAGTGCCAGAGGCAGCCAGGCACCCTCTCTCCTGCTGCAGCTACTGTCTCCACCCATGGCCAAGCAGGCACCAGAGCAGAGCTCTCAGGCTTGAGCCAGTAGAACTCCAGGAAAGGAACAAACAGGAGGAATGATACTTAATCTTTCAGGGGATTCTGTATTCCTGAAAGATGGAAAAGAGGCCAGGGCTCTGTCTCTGCTGTTTGAAGGCAGAAGTTTCCTTAGTAAGGTGAGAGTTCAAGGAGAAGGGGAATAGCAACAGGGTTAGACACAAACCCCACCTCTTTTCTATTCAGTGCACTATGATGCACTGTACTGCAACTACAGTCAGAGCAATCTCTTTTTTTGTTGTGAAAGATTTTGAAGACAATTACTTACAATAACTTTAAGTGCATCCCAGACCCATATGTGCACCCACAGTCACATCTCACCAAGTTCACACACTGGAACCAGCACAAGCTGCTCCATGAGCCTGTGATGGCATGCAAGCCACATGCAGCTGCAGCACCCAGGCAGGAGGGCTGGCACTCAGGACAAGCACACAAGACTATCCAGCTTTATTTTCAAGAAATCACACACCTTAAGCATCCTTTTCACTGCTGAGCTGAACAGCAAGTCCTAGCACCCTCTGATGTGGGGCCTGAACACTAATGGCACAGGAAAGACACTGGCAGGAGTGACACCTCCCAACAAAACTGTAGTCTGAGAGAGAAGTAAGCCCACAACTTATGCATCACAAAGTGACGGGGCAAGGCTCTTACCTCATATTTCCAGTGTCTGAAAAATCTTTTTAGAGCCCAGCCTCACCACTGATACTACCAGGAGCAGGCAGTGAATGCTTCTACTATAAACAGATACCATGAGAACACAAAGCATTGGTCAGCCACTGTCCCAGACCCAACACTCACCTCTTCTCCTTTACTGAGTCGATCAACTAACATGTGCCTGGAAAGAGAGCAAGGGAAGCTCAGTCACATGCCAGAATCAGCAGAAGAGTATAAACTGTCAAGAACAGCCAGATGCCTGAGCCCTTAGGTGAAAAAAAAGGCACCAGCCCTTCTTGTCCCAGGTCATTGGGAGCTGCTCAGATATCAATCTTTGGCTGTGAATAAATATCAAAGATAACCCCTCAAGGCTTCTTCCCTGTTGCACAGGGATGCACATGCAAGTAAAACTTTTCATGCCTACCCAAAGAGAAACCAGTCATAGGCCACTGTCAGGTAGAGGATCTCAGATGGCTCCAGGGATGTGTGGATCAGCCCATCCTGCAAAGCAAATGACACAGCCTTCAGGCAACAGCCATGGGGACTAAACTTGGGAATTCATGATCTGCTGAAAACTGTCACAGCAATCCAGGGTGCCCATCTTCCTCCTCCTGCCTGTGACAGTATGTCTGAAGGAACACTAGGAACATGAACAGCTCCACCACCACTTCCTGGTGACAGTCACTCACCCTCCAAGCAATGAGCCCCAGAAAGAGAGGAGGTGAGCCAGGTACTCACAGCCCATAAGGAGAGGCGCAGTAAGGAGATGAAGAGAGGCGTTCGATCCCAGCCTGATATACAGTGCACCAGGAGCCCGCTGTCATCTGCCCCAGGGGTAGGAAGGAGAAGAAAAAAAAGAATGTTGCAACAAGAGCAATGACTTCTTTATGGCAAATCTGTAGAGACAAGCTACTCTCTGTACCCATAGCCCAGCCTCAAGAGCAGAGCTCAGCCAGAACATTCTGTCTTAAATACAGCAGCCAACAAATTGCTCAGTGTCCTGGGTTGTCAGCTGCACCAGCTGATGTGCTGTCCTGGTCCTGACAGCTGCTCAGAGTCATTAGGTATGAACATCACTTTACTATCCTGAACATGCACCTACCCTGCTGTAACCCACTATCACAATCTATTCCTGTACTGGTGAGAAAACAGCTCCAATTGAATATTTTTTTCAGTCTCACTAACCTTCCTGCTGCACATTGAGCAGAGGCCCACACAAGGCACAAATCCTACACCCTACAGAAACCTGTAGTGTGTCCCAACACAGCTACTGCAGGAGAGTATAGCTGGCCATGCTGCCAGTCATGGCTCCACCCATCAGTTCTAGGTCACAGTGCTCTGAGGGAACACAGGGCAACAGACACTCTTCAAAGAGTTGGGGTGTCTGTGATGAAAGGGGGTGGAAAGGGGGTCTTAAATGAGATCCTGTGTTGGGGAGACAAACAGGTAACCAGAAAAACAAAAGCAAGAGTCAAAAATCAAAGACACAATGCTCCTTCTCTTTAGGTTTGAAGTAGTAAAACATTAGGCTAAGTTTTAAGATATCCCTTTTAATGTTCAGGAAGAAAGGGCTTTCAAGGAATCAGCAAGTCCCTCTGTAAGAGAGGAGCTGGAGTTCTGAGATGCTAGAATCATCACCCAGTTTTGAAGGGAGAGAATTAAAAGTGACTTCTGTATTGGGAGGTGATCCACAGTGGCACTAATATCATCAGCTGTTCTTCCAGGGACAGTGATTGCTTCAGTTACACTGCTTAGAGGAAGGAGTTTGCCTTACCATCACTATTGATAATGGAGATCAGCAGCTTCAGGTAGTTCTGTGTCTGTTGTACAAGGTCCCAGCTCTGTAGAAAGAGGAATACTGAAGGTAAGGGTCTGCCCACAGCAAAATGGTGCTCTGCAGTTCAGAGCTGCTCTATCCAGAACAGCAACAAAGCAGAAATAAACATGCAGCCATTCCTCAAAGTGACAATTTTCCCCTTTTTATCAAGCTCCCCATTCTCTGCAAAAGGCACTCTGGGAGAAGACAGCAGGTAGGCAAATAAAACAGGAAAAGGCCATCTCTACTGTCTTCCTGGCTGTCAGAGGAGCTGCTCCAAGCAGCCCATGCTCAGAGAGGCAGCAAACACCTGCAGAGCACTGACCCAGTTCTGCACACGTGCACTTAAGCAAGAGGCTGAGCCACATTCCAGCCACGTGTGCAATGCCAGCAGCACGATGGGATGTGCAGGCCAAGGCCAGTGCCTGTTCCCCAAACCAAGCACTTTGCTCAAAACTCTGTGGGCCTTAAAAATGTCCCCAGCAGGCTGCTGGCACAGGGCTGACCCTCACCCACCCTCCAGACAGGCACTGGACTTCTTCAGTAACCCCCAAACAGCAGAACTACAGAAGGGCTCTGAACTCGGAGAACTCCAGTACTACAGGACATACAGGTGAAGAACTTCAGAGCAAGCCCAAGCTTGTCACTTGACCATCATGTCACAAGCAGATGCAGGGAATTTCAATGGTTTGATCAGAATCAGGACTAGCTCAAGGGAAATAAGATAGCACTGGCAAGGAAAAAGCAGAGTGGAATATATTTCATGGCAGAAGTGTTAGTGGTATAAGTGACATGTGACCACAACACCAGAACCCTCACTATGTGCTTGCATGTGTGCACATCTGTGTGTAACCAGTGTGTCAAAGAATATATTGCTCAGCTGTAAAGCCTGCAGAGCCACAAAACAGTAGGGAAATGGGGAACACAGTCAGCCTGCAGCAGAAAAACACATAATTACAAAATCTTTTATCTGCCCAATTCAATCCATCTTCTGCTTATTTTAGAAAGCATCATCCAATTATCCAGTCTGATCTCTCTACATCATGAAGAAGAAAGTTTTCTTCAGTTGCCCCAAGTAAAGCCTGAAGCTTGCACTTGGCAACATCTTTGCCCAGAGAAGCATCTCAAATACGGGTGACAGCTCATTACTCCTTTGGCAGCATGTTCCAGCAGATTATCCTCAAAAATAACATCCAAGACTTCTTTTCCTTATCTGAAGGCCTGATTTCAGATGCAGATATTGCTTCCTGTGCAGCTCTTCTTTCCCAGATTGAAGAGTGCTTTAGAATTACTATTTTCTCCCTACAAATGTACTTACACATTAATCAAGTCAACCCTCCATCACCTTAGTGATTAGCTAAACAGACTGAGAGTTTTGAGTGAAGCATGTTCTCCAGGTCTCAAATAATTTCTGCATCTATTTATTACACCCTCTTCAATTTTTAATAACCTTTTTAAAATACTGGCTGCTCAGTATTCTAGCGAACAAGTTTCTAGCCACACACAAGCTACAGTTCTATTAGCTCTGCTTCAACTTTTCTGTGATTCTGCTTATGCTGGCACTTAAACAGTATTTACATCATTGACAACACTGGCCCAGCACAGGGAGCTCTGCTAGTTCTGTGGTGCTTCTGGCCACAGGGCACAGTAATGTGACATGCTCCAGCAAAGTCAAGTCCCACAAAATCTGGTAGATCCACTGATGTGTGAAATGGAGCATACTAATCACTAGTATAAAGTGATACTCCCTGGTGTGAGCAGAGGTAGACTCTGAAGCTTGAGCAAATAGAAGAGCTCAATTACTGTTTGCCATGCTCTCCATAACAGGGAGTGGAGACCTGCCATGGTCAGTTATGATTCTCTGCTCCTCTCCCATAGTAAGGCACCCTGCATACCCATGAAGAAGGTGCCCAGTCCCTCAGCTTTGCTCACAGAGAAGGTTGATGTCTCTCAAGACTTCTCACAGCCAAGGCAGTCTGCCCAGGGCAGGCTCATGTTGAGCTGAGATGAGAACAGGTAATACTGCTTTCTGTTTCCTGTCTTGTTCCTTACCTTTGTTAGCAACCTATCTCCCTAATGGATTGCAAATTTTCAAAAGCTACAGAAGAAGGTTTGACTTTACAGTCAGCTGCCTCGGGACACAGCAAGCCACGGAGTTTTTGGGTACAGGCTTTCCACTGCTGTTCTGAACTGTCAAGCAGCCTTGCCCCACTGGGATGCTATGAAGTGAGCCAGATTACAGCAATAGGAGCAAGTCAGATTTCAAATCTCTCCTGATCCTTCTTGAATACATCCCTGACCTCCCACAGAGACACCCACTTTGCTCACCTGGTACTCGCTCCAATCAATATTCAGAGATTGGGTCAGATACACTGGGATACTTAATGGAGCATCTACATAGTCCTGTAAAAAACCCAAATGCAGTTGGTCAGAGAAAAGTCATGACTTGAAGTGAGTGAGTTCCAGAAAAAACCAAGACAACAAATGCCAAATGGTGCATGAGAAGAAAACATCTCAGCAAAGCATCTTTGGATGTAAAATCTTGAAGATGTAAGAATAAACTCAGACTCTTGGAAAGACTAATGGACAAGAGGAGCTTTTATGTGCTCTCAACAGTGAAAGCTGGGCATATTAGTCTCTGAATTCCTGTAAGACTGTGCCACTCAACCACCTCCCTAGCAGGAGACAAAATATGAAGAAAGAACTGAGAACCAAGGCTATTAATAAGGCCAGAATTCAAAACTGAGAGCAACCCCTACCTTCCATGAGAGATCAAGCATCCTAGACTTCAGGATAATGATTAATTTATTTTACATATGAATTTTACAATCAATAGTTTAATGCATTCCCTGTCTGTTTTGTTGTCCTGTTGATTTCCTTTTTGTGATTGGAAATAGGCACATGAACTGAGAGGCAAGACTTAAGCCCAGTAAAACAGACAGCTCTCCACTTTGTAACATCCATGTACCTGCTTCCAGTTAAATATGAGACCTTCAGCTGTATAATCCCGGTCTTTGTAGTCCTTAAAAAATTCACAGCCTGCAAGAAAAGAATATAATGAACAACGATTCAGCTAACTGGTATCTAACAAGTGAAGTGCCCTATGGGACTAGGAGTGCTGGCAGCCCCAGGCTCCAGAAATCCAAACCAATCAAAACTGCTGCCTGTGGGAAGAGAAGAGCAGTAATCCACAGTACACTCTGCAGCACGGCCTCCAGCAACAACAGCCCAGGGCACTTAGCAGTACAGACACTCACACAGCAAAGGGCAAACTCCAAATACAGCAAACGGGGAGCTTGAGGGACTGATTTAATTTTTTCCTGAACAAAAGGTTTCACCAAGGAGCTATGTTTTGCAGGGCCATGGACTTTTGCACAGATCTAAGGCACCAGCTTGACATGCTGAGTGAGAAGGAACCACCAAAAGAAGGTGTTGGCAGAGCCCCGGGGAAAGCCAACTTTCACAGGGCAGGTAACAAGGGCTCTGTCAGAGGTGGCTTCATTTCTCTCACATTTAAGTCTTCTCTCTCAAACATGGGATTTATTTCATCTGAAGGAAGGGGGTACATAACCACTTCCAAGCTGTCTCCCAAGCCCTCCCCTCCTGAAGTGTGTCCTTTGGCTCAGCTCTTCTCCAACAACTATTTGAAGTCTCTGCTGCAGGCTGCAGTCACTTAGTCACAGCTGAGCAGCACCATTAGCACTGCAGCTGCCTGCAGGCTGCACAAAACACCTCTCCCAGTGTGCTGTGTACACCTCAGCTGTGCCACTGTGCCCACACCACCCCAGCACCCCTGTGCCAGGCACAGAAGATGGAAAGAGGCTCCCACCCCACAGGTCACAAGTAACTTCAATGGAAAAAAAACCCAAGAAAAGAGTATTTGTGCAAGGACAGGACTAATCCTCAAATATGCAGTCAGGACACAGTCTGTCAGTTGAGATTTAATTCCAATTAAACAACAGCTTCATGCAAAGAATTGGGGATTATGGCATAAGTGTTGGCATCCACAAATACCAAAAGCTTCTACAGATATCCCATTTTAACTCGTCTTTCACTCCAGACAGTTCTTACTCTTCACTTGGTAAAATTAGTCTGGATGGCTAAGCCCAAAGAGGGATGGTGAATGGAGTTAAATCCAGTTGGTGTCTGGGCCCCAGATTTTGTGGTGTTCTCCAGAGTTCAGTATTGGAGTCAGACCTGTTTAATATCTTTACTGATGATCTGGATGAGGGGATCAAGTTCACCCTCAGCAAGGAGTGGAGTCAGCTCTGGAAGTATTTAAAAGACAAGTAGATGTGGAACCCAGGACATGGTTTAATAGAGACTGGGCAGTGCTGAGTTAATGGTTAGACTCGGTGATCTTAAAGGTCTTTTCCAATCAATTCTATGACTCTGTTTGGACACTGCCTTGCTCACCTAAGGCGACAGGATCTCAGAATAACTTCAGAAACAAATTACAAAACAGAAACTCTTTCAGTGCAACCCTGGAAACATCAATAAGAATGTATCATGGCATTTGGCCAGTCACTAGAGGGGCTGCTGATCCTTAGATGTGTATTCCTTAGATTTAACAGAATGACAACATTCCCCCATGGACCAGCACTGCTGAAATCAGGCAACATCTGCAGGGAATATTTGCAGTTTTATAAAGTTTATCTCTAGCATGGCAGTGAAGAGCTGCTAAAAGAAAGCAGCTGTCCCAGAGGGAACAAGAGGTGGAACCATCATTGCTTACCATATGCAGATCCCCATACAGAAACAACTCTTCAGCTTAACTCTATAGTCACTTCTTCATTCCTTACAGCCCTACAGAAGACCTGTGTACACAGTCTTTCTCATGTTCCAAGTCTGATGATGTGTGCAGCAGCAATATATATATATCTGTGCTATGTACTACAGAAACCAGCAATACTCTTATTTCAGTACACTCTGGCAACCTGTATGGCAAACTTGATAGAAATCTTCATGTAGCTTCTCTGAATTGCCACTAATTTCTGTATAAAAGGAAATACACCTAAAAAATGTTTAAGAGCAACAACTAGTAATCAAGGAAAAGTCTGGGTCTGGATCATCCACCAGAGTTTTGGTTTTTTCTCCTCTCCCTTTCTTTGTGCTCTAGGGAGAAAGAAGACTCTGCAGACAGACCTCAAGCACAGCACCTTGCATCTGATCCTGTCGCCAAGCCTGACATCAGCAGGCAGACAGGAATATTCAGTTCATCTGTAAGAGTGCAAGTGACCCAGCAGTGGTTGCTAGGCACAGGGATGGATATAGCCAGGGAGACAGGCTGCAAAGGGCTGCCTCTGTCATACACTGCAGGCTCAGGTGAACTGTTCTGCAAGCACTGAGCATTTCTTACAGTGGAGCTCCAGAACACTAGATTAGAAATTACCCTTAAGAATTGGGTTTTTACGTAACAAGAGAACAAGATACATATTTTGCATCAGGTAGTAGTTTGGAGTTGCAGAGATGTCAAAGGCCACCTTAACTAGCTCCACCTCTGGGACTTTTCCTCCGTGCTTGAATTAATAAGGACTGCTGAGAAATTATTTTGCCACCTCAAAGAGTGCCTAATGCTGACTCACATTGCCAGAAGATCCAGGTTCACTGCACTGTTCCCAGTTTAAAGGAGTTTTTCTCCAGAGGGAACATAGGAAACATTCAGCAAGTCACAGTCATTTACATATACACACACAGAGTTATTTCCCAGTCCCCAGAAACGAATTGTCACCTGTCCCTTGTGAATCCCTCTGGACATCATTCCTGTACCTGGATATGGGATGGAGAGAAGAGTGAAATCAGCATAACGTTGAGCTTTGTCCACCTTCTCAGAAGACGTCACACTGCACAGGACAAGAGGAAAACAGCACATATTTAGAGAATGCTCTTTGCACAACCATCAGCATCTAAAAAATACCTGTTGCATCTCCCTGTGCTATGACTTGCTTCAGCAGGGGCAGAACTTATTCAACACTTCCACATAAATAGGTACAGCCCAAAATCACAAAAGCTTTTCTCTGAGGTAAGCAGGAGAAACATCTCCCTCTGTTCCTATGCACAGAGGGCTCCTATGCTGTCTCTGTTCTGAAGGGATGACTGCCTCATTAATATAAGCTCTACAGGGAAAAAGCCACTCAGACTGCAGAAGACAGATTAAAGAAGTTATGTTGCCCACTGATACAGTTTTCTGTGGCCTAATACCCTGGGGTTTTCTTTACAACATCAACTAACCTATCCTGCTGTAGAATTCTTCCAGGGACTGCTCCCAGGATGCTGAGTGCACACCTGACAGCAATTCCCATGTAAGGGCTACTCTCACTGCAAACCAAAGCCTACACAATAACAAATGAACACACTCACTTCAAGCCAAATTTCACCTTCTTGTTTTCCACCATCAGGTCACAGATGTATCGGACAGACAGGTATCGAAGCAGTTTGATGTCATGCCCTCTGACCTTGTCAAACAGCTGAGTATCTGCATTTCTGCAAGACAGAACAAGGCAACAAGGTGAGCATGGAAGACTGACCAAGTTGAGAGTCTGATTCTTCCCAGCTGAGCCACAGTTCTTCCCTGAACCACTTTTAGCCATAAGGAGCACAGCACAAGCCTTGTCTCCACAGGTCTGAGTCAGACTCTGCAAACTGACACTGCAAGCTTTGTGCTCATGCTCCCTTCCCACATCTCACTCCGTTTTGGAACAAACACATAACACAATTTCTACAGCCTGGAGATGTACTTTTTGATGCAGTAAACACAGCCTTGTCCTTCAAATACCTTTTTTAATGGCTCTCATATTCCTGTCTCTAGCCCTTCCCTCTGGCAATAGATTAGCAGACTTCAGCTACACTAGATTCAGCCAGACATCAATACTGAAGGCTCTTTTCCAAAAGCAAGGAAAGTAAGACTCTGAGCCTGGTGATGGGTTTAAAGCCTATGTCCAAAACCCAAACTAGAAAAGAGCAGAGCTGAGTGGCTGAGCCAGTCAGGTTATGTCCATATTCCCTTTTCCTCATCCCAATGATGCATACAAACCTAAGCGCAGAGTCTTCCTCAGAAATGTCTTCTGCATCTGCCCAAGCATCATCAGAACCACCTGCAAGAAAGGCATTGAGAACTGAAGCTTTTGTAAACCAACTTGTTCCCCAATCTGACAAGATACACAAACAAAAGGGTCATGGTTTGGTGCCTTCTCTTCGCACTTAAGTGTGCTTCCCCACATTTCCTCTTCCTGAAAGTTTTGTTTTCTAATGTAGCCCACTCCTTCCTTGTCATTGCAAAGTACCTGGGCAGGTCAAAACCATGACTGACAGCCAGGGGACACCTCAAAAATAGTATACAGTGCTTTTTTAAGCCAAGCTTCAGCTGCCACACTAGACACCCACTAGTCCCCTGAAGAGCTTTCCCTGGAGTCCAGTATATCTCACCATTAGAAGCATTGATTCCCAATGATTAGTCAAGAAACAGCAAGTTCTAATCCTCTTTGCTCCATTATTCCCATCCCCAATGTTTGGGAATTGGTACCCTGAATCCTTTGGGATGCCTTTATTTGCCTACATGTTACCTGTAACTCACACTTCAAGTCCTTTTGTCACTGAGGTTCTTATGAGCTGTGGCACTGTAGCACAGTGCTGGGAAAAAGGGCACAGGGTTTCAGCCTTTGCCCTGTTATGCTAAGTTTGATACAAGCAGCCCATGCTAGAGCTCTCACTGGTCTTGGAAAGAGCTTGGCCTCATGTGTAGGTCTCTGTGCCAGCACTGACCAGCCTTACCATGCAGACAGTGACAAATGGCTCATCACTTACCAGAGAAGATATAGTTGTATCCAGTGCGCCCATAGAGCTCTCCCCAGCCAGCCAGTGTTGCTGATCTGCAAATATGCTGGAGGAAGATTTTTTTATTAATTACACAGGCTCCAGGAGTCTTTCCCTTATCATGCCTATTTGCTGTCAGTTACACAGCAAGGGGTGGTACCTACAGTGACCACCTCTCAGCTGTCTGCCCTGCAACCCTGGTCCAGATTCAGTTCTCCAAACACAGCAAACTCCCAAGAGCCTTTATCTGTAGCTAGGTTTTAAATCATATTTTCATCTCCAGTTCTCCAATGCATTAATACAGTCAGTTCCTGCCAAGTTAGCAACACATGCTCTGTTAATACCCTGCTTGAGCCTTATTTCCACATTTCTCTGGATGAGATTATAGATGGTCCCAAGACAACTCTGGGCAGTTCACTCCTGCAGAAAAAGGTCAGCAGATGCAGCCCACGATGGCTTCAGTCCAGATAGATTAAAATTGTCACAGGTATGATTTTGCTATTCATTTCTAAATTCAGCTAAGAAATCTGAATTAAGCTACTTAAATTCTAAATTAGACTATTCCTACAGGACTTCAACACAGTTTAAGTAATTCACATAAAAATGAATCTAATTTCACTTTCTTACAGATCCCCTTGCAGACAAACCCACACATTCATAAGACCATTTATGCAATCTTGCCTTCCGAGGGAGCAGACAAAGAAAACTTCTCTGGAGAAAGGAAAGTTACTCAAAGGGAGCTGCTGGGAAGAGTAAGGGACAAACAGGGACAATAATTATCTTTCCCCTCTGAAACACCAAATATCTTAAGGAATCCAGCAGGGACATAAACAGGAGAAAAAAATTTAGCTCTTTGGTGCAAGGCTCATGACTTGGTGGGAGAGAACAGCCTGAAGTGCCCACAGACAACTCACAGAGCCTAGACAACAAATGCTACCTGCTACGACAGGCTGCCTGCTTGTACCTAAGCACAGATTTTTACACCATTTGGAAAAGTGACAAGTGACCTGCACAATTCAAATGGCAGAGAGAAAGGTCATTTTCTCAGCAGAGACAGGTAACCCATGAAACCTTACCTTTCCCTTGTACAGAATGACTGGGCAAACAAAGCGTCCTCTACACCTGGCCATCTTACTCCTGTTGATGAGGTCCTGCAGTTTGCCAACCTGCACACTGCTCTCACACCTAGTGGAAAGAGATTCAGGTCAGTACACAGAGCATCTTCTCACACTTCTTTCAGCAAAGCCACCACAGACACCCTGGGCTGCAATCCCATCCCATTGCCTAAAAGCCAGCTCTGTTTGTAAGTTAGTAAGCATGAAGATACTTCCTTGAGAATTGCTTCTGCTGCTGTACAACACATTTGGACACTTGTCTGACTCCTTTTCTTTATTTTGAAAGATCAAAAGAAAGTGTGTGACAGCACGATCAGGAACTGGCAATATGAGCATCATCAGTAGGGTCTGCTACAGACTAACATGTGGATTACTCAGGAAGGATAGATAGTGTCTACAAAAATAAATGTTCTGTTTTCTTCCCTATCACCTTTCCATTGAAAAGCAGCCCAACACTACCATCACAGTGAATTCACTATCAGAGTGATAGTTTTGCAAGAAAAAAAGAAATATAATAGAAAATCAAATCTTGAACACCTCGTGATCCTCAAGCCTTTGTGTTGCCAGGTAATTAAACAACTAAACCAGCTAGTGGGTTGAGCAAAATACTTAGATTAATGTCAGCTGCATCTGTAGAACTACATTTTGTTTGGTATTCTTGTCAAAATTAAAATGAAATTGTTTCATACTGGGAGACGTTTTGGAAACATGTTAAAATTGCTCCAGTTTGTCCAAATATCAGCTCACATTTGACAGGAATCCAAACTCACTTCTGAACTACAGAGACCTCCAGGAGAAACTGTCAATGCACAGAGGACTAGAGCTGGAATTGGAGAAGCATCCAGATATATTAGAAACTAGGTGAAGTCTGAACATACAAAACTACATGGCAATGTACCTGGAGGTGATTAACAAGAATTTCCAGTTAGCCCTTTCAAGTAATGGAGCACAATATAACAGCCAGATGAACTGCCTGATCTCTGGATGCTAATACATTATCAACATGGTAAATCTGAAAAAGGGGAAAAATAAGATCATGGGAAATTCCCTAGAGAGATGTAGAAGTACCAGCATTACCATGCAGAGCACAAGCTCTCAGCTGAGATAAAACATCTGATTCTAGTGACCCATCCCTGTCTGAAAAGGCACAGGAAGATGAGCAGGATGGCCAAGGGACACTCTGCAAGAAAACCACCACAGTCTGATGGGCAGAGCAGATGAAGATGAGCAGATGCACAGCAATATGTGCATCAGAGTGAAGGAGAGTACAACAGGGGAGGAGGAGAACTCAAAGGTGAAGGACAACACTGGCCTAAGAACAAATTAATATCTTTACAATGGAAGTTAACCAAAGTTGCTAAACTTCAGAATCACTGAGAGTGTGGAGCAATGTACCAGCAGCTGCCCTTCTGGGAAAGATTAAAAAAACTAATCTATTATTAAAATGATCTGTTTATGGGAAATATTATAGAAGGTGGTACCAGTGGACGCAGGGAAACAGAAAACAAGACTTTCAAATTCTTTTTTTTTTCCTTTAAAGAAGGATCTGATTCTCAGAATTCATAGTGGTGGTTGAAATTTTTTCAAGTTTTCCTGTATATACAGTTATTTTGCTGCCCAGCTCCAAAGACCTTTGACATAGACCAGAATTTAAATAACAAAACCCCAAGGTAATCTTCTTTAAACAAGGTGAACATGAGGGTGCTAATTGGAAAGGCAGGAAAATATGAGCAAGTGTGAGAAAAGATGGCTACATGTATAATTCCCAACACCAAACTATTTTGAAACTCAAAAGATTCTGATGCATAGATTTGGTTGTGGGGCTGTTTTTAAATGAATGCATGCAATTGAGAGATATATCATATCCTGCACTCAGCTCCAGTTGCCTTTACGTTTCCTTTGCAAAAGCAAATATGGAGGGAAATGAGAATTTAATTGCAGTGTTAGCAAAATAGCTCCATGGCATTGCTTCCAAGTCCAGAAGGTGAGAATCAGCAAAAATTAAACACCTGAAGGATGAGAAATTATAAGGACAGCTCCAGGAGCTGAGACAAGACAACAGGTTTCACACACTGCTCTTCCCTGGAGAGGTTTCTGTAGCACTTGGGAATGAGACAGAGCAGCTTGGCAGGAACCCAGGATATGGAGTGGGGGGCCCAGCACCCCACTGGGGACATGGAAGGATAAGTCCCTGTCCCAGGCACACCACACCTGCTCCTTGGGAAACCTGCACACACTGGACAGACCCGCTCTGCCATCAGGCATGGCTGTGCTACAAATAAGGCTCTCAGATCTTCTCATCTCAATAACCACCCCCAGAAATGCAACAGATGAACATGGTAAACAAACACAGTTGTAGCAAAACTCCTGTAGCAAGGGGGAAGCTGCTCTGAAGAAAAGGTGTAATGCCTTTACAGGAACTAGTGATTAAATGCAGCGTAAATAAGAGTAAAATCTACAGAAAAAGGTTCAAAACACACAGAATTCCTCCTGCACCTGCATGGATTTCAGAGTACTGTTAGCTAAACTTTGATCAAGCAATGTCCTTTGTTCCCCAAGCCATCCAGCTACAGAATGAACTGACCTGGGTTAAAAACATAATTTTTTTTGTTTCCCCACATAGTGCCAGAAGCAGCTGTACTGGCAGAAATGAGCAAAGAGTTTGTACATGTGAAAACTGCTTCCAAAGCACCTCAGTATTCTTGGAGATGTGAAGCTTCAAGTAGATCTTACCAACTGATTAAAAACATTACAAAGATAAAAACAGAAGTGTTCAAGGCCAGGTTGGATGGGGTCCTCAGCAACCCGATCTAGTGGAAGTTATCCCTGCCCATGGCAGTGAAGGTCAGAACTGGATGATCTTTAAGGTCCCTTCCAACTCAAACCATTTGGTAGTTCCACAAGAAGCAGAGACTTGGTCCTACATGGAGTGTCCTGCTCACTGGAAGAGAAGAGATTCTTGCCTTCCGTAACACAAGACGTGCAATGGTCTCTATTTCATAATTATTGCACAGGAGTAAAATTATTAAACTAAAACCTGCATTTGTCTCAAAATCACTTGGTGGCTTTTACAAAAATGATTACCCTGAAACCAGGAGAGTGATGATGGAGTGTAGTCTCTTTGGGACAATAAATAAAAACTTGCCAAGAATCAGTATAAATACAGTTAATTGTCATTGCTGGCTTGCAAAGATCACAGAAGAAAATGGAGCACCAAGTGTAAGTACTCTTGTTTTGAATACTCGTCAGAAAAATTAAGCATCCTTTCCTCTTGCAAGACCAGGAAAAGCAGAAGCATTCAGTTTCTCTTCTCTAAAGCTTCCCCTAGTTACATTTAACAGCTTCAAACTTCAGTTTCCTCTTTTTTTTGCAACAAGGGGTTTAGTATTTTCTAATCTCATCCAACTGTTAGGCAGAAACTCTCCCACCTGGCAGTCAGGCTGGTTTCCAAAGACCCCCTCCTATAGCACCCAGCCTACGTGCCAGCACGGCAGCTGATGGTTTTCCTTCCTCAGGCAAAGCAGCTGGACATGTGAGAAGGACTTGTTGATCCTCCTTTTTGAACACATTACTCTTGTCGTGGACACACAGTCAAGACTGCAAAACTGCATCATGTTTTGTTGAAATAAAAAGTAAAAATGAGAGGCTGTGGTTGGAGCTGGAATGAGCAGCTCATACTCAGCCAGAAGCAAGATGAACGTGATCCTGAGCTTGTGGGTCAAAGTCCAGAGATGTGTTGGCTCAGATGTGCACCAAACTAAACAAGCGTTTCCCATTAGCTCACTAAACCTCAGCACCCACTGACCCATTCACCATGGTGGGGAAGAGACGAAATAACCTGGAATGACAGAAATATCTGTCTAGACTGTCTTGTCTGCCTAGCCCCTAACAGACCCCCCCCCACCTCAAGATGATTTACACACTAGAATTTCCCACATCAGAGGCCTTGCTGCAAGACCACAGGGACTTCACCAAGACAGGGAGGCTTGCTCCCAAGCCTGAGCCTTCGGGCAAGCTGCAACACAACAATCACCAGGAAGCTATGCTGTGCTCAGGTTTGCTCCAGGGCCACATGCAGCGGAGCTGGTGCTGCCCCGGAGCACCCTCGTCTCCTTCACACTCCTCGAGGAGTGTCTGCCTCGAGGCTCAGCTTGGCAGCGTTCACAAGGCGGCCCAAGAGCCCTGAAGGAGCCCCACGGGAGCTCGGCAGCCCCAGCAGGCAGCCAGGGGAGTCCCGGGAGCGGCTGACACCAGCGGCTATAATTAGCGCAGAGCAGCCCGCAGGGCTTCCCCGGCCGGCGGGAGCCCGGAGCGCCAGGAGCGGGAGCTCCCCGGGACAGCAACTCCGCCGGGCGCCAGCAGCACGGGACGGGACACGGGAACCGGGGGCCTTACGAGTCACGGCCGGCGCCGGCGTCGCGCTCCAGGAGGACGATGTGCCGCGGGTAGTGAGCGCAGATCTCGCCGTGCACGTTGGGGATCACGCTGTAGCGATAATCGCGGCCGAAGAGCTCCAGGCACCGCCGCTCGATCCGCTCCACCTGCGCAGAGCCACCGCTCAATGCCCGCCGCGCCGCTGCCCGTTCCCCGCGTCCCCCGAGCCCCCGCGCCCTCACCTTGGCAGCGGCGGCTCCACCGCCGTCCTTGGCGCGGTACTGTGCCCGGGAGAACTCCAGGAGCAGCTCGGCCAGGGCGCGGTCCCCGGAGCCCGCCGGGGGGCAGCCGCGGGCCGCCGCCGCCGCCATGCCCGCGCCGCTCACCGCCGCCTCGGGCCCATCGTCCCGCCCGCCGCTTCCGCCCGCCCGCGACGCGCCCCTTCCGCCCGCTCGCGGCGTCATCGGGGCGCGCCGCGCTCCGCCCCGGCTACCGAGCCTCGCTCCGGGGGTACCGGGCTCTGCTCCGGAGTACCGGGCTGTGCCCCGGGGGTACCGCGCTCTGCTCCGGCCCCGCCTTTGGACCTGCAGAGAGACGCTGTCAGGCCTCGCCGAGTGGGTCCGGCCGTGGCACTGCCCGCTGTGCCCAGGGCGCTGCCCTAAAGAAAGAGTCCCAAGGAGCGTTTTAATTAAAGAAGCCCCTCGGAGTGTGGTCGCACGCACTGAGCCCGTGGCGATGGCGCTGCCCGGAACGTGACTCAGGGCGGCAGTGGCTCTTGTGCCCGGGCGGTGTCACGGAGCCAGCTCGGGCTGTGCGTGCCGAGGGTGACGGGCACTGCCTTCCCCGCCGGAGGCACACTGCTCCTTGGCTCTTGCAGGGGAGCACGCTGTGTTTTTCATCTGCATTTGTCTAATTTGCAAATCAGCTATGAATCTTCACAAGCATTTAATGACAGCCGAGTTCAGCTGCAGCTGACGCGGTGCATCTCGCTGCCTGAGAATGAAACTGCCCCGACATGGTCTGGTCCCTGCTGGGTTTGGGACCGGTGCGGGGCTGACGGGGCGGTGGCGGGATCTCGCAAGGGCACCTGCCGCCATACAAGTGACACTGAAAGCCTGTGTGACACTACTGGCACAGCCGCTTACCCCAGCCCAGTCATCCACCACACCTAGCCTGTGCACCCCAGCCCTGTCACCACATCTGACCGGGCACAGCTGTGTACTTGTCCTCGCTCTGTCAGAGGTTTTGGCTAGACTCCTGCCGCCCCAGGGCAGGCGCAGCTACAGTGGCGGCAACTTACTTGCTCCGTCCCCGCCAAGAGGGTGCGGAAAGGCTGCTGCCCGGCCGGGGGGCGACGCCGGCCTGCCCCGGGCTCGTGAAGGGTGCGGGAGGATGGACGCTCTCCCTGCGGGCGCACTCCGGCCAAAGGCACCCGCGCGGAGCCGCGCCCCGGCGCTGCCTCCGGCGGGGTCGGTTCTGCCGGGCCGGGGAAGAGGAATGGGCCCGACGCGAGCCAAGTCAAGTGGATCCGAGCCGAACCGAGACGAGCCCCTCGCAAGGTGATCCCAGCCCGGCCGAACCCGAGGGAAGCGCAGCCGAAGGTGGCGGAGCGGTCCGATGCCCGGGGGGCGCGCCCGGCGGGCTCGGAGGGTCTCGGTTCGGCTCGGGCTCGGCTGGGCTGGGCTGGACGGGACTGGACTGGGCTCGGCTCCGCAGTGGCGGGGGGGCGCACGGCCGCGCGCGCGCGGCGGGAGCGCGCGGGGCGCAGAGGCGGCAGCCAAGATGGCGGCGCGGGTGTCGCAGGGCCCGGCAGCCCGCGGGCGCTCTTAGGCCGCGGCCCCCCCGCCCCGCCGACCCCGGGCGGGCTCCCCGCCGCCCCGGCCCCTCCCGCCCTCCGGCAGCGGCGGTCGGCAGGATGCTGCCCTCGCAGGAAGCCTCCAAGCTGTACCATGACAACTACGTGCGGAACTCGCGCGCCATCGGCGTGCTCTGGGCCATCTTCACCATCTGCTTCGCCATCATCAACGTGGTGGTCTTCATCCAGCCCTACTGGGTGGGCGACAGCGTTAACACGCCCAAGCCCGGGTACTTCGGGCTGTTCCACTACTGCGTGGGCAGCGGGCTGGCGGGCCGGGAGCTGTCGTGCCGCGGCTCCTTCACCGACTTCAGCACCATCCCCTCGGGCGCCTTCCAGGCGGCCGCGTTCTTCGTGCTGCTCTCCATGGTGCTGACGCTGGGCTGCATCACCTGCTTCGCCCTGTTCTTCTTCTGCAACACCGCCACCGTCTACAAGATCTGCGCCTGGATGCAGCTGCTGGCAGGTACACACCGGCACCGGGAACACCGGCACCGGGAACACCGGCACCGGGAACACCGGCACCGGGAACACCGGCCTGCCCGGGCCTGGCGGCGGGGGACGGGTGGGGAGAATGCGGACAGCGCTGGGCGTGCGGCACCCCGGGAGCCCCCGGCAGTGGTAGGGGAGTCCCTGGCTACAGGGAACACCAAGGTTGCTCAGGGAAGCTGGGCTGAGTCCAAACACTGCGGGGCCGTGGTTCCAGGATCCAGCCCCACGGTTTCTTGGGACACCCAGGCCAAGTGCTGGTGCTGACAGATTAGCAGGAATGGGCATCAGTTTGGAACACTGGCACCAAGGGCTCCGTGGTATCCCCTGGCTACAAGGAACACAAGGGCTGCTCAGGAAAGTTGGGCTGGGTACAGGTGCTGTGCACCCATAGGGCATCCCAGCCAGGAGCTGGCCCTAGGACATTCCAGGACTTCCTGGGACAAGCAGACCAGACACTGGCACTGACAGAGCACAACAAACAGGTGCTGGCTCTCTGGGACACAGACAGAGAGCTGGATCAGGGACCCACCTCAGGCACCGACCCTGGGACGTCTGGACAGTCTGGTGCACCTCAAGACATCCTGGGCTAGGGACCCACCTTGGGGCACCTCAGTACACCCCAGTCAAGAACCAGCATTGGGACACCCTACAAGTGCAAGGTGGCCAAGGACACACTGGATCAATCCCCTGAATCCCTGGAGATTCAGACACCCCAGCACATTTCACATCAGGGACTAGCCTCCCTGTCAACCCCAGAGATATGGCGTTGTCCCCAAGAGATACTTTAGGGGAACACTGAGCTCCCACAGGGACCCTCACCACTAGAAGTAGCCCATGCATGGATCCCTCATCCCTCTAAAAGCACTCTTCAGCTCCCCCTTGAAGAGATATTGTACCCAGGCCCCCTCTCTTCTGCATTGTGAAAGGCCTCTCCCAGCTCTGTCCAGTGCTTCCCATGGAGGAATACCATACATTTACCTTGATGACTCCCCAGACATGACCACTCAAGGCCAGTAATTAACCCCCAAGAAGTGACCCTGCCTATAGATCCTTCTTAGCTCCAACCACAAGTGAAACCCCACTCTAGATATACCCAAGACCCTGACAGACTCACTCCTCCAAGTGACACTGTACAGTAACCCAAACCTTTCCCAAGAAGGGGACCTGATGCCTATATTGATAAGGATCCCAAGTATCCCCTTATGCACAGACTTTCAGGGTGTCCTCACACAGGGTCTGTCCTTCTGGGAGAAAGATCCTGAGGAATGATGTTGAGCTTCCACTGGTAGCAAGACACTTCACTTCCTTCTCTACCCAGTTTTACTAGGTGTGGACAAACACTTACTCTCCACTGCATATTAAGTGTGAATAGACCTGGAGTTTCCACTGGAAGGATCTACAGTGCCCCTGATTCCTAATGAAAGGACTCTGTTCATCCCCTCTGTGAGAAGGGCCCCAGTCCTTGATGTGGAAGGATACTCCCCCCCTCCGTGTGAGGACCTTTCAGCTGGCCCAGCTCTTTCCCTGGTTTGGGCTGGAAAGCCTGACCTCCCCTCACCCAGATCAGGACCACAGCCAGACCTGGAGCTGCCTTGGCTTATCATGAAATTCCCTCATCTTTAATTTTCCCCGTTCTGAAGATTTATCAGTTTAAAGCAAGCTCAGAGCCCAAATCCTACTGATTGTCAGCAGCTTAATCAAGTGGCTTGGAGTGCCCAGCTGCTACTGCTGCACAGGGAGCTGTGTGGCAGAGGGCACTGCACTGGAGGCAGCCCTGGCTCTTCTACCCAGTGCCTCCTGTCCTGTCCTGGCTCAGGTTTGAGTGGCCATGACAGCACTTTGCTGTTGCTGTCTCTGGGTATCCTTCACCTTGCCTTGAGGTTTGTCCTTGTAATTGTAATTTGCACCTTGTATTTACATGTGTTGCTGACAACTGCTCTTGTAAGAACCCTCGTGGTCAGCTCAGTGGGGCCAGAGGCCCCAGCCAGCCCAGGCTGGCTTGAAGCTCTCCCAGAGCAGCCTGGCTTCTCTGTCAGGGAAAGTCCAAGGCAGCATTAATAGAGACTGGCCCTCCATCCTGCCCTGAGACAACAGCATGAGAGAGCTGCTGTCCTGTAGGACAGGCTGATGTTCCTGTCAGAGAGGGCCTGGATGCAGAGGTGGTGGTGTGGTGTGTCCCAGCAAGAGTCTTGTCTGGCAGGGGTCAGGCAGGGCTGAACTTCCCTGGGCACATCTGTGACAGCTACAGGTGGCTGTGTTACCTTGTCATGGAGGAGGAGCTGCCATGACCTATGGAGAGAATAGCACAGGCCAGATCTTATGGGTAGAGCTGGGACACAGCCTGGTGCAGGTTCTCCCACATCATGATGGCAAACTTCAGAGATTCACCTGGCTGGGAGGTTGGTGGATTCTGCCAGAACAGAGAGCTTGGAGGAGCAGAGAAGGAAATGACATTCCTCCTGCCTCAGTAAGGGTTTAGCTGAAGAAGGACTTGCACTACTATGGCAGAAGCAACTGTGGGGCCCAAAGTCTCTTGGTCTCACTGGTGAAAGACAAGTGATGGGCAGAGAGATGGGGCAGAGGTGTCTCCACCCCATCCCTGTGGGATAGCCACTGCAGAGTAAAGGGCTGCTGATTGTGGACATGGATGGGCTCTTCAGAGGAGAAAAAACAAATGAAAAAACAAGCAATATAGGGGAGGGGATGAGGAATTCAGGATCTCTTTAAAAAAAAACCTAAAAAACAACTGACTTTAAATCATCGATGTCTAATTAGTGGACAACAATCAAGGCAGAGTTTAATTAGAGCTTGACAGAAAGCTCCAGCTCAAAAGCCACTGCCTCCCTAGGAGGAAACTGGATCTAATTAACAGGAAAGACTCTGCTTTATCACAAATAGAAATGTGGCCATCTGCCCTGTTCAAAATCCCAGTAACGCAAAACTGGAGATTTTGCTAAATCCTTCTGTTATAAAACCAGAGACGGGCCCTTAAGGGGGCTAGTACATGAGCACATCAACAACTGTATGACTGAGAGCACCTGATGCCACCCCAGTACTCCACAATATTGGAGGAGCACTTACCTTCAGAAAGTTCCATGTGAGGGCTGTGAGGGTGATCCCCCTTGGGATTCATCTGCAGGAAATCAGAGCATAGGAATACACCACCAGGCCACCCAGGAGCCTGAGTATTTCCTCTGATTCTCCAGTACTCTGCTCTAGCATAAGACACAGTCACCCTGTGAGATAACTCTGAGCTGTGAACAAAGTTGTCCTGGTGCCCAGGGTTAATGCCCTTGCAAGTCAGCCCAGCCACCTGTGTGTGACCCTCCATCCATGTGCCTCTCATCAGGATGATTACCCCAAGCAGGTCCAGGGTTGTTTCCAGAGGGTCTTTGGTTTTGTAATTAGAGTCTGTTGAGGGTCAAAAGAGGCAGCTAGCTGAGCACACCATCCTGCTTGCATGGAGGAATTGACTGGCCACTTTTAAGGTGTTTCCCTGTGCTCCAGATCCCGCAGTCAGTGTGGTGAGACCTTCACACTTCCTCCATTAGGGATACACAACACATGGGGTGCCTTCCCACCTGGGACTTTGCTCTTGGCCTTAGTGCTGGGCTTTGTGGCATTTTGCCATTGATCGTGCCATGTCCAGCCACCTTGCCTGATGGAGAATGTGGTGATGCATATCCGTCTGAGCTCTTTTCTCCTTCAGGAGACTGCCTTCAGAGCTACACTCACTCTTGGATGGGCCCTTCCAAGGCCTGGGAGCAGAGGCAGGTCCCTAAGCAGGGCTTCATCTTCTGCACTTCAGCTGTGTTTGCCTCTGTGAGTGGGGACTCCTTGCATGGCACAGTTTTGGCATATCCGTGGAGAGGAGTAGTGAGGGAATTGTTGCCAGCTGCTGGGCTGAGCATGGGTGGAGATGTGTGGTGCTGTGGCCTCAGCCCTAAGGGAAAGCAAGATCTGGCCTGAGTGAGCACAACAGTCCCAAAACCCTCCCTGGTTCTGGTAGCAATGCAGTAGCTCTGCTGAACCACATCAGGACAGGCTCATCTTCCTGTCTGTGACTTGCTGTGGACCCAAGTCCTTTCAGAGACTTTGAAGTTTAAAAGTATTGTTTTCATGGATATAAAAGTCATTAGTTGAAATTCTTAATGAAAAAATATGAGGCAGATACCACTGCTACAAACCGGCTTGGAGTGTAACTGGGAAGCTGCTGAGCATGAGGCTGCCCAGGGAGCAGCAGTTGTGGAGTCTCTGGACTCATTCAAAACCCATCTGGACATGTTCCTCTATCACCTGCTCTAGGTGAGCCTTGGCAAGAGGGTTGGAATAAATGATCTCCAGAGGTCCCTATTAAGGAGGTCCCCTTTATAGCTTTAACTATTCTGTGACTCTGCAGTTTATCCTAAAGCCCTTTCTGTCACTGTCAAAGGGAGAAATATTACCTGTATACGAACCACTTTCCACCTGCTGACCTTGCATCAAAAAAAAACCACCACTGCAAAACCCCTCCAGCTAAATTACTGTCTTCTGAACCCCAAAAAAAGCTTTCCTGAAGATTCCCTCCTTCTTGCCCTTCTCCGGTGTTGCAGAGGGGCCATGAGCCGGGCTGCAGCCCATCCCTGGCATCCGTGCAGGGCTGTGAGCTCCGCAGCAGCAGCAGCAGCAGCAGCAGCAGCAGCAGCAGCAGCAGCAGCAGCAGCAGCAGCAGCAGCAGCAGCAGCAGCAGCAGCAGCCGCGGGGCTGGCACGGCAGCGCAGCCCTCCCGTCGCGGCTGTTAATGTGCCTGTGTACTCGCGGGGAGGGGCTGAGCTCGTGTCCTGGAGCTTACATCCCTTAACTGTTGTTCCAGATAAAGTAACTGTCAGTTCTGATTCATACAAACTCATAACTCTATTCTGAATCCCGCTGATTTTTTGGCACAGAAAGCGCCTGTGGAGCAAAACGCCGTAAGGGAGCTCGTGTCTGTGTAAATGGCCGGTGCTCGCCGTCCTGAGCACGCTGCTCTTAGCGTTGATTTATCTTTGAGGGATTTCAGTTTTTAGGGGGAGGAACGGGGACTGTGTTTTTCCCCTTTCCTTTTGGTGCTCAGCTCTCAGGAGGTTTTCTGGTGAGAAGCAGCCACTCTAGACCCCAGCAGCACAGCCCAGCCTCTGTTTCCCGGGGTTTTTGGATGTGCTGTCCCCACGACAGGTTTTAAAAGCCCTTTTTGGACTCAGTGATTGCTGGTTTTCTCCCATTACCCCACATCTTCCCGTTTGTGTGTTCTGTGGTGATGTGGTGCTCTGGGGGAGGTCACAGCTGCTGGGCATGTCCTGAGCTCCTTCCATGGCAGGCAGAAGCAGTAAAAGCCAGTTTTCATTCACACCTGCAGACTAAACTAGACAGAAAAAGTAATTTAAAAAATCCGATTTTAATCATGCAGACACAGCTGCTCAGGACAAGGGCAATGATACTCAGCAAACATGGGGGTTACTCAGACACTCCAAATTAGCTAAATGCACCTTGTACCAGGGTATGTTATCTTGCCAGGAGGAGCCTCCTCTTTCTGCTCAAATCTCACTCCAGTGTTGCAGCCTGAGTCATAACATTGCATTCCCTTTGATTAATTTCTTTTGTGAGGATATCAAAAGCCCTTGAGATACCCATGTTGTTTCCAATGGACCTTGACAAGGGAGCACTGAGGAGTGAGAAGCCATGAACCAGCTGTAAAACTAAGCCAAGAAATGCCAGAGCCCCAGCCTCAGCAGGATCATCCTCCCTGTGCATACACCTGTCCCTGTGCTCACTGAAATCCCTGCTCTAAAACTGTCTTTACAACTGGGAAAACTCTAGAAGATGGAGTTGGAGCCTGGGGCCTAGGGGAAGGATGGCAGCTATGGGGTGTGACAGACCAGCCAGCCATTCTTGGTACCACTGATAGTGAAGACTGACACCACCCCCTCAGAAAAACAGGAATTAAAAGCAAAATGGACAAGTATTTAGGTTACTTTTTCCTCTTTCATAGTGACTCTTCATGGGAGTCATTACCTGGTGCTTTTCTTGTGTTTGCAATGCATAGAGATAGGCTACTTTAAACAAAACCCAAGGTTTTCCTGAAGGTCTGCAAGGGGTCTTGTGGCATTTGGAGATAGGTGCTGGCAGAACAGTTCTATGGGCAGAGCAGGCAGAGCTCTGACCCCACATCCCTCAGACCTGTTGGAGAGAGCAATGCTGAGGCCTCTGGACTGTGTGGGGATCCCCTCCTTGTTCTTGCTCTGCTATTCAAAGTCACTCCTTGCTCCAGGCACGGAAAGGTGTTTCCAGGACACTGGGTGGCCTGGGGATGTGCAGGAAAAGGAATTGCTTGTGACAGAGCAGAGGACTCAGCTTGCTGCTGGCAATGTGTAGGACAGGTGGGAAGAGGAGAGCACTGAGCTGCACTTCACCAGAAAAGGACCTGCCTTCAGTAGCACAGCCCTAGCTCAGCCCCTTCCCAGGGAGCTGTGGAGTAGTGAGGGGTTTCTGGGAAGAGCCTGTCACCCTCAGGCAGAGGCATTTGGGTATGTGTGGTGACTTGGGCACATGCCTCTGCCCAGCAGTACATTTGTTGTTTAATTCTGTCAAATGGGCTGTGGGGGCTTGGGCAGAGATCTGCAGATGCTTGGTGGGACAGGACACAGAGTCTCTTTGATGCCTTGAGAAGCTGGAACAGAGACTACAGAGTTAAGTGGAATAAAATGGGTATTTATTGTAGGTCTTCAAAGGCTACACCCTGGCAGTACCAGTGCCACAGTGTGGCCCCTGCCCTGCCTGGATGGCTCCAAGATGGAAGAAAAGAGGGCTTGGTCACGTGATCTCACATCCTTATAGACTTCAGTCTATTTTCATACAGGAGTCAACCATCCAATTAATAGTCTCAAATTGTAAGGTTTCATCCTCCTTGCCTGCTTGCTGGCCTGCCCTCCTCTTTTTACATTGTTTATGCTTAGGGCCTGGAGTTTGAATAAACTGTACTTGAGTCAATAGCTGAAATTGGACTATTTTGTCTTCATCACCCTAAACACAATGGAAAAGCACACCCAAGCAGAACAGAAAACTCAGAACTTAAGGCATCATCTTTGCCCTGGTGCAGTACAGAGCAGGCACACAGGGACGAGAGGGATCAGAACAAGCAGACACAGGCTGGAGCCAGGCAATGTCCTGGCAGTGGCCATCCCTGCCTGTCCCCTGTGACTGTGCTGTGACAACCCACTGCATCAGTGTCTCCCATACCTTTTTGAGGCACCTTACTTTTGCCTTAAACTCTGTCTCACATGTCCTCCATGAGTACTGTGGCTTCTAGCATGTTAATCCACTGCCTCATGCATTGCTGCCTGTCCTGCCATGTTTAGGGCATGCAGATGTCCTGGGAGACCCTCACACTTGTGATGTTTTCAAGTTTCTGCTTTACCTGGGCAGCTGGACCCACCTGGACCCCGAATAATAGCTCAGAAATGCAGAGGACATAAGCCTGAAGAGTCCAAGGACTTTGGGCCCAGAGTGGCTGTTGCAGAGCCTGCTGCCCACCCAGGCATCTGGAGCTGCTGCTTTTTGTGTTTTCCCCCAGCATCATGGTGTACCTGTGGTCCTTTTCTCCTCCTCAGTGATTTCAGCAGATCTCCTACAATCATGCCCATTTCCAGGCTGGGTAGTGCCAGCCTGAGCAGTACCCCTTTGCTGGGGATTGCCACAGAACACCTTAGCTTGTTTCACAGCTGCACTGCACTGGGAGCTCAGAGCATGCTTAAATCCTCTTAGCATCTCTGCTTTCACAGGAATAGTCCCTGGCACAGGTCTGCTGCACCTGATCCTCTTTAATTCAGGCTCTCAGCTGAATAAATGCCATCCTATTCCAAGGTGCCCAGGTCAGCAGCAGGTCAGGCTGCTCCTCACCATTTGCCATGCAGTGCATGGCATTGGTGCTGTTCATGTTTCCTTGCAGAAGGATGGTTTTGGATTGGCCCAGTCCCAGTGAGAAGGGAGCTCCCCCAGACAGGCTGTGCTTGGCTGGGAGTCCCTGGTGACGATGTGCTGGAGACACCAGCTTTGCTCTGTGCAGCCATGTGGTGCTGTGGTGGCACCAGGGCTGTGCATTGCAGTAATCAGCATGCAAGGCTTGCCACTGTCCACAAATACACTTTTCCCAGGGAGGTTTGCTATATGGATGGAGGAATCAGAGATGAGGCAGCAGCTGCTGCATGACAGCGTCCCTAACCTTTCCTGGTGCAGCTCTTTGTGATTCAAGGGCTGTACCTTCTCTTGGTGTGATGCCCTACAGGCACTTCCCTCCTCCTGGGATTTCCTTTCCCCACAGAGAACAGTTCAAAACACATGCCAGCACCCAGAAAGCTCACCTCAGACTGCCAACTGCCAGCCTGCAGGGTGTTTGCTGTAAGGGATGAGAGATAACTTCTTACTGGTGTGAGCACAAGCCTCTTGGTTCTTCCTTAACTCAGAGCAAAAGTACCTGCAGGGCATCGCATATCATTACTATTTTTAGCCTTTCCAGGTGATATGGGGTGAGGAGCTTTTGTACTTGCTGTAGTCAGAAAAAATCACCTCCTTACCTTGACAGTCAGGCTTTGTCTTGGCATTTCCACCCCTGTGTTCCTTGATGTCTCCTTGCTCAGCACAGTGTGCTGGGTGGAGGCTTGCTGGGAAGGTGACCCCTCTGGGAGTGCTGCTGTGGTGGTCACGTGTGGGGGCTCCTGGGGATGCCAGTTCTTTCCACAGGCAGCATCCCTTCCTGCTGTGCACCGGTAGCACCTGCCCACATGTAGGGAGTTTGTGGTGATGAGGAAAGCCTGTGGCCAACTGGCTGATTCTGGTAGAAACCAAAAGCCTGAAGTCCCTATTTGTGCATGGGCCAGATTTGGGACAGCCAAAAATGCAGTCCCTGGAGCTCCTGAGGCAGTGGTGGCTGTCACCTGCTACATTGCCCGGCTATTGTGGGGCCAAGGTGGGCTCTTGTGCCAGACATGGGCTGCACTCATGTACTGACTGGGGGCTGAGTGCCCAGCACTGCCACTCCATTGTCTCTGATTCTTCACCCTCCTCTCCCTCTTGCAGCGCTCTGCCTGGTGCTGGGCTGCATGATCTTTCCTGATGGCTGGGATGCAGAGACCATACGGGACATGTGTGGGGAGAAGACAGGCAAGTACTCCCTGGGCGACTGCTCCGTGCGCTGGGCTTACATCCTGGCCATCATTGGCATCCTCAACGCCCTCATCCTCTCCTTCCTGGCCTTTGTTCTCGGCAACCGGCAGAACGACCTGCTGCACGAGGAGCTCAAGACAGAGAGCAAAGGTGAGCACCGTGCTACTGGGGGATCCTGGGTGGTAACAGCTGGGGGGGCTTGGCCCCTCTGGCAGTCTGGCAAGGGTCCTGTGGGCCTGCAGGCCAGGCTGAGCAGGGTGGGAAGGAGCTGCTGAGTCTCTGCCCTGCCTGACCTCTCTTTCTTCTGCTTCCACAGATTTTGTTGGCACTGCGGTAAGCCTTGAGTGTCACTGTCCTGTCCCCTGTCCCTCTGTGGTGTCTGGGTGTGACTGTGCTGGGTGTCTGCATGACTGGGATGGGATGGGATGGGATGGGATGGGATGGGATGGGATGGGATGGGATGGGATGGGATGGGATGGGATGGGAGGATAGCAGGGTTGGGGGCAATGGGAAAGGGAGGCAGCAGAGACAGGGTGGCAGGGATGGGGACAGGCATATGCCTGGCATATGCAAGTAGCATGGTGGTGCAGTAAGACCTGCCCAAGATCATCCCCAACCTGCTGTGCTTTCCCCGCAGAGGATATAAGGCCGACCGTCCGCAGCAGGACCCTCTTCCCATGGCCGGCAGCCTGGGCGCTCCCTCCCTGTCCCGCCCTTCATCTGCTGCCAGCGGCCACACAGCGTCCCGCGCCGCCCTCCGGGCCCCGGCGCCCGTGCCAGGGATGCGCCAGCCGCCCGCCGCATCCACGGCCACCTCCATGTCCACGCCGGCACCACCATCCCACGCCCCCTGCCAGCTCCGTACCCACCGCTGCCTGCGGGCCGCCGCCGGGGGAGGATGCCTCGAACCCGCTTTGTTCAAGAACAGAATCCAGCTGCGGTTTTGTTTCAAGGAAAAAACAGTCTTGGAGTTTTTAACAGATTTCTACATCCCCAGGACTCCTGACCTGCTGCCTCCCACCCGAACGCGCACCCAGTGACGCCCCGTGCCGGCTGCTCCGGGTCCCGGACCCCTCCCCACTCCCATTTTGTACAGCTCCGTGATCCTGTCTCCACAGCCAGGGGACTCGGTGGCCGGGATGGGGCCCAACCCCTACTTTTACATGTAAATTCATATTCTCTAAACAGGGTAAAGTGACTCGAGCCCCCTCTGCCCCCGGCCCCGGCAGTCCAGCCCAGGACACGGTGTTTCCTGGTGCGTGGCCGGGGCCGCAGGCTGCTGGCTCCCCTCAGCACGGGGAGCGCAGGGGCCTTGCTGCTGCCGGCCGTGGGACCCCCGACTCACGCCGCCATTGAATGTAAGCCCTGGTAAGTGGGAGCAGCTGAACATGCAAAACCCCCGGGCGGGCACAGGAGATTCCTCCACCGAGACCCCTCCCCGAGCCGGCCGCGGGCTGTTGCCAAACGCCTTCCCTCCCCATCCCCATACGGTGCTTTATCTCCACTGGTGACAGCAAGGCTTTCCCTGCCACACGGCATGGCCGGGTGTGCCCGAGCACTCCTGTACCCACCCGGCCTCCTGGCTGTACCTCGCTGGCCCGCGGTGATGGCGTGCGGGGAGTCGGTGGCCGCTGCGCGGGGCTGGGTCCGGCGGCCTCCACGGCCACACAGCAGCGGAGAGCCGACACCCCGGCAGGGCGGCTGCAGCCTGGCCGTGCCTCTGCTGGCCAGACCAGCGCGTGTGCGTGAGCTTCCCCTGGCTACAGGGGCTTGGGTCACCACAGCCCTCGCAATGCAATAAAATCCTCGGCACTGGCCGTGTCTCAGTGCGAGCAGCTGGGGCTCCTTGCAGGGCCCAGGGCAGGGCCCCCAAGGGCTTTGTGGGGGCCCTGGCAGGGCTGGACCCAGGCACTGGGCAAGGCCAGGGAGCAGGGCGAGTGGGAGCAGGGAGCAGAGTGGGACCAGGGTCCTGGGATGGGGCTGTGGAGCGTGGAGGCTGCTGGGGGCAGTGAAGGGCTCTGCAGGACCCAGCACTGCACCAGGCACCAGGGGCTGGCTGGAGCAGGTAAGTGCTGCCCTGAGGCCCTGCGGGGTGGCGGTGGGGGACGGAGCTGTGCCAAAACACCATCTGGGAGCCAAAGCCACCCGGGATGGAGTGGGTGCCAGCATTCCTGCCAGTGCCCTCTGCCAGCCATGAGCCCAGCGGTGCCCACATCCCTCTGACAGCTGCCCCCCAGAACGAGGTCAACAGGAACCCACAGCACCCGGGTCTTGCCAGCTTGCGAGTGCTGTTGCCAGCTGAATTGGAAAAACAAACCAAGAAAATCAGTGGAGAAAGGAATACAGTAGCTGTAATATATCTGTATTTTAGTACAAAGTTTGATACAGTGTTTCACAAAACCTTATTGAAAAATATAATTCAAACCAGACGAACTTGGAGCCCTGTGTTGTGGGGTGGGTTGGGATGGGTTTTTCCTGGCCATCACCAAAGGGGGTGGTCTGTAAGCTTAGAGGCCCAAGAGGCCCCTGTCAGTGTCTTGAGCTGTGGTGGGGAGCACACCTGGCACACAAAGAGGGGCTCTGGTCAGAGGGACTCCCCAGAGAAAGGGTCTGTCCCACTTCAGGACAAAGCAGGGGGTGGGACAGGGATCCCATTCATCCCTAGGAGCCTTTGAACCAGTTTCTTCTGCCTGTCCACAGTGCACGATGCGTGGTCTGTCAGCTCACTGACTAACACAGCCTGATAGCAACCTCCTGAAATTCATCAAATTCCAGTGTCTCGATGGAAGAAAACTACACAGCCTGTCAGTCTAATAGCATGCTCTGGCAGAGGAGTGGGGAGAGCATTCCAGGCTGTGTGAGGGCAGCATGGGGAGCTCTGGGACTTGCAGAGAGCTCTGGCCAGGTCTGGCTCCCTCGGTGTGGGACACAGTCACAGCCCAGGTGAGCCCTGCACATGGCAGAGGAGGCTGAGAAGAGCAAGGTTGGTGCTACCCACAGTTACTTTCAGGGAAAGAGTAGTGGAGATGGAGCCATCTTAGAGGATGCAAATGGACAGAATGAACAATGACAGATGCTGTCCCATAGTGTCAGGGGGAACATTCTCACAGTGAGGGTGGTCAAAGACCAGAAGCCATGGGCACCTCAAACCAGCATTTGCAGACACACCTGGCAGGCCCCACACCAGACTTCCTAAGGAAAAGGCAAGCAGTATGAAAACCCTGGATACCAGCTTCTGGCACACCAGAAAACAGGTTTTAAAGCAGGTGCAGTGGACATCTTCCACATCCATTTCCTCCCCAAATGAGCTTGGGCTAGAAGAAGAGCAGCAGCAGAGATAAAATCTCATAACCCCAGCCAGGAGCTCAGGGAATTTGCTCAGGAACAGCAGCTCCCCCAAGGATTTGCTTACCCTGCAGCAGACAAAGAGAGACTTACATGCCCTCACCCCCTTGCCCTATGTCCTGGGCACCAGCGCTCAAGGTAGTAAGAAATTCAACAATACTAGTTTTCAAGTTAAGTATTTTTATTATCAAAATTATTACATCTCTTGTGAAAGTTCAAATGTTACAGCATGGTGTAAAAACTCCACTAGAGTAAGAAGCTACAGCCCCCACCTTTCCTAGAGCTTTCCAGGGTCCCTCCCTCCTGCCCCCCTGCTGCGCCCGAAGGTGCTGGAGCCTCTGGGCAGGGCCCCCCTGGCCCCCTCCCTCCACCTGGCAGGGCAGAGCCCGCCTGCCCCGTGCTGCTCAGAGCACGAAAGGGGAGGCTGCACCTCCAGGGCTAAGCCAAGTGAAGTTTACACCTATTTTATACAGTATACAGACACCCAACTGTGGGGTGACAAGTTCCATCCCAACACGCTCACAGCCAGACAGTGTGAGAAAAGTTACTCTTTGTTTCAATATTTTAAAAGTCTCCCCTAGGCTGAACAAACACCTGATTTCAATTGTGAATTAGAGAAATCTGTAACAGTCCTAAAAAAAGAGGAAGAAGACTGTGCATCTGCAAGGAGAGGGGAGACAGACTCACAGCATTATGTTATCCAAGAGAAAGGAGAAGTTCCACTGCAGCACCAGGGATGACACCTGTCATATATTAGCTAACCTACTATGGTTATAACTGAATATAAAATTAGATAAATAAAAACACGCCCGATATTACAGTAAACAAGTGAGAAAGAAGCTGGCAATCGTATGGAATTGAACACACAGCGCACTGTGTCTGGGCTGGCTCTCCTGCCACGCTCGGCTGGGAAAGACCCCACATGGCACTGCCTGGAGAGCCTCTGGCTCGGCACAGACGGGCTGCCCACCCAGCAGCGCCCCTTGCAGCGCCTCTGCTCCCCTGCCTGCAGCCCCGTGTGCCACAGCATCACTTGGCTGATCAGCCCCGGCCATCCCCTGTGTGCTGGCACCAGCAGCCAGAGAGCCCCGGCGCGCAGCACAGCCCCGGCCGTGCTCCTGTTCACAGATTCCTTAGGCGACCTTAAAAACACTCATTCACGACAGACCTGCAAAGAAGCAGCACACGACAGCGCACCCCGGATCCTCTGCAGCCACAGGCACACACTCTAAACCCTCCCGTGCATTTGCAGAGACTCTGCTGTCCTGGAAAAAGCTCTGACGGCAGCAGTGGTGACCCAGGCCCAAAGGCAGCCATGTGTGCTCGTCTGCTTGTGACTGGAATGATCGTAACGGATTAAAGCCCTCCCCAGAACGCACTGAGAACCTGACCTATAAAGAGATCGGAGTTAACTTCCCCCAACATTTCCTTTAAACTGCTTTTGAATTCAGAACTGTGTCCGTACTGCATGAGTGACTGTGGCCATGGGCACGGACCAGAGACAGAGGCTGCGCCACAGTCATTGCACTTGAACCATTTGCTTTTTTTTTTTCCTTTTTTTTTTTTCTTTTTTTCTTTTTTTTTTTTCATTTTGTTTTTGCAATGTACCCACATGTCAGGGAACTGCTTTGCTACAGTCTCTGCCTCAAGAGAAATCTGTGTTCTCCTACCAGGCCAGAGGCCAATACTGCTCACAAATCTCACCCGTGCATTTTCGACCTCAGCCTCTGACCCCTGGCACCCCAGCATCAGGTGCAAGCTCCCAATACCGGCCCAGGAGCCACTTCCAGAGGTGACTGGAAGGAGCTATGGGCAGTTTTGTCCTCCTGAAGTCCAGGCAGCCCTAGGAAAGTCCTGTTTGAGTCTTTACTCCAGAACCTTGAAGCTGCTGCAGTCTGTACTGATGGACACTGCCTCCCCCGCGGTGCGGATAGTGTTGTGCATTGGAAATGACAGCGCCCCGGGAGCCCTGGTAGAGAACAGACTGCCCAGAGTTCGGCAGGCTCATAGTCCGCAAGTCTGACTGTAGTGACCGAGCACTTTGGGGAGCGGAGGAAGAGCCCGACGCGCCTGTGCAGGGCTGGGAGCCCGACTCCGAGGAGAGAGAGTCCACAGCTGTCTGCTGTGCCGGGCTGGCAGCTGCAGGGCAGCTCTTCCTCAGGAGGCTGCTGCTGACGCTGCCAGAGTGCTGCTGGCTGCTGAAATACCCCGAATTCCCTGCAAACAGGGCAGAGGAGTCTGTGGAGACTGAGTGGGCAGGACTGGAATATGAGGTGGAGGAGAGGGATGTTTCTGAGGAACCATGGGACAGGCTGTGTCCTGTCCTCTGTGCTGCTGCTCGGTAGCTGTATCCAGGAGACGGCGCGAGGTGCCCTCGGTACGGGGAGGAGCTCTGCTGGAGCAGGGTCTGTGATTCTGCCTGGGGACTGTCAGACTGCAGCAGCTGAACAAGGCATGCGGAAAAAAAAAGAAAATGCATGTCAGGCTGAATTCCCTGTTTCCTACCTGCTTCTCATCCTAAGGTGCTTAGTACAGCACTGTGAATGATGGCAGCTAAACATTGTTTCCTTCCTTATAAAAGCTTTCTTTCAGAGTGGGCAGATGAGATGAAGGCATTTACCTGGTAGCTGTATCGAGAAGGACTGTAAACTGCTGGTCCTTTGTGGGCTTCTGGAGTGTCTCCTTCTGCTGCATCTGCAATGTACAGGCAAGATGTTAAACCTCACCCCACTGACCGAGGAAACAGCAGCTCCCTCTCAAATGACACCAGACAGTCCAGCCCTTGTGTCCTGCATTCAGCACCAGCTGACATCAGAGCAGCCTTCCCAGCCACCAGCATTTCAGAAACTGAGAAACCCAGCAAAAGACAAGTGGGAAACCTTAACATGTGTCAGGAGCTACACGTGTAAGACTGGCTGTTCCCCTCACACCAGTGTGCTCTGGTTTATCACAAAGCCCACCTGCCTTGGACCAGCCTGTCTGAATGACCACATTTGGAGATAATGCACATACACAGCCAGGGCTTCCCTGGCTCTTCCACAGGATATGAGAGGCAGAAGATGGTTTCTAAAGACTTGGCAATTTCTCACACAGTCTTGGTTACAGGAATCCACACTGGAAACAGTTAGAGCTCAGGAGACAAAACTGCCCTTGTTAGAGGGCTCTCAGCAGGATCCTGCAGTGGGTTTTCCTCAAAGGCAAATCCAGACACTTCCAAAGACAGACATCTTGTGCTGCCATTTTGGGGACTATGGTTTACAACCCAATTGAGCTGCTTCAGAGATACTCCTGGAACTCAGAAATGCATGTTTTTCTAACAAGCCAAGATGATGAAAATGCTTTGAGGTTTGAAGAGCACTGGCAGCATACAGCACATACTGATCCACCTCAGATATGTAAGAGACCAAGAGGAATAAAATGCTTTCTGACAAGAGTAAGTTTTTTCTTGCACTTCAAGAGTGGGTGAGCTTCTTGTCCTACCATATCACTGAACTTGAACTGGGGTAGGCAAGAATTACTTACTGCAGTGACACAGCCACTGTGCCACCTGTGTGCTTCAGCTGCTACCCCTGTGACCATGGCTGGTGATCCTGCTTTCTGCAGGAGGGGTGAAGCTGCTGGGACTAGATGATTTCACATCAGAGTTCTCCTGCAGACTAATGAGACAGAACTGGTTATCTGCAGCATCTCAGGGATTCTCAGCAGCCACATTTGAAATGCCTTGGTGAAACAGTGTTGGTATTAGTATCAAATTTATATGACAGATGTGTCTCAGTCATGGAACAGGACACGCTGCCTCAGTCTGCTCTGTACTTCTGCCAGACACGTCTGGCTTTGGCCCAGCTGCACTGGCACAAACATCAGTGCCACTAGTGTCTGTGGCTCTGCTGCCATTGTCCTTTCTCTGCTACACCACAGTGCTGGCTTAGCTAACATGGATCTGGGATGTAGCTCTTGTCTGTTCTTGAGGCTCAGAAACTCCCTGAGGGCACAGCCTGCAGAGAGACTGGGGCGTGAAGCTTCCAGCATGTGTCCTGTGCCACTTTCCATTGCTGAAATGCCATCGATGCAGCAAGGGGCTGTTTGGTGACATTCCAAGTACTGCAGAATGGCAAAATTCAGATGTTTAGGGTATCTTTTGTTGAAAAGTCATGCACAGAAGAGCTGTTCAATCCACAGATTGGTGTGATTAACAGAAGTTGAGTATGAGAATCACAAGAAATCTAAAGATTTCTGCAAGAAACTGTTTCTTAAAAGGTTGGGCACACCAGTAGGGCTGCACAATTTACTGGCACTGCCTGTTCCCAGAAAGAAACCTTGACAAGTTAAAGACTACTGAAAGACTAAATTACAAAGGGTAAATAAACTATGACCTTCCTGAATTTGCTTTATGTAAACTTAAAAGCTAGAGCCAACAGCTTCCTCCCCCATTCTCAATACCTGCACAAGGGAAGGACATGAGTAACTGCTTTTCTTGGCTGTACTGGCCTGTGCCAACCTAAAGCATATATGAAGTGACAGGTTTTGCTGAGAGCAGCTGCAGTTCTCAGAAGCGTGCAATGCACACAAATTTCATTTCATTGCTACATGCCTCATCAGCAAACCCTCCAACTTTGGGATTTTTTACTTCCTGTTAATATTATCTGTTATAGCATCAAGTGAAAATGTGCATCTTCATAACTCCTCCAGGTGCTACCAGGAACAGCAGGGACTCAGCCACCCATTTGTTTCACTAAGAAGCAGAGCAGCAACTGGGGGAGGGGAGATGGCTCAAAGAATCTAAACAAGAATCTAAACAAGCTGCTGAAGAAATTGCCAGAGCAAGCAAAAGAAGAAAAAACGTACTTTGCTGTGCTAGGATGAAGGAGACAAGATGACTTTTGTCAGCTGCAGCATTATGTTTTCACAACTCAGAATGGGATGGAGTTTATGTAATAAGAAAGAATTTATCACTGCAGATGAAAGTTTTAACTCCATCCTAATTCTTGGGGGACACAGAAGAGACAGAGCTGTACAGGTTACACTGGGCAAAGACCTGTTCCAAGAGCTTGGATTTTGCTTATCCTTCTAAACAGCAATCAAGAGAGCCACTTCCACTGGTATGGGAAAGACAGGGGAAAGACTCCCAGTGGGGTCCCATGAAACTGTGGCATATTTGATAGGGAAGAGGACTTCCTCTCAAAACTAGATGAAGAAAAAGCACTGAAAAAATGCACTTAGTTATACAAAACCAGGAGAACTCCAAATGAGAACTGAATTTTTAAAGCTGGTCTCAAACACACCTTACTGCAGTTGGGGGAAAGTCTAATTTGGAATGAAGGAAATACACACTTGCCCTAAACTGCTCAGAAACAAGGTAATACTTGTGTCTCCATTCACCCAGCGACCACTAAATGATAGTTCTTTCAGAGCACAGGAGGTGCTAACCCATCTGTCCAAGAATAAAGAAGCTGTCCCTGTCAGAGTCAATGTGCAGGCATCTTGAATTCAATCCCTGGAAAAGACTGGGTCTTCCAGGTCTAGCAGAAGAGGGATACAGGCTCAAGCAATATCTGAATAACAGTAAAGTTTGGTTTGCAGAAGGCAGCTTTGATAACGTTAAAGATGAAGGTACAAGTAACCAACTTGACAGACAAATTGCCAAAGTTATCCAAGCACATCATTTCCCACCAAGCAAATACCCAAAGTCTCCCCATCCTACCTGCATCTCTCTCAAGAGCACTGTCCTGGGTGGGGGAGGACTCGTGTCTCTGGGACACCTTGGCGCCGCTCCGCAGAACCTTCTCCAGCATCCCCCGGCCCTCGCGCAGCCTCTCCACCGACGTTGGGACCATCCTGCAACACAAGCCAGCACAGCTGAGCACTGCTGTGCCATGGCTGAGAGCAACGTGACCAATGCACAGGGGATCAGAAACAACAGCTCTTTAGATAGAGGAGGAACAAATGTCTGAACTGCTTTTGCCATGCAAAAAACCTCCAGTGGGATTTCCCTATTATCATGATGCCAGTGCCCTCAGAACACCAAGTCTTTAATCAAAAACATGGTATAAGCATCCAGTCCAGTAAATCATCTAGTTACAGAAAAATTGGTTTGAGATTCAATACCTTTTTGAAAATCCTGGTATTGGCTTAAGATTAACTGCAGTTATTTTGCATAATTACATTCATTCAAACTAAGCAGAAGCAAACTCAATACCTTGATGATAATACAGTGCCTAGACAATATAGTTGGATACTGCAATATTCCTGGGCAGAGCTAGCTGGGCCATTTTGCCCACTAATGCCACTTTGTCCTGTTTATTTTGTAGTGTGAAAAGTCTCCACTCAAGATTAATACTAGATATTGTTCCATTTTATACCTGTCTTGTCTAAGGGTGAAAAAGAGGTGAAGTGGCTTTCCTAAAGCCAAACTGTTGAAGAAAAACAGAGCTACAGACAAACCCCAGGCTCATGGGTCAACATTCCATCTACCACACACAGGACCATCCAAATCTCTTTGGAAAATGTCTTTTAACCTATAGACAGCATCACCATGACCAGGGATTTACTCTGCACACTGATAAATTTGTGCCTTAAAAATGCCTGAATTTAAAATATTTAGACTCCATTAAATGCATTGCATATGATGCAGATTAACTGCGTATTGACTGATTTCTGTATTTAATTTTTGTTAAGATATATTGAAAACTGTGCTTTCCATTAGGATTTTTTTATTGTTTGCTTGGAGACTTGTTTTCTGCAAGGCTGGGTTCACTGGGCAGCAACACATCTGTTTACATTGTGATGACTTTATCCAGGCAACTGAAATAGACAAAACTTTTTTTTTTTTAAGAAAGCTATTCTCAATTATTGCAGAATTCAGCAAAAATCTGGAAAACTCTACACATTAAGGAATAGAATTTTAGTTCCCACCAATTTCTTCTGTTTCTAATGTTATTCTGAATGTCTGGAAATATATCTGATATATAAGCACACAGAGTGAAAGATGAAACTGGGTCACTTTACCTCAGTAACAGGTTCTAACAGATTTTTTAAAAGTAGAAGGTGAGTATACATCTGTCAGCCATGCCCATTAGAACACAGAAACCCAAGAATATTAAAGGCAGCAAATCTGCTTAAACCTACTTCAAAATGTATCAGCATGGTTTGGACTTTATATCCAGTGTGCCATAACAACAGGATCTTTATTCCCACACAATACTCACTCCTAAAACCACGTGGGAAACTGAAGCCAGAGCAGGACCTGCTGAGGGAGCAGCAGATGAAGCTCACAGAACACAAAAGATGGTACTAAAGCAAGGATGCCACACTGACATCTCACCCTGAACTAGTTTTAGTTCATTCAGCTGGTTGGCTTTTTTCCTACTCTTTTACAGGCAGAAGGAAGTAGAACAGGAGAATGACATGGGCTATTACCACTTTTATAGAATATCTGAAAATAAAATAATGATGATAAACCAATCATTATCAGACTGCCTCAGCTGTGACCAGTCCCATATCTGGCAGAAGGTCATCTGGTAGACAGAAAACAGTCAGAGAAGTAAAAGACCAATTGCTTCTATCAAACTCTGCTTGAAAAGTGATGGAAAAAGAAAGGAAAGAGATCTATTACTCCTTCACATTCTTTCAACACAAACTTCATACTTCTCACTGCCCTCAGCACTGCTTTCCATCTCTCCTCATGCCACCCCCCTGCCACTGCCCAAGCAGTGACCCAGCTATGTATGTGGAGATCAGCATCAGGAAATGGGGGTGTGTGTTTGTGTGTGCCTTTCTGCTGGTGGTGTGCACGACCAGAACCTGACTCCAAGGCAGCAGAGCCAGTGCCCTACACAGCTCCAGTCAGCAGAATCTCCCAGCCACTACTGGAACTATAATGCCACACTTGGCAATTCATGTTTTGGACCAGGTTCAAACATGTTTGAAGACCTTCCCCTTATCAAACCTTCTCATGGTAACCATGATAAAGGTGCTTTGTCTATGCCTTAGGCATGCCACTGACCGGTCTGGTAAATTAACAAAGCTGGAGTTGTTGTACAATCCCTGCTTCTCAAATCTGAAGGTACAGAGGCTGTGAGCTATCCTTCAGAGCAGGAGTAGACTTAGTTCCACTCATGTCCAAAAAGAGTGAAGGTTCAGCAAAAAAAGACCTTAGGATTAAACTTTCATTGCCTGGGCAAGACCTTCCAACCCCAGACTCAAAAGGGAACTGGTGGAAGAGCAACAACAGCTTAAGTTTGTACTTTTCAAGACAGATTTTTGATATCTAAGCCAAGAACTAAAAGACAGGCTGAGAAGAGTGCTGGTATCCTTCACAGTTGTTTAGCAATTATGAAAGAGAACAATACCAAGAGATCCAAATGAATCCATCTCACTGCACATATTTTTATGGAAATGCCCCCTGGGGAGTTTGGTCCTTCACTGTGGAGCAATCTCAGGCTTGCTTGGAATGGTAACACTCACCACCTACTGCTGATGCTCTCCTGGGATTTACTGAGCGATGACGAGGAACTGCAGCCCCTCGAGTCTGGCGGGCTGACGTCCTCCACGTGAGGCAGGGAGGGGTGGGAAGGGGAGAAGCCGCTCTGAGGGGAGGAGGGAGCTCGTGCTGCGGAGCCTGGCGGGCCGCTCCCGTCCCCCTCGGTGCCCGGGCGCGTGGGGGTCCCCGCGCCGCGCCCCGCATCGCCGCCCTCCTTGGCCTCCTGCTTCCGCTTGCGGTACTCGAGCAGCGACACCTGGGGAGGGAACACAGCCATGGGGCAGGGGAGGAACAGCCCCACGCAGCCTCCAAAACGCCTCCTGGCTCTGCAGGTAAAACCTGAAAAGGCCTAGTGGGATTATCGACTCTTGCTGCATCTGCAGGCACTCCAGAAAAGAGCTTAGTGGTGCAAATTCAGACTGCCATGATCACCAATCATTTACTTTTTATGACCAATAAATCAGCAGGAACATGCAGCTCATTTGCTTCTCTAACCATCTGGATTTTCACTTTACTTCAGGAGATGCGTATTCAAGCAACAATCTTCTATAACCTCCTCCCTCTCAAAACCCTCCATACTCTCTCTCTGGTTCATGACATGTAATTTTTTTTCAATATCTGTACATCCCCAAAACGAGTAATACGAGTCTTCTTCACTGAGCTGGTATCTTCTGTGCCCAATTCATCTCTACTAGTTCAGCCACTAGAAGCTTGGCGAAGCCTTGCACAGAATTGTAACTTGCTTAGAGCAGGTTCCTGCTATGGAGGCATTGCAAATTTCCAGCACTACCACCAAAACAAACTGCTTGTAGCCAAGGTAGAATATGTTTTGGGCAAAGCAGTCTCAGATTTGTCAAAGACAACAACCACAGATAAAGCAGCCTTGGAACACAAGGTCAGCAGAACCAAAAAGACACAAATATTTTCAGCTGAGCACTTACCTTTCAGTGAGCCTTCCCTCAGAATTATTATGAGGTAAGGAGCCATAAAGGACTCACAGAAGGCAGCTCTGCTGAAGAATTTATCAGCTATGACTCAATGTCTGTACAGAAGGCTTTATGATGCTAAAATATTGAACAGGGTATTTCCAAAAGTAACTCAACATATGAAGGTCTTAAGTAAAGTGTAATTTTAAAAGAAAAACCAAAGGAAAAAAAATCAAGGGACTCCAGAAAAGGAAAGGAAATAAGATATTCTATGCAGCTGGACCCTTATACAAGTGATCTGAGTTACCACACTTGCCATTAAAAAAAAATCCAAGCACAGGAAAAGGCAATGATATTTGTCCCATGAGTACCCAATTTTATCACAGCACTGCCTTGACTTAACATTTTACCTCAGTTTTCGTCCCATGAGGGTCAGTGGCTTGCTGTAAGAAACAAGTATGTATTTGCTTTTGTTAAACTATATTCATGTGTTTTCAGTTTCAAAGAGCTAAAATTCAAATAACCTTCATCTTACTTGTGTTGCAATGTTATGGAAATGTTCTAATATGTTCTAATAAACAGCCTATGTTTTCTTTTGAAACATTACACCCTCTTTCCTAGTAAGGACCCTTTTCATCCTGATAAATAACACCTCCCCCAGCTGTACAGCTGCACTGTGTTATTGCTCTGGGTCTTGTCTCAGTTTAACAACTGTTAATGAAAGCTGCCAGCATCCTGCTCATTCTTCTGTGATCCCAGAAGATGTATTTGCACTGTGGTGTCTTTTATTCCACTTCTCACACAAAAATCTTGCCTAAAGGGTAACTCTCTCTCTTGTAACGACTGTTTTCACCCAGGCACTGGATGCCTGGATAACTTGCCCAGACTCCCTTTGTTCTCCCTGTAAGTCTTTGCAGGAACCTGAGTGGGACCTGTAAACATCACGGCAATCTAAGAATTTCTTTTACAGGAGTACTTGCCTTCTTCCTTTGTGGTGGATTCTGTGGAGCAGCTCTGATGCCTTCAGAAGCCTTCTCACTGCAGGGGGACATGGATCCATGCACTGTCTCTTTGAGCAGCCCTGACTCGTGTCTGCTGAAATACCCTTCTGCAGGAGAGCTGCAGCACCCTGCTTCCGAATTCAGCGGCTTCCTCTCTGCCAAAGGAGGAGAGCCCCGCAGCGCCCCATCCACACGTGGCATAGCGTTCAGGGGGGAGAAGGCATACATTAAATTAAACTCTGTCCGAAAAGCCTGATCGGAGCTTCGTAGCAGCATCTGTGCTTCCCCACTTTTCCCTGGGAAGTTCATCTCTGAAGTAGAGTTTGTGGAGGATTGTGGAGCCACGTCTGAGGATGCAAAGCTGAGCAGCGACGGCCGTTCCTGGCAGGTGTTTGCACTGGAATCCAGGTACCCACCCTTCAAATCCAGGTCGGATCGGAGGCAGACCTGGAAAATCCGAGGATATAGGAGGGGGGTGGGTAGTCAGGAAAAGGATTAAGCAAGGGTAGGGAGAGAAATTTAAGTCAGAAAATCTTCTGTACAATGCTAGCTTCCTGTTTCCCTGTTCCTTTCTAATTACCCCTTTGGTTCTTTCCTGCACTGCTCTGCTCGTTTCACAGGGGAATGACTAAGACTAAACAATGATCAGTTCAGCTGTCCAACATGGGATGCTCTTTCCCCTTCAGCAGTCCTTCTGCAGCAAGAGGATAAAGCTCAACACTATCCCCAGGCAGTTAATGAATTAAACTCAGCATTTTGAATTGCCTCATACATCCCAAAGTTGATGTTAACACATAGCAGTAGCCAGGAGAGAATAGAACAGACCTGCTGTCCTTATGCTGTTTTATTAGCCAAGTTCTTGCCTGTCCCAAGTCAGCCACTACCAACTTCCTAACAATAAAATACCCAGGACTTCTTAGCCATTTGTTTTCACTTATTGTGAGCTTTGGAAATCTCTAACAATAGTACATTCATTTAATTTCTACTGCATTTTTACATTTCACAATTTCCAACAAAACCACAATGGCATAATCTTTGTGCTGTCAGAATTCGTGGAGCACTAGGCAATGATACAACAGTATATTAATTTATCTACTTAAAGTGCCAAAAACCCTCCAGGGCAGCAGAATAATCATCTCCTTCACCACATTAATATGTCAGGATCTCAGACAATGAGTATAACTGACAAGATTTCATCCTCTTTGCAGGACTACAGTGCAGAGGGAAAAAACAAAGCAGCACCAGGCACCAGCTCTGCTCTCCTGCTGTTGCTGAGAACATTTCCCCTGCTGTATTACAGCTCCAAGTAATCCACCACATTGGAGATGAGCACATATTTTTCTACTATGAAATAACTGAGCAAAGTAGTTAATCTCATCTTTTACAACAGGTCAGGGTAAGCAAAATACTACTTTTTAGCATCTCCTCAATATTTTCAGTCTGCAGGTGAGTTGGTGGTAAGTCAAGGCTGAAGAGAGCAGGTCAGGTGTACCACTGTGTGCCCACCAGTCAAAACGGGCAGTGAAGGCTCTCCCTTCCCCAGCAGCCATTTGGCCACTCAGTACATTTCACAGACCACTCATGGGCTGGGCTGAGCCTGAAATTGGTGATGCTAATTCCAGCATCCCTAAATCTCTTGCCTGCACCTCAGCAGCTGAGACATACTGAGTCTTTGCACTGTTTGTTTCCCACCAGGGCCAACAAGCGAATCAAATTCCAGTTTTCAATTTGTTTGTTTGTTGTGATAACCCTGCAAACTCTCCTCAGCCTTACTGCCAAGTGCCCACACACTCCTCCCTCCCCTCCCACCACACACACACAGAGCCCAGGTGCCATAACTACCTCAGGTGACATGGACTCAGGCCTATGCGCAGGGGAGCTCTCAGGGGAGGATACGTTCTAGAGGAGGGAAAAGCATCTAGTTATTCATCTACTTCCAAAGTCAAGAGGCAATTACAACGTACAAAAGCACACAGGTTAGCAATGGTGATTCTAAACAACTATCCCAACAACTGGCCCCAGCCTGGACAGCATCATTGTTGGTTAAGTAGTTTCTAAAGCTTCCTGGAAGCACAGACAGCACTGGGTTACTGGATCTCATGATGCAACTTAGTATCCAAAACAGAGCACATGAATATTACAAAAAACAGCAGCTAACTCTATATTTCTGATGCTGTCAGACAGACTTCACACCATGAAGTATAGAGAAAGACCCTTATGGTGTTTGGTCTGAGAACATGAGAAGAAAAGCTCGTTTAGGCCAGAAAGTAAACTAAGATCCCCCAAAGACTAAGATGACCTTTCACAGATACATACTATAAAACAAATGTGGGCCACCTTTCCAGCTCAAATCAAGAGAAGAGGTGTGAGCAGCCAGCTTTATGAAATGTTGTATCATCTGAGCACCTATCAGTAAAGGCAGTGTATGCATGTGGCACCACAGTTAAGGGCTCTTCCCAAGCACTTCCTTTTCCATGCTACTGAGCAGGCCTAAAACAGAATCAGAGAGGCAGCATTCCCAGAGCTATCAGAGAAATACAGCAGGAGTCAATGTTTTCTGCAAAGTAGAGAACCTGAGAAAACTGAGGAATCTCAGAAATTTCTTAACAAAAAGTTCTGACAAATTCCACAAAAAAAGCAGAGGCATATTATCATGCTTCTGGCCACTCTTATGAATATGGAGGGGCCAAGCATCCCCTAAATTGTTTCCACTCTAAAAAGACCACAAAACTGAGACTGAAAAACCTGTCTGTAAAACCTGACAAAGAGAGGTTCAGAAGCTTGTGAGACAAGTTTTATAGAGAGCAGCTAGTAAATCAGTCGAGAAGGAAGTTAAAAAATGTATTTCCCAGCAAGGCAAGATGGCAAGTCACAACTTCTGCTTGCTTGAGGAAGCTTGTGAAGTGATGGAAGAATTTTTCTGTTGCTCTCTCCCCACAGTGCCACAGGTTTATACTTGGGGAGATGCATTCGCTCATTCAAACTTTGGTCCAGTGAGTTTTTAGATTTTTTTTTTCAAGAGAGAAAAAGGTAAAAGGCAATTAAGTCATAGATACCCATCTAAATCAAAGCTAATTAACCCTAAAATGGAAAGGAGTGATTAGACTGTGGAGGTTCATGGCAGCACTGCCCTGACCTGCCACCTCAACCACTGCAAAGGTTTCCAGTAAAACTTTTTCTGCCTGAAACAGTCTTTCATCTCTTTCCTCAATGCTTCACAACCTTCCCTGCTAAACTTTACAGACCTGCCACTCAAACAGCTTACAAGAAAGGGCTCTCAACCAAAATAATCAAAGAACACTAAGCTGAAAATACCAGGAAGGAATATTTGCCCTTTTCACAGGCACAGAGTGGAGTGTCCTGACTGGATGAATACTGGTAAGTCTCCACAAGGTTCAGAGCAATGAAAACCACCTACACAGCCTGCTCATTAATTCTGCTACTTTTTGCAGAAGGAAACTATCAAGAAATCCAGGGTATTAAGGCAATTTCCTTTCACCCAGTCCACTTAAAGAAAACCAGAGAATATAGTGGAAGATGACATGAAGTTTTGCTACCATACTTGGGGTTACTGAAAGCTGTTTGGAGAAAGAGGAGCCATGGAAGTCTTACAGCCTCTGAGAAATGGAATACTTGCACTCTTTGAAAGCAGCAAGGATTGAAAACCCCATTGGCACAGAGATCTGAAGTGGGGGAGATGATTAAAGATCACTGAAAAACCTGAGAAATTTAGGAGCTATTCCGCAGAAAAAGAAAAAAGGCTAAGACTAATGTTACTGATAGCTACAAAGTGAGGGGAGGCTGAGCTGTAGCAGAGTTTGACATTGCACAGAGCAGGAGATCTGTCCAGAAGTGAAGCAGAAGAGAAAGGCAGCAGTGCTCTTGAGGCTAAGACTGTGATGTTGCTCAGGAATACATACTCAAAAAGGAACACATCACTAGTTCCACCTCTGCTACAAATATTGCTGTTCTTTTCTTTTGAGCACACCCAGTCCCGGGCAGATTTACCTCGAACTGTAGTGGAGTATTGCAGCGGCTGGCAGCCAGCGAGGGGATGGGTGAGAACAGGACGCCGTATCCGTTGCGGGTCTCCTCCTCGGCGGGCAGCGCGGAGCCGGGCGCGGCGAGCTGCGGGCTGGCTGCGCCGGGCGCCGCAGGCACGGCAGGCGGCGGCGTCACCGGCGACAGCGGCCGCAGCAGCTTCTTGACGTTCTGCTCCATCAAATAGCGAGACTTCCACTTCTTCAGGGGACTCAGCAAGTCTGAAACACAAACTGAGCTGAGCACACGGCTGAACCACTGACCATGAGCAAATCACGTGTTGTCTTCTTCCCCCTATTCCCAGCCCAAATGAAGCCTTCAATACAAAAGACTCCTAAAAATGAATCACCTCTGAATTACTTGTACATCAAGGTCTAGGTACTGGTAACAAAACAACACATCATCAGGAACATGGAGTGAACAAGGAAAGCAAGTATTTCAACTAGAAGCAAGCACAAGAGGGAGCTAGGGGAAAGGAAGACAGGAAAGGTTAAAAAGAGGAGAGAACAGAAGAGAGATCAGAGGACATGTCATTGTGATTCTTACAAATCAGAGGTAGCTCAGTTATCATTACCTGAACCTAACAGTTCTTTATAGGCTACACCAATACAGCCCAAGCACAATTCCACTTCCACAAAAGATTAAAGCCTTTCCCTCAGTTCTGCCTCTCTTCAAAATAATAATATTTTTTGATGCTTAGTTAAAAAAAACAAAACAAAAAACCCAAAAACAATTCACCACTAAATTCTACAGGCTAGGTCTTGCTTGAGACGTACATTTATTGGTTCTGGCATTCTGTTTATTTCCTATTCATGTAACCTTTCAATAATCAAATTTGTATTATCTGTTTGATGTCTAGCTTCCCGTCTGTCATCCTTGGAAAACTGATCCCTGACTGGGCTGATCTCCACTCTCTTTCTCTGTAAATTCAGACATAATATTTAACCATTCTGCTGCTTTACTCACAGATTTTAGCTTCTCCATCCTTGAGACTTAGGTTATTTGTTTATTACACACGTGCCTGAAAGATTTTGCATCTTCCAACAGTCGGCAGGTATTTAGTTGTCCTTTTAACAGCATATTGCTGAAAAGAGATGATCCTGGACTCTCTTCCCTCTACCCCCTCCCTTCCATTGTACAAGATATCCCTGAGCACTGAGATTGATAATGCAATATTAGGTGATTATCTTTTCACAGGAAAATACTGAGAAACTTTGCAGATGCTCAAGTTAAATGGGTCTGCAGAAATTTGAATGAATGGCAAAGCAGCATTGTTACCTTCCCATAAACTGTGCCATCAGGCAGCAGGACACATTAAGATGTTACTTGAAAAGCTGTCTTTGGTATTCAGCACCTTGCCCAGCCCGACTCCAGTGCCCAAGTGCCCTGATGGTGCTGAGCACTTACCTGTGTCATCTTTGCAGATGCTGGAGGAGCTGCTGTTCTCATTGCTTTGGTATAGACACTGGGTTCTGTTCTCTTGTGGAGCTGGTGAGGTCTGAGTCATCCCCTCTTCCAGGGCTTGTTTGATCCAGCGCTGAAACAAAACGAGACTGCATAAACGTGAAACTCCTCGGGTACTTTGTCTGCAATCCTGCAGGATGCACTCCAACTCCTACACTTGTGTGGAGCAGGGCAGGCTGCTCAGCAGCCTGGTGTAACCTCGCTGGCGTGAGCTCACGTGGGAGTGTGTTAGAACACAGCTGTCAGCACTGAGCCCACCACCTACTGTGGCCCTTCCTGACATGGGCTCTGGGAGCAGCAATCATCAGCAGTAACAGAGGCAAGTAAAGAGCAAATTATATTTATAAAAATGCAGAACGATGGCACCTAAAACTAGTAAAACAACAATAATTTAAAAGAAAAGGGACAAAAATATAATGAACTATCTACAACCACTCATTTTTGCAAAAAAAGCTGTTTCCTGCCTAGGACAGCAAATTTGAGCAAAAAAAATTTGATTAAAATGCAAGCAGCAGTTTTCAAGGAGGGAAAGCCAAGAAAAACTAATAAAAGCAAGTCTTTTCTTCAGCTACTAATAAAAAAGATAAGTCACAGTAGTCTTCCAAACATGGACAATCAAGAATGTTTCACATCTCACACAAGCGAACATGAACTGAAGCCTTAGCAAATCAGCTGCTGCAGGGGGTGTGCCAGCCCTGTATCTTGATACAAACTGACTCCTGATGGCAGCAGGAACCTTTGCTTATTCTACTATAAGGGTAACTGCCACAATACAAGGGAAAACACTCAGGTGATCCAGTGAAATGATGGCAGGCTGCAGAAAAAAAACAAACAGCAATTTTCATTTGTGTAGTTTACCCAGGGGACTCACTTTACCAGACTCTTCTTGTCCTAGAGAGGTTTAAAATTGTACTTTTACCTTTCAGCAATCCACAGTTCATCTGCATGCCAGCAATGTGTATCCTATTAGAGATACACGTGTGTGTCTTATGATTCCTCAAAGCTATTGTGAAAGTACATCACAACCTCAGTGGCCACAATCCTCAAAGTGAAAACTTCAATGTGAGGATGAAGAGCAGGTGACAGGATCTATTTTGGAGGCCTTTGCTACCGTACAGCAGCCGCTTCTTCTCTGTTCAAATGGAACTCAAGGATTCCACTGTGGCCGCCAGCAAAGGGGAGAAGTGCCAGCCAGTCTGGAGCACCTCTACCTCAAACGTGGCATCTGATGTGACAGCCAAGTCACTGCACAGTGTGTGATTAACGTGAGAGCAGCTCACAGTTCAGTTTCCTTGCGAGGTTCAGACACTGCCATGCTTTGGATGCAAACTGACATCATCAGCTGAGTTTTTGGCACAGTTCTCAGTAGTTTAAGGATGAGGCCTGCTGACAATCCAAGAAAATATGTGATCTATTTCAACAGCCTTTATAAATCAACCTCCTTGGCTGAGTAGTCAAAGGTAGACAAGACACAGATCAGGTCTTGAGAGAGCATATCATCAAGTTCTGGACCATTTCTAGACCTCAGCTGGCTGAAAAGGAGGTGTTCCCTGTGAGTTTTCTAAACATTCCTAAACATGAGAAGCAGATTTCTACATCTCCAGACTCTTAAATCATAAAATCACCAAATGTTAAAAAGCATTTTCCAAGAAAAATCCAGGGATCTCCTACAAAATGGATGAAATCCCTCACTAGAACAGATAACAATTACTTATATTCAAAAAGTAGAAATTTAACAAATTATTTCTGCAATATCTGTTCTGGACACAGCAACTTTCAGTACTCTATTAACTATTTAATGGAATAGGCACTGTATTTAAGTTTTCAGATTAAGAAACAAGAATGCCAGATGACAATAATTTTCCTACTAAATTGGAAAATGGATAGAGAAAAACATGACAGCTTAGCACAGGCTAGAACAATCACTTCTACAATTACAGGCTACTACAAAACTAACGGGTTGCTCTAATAAACATACAAAATCACAAACTGAACATAAGTTTAAATCAACCTGTCAAAGAAAACTCAGTCATACTGGGATGCACAAAATGGATACAGGTTAGAAGACACAAAGCAACTTTTCTGCTTTGAAAATGTCCCAGCTGTAACACAACATTCTTCAACACAACAACTTCACAGGAAGGTGTGGACTAAATCAAAGTCATTCATAGTAAGATTAATCCACTCCCTATCCAGCAGTGAGAATTAAAATTTGACTAGAAAATAGTCAAATGCAACAGATTGGAAGACTTGTTCCATGACAATAGTTTTCCCTCAATTTTGAGCTTGCTGGACAGTTGTATGGCAACTGCACTGAGCACAGAACTGCAAATAACTCTGCCAGCTTTGGGATGGATGGTTCTCTCTTCCCTGGGGTTCAAAGGAACTATTATGGTTCAAAAGAAGCTCAAACCTTGCAGTTCTCAGCTTAAAGATGCATGAGGGAGGTTGCCCAGGCACATAGAAACAGACAAGGTGTTGTCATGCATCTATATACGAATCATGAAGAGCTTTAGAAAATACTAAAGAGACTGTTAGGGCATGACAACAAATTGGCTGAAGGTGGAAAACAGTGAATTCCAAAGATTCTCTCTGGAAAAATACCCTCAAACACAGGAAGGCAAAGAAACCAGGACATGGTATCTGAAAGCCACCAAGACAGGGATAGCAGAAAAGATTTCTGCTATAATTTTTCTCAAGTAATCACACAGGAATTGGAAAGTCTCCGAGCAAAACCAACAGGCAACAGGGAAGATGGATTCTGATACAAATCTGACTGAGTGAACTACCCTGCCTTCCCTGCAGATGGGTAAATAAATACTGGCATTTACTGGTCATCTCTGGAGGAACTAAATCCTTAGCTGGGCCTGGTTCAAGCTTCCTGCATGGCCTCAAGAATCTGTTGTAGACAGACAGTCTGTGATGCCAAACAAAGAGCTGTGGACTTGTTCTTGTGAACAGGAAAACTCAAAGGTTTTAAACCACAAAGGCTCCCCAAAGACAATGGATCTTAACTGAGGCACTGGATTCTAGAAGTCCTCTGCAACACAGTCCTATCTCCACAATGCCAACCATCCCCTGACTGTGAAAGTAGTAACATAAAACTTTCTAAGGGAAGCAATCAACACTTTTGAATTGTGTATGCTGGATAATAAACAGCCACTGCAGATCTGAAAGTACATGTTTCTAAAAGGGCAGATACAGAACAGTTGTTCTACCACAGCAAAAGGCAAGGATGAAAACTGAACTCTGGCAAGGAGGTCAGCACTCATAGCCTGGACACTGCATCAGCACATAAGCTCAGCGGGAATACATGGAAATAACTCCAAAAGGACACAACAGCTTTACAAGGGGGGCAGTAAGATGAGTGTACATTGTGCAAAAGTAAGACATGAGCAAACATACCTTCTTACAGGAGCTGTAAATGCCATCCAACAGAAAGGGCCTTCGACGTCTCTCAGGGTTGAAAGGTGAACCAAAGCGAATGTAGTGTTTAGGTGTGGTACAAATCAGCGGGGAGTGCACGAGACCTGGCAGCATATTTAGGGTAGTTGCCAAAACTGTTGGGTCTGTAGTAATGCGCAGAGGACACTCAATTGGACACTCCTGCTTTTCTGCCTTGTCGTTCAGCCATTCTGTAACAAGGTACTGAAGGAGGAAACACACACGTCAGTGCAACCAGCACAGGTGCAGAAGAAAGGCAATGTGGCACAGTGGTGTATGGGAAGCACTGCTCGGGTCAACACACATCTAAACCCTCCCTGTGTCAAACTCAATTCTCACCTGTTGGAGACACCCAATGTCACAGAAGCAGCCTGATTTTATGCTCCATTCATCTTATTAGAAGATTCTCCAAAAACTTGATCACTCTGTTCAAAACTAGTTTCTAGACACAAAACTAAATGTATTAATAGCTAATATATGCCCAGTATGTGGCAACTGCCTGCTAGCTTCTGCAGTTTTTCCTCCTTTCCAACTTTATCCTAGCTTGTACATGACAGTTGCAGTCACATTCCTTCTTGGTCTTCAATTCTAAGCTCAAAGTTAACCTCCTTCCTGAATCCTAAATGAGTATCTCCATCCCAACCTTGAGCATTTGATCATATTTTGATCCTATTTACCTTTTTTGTTTTGGGGTACTTTACTGCAGCTCGATTAGACTGGGATCCTGTAGCCAGAATAGCAGTTGGGTCAGATCCTGTCAACTGTCTGCCTTCTCCTGGACCTTCCACATTGCTGACATCTGTTGTGGTTACCAAGCTGGCAGTGCTTCCTTCCTCTGGGACAGCCTGTGTGAGTTCAGCTTGCTGGGAACTGGCTTGTTTCTGCCTTCTCAGTCTTTGTGCTGAACTGGTCCGGTATCGAGAGAAGCGACTTTTTGGTCGGGGCCTGGAGGGTTTTGCTGGAGCTGGCTTAGTCACTGTTTTTTCGGTGACAGCATCCTACAAAATAAACTGTCATTAGTCTAAGCACTTCTAAGAGTATTCCTTTTCTCTGCATACAGGATTGAGAATTGAGATTTATTTATTGACACTACCTGACTCTCAAAATCTTGTTGGACTCTGTGTTGGTTCATAAGATGGCCTTGGGGACCCTTCAACACTGGCACATTATCGTTTTGTCTTCTGCATTCTTAAAGGACAGAACATGGGTCTTTAGGAAGAAAGCAGCAATAGGAAACTTGCTGCTTGTCTCAAGGTAACTGCTCTTATTCCTGACCTAAACTGACATGGAGTACTCCAGGGAAGTATCTAAGGCCTGCCATAAAATGGGAAGACATGCATCCACAGTAGACTGGGTCAAAAAAACCCCAAGCAAAAAGAAAAGAACTTTCCATCACTGCACTTATGCATCCAACTTAAGCTCACACCAACTTACAACTCACACCAATAGGGGTTCACCTGCAGAAGGAACTGGGCTTGTTCAGCCCAGAGAGGACTGAGGGGGATATAACAGCAGTTCTTCCTACAAACAGCCTGAAGCCACTAAGATGCAGTGGTGCATCAATGGACATACACTGAAATGAGAGGTTCAGACTGGATACATGGCTAATTTTTTTAACTTAACAGTCATGATCTGGAAGAGGAGCAATCTCCATCCCTGGAGGTTTTCAAGAGAACACTAGGTAAAACACTGGCTAGCCTGGTCTAGCTTCAGAGCTGTCCCTTCCTAACTCAAAGAGCCCACAAAGCTCCTCCCCACCTGAACAATCTTAAGACCAGAAAAGCTGCACCTGAGCTTTGTACAAGACAGCAAACAGTTCTATCTTCATCTTACCGCTACTTGTGAGGAGCGTCGTGTATTCACCCCAGTAGTGCTGGTACTGTTAGGAGGAGGAGGAGGAGGAGGAGGAGGAGGTGGAGGTGGTGGTGGAGGAGGAGGAGCACTCAGTGCTGAACTTCCATCTTCAGTTTCAGGAGTCTCTGTTTTTACTTCTTCCACCTCAGGAGCTTCAGAATTGGCATTGATTTCAGCATCAGTGCTGTTACGGTCTGATGGTTGCTCTCGTCTCCTCTTTCTCTTTTCTAAGTTCTCAAACATGTGCATGATGGCTTCTACCTTCCTGTCTTCCCGAGACTACAACACAAGGGTAAATTGAAGTAAGCATGGTGAATTATGCACATAAACAAGGCAAGAACAGATATGGGAAGCAGCACAAGGAGAACAACTGCCAAACAGCAATGACAAAAGCCAGACAGAGGACAGAGAGAAGCAGTTCTTATCAGTTATTTGCATTTTTCAATATGGCAAAATTCCCAGAATAACAACATAATCACGTGTTTGTAGTGCAAGTAGAAGAACACAACTTTGTTCTTAAATAGGACCACTTAGATACTATTGAGTTATATTTATAAAACAGCCACAAGGAAATGCATAATTCTGAAGAATTAAAAAAACCGTAAGAAAGCGTAAGTAGAGTGAAGAGATGACTTGGAAACAAATAGAGATATTTGCTAATGACCAAACGTTAGAACCAAACAGAAGCCAGGGGCAACAGAAGTACATGATTCACTAATTTGCACAAAGTGTAATACACCACACAAGCTGATTAAAATGTTCCAGATTCATTCTTTTCACAGCAAGAATGTCAGAAGATGACCCAGCTCAAAAATAAAAGCTCTGGTCTAAGCAGCTTACATAGTGGATAAGAAAAACAGAACAGGCAAAACAAGTCAATTTAGTAGATAAACAGAAAAGACAGGAAATCTTATCACCTGGCTGTGTCAGGAACAATTGGTAATTATGCATATAAAAAGCCCAGTACAATAATGTTGCAGTGATTGGAAAGAATCAAGTGGGTTTTAAGAAGAGGGGTCAAGTATCTTCTGAGATTTATCATGGAGAAAATATCTTAAAGCCCACAGCTTGGCCTTGACTGTTTTCCGTTAAGAAATCTACACAGGCACACAACACACACACACATATGAAGAGAGACTAGGAAAATTATAGATATGGGTATTTACCTGATGCCAAGTATAGAAAAGTGAATCGCATTAAAGCAGATTAACTGGTGCAACCTATAGGAACAGGGCTTACAGGCTGCTGGGAAACTAACACTTCACTTAGGCTTACTGAACTATCCTGTCCCAAAAAGAGATCAGCCTCCCTGCACTGAAATGAAATCTTCCCTCCAAGCTTCAAGGCCAATCTGATGGATGACTGCTCTCATTCAAATTTCACTGGACACTGACTGCTTTATCTCATCTGTTCTAAAAACAAAAATCCATCAGTTAATCCGAGGATCTCTCCGCCTGATGGACCCTGGATCTCCAAGTTGCTGTACTATCTTAACAGTTAAAACATTCTCAGGAAATTTACACTTGGCAGGTCTGTATTTCTGATTAGAGGAAGACAGGTGATTACAATATTGGTGAGCAAAGAAAAACAGGCAATTCCTAGCTTCAATGTATTTGTTGGCTGGTAGAAGGATGGGAGTAATTTTTCTGGTTTTCTTCCTTAGGTTTCTGGTTGATTGGGTGTTTTAATTATGTATTTGCATTTTTGTTTGTATTTCTCTTGTTTATTTAAAGTAATGAATTAAAAGCCAGAATGGCTCCATTCACATGCATAAAGCATTCTAATCCAAGCAGCAATCCCAAGAGCCATAAGCAACACAAGAAAAAAACCACTAGCTCTACTCAGTAAAGATGAAGGCTAAGAAAGGACTGTATTATCAAAGATCACAGAGCACTAAGATGCATTTTGATGAAGAAGACTGCTTAAGATGACAAGAGTTTGGAAAGAAGGAGATTTCCCAAGTAAGAACCAATAATACTGTTGGTGGTCTACCCCTCTTATTAACTTTTGCAACTTGATCCTACCCTTTTCCCTACATGGCAACATATTTATGAAACCATACACTGAACAGATACCTGTTTACTTATCTAACCCAGCAAAAATGATCAAGTTTTAAGAAAAAACAGGTTCTGATTCACAGCATGACTGAATTGAAGATAGCCCTGCTCACTGAGGGGGGTAGGACTAGGTGACCTTTGATAGTCCCTTCCTACTCAAACTATGCTATGGTTCTATATAGTGCCATAAATTCTTGTACTGGCAATAAGGAAGGGCAGCTGGAACATAAAAAAGGCCCAATTACCTTTTTGGATTCTCATGCTGATGGTTTTGCTAGAGGTGTGTTTTAGACTATAGAACCGTGCTGAAAGTAACAGTTAAACCTTTCAATGAGGAAACAAATCTATAGTGTATATCCTAACCTGCAGCACCTGAAGAACATAAATGCTATGACTCAAAGACAACCAAACTTGTTTTTTTTTTTTTTTTACTCCACCCCGCCTTTTCTTTTTTTCCCCCTGCTGTTAATCACATTATTGAAGATCAGTAACAGATGGGATTTGTGTTCAAACAAGTCAAATAACCAATTGGACCTGTTGGTCACTGCATGAAGCAAGTCCTAAAGAGGGTGATACCCAGACAGAGAGAGGTACTTGCCCGTCTGCTGTGGACCAAGGCTCCCTGTTCCTCTGCAGGTTCCTCCTTCTCCCCTTCTTGTTTCTCCTCCTTCTCTTGCACCTGAGAGAGAAACCAAATTTAGTAACCTGGTACTGTGTCGAATTTTCCAAGATTTTTACGGTAATTTAAGGTGCTAAAGGTTTAAAAAGGCTTCTTGCGGTTTCTGTTCTGAGGATTCCAATGCTGTTGGATCAGACTCCCGCAGCACTGAAAGGTAACATACATAACAAGGGCCAAAGATTTTACCTCATTGTCACTGACTGGTGCAGGTCCCTCAGGAACTTCCTCAGTTTGCTGACTGCTGTTCTCATCGGACGCAATGCTCTGCTGCTCCATTTCTAGCTCCTTCCGGCGGGCCTTTCGCCGGCGTGTTTCTGCCCCAATCAGTGTGCCTAAAACAGGTGGAGGTAGGTGTTCTGCAGCATTTGGGCTACGTTTCTGCACAGGGCAATTCCGGTTCCCCTTGTGACACGCACAGTCCACTTTATAATTGCTGCTCCAAAACACAAACATAATTCGTGTCACTCTTCATTTCTCAACCCCTGCACAGAGACATTCAATACATCTCCTACTAAACATCTCACCACGTGCCAAAGCAAGGACAGCAGGCTACCTTATGGCCTCTATTGTAGAATATGCCAGCAGAACTGGACAGAATAGCCGGGAAATGCAATTCAGTAGAAAACGGAGCAAAATGTAGAATGCGAGGAAAGGGCTGGAGGAAGATGTCCAGTCCAGGAGGGCAGTGGAGAGCTCCCGGGCGAGGTGAAGGACTCACCAGATGTTGTACTCATAGTCAAAGGCGATGGTAACCTCAGTGTCCTTGGCAATGGTGGCAACAGCATAGATGCACAGGTGGATCATCCCATCAGCAATCACATGACGAACCTTGTTAAACAAAGTAGAAAGAAACTGATGCCTCCACAGGTTACATTTCCTACTTCCAAGACAGAAGCCTCCTTTTGCAAAGTAGCTCTTATTCTGCTCTATGAGTAATTATCCCAAATTCTCCATAGGGAAAAGCCTGCTTCACTGCTCTTCTTTCATACTGTGCTTTTCCACTTACAACTACTACAACCTGCTTACCCTCAGTAGCATTCTGCAGCCAAAAGAAAGACACAAAATAAATCTCTTCTCCAAAAAAATCTCCCTCATGTTCCAAGTATAAACCATCAAACAAGCAAGAGACAAAGAGAATTTACTGCATTTAGTGCATTTTAAGTTAGGGAAAGCACTAAGCTCATGTAAAACATGTATTTGCAATTACAGTGATGATGAAGAGAGAATTTACCTCTGCATTTGGAGTGCAGGACCGCCTGATGAACCTGGCATCATTACCAAAGGTGCGGGCATCTACACACATCTCAACGCCATTGAACTTGGAGTAGAACAGCACAAAGGGATATGGCCTGGAGAAACAACAGAACATCTCAATCCCAACATAGCCAATTCCCACAGCACTGCTGTTAAAAGGCATCCCTCACTTCACTGGAAGCAGCACTTCCATCAGCACTATTGCTCTGGGGGCTTATGTACTTCCAACAATTTAAAAGATCTGTTTCAGAGTGTTTGGTCCATAAGCAGAGCATCAAGCTGAGGAGTTATATTTGATTTCCCATTTTTATGCAAGGCACAGCTGACAGGACCCTGTAAGTGAGCACTATCCCACAGAGACACCGGTCTCTCTGTGCCACGATGCTCTCATACCAATCATTTCATAGTACTCTTACTTTTTGAAGAAATGCCCATTGACCTCGAATTGCTGTCGTAACATAACTTTCCCTCGATACTCAATTATAAGGGTATCTAGTGCCAAGTCTCTTGCTGCCCTCAGGATCTTCCGGTGCTTCTGAACCCGAGTCACCCTTCCCAGCTGCAGCTGTAACAAAAATCAGAGCAAAAGAGGAAAACTTGAACCAAAGGCCTTTAACTCATGAAGAATTTTACCTAGATAAAAAGAAAAAAATATTCTAATAGCAACACACAGAAACTCTGTTAGGTGAGATATTATTTATTGTGTAACTATTTAGAAATGACCACTAACTTTGAAAACATTTATCAAAAGCAAACAGTATTTATTCCTATCCTTCAATGAGATTCTGACATACCTATTAGACTGAGGATTTCAGTCTTGCAGCTAGGAGGCACAACCAGACCTGTCATTGCTACTAACTGGGAATTGCCCTGCAATTATGGCCACTTTCACAGCCAGAATAATTCAGATCTTCCCTAAATTGTGGGTTGTCACACATTCAGTGGACAAAAATGCAAGCTTTTCCTTCTGCAGGGGTGGTAAATTCCAGCAAACAGGCCAAAGACTTAAGCTGACAATTTCCATCTCCAACCAGAAACTTCTCTACAGATCTCTGCTCAGCTACTGCTGTTGATTTTAATTTTTTTTAACATAAGGAAATAAATTTTTAAGGAAGTTGTGACAGTTCAGTAAAACATATGTTAAAGTCTACAGCTCTATTACAATGGATTTTCACAACAATGTGTCTTGAGAGCATGAAACCACAACATTATTTAAGTAAAAACATCCAAATATGACATATTTTATGGAATAATGGAAGGGATATTATAAGCACTAGGCTATAGGAGAGACTTATTCCACAAAAACAAAATACTTAACAGATTAAACCTCTCTGCAAGTAAAGATTATGTAATGACTGGCTGCCTCACCACCAGTGCTGTGCCTGTTCCTTCCTGAGTATTTTATTCACTGCTCATAAGGGCCCAGTTTTGATACTTTTCCAGAGTGAATTGAAGCATAAGTGTTCTAACTTCAGTAATCATGACAGTCATGTATCTAAACAGGGAGTAAACCACAAAATTTTACTGAAAGCAAGTTTCTGACTTTTCCTGAGAGAGCTCTCATTAGAAACAGCTACTGAGCACTCTGCTGAAATGGTTAAAAATTAATTTAAGGGGCTCCACCTGAATTGTGACAGAACACACCTTGTGGAAATAAAAGTTGATTTCTTAAGGCAGCATTCAGCACTGGGAACCCAGCAAAACCCTCATACTGAGCACATGAAAATACTGAACCACAGATCTTTTAAAACTTTTTTTTCTGACTGTGATCTAGTATATCCTCTGTATAAAACCTGCTCAGGAAAATTACTTTTGTTGTTTCTATAAGACATTATACTGCAGACCTTGGATAAGCTAGTAAAGTAAGAACTATTTGTTGACTTCTCTCACTCAGATCCAGGATAAAGCCAGTTTCATAAAAATATTAATGTGAAATATATTCAGGTGGGAGTAAGGGTACAGAGCTCCTCTTGGGATACAATCCAGTGCTACATTTTTCATGCCTGTGGGGTTTATCATACCACTTTCTCTGCCAGCAACTGGGAAAACCTGGATATATGTACTGGAGACTCTGAAGAGCCTTGAAGGGTGTTCATCTCTTCTGTTCTTGGGTCCTGACAGAAGCTCACAAAGAATTCCATAAGTCCACTCAAGTGGCATAAAAGAAACATGTTATTTCCAGATTAAGAAGCTGCACTGTTGGGCCTGATTTCTGATCAACAAACCCATGACATGAGTGAACTGCAAGATGAGACTCCTTACACTACATGGAGTAGTGGATACATTACTTTTAGCACTTTGTACTATCCAACTGTGGCAATAAAGAATAAATAAATGGGACTAGATTTCCTAGTGTATGACAGGAGATAAGAAGAACGTATCTGAAGTTATTAGATTAATTAGGACCCAGTGTGTCTCCAGCTGAATAATTTTGGTTTTATGCTGTCACCAATTTGTTTTTGTACCTTGTCACCTAAGCTGGACCTACACAGGAGGGCTGGACCAGATGACCTTCAGCAGTTCCTCCCAACCTAAACTGTTCTACTACCCTAAGAGTATAATGAGACCATATTTTTCAGAGATGCAAGTTAATGTCTGGTAGCCTTCACTCTCACCTTTGCCCCATGACTGACTTGTATTACTCTTCATTTCATGCCAGAAAACAGCTTGGGGAATTATAGGTGGGATAAGGTGGGGTGGTCAAAGGAGGAGAAAGTCCGTGCAGGAAAGAGAAGCTCTGCTTCTGTAGAACTTATTTATCTGAGTTTGGTGAAACAGGAATGATCTCACAGCTCTTCTGGTAAGACACAGCTCAGCTTGTTTTCATTCTCTGAATTTAGAAATATGAAGTGGATTAGCTGCCATGCTTTCATGTGTGAAAAGAACAAATGATTTTATTCATGTCACAGGCTAGGGACTGCTGACTGCTAATCAGCCAAAACTGTTCTGATATGTTTGCAGAGCAACATCTGCATAATACTCAGTGGCTTTATTTTATAAAGGCCCTTTTGCTCTTCACTTCAGAATGTGAAATCAGTCAGGGGTTTGAGCTCAAGTCAGCAATTACCAGAGGCAACAAAGGGCAAATACTAACCCTGGGTTTGGTTTGGCAACAACAGTCAGGAAAGTGATTCACAGCTTTCAGTTTGTCAAGCAACTGGCAGTAGCCAGGACTAAGATGATTTTATTCATAACACTAAACAGTTTCGTATTTTCACAACTTTCACTTTGCATCAAGAGGACAGCTGAGAACTGGTTTATCATAAAATCACAGAATCATTTAGGTCAGACAAGCCCTCCAAGATCGAGTTCAAGTGTTAAACCACCACTCTCCAGTCCATCACTAACCCATATTCCTCAGTGTCACATCCACAAGTCTTTTAAATACCTCCAGGACTCCACCACTTCCCAAAGCAGCCTGTTCTAGTTTGGCAAACCTTCTGCTAAAAAAAACCCCATAAATTCCTAATATCTAATGTAAACCTCCCCTGGTGAAACTTGAGACCATTTCCTCTTGTCTTACCCAAAATATTCCAATGAATAAAATCCCATATCCTCCATGTATAACTCTTAACTCATCTTTCCTTACTCTTCCTTCTTGAGGAAGCTTTTCGATCACATCTCTTTTAAGTATATACTTGCATCACTGTTGACCTAAGTTAAATGACTGTTGGAATTATTAGGAATATACAGGGCACATAAAACATTATTTTTGTTCCTTTCTCCTCTCTCCAGTGTCTTCATGGCCAAAGAGAGCAGCAACAATATTTCTACACAGCTGGCAAATGTATATTGGCACAGCCTCCTGATTTTTTTCTAACTAAATGCACCTATTTTCCCTTATCTCACCAAACAGCTATTTTTGAGTTCATTAATGATACCTAGTTAATAGACAACTGATGCAAACCAAGAAGCCTTTTCAGTTTGCCTACCAAAGATGAGACAAATGAGTGAAACAAAAATAGAACACAGTGCATGACAGCATGTGCTCCACACCTATGCAGGTGCCCTCCTCACAACACTACACAACCACCTCCTGAGCAGAGACAACAGGACATAGGAGCTGACAAACAGCAGCCCAGGACAGCCACCTGGTTCTTCCTCAGTGTCCAAGAGAAACTACAAAACCACAAATTCCTCTGACACATTCCCAGCATGTGCAATGAGAAGTACCTACCAACACCTTGTTTACAGTAACTACAGCTCACTATGAAGTTTTTCAAGTTCCTTCTTTTTTGTTTGGTATGTATCACATTTGGAGTCTTCCAATTCAGAATGCTGGCAACATTTCCCTATGGGAAAACCTATGTCTGTACTGGGAAGGGAGAGGTTGAGAGGATGAAAAGAACAAGTACATTTAAGTATGTGTTGTGCTGTACACATATCAAGAAATACAGCATGTGTTTTATTACGTATTTCAGGATTTTTCCTAAAACCCATGAGAGGCAGACAGAATTGGTTACATTTACTCTCAAAAAAGAATAAAATTTCTAGAGAAGTAGAACTTTCTCTTCTCTGCATTTCCTCAGCTGCTCTATTTAGAAAGGCTACTCACATAGCCAGCAAAAAGTGTTTCTCCCTAGCACCCCCTCAAGAAATCTTATTTATTGCAGAACCAGAAGAAACAATGCAAGAAAGTTTGGTCCAAAGTTCTCTTTCTGCACTCTCCCTTACTGCCAATATCTGCCCTGCCTGAAATGCTTCACCTGCATGAAAGCAGGGAAAGGTGGGAGGGAGCACATGAACTTCACTGAGTGAGTCAGCTGATATAAACAAGAATGATTCAAGCACAAACACATACCTGATATTCAGGTTTCTGACTTTGCTCCCTTTATAGAGAAGAAGTGCCCCACTTCTCTTTTGGAGCCCACCCTTTCAGATGCAACTATCATCATTCTCTTGGACAAAGAAGACCTGGAAAAGCCTGAACAGTATAGGAATGCTGTGCTCTGCTCAATAAAGCAGACAGGTAAGATGAAACAACAGCTAAGAAGAGTATGAGTGGGGAGGACATACATCACACAAACACATTGTTTTCCTGTTTCTACTTCTTTGATAGCAAGACACCAACCACTGCTCATAGCTGGAAAGTTATGGAGAGATCAGCTTCCTGAAATCAACTGTAGCTGTGCAGTATTTGGAAGTTACAGGAGTCCAAATAATCCAAAATATTGAAATAATGTTGAAAGGTTCTTTAAAATAGCCTTCCACACAACATGAGTTGAGAAATAAAATAAAAAAATAAATAAAGCAGGAAAGCAGGAAATTTTCTATCTCCAGCAAGTGACAGATCTGGTTCTGCCTCAGGCCATTCAGTGACTGAAGTATTATGGCAAAATACCTGTTACCCACATCCCAGAAATGTGCAAAATATCCCCAGCTTAGCAACACTGTTTTGGTCTAATGGAAATATTTGTGAATCTCTCTCTGTACTGGCATCATTTCTGATTGACTATGTATCAAACCTATGCCTGTTGGTCTGAGCTACACTACTGCTCACCCATGCCCTGACCCACTCCACCTCTGTCCTGCTTGTTCTTACCTGCATCTGGGACCCAATAACAGTATTATTGCAGGCCAGCTCTGTCTTGTTGATTGTGTCCAGCATAGCAGTTTTGCCCACATAGTCTTTATTAGAGTTTAGATGACGTTCCAGCAAGTTCTGCACATCAGCACTGTACTGGTTTGTGAAGGCTTCCTCGTACTGGTCTGTCCAGAGGCGTATCCGATTCTCCCACCCTTCAGCTGTGTTTTCATCCAAGGCATGCGCTTCAGAAGGGGAATTCTGCACCCAACAGCAAAGAATGAATGGATAGTACACAGCAGGAAAACCTATCCACAGTGCTCCAAGCACATGAATAAGCTACAAAAAAAGGCAAATCTGTTCCAAGCTATGTAACTGTTGGTTATGAGGACACATTTTTCAGCATCTGCATCCTCCAGAACACTGTACAACAGTGTCACTTAGAAATCTACAGAGATTTCTGTGCAGGACTAAGACCACTTGAAAGTTGGTACTTGGTACTTCTATATTAAATAAAACCAGGCTAGCATGTGGCCAGAAAAAAAAAATTAAGCCACTTCAGAAAAAATAATTAAGTACATTTAAAAAGCAAAGGCAGAGAATACACAAAGGCAAATAAATCTCATGTAGACTTGTCCTACGGTCAACACACTCACGGCTAACACAATGCTTGATAATGCTGACTGCATCTCAATCTTTGCAGTGACTTATCCAAAAATAGTCCTGAATCTTCTAGCTAAATGGTCACCAGAGTTTCAAGAAACTGAATGTAGAGCATAAGCTAATACCCAGAGGGTTAAAACTGCAAGTCCTAAGCAGGGTAAAGAAGAGAGGGCAAAATCAGGTAATCCGTTTAGACTGTCTTGTAAAGGATGGGAAAACAGAAGCTGGTAGAAAGAAAAATACTTAAGCTTCCCTCTTTACTTGGCAGTATTTGAAGTAGTTCACAAAATACTCCAGAGCTCAGTAACTCAACTGGTTTCATAAAGCACTGAGACACATATGACACTGAGATGTTAGTAACAAGGACAAATGAAGAGCAATCATTATTTTAATAATATATATTAAAACCAGTAAGAGTTTAATGCATTTTTACCCTCTCAAGTCACTTGCATACTATGGAGATGGTGCATAGGGACAACACAGGATTGTCCTCTTTCCTCTGAGCCACCTGTTAGAAGCCATTGCCAGCTGCAGGAGTCAGGTGGAACTGAGCAAACCTTAGGGCACCTCTTATATGTCTAGAAACAAATGCACTCACAGTTCAAGTCTACTTTTTTGTCAAATAACCTTCCTATTCAATAGTCACACCTACCGCCATTGAAGGAAGTCAGAGATAAATATGCTGTCCCATCCATCTCTAGTAAGAGGATGTGGAGAGAAACAAGGCAGCACTATTAGGGACTCCCAATATTAAACTTGTGAACTACTTTGATGTCCAAGCTTGCAATAGCTTTGATGCAATCAAACAATAACTGCCCTCACAGAAGAGCAGCTACAACCAGTTCTACATCCCTTACATCAAACACCCCATTCCCAAGTGCCATGAATCAATCACCTCTCAGAACTGGATTACATTATCTGACTGGAAGCTATCAGAAGCAAATGGAAGGTTCAAGGGGCAATTCCTGTGATACCCTTTTGAATGGGCCTCCTTGTGGTGCACTGCAAGGTTTGAGTCTATTACAAGGTTGGCCCCACAATCAGGAATTCCCCAGGCAAACCAAAAGAGAGACAAAATTAAGAGGAAAAAAACCCACCACCATCACAGAGGGCTGTAATTTCTACTCACCTTCATCCTCAGAGACTTTCGTGAGCCCTCTCGAAAAGCCTGTCCCCCAGACAAGGAGAGAGAGAAAAAACAAAGTATTATAATTTCCTAAGAATTAGGTTCTCAGAACCACACAAAATCTTACTCCAATCCTTAATAAAAGATAGCAAGAATTCCAGGAAAACCTACACAAGAAACAGTGGACCTGAACAAAAAGAGACTCTAATGCAAATCAAACGGAAACTGGCGAAAAGCTTGCTGACCAGGATTTCTGAACTAAAAAAAGCATACCTCACACTTAGTAAAAAATGCTAAGATCAAAACTCAAACTGTCCACATTAACCCCACTTGCTTTGATACAAGAAAGGTCCAGCAATAGAATTAAGGTGGTTCGCAACAAAAAACCAATCTCTCTCCAGACCTCACATATCTCCTGCCTCCAGAGTTCTATTTAATCAGTGCCTACCGGAAGAACTTCAAGGAAAACCTAACCTGTGGAAAATCGTGGTAAACCTGGCAGATGATGAGAAAGAACCAGCTGCTCACACATTTTCATTCCAATATAAGCAATTCAAAATCATTTCAGTCCCCAAACTCTCACAAACAAGACAGTAAAGCCATCCCTCAACAAATGTTCATCACTACCTACATAGTTTTCCACACAGGCACTCTGTCCCTGAAGAACGGTGCCAAGAAGCTCTGCAGACGAAACTCCTCAACAAAGCCTGCTAAAAAAATACCATGCCCCCTTCATTTTTCCTTCTATTCACAGACTGACCCTTTCCCACAAACAGCCAGGCTCCAAAAGCTATTTCCCCAAATCCTAATAGAGCAAAAGGAAAAAATATGTAATTGAGTCCACGCGCTGAGCATGAATGGACAGCATTGGGAAACAAGGGTGGAGTTCCAGCAAGGTAATTTTTAAACCAACAGCCACGTACCCGAGCAGGTCACAAATACAAGGCGTCCCATTATTACACCCAAAAGAGCAATTCTTGACAGAACAAAAATTTCTTGTCTACTGCCAGCTAGTCAAACTGCTCCTAACAACACTCTGCACAGCATTTGGCAGGAACTGCAGCAACGTTGTCTCACTCCACATACCTTGATCTTTTTGGTCTTTGGAGCAGCACGAGCCTTTTCCGTACTCCTCTTCCTCTTCTTGGGTTTGCTCCTGCGGACGCGGTTGACGGTCAGCGTGATGCTGGTCGGCGTGTGCTGCGTGGCCGTGTACAGCACTGTGGAGGGAGAGAGTTCTTCATCCCAGCTCTCAGTGGCACTGCTGTCCCCGCCTAGAGAGACAAGTGCTTCATGAGCAACAGCTTCTCATCCCTGAGAGCACAGCTTACCCTTATGTCCATTTTCACCCGGACAACTTGCTGCCCCTGCACAGCTCTTCCCTAGAGAACTAATACCACCTCTGTTTTCCCACCCGAACTGGGAACAGGTGTTCCAAACTTCTGATATGTCACAGAATGGCGTTGATGAAAATTCTCCTTTTCTGTTCACAAGATAATCTGATTTTCCCTAGAGCTAACTGAGGTGAAGCGTGAGGAGAAGAGAAAATCCCAGTGGTTGGGAGGCAAAGAACATTAGCTGGCACTGATCAGAGTTAGATGATTACAGCATCCAAAAGACAAAGGTCTTGTAGAAAGAAAATAAAAGTCACCATTATCAGAATTATAACCTCAAACTCACCTGACACGTTGTCCTGCTTCCGGCGGCGGAGTCTGATCACCTTCCCCCTGCTCATTCCTCTGCCAAAGGAGAATGCACAATTGAAGCTGGTTTGTAGGAGTAAAGTCACTTGAAATTCAACAGGATGTCACAAGATGCGTGCCCTCAGTGGGGCCCAGGATGATAAGAACATCGATTTAACATCCTCATCTCCACTCCTGGTGCCACCAACACTTGTCAGGCTGACAACGCAAAGGAGGAGGGTCAATACTGGGTAAAGCACTGGAAAGAATGCTCCAGTTAGCAAAAGGAAGTCTGTCCCACAGCCCAAAGGTGACACGGTTTGGTAAGAGCAGTCAACACAAGGAGCAGCCCAGATCGGCACTGCACCAAAGCTTACCTGCACTTTTCACACTTGAGGAGGAAACCATCTTGGGAGACACTGCAGTGGCACCAAGTGGGAATTGATTCTCCTTCTGAGGAGCTCTCACTATCCCCGGAGTTCTCCTCATCAGGCGAGTGCAGGCCATTCAGTTCTGCACGAGGTATAATGGTCTGGACAGGAGGAGAGGCTGGCGGCGTTGGAGGAGGAGGGGCTCCATAATTATGATCCTGAAAATGAGTATTTGCAGTACTACTTTTAATGTGAAGATATGATGCCTAGAAACTGAAGTCCCAAATCCACAGTTCCCAGGTTAATATTTAACTGGTGTAAAACAATAGCCTGAATTCCTCAACCTACCAAGAAGGTACAGTAATAGCTCTGAAACATGTAAATTATTTCCTTCAGCACCAATAAATTAAACTCAAAACCTAAGAAAACAACCAGGCTATTTCAACATTAACTGTTGTACTGCTAATAATCTGAGATGACATAAGTGTTTAAACAGTGAAACCAGCTGCCCTGAGATGTAGAGTTTCTGTCTGTTGAGATATTCAAAACTCAACTGGACACGGTCTTGAGCAACCTGCTCAAGCAGAGTCAGCTTGAGCAGGGAGGTTGAATTATGTGATCTCAAGAGGCCCCTTCCAACCTCAGTGATTCCGTGAAACCCTGTTTATCCCACAGCTTCAAGCCATGCTCCCACTTTTCCTGACTGTTCCTTGATTCTCATTGTTTTAAGTTACCACTGTGAAAATCTGTGTAGTTGAAACAAGTATAAATAAACCAAATAGAACATAAAATTACCAGAAAGATATTATATATTCATATATATTCACACTTCATTCATATACTTCATTCAGTTAAAAATCTATAACCTAGAACACTAATAAAGCTTGCTGTACAGTATGCAAGACTTCACAAACAATAAACACAGAATTAAAAAAACGTACGGCAGAACTCAGCTCTAACTTCGTGTTCCCTAATAAATAAGCCAAAACTTCTAAGGCTTAATAGGCAAAGAACTATGGAACAAGGAGAGAAAAGTAGACAGTAAAGAGCTGATTCACTGCAGAGAGAGTACTCACTGCGTAAGGCAGCCCGCGATAGCTGTGTTTCTGGGTGGCCCCATAGCCGTGGCTGGAGTACACATTCTTCTCACTGACAGCTGGACTAGCTTCCACAGACTCTGGGCTGCAGAAAGGGCCAGAAGTAAAACCCATCAATACAACATCATTTTTTTTAGTGCCAGTATTTTACTGCTCTTTTCTATTGAACACATGAGCTCAAAATGCAGAAACTTCATGAAATCAAGGTGGTGTCATGCGTTTCACCAAGCATCATGTGTGCAGAAGCTGTACAGGATGAACCTGCTTTCAGAGGGAAGGAACTGAGCAAGGGCCACCCTATACAGCTCATTAAACTAGGTCTCAGTCTCAGAAGTTAAAAAGGTAATTAGCATGTAAGAAGCTCAGTTTCCTTATTGTTGAGGAAATTTGGTCTAGTTCAGCATTCGCATCTGAACCCAGCTAGCCTAATCTCAAAGCCACTGAACAGTACTGCCATTTTATCTCTGCAACAGCTTATTTCAACTGCAGCTAAGCAGCTTTCCTGCACCTGCGCTTGTTTCTCTCTCCCTCAGATACCAATTGCTACTAAGTCCAACATCCTGTGATAAAGCCTGCATGAAAACTGCTGCTATCCTGACAGCAACTACCAGGAATTGAAGATTCCTGTTACAAAGAGACAACAAAATCCATGACCTGGTCAGACAGCGGCCACAGACAGATCAGATTCACCCTGTGTTTTCTATACAGCAGCCTGCAATGAGCAGAACAGGAAATCTGCTGCTGAGGTACAATGCACTCTTCCACCACAGGGTGGTGAAAAAAAACAGCTAAAAATCAAAGACATATCCTCAGCAGAAAGCTGCAGAAACCCTACTCGGAGAAGGGACAGCTGCAATTCAATGCAGGGGATATTAGATAATGAGGCTACAGACAGAACACCAGCAAGGAAACACGCTGTTACAAGTAGAAGATACAAGTCAGATAACCTCTGCACAGATCAGAAGTAGGGCCTGTATCAAAATATGGCAGAATATTACTGAATCATGTCTGCATATGAAATCTTCATCAAAATTACAGAATGGAGCTGAGCAAGCAGGGAAGAAAAATACAGAAAAGGAAAACTTTACCTCGGACTTTTGCTGCTCTGGTGAGATCTCACAGGATTCTCAGTGGGTCCTACATAGTCAGTGTGAAACAGGCACCATCAAACAATGGTCAGCAACCATGCGTGGGGCAGCGCTTAGGCACCCAAGAAGAGTAACCCTTTGCCCTTTGGACTTCCTATTAGCTCTTGAAATCTCTGCTGCACTGAAGTTTGCCCCACCCTGCCACTCAACCTCATCTATTCTCAAGGAACTAACCTCTGAGCTTCTGGCTTATTCTGGAGTAAGGTGGATCTCTCTTTGCAACATAAAGGAGCAATAACTTATTGTACAAAGAACTGCAGAAAGCAGAAGACATTACACCTATGCAAACAATACTTTAGTAGTTCAGGATTTAGGTGCATGACGTGATAAATTCAGTTAGTTTTCAATGTGACTATAACCAGCTAAACTGTCAGAAGCAGAGGTAAAGATGATTCCTCTCAAAGGATATACTTCTTAATAAAAGGTACTATGTAGAGCTTGCCACATAATCCAGTCTTTGCAACAATCCTTTAGGACTTTCAGATTGGTACAGTGTCAAATCCATATTCAGGTTTAATAACACTTTCAGAAATATTTCAATATTAGAAGAAAAAGAGCCTGAACAGTCTAAGCAGCAGATACGTCCTCTGTCCAAGTCACCCACATTCCTAACGACAGACTGGAATACCAGCAATGCTGCCGCAAGCATTAGCAATAAAACTTCAGGATTGTTGGTGCAACGGTGTCCAGGGGCAACAACACTGGGGCCCATGCTTCCTCAGCAGCAGCACGCCAAGGAGCTTCCACAACTTCCAATATGCAGTCAGACTAAACAGCAAAACTACTCTGCAGCCTCCATGTCACCCTCAGATGAACAGCAACACCCTACACCATTTTCACCTCCTCTCTCTATCAGAGGCCGGGGAAGATGCTAAAGCTCAGCCTGTAAAGAGGACCAGCTAGTTTGCCTTTTACCTCCCCCACCACCTTCATGATGTATATCCTGGAATCAATTCCTTGCAAGAGAGAAAGCTCAGGTACCCCAGACTTTATGCATCGAATCAGAAAGTTTCAGAGGCAAAGTGAAGGACAGCTTTAACTTTGAACAGACCCATGAAGGACATTTCAGCAATAACAGTGCATCAATGCAAAGCCTGGAGAATAAAGTCCTGGCATTGCCAATTTTCAGAAAACAGACAGAGAAGCCAATTCAGAAATCTTCAAACACCTTTTTTTAAAGCACTCCAGCCTAGACTCAAGTTGGACCTACAAATTTCTTACAAGGGTGAAAGAAAATGCTTTGCAGAAGGTTTACAGTCAGTCCTTGATTCCTAAATGCTACAAGGGACACATGTGCAGATACATCTGGCTCTTCTCCCTACCACGCTCAGTTTTGAAAGCAAAGTACATGAGCAAACTATTTAGCACTCTTCCTCCTGTCATAAACAGTTTAAAATTCCTGCATGTTGAGTCTTCAAAGTGCTGCTGTGGGAGAAGCAGGGTGACAAGCAATACTAAATGTTAGATTGAAAAGTGAAGGATCATGTAACCAGTACAGATGAGTGACTTACTAGATTCTGATTCCCCATTTAAAAACAACGTGTAAAAATGTGGGCTTTAGGATGGAATGAAGCATCACGAAGAAGAATGGCTAGAATGGGGCCAGTGCCAAGACAGACAAAAAAGAGCATTAGCAGTCTTGACTGCGTAGTCAAACTCTATGCATAGTCAAATCAGGGTGAGATGGAAGGGAAAAACAATGATTCATACCTTAGCCCACTGCTCTCACAGATCAAAATTAATAGTGTCTGGAGCAATATCTGTTCTACACTGATCCAGCTGACATGCAGGTATTTGCACAGTAGACACCTTTAAATAATACATGGGAAAAACCTATCTCCAAAACATCATTTGTAGATTTTTGTAAAGAGATACTACAGCCTGTGCTTCAAAGAAGGATGCAGGCAAGCAGGAGGTAGAAGCACGCAGAAATGAACTTCACATACTCTCATCCTAGCTGACATCATCCTAACAAGAGTTTTAAGAAGAGATCACAATGCAGTATTTCCTGATTTTGAAATTTTGCTCCTGACTTGCAGAAGCAGTCTTTTAAAAGAATTCTAAGTCCCCTCAAACAGGCTCAGAGAGACGCTGCAGTGAGAGCCCTGCACATGGTCCTGTGGTGGGGACTCCAAAGGATGCTCTCTGAGGTGTGCTCCTTGGAGTCTGCTCAGTGCAGAAACAAAATAAAGGGGCCTACCCAGGCTGATGCTGTCTCACGTCTCTGTCAAACTCCACAGATGTCCACAAACCAATCATACAAGACTGGTACCAGTCTGAGCTAACAGGCTCTCCTGAGAGGAAGGTTCAGCACACTGATCCCTCACATTACAGCTGCTGGAAGAGGAGCTGACTTGTACGGTGCCAACGTCAAGCCTGCGTACAGCAAACGCCCAACTGCCTGCACTTGAGTATAGCCAAGCTGGTACAAAACCCATGGTTGAGTGCCCCATACTGCTGGAATCCTCCTTTTCCCCATATCCTCTGTCAAACTTACCAATCTCCATAACACTGCATTTGTTAACACCCATCTCTCATACAGCCCTTTCTCCCGAGTGGAGAAAGCACTGGCACCAATCCTACAGGTCAGCCCTCTGGCACCCTCCCGTTCTCCTTTCTCCTGATCCGTGGGGTAACACTCACTCCGATCCTGCAGCCATGTCGGAGTAGGACGTATCTGGTGTGGTGACTCCCAGAGGGATTGCAATGCTCATGACGCCCGTCGGGGATCACGGAGTCCAGAGGGCAGCGACTGGCCGCTCCGAGGGCGGAGAGGAGCCGCAGAGCCTCGGCCAACACGTCACGGACATGGGGAAACCTACCGGGGTAGAAACAAAGCATTGCATCTCCGTTACAGGATGAGGTCTCCCTGTATGCCTCTAAAGAAGGCTTATACAGCAAAGAAAAGCAGAAATAGATTTCCATCAGTGACATGCCACATCATTTTTACTTCATTTTAATCTACAGGGCCAGGGAAGAGATAGATGGTAGTAGTTTGGTGGTGGAGGAGGGGGTCAGGGGTTTTTTACAGTGTTGGACTGACATGCAATGAGCTGCTCTGCCTTAAAGCTGATAATGCTAGCTCCCCCCTCCCCCAAGTAAATTTAGGACTATTTATCAGATAGTAATCTATCAGCTCCTTCTGCATATAAGCAGCAGCTGTCACCTCTCACCCACAGCCCTCCAACAGCATTTCCTAACTCTTTCCCCAAGCAAGCTGCAGGCAAAATCCCATCTCTGTGGACAAGCAGACAATGCCAGGGTGGACCGAGCTGAGACTCTCTCCGGAGATCAGTGTGTATGTGCATTTGCCAGGCCTACAGCACAGGTGAGTGCAAGCGGCAGAGCAGCTGCTCCCACAGCACCCATGGCTCCCCTGGGCCACACGGCCCACCCTGGACTCTGCATCGGCGGCTCAGTGAGCCCTGACACCGCGGGCCTCGACTGTCCGCGACACCTGCCCAGGGCAGAGCCACGGCAGACGGCGGGGCGCGGGGCATGCGGCGGAGCGCTGGCTGTGAGCTGTGCCGGGTGAGTCACGGCGGCCCCGGGGCGCAGCCGCCGCCGTGCCGGGGAAGCCCGGGCTCCACCTTCCCTGCTGACCACAGCGCTCTGCTACGGCCGCCGCAGAAATCCGCAAACGCGGCCTTCCTGAGGTCGGATGGCGGCCGGAGGTGAAACGGGATCAACTCCTCGTTATGTAAATAACCTCAATAACACAGATGAGCATAAAGGAGCTATTATTCTACAGCTCGACAGACCTCTCCCTCCTCGCCCCCTCCCCCCCCACCAACATAGAGAAAAGCTGCATTTCTGCAGACGGCAAAGGTAGCTCCGAAACCAAAGAAAAATGGTAACAAGCACCCTCTCTACACGTTAGAGTTTAAGGGCAGCTTGAATACTTTCCACTGCCTTTCCCTGGCTCCAGCAGCGCAGACAAGCCAGCCTGCTGTCACATGCTCCCCGGCATCTCGGGGCCCTGCCAGCAAACCCTCCTGGGCTACAGAGAGGCCCTGAGCCAACTTTTCCTGTGGGTAGTGAATTTCTCACAGGGAACTGCCTTTGGACACCACAGTCCAGCCATTGTTTAATACACAAAACCCCCAGAAAGACAAAAACACACACTCACTGTAAGGGCAAATGAAGAGTGAGAGCCAGAAAGTTTAAACGCTACATGCTGTATTGCCTTTTCCTGTCTTAAAAGGCAGGCCACTTCTCTTGGTTCAAGGAAATACTTTCCTTCTTCAGCATACATCCCAATGGAAAATCTTTCAGACAGTATGACAGGCATACAGTGAATTATAGAAGTAGCACATAAAGATTTTTAAGTGGTCTGTGGCAATTCCCTGTTATGCCCCAAAGCAATGGTCTCACGGGGAGGTGGGAGATGAAAAAGGAAACAGGCAGGACTAAGCTCACAAGTAGCTCCAACCCAAGACAGCCCAGTGTCCTTGAGTGTTTTTTCTGGAAAAAAAATTAAAAGAAAAATAAAAAGACCTTCCAGAAGTGTCTTATTTACCCTTTCTTGTGCTTGTGACAAGAGTTGTGATTTCTACACTGACACAAGATGAGACAAACTGCTCCTACAATACAGCTAAAAGCTACAGACATCAATCCCTGCTTCAACCGAGTCACGTAAAACTCAACACGAGGTTTAAAGAAATATGACAAGCTTCTCAGTGTCTGAAGCATCCTTCTGTTTAAGGGACATGGAAAACTCTTCCTCCCCCCCACACCCAGTAATTTTTCTAAACACTTGTTTCGATGTTTTTCCCTCTATCGATCTCACCCTTTGCCAATGACCATACCCAGCTGGCAGCAGCCCGACATTTCATCAGGACAAATTCCAGCCTCCCACCTGCCTGTGACTCAGCAGAACTGGAGGATTTCAGGTGCAGCTTCTGAACTAGAGAGTCACAGGATATCTGGTCAGTCCAGGAGTAACTGGGACAAGTTTTCACCCACTTCTCATAGGAAACCCTCTTTCTGTCAGCTGCTGCACTGATACGGTCTGATAACTCTCATTTTTGGGAAGATTACTGGAGAAACACTAAATAGCAAACTGAAAGGTTAAACAAGGCAAATTCCAGTTCACTTTTGTGTTGACCCAGCAATACTTGCCCAACTATCACCCATGCTCGGATTTTACTGTTTGGTGCTGTTATTTCATCTGTACTTTCAACTCTGACAATGTGACAATTGAAAATTAATTGCTGAGATCAGCTTCAGGTGCTGTCTAAGACCACATCACCTTCAGGCTACATTGTCTGGACTCCATGAAACTTGGCCTGCTAACATGCAAAACGTCATCCTGAGAGAAAATGCTGGGGTTGAGATGTAAATATTCACCCATCAAACTGGCCAATTTCCTGTATATTCAATCCTCAAGGTCCTTCCTACCTCTACCCCCAAAAATACAACTGTTTGGGAAAAAAAAAAATAATAGAAATCACAACCCGTTCTCTCTGCCAGTGGAAGAAGTTTTACTAAAATTCGAAGTCTTAATTCAAATCTAATAAGCTTCAGACCACAGCACAAATCTGTGTCCCTTACAACACAATTCTTCTTGAAATCTAATGGAAATGGGAACTTTGATGGCCTAGCAGGTAGATAATATTTAGCTGGTTTTGAAAATGCAGCATTTTAAGCTATTTTTTCCCCCAAATTTGGCACCTACCCACCAGCCTCCTTAACCAGTCATACTGGTATAAAGATACCTGGTCTTCCCCAACATCATCAGAACAGCCCAGATGAGCATCCACCCACACAGCCACCCCAGCTGGGATCCCCAGCTCACTCAGGGCAGGTCACACTCCAAGGGACCAACCCATTTGAGTGGTTGCCTTGCCTACACTGTGAATATATGCTATTCAGTTATTTCAGGTAACATCCTGTACTGACAGAAAGGACTGTAATAAATCTAAGCTGGCCAAGTGAAGGTTAAGCAACACCTGCTGCTGTAACAGTGAATTTAATTTTTGGAACTGTTTAGGATGCAACGGCTGCAGCGCTGCATTGGCTCACTTCCACAGCCAGTGCCATCCATGTACAAATAAAGCAGAGGCAGAAAATTTACTGCTGGAAACTCTATTACTTGTGGTGTTAAAAGTCTGTACTAACAGGGACAATCAAGCATAGTGAGTCAAAGAGCTCACCAGAGCTTCCTCCTTCAAGACATGGTTGTTCCTGTTTTCACTCGTGTCTCGGTCATACAGACACCTCTGGGCACCCATAGTGTGCAACACCTGGTGGCAGACTCTACAGTATTTGTGAGCATCATGAAAAATTCACCTGCAGACAAAAAACCCCAGGTACAGCATCACAGACTGCATGTGCTACCTAAATTCAGACTCCATCACCCTTTGGTGCTGCTCAGGTGATGATGTACAATCTCAGGAGGGACAGAACGTGTCCCTTGCACCCTCCCACAGTCACAGATTCAAGGGCAAAGCAGTTACCAAACAGGGGAGGACAGATTCATCCTGTTCCTCTGCAGAGTCAGTGTACATCTTAGAGTCTGTGTCCACAGAGGGCCTGAAATACTTTACCATTGTGCATCCAGTGTCGCAGGCATGGCCAAGAAAGATAAAAAGGTAACACTGATACAACATATGGTGGACAAACTGACAAAAGCATTTTATGAATATGCAAAACTTCAACATGTGAGCCAGGGCAGGGAGAACAGGGCAATCACCTCCATGTGCACTGACAGTGACCACTTCTTGTTTGCAGACAGTAAAGGACAGACAAGTGCTTCCTTTACCTCTCCCCACTTCTCAAGAACCCCAGTTATTAAAGCCCCAAACTGGAAACATATTCCAGACTTTTGACAACGCAGAATTACTAGTATCTGAACAATAACCACCATCATCTTCTCTGTGCTGAGCAATGGGCCTCTAAGTCACCCACAAAGGATGGAGCTCTGTGTATAATGAGTTGCACATCTTTAAGCTCCCACGCCATTACCAGCCACGTCAAATTCAAAGCACTTTTTTCTCCTGCACCTCATACTGCCACAGGCCAGTCCAGAGCTGGTGGAAAACTGGTAATAGCAGCTCTGCCATGCAGCCTTCTTTGGTATCCTCTCCACCAGCCTCATTTGGGACAGAGACAGCGAGGTCTGATGAGTTCATACTTAGACTGTCATCTGCACCAGTGGTAAATCATTCGGCATGTGGAGCAGTGTAACAAGAGTTAGCATCTTACATCTTTTTCCCTTGGAAATTTCAGAATAATCAAAATCTATGCGACATCTAATGTAAACAGGAAGAACTTCCATTACCATGCTGAAAACGTCCTCTCATCAGCCAGTGCCACTCAAATATGAGCACAGTCCACCTGAGTCCAATCAGACACTGCCTGTACACACACAAACCTCATGTCAAGGTCAGATCCTCACAGAAGGGAAAGCACCTTTAGAGCAAACAGAATCAGAGCAAGGTTTTCTGTGTTTAACAGGTCAAAAAATGCATTAAATTCCCTGAATTTCAGACATGTTGCTCTGTAAGGACATCTACACAGACAAAGGGGCAGAGTAGATAAATCCTTAAATCATTTACCTCCAACTTACTGTGGAACAGATTGCTAAAAGTACTTGTATTTGCCTCAATCTACCAATACAAATGCTTAGCTGTGCTCTGAAAACAAGATGGGTTCACTAAGCAGAAAGGAAACAACTGTGCCAGTTTAAAAGAATGAAATATTGATGTAAGTATTCACTATTATCATTAGATGCATATATCATCTGCTAGTGGGCTGACAAAGCAAGACAGCAATTCTATCTCATGGGGTCTGGAAGAACTCAGTCCTGGTGTACCACAGGAAGGATCAAAGTAACAGGCAAGACTGGTATTCATTACTAGCTATACATACCATGATAACCAAATTTTTGACAAGTACAGTGCAATGGTTAAAGATTTATCTGTCTTAGGCCTTTCTCAAAACTGTCTCCTGGTTTATATGTATGCAGCCAATGCAAAAAGAAATGCTTGTATGTACACATATAGTTCAGAGCTCACTTCGCTCTCTGGGATCTAGTGAACCTTGACAAAACACTTACAAGCTCTTAGAACAAGAATAACAGCATTTTAAACATGTAAAATGTCAAAAAGCAACAGTCCAGTGAAACCTGTTCATCCTCACCTCACTCACAAGAGCTGGAGTCAACGATTAGGGAATGGCAAGACTTCTGCTTTTAGAATATGGGTGATTTAAAACACTTTTGGTATCCACGGGCCTATGCATCAGTCAAGTTGTTGCACACAAGATATGAAACCATATTAACAATTCCCATTATTCTTGAAGTGTCTGTGAAGGCACTACAAACTACCTCAACACATGTTTATGAATAGACCTACATAGCTAACATCAGCAGTTGTTCAGTAAAAGCTATGTAAGCCGTTATTAAAACTGAGGTATAAGAAAGTTAAACAGATTTTGAAAAAAATTTGTAAAGAGATGGAAAGTAAGTGAATTTAAGTTTAAAAAATTAAACTAGGTTTAAGTCATTTTAAGGCAATTTTCACCATATCCATCTACAGGATTCCATCATTTCATCTCAGGAAGAAAACATCAATTTTAGTTAAATTCCTCTGTGAACAACACCTTAAGGGAGTACAAATTATAAGAGAGCAACTGAGAGAAATTAAACCATCAAGCAGAGGAATTACAAAATGCATAGTCAAGTACTCTCAGCAACTGACCCAAGGTTGCAGAAATTACTTTGAAAAGCAAAAAGAATAACCTCAAGACTTCGCTGCTGCTTCAGCACTCAAGACATTACACAAACTAAAACAAAATCCTGTTTTGTTTCTGAAATCCTTATAGATTTCAGACACTATGATAAAAAATAGATGAGAAATTTAATAAGTGATAAAAAAAGGGCAGGTAAGACTTTGCCTCCAGAAATACCTTCTTCTGGACAATTCAATCACATCCTTGATAGTTCAATATGCTCCAGGGGTGAAGATGTCAGACCAGGCTTTGTTCGGACCTTCTTTTAGCATCACAAAACCTTACTGGAAAGTTTACTTTTTATTGATTTTAAATTGGTTGAACAGTCATTTGTAAAGATAATTCCATAAAAATGCCATATTAGAAAGCAGAAGCAAATTACAGAGTAGCAGTGATCCATGGCAAACCAAATTATTCTGAGGTATGTTTATGTGGAGGTGGCAGGCACACGCCAGGGAACTCTGCCTGCACCCCACACTGATGAGAAGGGACCTGGCAGCATTTGCATGGTCTGCACACACAGTGTGCTGAGCAGGTGACACAGATGATGCTTTAAAGGAATGACAACAACCAAATGCAAAAAGGACTATCCCAACCAAGAACTTCGTATTAAAGTCCGTATTACTTTAAGGATCAAATAGAGGAAGTCTTCAAGAAAACATTACAACACTGAAAATTTGAAATCATCAAAATAAAATTAAAAGAATAACAGAAATAGTAGAGAAATTCAGAAATATCACATAGAGTCAAAAAGAACCCACTTCTATGGTAAAAACATTGCTTTACAGTCGCTCTATCTCACAGCATTCCAAGTTGCTGGTGAAGGTGACAAATTCTTCTAAAACTGAAGCATTAAGAACTGTATTTTTTAATTTACTATATTTTATTATATTAATTACATTTTATTTTTGCAAATACTGTTCTCTCCTATTTTCTGGAAATGATATAGTAATACAAGAGATAAAAAGGACTACACATAAGGCACCACAGTTGAAGATACAAAAATTACCAAAGAACATGGAACAGGCAAGAGGAAAAACATCCCTTTTCCACAAACTTTCGATTTTGTAACAGTAATGGGGCAAAACTATTCTGCAGTGCAGGGAACACATCCTAATTGCTATCCTGGTCCTATACTGTAAGGTTGCTGCTCTCTTTTCCCATGAGGTTAAGGAGAATAGTCAAATGTCTGTATGTCACAAAAATGCAAACAAAAAGGTTCAGAACAGATACTCTGAGATTAAGAGTTTGACAACCAACCTCCAGTGAATCCAGCTGTGGCAGCTGATGTTACTGCTGTGACTGTCTCCTCTAAGCCTTTGCCAAAACAGGTGGCAGGAAGGAAACACTGCCATGTCTCATCAACTGGAGTGGATGCCAAGAAGACTGGACTAAAAGCAGAAACAGGTAAAATACATATTGCCTTTTAGGGGCAATACATTTCTGCAATGGGGCTGATAACTAGGAACAGCAATATTGGAATCACCACTGCTCAGTCCACCACACCTTATCCATATATATCCCCATGTTTTTCAGGTTTTAAGAGATCTGCCTACACCAGAAAATGGCTATGGATCAAGTAAGATTAATTTAAATAACGTAAATAACATTGGTTTAATCTTAGCAGACCAAAGCGCTTCCTTGTTGTAAGTTGTGTTGCTTGTGGATGCAGTAGTATTCACATGAATGGTTTTATCCATGCAACGATTAAATTTTTCTAAGTAGACAAACCTTAAATTTAAAAGCTTGTCAGACAACCCACCCCCCCCCAAAAAAAAAAAAGAAAAAGAAAAAACCTTTAGACCTTGAAATTGCGTTTTGAAGGTATTTCAGAGAGAAAAGCCTGTACCACATGCAAGGTCAGAGGGAAACTCAGCAATAAAGGGCAATAACTAGGATCAAATCCAAAGCCAGAGAATTACAGTTCCCATGAGAATTCAGACAGTCCAGAGTCACGGGAAGTCACCGAATATAGAAGGGGAATCAGCAGAATTTACTGGCACAAAGCAGTATCCCGAACTTACAACCAGTGGAAGGCTAACCACTAACAAGTTGCCAAGAGCAGGACTGCAACCTCCAGTCCTAGTATCGGAAAAAAGATTTCTGCATAATCCCCCTAAATACTCTGTGCCTGTGCCTCGAGGTCTGGCTGTCCGTCCTTTATGCATCTATTTAAGGCCGCCACGTGACGGGGCCGCCTGCCCGGCCACTCCCCGCCGGGGCAAACAACCCGGCCTCAGAGGCGATCCGGCAGCGCTCCCAGCGCGGACGTTGCATCAGCCAGGTGTGCAGGAAGCGCCGGAGAAAAAGCAGCTGCTGACGAGGGGGCTCTCGGACGGAGGCCGCTTCAGGAATCCCATGGAAAGGACGACAGGAAGGAGAGAGACGCTCCGCACACAGAACAAGCTTCATCGGCTTCAGAAAGCCTTTGTGCTGGGGCTCCGGACCTGGCCTTTCTCCCAGAGATGATGCAACACTAAGGAACAAGGTCTGTGCCAGAGAAAACTATTCACAGGCTATGCAGATGGCAAAGCAGCCAAAGGCTCTCGGATCACAACATGCCAGAACCCCCCAGGCCCGGCAAGCCCCCCCAGGCCTTCCTTCGTGCCCGCAGGATTCTCCATTTCACACTGCAGCCTCGCTCCTAGCACGACCCCGGCTTAAGGCGGAATGAAGGACTTCACAATGGCGAGAAAGAAGTAAAAAAAAAAAAAAAAAAAAAAAAAAAAAAGAAAAAAAAAGGTGTTTTAAAGTCCTGCAAAAATCACAGCCCGTTCTCTGATCTGTTGGGAGAGAAGAGATGGGGAAGAGACTGAGCTGAAAGGCTGCACTCTCCCACACAGGGATCCTCCCATCACCGCGGCTTGCCAGCGCACGCCCGAGCTCCCCAAACACGTAGGGCAGCTCTGCGCTCGCCGGCAGCCTCGGCCTGCTCTCACACATCAGGAAACCGCGCAGGGACTGCCCGGGCAGCCATGGCAACATCACACAGTGTGGCAATTATGGAGCCGCAGCTCCCACGCGAAGGTTCAGCCCTGCTTTCCATTACAGGGCGAGTTTTGACCCTTCCCCCTGCCCAAACCATCACCGAGTGCTATTCCAGCTCCAAGCTGGCCTCTGTGGTTTGTGACTGGCAAGTTTTGCAGCCTTGCACCTGGGCTCGAGATCATGCAAATACATTTTTCTCCGCGTTGTAAGGAAGTTACTCCAGGCTTGTGTAACGCTCTCGAGCTGCGTTCCACAAACACTGGTCTGTCCGATGTGCCTCGAGTGAGAAACCAGGTGACAAAAACACCTGCAAGAGTCTGATCCATTACTGAGCTACATTATCAGTGCTGTGCATTAAAATCCAGTGAGTTTTACAGGATTTTGGCAATATTCCACGTTGTGACAGGTTTCAAGGCTCGGCCCACTGCACTGTCCTACCACATCCCTTTCTCAGGGACATCTTCCTAGGAGACATTACCAGTTGTAGCACTTGACTAGGACCTGGTGCCCAGTTTCACTCTTGATCATGTGAGATGGTTTTGGGACCCGTAGCAAATTCACATATTTCTGGCAGATGGGCTTTTCCCAGCACAAAACCTGTCAGACAGCAGTCTGAGTCAGTGGGACAGTGGTGGAGAGCAATCATGAAAGCCAAAGGCAGCATCACCCTTAGCTCCCCTTCTGGGGCTTCCAACCACACTCAGTTATGCCGAACAATGTCCAAAAGATGTTCTTAATCGTGTTTCACTTTTCTGGATGAGCTGCATCTCACACTATATATGGTATTTTGGCACTGTTAAGATATGCACTGATCCCAAATTGCAGGTACTACTGACCCAACACACCCCAGATGTGCATGGGGATGTATATGGATAAGCCCTGGCTGTGCATGTATATGGGTCCTCCATATACAGTGGATGTTCACCCAGTAGTCATATTTACAGCAGGCAACAATATATTGGCCCAACTAAATCTAAGGAATATAAATTTTTACAAGTTATTTTGTAAAAGTTAAAATATAATCACAGATTTGCTCTTACAATCAGAGAGAAAAGCATGTAATGCTTATTCAGGAAACTCCTAAATACCTACTTCCTAACTGCTGGCAAGAAATGCAAAGCTTGGTGAGACAGTGCTGAGAGCCATGATCACTTTTTTGAATAGCCCATTTTTTTATTAACAAGATAGAAAGCAGATAATCCAGTTGAACACATTTTCAAAGTAAATGCAGATGACCAAAAATTAGCAGTAAAACACCTGCAACTACTGAGTGAAAAAAGACAAAAATCACTTAAACCTGATTTATTTTTGATGACTTGCACGTAAATTAGTAATTTCTTCCTTGAGAAGAGCACAGCACACCATTAACCACCTTAAGTGCTTGTGGGTGGTGACACAGGAGCATTGACATCAAACAGTTGGCCAAGAGTGCTCACATAGAGCTCACACGAAAGCGACGCTGAGTGAGTGGTTCTGTAACACATCTTTGTAATGCTGTCTGCTACCTCCATCTTTTTAGAATGTTGAATTATGAGGAGAGTAATACATTCAGGATATTTTTCATGATTATCATAAATGCAACTAAGCATATGTATGTACAACCATGAAGCAAAGAGTTGAAATACAAAAAGTTGCCCAGGCTGAACAGACTGACAGCCCTCTTCCAGCAGGTCCTCTCCATCAGCCTTGTGATGCTGTGGGAGAGGGGAAAAATGACACAGCTGAGAGAGAAGGCAAGGAAGAGGAAAATTTCCCTACTTCTAAACTAAGGCCTCACAAGCTCTTTTGTGTGCAGCACTTCCTGCGAGCTGCTCCTGCAGGTTAAGGCAGACAGGGCTGTCTGGACAAGGTGAGTAGCAGGGGTTGCTGCACTTGATCTCGAAGCTGGAGGTCTTTGCTTTGTGCTGTGTAGTGCCCCAACACGTTCCTGCAGTTTGCTATCCCTTCTAGCCCTAAGCAAGGAAACTTCCAGCTGCCAGACAACTTCTTTCCCACCTCTGAAACAACACAATTTATATGACAAATTAAAAAAAAAATGTTTGGAAAATGTTCAGCTGCCTTTTCTTTCATAAGACATAGAAGCATTTCCTTACTGCACAGTTGCAGAGGTGACAGCAATGGGGCTCCTCCCTGACTGGACCTGGAGGAGGAAGAGAGGAGAGGCAGGAATGCAGCCACACAAGAGAAAAGAGCAGCCCAGGTAGCTCAACGTCCTCCTCTGCACAGGCAAGGACAAGCATGCACTCAGGCAGAACCAACTGGGAGAGCTCCACCTGCACAAAGCAGCAGATTTTGAGAGCTACCAGAAGGGAATTTAAGAGCTCTGCATGTCTGCAAAGGCATCTGGAACAAGGTAATCTATGGAAATACAGAAACTTGGCAGCTGTCAAGGGAGTGGTGGAATGCACAACTGCAAATAAAAAGTAGAAGCATGATCTGGAGCCATTACCAAACTGAGTCACTCAATTCCCCAGGTGAATTTACAAAGTGATGGACAAGTAGAATTGCTAAAGTACTCTCATTTGATGGCATGAAAACCAGCAAACAAGTGCCATTACAACACCACTTCTTACAATTATTTGTTTCAAATACAAATAAACTTTATGAACAAGTCCAGTTAACTTGACAGATCGAGAGTATCCTATATTCATTTAAGAATGAAACCTACCAGGAGATTTTGTGCTTACTCTCAGAGGAATTATAATCATATTGCCATTGTGCAATTTTTTTCATACTGTTTCTAAAAAAGGATGAAAAAGATTTACAGACTTCTGCTGCGGTCAACTGGAATGCAGGAATGCTCATCTGAATACAGTGAGTGTACACAGTTACATCAGGGCTTCTCTGCAGGGGCTTTCAGAAAGCCTTAACCATATCTTAAACATCTGAAGCAACATAGTATGGGAAAGAGCTGTGTTCCAATGATGCACACCACAAAGCATTACATTTCAGAGTTCCCTTCACATCTTATGTGTGTTATGCAAGGCAGTATTCTAGTATCAGCTTAACTATTTCTCCTCTAAATTCATCTTGATTTCATGATCTTGGCTGTGACTGCAAATTCATGCACCTGATCATGGCACAAAATCTTCAGAGATTCTTAAACTCCAGTGTCAGGAAAGGCACATTATCATAATTGTAAAAAATAAATCACAACATATTTTCTCCAAAAAAAGAAGTTGGGCCCTTTATAAAAGACTAAGATGAATGTTTGTTCTTTTTCCCTTGCCTGTAAACAAATCCAGTGTTTAATTACTATCATCACTAAGAAACTGTACTTTAAAATTGAATTTGTCTAACCTCAGTTGATATTGCTATGCCTTTGTCAGCAAATCTCCCAAGTCCTTTTAGAGAAAGATCAAGTCCTCTCTCAATTGTCTTTTCAATAAGCTGAGTAAGTTGAGCTCCTTTAAACCTCACATCATGAGGCTTATTTTCCAGTCCCTGGATCATTTCTGCAGCTGTCCTTTGAATTCTCTCCAAATACACTGGCATTCTTCTTGAAGCATAGAAACCAAAATTCAATTCCAGTATCAGTCTCAACACTGCTGTGTTTATAAGATTACTTATTTTGCTTCACATTCCTTTCCCCCACTTTTTTTTTTCTCCTCCTCAATATGCCCAAGAATCACATTAACCCTTTAAAATAAAATAATGGCCCAAGTACAATGTAGAGGCAACAAGCTGTAAAGACCTTGAAGCCCTTTGAGCAACTGCTTTCCAAAATGCTGTTTCACAATTTACAGGTGTATCTGCAATTTTGCTAACAAATGCATCATCTTGCAACTGGATGGATTCACATCTTTTGTTGAAAAACAAAAGAACTTAGAGATCCCTAAATATACTTTATCATCCCACTAGCACCTCCCTAGTGATCAAGAATCATCACATAATTTATGCTATCCAGATAAAAAGAATCTAAAGAACAGTGAATGAAAATCTGATTTCATCTCACAACCATCTATAAAGGTAGGTGTGCCCTTGCCAAGTTCCAGTCTCAGATATTTTAGGTCTCCACTGTTAATGCAATTTCTCCAGTACAAACATTTCCAGTATCTGAGTACAGCCTTTTTCCTCCTATCTTTTCCCTCTCCAGCTAAAACAGGCAGGTCCCCCCACACCTTCTACACCCAATCTAACTCACACTCAATCACTGAATAATTCAGATTTGAAGGGACCCCTGAAGGTTATACTGTCTCCCTCCCCCCCAAAGCAGGGCCAGCTTGGATCAGTTGCTCAGGGCATTGCTCATTTCTTCTCCAGGGCCACTAAGTCTTTGCATAACTATGTATTTGAAGGCCAAAAATAACCTCCTGATGATCTGACTTTCCACCTAACAAAGACTGGAAAATCTCACCTAGTCATTTTTACACTTGGCATTACATCTTACATGAGAGCTAGGCCATGTTTGTCAAGCACAGCCTGAAAAACAGTATAGGGATTTACTACAAAAACATACAATGCATTGCAGCCTTGAGGTCCCCAAGCAGCATCAACCCAAGCCATTAAGTCTTCACAGTGAGCACAGTGTAGTTGTAGTTCTTATGAAAAGCTGTAGAACTTCTTTTAAGAACTAAAACTACATCACACACTTTCTCAGAAGCCTTTGAAGAATGTTTCCAACTACCCAAGTGAAGCTCAGCTACAAGTAGCCCTCCTAAGGAGACCTTCCCCTGCATACATATGACTGAAGATGCCAGTTTCTCAGTTTCATGAAATGTGTATTAATGGGAAATGTATTGATAGAATTTTAAATGTCATCTTCCATGTCCACAGTCATAAGATTTATCAGCACCTCTCTTTAGCAACACATTTAACAACACACTCACAGCATCATTTTTCTTGACTACCTAAACAAGACTGTCCATCATCCCTTAACTAGCAGAGTATCTCTCAACTCACACATGCCAATTCCTATAAAGCTTACAAGTTCCTGCTTGTCACTAAGAAAAATCTCCCCCACCCCTCCAAAACCTCCATAATTATATAAACAAAGGACTTGTGTGGAAATACACTTATCCATATAAAAGCATTTCATAATAGTCAAGTTATCACCCTTTCCTTGAAGAACAGCTAAGTGAAATCCAAGTGACTAAGAGCAGGGCTTCATGTAACGTAACAGCACGAGCTACTACACTGAAATTAGACCTTAGCCAAGGTCCTGTGATCTCCTCACCTTACATTCTTCCTCAAACATGAATTTTTGGCCCTGTCAGAGATGAACAAAATCTTCAGTCTGATTCAAGAGTGACCGTTGTTCTCACGTTACATTCTCTGCTCTCCTGTCTGGAATTATTAGTACTGTGTTCTCTGCCAACAGTAAGGAATCTCTTTAAGCTTGAAAAAAATGTGGAACAGAATAAAATAAAAAAAACCCCATCACATGAGTAAATGAGGCTTGACAGTATGATGGATGCTGCAGGTTCACAAGTATGAAGGTACTCCAAAGATGATGGCTTGTGCCTGTTACAGCTTCACATCTTCACATGAGCATAAAAGGTTTGCCGCATTCAGGAGGGAGATGCTCAACTATTTAGATTGGACGCATTTTATATAAGACTGAAGATGACTAAGTCACAGCTGGACAGATTATGTTCTAGAAACAAGCTACACATTCCTCCCTGTACCTTAAACAACAGCATTTCCTCATCTGCATCTTTTCTCCTTTCTCTATCAAACATAAGATGCTGGATTCTCACAAGAAAAAAAATCCAGCCAGAAAATATTCAGGGCAATGTGCTTTAACCGAAAGGAAGTTCACATGCACCACTCATCATAGGGCTAATTTGATTTTGTCATTATGGAAAAACTGAGACCTATCGAGACCTCAGCTGGGTAACAGTTGGATAGGAGAATGATCTCAACACAGAAGGAAAACAGTACAGGCAGGAATTATCTTCCTGAATAACGCAGATAGATTTTGTGTGCACTAGACATCCAAACACAGTTTGCCAAAGTACTCTGAAGGCCTCTTTACATAGCTTATCAGTCCCGTGGCTACAAATCAGTAGCAGCATTGTTCATAACCCAAACTACCTTGGAGCATTACAAAGCTATTGAAAACAGGCAGGAAAAACACCCTGGCTCATACTACTATGCTTCCCCATCATCAACTCACACAGATGTTTTCACCTGTATCCACTACATAATGCAGTCCCCACCACACCTACTAAAAGCAGTATTAAAACCACTGACAGCTTTACTGAAAGAAACTGAAGATATGTAGAGAAGGAACACAACACTACAGAACATGGACATGTAGGCAGAGGTGATGACTGGTGTGGGTGAGAGAGCCACCTAAAACTGCAATTTGCACCACTAGACCAGAAGCCAAAAAAACCCCAAACCAAACATGTTGCACCTCCACACTGCCTAAGATATCCTATGTGAGCCTATTCCTTTTTTGTGCCTTAATATTTTTATCAGTAAAATCAAAATACCACTCCTGAGATGTCACATAACAGTGTTTCTAGACATGAAAGCCAGGGCTATATCTAGCTCTAAGCAGAACAGGACTAGGGACACATCATCTTGCCAGCATTTCATCTTGAACTTTCAGGGGAAGAAAAGCACCTGAAAAAGATTTCAGTCACTGGCCAGTACACACATTTCATTCCTGGTCAGTAAAGGCTAAGGATCACATGCATCCTGGGAGAGAAGCAGCAGACTCCAAAAAATCAGTGATGATTAGTGTAACTGAAGATTTTAACCTAAGCTAAACTATACCTTTTCAGTACTAACAGAATTTCATAGAAAGTCCCATTGTTCAACATGAATTTCTACATTTTAAGCTCATACCATTTCAGTAACAACCATTTCTCAATAACTCCAGCAAAAAGTTTCCATAATTTCTTAAATATGTGTCAAGGCCACTTCTTTCCTCCTTCACAACCTTCCCTTCATGTAAAACTGAAAATTTTAGAATTCCTTTCAAGTATTGCCCCAGCCCAGTGACTCTCACGGGAACAGACTGCTTCACTATTACTCAGAAAAAGGAATGACGCCTAAACTCTGACACTGGAAGAGCAACAGAAAGCTACAAACTTTGCTTACAAGAACAGCCTGCTCCCCATCCATCTCTGCTGTGCAACACTGTTAAAAAATAATAAAAAAAAAATTCAAGCAAATAATTTCACTGAGAGGATCCTGGTTATACTTTTATACAGTTCTGCAAAGACCATACCAACATTTGGACATCCCATTGCATTCTCCCTGAGATCCTCTTTCCACATGTGATTCACCACATTTCTGCTGACCAGTTTCAAGCTGGCAGTCCTAAGCTGCACCCAAGAGAGGTTTAACTAATGACAGCAGGTTTCAATGCATAGTCTCACTTTTAGAACATGCTAGTGCTTTATTCTTTATTAATTTATTACTGCTGTCTGCGCATGTAAGACTTAGAAATGCAGGAGCAGGAAACAGGAACTGTGACACATCAATTTCAACTCTTATGTTGTTCCATGGCAGCTTGTGGGGAAAGTCTTTTTCCAGTTTGTGAATTTTTCATCTTCTCACAAATTCTGTAGCTGAACATTTCATAAAGGGTACTTTGAACCTGCAGTGGCCAAGAGAATCCACCAAAGATCAAACCTGTGTTGTCAGATGCAAACACTTCTGTGCTCAGCTTCTTGACTTTGAGTGACCCACACCATGCTCTGAGTGTTTCAGGAGCTAAGCTGCAAAGGTAACAAGCACCACTCTTAGCAGCACTAATGGTGATTTCCACAGGTGAGAAAAGAATACCATCAGCCTGGGACTTGGGCATCCAAGTGCCTCCCACCTCAAGCAGAGCAAGCAAGAAACAGCCACTCCAAACAGTCCCACTGCAGGGTAGAGTTAAGGTATTTCCTTTGCATATCTCACAAGTCACAGCTTTAACCTCAGCACAGATCTTCCTACTGATAAGTGACATATCTAAAGAGACAGATTTGGGATGGCATACCCCAAAATGCAACGTCCTAGTGTAACTTTCTGCCTCCTGCCCAGCCACTGTCACAGATAAACGATGTGTTCCAACCCTGAGTCCTTATCCTGGGGCATGAGCAGACACAAGCATTCAGATGGAGTCCCCAGAGCTCTCCATACACATCACCCCAGTGCTCACCTGGGCATTCAGCTGCCACACTGCAAAAAGTCAGAACCACTGCTGGCTGTAAGGGTAAGACAGCACATATACTCTTCTTGGTTCCCTTATGGCAGTGATTGATTTGGGGCTATTTGCAAATGTTTTTATTAAATAAAAGGTTACCCTTGCAACAGATGAGATTTCTTGCTTATGAGACATACTGCTCACACCCATCATGAATTTTTTTTGAACAGTAATACGCGTTTGGAGATGTCATGACATGCTAACATTTAAATACCTTTATTCAAACACAAAACAGCCAAAATGCTGCCTCAAGTTCTGTTAGACCAAGTAGTCTCACCAGGTACAAGACAAAGCCTCAGCTTGCAGCTCACAGACAGAGCAGCACACAACAGGATCTGCAGTGCACAGACAATTGCTTTATTTCAAATTTGCTATAACCAAGTTTTTCATATTAAAGAAATAGGATTGAAGTTTCTGCTGCAACTGGCCTTGGCTGAATTACATTTTTTGTGTTGCTCCAGTCATACTACATGTATTTTCAGTGAAGTTATATGGAATTCATGCCATGATCTTTTTTTTACACATTTGACAGTGTATCTTCAGTAATTTGTAATTTTCTGCACACCTTGGTATTTCATTACCCATAACACTGATGAGAAAATACAAAACACTTACTAATTCGTAAGTTAAAAAAAAAGATAAGAAACACTATGTGGTGCATTTACTTACACAGAGTAGTAATATTTTTATACTAACTTTTTCCCATCTTCCAAAATGAGCCATCACTCCAGCTTTCAGCTGTATTGACTTTCTGCAAAAGCATACCTACAAGATTTTGCTGTTTGGAAACAGTTAAGCACCAAGCTTAGACTGTAACACTTCTCCTCCATCACAGACCAAGCCTACATTAAAACTCACATCTGACCAGCTTCTCAAACAAATAACAACAGATGAAGGCAAGACAACGTCACCAAAAGCAGGGAACTAAGGGTTTGCCTAAATAAAGCAATCCACACACAGTGATCAAGGGAACAAAACTCACAGAGTGGCACAGGTTTGTCAGCATGCAGTGGCTGGTGGCTCACTCTGCTTTCAGAGGAGTGTGAGGTTCCAGGGGACAGTCTGAGCTGGCCGCGCTGGGCGCGGCACCGAAAGGCGGAGACCCTGTTCCCCTTCTCCGGTCCCCACCACATCCTCTGCACTTCCACCCATATGCTCTCCCCTATTTATTTTGTGAGGGCTCTGGACGCCTGACAAATCTCTCAGTGAGCCAGTTCAGTTCACTATCTTGGCAAAAAAATAATCCAGCAAAACCCAAAACATAAAATAACCCTAACACAGCTTTCTGCTGGGTTAGCAAGCTGGAGGAGTTCAGAAAAGGAATCCAGCAGGAACCAGAGCTGGCAAACAAAAAAGGCAGAACTCCCCGTTGGGTGAGAGAGCAAGGGGGAACAAAACTTCCCCCATTCAGCAGCAGAGCAGTTGGATATGCTCAGCTGTCTGGTGTAACTTCACCCGGAGTAACCTCGCTCGCAGGGTGCAGTTCTGCAATAGTTTCAAGCTGACTTCAGCTGGCACGGCTTCAGTGCAGCTTCTCCATCCCTCCCTGCACTGGTGCTAACCTGACCCCACAGTCCAGCAGTTCTGGCAGAAGCCAGCAGAAAACTCTTCCTTTCAAAAATGAAATGCACTTGTTTTCTGAATGGTAATCTTCCTGAATAGTTCACTACTGGAGCAGGCATGGGCCTGAACAGAGATAAAAGTGACATTGGGAAGAACAGGGCTGTCAGTCTGAACTGCCATGGAACACTGCTGTGCACCAAAAACCTGCACAAAGCTGTACAAGGAATACACTGTGAGCCACAAACACCCATTCCAGTTTAACACACAAATTTCCATATACAGGCAAACCCTGAGGTGGAAATTAGAAGAACTGCAAAACAAAGCAAATTTGTGACAAGCTCAGAACCTGACTTTCACCCTGCAAGTATCCTTGTTCCCTCTTAACTTCCAGGCCATCTTGAACCCCAACATCCTTAAGTTTATAAAACTGCAAGAGCACTTTGAAACAGCAAGCCAGTCTCCTTTACAGTCAAACAGAGCCTACTTAACTCAATCAAGCAGTCATTTTTTCTTCAAAGGTTTACTTTAGATGTATTTATACAGGAAGCTTCCAGATCTTTGCTGTAGTGAAAGTTAATCTACAGCCACATTACTGAAAGCATTCTTGTAACATTTTAAGTTATTCCAATTCAATGCCACTGAAACACAGCAAATAATGTTTTAGTGTCTTTAGTTAAAGGCCACACAAATGCAAAAGGCTTGTGTACTCTTCCAAGTATCTATAAATTGATAGTGCAGCTCAGGTTGAGGCATGCTATTTTAAGGGCTCCATGTTGAACCCCGGGGCACTTCAGTTTCCCAAATCACTGGTTCTCAACTTTTCCCAGTGTACTCCTTCCTGCCTACAAGCAAGGATCCATTCTCACCTCCTCACTCTGTCTCATAAAAACAGTTGAGAACTGCTCCTTGGCAGCAGTTTCCACACCAGCATCCTGCAGGGGTTCCAGTCCTAAAATCTGACTTAAAGCATTCCCAAAAATGTAATTTGGGCAGAGGCAGCGCTGGGAAACATGACCACACTGAAAAATATACCTCTGTTCCCATTCTCTGCACTACCTGGAGCTGTGATGGGAAGTTTCAGTCTTCCTGGTTCCATCCTTCCACCAGCTATAACCTCTGCACCTCCCATAGTCTGCTCCCAGAAGCAAGAAGCGACCTTCTGTCCTACAATGTGAGCAGTACTGTCTTATGTAGGCTTCCTCATTCAAATATGACCACTAACATAATCCTCAAAAATTCTCTACCCCTTATTTTCATGATTCAAAGTCATGCAAAACCAAGAGGCCGCATAATCTGATGCCAACAAACAAACTCCAAGCTGTATCCTCTTTTTTCTTTTTTTTTTTTCCCCTTTACTGAATCAGCAGCAGCAGGCATGTTCTGTTAAAAAGTTTGGTGGCAGGGTCTCACACGCCTTCCCTATCAACAAGTTGCATTTCAAACTGCTTGCTTTAAAGTCAGGAAAGAAAAAAAGCATCAGAAAGAACTTCAAACTGTTTTCCAGGTTGCTGGCAAAGTCACTGAAAACATTTTGTCCTGTAAATCAGCAAGGCTGCAGAAGAAAACCCTGGTATGAGTTCTGTGAGGGCAACAGGAATAGGCCTGAGTCACTAAATGAGCAGCTACCAAATCCAGACAATATCTTCTTGTCAATGTGTATGATTGCAATTGTAATCATGCTCTAAATATGAACACATCAAAAGCACCGTGACCTTTCTACTATGAAATTACTTTGAAATATTTTAGGGCATTTTGGTTTTAAAGCTAAATCACATTCTGCCTCTAACGGCTGCTTGTAAGTGGGAAAAAAAAAACCCAACAGAGCAAAAAACTAGGCTTGTTTAGAACAAAATGAAAACAGAAAAGTCTGCTGCCTTGAAAACTAGATAGATGTGAGTGTTTGGGATACCTCCCCTTTGCTAAACTTAGCCCTTCTGTGACCCTCAGGGAGGAATGCAAGACCTGTCTACGTTATCAAGTTTATAAGGATTACACTTTAGCATAAACAACAGATCATTTCTGAACTTCACTCTAAAAGTCAAATTCCTGGCCATTTCTCAATGCCACTCTTCTACGTTCCTCTCTCTTCATCCCCCCTTTTTCCTTCATGTTTGGTGAATGTGGGACTATTAGATTCCTGACCACAAAAGAAATTACTTCTCCCGCTCACTAAAAGCTTGCCACTCAAACTGCTGACAAATCCTCCCACATTTTTCTACCTTTAAGTCTGAGTACATCAGTACACTTCACTGAGTATTTCCCATATTGCTCATTAAAATAATTGGGGTTTGTGCATGTTTGGCAGGAGGAAAATAAAACTCATCAAGAAATACTTTCTTTCTCAAATATATTATTTAAAATATAGTTTGTTTGTTCAACTTGTTTCAGCATTTAAATTAGATTAAGGATCAGAATCATGCAGATTTACAATTTAAACAACTATATTGATGCTCCTACAGGACTTGTGGCAACAAAAACTAGCTTTAAGACTATTATTTGCTGAAGATTTCTTTTTTCGGGCTACAGCTTTTCAAGTTCAGACTCATCAGCTGAAGTGAGGGAAAAATCCCTTTAGCTATTTTTGTTACAGGAAAATACTACTTCACCACTGGCTCGGGTAGGGGGGAAGAGGGACGATGAACCAGAACCTCCTGATTTGTCCCATAGATCATCCTTCAAGACAAAGAGCATCTTTGCTAATTATAGAAAAAAAATTTTCAACTAGGAGCAGTTGAAAAACTGTTTCTCAGCATGCTCAGTGGGCATTAGCTGCGATTTCAGCAGCTTAGCAAGTCCCACCCCTGCGTGAGCTCAGCAGGGAGGCCTGGAGCACTGCACATTCTCCCTGCTCAGCAGGGACAGGGGCTACAGCTCGGCTGATTTGCTGCAGGAATACTGGAAAATTGCCACCAAAATAGCAAATCCTGTGGAAAAAAAAAAAAAAAAAAAAAAAAAGGAGAGAGAGAGAAAAAAGAAACCCTAACCAAGATCCTCCAAGCAACTTCAATAAGGAATTAAAAGAAAAAGGTAGGGAAAAAAAAACCTCAGCTCCCACAGTTTCAAAATGTTGAACTCTTGCTGCATTATGGTCTGGGGCTTTTTCCATTATCAAAATAAGCAAAAGGTTTAGGTTAAGCCAGATTTACACAAACCAGTCCCTAACAATGCAAATGCAAACTTACTGTGCACTAACTCTTGCCACAAGTCAGTCATGGGAGCCAAAGACTGGCTGTAAAATCTGTAACAGCTGTAATATCCATAGCTATTTTTCTTTTAATTTGGAAGAGGGGAAAAAAAAACTAAATAGACAAGTAAAACGTAACAAAATCTTTATTTTAAAATCAAACAGCAGTTTAAGTTTCATAGGGGCAACTGAGACTTAACAGCACACACTATACACTTAAGCAAGTTTAACATTTCAACTCAAGCACTGCTACTATATCTTGTACACATAAAGAACACTTTGCCTATTGCAGTCTTTCTCATACACTGCACACAACACAGCATTTCATTGGAAGAATTTCAGTTACACACACAAGCAGCACCAGAGTAAAAACACAAATGTGCTTTTGTAATACAGCAATAATGTCATGAGAACAATGATTTTTGAATTTTCAAACCTCTGAACAGCCATTATGTTTGTTTTAATATTGCCAGAATAGATAGAAACATTTTTATCTCATCACATCATTCAACACAAGTTTGTAAAGTCTGATAATCCAAAATGGGAGAATGCATAGACTGGACAGATGCATAAATTACACACATGCCTAAGACATCACACATTTAGTTCTCCCTTGCACACTTTGCACCTGGAACTTTGAATTAAAAATGTCTTTTTTTTCTTCAAGGAACATCTGGAAAATTTAAATCAATGTTTGTTGGTTGGGTTTTCACCCTCCAGAAAAAAACAGCATAACTTTTGCGTGTTCTGAGATTCCACTTCAATGCCATACCTTTCCTGTGTTTTAAAACATTAGTTTTAAAATAAAATCTCACGGTAACTGAGGCTCTTTCTAAAAAGTGATTTAAATGTACATGGGATTTCATCACCCCACCTTGCAGTAGGGAAATATCAGACAACATTAGCTAAGGAATATTACTTTCAGGTCACTTGGGATTTGACAGTAAAATGAAGAGCCAGGGCCTTGTCAAAGCAGTGCCAGTTATCCAACAGAATGTGAGGCAATGGACCAATTCCCCATTATAACCTACAGAGTGACTGTAAACAACCTACAGAGAGACTGTAAACAAAGACTAAGGGGCCATGAAGATCACTTTCTGTATTTCATTGAAACAAGGAGCAGTGTTCATACTCACAAAATTCAGAGTTCAGTACTGGTGTCATGTCACTCCAGATCAGGCAGCAGATGACACCTCCAGCCCCAGAGACTGATGTGTTTTAGGAGGGTTAAAAGCTGCTCACCTTGTGAGGCAAATTGGGTACTACAGATTCTCAAATATAAAAGCTACTCAGAGTTTGGCACCTATCACATGATTGCTGCCAGTCAAGCGGATTTAAGGGCATATTTTAATCTCTCTCACATTATTCTGGTCCTGGAATTTTTTGCTTGGAGCTCACAGTAATTCTGAGTTGGGTAACTCAGGCCAGGGCAAGGGGCTCCCCATGATAGGTGTTAGTTTACAAAGATGGCAGTGTTTCCAATACTAATGTATTCCCATGCTGCATACCTCAACTAACAGCTTCATCTCTAACAAATGCACTGGAATATGCTGATAGCTCCAACTCGACAGCACAATATCATACAGACAGAGGCCAGTGCCAAATGGTTAGTTAAGCAGATAAGAAAGGCACTCATTCTTCCTTTAAAAAAAAAAAAAAAAAAAAGGAAGCTATTGCAGTCAGGCAGACAGAGTGTGGATGGGAGCTGGCAGATTCCACAATACAGAGTCACGTCAAAAATGGCCTCCTGCAAACTGTTCCTTCAAGCATTTGAGTCAAACGAAAGGGAGGAATCCTTCCCATTATCCACAGGAGTTTTACCTCCCTATTCCACAGCACAGCAACATTTCCTGTACATTTTGGCATACAAGCATGTAAGAAGCTCAGAGAATAAACTGTACTCTGCAGCAGAGGAAAACCCCTCTCCCCATTTTGTGTTTCCAGTCCCTAAAGTCGAGTCGGGACTTTATTTTGACAGTTCCCTGGTCTGTGAATGGAAAATCCCTCCTCAGCACTAGCAGGCTGGTGTCTGCTGCACACACCCACTGCACACAGCAGAAATTCCAGTCAATAAGGCAAGTGGGGCCCAGGCGCTGGAAGGGGAGGAAGGAGACATACAAACAATAAGAAAAGCATCTGGCTCTGTTACTGGCTGGGAAGGAGACTGGAGTTCAAAAAAGACACAACTGCAGCCTTCACTTCACAGGAAGATCATATCAATTCTTGCTGCCCTACTTTTCACACAGACCAAAATATGTGGAAAGGGTAACTCAGGGCTCCCAACCCACACTTTTAATGCAATTCCATTAACTCAAGAATGGTGATAAAACCCACCTTGGACATTTTTGTCCCACAGGACCAAAACATACCCCTGCTCCTGCTTTAGGCCTGTGAAAACTGCCCAAAAAGTAAAGTCCTTTGCTGAACATGAGCCAGCCATCCCTCTACCACCACACTAATGGAGGCTGCTCTGCTGTCCTTCCCTGGAGATAGCAGCCAAGTCTAGTGAAGCTTCTCTCATAGCAACCAGAGCTCCAGAGCCAACAGCAGCTGCTGTCACTGCCTTCAACGCTTACCCACAGGATCCAGAGCACAGCAACACCCTCCTCCCTGCACCTCTACAGCAAAAAAAAACCCAAAAAACCCCTGAATGCTGGCAACAAGATGACTTCCTGGGTGGACCACAAGCACAAAAAAAAAAAAAAGAAATCCTAGTATTTCCTATACAAGTGAAAAGAGGAATCTCTGATTATTGAAAAAAATAAGAAATTCCTTTTTGGATTTAGATTCTGGCAGCAACATCCAGTCAGGGTGGGGGCAACTGCCTGAAATCCATAATGTACCAGCACACCATCAGACACCAACATCAAGTTCTTCCCTCACCCAAGGAGAGGGATTCGCCCCCACCGTAGCCCAAACGCTCTCATTACATCATGGCCCGAGCCCGCAGCAGCCACAGGAGCCCTGCAGCACCCCGTGACCTCTCCAGCCGCTCAGAACACCCCCTTCCCCCCAGCAGCACCCCCAGGATCTCAGCTGGTGTCAGAGGAACACGAGGACACGACCGGGAAGGGGCTGCCAACCCCCCCTCGCTGCTACACCCATTTCCCCGCTTCCACAGGGCCACACGCGGCCTCGCCTCTCTCCCTCCCCCGGGACGGCGAGACACTGCCCGGCGCCGCTTCCCCACCCGGCCCGGCGCTCAACTCCGGTCACCGGCACCCAAGGACGAGCCGCCGGTCGACAGTGACCTTGCCGGTGCCGTCGGGGGTCGGAGCGGGGCCGGGGCGCGGGCAGCGCGGCGGGGAACCCCCCCGGCGGCGGCGGTGGCCGCGGTGACGGGCGAGGAAGTGCGGGAGCATCCGCGCTGCGGCCGCCGGCGCCGGGAGCGGGGGTTACGGAGGAAGGCGCCGCACGGGCACCATGAGAAAGCAGAAAATGCAGGTCAAACACGGCCTCCCCCGAGGCCTGGAGGGGCCGGCGGTTCGGGGCGGGCAGCCGCGGCCCGGAGGCTGCCCCGAGCCGGACAACGACTCCCGCGGCCCCTCGGGACAATGCAGGGACACGGGGGCGCGGAGAAGGCCGGGGCTGCAGCGGGGCTTCCCCGGCGCTCGCCTTCACCTACAAAGCCCCGCGGCCGCTCCAGCCCCGGCTCCGGCCCTGGCACCGCACCGGCCACCAGCGTCCCGAGCCCGCGCACCGCCGGGCCCGCCATGATGCCCGCACACCGCGCCGGACCGGGTCAGCTCGGGCCGGGCCTCCGGGGGCACGGCAGGGCGCTGCCGACCGGGCTGCCAAGGCAGTGCAGAGCAGAGCGTCAGACCGCGGGTCGCGCCGGCGGCCCCCGTGGCCGTCCGACCAGCCGCCCGCCCCAGCGTTCCCTCCCGCCGCCGGGTACGGCCGGTTCCCGCCTGCCCGCGCCTACCTGGCCGGCCCGTTCCCCGGGCCCCTGCGCGGCACCAGGCCCGGCTCGGCGCCACGGCGTGTCCCGGGCAGCCGGCGAGAGCGAGCGCTCGGCCGCGGCAGCGGCGGCCCCTCCCCCGGCGGCGGCGGCACCTTCTCCCCGGGCCGGGCGGAAACGGCACTGGGTACACGGGGATCCCCGGCGCCGGCGCCAGGGGCGCCCCGGGCACGCCCACCCCGCTCCCCGTTGGCTGTCACGCCGCCGCGTCCCGCCCCGCCGGGGCGCCCGCCGCCGCCACCGCCCCGCCCTCCCGCCTTCGCCATTGGCGGTCTCGCCCCGCGGCCCCGCCCCCGCTGCCGCCTCATTGGACTCCACGCGCCCGCCCCGCCGCGCGCTCCATGGTCCCGGTGTCCCATTGGTGCGCGGCGCTGCCGCTCGGCGCGGAGAGGGGGGGGGGGGGGCGGCCGCCGGCAGTGTCGACGCTGTGCCGAGCGGGCGGGCTGCGGCAGCGCCCGCCGGGCGAGCCGCGCTACGTGCCGAGGGGCGGGGCCGGCGGGGCGCGATCGCTCGGCGCGGGGCGACTCCCGCGTCGGGACACGTGGCAGAACGAAGGGGCGGCGCGGGGGGCGGCCGGGAGGCCTGGGCGGAGGGGGGCGCAGGGCGCCTGCGCGCGCGGGGCCTGCCGCGCGGCACGTCCGCGCGCGCGGGTCTGAGGGGGAGGGGGCTGGGCCGGGGGTCCTTCACGGGGTCCCGGCGGCGCCGCCCGGGGCTCAGACCGCCCCTCCTCGGGCCCGGCCGGCGGGTCGGCGCACCCACAGCGGGCCGGTCGCCGTCCTTGGAGCTCCGAACAAAGGCCGCGGGGCAGGGAGGCGGAGGGATGGCCCCTCCGCGGTAGGAGGGGCGGCCGAGCCGGGCAGGAGGGGCTCCGAGGAGTTTGGTGCCCGCGCTCGGCCGAGGGGCTCCGCCCGGTTCCGGTGCCCGCGTACCGCGGCTCGCAGTGAGCGATGCGTGCGGTCCGCAGCGCTGCAGGGACGCGGGAGGAAGCGAGAGGAGCCCGGGCGCGGAGGGAGCCGCGGGATCACGGCGGGGGCTGCGCAGCCGCCGCCCCGCTCCGGGGTCGCTCGGCAGAGGCGGCGCACGGGGAGCTGCGGGCGGGCAGCCGCCCCCGCCATGGCGCCGATCCAGCCCCGCCATGCCCGCGGGAGGGCGGCGCGGCCGCTGCGGCGGGTCCCGCGGAGCAGCGGGCGGGGACAGGCGGGTCGGGTCACGGCGCGGTGATCCAGGCGTGCCGCAGGCTCTGCGCGGCGCTGGCGCGGCGCTCGGGCGCGTAGTGCAGCGCTGGCAGCAGGAAGGCGGAGAAAGCGGCCGCTTCCCGCGGTGTCCAGCCGTGCCGGTCCGCCAGGATGCCGGGGAGGCTCCGGGGGAAGAGCCGGGAGAGCCGCAGGAGCGCGCCTGGCAGAAACAGCGTGGGCACGGCGCCTCAGTTACACCTGCGCGGCTGAGGCTGCCGCGCCTCGCCTCAGAATTAACCCAAAGCATCCTGAAAGATCTTTGCCGCCTTCTTGGAATTATGTCTGTAAGTTCCACCTGCGCTGCCCCTTGCAGGTTTGGCCCTCGGCTGCTTCTCAGGAACCACCTTTCCAAGCTCGTGTTTGGAGTCTCCCTGTTTCTGAATACTTGTCTTAGCTGAGAATGTGCCAAGAGTGTGCACAGTGTTCCCAAAATAGCCAATAAGCCATTGCTGCTTGTACCGTGTGCCTGCCCACAGGCACCCGGATGCATCATGCTATTTCAGTGTCAGAGCTAGCAAGACACTCTTGTTGAATTGGTTATGTGCCAGCCAGCTCTGTGGGGCCCAGCAGAGTGTATGACTGAGAAACAACCCTCGTCCTGGGGTCTGCGTGGTGTAGACACAGTGATTCAAGTTGGGCATGTGTGGTCAGGTTGGTTCACAGGGAGAGTGAATGTAGAACTTGTTTTGACTCATTTATTTTAAGCACCATAGAAAACGTAAGTGTGAGCAAAGGATGTGGATGTGCAGGGAGGTGCTTGTTAAATTCCAGCATGGGACCAGTACTAAGCACTGAATGAACTGTGGGTAGGCTGGTAAGCATGAAAGCAGAGAAAGATGATAGGCCAAATTGCAGAAGGGTGGAGTCATGTGATGCCTTGTGGTCAAAGAAGGGTTTCAAAACTCATGAGTCAAAGGGAAAGGAACTGGGGAGAATAAAACAGAAGGGATGTTGCAGTTGGGTCAGAAGACTAAATATAGTGGCCACATTAGAAGGATATGAGTACCCCATTCCTGGTCATCATTGTTCTCTGACAGTGAATGGGTGAAATCCAGCCTGTTACACACTCTTCAACCTTCCTGGCATGGAGCCATTTCCTGTCTATTTCCATTTTCACCAAATCCAAAGGAGAAAGAATGGAAATGCTTTCCCTGTTGGGTGTTTGCTATGACTATTTTCCAGGGTCTTTCATTCACCCCTGGAATGCTCATGGATTGCAAAGATAGGCAGGGCAGGGAGTGTTACTGCTCTTCATGAAATTTCCTTTTGTGTTCCATCCCTGCTTGGTAGCCTGCATTGTGTGAGTAACTTTTGGGGGAGTTCAGCGTGAGCTGAGTAGGAGTGTGTCAGAGACTTGCAGTGATTTTTTAAATAAACTTCCTTATTTAAGCCTGTTCTTACCTGGCTTGCTGAAAAAATTTGTTGACTTGTTCCATGAGAAAACAATTTCAGGAGGAATTCTTCCCAACAGTTCGATAATACGAGCAACATGATCTAGATGGAATGAGGGATGACAAATTTAGATACAGTCTGTGACACTTCTGTCAGTGAAATGAATAAAACCCATGGAGTCCTACCGTCATCTCTGGAGAAGTATTTCCCAGGTTGAGGATCAAATAGACGCTCCCCAGTTGCCATTTCAAATGCCTAGGAATGGAGTAGCATTGTTAATTCATCAATTGTCTTGGCGATTTCCTTGCTCACTAACTCATAGTACCAATTGCCCTCTTTATCACACAAAACTGGTCCTGAAACGCTGGCTTAATCTGTACCACAGTGAAGCAACACCTTTAGCTCTGAATGAAAAGCAGCATGTGCCTGATGCAGGCAAGCCTCTGAGCTAATCTATATGGAGTGTGAATTGCTTTAGAGCTCGAACTAAATTAGGAGTGGGTTGTACCAGCAGCAGACTTTTGCCCTAAAGCAAGTGAGTGCTAACAGCCCCTTTTGCCTTCTCAGAAAGGAAGCTTTCTTTACATGGATAGGTGGATGCTAAGGCCATGCTGCCCTGGCCAGGTAGTGTCTGTCACCTCCCCTACACACAGTGTTGTCCCCGGTCCTACCAGGCAGGCTGTACTCCAGATATCCACAGGAGTGCCATAGTCTAATCCAAGAAGCACTTCCAGGGCACGGTATGGCTGGGTCTGGATCTCCTTGGAAAAAGGCTTGTACTAAAACAGAAACAAACTCTCTGTGGCTGGTGTCCCTAAACCAGTCACAGCAACACTGGTGGTCACAAGCTTCTTGTGCAGTGATGGGACATTGGGGACACGCATATGTGTTCTCAGCTCTGTGCAGGGCATGTTCCTTCCCCCATTGATACCAGTGGAAATCTTCCTCCCACCATTTCACACTGAACAAAGTTTTAAATTTCTAATTGTAGGGACTAACTGCAAATTGGAGAAACATCCAAAGCTGACAGTGTCTCAGGAGGACTGTGCACAGCTTGACACTGAGAGTGCCAAACTTAGCACCCCCCAATATCAGCATCTCTGAAATAGCTGTTCAGCTCTAAAGGGACAGACAGATACACAGTGTAGGATGGAAAGAAACCCACAGCACCCACATTGTCATGGGACTGAGACTCAGAGCAAACTCACTGTCCAGCATGCGCTTCCTAGATCTGCAATTTTCACCTCTATGCTCATTAAATCAGATTCTTCCAACTGGTTGCCAAGATCACCTCCTAGATGGAAAGAACAAAGAGAAATCAGGTCTTTCTGAGCCAGCAGGCACACACCACTTACCACAGCAGAGGCATGTCTGCCTTCCCTTAAAGTTTCTCAGCCTAAAAGATCCTAAATACTTTTTATCATAAATCAAATGCCTCCCTTCTTTTTTGAAGGAACACAAAATAAGACCTGGTATCCAGTAAAAACGTAAGAGAATGTTTGGGAGAACAGTAGCTTAGAGTGGAACAGTGTGACCATATGCTCTTGCCTACTGCAAGGTTCCTCATAAGTACCAAGGTTAAATTACTGTGGGCCCAGAGGAGAGCACCAGTCAGAATCAAAACATCTGTAATTTCTCCTCAGCCTGCAGCAACTCTGGCTGTCACTGACTTTGGATACAGCCTGCTTGGCAGGCAGCGTGGAGGTTACACTTCCATGTGATTCCAGTAAAAGGTAATTCCTGGTTTGGTGCCTTACAGTGAGCTGTCAGCCTATGCTTAATATTGTGCTTTTCTGCTCCAAGCAAATTACTTGGTCACTAATTTAGCATTCCCTGATTGCCCCAGAGTTTGAGACACAAAACAACACTGTCATGGGAGAAATGCTCACAGGAGAACACAGTGCAAAGATAATATGAAAGGTCTCATTGCTGGGAGATGAGATAATCTCTCGAGAAACTCTCCAGCCTTACATCTTATTCAATATTCACACCATTCTGTGCAAATAAATTATGTCTCAAACGGCCTTGAAGATTAGTAGCACATAGAAGTCTCCCATAAACCTCAGAAATGAGGGAAATAAAGAGCAGGAGTGTCACAGCTTTCTGCTCATTTTGTATGTAAACCTTTCAGTAGCTGAAAACATCTGACATGTGGAACTGTCCTGTACCTAAAGCCTTGAGAGGTTCATGGTGGGGCTGTTAACAGATATTTGTGACCTGTAGTTGTCCTTCTCACAGACCCACCTGCAGGACCACATTTCTGTAGGTGTCTTGAGTCCAACCTGCTGTTTGTATTAAGCAGAGAAATAAGGGGCCTTTCAGCAGCATAAGCTGGCTATAATGTATTATACTGGCTGTAATGTTTTGTACTGACTGTTGCAGGAGGTGTGAATCTTTCCTAAGGTATCTGTACCTGCTGCCTCTCATTTCTCTCCTGTCAATAAACACCTAAGTCTGTTTTCTTGTTGAAAAAGCCCTGGAGTGCTCACCTGCTCCCTTTAGCTTCACTGCTGTTCCCTGGTCACAGTCGAGTGCATCCATGAGAAGCCTTTGGAGCCTTTTGCTGCATCCACACAGCAGGATGTTCTCTGGTTTGATGTCTGCGTGGATGATGCGGCAGCTCTTGTGCAGGAAGTGCAGCCCTGCCAGCACCTGGGCAGAGGCAGCACTGTCACATCAGCCCTGAGGGTGTCCCCACCACCTCTCCTGCCCCAGCAGCTGCCAGAGCAGGCAGGCACAGCAGGAGTGCAAGTCAGGGACAGTCTGGCCACGGATGGGAACTACTGGCAATAAATGATTTCCTGTTGGGGTGGTCTGTGGGAGCAAGCTCAAGGGTTTCGTCACCTCACAAGGCAGCAGAGCCCCAGGAGCCTGGGGAGTGAGGCCTGGACAGCCCAGTGAGGAAAGGGCTGTTTGGGGTGACACACAGCATGTGTCACAGAAATCAACATGGATGGGCAAGCCCAGGGAGGTGGGAAGAGGATGGGGCTATGAGGAGGCATTATGATTACAAAGCTGAACTTTCTCCTGAAAAAATATTCTTGTTTATATGGCTGCTGTGTCCTGAGACCTCTGTGCCTTTCCACTGATTATAATCAGACCCCAACTTCCATTTGAATGACAATGACATGGCATTGGAGGGTGTCCCATCATACGTGGAAAAGAAGAAAGAAAATCATACAAGGAAAGAAGAAGACACAGGATAGCACAGACAGGAGGGGGAAAGACCATGAATGAGTGCAGAAGGAGGATTTCAGGGCCCTGCAGTAGAGTCATGTAGAGAAAGAACGGCTTGTGATGCAGCAGGGAGAGCCTGGCCTGTCACAGGGGAGAGATAAACAACACCTACCAGAGATGTACAGTCACTATCAGAAATCAGCAACAGAAAAAAGGCTATGGGGAGATTTAGGTTTGTTTTTTAACACTCTGGTCAGTAATAAAGGACTGGTAAATATTCTCTGTATTATCAAATTCTATTCTGGGATGAACACCAGCCTCAGGGAAATATCAGCCTTAAATGGTAACTGTGAAACGTGGGGAAGATTTAAATAACTAAACTGGAATGAATCAGAAGTAAATACTGCCCCAGTGCTGATCTGAAGGGGGAAAACAGATCTGAGATTTTACAATTAAAGCAGAGAATGAATCAAGCAAAAGCCTGAGTGTGAAATGAAGTGCAGAGGTAATGCCACTATATTTTTGTGTAACTTACTCAGGTGTTAGTGGAGCTTCTTTAGAGAAAGGAGAGGCTTTCTGTAGTAGCCTATTTTCTGTAGTAGGATGGTAGAAAATAGGCTGAAGGAAGAAGCAATTTTCTTTCTTAGTATCCCTAGAAGGGCACAGGAATCAGGGTAGCAAATCTTCATCTTGGCAAGGGTCCAGACTTCTGATAAATCTCAGCACAAGAGGCAAAAAGTAATTTTAACTATTCTGAGGCCTCACTCAGGTTTCCCATTCCTTAAGCAGAGCCAGCCCTGAAGAAACTCAGTTTTCACCATCTTTTAAATAGGCCAAACACATCCTTACAGGGGATGAAGGAAAAATTGGCTCTGCTTAGGGAATCATCAACATGCAAAGAGAACCAACTGACCAAATCAGCAATCTAGAAATGAATGTAAAATTAGGAGGGAGACCTTAAGCAGCCTTCAGTGGTAGTACCATGCAGAAAGCTGCTGGAGCTGGCAGTGCTACCCATGGCTGGATGCCAAGGCAAATGCCAGCAGTCTGGCATTATTACCAGAGGGAACTTCTCAGGGCAGCAGGAGGGCAGAGATGGTTTGCCCACAAGAAGTAGAACTATGGCAGGCTGTTTGCCCCCTGCTACTTCTACAAGCAGCAGAGACCCCAGAGTTTGCTGAGCTGATGGGAACAGAAGTGCCAGCCCTCACTCCCTGGTGTACATCTGCAGGCTGTTGGCACTTTGTGGCCTTTCCAAACCTGAGGGGCTGCAGGCTTAGGCAGTAACATCCAAGCCCTTCCCCTGGGGAGGAAGACTGGGACAGCCCCTTGGTGCCCTTGCCTGATTGCAGCTAAGTTCTCACCTGCTGTAAAGACTTCTTCACAAAAGGCAAGGGCAATCCCTGGGCTCTGTAGTTTCCCATCAGACATCGAATGGAAGGACCCAGCACCTCAAATACCAGGCATGCATGTGGGAAAGAGTTAGGGATTCACTAACAGGGAAAGGTGTTATCACCAACACTTTGCCTTTCACCAAAGCAACCAAATACCTCTTAATTCAGCCTCTCCCCTCCAGCCATGCCCATGTGCCCTGGTCCAGCTACATCCATGCTCATCTTCCTCATGGAGCAGCACAGCACTCAGGTTTACCCATCCTGTGACTCTCCAAGGCCCAGGTTTCACTGGCCCAGAAAAGCATCTCCACAGAAGGATATGGAAACCATTCTCTCCAATCATTCTGAAGTCGTCTAACAAACAGACAATGTTTTCTCCTGCCAGGTCCTTCTTCTTCATGCAGCTTACCTGAGGGGGAGGATTCCAAGAAAGCTGCAATTAGAGACATACATATGCACAAGGACATCTTACACCAGTTCTATCCTGTCTGACAGACTCTCCTCTGGGAGCTGGCATGAGAAATCCCATGAAAATAACATCAGGAAAACCAGGAATGAGTTTCTTTATGTTTTGTCTTGCTCTTCACCAGGTGGGACCACCACACTCTCACCAATGCTGCTGATAGTATTCAGCATATTTCCTGCTGCTTATTCTCTCCAGACAGGCTCAGGAAGTGCTCTTGCTTGTGCTGGAAGGGGATTCCCCCAAGAAGACAGCTCCCTGCTCCCAGCATTAATGGCTGTCCATTTCCTTTGCCTCATACCAGCCCTTCAGCAATTTTCCTCAAGGGCTTGCAGAGAGGCAGAGACATTGTGGCTGTCTTTAGCACTCAAATGCTACTTGTCTTGTCAGGGTAAACAGCAGCTTCCACATCTGGAAGAACCCAAAGAAGGGGGTTTATTTGTGCTGGAAAAGGGTTGGCTGTGGGCAAGTACTGCAGTGATCTATAGGATATGGAGGGGTGGTGAAGGGGGTGAACACATCTTTTGTACTAGAGCCAGGGGTCTTCAAACCCAGCACGTAGTAGGTCCAAAAACAAAGCAGAGATGGCTCTTGACACAGCACATGGATAACTGGGAACACATCTTATTACAGGGGGCTGTGGGTACTGAATCTCACAGGGGCTTGCAAGGGTTCAAGGTAAAGCCACTGAGAATTCTTGCCCACACAAGCATCATTCTTGGCCCGAGAAATCTACAGCTGGAAAATTCAACAGGCCAGGGGAGCATTCAGTGGGAGCAGCACCCTGTGCTCAGCTTATCTTTACACCCACCTGGACGTGTGCTGTTGGCCCAGGCTGCTGTGTTGTGTGAACCTCCAGGCACAGGTGGTACAGCACCCCCAGCACCACACACCTGTGTGACAGGGAGCACCAGGGGCTTGCTCACCCAGGGCACTGGTACAGCAATTCATGCTGGTTTTCTCTCTCTTCACAGCCACAACTGCCAAAGTTTTGGTTTGGCTCATTTTGCAGATGTCAAACCCACCTGTATCAGTGCCAGAAGGTCTGTTCTGGCACAATGGAAGTGAGCAGCCCTGAAAACAGAGACCAGATAATCTCTCCCGGCAGCTCTGCAGGCACTAACCCTCCAGTCCTAGTGGGAACAGCCTTGGGAACCTGCTGTGTGCTGCTGAATGGGCAGGCTTGTCTCTCAGAATTAATAATAAATCAGGGTAAGGCTCACTCTCTACACAGGGTTGTGCTGATGTGTAGAAAAGCAGCCCTCTGATTACATTAAATTAGTGGCACTTGGTACTTCCTCTTGCATCACCGTATCTGGCTCATCTCCCTTTAGATAGGGCCTACAGATTTACTGGTGTTAACTAAACCTTTCTCAAACCTGTTGGAGAAAGGCCACAGAGTAATTTAGAATGCAGAATTTAATAGCTTTTACTCATCTGAGGCTGATGTAACTTTGTATTTGAACAAACTTGAAGAATTGTAACCATAAACTTTCTAGAACTAGCAGTTCAAGCCAACTTCAAAGGCAACTTGCTACAACCCAGATACAGACACCTAATTACCACCTCCATTAGCAGAGGCTGGAAGAAGCTGACTTCAGATATTTATTGTATTTTGGTGCCTCATATTTTTTTCTATTGCAGATATTTCCTTTTACTTCAGTATCGGTGTTGTGATACAGCAATGTCCTCTGAGTGATGCTCCTCTGTGAATGGTACAGGTATAGCAGACTTGCTCCCATCTCCTGCTTAAGAACATTACTACCTTTTTCTGTTGATTACCCACCTTATCATTCTATATATTCCTCCTTTTTGCTGGATTTCAGTCTCAGATAAAATAAATGGGGTGACAGGGCAAGAGGGATATAGCCAACATGTCCCAGTATGATAGAGGAAAGAAAAGATTCCTGTTTCAGAGGCCAAGCCAAGGTAATTTCCATGAATTCCCCAGCTTTTGGTTTTTTTTCCTATTTCCCATCTAGCTTCTTGAACTGAGACCTGGAGGCAGAGGGGATGATGAGGCTGATACTCAAACCTGAGCTCAGTGGCCACCCACTAGAGCAAAGCACAGACCCACAGAATATACTTACACAGCGGAGGAAAGCAACTTCATCCTGGGCAGTCTCAGCAAAGCCTTCCCTGCTTTTCAGAACCTTCACAGCTACCTGTTTCTTCCTCCTGGGAAATGAACCATAGCTGTCAGCCAGTGCACATCAGTGGCTGTGACCAGCAGTACTTCCCTTTCTCCAGTCAGCCAGCCCTGGCTCCCCAGGGAAGGTGCTGCCCTTGTGCAGGCACCCTTGGCCTCAGTCTGCAGCATGCCAGGCCCATGGGCATCCCTCCTGCTGGCATCTGGCAGCACAACTGCCCCAGGGACCAGCAAGGGACTGCAGAGAAAAAGAATATGGATACTGCAGGGTCTAAACGAGAAAAGAAAATGCAGAGCAAGGGCTGATCCCACCTCATTTACATTCCCTGATTTCTGGGGACCATCTCTGCTCGTTCCACCCCACTGATCTTGCTGTCAGGTTTTCCCTGTGCTCAGGGCTGCCTGGCATGCTCCCAGAATGTGCTCTGCTGTCTCTGCAGGAGGGGCCAGCCCTGCCCAGGACACCAGCCATGCTTTCCCACCTCCCTGAATGGCACTCAGCCCCTCACCTCATGTCCTGGCACAGCCAGACAGTGGCAAAGGTGCCGCATCCCAGCTTGTGCAGCACCTGGTACTGCGTGTTGAGCACCTCTCCCTCCTGCACAGGGCGGTGACCTCCTGTGGAAAACCATCACCAAGAGGTATTAATGACATCTCTAAATGCTCTTAGACTGAACTAGCAGCTGAGAACAGCCTGACAGGTCCCAGTGGCCTCCTCTAGCCTGGGAACAGCTTGGCATGATCTCATCTCTGGAGCCTCATGCCCATGGACTGACCTGTGTGCTGGGCTGATGGCATCTCCTGCTGCACCTGCTCCTCCATGGCCCTGGAGCATGGCAGATCCTGGCACGAGGGGATGGAGGCAGTGGGACATCAAGCTGTGGGACACGGCTGGTGTGATCTTCAGTGCTTTACTTCTTTCAAGAGAGCTTGAGAGCTGCAGGTTGGCCATACCTCTGCTGTGCCCTCACCTCTTTCTTTCCTATTCCCTTCAGCAGCTCTTGGAGTCAGGCTGCTACAAACACTTTTGGCACTTCAGGGAGACAGGGATTATTTTAAGAGTTCAGAAGAGGAAAGCTGGCAGGCTGGTCCCAGGCCAGGGCCAGGTGGGAGTCTCAGATTTCCTAGTGTGTATTTTCAGGGGCTTAGCAGGGTCTGTGGGATCCCCTTCCTAGCCCTATCCTGGCTGAGGAGGGAATTTGGGCTTTGGCTGGCAGGAGAAGGCTCCTGTTCCAGAGGGGTGTGAAACAGAACTTGCATTCTAAACACTACAGTTCTGGTCCTCTGCCCACAGTCCAGCCCTGGGGCTGGAGCACGAGTTTATCACTGACCATCCTGTGACATCCCAGCAAGGCCATAGGACATCCTGGCAAGGGGCTGCTCCTGGGGTTTGTTACTATGACAGCCCAAGGCATAAACACCAAGACAGCACAGACAGACTGATCCAAGTGCTGTTCCCCAATGCTGCAGCACCCATGTAGGACTGGCTTCAGTGCTGGTCACCTGAAATAGCAGCCCAGAGCCCTTGTTGCTAATGAAATACAGATTTAAGCCACAGTAGCTGGGACACTCCCAACCCAGCCTTTCATAATTTGGAAATGTCACTTGCTGTACAGCTGAAGTTTCAGGCTAACACACACTGTCAGAGCTTGAGACAGGTGCTAGTAATGCCCATAGACCATTAGCACAGGTAGAAATACTGAACTTTAAATCCTCCAAAACAGGTCGCTAAAGCTAAGAACTCATCTGAACCAGAGGATTTTCAGAGGGCTGGCAGTGCTGGAGTTATCCTGGAACAGAAACATCTTCCAGGTGCTGAGACAGAGCACCTGTTTTGACTTCCTCAAAACATTAAAGTTTCTTTCCATGTGCTGATATTCCTCTCCCAGAACAGCAGCCAGAGGCACAGCCTGCCTTTGGGCACCCAGGGAGCTCCCAGCACAGTTCTAGTTAATGGTCAGGCTGGGCTCAAGACTTTCATTCTGTCAGGGAAAATCCAAAGTGCCAGAGCTGACATTATCTGTTCATCCAAGCCCGCACAGAAGTCTGAAAGGAGCTCAAAATGCATCTCCTCCTCACATTTCTACACCTCTAACACTTGCATTTACACTGTTCAGAATCAGTCTCAGAATCAAACTTCCTGGATGCTGCTTATCTGCCTGGCCACTCTTTACAGCAAATACTTACTGACATCTTACCTATGAACAGAACTGAAATCAAAATTTTCCTTCCTTGTGCACAGACTAAGATTATCAGTACCCTCACACTCCTGCACCACCAGCATCTGCCTGAGCCTTCCTCACTCAGATCCTGAGGACAGCAGGGCCTGATCTGAGAGCAAGCAAGGTTTAATTATGTGGGTTACCATTCACCTGCCAAAGGAAAACTCATGAGTGTGTGGAGATGGGAGTTCAACAGCTTCTTCCCTTGGTAGAGTGTTCTGGTGATAGGAGACTTCAGTGAGAAAACAGGACCCAGAGGCAGACCCAAAGTGTAGGACTCAGCCTAGCCCTAGGGCTGATGGAGCTTTTGGGCTGTTCACTGGGCCCTGTGGCCTTGTTGCTGCAGAGGCAAGACAAGTCTATCCTTAGGCATTCAAGATTTACCTCCATCCACCCTCTCTGGGTGGAAGCATTGGCAAAAGATGAAGAGTGTTGCTATGCAACTTGGTACAGGAAAGTGAAATGCACTTCTCTAAGGTTTGTGATAAAGGACAATTGGTGCTTTTAATCCTTCATTTCTTGACACTTTCACATTAAATACAACTTATTTTGCTTTTGTCATTACAACAATTTTGTGCAGAACCCACTGAATTACTGCAAGCCTGGACTAGCTCAGAGAACTTCAGCCCAAGAACTGCTCCTGCCTGGTTTGTGAGAGCCATGGGCGAGGAGCAATGCTTTACATCTGGCCTGGACTCCTCCACCCAACCTGCATGGAGCAGCATACAGAGCTGCCCAACACCAGTCATGCCTTATGACACCTGGCCTTCTGGAGTGGCAGAACTCACCAGAGCAATGCACACTTTCAGCTTCTGCACCACCACAGACCTACGAGCCCTTGCTGAGCACAGCATCCCTGTGAGTCACAGCACACAAGCAGCCCCGTGGGGCTCTGAGCCCCAGGGCCCAGCACAGACTCACCAAGCAGCAGCTCCTGGGCAGGACACGCCATTCCCTTTGTCATCTGGCTCGTTCTGGAGCTCCCCAAAGTGAGATACCAGCTGGTCCTGCTCTGATTTTAGTCTGCGCTGCCCCAGCAGGGATGTCCTTGAGCCCACCAAACTTCTGCATGGCTGGATGAACGTGGTGAGGAGTGGGGCAGGGTATCAGATCACAGCACCACTTCTGGGAACAACTTTGGCTTTGGGAGAGCAGGAGACCTCAGACAGCTGCGGTGGATTCACTTTACTGCTGGCCTCTCCCTGCCTCCCTGGCAGCAGGCCTGTCAGCCTGCAGTAGATTCACAGTCTCCACAGCAACTATTTATAGCGGGAAATTCACAGCTCTGCTGAGATGGAAACAGAGAAGTCCTCCCCCTCTGCTCTGCCTTCTCCAGACCCAGAAACCGTGGGGCTGCCTGGCTGTTCCCCTGCTCCCAGCAGTGTGTCAGCTCTTGTGGCACCATCTTCTGCCTGGCAAAGCCACCCCTGCTCCCAGACCAATCCATGTGCCACATGCCAGACCTGAGGATCCTCAGTGTCTGCAGCAGTGCCTGCACACTGCCAAACACCATCACAGCATGGTGCTGGTGGCCACAGAGCCCAGCTCCCCCTGCTCCTTTCTCCTGGAGAGCAAGCACAGCAGCATCTTCCCCTCGGCCCTGGGGGGACCCGAGCATCCCACACTATGCAGCACTGGGCAGGAAAAGGCCACACACAGTAAGAATCACATTTTTTCTCCCCTCACTGCCACAAGCCTCACACCGGAGCTGGGTCCGGCCCGGCCTCCCCCTCACGGGGGCCCTGGGCTCGCACAGCTCGGGTTTCCTGGCTGAGGCTGCGGCGAGCGGGCCCAGCCCCGCAGCAAAGGGTTAACCCTGCCTGCAGCAGCTCCAGGCTGCCAAACCCAGGCCAGGGCCTCCCAGAGCGGCTCTCCCCCTGCCTGTGCCCCTCTGCTCTCACCTGCCTTCCCTGCACTAAAAATACCAAGGGAGGGGGCAGAGGCTGCGCCAGGCCGGGTGCTGAGCCCTGCAGGGCAGCGTGCAGGGGACAAGTGGATTGTGACCCCTTAAAGGGCAACGAGAACACACAGAGTACACAGGGGAGGGACTAAAAGGGGGCGAAACAGACTCTACAGAACTCTGCTAGTAAAGGAAGGGGAGGGAAGAAAAGAGGACAGATGGGCCAGGAGCCAGATTGCTGTCTGGGAAAAACTGTGAAATTCATTTAAGAATTAAGTTGTTCTGGTAAATTAAGAACACTGGCTTCTGCCTCACACTGGTGGACAAGTGTGACAGCAGCCCTTGCTCACAGTGAGAGACCACAGCCAGAGCTGCCACGCAGCGTGTGCCCCAGTGCCAGCCCACACCCGTGGCTGGGCAGGGATGGTGCTCAAGATCTGGAAACTGCAGAGGGATGCAGAGTGCAAGGTGCCACAAGGTTATCTTGAAGAAACAGCCTAGGCAGGAGGGAAAGCCTTGGAGGGAAAAGCCTTGCTCCTTGCACAGCTTCTGAGTCCAGTTTCCACACAGGAAGAAAAAGAGGCAAATACATTCTGTGCAATTGCATCATCATGCAATGCAAGCATGACACAGAGGTTGTATATTAAAATTTATTGAATTATTGTGTAAGAATTCTCTTTATTAAAATCATTTTGACTCTAAACTGATTATTTACAGACAAAACCTTTTATATCACCAATAGATTCCTACATCTCAGAACAGTATCTACAAACAGTTATTACACTATGTAACAAAATTCATTTTTTTTCAAGCTTTTTATATTAATTATTAATTCAAACTTGAGAAAGACAGTACCTTGGGTGCTCTGAGCAGAACCTAAGGTGTGGCAGGGCATAAATGCAGGTCAGGCCATACCATAACAGACAGACGGACACCAAGTTACAAGGCTGGGAGAGGGCAGAGTCATCACGACAGAGGACCAGGAAAAAGACTACAAGAGCAAATGCCCTGGGTGTTCTGGAAACCAAAATAATCATCCCCACAAGAAAGGCACACACACCAAAAAGAAAAAAAAAAAGCAGCATCTTGCTGCAACCAGGGCACACCCTGAAAAAGAAATTGCATTCCACCAAGGCAGCAGCATCCAAGAAGAACCCTCTATTTTAATTTCAAAAAAATCAGCCATCATTTCTACCAAAATAAAAAAGCTTTCAGGTACAGCCTAAATTTGCCACCAGACAGATGAAAGCAGCAGCTCTCACATCTACATCACGTGGGTGCCAGCTGTGCTTCATCATGCTGAAGGGAGAGACATTCAAATACACTAAGGGAGATTTATCGTAACACTGATCAGTTCTCAGCCTTTCACCCAGACCACGGCAGAAGCAAGTCCCTCCCTCTGACCCCAGCACTAAATGAAGCTGGTGCCTGCCACTCCAGGGAGTGCCACTGGAGCAGTGACATCCCTGTGTCCCACAGCAGCGGTGGCAGGGCTCTCTCTGCTGGTGCCCACAGAACTTGCTACCTGTGAGCAAACAGGAACACCCAGACAGGATTCTCTGTCCTTGACAAGGTTGGTTGTGGAATCAAGCAGAGACTGGAAAAAACTTGGAAGGATCACGAGGAATAAATAAATAAGTTTTCCCTGCAATAGGGAATTTCATAATAAAAGCTGTTTTGTGCAAATTTAAATGCAACAGAACCCTGCCACAGAAACGGATTTTGCCAGAGGAGAGGGGCACGGACGGAGATAAGAGGGGCCATGCCTAAATCAGCCAAGTTGATCCCAGTGAGGGCCTTCAGTGCCTGTCCACAGGGTAGGGGATGCTGGTATCTAGAACACCGAGGACAGATGGATGGGAGGAGATGAGCACTACCAGCTTTCCACTCTCACTGCACCTGCACCGGGCAGTGTGTCCTTCCAGCCATGCAAGGACAAGCTGAAGATGTTAAATAAGTCAATCACCTATGTTTAGCTCTATTTTAAAGTCTTGATTATTGCTCTAATAAAAGCAGACTTTCACAGATACACTCGGAGAAAGCAGATGATTTCCAACACTATTGAGAAGCAGGGAGAATGTGGATACCAGTGGGAGGTGGAATGAGAATTAAGCCTCAAGCCACCCTGTTCTGGGAAAGAGCAGAGATAATGCTGCAAAAATAGGGGCAGACACTGACAGAGCCAGAAATCCAGCAGAGATTCTGTGGTTTCTGGCAGACACTCAGCAACAAAAGAGAGGCCACAAATCAGGCCTTTTTCCTAGGGCAGAAAGTCCATCCACCAACACACAAGGGGACAATGCTACTCCACCACTGTACCTGCACCTGCCTCAAACCAAGGAATCTCCTCCTGCAGTTCCTAAAGGAATGGGCTTTACTGACATGCATTCTATTGGCTTTTCCCCATCCAGCAGTCCTCTCCTTTACTCAGCTTTTTGGGGCGACCAATTTAACCACATTTAGTCAAGACAAAGGTTTCAGAAATGCTAAGTTCTGATCAGTTTTGTGAAAATGGGTGCTCAGGCAGGAGTCAGACCCTAACTGGTCCACACATGGGGAAAGAGGCAAACTCTGCAGCCCCCAAATTTCTGCCAACCAGCCAGCTGCCCTGCTGCTCCATACAGCAGGATAGGAGCAGAAGGTTGCACAGGGATGCTCATACCTTGGGCACACCACGGACCTGGGAATACTGCTATACTGCTGAGAGAGGGTCACAGCAGAGTCAGCTTTGTAGTGAGAGAGGCCAGTATTAGCCTCCTCCAAGAACAATTTTGCAACTGCACAGCATTCACACAAAACCACAGGGCTGATGGAACAGGCCTGGAATTACTGCTATATGCAATGTAAAGAGAGGTAGGGATGTGATCCTGTTCTGTTCTAGCTCTGCTACCTCCTGACCTACACAATCACCACCTCAGAGTAGTGACAGAGGGGTCAGACCTGTCTACCTGCCCCAGGCATACAGGACATCAGTGTGGAATTAGCAGGGGGGGAGAGAACAAGTAAAGCACCCTTATAAAATAGCTCCTAGAAGGGCAGAGGACTGTTCACAAAGTGGAGGAACTAAGGAGGGAGCAGTGAGGAGCTGCCCAGTGACAGCTGCCAACTAGCTGCTTGTGCCTGCTCCAGGCCTCTCCTCCGTGCACAAATCATTCCTTTTTGCAGGACACCCAATCTTCCTTGGGAACATCATGGTTATGCTTGACAGCTCCTCTGAGCTCACAGCTCACTAAATAACCCTTCAATGTGCCACAACAGGAGAGTTTGAGCAGTGGAGCTGAGAGTTAGGTGTAAAGCAAGCCTAAGAGAAGAGCACAAAGAGAGCCTGGGACTGAGCTGTGGGGAAAGGTGAGCTGCTGGTACAACAGAGACACCTACAAGTTATCCCTGCAGACAAAGCAGTGGAGAAAACTGCTCCAGTGCTGACAGACGTTTGTCAGTAGAAGTGCACAGAGATACTTCTCCAAGAAAAGCTTTGTCTCAAAGCCACGAAGTTAAACATTCTCCTTTAGCATTTAAATACATTAACTTTCAGAGGGTATTTACAAGTCCAGTTCAGAGCAGCAGAACGGCTGGACACTGGAGGAAGGGGGAGTGGCACAAGGCATTTGTTGTGCTTTTCCAAAGAGCAGGGCAACCTCTGACCACAAGGAACCAGGAAGATCCGAGCTGAGTCAGTGGAGACCAAAGGGAGCCAGGTGGCGACTCCCACACACTGAATTTGTCCTGAGGGAAGGGTGAGGGGTGCTGTTCATTTACAGTGGGCCCCATGGCAAGCACCCATGCTGGTGAGCACATTCCAGCCAAGCAGGTGCCACCCACGAGCTGTCAGAGACCAGAGCACTGAGGAGCAAGAGACCTTCCCCATTGGACACTCTCCTTTCTACATCCCACATCTGGGACCACGAGGGACATTGCTGCAAGGAGTCTCTCAGGAGTGCTTGCTAGCTGGGAACAGAGGTTAGCACAGCGCTCAAAAAACTTCCTGATCCCCAAGGAAGTGAGTGGTTGCAGCAGGGAGTGTTCCAGCACTGGGAAGTGCATCTGTGCAAGGCTGAGGACTCCACAGACACTGTGCTCGGTGTTGTCACCTGGCTCTTCAATAACATGGTTTGGGAACTTGGCACATTCACATAACATCTGTAGGAAGGACCTGTGTGGTCCCTCAGCAGTCTGCCAGGGAAAAACCCAAAGTTCATCCTTTTTTTTTGTTTCATTTTGCTTTTAAAAAGAAAAAAAAAATCCTGTAAAAAAATATTCTCTGAGATGCAAGGACGCTTGTACTTTGTACTGCCTTGGCCATCCCCTTGCTCATGTCACCCGCAGGTTCCTTGGAGTCTGGTTCCAATGGCAGCAGGACACCCTGTTTATCAACTAGGATGAGCACTGTCCCCATTCAGCCAGGGGAGAGCAGTCTGTCTGTGCCTGTCACAAATCTGTGACTTTATTCTCCACAGCTGCTGCAATCTGTTGCAGTCTATATCCAAGCTGCATCTTCTGTGCCGTTGGGTCTTCTTCCAAGGCAGTAATGATCTGCAACAAGACAGAGCTCACAGGCAGCCTTTCTCCAGCACATGACACCCAACCAGCTGAACACCCAGCTCCTGAACTCCAGGCATTATGGAGAACCTCAAGCTGGAATAAAGCATGCTCTAGTCTAGAGTGGGTATGTAGTAATTAATCTCAAATTAACCACAAAAGAAGTACTCTAGATTCATTGTAGTAACTTACAAACTTCACAGAATACTAAAGAATACTAAACTTCTCACCTGAAAATAAGACTTTAGTAAATTAATCTGAACTAACTGCATTTCTTTTTAAGTAGAGTATTTGGATATTGGAGTAAAAATAAAGAAGAGAACATGAAATCCCAAGAGTCTCCAAGTTAGAGGTAAGTTCTTTTTGCTGATCTCTTCCCTTGCTCTTTGTAAGAATAAAGCAAACTCGTGACATGAGTTATGCATGCCAATGAAACAATACACAGTGTTGGAATAGTCTGACTGCTCTTAATTGTTAATTTTTGTAGTATTTTGTTTGGGTGGTAGAAGAAGAAAGGTATATTCATACTTGCTGGAAACATACACTCACCTGGTCATAGTACTTATTGATGTATTTGTACAATTCATGTAGAGCCACCAGGGAATTGAGGTCACCTGAGTAATTCTGTTTATAAGAGAAAAAATTAGACAAAACTGTGAGACACCTAACAATCGTCCTGTCAAATTCTGTGTCTTCACAACTCATTAAGAAAGCAACACGAAATAGAATTTACCAACAGCTCCTAACAAAGGAAAATCACATATATTTCTTGACCTGAATCCTTGACTACCCCCTCTTCCCTCCAGTGCTCCCTCACCCTCCCTGTGGTGCAGGACAGCCACTAGGCACAGTCAGTGTGCCTGAGCAGAACTGCACACTCAGCTGGAATATCTCATCTTTGCATTAATAACTCTCTCTGGATACACAGGTGAGGGGCCAGGTGACTTCTGAAATACTTTTATTTACCCGTGATAGCTCAGCCAGGGCAGAGTTCATCTCCTGGTCACTGGCAGAGATGGTCTGACGAATGTCTGCATAGTACCTAGACAGGACACACAGGCTATTAGTGCATGGTCCCTCCTCCTCACTGCTGAAACTGCAACTCCTCACATCCAGCACTTACCTTTCCACCATCTGCTTGTAGCGAGGAATGTCCCGGGCATAAAGCAGCTTATTGATTGGAGAGTCCTTGAACATACAAAACCAGAACTGGTTATGAAAAGCTCCTTTATTGTGCTGTGGACTAACCTCAGCAGGTAACCACTTCTATGTTCTGCCACTTGTTTGGGATCAGGAGTTTTTTGTCCTCTGCATGGAGAGGCACTTCAAATAGCAGGCTCTCTCCCTCTCTCCTAATAATGCAGTCTGAGATACCCTGAGATGTGTTGATGAAGGAACTCCTGGGATCCCTAGTCCAGCCTTCCCCTTGGAGCTGGGTGATCACCAGAATGAGATCACACTGGCTATGGCTTTGCACAGCTGATGTCTGATGTGCTCCAGAGATCCACTCATCCCATCTCTGGCAACCTGTGCAGGACTGCTCCATTCTCAGCACAGAGTAGTGATGGTGGAAAGCCTTTGTAATGGCCAATCTAAATGTCCCAAGTTACATCCTGTGACTCCCACTGTCTGCCACAGTCAACTGGAATTTAGCTTTGTCCCCCAAGTAGCTGCAAGCTGTAAAAAAAGAACACTCCTCAACAATTTCTTGTTGCTGAACAAAATCTGATCCTCCCTCCTCTCTTCCCAGGAGCCCCCATTACTCTCCAGCTGCACATGGAAGCTAGGGAAGCCTGGCCTGTTGTGCCCATGGTGTTATGGAAACATTACTGCCTCCTTAAGGCAGCACTGCTCAACTCTCTGTGCCAACCATGCTCCCTTTTCCCTCTGTACTCACCCGCCCTAACTTATGGTCAGCTATTGTACAGGAGTCCATGAAGGTCTGTGCAATGACCAGCAGCACAGCATCCACATTATCTGACGTCTGCACATCAAAAACAAACTGGGGGTTCTTGATGATGTTGATCCAGAACCGCAGGGGGAGGCTGTAGAGAGCACAGAAGTGCAAAAGGGCATCAGCAAAGGCAGCAACCACAGTGCCAAAAGAAATTCTACATGTTACTGCATCTCTCTGCTTTGCCCTCCCAGCAAAAGCACCTCTTCACCCTATGCTCTGCTGCCCCGCACTTGCATTTTGCTCCTCCTCAGTAGGCAGACGTGGCTGTCCCTTTGCAAGCTCTAAGCAAGTCAGCAGTGCCTCCTCCAGGGCCCTCAGGAACACCCTACCTGTTTGTCTTCCAGATATGGATGGTCTCAGGGTCTGCAATCCCATAGTGTACAGCCTGCTCATCTAACAGGTCAAAGAAGTATTTGACTGCCAGAGGAACAGGGCGGTTGGTACTGAGGATCACCTGGAACAAGTCATCCACAAACTTCTGCAGAGTGCCCTGTTGGAAAATCAAGTAGGACATGGTCAGCACAGGCAGAGGAGAGTAGAGAGCCTAGGCCTCACAGATGAGAGGTCAGCCTCTTCTTCTCAGTGACAGCCCCTCACCCATCCAAGGGTACTCCTTCCCCACTGAAGGGAGCAGCAACAAAGGAGAAAGGAGGCCTCTGTGGTTTGTTGAACAGAGATCAGGGAGAACCTCATGAACAAAGCAAAATGCAAAAGAGACTCAAAACCACTGCAGGTAAAGGGTATTGCTTCATCTTCACACACATCCCTGCAATCTGCTGGGGGATATGAAGGAAGGCAAGATCCCAAGCACAACACAATCTGTGATTCTTCTCACCTTCATTGAGAGCAGACGTGTCAGATAGATCTCTGGGATTGCCTTGGCCCGCTCCCGATCTCTTAAGCTCCCACGCCGATGCTTGGGAAGCTCTGGCTCTTCTGTTGGTTTTACCAGGTGCCAAAGTTTGATCCCACCTTCATCTGCATCCTCCAGCATTGGTGTTTCTAAACCAAGCAATTGTTTACAGGTGAGTGTTGATTCTCTCACAGTAGACCTTGGCCAGGTAAGCCCCAAGAAAGCAAGATTTCCCAGTATAACAGAAAAACAAATGGGAAGGAATCTCTGGAGGCCTCTCTCCAGCCTTCTCCAGAGTACAACCATTGTCAACAGTACAGCAGGTTGCCTTTGTTCACCCAAAACCTTCAAGGTTTTGGGAACTTCCCCACACAGAGATCCCCCACCACCCCAGTCTGTTTCTGTTTCAGGGTAGAACCACCCTTTTGCTGAAGAAGTTTTGTTCCATATCCAATTTGAATCTCTTAAACTGCAGCCTGTGGCTATTATCCCTCATGCCACAGGAGTATCCATGGAATTGTTCACTCTGCCAGGCAGTAAGGAAACTGCCTGGCATCCCATCATCCCACTCAGACCATGCTCAGCACCTGAAGGTATTAAGATTTCTGCAAGTAACAGAATGTGGTCAGCCCATTGTTCTTGTTCTACGTTGTCACACCCAGCTCAGCCTTCCTCTGCTCTCTCACTTTTGCTTTTCTCTGACCTCACCTGACCAAGCTTTCACATTTCCTGACAGTCCTATGAGGGTCCAAGGCATGTGTCAGCCTTCTATATCAGCATAAAGCTGGGGCTACAGCAAGAGACTTGCTCTACTAACTGGCAAGTGCTCTAAAATAACTTGATGAGAACAAGACATCAAACTCACTTTCTCCTGGGATGTAATCCTGATTTTCCCTGTGGATGTGCTTGGTCAGGCGTGGGACAAGTGCTACTGTTGCTCCATCAGGCACCTGCACACAAGCAAAACAACATTCCAAGTAAATGGCATGTTTCTCATCAGCACAATAGATAAGTGCTTGTAGAGCAAAACAGGCTGCACCATCACTAGAAATAGGAACAGAAACAGGAATCTGGAGGCACCATCACTGTCTTTCCTGAGGGTGAGAAAATATTGTCTGTACCAACTAAAATGGAAATGTTAAAAGTACAATGAAGATAATACTCAGGGACTGAGGTCATTCACATCTAGAACATGTTGCAGCAAGGTACTGACATATTGGTGCAAGGTACAACATACTGGTGCAAGGTAATTAAAAAAAAAAAAAAAAAAATCCCTCTTTCCATTGTTAGAAGGTACTTGGCAGCTCAGTGTGTCATCACCTCCTAACTGATCTGGCCTGAACAGGAAGAGATCCAGCACATGACCTTCACTGGAGTATGAACTTGTGCCTATCCTTCCAAGCCCTATACATGCCCACATCTCAAGTGTGGGATGAGGACAGGGTTGTGTTTGCTGAAGTTAGGCTGCAACCACAGCACTGACTTAATTTGAATATGCTCTGCAAGAAAGGTCCAATCTCTTGGAACCAGAACAACAAGCAGAGCATGATAGTGTGTAGAAGGACAAGAGGATAGATAAGGCAATGGCAGACTGAGTTCTGACCTTGTAATGCTGAAGAGTGTTCAGACGTTTCCAAGTTCCTTGAACAACAGATGTCACATCCTCATCAGAGAGTATCAGATGACCTGCCAGCCCTGATCTCCACTCTACAGCCATTGAAACACAGAAAATAAAAGGATTAACTGCTGATTTGAGGCATCACTTGCATCAACCTGGCTGACCTCATTAAACACCCTCTGGTCCTCGTCAGCTTTTACCTGTGCTATTTCACAGACAATATAACCTGAGCAAGTACCTCTAATGATGCTGAATCCTGCAGTCACAGGACAGACCCCTCTGAGCCCAGGGACAGGTGGCCTCATGGCCTGCCAGGTTCCACTTGTCATGTCCCTACAAATTCTGTCAGATTGTGACTCTTCAAGCAGGTGGTTCAAACCACAAATACGCACACACAGTTCTTATCAGCTACTATTTCCTCAGTACCTTCTCATCTCTAAATGTCACCATTATTCATCAACAGAATTAAGAAGACTGAAAACAGAGTGTTTTCTCTCCCAATGTAAATTCTACCATTCATTACCGACCGTGGGCAAAATCCTCCCTGACATATATTAAGAGACTGCCATGGACTTCACTGCCAGGAAGTGCCAGTCTATGCCCACAGCATTTCTGCACTATATTCAAATCCCTCTCCCCTCCTACACATTTTCCATACTTTTTTTTTCCCCATATCCCTTTGCCCAAGCCATTGCTGTGGTCTGAGCATGGCAAAGAACACCATGAAGTGAAAGAGGCTGAACCCAACTGCTTCTTTCTCACCCCTGCCTCTTTCTGTTACAACCTTTTCCCTGTTGTGTCCATCTAGAGTGGTCAGTGATTCTGCACTCAGCAGAGAATGACTAATGTCACACGTGCCACGATGCTGTGCACAGAGAGCAAACCACCATTCTTCACTTCCTCACTGGGTTTTGTCACCAAAGAGCTCTGCTCACCGAGGTCCAGGGTGTCTGGGTCTGGCCGGTGACAGTATGGCGTCCCTTTATAGATCTGATCTAGGATTTTCTCCTTCACCTGCGTTATGGTGTCACAGTCCAGCACTTTGGCAGAAATCCCTTGAGAGTCTTCTGCCCCTCCGGCACCAACTCCTGTTTGTGTCAAAGCATTTAAGGTCTGGGGAAGAAAAGGTCACAGCTACTCAACTGATAAGATTACATCTGACACATTTACACCTTTCATGGTTGGCATTCAAGCAAGTTAACAGCTAGTCCTTTCACTGGGAGATTCAAAAAAGAAAACATCACAGATGTTAAACACCTCAGTCTTGTGTTCTTAGCCTTGTGTCAAGAGCTGGAAGCCAGTTTAGGAGCATTGGGGAGAAGCTTCGATGTGCCATCAGCAATGTCATCCCCTTATTTCTAGACACAGCACAGCAGTACACCAGATGACTGTGGTCAAGGCTCCTATCAGCCTGAGGCAAAAGCGCCTGATTTAGCAGAGCTCTTCATCATCCACACACTTGTGCTGCTGGAACAAACCTGGCTCCCAGGAGACAGTGGCAGGATGCTGCACTTACACCTTACTATGGGAGCAGAGACACTCAGCCCTGTCCTACCACAGAGCACAGGAGATTTGGGGCTTACCAGAGTGCGGTATTCCAGGTCCTCTCTCAGAAGGCGGTTGTCATTCAGGGTATATTTGGCTTTCCCTGTCACCCAGTCAACTGGCCCTTTGTCCACCTGGTGTTTGATTCCTCGAAACAGCATGTAAAGGGGCTCCCCAACAGAATCCTGGCATGGAAAGGAAGGAGAGAAATTCAGCTTGCTCCTCCCAGCAGAGCCCCAGGCTTGGAAACATGGATATCAAGCAGGATTGAGGATACAGCAGCTGAGTCACAGTAGAGCCATGCCCAGGAAAAGTGCACTGTCCAGCTAACAGAGAGATGCACATGACCAGGGTACTGCTCTACCTCTGTGTCACTAATCTGAGAGAATCCTTCCCACCTCCCCCAGCCCTCCAGAAAAGAAACTAGACCAGCATCTATCCTCCCATGCAAAATCCAGCCTGTGGCTTGTGTATTTCAAAATACAGGAGCTACACTGAGGCCTCCATGACCTGGTGCACATCCTGGAAATGAGCAGTAGCGATGCTGATTTAGGAATCCCTGTTCCCAGTGAGCAGCCCAGCTCTTATTCCTCACCCTGAAACACAGGGTGAGCCTGGCTCAGCTATGAGTGAGGCACAAAGCAAAGCTGTGCCTGTCTCCTCTCTTTTGGCCCCTCTACACCACAATGGGACAAAGAGCTCACCCTCACAAACGCATAGAGGCAGATGGACATCCAGTTGGTTAACAGCTTCTCTACCACTGTTTCTGTCCTGAAAGAGAGCATCAGGTTGGTCACAGGAATGCAGTGCAGAACTGGGGGAGGTTTGGAGGTAAAGATCACTCCCTTTAGAAGAAGAACACACTAAATCACGACACAGAGTGGACAGAAAAAAAAAGAACCTTTCCAGACCAGCATGGTTAGTGCTTTTGACATTACTTATTGGAAGCACTCATCAGCCTGAAGGAGGCACCAAATTACAGAATTGGAGACACAAGAAGCAGGGAACAGTGGAAAGCCTCTGATAGGTCTCACACAAGGGAAATCTGCTCAGATCAGAAGGATGGACTAGATAGGAGGCTATTTGGGATCTAAACATGGCAGACATCTCAGTTCAGCTTCCAAACATGGCATGACTGTGAACTCAGAGAACTCTAAATAATAAAGTGGGATTATAAGACTTGGCAGAGCCTTTCAGAGCTTGCCAGCCAGGCAGAAAGGCTCTGTGCTCTCGGGTAGCTGCCAGTGGGACCATGGCTGGCTCACTCACCTCCGCAGCATCAGCTTGGGGTTCTTGGCCACATACTGCTCCACAAGGTCATTCAGGAGTGTTTTGAGGATGTCAGTGAAGTACTCCAGCTTCCCATGCAATGACACTGTGAGCAGTGATGCCACATAGGCCCGGTCTCTGGGAGAGAAAGTGCGCTGGATCTCCAGAGTGTGGATGAACTGGTGGGGAGAGAGATAAGCCAGCGTGAGAATGTGCTGAAAACGAAGCAGTCACAGCTGCTGGCTCTTGGAAGAAGTGCTGCAGGGAACTATTAGGGAATGAACCTTAACAGACACTGCCCATCTCCTGCTGCCAGTGCTGTGGCTCTGGCCCCACAGCAGGCTGTCAGCAGAGAGGGGGACTTTACCTTGGTGAGGAAGAGTTTGCTGTTGAGGAGGTTGGAGAGCTGGACCAAACCCTGCTCCACTGTTTGCCGTCGGCACTCAGGGATGTCAAGGTCCCTTTGCAGTGGTGACTCACGGTGGCCCGGAAAGAAAATGCGTTCTGCATAGGACTTGTAGTCCAGGAAGGGGATCCCTGTGCCCACAAGGTCACTTGTGAGGTCCATCATCTCAGTCATCAGGTCTGAGGGAGAGGAAAATGCCCATGAGGATGACACAACTGACATGATCTCAATAGACAGTGCTGAGTATGAGGTAAGTGGAGGAACCAGGGTCAGCAGCATGGGACTGACCATCAGAAAGAGAAAGGATGTTTCCAGTCAGAATACTGGTATACTGGGGTCTCATTGCTAGAACATTTAAAACTAGACTAGGCAGCAGGATAAATAACATGAGGAAAGTTACAACCAGGAGCTGGTTTCCAATTTTATACAGAGGAAGCCACTATTCAGCACACGTATGTGGTTACAGGCATTACCTCTGTAGGTAATATATAGAGTATCAGAGACCTGCGACTCACTCCTTCACACATTAACTGAGAACTACAATGTGAGAGAGCTGCAGAGCCCCAGGTCTCCTACAGTTGTAAAGAACTGAAGGACAAGGTTTGTAAGCTCAGAACATGGCCTGCAATTCAACTTGCCCTACACAAAAACGGGGCTAGTAGTTGTCCTTAAGATCCCTCCAAGTGTGCTGTCTTGATTTAAGCACTTCATCTGATTCTGGAGGATGAAGTGGTAAATAAGAGAGGTCTGTATAGATCACTGTGTTCTGAATTAAAGAATTAAAAAAGGAAGATTTTGGCTCTATGTTTCTATGCACTGGCACAGGATAAATTACAGCCTGCTCTAGGCTTTGCAGACAAGTACATAGCAATGGGAAAAGAGGTAGGGTTGAGGGTGTTTCTCCAAGTTTCCCTGAAGCTGCAAGAATCCAGGAGCTCAGTGACTGACCTGTGAATTCCTTTTTGCATCTGTCCCGAACACTCGTTTCCAGATTTTCCAGCTGGATTTGAACTTTCTTGTAATCCCTCAGAGCCTGTTTGCTCTTCCTCCTGCAATAAGAAGCAAAATTGTTCCTGGTGGCACTAGCCCAGGGACTGTCCTTGCCAACTGCTGTGTTGTTGCCAAAGATTCCAGGGCAGTTGGTGCTGAGGCAATTTCTACAGAGCATTATCTTTGCAGATACCACACAGTGTTCCATAAACTAGATGTGTCTCTTGAAGCACCCATTAGATTCTGAATGAACCACAGTATAGACTGTGACTAGCAGTGCAACATGCCTCCCACATTCACCACTAGGGTGAATTTGACACAAAATAAAGAAAACTGTTATCTTGTAAGGGCCCAAGACGTACATGCTTGGTCACATCCACTGAAAAACATTGTGAGGAACTTAAAGGCAAAACCATGCCAGAACTTCTTACCTGTATATGAAGACAATGACCAGAACAATGAGTGCCACAAAGGATGCACCGACACCCAAACCAATCTGTGCCTCCAGTGGGAAGGTGAGCTGGCTTTCTGTGTCATACTGCACTCGGCCCAGGAGGAAGTTCAGGTTTCCCATCTGAACCTGTAAGAAGAAAGCATTTGCCATGATGATTTCATTTCTCTGTGCAGGAATGAAATATAAAGCCACAGGGCTTCTCCAGAATGAGCACAGAGGGCACACAGCTGCCCAGAAGAGCTGTCCCACAGCACTGAACCCAGCTATACTGTTCACTTTCACGCAACTTCAGCCTTTAAGAGCAGAATTTGAGAACAAGACCAGTTCCCTGCCAGCCCTGTTACCTCCCCTGTCCCTCAGCAGGGCTTCTACCTTTCCTAACTCCACATCCCACTCCCACTTCTTGCACATGCTCCAAGAAAAGGCAGGATTTCTGGCAGTGCTGCCCATTCCCTACCGTGAACTCGGGGAGCAGGTCCGTGCCCTCCCGCTTGGTGCGGTGCCGCGGAGCCGGCTGCTCCGACGGGGGCTCGCAGTAGAGGTGATTCCTTGTCAGTGTCTTCACCACACAGATTCCTTCCCCAATCATAGCCATAACTTCATCCTTGGAAATAGCCAGATCGAGATTTTCCCCCTGAAATAGATTTGGGCAGCACATGAGATCAGGGAAAAAACAACTATATGGTGCTATGGCTTCAGAGAAGATGGAGGAGACCATAAGCCTCTTTTTCTTCTTTGTTTAGGCTCACATGTGAATAGGATGCAGGAGTTAACTTTGTAAGCTAAAAAATTCACTTGCATATGATTTAGATTTAGCTTTAGGACCTGTAGCACACTGCATAAGTACAGTTATAAATAGCCTGTCCTCTTAAGGCTCTTCAGCCAAAACACAGCTAAGCTCAGCTCTTCACTCTGTATATTTAAAAAGGCAGTCTAATGTCAGTTTACCTGCACACCCAGCTGAGTCAATCAATGCCTTTCAAAGGTGTAACATATCTGTGCAATTTCTCTTATTTGCTTTAATTTTGGGGGATTAAGACCTTTTCTTTTTTTAAATAAAACCATGCTGACTGATGTTAATTACATTTTTATGCTTTAATGCTTTCTAAGCCCAGAGCTCTGTCAGGATATCCTGACAGGCTGGCAGAACAACCTCGTCTTTTAAAGTTCTCTTCCAGTCTTCTTAAACTGTCCTACATCTCCAAGATGTATTCAAGTCCAGTGGCAGTGGTATAGAAATTTCTAGGCTTTTATAACATCACAGTTTTTACCCATATGCAAAAAAGAGAGCATGTGGAGAATGTGCACCTGCAGCTGCAGCCATTACTTTCTTTGAGTATTGGGCTGAAAAGTACCTTTCCATACAAAATAAATACCTCAGAAATTTTTTCTTGCATGTAAAGTAAAAATAGAGTCACTGTGCTCTTCTGTATCATCCTTAATGAGTGATTTCCCTGCCTTCACTTAGTAACAGGTCTTCCCCACTGGCAGAAACTTCAGTTTCTAGAGGAAACTGAAGTAGTTATGAGAGACTCAGCAGCTGAGAACACAATGCGGAGATAATGTAGCACTAATATCTCATATACAAACAGTTTATTAGGATCAAAAAACCCCAAAAAACAAACCACAGAAGTTTCCACAGGCCTTGTGAAGCCCGTGACAACGATTTACAGATTCAAGAGGATTTTTTGATGCACTTTTCTCCCTCCTCTTATATATCGCTTCTCACAAGCCAAAGCAGATGTGCTGTGACAGGCTGTAACCTGTCCAATGCTTTAGAAACCTTGGATGCTGCATGACACCAACTTAAAACTTCCTAAAAGGAACATTAATTCCAGCTGGTTTTTGTCTTACCTCCACAGAGATGACACTTCCTGGCTTGTGACGATATGGTTTGGCAGGGTCCTCAGCATTCAAGGGTTTTAGGATGGGGTTGACTTCGTAAGAGAAAGGCATGGGATGCAGTGAGTTGAAGTCAAAGCTCAGATTATCCAGAATAAATTCCAGTTTGATACGGACACTCCTCAACAGCAGGTTAATGGCTGGAGTTTTGCACAGGATCAGGTAGGAAGAGTTAACAAGACATGGTTCTTCAAACTAAGTGGAAAAGGCAAAAAAAAGTGTCAGTAACAGAACACCAGTGCTTCTCCTGCAGCTTGGCAATACTTTCCACCCCAAACAATCTGGGGCCAGTCTGCATTCTTCTAATCTGGAGAAACGCCAGAAGAACCCTGCTTAACTAACTGTAAAGGGGAAAAAAATACAAGATCTGAGGAATTCCCCATGTTCCTCTAAAGGAAAGCTTTCATAGCACTGGTTTTGTTGGAAGGTCTCAGCAGTGGGAATCAACTCTGACATTCCCCTGGCAGCAAATTCTGGAGAGAGACCAGCTTTAGATTTCCCTGCTCTGAGAGAATAGGACCAAATACCTTCAATGCAAGGCTGTTTTCCCAGTCTGAATGCTTCTGTGAAAGTGTTCCCATGCCTGATTGGGTATGTTTTATACATTGGGTGAAAGTATTAGAGTCTTTTTTTTTTTCTGCCCTACAGCCACAAATCTTTCCTAAGAATATTGAGAAAACCAGCTGTTATTGAAGCATGTGCATCAAGAACACATTTATATACAGCAAGATCTTCATCATTTGCACTAATAATGCAAATCCTTCTTGGGCTGTCAAACCACGCCTCTACCTCTGCAAATTCTGCTGCATGCTTTGTGACCTTGGTGACCACATCAATGCCTCTGTAATGATCCATTTCAGCAGACTGGCAGCAGGAGAGCAGAAAATTATTATGGTGTTGGTAATTTCACTGCGTGGTTTTGTATTTCAGAGTGAAAGAGATCCCAGGAACTATAGGGACAGACTGAAATATGCAAAAGGAAGAATCTGAAGCACAGGCATATTGAGCCACACAAACTCTCTGGCTCAGATGTAGATTGCTTTATCTCCACAATGCTGCCTTGCTATTTCTGTCCCACTTCACAATCCTGCACATCTCTAGGCAGAGGCAGACCCAGCCCATGGGAATGTTTGTGAAAGTGCTTAACCTTTCAAGTCTGGCAGAGAACACTTCCATGGGCTAAGACTGTTGGTACAATCCCTGCAGATAAAAGCAAGTGGTAGAGGAAAAAAGTCTCAGGAGCAGAAAGTCCATCTCTTCAGAGGTGGACCATCAACCCTTGTGCACCCACATCCCTCCTGAGTGCTGTGCTACCTGCTGGATGCTGCACAGAGAATCCTCAGGACACTCAGAGTCTGGGATGATCCTTCGCCATCGCCCCACGCCTCGGCGCCGGCGTTCAGATGGAGAAACTGTAACTCTGATCTTGGGTTTCTGTACAACATCCAAGTTGTATCCATGAACTCTGAGCACTCTCCCTCCACTGAAAGACAAAAGTAGCTGATCTGACTCACCTGTTATTCATTAGCTCAATTTTGTCCATGCTTCCATCCTTCTGTTTATGCTCATTCTTACAAGCCTGGCTTTACCCCAAAGTGCCACTCACAGAAATGCCATTGGTGCTGCAGCCCCAGCACACTGCCCAGGGGAAGGGACACTTTCTTTCTACCTGAGGAAGCTTTTAGGTGGCTCTGCAAAAGTGATGTTGGGATCCAGAGTATATCTAAAGAGGGATCCTTCTAATCTCCGTTCTTGCTCCCCGTATTTGATGGTGACTGGGAGTTCTGTGGAGACATTGCTGGGACTTGTCTGGCATGCCAGCTGATCCTCTGTCATCTCAGAGAGGCTTGGAGAGACAAGAAGAACAAGGGATTAACACAACCACTGCAGAGACAGATTTGATAATACTGTGCCTTTCTCTTTGCAGAGAATCTGCAAACCTATTCTACTATTTCCCTAAATCTCATGCTTAAAAGCTCTTGTGCCTTATCTGTGCAAGAAATAATTGCTGGGACCTGTCAGAAGCAGCACATGGACAAAAAGCAGGTACAGTCACTGTCCAGGCTGAAGGGACTGGACACATGCTACCAAGGCATGTGCACCTTCTCACCAGCAGTGAGGTGAGGCAGGTGTATGTGCCCCAGGGTGCAAGAGAACAAGCAGCTCATGGGATCAGGCTACAGGAGCCAACTGCAGCTCTCCACCAGCAAAAGCAGAGTGTCAGAATGGGTTACAATCCTGTCAGGGGACAGGCAGAACAGAGGTGTTCAGCCCTGCTCACATCCAGGTAAGGTGGGCTGGAATCTAAGATGGTTTGCTGCCATGACCCACATGGGGAAGATCCCCTGGAACACAGAGGAAAGCAGTGCTCCAGCTGCTCCAGGCAGTATCACACCCTGGGAGGCTCTGGGAAGGACTCAGGGCAGAGCACAGCTAGCACATTGGCAAGTTCTGATCTTACATTTGACAAGGGAGGTCTCCAAGCAGGACACTGATCTCATTAGGATGCCCAGTCAGCAGCTTCGAGCCAAGAAGAGTAAGGCAGGTTCCTCCTGCTTTGGGACCCTGAGTTGGAATAATGGATTTCAGCTCTGGATTCTAGAAGAGGGAGGAAAAAAAGAAGGAAAAAAAAAAAGGAAATGAGGCACAAGAATCTCAAAAGACAAAACAAGGAAAGAAAACAGCAGAATGTGTTCAGTGTCCTCCAATGCTCTGAAAATAGAAGCTACAGATCCAAACCACAGGCAGGCCTCAGCTGTATTCCAGCAGCTACTTTACTGAGCAGAGGAGGGATCAATCACACCAGCAAGAACCATGAATCAAGGACCTTTCCACAGACTGCCAAAGGCATATGGATGCTGCAAACAGCAGAGCTGTGAGCCTCACACACAAACCTGAGGATTAACAGTCCAAAGGGATTGTTCAGATCAGTAATTGGATTAATAACTCAGGTTAGGAAAAACAAGGTAGCAAATAAATTGCCTGTTTGCCTAGCAGATGAAGAGATTAACAGCAGGGAGCCCTATGAATTTTTGTTGAGACCTGTGCTGTAACAAAAAACTTAGTACCACTGAGGAGCAGCAGCAAAATTTAGAGAAACCAAGCAGAATGACACAAGTAAGTTACTGCTGACAAAAAGCAAGATCCATGAAGTAAGAAGGAGGATGGAGACTACAGGATAAAAAGCAAACATGGACACCATTGCTAGTCTCTAAATAGCATTCTGGTGATAACCAAGAGAAGACAAACAAGCATAATCTAGTACATAAAATGCATTTTGGCTTTTGAGCCAAAAATGGAAGAGCTTAAGACTTGCAAGAATCTTTTTCCCCTTCCAGTGGAAGAGGGGGACATTCAACTAGATACATAACTTGTAAATTGCACAGAAAGGAAGAAAAAGGAACAACTGCATTTAAAAGTTACTTAAGTATTATTTAGTAGTTGCTGGGTTTAAGATATCAAAAAGTTATCAGAAACATGTTTAAAAATGATAGGAAACATTTCTCCACACAATGCACAGGAATTTTGGACTTACTGCCACCAGCTGCTGAAGGTCAGAAGATAAAAGCATGTTCAAACAGCAATTTGCACATTAACAAAAGAAAAGTCAGATGTCTTAGTAAGATGTTAAGCCATCAATAACAAGAAAAAATCAAGCTGGAAACATAGAGGAAAAATACAGTGTATCTTTAAGTATTTAACAGATACCAAAAAGAAATAAAATCACTAGACTACAGGATCTTTAGTATTACGTAGTACAGCTGCTCTCTAAAGGGAGGTGAAGGAGGAATAAACCAAATCTAAAAAAATCCCAGTACACCACACAACACAAACAGCAGAAAAAACACACGAAATTACCAGCAGCAAGTGCCTAGTAGAGTCCTGCAAACTCATGCACTAAACAGCCATTTAGCAGAGATACTGGGAAAACAGGGGAGGTATTATGGTTATGTTACCTGATAGGTGAAAACATGCCCAGAAACTCCACGACCTCCTCCAGGCACTTCCACCACAATATGCCCAAACCTCTCTGTCCAGCTCCCGCCCGTGACGCACACGATGCTGCAGGACAATCCAAGAACAAAGTCACACCAGGGAGCTGCATCCACTGCAGCATGTCCTAAAAACATCTACCAACCACAGTTCCCTTCTTCCAGCCTTAGCTGATGCTCAGAATATGCAACCAAACATTGAGAAACACCTCTAAAAAAGCAGGGAACACTTCCAAATAGGCCCATCCTATCTAAGATTATTCCTTCTGGGATAGATAGGATAAATCCCACTGTCTCACAGATGCACAAAGAGTCCAAGAACTCTTCTGTTTTCCAGTGTTGGTCAAAATCAGTAGCATCTGGAGGGATCTCAGGCCAGCAGTGGTCAATCCACACATTAGTGCCGTGTCTGATGCAGAAGACTCAAGACCTTGGTTTAGTTGTCATTGGTCTTCAGCCAGTGGCTTCTACAACCAGCCAGATCCCCTGATCTGCACCAGACATTCCTCCCAGCCCTTTTTCCAGACATAATTTGCTATGGGAGATCCTGACATGAAAAGATGAAAAGTCAAACTGTACTTAGAACAGAGCAGCAAGGAGTCCCATGTTACAGCACTGATTTGTTAACAGAAAAGCTAATCTGCAACAGACTTCCCAGCCCTCCTGCATAGCAGGAGATTAATTTTGTCTGGGCCTTGCTCAGGAGCGAGTTCCAGGTTCACAGCTATATCCCCTCAACTAAAGAGGCTGAGGAATTTGAACTTAGGCAGTGCAGTCCAAGCCAAGACCCTGTGATGCCAGGTGATTTACAGATACAGAACACAGACAGTGCCAAACCCAGAAAGATTATACTCTAATTCTAGGATGAGAACAGAAAGCAGATGGATCGAGACAAACAAATTGCACAGACAAGACAACACTGCTCAACACAGCAGGCCATTCCCAGCAGGATCTTACCTGGCTCCTAGAGGGAAGGGTGCTACAACTATTGCTACCATGGAATGGAAAAACATGTTTGTGACAGCTCTGATAAGAGGTTACTCACAATCGCTCTCCTCTTCTCCTGCTGGTTGTTTGGCTCCTCGTCCTCCCTTTCCAAAGCTCCCAACTAACTGCCCTGCTACTGGTCAACTACACAAATATCACAAATATCCTTTTCTCCTTGCTTCCTAGTTATCCCCCATTCATACCTCTTAACACCTGGCTACTGCTTTATTATTTTGTTTTCTCATGGCCAGACACACCAGCTGCACAATTCTCTGTCCCTGACATGACCCAGATTCAGAAATATTTCTGCTTCTTATCCTTCTCCTTACCACTACTTTTACAAGTGCTGTATGACCTGTCAGGCACTCCTGCCTACCAGAAGAGTGGCACTGGGCCCACCAGGACTTCCTCATCTGTCCCTGGCAGAAAGGATCTTTTCTTTGAGTTTGGGGGGAAGCCTTGCTAGCAAGTGAAGACTGACAGTCTAGGGGTGTGCCTTCAACCACATGTTCCCATCCTCACCCTGTGTTAACATGGTCAGGCTATTTCCCTATCAGTGGCACTTGCACAAGTCGTGTCCTTTGCTTTATTGAAATCTCCTGTGGCTGAGTGAAACATCCATGAAACTGCAGGGTTCTAAGCCCACAGCTCCCTGACCTGACTGTGGGCTCTGTCTGGGCAGTGTGGTTGGAATATGACATCACTGGCTGTCGCCTTGTACACAACCTTATCTCTCTAGGGTCACTGCCTGAACAACTAGTCACACAGTGACCTTACTCACAGCACCCCCTGGGAATGGGCAGGGCTCAACACCTACTATAGCAAAGGCAAAGACATCTCAGGCTGGGCCAGCAGCCAAGGGAAAAGCCAGCACCTGCCTCTGGGAGGAGGTTTCACAGATACTCTACCTGCTAGAGATCTCATACTCTTGAGCATCTACGGCACAGGGAATTCCTGCAACAGTGACAGTTTCTGCAATGTCTTGATGTTTCTGCCCGAGGTTTGAGCCAGTGATGGTGATTCTAGTGCCACCTTCCACTGGTCCAGACAGGGGGTACACCTGCAAAGACATCCGCGCACGTGTAAATGTCACAGTACCTCAGACCTCCACAGTCTGGTGACTGATCTACAGCACAGGGCCCTTCAGCTGCCCTGGTGTAAATTCTGCCTGCTCAGGTTACTGCTGCTGACTCCTTTTACTGGCTTGGACTAGTCCCAGGTTGCAGCCTCACCAGAAGAAAGGCCATAAAGAACACCAGGGTTGGAGCCTTCCTTCCCGTACCTCACTGCTGCCAGCAGTCCCCACCCAGAGGTGATAATCCACTTAGAAGGCAAAGACCACACTGCTTTGCCTTCCTATCAACATGCTGACCACTCCACAGGGCATTTCTGCTGAAGAGTGGGAATGCACAGCCAATACATGTTACTAGTATTGAAGCAGCAAGCACCATTCCCCCCTCAGCATCAGGACGACAATGAACTGCATGCTGCACAAATGTCAAAGCTCTGTCCCTGAGCAGCATCCAAGGTAAACTCAGACAAGATGCAGCACATGGATGTTGTGTGCCACAGAAGGGAGGACAAGCTGACAGCAAAAGGGACACATGGCTACAGACACTCGTCATGTGGCAGTTAGCAAGAAACATTTAAAATAAACAGACAAAAATAATTAATTCCAGTAACCTGTCATGCCTTTCTCATTGCTGTGCTGTTGGCATTAGGTTTTACCCTCCATTGCCACAGGCTTAGTTGGGCCAACCTGTTTCAGGTTCTGGCTCAGGACAGTTAGAAGATCCACCTGTACTCTATTTCCCAGCTCCTGAATGATTCTGGTGTGCCAGTTTCAACTGAGATATAAATGAATGATTGCCCACTGTTCTCTACCAGCAAACTGAAAGCCCAGCAACAACAGTCTAGAATCCTCACAACACTGAGGGACCCCAACTGAACTTCCTCTTCAAAAGGTCAATACATTAATGAGCTTCACTGTTTGCACTCTGAGTTCAGAGCCCTTTCCACTGCAGTACAGAGCCCTCCTTGCCCTGTGTGCAGTACACCAGTGAGCAAATTACTCACAGAGTGAATGAGAGGTGCTGGACACAGGTCTTCAATTTCTTCCTTGCAAGAGCCTCTGAAGATACAGCTGGGGTTGTCACCTCCACACCACACACAGTTGTATTTTGAGTCAGCTGTTTGGCAGCGGCTACAATCAGTGTGTCCCACAGAACAGTTGTAAAAAGTCACTGCAAAGGAGAAAAATTCAGAGGTACCTGCAAACATCCCCACAGGGCACAGCATAACCCAGCAACCTGGTGGCTTTTACAAACCCTACTCCTGCCCCCATGACAAGCAACAGAAATGAACCTCTGTTTTCCTTAGTTTTCTTGTGATAGGGCTAGCACAGGTACAAAAAGCCTCATTTGAGAATTTCTCAGTTCCCTTCCACCTCATTTGCTGTGCTTTTACTGGGAAGGCATTGTACTCCTACCATGGAGATCTGCAGCACTGTCCACTCGAAGGTGTCGTCGCCTCTGTACAAACACCACAGCATTGAATTCGAGTTGAGGTGCTGTGTAACTGTACTGCAAAGACAAAGATCATCAAGAGGACTTAACAGAGGCAAAAACAAACCAGCTGAGTAGGCAAGAAGCACCAGCATCCACACTGAATAGTGCATGGCAAATGCAGCCTACTTGGAGCTACCATGATGCAGACAAGGCAGTGTTAGGGGGGACAGTGGCAGCACAGGCTTGCCCTCACTGGTGCACAGTCACAATCCTGCTCTAGAAAGTGAACCAAAACCTGCTACTCTAAGATGAACACTGAAAAACAAGTCTGTGCTCACAACAATACTTGTCTAACTTCCTAACTGCATTCCTAAGTGGCCAATTCCTATCTATAAACCACCTGTTCAGAAAGCTGCTCAAGCTGGCATTTATGTAATTTCAGCAGAGCTGATGATGTAGGATCACAATGCAGGGCTCATGTTCACAAGAGCCTGTGTTCTTCTTCTCTCTTAAATATAGGAACTATATTGTGAACTAAAAATAACATGTCTGCTTGAAAATCTTGCCTTAAGTAAAATTCACACAGCACCCAGAAGTGTACATGTCTGTTTAAATTTTCCCTGGTAATTTTACAATCCACAGTTTTGCTTCTATCACCAAGGACAAAATCAGTACTAACAAGATTTTTTTTTCTCACAAAAGAACAATCATCACAGGAGCCATGATGCAGAGAATGACAAACAACAGTGCCTCAAGCTAAAAGCAGGAGTGGCATTGTGCTGGCCAGTTCAGAGACATCACCATCCCCTGCTACAGCCAGGTCATGTGGCTCAGACTGCACAATCTTCCTGAGGTTGAAAGTACCAGGCAGCAGCATCACAGCTGAGGGCCCCAGAGTGCTAAATATCCTACAAATACTTTTGCAAAATATGCTCTGTTCTCCAGAGCTTGCCTTCCATCCTACTCTTTTGCTGAGCAAAACCAGTGTGAATTGTGAAATGGCACAGTAATCCCAGCACTCACCTGGTTCATCTGGCAGGTGATATAACAGAGGGACTTGTTTGTTTCTTCTTCTTCCACATAAGCTTCCATCACCACTGTCCTCCCCTCCAAATTCAAGACACACTCATAGTCCCACTGCTGGTCCTGCAGGAGACACGTTGCACCACTCTTCAGTGCACAGAGCTTCAGGCTGCACAAGTGTCCTCCTGCCTCTCCAGTTCAGCACCTTTCCTCAAGCCACCAAGCCAGCAGTGTGCTCCTCTCATTCCCCTCATTATGCCAACTCTGTGCTGCATTCAAGGGCTGTCTATGCTGTGACTGCCCCCATGTATGTGAGGCAAACCAACACAAAACTCCTAGAAGGGAGCATGTGTGTCACTGTGCAGAGGACTTAGCACAGAGAGAGAAATTAAAAAAAACAAAGGCAGTGGGACTGTGAAGTTATACCAGGACATCCCCATGAAACACTAGCTTGGAGATGAAGAACAGAGTACACAGATTAGGGCAGAGCATGTCACAAACAGTAAGTGTATATTTCTCCTCCCTGTCTCTTTCCTATAAAGCTTCCACTGAATTGCTTAGATACTTCCTGTAAAAAAGCTAGATATGCATCTCTCTGGAACCAGCTCTGCTCCTCTGAGCAGTGCAGTATGTCAGGTTTAATGTATAAAGTAACAATTAGACTGTGGGCTGCATGTTCTGAGTTGGTTTTTCTTGTCAAAGGTTACTAAATCATCTTCTGTCTTGGGAAGCAAAGAGAATTTTTATCAGAGGCACACCCAAGAAACAGCTGTCAAGGGTGGTTTTCCCCACTTCAGAAGTTTCAGGTATGGCAGGAATAGCCACATTAACATGAGCATGCCAGAAAGGAAACAGATGACTTGTTTTTAGTTTATGGAGACACAAACAAAAAGGATTCAACAGAAAGTTATTCCAAGAACTACCATCTGCAGTGCAGCACAGGTGTAATTTAATCCAACTACATGCAGATCTTTTTCAACAGGTTGGTACACACCTGTTCTCTCCCCTTCTCTGGGTGACTTTCTACACAACAATATACCCAGCTATGAAATTCTTTATGCACAGAAATAGGTTATTTCTCTAGGAGAAACCTAAGCAGTCACACCTGTATCTTACACATTTTTAGCAGTCCACTGGCCAGGTTGCCCAAGCAGTGTCCTGCATTAATGCAATTTCTTGATGGTGATGGCACTGAGCTGACTACCTGATAGAGGTGGAAGTTCTTCCCCAGCAGGGTTATCTTCCTTGCCACATTGACTGGAAACAATGAAGATCCTTGGATTCCCTGCACGCAGGGACATGCATTTGGACCCCAGTTAGGCTCTTCACTCTGAAAAAAAACCACAGGACACAACCCCTCCAGTCTGCTGAAATACTGGACTGGCAATATAAAAGAAAACTTCAAAGAGTTACAGCCTTAGACCGTGAATTACAAAAGGCCAGTAACTAACCTCCTCCCAAAACTCAGGGGCATCATACTGATAATCCAGGTCAGGGTGAAGGATCCTGGGAAAGTCAGGGACATCCCTCTCCGAAGAATCGCCATCACCCGACAGAAGAGTAGAAGCAGAGAAAAGAGATGTGTCATTCTCAGCCTGCAGCAAATCCATCCAGTCCTCAGTGTCCTGGAGCTCTGTGCCTTCCTCCAGCAGCCACTGCGGGGGAGCTGATGTTGGCAGCTCTGAAACAGAGCGCTCAGTTCCTGGCAATCCAGGAGCATCATCAGAGACAGCAGGGCTCCCTGGCACCTGGCTGGGGGTCTGGGGAGATGAGATGGCAGATGTCAGTGCCTCTGTGGTAGGAAAAGGACTTGGAGGCCACTTGAAACTCGTGACATGAGGGGAAGGTGTTATGGCTGCCACTGCAGAGGTGTGCAGAGGGCTGCCCCCGAGGGTGGTGGGTGGGTCCGTGTGCCGCGCCTCCCGGGCTGTGGCTGGCCCTTCAGTGGGCAAGGCTATGTGATCCATGGTTTTGGACGGGCTGGAGAGGACAGACGCAGCAGGAGAAGTTGTCTCTGGCACAGTGACAGCGGGTTTGTCTGCTGGTGGTGGCAGTGGGGATGCTGTGGCAGCCTGCAGAGAGGTGGCCTCGCTGGAGAGGCTCAGGTGGGTGTAGCTGGGGCTGGGCGCCGTGGCGGTGGCCGAGGCTGCGGAGGGCGTGGCGCCGGTGGGCTCCGTGTGGGGCACAGTGCTCGGGCCCACAGCCACGGGGGTGCTGACTGCTTTTGTGGCCATGCTGGGGGCTGTGGTAGAGGACTTGGTGAGGGGAGCAGCTGGAGAGGGGTACACACTCGAGGTTGGGATCTGAGCCTAGAAACAAACAACATGGTGCGATGAGAAGAAGGAAAGAAATCACATAGAATAAAACCCAAGCAGAAAAACATTCTGTATGACCTCCTATGACAAGAGCTGTTTCTCTCTCTGGATTTAAATGAGAACTACATCTTATACCATCTTTTGCCAGGGGACTGGGGAATGTTTACAGTGCAGAAGATTCAGCAACACTCCCTCTTCCCACTGATGCCTGCACTGGCCTTCTCTCAGAGGGATGTCTGCCAGTCTTCACCCTCCACAAAAATGCAAGGCCACCTGCGGGAACCAGAAACTGGGCACCTGATCCATCTCCCTGCCAGGTTGCTCTTGTCCTTCCACTTTGACAACACTGGCTGCATAGCCCCAGAACAAGGGTGATCTGCTTCATCTGAAGGCACTTCCCCACAAAGCTGTAGTATCAGGGATGCAGAGCCTGGTGTCACTCCAAGGGGAGATCCTCTTTGCTCCAACAGTTCACCTCCACGCTTGATGTGACTGACAGCTGCTATTTTACCTGAAGAGATCTGACTCACTGAGGCTGTGAGAGCACACAGGACTAGGACTGAGCAGGAGACGCACCCTTTCATTGTAGATAATGGTTCCTTCCTCACAGGCTGCTTTGTGGGTGCAGAGGTGCTGCTGGATGCACCAGTTACATCCCCAGAGACTGCTCACACACTTCTGGCACCTGGAAGAATGACAGAAAAGCAGCTGCTAAGACAGGACAACCCAGAAAGGGACAGCCACCCTCCCTAGAACTACAGAAGAGAAAAAGCAGGTGCTCACGGTGCCGATTTCCACAGCAGGGCCACTGCAGCACAGTCATAGAAAGAGAAGTCCACAGAAGCAATGAAGATGTCATGGAAACGCACTATAAGCTTTATGGTGACATGATCTGAAAATGAAAATAAAAATTTCTTAGAAATGGAGCCCCTACAAGTTTGCCATACTGTTAGGAGACACAGCGTGCTTTAGGATAGACACTATCAAACACTGAGACAGATTCCCTTCCATGCTTTTAGCACCTCAATCACTGGATTATCCTATGGACACTAAAAACAGGTTGGACAAGTTCATCAGGAGTAGTTTGTGACAGCTCTTGCCAACCCATGGGAAAGAAGCCTAGTCTGAAGATCTGTCCATCTTTATCTCTAATTCCACTGCCATCTCTGTATTACAGGAAAAAGTAACATTGAGGTTCAAAGCTGATTGTCTTCTTTTGTCATCCAAAGGAAAATGAAACCCTTAGAACTGATGTGCCCTTCACATGCTGCCTTCACCTTGAGAGCTTTATTCTATGACCAGACTAAGAAGTGAGTCAGGGAAGAGGTTTATAAGATTTGTAATCTCACTTGCAATGACTGAAGGCTAATCTGCTTTAAAATCCAGGTCTCACATCAACTGCAAGCCTCAGGATAGCCCTGTTTTCTTTGCAAAGAGACTGTCACTGTTTTCTGTAGACCAAATAGCTGCAGAGATGGTCGAAACTTACTGCAGCTGATAGCATCAGCTGGAAGGAGATATTTTGCATACGACAGTACTAAATCAGCTAATTAATCTTGTCCCAGACAAATGCCTCCAACCTTAGAGTTGGTCATTAGTTCTCCAAATAATGGGAACATACTGCATTCTCTGCTCAACCCCAGGAACTGCTGCTTCTCTGAAGCAGTTTGCAATTAAAGTAACAAGAACCTTGTACACTGCTCCTCTCAGAATGAGATTTCAGAGCTCCTCTTGAAAGCAATCTCTAGTCACAACAAAACAATCACCATGTGAAAAACCAGTCAGCTCTAAGCTGGGTTCCTCATAGGATGGCAAGGGAAGCAGTATGCTAATAAAACAGTGATGAGGGGTGTATTGAAGCCCAGGATGTGCAGAAAATAAGGGTATATCCAAAGCAGCTGGAGGCTGGAGTCACTGCAATACTGCCAACTCCTATCACTGTCATAGAGGTGATTGCATTTGGCAGTGGTAGAAGGCGTAACACCTCCCAGGATTTCAGGGTTAGGACACCATATTTATAAATACTCCTTTCTCCAGAAAAGCCATTATTACCCATGACTGCCAATAATGCTGTTTGACAGTGCAGAAGATGAGGTTGAGCATTTGCAGGTTGAGAGCAAGAGTTTGTGCTACTAACTTGGACCTCAACAGCTACGTATGATGGATGAGCTGGTATGCAACCTTTAAAATAAAGCCAGAAAATGGCAAATATTTTAGTGAACTGGGGAAAGTATTAGATGTGGGAATAGGAAAGTGTTGTTTATCTAAGGCCCTAATGAGATCTCATTTAGAAAACAATGTATTAATCCGGTTACCAGCTTCAAATTCATCTTAGCAGAGTATAGAAGCCATGCAGAGAGGGAATAACAACACAGTGAAGGAGAGAGGAAGTCTGAGGAACAAGAGAATATGAAGAAGCTGGCACAGTTAAGCAGCAAAACTCTGTGCTAGGGACACCTGGCCATAGTTCACTGAGTGGGAGAAGCACGGCGGAAGCAAAAGGGCAACACAAATAGATCAAACAGACAGAAACCATCCACGAGCAAGTTTAGGCTACAAACAGGAGCCACTTGATAAGTCTCAGACACAATATGAACGTAATGTAGGTAAGGCATCTTGGAATAAAAGCAAGGCTGACTTACAAAGGAGTTGATAAGAATATCTGAAGCCTAGAATAATGAGAACTGCCTTTATCTACACTGATTTTTCACAACTGTGCTTAAATTCAGGCCCATACAACTAAACATAGAAGCAAATCCTGCCCACTCTGCTTCCAGTGGCAGTGCATGAAGCCCTGTTCCTTCTTAGCCTGACTCCTGAATGGAGACCTGGTGGGCTTGTTCCAGACTAAAGCAGTGTGAAAGCCAGATATTAAAATACTGCAAATAATATTGAAAATGAAGGAGTTTGAGATTGAATGAGCATGTTAGCTGAGTTCTGGTGTCATGTTATGTCCATGGAGATTGCTTTATACCTATTAGCAGCTGCACACTTGCACAGAAAAATCTGTTTAGCCATTTAGGTGAATGGTAGGGAATGTGTCCCAATGGACACCTGCCTTTTACTTCTGATGAACAAGCTCTTTGAAGAGATCAGCTCATCAGAGCTCACACTGACAGGCTGGGTAAAATCCAATGCAAAGAAAACAAACCGAGAACTTTCCAGGTTCTTCAGAGTGGTCAATCAGCAATACTCAGCCAGCTATTGTTCACAGGCTGACTGTGTATTTTCTGAGGTTATGGCACATTGCAGATTTATTTCTATCTTTAAGGACCATGGGTCTCTTCTTGCCTTTCCTTACATGTACTTTCACTTTCCACCACATGGATTTTGAGAAGGTTGCATTTGGTTGGTTTTAATAATAAAGCAATATTTATGAGCATTTTCTCCCCAGATTTATGAAAAAGCTGCCAAACCAGCCACTTCTCTAGACTGCATTTCAGATCACATTCAGATTTGCATACAACCCTTCAAACAGGATCTCCTTTCCAACTATCAGAATTTGGCATTGGAATTTGGCAACAGCCCAAAATAGCACAGGATGTGTGTGACACAAGTAGAAAGCAAACAGATATTATGAGGAATGAAATGAGCACCTGCTGACAGTCCACATACATTCATGGCTGTTAATCCTGGCAATACGACGACCTACAACATACCTTCCCCAACAATGTTATCAGAGCTATCATGCTCCATTTAAAGCATTTCACTAACCTGTTCCTGTTGGCAAAGCTGGTGCTTGGCTGGGATCTGGAGAAGGACACATGATTCCTGACTCTGTCAGAACTGCTGGGCTTTCATAATCTTCAAAATAACATGAGTAAAATTCTTCCTCACGCAGAGAAGGTAAGTCGGAGATGGCCAAGAATATCTGTCAGTTCAATAATACCCAGTAAATAATTTGCTTTCATCTAATGTATTTTTTTGGTTCTGTTTTTTTTTAAAGGAAGAATCCCATAAAGTTCATTAATTTTCCTATAATGTCTCCTAGGACTGACTGTTCCATTCATCATCTCTTGCCATTCCCAAACTAAACTTGGCATCCCTCCAGCAACTGACAACTTCCCCCATTGCCCAAGCCTCTAGAAAAAGACAGGTTCTTGCCACCTCCTGACACAATGACAGACTTCAAATCACTCCAGCACCTTCTTAGCTTTTCTGCCAGCTATCACATGCCAGACAGGAGCTGTAATTTTGGGTGACTCCTTTCAGGCCTTCCTGACAGCATGTGACAGAAACACCGAAAGCACAGACACAGGCACCTTATAAATACTAAAACAAGGAGGGTCCCCATCCAAGCAGGCATCACATACTCCAGAACACCTAGTAACTCACTGCAGGCAAGGACATTTAGTGTTAGGGAAAAGAAAGAAACAACCAAACAATTGAGTTAGCAGCTTGGCTATACCAGCAGACAATGTGCCTGAATTTCAGCATCCCAATGAAAGCAACAGAAAACCTTATGACTCCTCAGTTTGCAGAGGACTTTTTATAAGCTTGAGCATCATCAGAGGATCCCCACCACTCACATTTCTCTTTTCCTCTCTGCTGATATTGGCTGGAGTTAGTGACTGGACAGACAGACACTGCTGTGTAGAGTTAAAGCTCCAGAGCCACTGTTCACTCAACCTGGACCGCAAGCACTCGGAGCGACGGCTGCACCTGCAGGGAAACAGCAAGAACCCCTGTGAGAGACCTGAGCAGCAGTTTGTGTTTGGCTTCCAAGCAAACCCTGGCTGTCTCAAGCCTTGCTAGAATCTTGGGACAGCTGCTACAATATCCACTGAAGTCCCAGCTTCCCACCACCTTCAATAACAGGACGAACTGTTGTGAAATTATAGATGGGTAGGCACCTCTTGGGCTTCAGGGGTAATGAACTAGTTTCTACAGGGAAGCAGAACCAGCAGGCAGACACAGCAACATCAGTAGGTGAACAAGAAGTGAAGGACTGCTAAATAAGACACCAGAAGAAGAGACAACTTCGTTTCTCTAAACTTGCAGTGTGGTAGTTTGAGGTGAAATCAGACTAAAACCAGACTGAAATTTAATAAACAGTAGTATTGTGAGTGGTGCCAAAGACCCAAAAAGCAATGGGAAGATGTTCCTGTGTGCAACTGCTATTGCTGCTGCCAGTGTTTTAGGGAAGCAGAGAGAGGAATGATAAATTAGACCAAATACCCCATAACAGAACTAAAACTAAATCCAGACACAGATATAAGGAAGAGAGTAAGCAGGGATAATCACTAGGCACTCTCCCTCCAAAATCCTTACAGGTGAACAGGGATCTAACTTACCTTCCCTGAAGGACACACCAGCCACAGTAGGGATCTTTCAGTGCCAGACAGGACTCACAGTCCAAGTACAGGGAACATTCCATTATGGGAACTTTTACCACCTGTCAGAGAACAAAATGAAAAGTGGAAAACACAGCACACACAATAAAGCTCCCAGATCATTGGCTTCTTATGTCTAACTAGCAAGTCCCATCACCTGCATGCTCATTAAAATAACTTCTTGATCCTCAGTTTATTCTCCCATAAAGACAAAGAAAAAAGGAACAAATTTCCAGAGCCCATCTGAAAGGCCATTTCACGTATTGTGAAGGATGTCTAAACATCAGGCTGTAGAGAGGCACTGAGGAAAGAAACTGTATTGCTGTTCATTGGCTATTCTTGAAAAATGCAAGACATCTTGCAAGGAGGAAATTTTATTAAGTCATAAAACTGGATTTTAACAAAGTGAATTACAGAATAGCTGACTGATTATCATGCACTCTCTTGCTTTTTTGGACTCTGACATGTGAGATCATCTCTCCTGACACACAGGTGACTGAAGCTGGAGAAGCAGCTACAGCTGAGGTCTCTGAATCCATCTGCACTATTGCCCAGCTCTACCTGGCAGAAGTATCATTTTGAATTAAAGTAGACCCTGAAGCTTTAATCAATGTAGAACAAAAACTTTCTGCCATCTCAGGGTAAATTTTACTTGCAAAATTTTTATGCTTTAACTTACCATCCTTGCTGATTTCAGCCTCTTGCCCTCTTTAATCTGCTACAACACTTCAGCTACCACTGTCAGCTACTTTGAAATACCAACTTCTAATCCCAGACCTATTACTTTAGCTAAGTACATGATGTAATTTGCATCTTTTAATTGGCAGAACAATTACTGTTAAGGATATATTTCAGATTTCCCTAATCTTCTTCCACTCACAAATTTCAACTCCTGCTTTGAAGTGTTAGAAATTTTACAAGTATCTCAAAGTGCACTGGGGAAGTGAAGGGAAGCAGTGGCTCTCATTTTTTATTTTTTCTTCCTTTCAGAGTAACTCAAGGACTGTTTTTCCTTTACTAGGAGGATCCTTTTCTTTCCAGCTCAAGGAGTTGATATGAATGGTGGTACAAATCCTCTCAAATAAAGTATCCATGGCTGGATTTCCTACTCAGCAGACACCAATATCCCCAAAGCCTGAGGCATTGCAATGCCTCTTCTCCTCCAACTGCCTCTAGGCACAACCAGAATTACAGAAAGCAAGAGTAAAGAGAAAGGTGCCTCACATAGGTCCTTCCACAGCTTGATTTCATCTGCAAGACTGTTATTATATCCCTGGCCAGAGAACACCTCTGCTATCTGAAGGCATTTCCCACACATTTCTGCTTTTTTGTAGGTTACAGAAGAACAACTTGATCTTTTAACTGATTAAAACCAGAAGTGCTACACTTTAATTAAACAAAATCTCTCTTTTCTCTTTTCCATCTCCTGCAAAACCAAGATGGGTCACTTGTGAACAGAGAGGCTTTCTTCTGCTCAAATGGAGATGCAAACTGCTGTCCAAACAGTTTCTGCTCAACACAGTGGAATCCAGGAATTGGTGGTCCCTTGTATCCATGCCAGCAGAGCAGCTTTTCACAGCCTGCAGTTCACATTCCTCCATCACTGCTGATCCAGCCTCACACACTTCAGAAAATGCACACGCAAACAAGCCATGGATTAGGGTAATAAGACTTTCTCCATGCTTCCTCCAGCTTTTGGGAAAGGTCAATCCTCAGTCCCTGTTCCTGTAAGAAGACTGGCAGGCAGCTGCTGCCCAGCACAGGCTTAGCCAGGTGCAGTTTCCCTGCCTCTCCTCACTCCTGTCAGCAGATTGTCTGGATATCTAGTGCTTTCAGCTCCTCTGGGGAAGGGATTGGATTGTTCTTACCATTGACTGGGTCATGACAAAAAGGTGCTCCTGCAACTGGTCGAACAGCAGGTCTCCACTCACCATGCTGTTCACCTGGATAGATACTGAAGCATAGGTGTGTGCCTCTCCCTGGGCTCCCAAGTACACCTGCAAGAGAGCCACAGTTGTGAGCAGGCAAAGCACCACCACAGGAGCTGGGGGCACCCATTCTACAACAGGAACAAGCTGGAACCCTGCTGTGTGCAAGGATTTTAACCTCCCACCAGAACCTCGGTGCAGGGACTTCAGCCTCATGAAGCACATGCCCAGAAATACCCGTGCAAACTACACAGGATGCACCAGCCCTGCTGCTGGCTCAGTGCAGATGTAACCAAAGGCAATGTGGCCATGTTTGAGGCATTCACATTTTCCACAGGCAGCACAGGGGAAAAGAGACCATCTGATAATAACTATCTTTAGCAGGAACCCAACTCCCCAAGGAAGAAGACAAACTGCATTTTCCCCTTCTACTTGAGCATCCTTGGTTAGTTGTATCCTTTTTGCTGCATGCAGATCATACCTTGTGCAGCCTTCCTCTGCTGTCTCCCAGGAAAGCAATGGTGTGCCCATCTTCCACATTGACTGCCACAGCTGTCAGACGGGCATCAGTTTTCTCCAGGAGTGGGGCTGCTTCCAAGGGCACCCGGCTGGCCATAGGGCTGGGAGTGTGGTCAGAGCCACAGGGGTAGGCATATAGGGTGTCCTTTTGGAGGAGGGAAAAGAACAGAGAAATCAGTATCCAAAAAAATTGGTACAAATAACACTGGCACATTAAACACTTCCCACCATCCCCTTCTACCCAGATTCCCCAGCAGTGAATTCAGCTTTAACCCCTCTAAGCTTTTTTTACTGAGGGCAAAACCACCCATGTTTTAATAATTAGTTTAGGTATGTTGGCTGGCTGTACCCTCACAGAATTCTGCAGACATTTCAGCCAGTTCATTCAGCATCAGTAATGAAATGCACTGAAACTCTCTCAAGTTCTCCAAAAAACACTGCTGTAACACACTACCATGATAATGCTTTGGGGAAAATTTACTGTGTTTTCCAAACAAAGGAAAAATAAGAATATTTCTGTTTCCAGTGCAAAGCCACCTTGTGAGAAGTTTCACCTCAAGAAATTTGCATGGTTTTGCTGTAACACTCACAAGTTAAATTCTAATTCTGTCCTAATCTCAGTGCATCACGACATACATAAACACAGGGTGGGACACAATCTGCTCCAAAGAGCTTACTAACTGCACTTAGGAATCAAAGAGCACATACAAGAGACATCATTGCACACTGCTCCTCCTAAGCCTTGTGAGAGTTCTGAACATTAACTCCACTGCTCTGTGCAGAAACAGTCATTCTTCTGTTCCAGTTAGTTCCCTCCCAGTGCCACCAAACCTTCACTTACTGCATTCTAAAGAGGGACAATGAAAGCTGCCAACTTATTTACTATTTGTTATGAGCAGAGAAAAGATATCCCATTATGATTCATCTTTTTCCTAAGTAACAAACTAAGTCTTGTCTAGGATGGTTCCTCTGTTGCTTTATATCTTTCTTGGTGCCTTGTTCCATGTCCATTTCAATTTTACAGTATCCTTTTGGAGACTGAATGCAGGATTGTTCACCCAACAATTACTATCTAAACCAGCACTTTTTAATTGATCAATGGCTTGTCTTCAAACAATGTGGCTTGTGTAAATTCAAGATTTTCATCACAAAATCCCTTATGGATAATGTTTTCACTCTCCTCTCCAGCCTCTTACTAATTACTCTGACAAAGCTGAGCATGGAACAGCACATTAACCATGTGGTCCATACCGACTCCAGCTCTCTCTCTTGCCTCAGGCAATTCAATTTAGCCTCCTTGTGAGCAGGGTTATGTATTCCTTCTGTCTGATGTCTGTGGCTTTGCATTTGGCAGCTCAGGCTGCCCGTACCAACCGGCACCAGGCAATGGAGCTGCCCCCGTCACAGATCCATGATAACAGCACATCATGGCATTCCTGAGGCTTCTGCTTATCTCCACTCACTGATCCCGTGGAAAACCTGGCCCTTTCTCCCCTCTCTCTCTTTATTAATTTTTTTTTTTTGGCGTGTCTTTGTGTTGTTGTTGTTGGCTTTGTTTGTTTTTTTAATACTCCACTGCTTCCTAGAGAAACTAGAAGCAATCAGCAGGTTTTGGTAAGGTCTATGGAAATTCCACAGTAAAATATATTTAACTTGATCAGCTCTGTTCCCTTCTCAAATGCATTGTTATCTTAGCAGGGAGGCAAGGCTTGATACAGCAGTTCCATTAACAAACCACGCCGGTTAGACTAGCACTGCTTTCAGTCCAGTGCTTTGTTCTTTTCTTTTCAAATATTAATTCAATTATTTTTCTGCACATTTGGTGCAGACAAAGTCTGAGGATGTTATAGCTTTTAATAACTGCTACCATCCTCTTTCAATGATTTTTATCATCCTCTAAACTATCTTTCATTTTTAGTGGCATATGTTTTTCTTACCACCTGTCGTTTGATTTTTAAGCTTCTTCCAATCATTTTCTTGTAACTTAAAGACTTCTATTTCTCCAGCTATCCAATTCCTATAAGATTTATTAGGAAGCAGTCCACTGCCAAAATTCCATGCTTCAAAGCATTAAGTGCTGATTTTGAATGGGATTCTAGGTATCTTTTGCAACCTTTGTACAAATTATGGAGCCTAATGACCTCACTCATGGCTGATTTTTCAAAGCCTGCTTAAAAAAAAGTCCACGCACAAGTCAGAAATATTTGTAAGCCAGTCGTGCTCAGCACTGCTGTTGCCTGTTTGTGATGCCAAGGGCAAGTCACTTCACACACATTTATCTACCACAAACCAACGTGACCTATGCAAGCTCTCCCAGAACTGGCACAGCCCAGCCGTGGCCTCGCAGGGGCTGTCAGTATAAAGTACTCATATAAATTTACATAGAAGCTGTTTGAATTGCTTGCAATGAGTAACATCTTGGCAACATCGTAGAAAATGCACTTGAGGGATCACCCAGTGTCTTAATGAAATGCAGCAGCTGCTGCTGTGAATTCTGCTGTGTGTATCCTATCTGCACAGGTAGGAAACAACAATAGGACAAGCTATATCTATGCATGAAGAGAACTAAAAACAAAAGGACAAGATATATGCCTAGAAAACTACACCCACAGAAGACATGCAGCCTTCCCAAGCCTTGCAGAAACATGTTTCACACTTCCAATTTATCAAGTCACTAAATAGCATCTACATAGCTTCTGCATCTCAGAACTAATGAATCTCCAGCAAACTGAACAAATTAAAATTAACTGGGTCTGAAAGTCTTACAAAAACCAGCCTAGGGCTTTTTTTCCCAGTTGAAGAGATTGTATTGAACTGTAAACCATAATTTTAGCTTCCCTTTTTGGGCTGAAACCCAGAGGCAGAGCTAACTAAGGAAAAGGGCATACCTTACGCACTAGTTGGTTTGGAGGCAGAAAAATGTGAAATTAATTAGCATTATCCTTACATCTAGCACAAGCTGCCACCACTGAAAATGAGTTAAAACTGCTCCTGCATAAAATGTCCATTGACAGCCGCTTCCACTCAGCCCTGACTGGAGCAGGCAGGAGCTGGCACAGACCTTCACATGATGTTAGATACAATTTGAACGACAACCACTACTGTGTGCTGAATGGTGAAGGATCAGGTTTGTGGGGACATTTGCATATCATTGGACACACTTGTTAATAAGACACCACCCTGTGGTCAGCCACTCAAGCCAAACCATCCAGCTGGGACCCCAGGTTCAGGCACCAGGAATCACAGAGAGAGACTGCTGTTATTTCCCACCCTGTGCATCTACTTCTCCATTGGATCAAACGGTATAAGGGTGCTCTACATCATTTTCAATGAAGGATTTTTCTCATCTGCTCATACCTGTTTGACATTTAACTCCCTTAAGCTCCCCTAAAAAACACTTGTGACAAATCCTTTCATGTGGTCTTTCCAAGGACAAATGGGGCATGCCTAAGAAATACAGTGAAAGCAGGACATCAAGCTGGACAGTCTCCTGCTTCCCAACTCTTGCATACTCCTCCTACCCTTATGCTTATCCTGCTCCAAGTCTGCTCTTTACCCTTCCCTTGTCCCACAAGTACTCTACAGTCAGCTTTAGCTACTGAAAGGAAAACCATAATTTTAGGACTGGTTTTGAACCACACACCCAACCCCAGAAACTTCTAAAGCTCTGTGGTACCGCTTTGCTTTTTGTGGCACCAGGCTGGGAAGAGGCAACTCCCTGGACAGCCTGTTCTGTAAAGGAAAGACACAAGATAACACACTGCTCTGCTAAGGACCTGAAATACCCTTGCTGCAAACAGGCTGCTCATAGTCACAGAGCCTCGTGCCAGGACACTGCATCCAGGAGAGCGCTGCTGCCCTGTGTTTGTATCACTGTCCCTGATTTTGCAGCCAGTGTGGCTGCCAGATGGTGAGAATTCAGGGTCACAGCCACTTTAGGACATATTTTTATCCTGCAACATCCCCTTGTGCTTTTGTCACTGAACTTAAAGGATTATCACCTCTTACAGCTCTGGAGAAAAAGACCCAGCTCAGGAAAACATCCTTCTTGTGCCCAAAATTCTGCAGGACTAAAGCAGTCTATAAGAAACTGGGATTTCCAGAGAATCGCGGAATTATTAAAGTTGGAAGAGACCTCTGTAGACCATTTAGTCAAACCCCTCTACCAAAGCAGGATCACTTAAAAACTGTTACACAGGAACACACTCAGGAGGGTTTTGAACATCTGTGTTGACACTTTTTTGCTAATGTTCCTTTTTGTTCCTGAGTGCCTTTGCTGGAAGCTGTTGGGAGGTGCACTTCACCATAGGCAACAGGGACCCAGCACACCCCTTAAACTCCCTTCCCAACACACAGGAGCACGTAGACATGCTCCTCTCCTTCCCTGCAGTGCAGACCATGACACAGATAAAGAATGACCTGAACAGCAGCTTCAGTGCTCTTGCCTGGTATTGCCACAAGACAGGCCTCAGGGCCAGGTCACACCAGATGCTCTTCCCACTGCCACATACAGTTCCTCTCCCTCTGCAAGGAATTCTGCCCATGTGGGACACAACAGACTGAGCCCAAAGGCTTTTAACCCAGATTTCATCATCCATCTGTGTAAGCAAGTTAACTTCAGGAACACTGAGCAACACAAGAACATGCTGCAGGCTGCTCAAAAGCGCAAAACCACTTACCGCTGGCAGCTGGACACAGTTGGAACTGACATCATATTCAATATATGCCACTTCTGTCCCTTCTTCTGACTTCCCATCTCTCATGTAGCAAACATCCCTAGTCCAGTTGGTCAGGCGATCCACCTCCTCCATGGCGTAGACACAGAGCGCAGACTCCTCGCTCAGTTTCCCAGAAGAAGCCTGCCAGGCAGAGAAAGCTGCGAACAGCACTTCCCCCTCGGTGTCCAGCTGCCCCTGGGCCAGTTCCTTTCCTGGCTGGGTGACATAGGCTGCTTGCAGGAGGCTGTAAGTGTTGGCCTTGCTCTGGCAGAGCAGAGGTAACTCCACGTACGAGTAATAGTGGGAGTCATCCAGGCAGATGCGCGAGATGTAGGTCTTGTACTCCCGCGACTGGGATTTGAGGTCCCGCCGGTAGAAGAGGAAATAGACACTGGAGCGGTAAGTGAAGGATTTGATGAAATGGTGGTTGTACTCTGACAGCCGGCCCACAGCCAGTTTCGCTGTTTCTTCATAGGAGAAAATGGAGTGAGAGTCTGTTGCTTGAACATCCCCTCCGTGGGCCCTGAGATTGCGGGTTGTGATGGGAGGAATCCCTCCTCCCACCCCTCGGCTGGTGTACCCTCGTCCCACAAACAGCAAGGGCACCTCGTCCTTCGAGTAGGCGATGAGTCCCACAGTGGTGATATTGGGATCATTGGCAGCAACGTACTGAGTGTCACCAGGGCTCTCGGGGCGGAACAGGACGTGGTCAATGGATGCCAGGCTCCTCTTCTCACAGATTCCCTGGTGGACACTGCCACACACAATGAGCTCCTTCTGCACAGTGTTCACCAGCAGCAGCTTGTTGTGATTGTCAGTGTGGTGTGCCTGAGGGCACTCCAGCTTTGAGACTGGGGGGAGGCAATCCTTACTGTCCAGAACTGGTCCAGTCTGAACCATGTTCTCCAACAGCAGGTCAGATGTCAGCTGAAAGAGAAAGTTGGTGGCTCCCAAGTAAATGGTCCCAGATTCCAAGTCCATGGACAGGTGGAGGAATTTTGTAGCATTGTGTGAGAATGTGACATACTGCAGTCCCCGTGGAAGTGATGCTCCCAAGAAACAGAGAACAGGAAGAAGGAACGTTCCCAGAGGCATGGTAAACACTCTGTAAGAGAGGAAAGGCTGTTATAACTCCTTGGAGTCAGGAGTAAAGATTAACACTCAAAATCCTTCAATAGCACCCACAGAAAGAGGCCTTTGGTAGTATCAGAGATTTAATTCAGTCATCTACACATCAGATGACAGGTGCAGCATCCTCAGGAGAAGGTGCAATTCTTGCAAGTACATGCAACATTGAAGCTGATCACTACTCCTGTAACATTAGAAAAATCCACATTTAACTCAACTCCTGCACAGCTGAGTTACGGTGCTGTATTGGAAGTTCTCCAGGACAGGACCAAATTTCCATAGAGCCAGCACATTGCATATGGTGTTAATGAGCAACTCCAGAGTAAAACAAACCACTGTCTAAGACAAACACAACCTGTAGGACCATTGTTTAAATAAACTGTAGCTGAGATCCAATTTGGAGCAAACTTACAAGCCCTTCACTCTATGTTTGATCTAGATATCATAATTAAACCCTCTCTTTGTTATCACTTATGGCTACCAACAGCCTCTTGTGGGTCTAAGGCTGCTCCACTCATGCTTCAAAAGAAACCTTCCCATGCCATCTCTGTCACTGATCATCACCCAAACAAGCAGAACCTGGGTGCCAGGATGAGGCCTCTGGAGTATCAGTCACATCAGTTCCCAGCTTCCTCCCTGGGGCCAGCAGTCTGCCCCCAGTCCTGCCAAGCCAGACTCTGTGGGACCCCATCTCCTTGGGAAGTTACACATCCAGGTGAGGAGGAGACCACCTTTACCTGTTCACCTGTTACTGCACTCTCTGGAGTATAAGTCTCTTACTGGCACTCATTTCCCCACTGCACTTTTCCCAGTACTGTGAACTGTGATTTAAACACGTCTGTTTTGTGGACAATGCTCCATTCCTTCCCTGTCCCATGTCTCAAAGTGCAAGCAAGTCCAGGTAGGGTGGATGTTGGACAGACCCACGGAACCACCAGACCTGTTCAACTCCTCTCCAGAGGATATTTAGACCAACTCCTTTTGAAACCTACTGTGATCCACTCAAGCCATGCCATGGACAGGAACAACTGCTCTGGACAACATGGGAAACCCCACAGCACGGTGGAAATGCAGTAATAAGTACCTGCAACGTTTAGATTATTGCTTTCCCCATGGAGAAAGGGAAACAGCTGCAAGTACTCAATAATTTACTATGAGTACCACCTCATTTAAACTGAGAAGTAGGTGGTGATGCAGCTGTGAATCTACTTCCTTCCTCCCCTCCCTCCCTCTTGCAGACAGGGTATCAAAGCTGCATAGAGCTACACAGCTGCCAAGCTGGGTCAGAGGCTTCACAGAGCTGATTAGCACAGTATCTCCTCCAGAACTGGCCTGTAATCTGCTCTGCTCATTTTGGCAACTCAGCTCCTCAGGGGTGATATTAATTCTGTAGTTAAAGTTAAGAAAACTATCATCACTTCCCTCCTAGGGCATCAGCCCTCTTGGGTCTTCCTGGTAAGTTCAAAATGCTTTTATCTCAGAAGTGCTTAAAGCACAGAGGTAGAAAAAGATCTGCAGCATTTAAAGAGTAAACTACTCCAGCATTTACTGCAGAACTTCACCAATTTAGGCCACAAACTTCTCAACCCACAAACTGTCTCACACACATTCTATACAATGCCCAGCGCACAATGTGCAGAAAACACAGTAGCAATGTTGAGAACAATAGCTGTAAGACTCTGGATCTATCTTCTAGTCCCCTGCCATTGCAAAAAAACCCCACAGAAGTCTGCTTTCAGGCTCCTTTGTCAGTAAAACTGGCATCTTTGCTCTACCTAAAGACCAGTTGAGAGGATTAGTTTACTTGTGAAATCCAGCGGATGGAAGGTATTATAAAAAACAAGACTTTATTAAATATAGGCTTTGTGAAGCTCTGGAAAAGCTCCACTTCACACGGTTCTTGTAGGTAAGTAGGCAGCACTGTCAGGATATGCCCAGGCTCAGGAATGCTGGCTCTGGGCTGGCAGCTTTCCCCCAGAGCACACAGCCACTGATTCACACCGCACCAGCGCCGTGTTTAGGCTACGTGCACACTGGGGCTTTTGTTTGCCCTGATAATGGACACTTAGTGCTTTCTGCTTCAGAGCCATGAACACACTCTGCTTCACCCAGACTGGCAAACAGCCCTGAACTACCCAAGGAGTCTCTTTTCCAGAGTGCTAAGTGAGTGCATTGTAGCACCTGAGAGAAACTCTCATCCTGTGGGAGATGTTACGTGGGAAAAGCCAGCAAGGAGACACACACAGACTGAAGAAAGGAGATCTAATTTGACTCTACCCTCTCAGGTTTACATCAGCAGAAAAGATTTTGCTCCAACTCCAACACGTTAGTTATTTTTAAAGCTTTTTCACAGTTTCTATTGGAGAGAACTTGATTTAAGGAACTCCTTAACCACACAACTGTCTCTTTACTCTGCACTGCCATCATGCAGATGTCACAATGGCTTGTTGTACGACTGTCTGGAGTCTGCTCAGTTTCAAAGCTAAAAATGCCTGCAAACAAAACAATAGGCTGATGGCCATCCAACAGCAGGAGCTTGACTATGTTGTGAACAGCAACAATGACATGGAGAAGAGGATCTTTGATCTGGAAGCAGCTGAGAATCACAAGACGTCATTATACTACACCACTCTGAGGAATCTGTAATCTTCTTTTGAGCTAATGCAACCTTCCTCTGCCAGCACTTACACAGTAAAATCGGCATGTGTCTCCAGGATTTATGGATTCTGAAAACAGTGGCTTTCTGGCTAGAGGTTATGCTTACTAGCTGCACAACTCTGCTCTGTGTCCCACAGAGCCCCACTGGCAACCAGCAGGGCAAAACTAACCAGTGCTTCAACTCAAAGTCCAGCACATGACACCACTCCAGCAACATGGATCTTGTTACAAGCTCATTGATCTGTATTTGAAACTATCCCAAATGTTTCACTGAAAGCATTTTACCTATTGGAGCACCTCTACTGGAAATAGATTGGAAAATCAACTAGTTCTTCATTCCAGCAGATCATAATCAGATCTCGCTGCAGTCCAGGCTCTAAAATACAGCCACTCTTCTTTCAGTCACCAATATCCCCCTGGAAGCCACTTTGTTAAGAGCTAGTCCTTAAGAGTGATCCAGGTAAGAAGCTACTGTCTGGTCCTCATGACTCTGTGAGAACAGAGAAAACAAACCAAAACAGTAGAACAACATATTCTGCAGGCTGGATCTAATCACCCTGCACAATGGATAAACACAATATAATGCTCTTTGTTGTTCTTTGCTACAGACCCATTAGCAAATGAACTTGTATTTATTGCTAGGTGAGCAAACATACATTAGTAATAAGCATGACTGTGTACCTATCAGTATAGAAGCATTTGCACCCTACGTGAAAATAGAGAGGGGAAAAAAAAAACCAGCAGCGTCTTTTCATTGCATTTCCAAGTTGTTTCTCAAGCACAGGCATCACTGTCTTTTTTATGCTTGCCTTTCAGTTAAGCCCATCACAACCTCTCTGGGAGGACAGGAAGGAGGAGGATAACCTACATTTAAATCTGATGGTTTCATGACAGGCTACACTACGGAGCTCTTTATGGATTTACTGAACCATTCTGCTTCCTGTGCTCACTGCTAGTGTATCACACAGCTGTTGCAGACAGATTGCACTAAAAGTGTGTAGCCTTTAATTAATTCTGAATGCAATTGCCAAGGTTTAAAGATTCTTTTAAATATTCCATTTTTCTGATGAATTCCTGTTAAATAGGAAAATGCTCCAGACAATACTCTGAACATTGCCTCTAACTCACCATAAAATATTATTATCCAAATAATACTGCTGAGTTTCATTTATTTAATCTGGATCACAACAGAAGGGCTGAAGGATTAGTCAATTCTGCCACAGAATATTTATATCACAGCCATGTAACAACAACCAGTAACATTAAAGCAATGACACTATTGTGTTACTTAAAATTCGAACTAAGACTTTGTTTTCTCTAGCACTATTTTTACCTTTCTGACCTTACATATCCCTCTGAGAAATTTTACTTATTTATTAAAGAAACAAACCCAGAACTCATTTGGGCACATTTTAACAGCATATCAACACATAGAGATTATTCCAATCCTCACAGATTATTTCCCTAATACCACATTCTATCCTCCAAACATAGAGAGGTCAGCTACTGTTCCAACTTCTAGACTAAAAATCTAGGCTAGATTTCATATTCACCACCAAACCTAGCAGAATCAGCCTTGGAAAAAAATGAGGTCTCTGAAATGTGCACCTGCAATTTCCACCGTATCATTTGCAGAGCCAACCCGCAGTGTGAGCACTAAAAGATTTAAAAATTAAAAGCCCCATTCTTCCAGCTGCATGACGACCCTTGTGCTCCAGCACATTCAAATGGCCCAGCAGCAGGAAGACGACCACTGCTATGTTTTCTGCACAAAAGCCCTGAATTATAGTCTCCTTCTAAGCTTCATATGCTCAACAGAGACTTGCTGTTTTCTGCTGTGAAAGATGGCATTCCCATTAAATAAATAAATCTTTTTTTGAGTCTTATTTGTTGCTGCCAGGCCAGTTCCCTGCTCTGTTGTTTAAGAAGACTTGCAGCAAGCAGCTTCAGCTGAGATGAACACAAACCTCTGTTTTCCAAGTAAAATTGACCCCAAGGAGAATTCCAAGTCCAAGCAATCTTGCAGTCAGAGCAGGACTGGGACAGAAAAGAAAGCTCTGTTATACTAGATGTGAATAACACCAAAGCTGAGTTCAAAATAACTTATAAAAAAACCCCAAACCTTAAAGATAATATCAAATATAAAACGGCAAGGTGGCAGAAATTCTGTACTACAAAATTAAGAGCATTCTTAGATAAATACTTGGGAAAATTATGTTTTCTAAACCCTTTATAGTTATTGCTGAACATTACAAGGTACTTTTCTGGATGGGGAGTTGAAGTTATACTAAAAGAATGTTCACAAAATATTGTCAACTATGTGATACTTCAGTAATACTTATGCATTGCTCTTTGGAAAAACTTCAGAAAGTCCTTCTATATCTCTGGGGCTACCTAAATGTTAATTTCAGCCATGCTGGAATTAAATGATGGTAGTAGACAGGTATTTCCTCTAAACAGCTCTAGCACAACCAAACTTTACCCTTGCACTGATGAAAATATGTTATAAACACTGAGCTTCCACTTCAACTGGTAAATGAAGTGTTAATGATTAATACAATGTTAAATAGTGAACTTTTCACAAACCAAGACCTACTACACAAACATTTACAAAGAATATAAAGTAACCACCATATGCTTACTGTTGAAGAAGCTTTCTTCCTATATATATACTCTATGATTGCAAATCAAGGGTTGACTTTTCCACTTTACCATCCTCCCAAACACTAACTCAATGTGAACTCAAGACCATGCCACATGTGCATTTTAAAAAGGAGAAATCAAGCCAGCTATTAGTTTCACAGCATCTTAACACAACCACATGATAAGGTTATGCCAGTGTTACACATTTGAAGATTAAAGTCCTTTAGGATCTGCTCCAACTTTCTGTGTAATCAAACCACAGAACACCACTAAACATCCCTTCTAGCCCACGAGCTCCTGACTAAAGTCTCCTAGTGATACAGGATTTTTTCTAAGGGCTCCTAAGTTACAGAAACTACCACCTCAACCCAGCAAGATGATGCCTGAGGGCTCTTTACCCCAAGGAAAATGCCTTGCCATATTGTCTAACTTTGTCACAAAATCTTCCAAGTCAAAGAAGCTTCTAGTCACTTTTTGCATTAACAGTTTGAAAACTAATCCTCCTTCTTAATCCTCCTTGGGCAAGAAGATAAAGACAGCTATTCTAACTCTGACAGAGGTCCACCTACACCGAAACCCTAGCTGCAGCAGCAGACAATAATAGATGCCTAAGAAGTAGATGAAGCATAATGCAATCCTTCCCTTACACATCCTGCCAGCTTTGAGCTTTCCCAAATCACAGATTGCAGCCACATATAATCCTTTGGATGGATACATTAAGTGGTCTGAGCTTTGTTAGTCAGAAATACTTAATTTTTCTACTAGCTCTCAGAGTCAATCCCAATTTGTCAACATTCTACTTTTTTAGCTACCTGACCTGGACAAGTGCTCCCTTTTGACAGGACCTGATGCAGACAGGCCATTCCTTTGGTTAGCTCTGCACTCAGAGCACGTTATTTTCCCCAGTCTGAAGCCACCAGGTCTCTATTTACCCACACAAGAACCCCTTCATTCTTCTAGCTGCCACATCATGTTACATTTGCATGTGAACAAATACCATCAGTGACTTAAATATTCTTTCAATTAGGGAAAAAAAAAACTAGTTAGGAGAAAAATATCCCATTCTCTTAGAATATATCCAAAGAGCCTAGACAGGTTTACAGCTGTAATAAAACACTGCTAGGAAAGCAGGGCTCAGTGAAGTCAGCCATCCAATTGGCTCTGCTGAGCAAATTCTCTGTTTCTATGATAATATACATAAATTTAAGATCATCACTCCACATAAAACACAAAGAGTTGCTTGCCTAAGTTCAAGAAGCCAATTGTTGCCCAAAACATAAATTAATATGTGGAGCAGAGAGAAACCCCTGCAGCACCCAGGAAATTCCAAGAGCAGATTTTCCATTTCTGTTTAACTGAGATGCAAGACAATTTTTCATCTGGTTAATATTAACTAAACTGATTTTAAAAGAACTGTCAGCTAAGACTCCTGAAAAAAAAGTTAAGCTATTGTGGAATTAAATTCACAGTCCCTATCATGATTTAATAAGTATTTAAAAGACAGGTGTTCCCCTGTCAGATGTGGGTTATCAGTGAGATCTACCAAGAACTTATTCTGCAATCTGCACTGTTCAGTACATTCACATAAGATCTGAGAAGAGGAATATGTCTAAAAGTGTCAAACCTGATTATTAAAAAAATTAGTAATCACAAATTCAGAGAAGACTGTAAAAAGAGAACTCACGCACTTTAAGCAACTACACAATATCTTAGAATATCAATAAATACCACAACTAACAAAAATATTCTAAGTACATATAACATATTCTAAGTACATATAACACAACAGGATCAAAACTAGCTGTTAGCACTCAGAAAAGCTTTGAAAACTTCATAGGTCAGTTCAGTATCATTGAGTATCAGACAAAAAGGCAAATACAGCCTTTGGAGTAATTAGGAAAGAAAACACGTATCCCCACTATGCTGTTGAATGCTGAAGGCAGCTCTGATTCCCACATCTGAAAAAGGAGACAATAACAAAAGGGACAACAAAGATGACCAAAAGCAGGGAGCAGCTTCCATATAAGGAGAGATCAAGCAGAGCAGGACTTTGGATAGACAAAGAAACAACCAGGGGCGAAGATATGGAAAAGTCAAGAGGTCTAAAACATGACAGTGTCAAGATGAACAGCATGGAGTTATAGATGGAGTTGCATGGTTATACTACCATATTTTACAATGCAGAAACAAGAGAGCACTCAAAGTTACAGACAACTTTCCTAAGTCAGCTCAGGGACATTGTCACTGGATGTAGAATATTTCAAATAACATCCAATATGCATAATTAAGTTGTAGAGCTCATTGCTGTAGGATGTCATGGAGACCAGAAACATAAACAAGCGAGAAGAGGGATTATATAAATTAATGGAGAATAGATATAGTCAAGATCAGATGATAAGATACAACTCCTTACCAAGCAGGGGTCTAAACTGATGATGGTCACAAGCTGGGAGGCAAATGGATGGGGGGAGAATGAAAAAGAAACCCAAAACAAACCCACCACATTATACATGCCCTGTTTCTTACAATGCTTATTAAGCATCTGCTTCTGGATCTTGTCAAAGGCAGGACACTGAGCTACACAGAGCTTTGCAGTTTGCCCCAGGATGATATTCTATTTAAACTTATACTTTATGGTACATTTATAGACTTTATTTATTTTTAAATATTAAGAATGTACTCCAGCCCTGCCTAATCACATATTTAGAAGGCTCTGTTTCTAAAGGCAGTATCTCTCATGTCAACATTTAGATACCATCTAACTGAATCCTGACAGCACAACACAAGTTAATGCACACCATGGGAAAGTGAACCCAGAGTCGGAGCCACAGAGCACAAAAGTGGCAGATCCAAGTTAAGTGTACCCACAGTCCCTCTTCCAGGAACAGCTCTTCCCTGTCTGCCAAGCATTTGATGGAAACTCCTCTCTCAGAGTGAACACAGCAGATCCATGTGTGGAACAGCCAAGCCCTGGGCAGAGCTCGGCAGAACCACGATTGCTAAAAGTAGGTCAGGACCATCCGTTCTACCCAGGGAGAAAAGCTGGAGCACACCAGACTGTTTGGCCAGGTATTACAGAAAACCTTCATCTAGGATTTCATCACTACTTCAAACAGATGTGATTCATATTTTACTGGCCTCCACCTCAAACAAGGCACACCTTCCCAACCACATTGCCCTCCCTGTCATTAGGGGCACCTTTCCCAGCCTCAGCCAGGATCCTCCTATTCTCAGCTTTGGCTCCACTGGCTACAAAAGCCAGAATCCTGCTCTGCCACAGCTGATTTGTGATTTACAGAAATCTGTGCCGATTTCTGTAAAGCAGAATTGCCCAGCTGCTGCATCCAGAAACAGCCAGGAGAGCACACGATCTCAGTGTAATCACTTCTGCCTTAGAGTCTATTTTCCTTGGCAGGATGCCCTGCAGAAGGGAGAGAGAAGATCTCTGCAACCAGCACATGCTTCCCAGAGGACAGGACCATGACCCCTAACCAAGCTCTCACAGAGGCAAAGGCCACACCCCCAAGGCATCTCTAGCATCCAGCCTGGCCTTGGAGTAACCCAGCATAGGAAACTCCTGTGAAAAAGCACCAGTGCTACACTTGCACTCCAAGAGGAAATCCCATAGTCTCCCTGCCAGCTTCAGCCCTGCAGGTTTGCACAGGACAAGGGAGAACAGAGGCCGACCACAGAAGGAGTTCATGCCAGAAGTGGTACAGACCACAGGCAGACACACAAGGACCACATCCCGAGCTCCACCATCCAGTTGTCAAGATGCAAATGAGAAATGTTAAACACTGAAGCCTGCTTTGAATAAATCCTTCTGCTCTGCTGACTTTGAGCAGCACAGGGTGCTCTGTTCTGTTAAAGAAACTTACTTGACACACCTTAAGTCTCTATAAAGAACTAACATGCCCTGGGTGGACAGGAAGAATTCGTCTTGGTGTTTTCCTTCATTTTAAATAAAATTCACTCTCTAATCTTCTGGAGAACCATACATCCTGACAGCAATTTCACAGTCTTCCCTTCTCACTCCAGGAGTGTCAGCAGTTCTGGCTACAGCCATGAATACAGGCAGTAACATGCAAATACATTTAATGCAATGCAGCCACATGAGTAGTACCTATCCCCTCCCACCCAGAAGAGACAGCAGAATAAACAGAACTCCACATCACTACCACAATCTGCTTGTGGTTTGCCTTTAAACCAAGATGAGGTGTATTCTACCTTGTATTACTCAAGTTATGTTAAAGCATTATCAGAAATTATGCTTTGATCAATTATCTTTCATGAATTAGTGCCTCAGCCTGGAAGGTTCTCAGTCATCAGCTATGAACTACTATGCTCAATAATCTGGCAATTAGGTTACACAGGTCTGTTAGATAATGATTCAAATTGAGGTGACCAGACATTTTCTTCCACCTAAGGAACCCAATGTCAAGGCTTTCATAAAGCCAGTAACAGATAACAACACAGCACGTTGTTCAAAAAGCCTGGGGACCTTCCCAAGCTTGGGAAGCTTCACACCTACATAACACATCTAACAAACAACAGCTCCAACCACACCACTACAGAAGCCTGAACAGGTTTGGCACAGACCTGAGAACCAGGATCCACTTCAACAGCTCTGAACAAAGGCTGTCCCATGCAGGCTGGATATTCAGTGCTTTCAAACAGAGACCAACATGCAATGGTGGCCCAGGAACCACCCATGAAGGGTATTCAAGGTGCACATGGTTGAGGAGTCAGGCTAGCAGCAGCCATGCAGCCTTATTCTTGCACTGTACAATCACAGCCCTCCATGCCAGACACTGTCCACACCTGGAAGTTCTTGGTTTAAGTATAAAATTCAGAGCACCAGATTGCAGATAGATCAGGATGAGAGACATATTGCTGGGCACAGGCAATGCTCTCCCTTCATAACACAGAGGTTCTACAGCCTGGAGGAGTGAAAATAAGCAACAGGAAACTTAAGCAGCAAATGAAGCAGAAGCTGGGACCCTGCAAGATTTGGTACTCAGAGAAATAAACCATGCAGAGCAAGAGTTCTCCAGCTACTTTGTTAACATGCAGACATCTAGTCATACCTTATCCAGAACACGGAACCTTATAACAAGAAAATATTCCCAATAAAAATTTTTTATACCTTCAAGTGCTTTACAAACACAAGTTTTTGTTAATTCAAATTGAGGAGATCCTAACTTTTTCTGGCAAAATACTGAGCTGGTTCAGGGCTGAGAATACTTTCGTGCTATCCTAGAGGCACAAAGGTTCAGAACCAGCTACCTGCTCATGAGAGCCATGAATTTTAAAGACTTTTTGGTTGAGACTGTTCTTCATCTGGTTTGCTACCCTCCCACCTGCACAGTCTCACAGCCACTGGCTGAGCAGGACTGACTGGCTCATTCTTTCCCCTTTCAGAGAAGCCCAGACCTTCACCCTAGGGCTGCAGAGATGCACTAAACAGGTCTGCAGTCCCAATCTGAAATGCAAACTGCTATAAGCAAGAATTTCAGCCAGTATAACTGGCTGTCTGTTGGCATTTCAAGACCATGCTGCCTTTCCAGGGTCACCCCTGGGCAAAGAAGTGCCCAGGAGACAGGAAAACCAGATTTACAGTTGTTTGTTAGGAACAGCACTGAGTTCTACAGCTGAGTGGCTGCTCCCTCTGCTTGAAGGAACAGCTAGACAGAACAGAGAGACTGGTAAGAAAACAAGGGAGAAGTATGCACATCTGTGCTAGAAGGATAAACCATAGCCTGTGGTCAGCACAGTTCTGTCTGCAGAATGTCCCCTCCTCTGTCATTTTAAGCTGTGTACTCCATGCACAGCAGGGACTGTGCCTTCCTCTGGGAAAGGAAACAGTTTACTCTGCCACACATAGATAACTAATTAAAATCCCACAAAAGCATGGCTCAGACAGCACTTCTCAGACTTATACATGGACCAAACTGAGCAATCAGCCACCCAATGTCAATCCAGGAGTCCATGGTGAGGTTGACACAAATTTAGCCTCATAAAAAAGTTTTAGCTTAAATCTTCTCAGGGCTTAGTGGGAAATACACTAGTTAGAATCATGGATCAGCTAGGAATAGAAAAGATCATACTGGCTAAAGATGGGTTCAAACTAAATCTAATCTGGACAGACTATCTGGAGAAAGGCAGACAGGTCCAGCACACACAGGAACAAGCTGGGAGAGAAATCACTGTTTGAGCAGTGATGAAAAGAGTATAGATGAAAACAGTTACTGATGAAAACAGTAACTGAGAAACTGAGAACAAATCAGGAAAGATACTCTGTAAATGGGTAACAACTGAGCCCATTGCTACTCTGCAATGATGAAACTTAGGGTTTGGGATAGAAATTTCTTCCAGTACCAGAGTGGACAAAATTAAGGTAATGGGAGAGCAATGAACAGGAAAGGAACTTCAGTCCTCTCCACCTGGTGCCTGTCTTCCCCAAGGTGACCCTTGTCCTAGTCCTGTACATTCCACCTGGATTCTCCCTCAGCCCCAGGTCTGTCTGTATTCCCCACAGCTGTAATCTGAGCATGCAATTCCTCAGCCACTCCATGGAGTAATGTTCACCACAGAACAGGATACACACACAAGACTGTTTCTGTATCCTTGGTGAGGGGCTATAGCTTCCCAAAATACACCAACTCAGTTTTCAGTCATAAGAGTCTGCCTCCAGGAATACACAGCTCCACAGTTCTGCTACTGGTCAGCTTTGCATAGCTGTTCCCCAGGGATCACAGCAGCAACGTCAGTCAACAAAAACTTTTAAACACCCCCTTCCCAAAACTCAAAAGGATACTGCCTAAAAGGAGAGGCCATGTCTCTAGAGACAAAACAACAGATATCCTGACACTGTTCTCTTCTTTCTGAAATTAAAATTCAAAGAAACAACTAGGGCTGGTCCATACTGTGGCCTCTGCACATTTGGGTAAGCATCTAAAACCAAGTGGAAGAGCTGACTTTCAAGGGTGAAGCATCATCTAGAAGTGAGCCCTGTTTTTGAGTTATTTTTAAATGTTTAGACAGGACCTAAAATAGGACCAATGTTTTGAGTACTTCTGAAGAGTATGAACCTCACGTAGGCCATGACATTTTTAGTTTGAAAAAGCTTTGGAACAGAGGTTTTACTGTTCATGCACCAGCTTATCACCCATTTTAGCTCAAATTAAATAAGAGTCCATTACGAAGCAAGAAACACCCTTTCAAAGGAGTGAAATTAACACAAATAAGATGTAGGCTATCAGCAGTAAGGCAGTCTCTGTATCTCAATAAAACCCACCATCCCATAATAGCAGGAACAGCATTTGCCACAGAGAAAAGGGGAAAGTAAGCTTCTCTGCTTACAACATTCATCTTCCCACTGCTTCTCCTACCTGTGTAGTTTCTAGATATACACCCTGCACCTCTCTCCACATTCAAGTCAACAGCCTGCAGACTCCAGCAGCCCAAGGCAGTGCCTTCAGCAAGCAAGAGATGCATGCTGCACATCACAGGCAGCACAGAACCAACCTAGAACACAAGCTGTGCCAGCCTCTTCTTTTACCAGTCTTATTAGCATCCCCCCTCCCACCCCACACTGACAAACCAGGCTGCCCTTATCTGTCTGTGGCCTGAAACATCAGACTGAAGCAAACACATAGTAGAACTTGACCTCCTTGAATACTCTCCCAGGCTTCAATAATGAGCAGCTCAGGGACTTGTTGAGATAAAGGTGATTTTTATGCATTTAGTAATCTTCAATAGCTCCTTCTTCTACAGACCTGCCTCATGTCCTCACATACACACAGATATTTGGCATTCACAACATCCTGTGGCAAGAAGCTTCCCAGGTTAACTGCACACATCAAGGACTAAATTGTTCCTTGGTTTTAAGCCTACTGCAGGCTGTCTCCATGCAATCCGTACTTTTAATGGAAAAGGGAAAAAAGACTGCTCCCCCTCTAAACTTTCCAGGTAATTAAGGAACTCAAGACAACTGTAATTTATTTATTATGATAAGCGTCATTTATTGTTTTTCAGGTGAAAAATCCCAATTTATTATGTTGTGCTTTGTACAGAAGTTAAAATACACCTCTGTTCACTGTTGCTGTTCCATTTCTAAAAACTGAAGATACATCTATTAAGATGGCAATGGTTTTCCTAAAGCTGTAGAAAACTTGACTTCCCTAAGAGCTGGAGGAACCAGTGTGATGGTTATCAAAAACAGCAGGGATTCCCCACTTCTATAGTGAATTGCCTGTCTGGTAGTTCTCTGTTAAAATATTCAGTCTAACTCCTTAAACTGAGTTTGTTCAAAAGCAAGCTTACTTTCAAGCCACAGCATTCAGTTGCACCCTTCTTCCACCAGAACAGGGTGTATTTTAAAAAACTTTCTATCCCTATTAGTTCTTTGAAAATACAAATAATCTTATGTTTGGAATAGCCTGCCCTAATGTAGGGTAGATCCCTCACAAGATTGTGTTCCAGAGCTTTGTTCTGTCATACGTTCTTCATGAACATTTTAATCCAGCAGTTTTTTCCTCAAGTATGGGCTCTGCATTTATAGATTTCCTGATGCTACACAGAACAATATTGTTAACAGACCTTGTTCTCCTGCAGAGTCATACAAGAATATTTGGGTTTGGAGACTGTTTATATCATGACTCCCCAAAATCCTGAGTGATTTCTTCCACAAATGCAGTAATCCTAATTGCTTCCCACATTCTTTATGAGATATAGAACTTTGTTAATAATACATGCTTAGCTGACTAAGCAACCCAAACCTTCCTGTCAGGCTGAAATAACTTTCCTGGCTTTACTCTGTCCTTTGCCAGTTTTTCTATTAAGAGTCAAATAAGCGTTTTTTAAAGATGCAGACATGTAGAAGGGTAACTGGAATTAAAAAAGAGAAGGAAGGCCATTAAAACCCAACAGAACAATATATAACCTCGAGTTACAATACGCAGTGCTAACAACTCCTTAAAAATATAACCTACCCCATGATTTAGGGTTTTGAACCACACCCCACAAATGGCCCATAACTGGTCCTGATAAAAAGAAAAAAACTCTCCTCCCAAGGTTCTGTGAGCACCTGAGGTGTTTTCAGAGGCAAAGGTGACAAGAATTCTTCCCTTGTACATAGCACTGCAGTTGTGTGTTTATCTTTACTCTTAAAAACTGGTGATGCACAGAAAATAGGGCAGAAAAGGAGTCTCTGAACTGCTTAAAGGGGAGGGAAGAGGAGGGAACAAGTAACACTCTCCTAGGTAACACCAAGTTGCTGCTCTGGCTGCACAGGAATGAAGTCGAGCGCGACTCAGATAATAACCGTAACTCACATTTCAGAAGTCAGTTTGTTCAGACATGATCTTTCACACTGAAAGGTACTAAAAAGCATGTCCTCTAGTGCACTTCTGCTGGAGCACTTTTTCAATAGGATCTGGACAGAATCACCTCAGTATCTAAAATAATACAACATACAGTTCTCTGGCCTCCTTACGATCTTGTATTTTTTAATGTACCCTGAAAGCATGGATCCAGAAGAGACTGGCCTGAATTCAAGTCATCTCAAGTACTTACACATTCCCTATTTCAAACAGCTTTGATTTAGATATTTTACTGGCACCATCCTGAGCAATGCAAAGCTGAGGCAACCAGCTCTCCAATTTTTGTACATTTATTGTACGTATTCAGAATTTATTCTTGGATGCTTCAGATTGAAAGAGATTTTCTGAAAACTTGCTCTTTATTATCTAAGAGTTCCCTCCAGGTCTACCACCAAGCTGAAATACACAGGCTGCACCCCAGAGAGGTCTGGGCTGGGGGTTCCTGTCTCATTTTGTTCATTATTTTTATTTCTGCTGGTTTTATTTCTCCTGATGTTAGAGTTGCAAGTCCAACTAGCAGACATCCTTCTGATGAGGGGCTCCAGTACTCCCAGTGCTCTAAGGTGACACTCATCTCTCCAGTGCAAAAGTCAGTGACTCATCTACATCAGCTCCTAGTATCCAGGTGTCAGGATTTCACTCCTCAGCCAGAAGTTCATGCAGATTTGCAGATCTCCAGCAACTCATTCAGTCTGGGATCTCTGATGTACCACCCTACATTTGATATTCAAATTGCCATATTCAAATTCCATGTATTCACCTACAGAGTGCTTTGCCAGAGAAACTGACAGCAGAGTTGTAACTATCCTGTTTAATAGGAAGAGCCTGGAAGAATTCAGTTTCAGGGAGACATTTCTTTAAGGGTCTATAGCTGTCAACACCACAAAGCTCAGCCAGCACAAAGCAGCTCATCACACTCCATGGTGACTGACAGAGATGAATGTCACTCCTGTTCCAGGAGTCTGTCTTCAGATTTGGCAACACTCACTCCCCCATTTCTACTCATAGATCACCATCAGAAACTCACCGTTTTGTTTTGGATTTTTTTTTTTGTTGTTTGTTTCTGTCTGTAGCTTAAATTAATTTTCTTCTACAGAAAATTCTAAGTTTAAAAGCTGTTTTCTATATTTCAAGTGCAGCACCAGAGGTGTCAAGAGGACTTGCAAAGGGTGTACGGTGGCCTGACTTTGGTAGCATTGCAACCCACAATTCCCAATCATTCTCTTAAGAAAGTTGGGGTGACAAAGAAAAAAATGACAAATAGGCAACCTCTGGAGTAAATACATCTGCTTACAGTAGAACTCTACAGGACAGAGCTTCCATTGAAGAGATATCCTTCATCCTTCACAGGATTTCCTTGCATAAAAAGAATGTTCCCTTTGCAAAGGGAACAAGTGAACGCTCCCACATACAGCCACTCACTCTTTCCAGTAGCCCACGTGCCTGGAGAACTGGTCCAGCTAATCACAGGTGGTACAGTTGGTCAGGTGGGTTCGTCACGCAGCAGCATCCAGAGGCTGCCCAGCATGACAGTGGCCACACACACGGAGACGATCAGGAACAAGGAGGAGCCCAGCGGGCTGCAGCAGTCCATGGGCATCCCAGTGCTGACTCCTGGCACATTTTGCTTACCATCTGGACTCTTGGGAACGTTGAGATACCTTCATTTCTCTTACTGAAGAGTGTGCCTCTAGCTGGAAAAAACAACAGAGCATGAAATGCAAAGACTACTTTTCCAATAAATTAAATCTGTTGCACTTGACTCCCGCTGTGGTTCCCTTCCCCCGAGAAGGCATGGTCTGGCCAGCTGCACAAAGTCCAGGCAGCCCTGGGAAAACAATGGGATCTTTTTCTTGCCAGAACCAGCCTTCCTGTTCACCCTTCTAACCATGGCATGGAGGACACCCCCAGTGTGTCTGCGGAGGAGAGGAGTCTGTTGGCATAGCAACTGCACACGCTAACTCTCTGCTAATGAACAGGGATAAAATGTTTTGTTCTCATTAGGAAAAATACAGACACATTCCTGATTGGTGAGTAATGTCTCTGCCTCTGGGAGATTAGCTCAGAGCTGTGCAGCCTGAAACAGCCTCAATTCTGCCCACTGCAGTGCTTCCCTTGAACAGCCACTCTCCAAGGACCCCACATCTCTCAAGGGAAAGCCCACAGAGCTTTCTGCAGCACTTTGCCTTTAGGCTGAGACAGCTCAAGGCGAGAATAATGAGAAGAGGCTAGACAGGAGCAAACCAGAGCAGGCACAATAAGAACACACCCCCTGTCCCTGCAGGGGAGCCAGCTCTCGCTGGTGTCTTCGCTGCACCTGGGTCCCAAGCTGCCTCACAGGCAGTGAAAGATTCTCTTTGTGCATCCACTGCAGGTCTGCATTGCACAGGGCTCAGATCAGCCTGGGACCCCAGCTCCCACTCCAGCCACATTTCCCACTGCTGAGTGAATAAATGGACAGAGCAAAGAGCTGCAGAACACTCGACAGCAGAGCTCAGTGACCAGGCACAGGGTGCAGAAAAGACATAACAAGGACTTCTGCCTATCAGCCAGTGTTTATTAGAATTTTGGCATTAACCATCAACAAGATTCACCTCAAGTCTGGTATTTGGAGAATATTTGCACCCTGTTTCATCACTAAGGTCTGTATCTGGGTGCTACCCTAAGCTAAACAAAGCCTCTGCCCACACAGGCAATACTGCTTCCCAAACCCTCTCCCCTTCACATCCTACTGCCACAGGAACCAGCACAGCAAGTGGGAGGATCACAGTACTTCACTCTTTGCAAAGATGATCTGGGGCAGGTGCAAGACCAGACACCCAATGCACAAGCAAAAATCCAGTCTCTAACCACACCTTTGCCAGCCCTTTGGCATAACCTGGTCTATACAGCACAAATACAACCCAGCAGAATCAAACTGTGCAACTGCACTCCAAGCCCACAGTTCATTCCTCCTTTATGGCACTGCTAGGTCCCATTTGCTCACATCAGTTCACCTCGCCTTGAATTCAAAACCTGTTGAGAATAGGGACTGCACACCTTAGATGCCAGAGTGGACTTCAAAGTCTCTCTAGGGGCTGAACAAGTATGCAAAATCCCTTCTCCCTCTGGTGGGGGATAGGTGGTGGCTGGGATTAGTACCTCACACAGATACACTCAGCTCCACACAGCAAACTGGGATGTGGCAGAGCTCTCTTGCTGTCCCACACCCCTGCACAGCTGGTGGAGAAAGATGGGATTTTGGCTCACAGGCAGCTGCAGGCTGTGCTGGGAGCACCTGCAAACTCCCTAACTCAGCCTCTCAGGCTTTCACCTGCCCTTTTCCTGCTCCTCAGGGCTTCTAACACCTCTCAACTCAGCAGCTCAAAGTGACACAGCAGGAGAAGGCAGAGTCAGCATCGGGAAGGAAGGACTCTGCTGCCTTATGCCTTTGAGAAACGTGCATGTGTTTCAGGGAACCCAGTGTTGCTGCTGTCCTTCAGTCACAAAACCTTTGTGTTAACCTGTGCTCTGATCTGCCCATAGGACTGCTCGGGCTTCATTTCTACTTCATGTCCTTCCAGCTGAGAATTGTTATTTCGTTCCCTAGGCAGGCACTCTACTGCCTGCAAAGCCATCTCTCTTTGCCCGAAGGAGAGAAATAACGCAGGCTGTGGCCCAGCAGGGACAGACCCCGGCCTTGGCTGGCCGCCCCTGCCCAGCCTGCCGTGAAGCGCAGATCCCTCCCAGACCAACACAAGGCCGGAGGGGCCGGGTGCTGTTTTCCAGCCTCCAGGCATTTTACTTGTTCCAGGCGATCCCTCCCCCAGCCCTCAGAAAGGAAAAGCCGTGGGAATGGAGCTCAACACCCCCAAGCAGGCTCGCCCCCGGGCGATGAGGAGCTTAACTCCCTGCGCGCCGGCGGCAGGGCCTCGGCACACGGGGACATCCCGGGACACGGCCCCGTCCTGCTCCCACTGGCACAGCCCCGCTGGGCCAGTGAAGGGACAGACCTGCCCCTCGTCCAACACAGTCCCTCTCGCTTTCCCAGGGCGCTCGCCATTCCTGCAGCTCTGCTTCCCAGCGTTTCCATCCTCCACCGGCACACAGACAGCAAGCCACAAGAGGAAAGCCCTCTTTTCATCTTTCCGCTCTCCCAGCAGTTTCCAGAGGCTGCCCACTTAACAAAAAGTTATCTTTCCCATGTCACCAAGGCACTTTTGCTCCCCTGTGCCCCTCACGCTGCGGTACAAAGGCGCCCTGGTGGGCGCGCAGCCCGCGGTCAGCCATCAGCCAGCATGTCAGGAGTTAAGTCCGCATTTCCATTCTCCTGACCTGCACCAACGCTGGCTGAATATCGAGCTATTCTTTGCAGCTTGATAAAGCATGAGAAAGCTAAAGGCCTCACACACTCCTCTTTTCACAGCTTGGCCTGCTGCCCACAAGCTGTCACTCCCTGGCACCCAGGGCAGAGAGAGGGGAGGCCAAGCTGCAGCCAGCTGCAATGAATCACTGCCCGAACCTCCTCCCCAGGGAGCCCGGGTCCCTCCATCCGGCCAGGGGATAATGCCTGCCTGCTCCTGCCACAGAAACCCAGCCTGGCCCGGGGGGCTCCTGCTGCAAAAGCTGCTGCCACAAAAAAGGCAGAGTGAGACTGAGGAACGAGGATTTCTGCTCAGCAGCTGGATGGGAACGCGCGCCTGCAAGTGTTCAGCACAAACACCACTTAAAAATCTGAAGTTGGTCATTTGTCTAAATTGCAGGAAATTCTGGAGGAAGGCTCAGGCACAGAATCTGATTTGATGAGACTCCATCTCTTCATGCCCCACTCATGCAATATTTATTTTGGGGACTGATTTCCATTCAGTCGCTTCCTGGCTGCCCTTTTCCTTTTCATTATATCCAGCTCAATTACCAGGTTTCAGCCAAGCTCTTTCAACCACCACCACCACCATCTCCTCAAGTTTACTTTGATGGGTTTCATCACACAAACTGCTTTCACACATTACAGTTTGTTCTTCATTTTTAACACAAAACAGCAGAGGGAAATGTGCACATCTCAGGGTCGCTGGCATCCAAGACAAAGAATGTAGCCAAGAAGGCTCAAGAGGACCAAGGTCATCACGTGCATTTGTTGCACTATAGACCCACATTTGGAGAGCAGTGCTTTCAAAAGGTAAAGATGTCCAAGCCTTTGCAAGGTCAAGATATCAGCTGTTTGCTTTCTGAAATAGGGGATATTCTTCAGTAAAACCTGCACACTCAACTCCTCTCCATCAGCCAAAGCATGAACAGAACAGTGGCACATGGATCCACATGGCACACGGATACCTCCATCAGCTTGTTTCTGTCTCCTGCAAATAATAATTCTGCTGCTTAGAAGCCAGTCCCTGCTCAACAGCTGCATCTCCCCCAGTACAGAGAAAGGAGCTGCAAACTGCAGTTTTACTGGGAATAGGGTTTAACCCTAAGCCCTGCAAAGGCAAATTCTCATTACCTGAAGGGAAAGATGAGAGGTTGCTTCCCCAGCAGCATGTGCTACCACGTCCAGCACCTCTCTTCTCCCACTAGCACTATCCCAGTGCCTCATATCCCTAACAGCTATCCTCTCTGCCCCTCTTTCCTATCCAAGGCAGCCATTTAGGCTCCAAATTCAGCACACCTGCCTGGTAGTGTGCTTCAAATTCAGCCAGTGTGAGGATAGGATTAAATAAATTCCTCTTATCTCTTCCTACACTTGCAGGGTGATGAGGGAAGGAAGAGCTGCATAGTTCCCACCTGGCAGACAATGTGTATTCAAACAGTGAGAAACTCATCAACTTTGTTTGGATCACAGGGGTGATCCACAAAGGGTTTCTTTTACTATTGTTGTTTGGGCTTTTAGGGTGTTTGTTTTTACAAGATCTGCAACAGTACAAAACAAAATCATGAAAAGAAACCTTTTTTCTTGTTTGTTTTGTTTGAGTTTTTTTTAGAGAAACAGAAGGATCTTCACTATTCCTAAAGCCACCTTCATCACAATCTAAACCAAGTCTTAAAAACAGTCTTTCAGGGGCACAGGCTGTCAAGAATCACATGTAATGACAGTCAATGCCACTTTATCACATTCTCTGCCAGATGACATACTATGTATAGAATTCCCCTTATGACACATTTATAACATTTTGTAAGGTTTCTCCTGCACTCCTCTACATCTACATCAGTAAGTGTCTCATCCACAACACCTGCAGCTACCAAACTAGTACATTGAAAAGGTTATTATACTGAACATCCATAAGTTAGTGAGCTCAGGAACTCAGGTTACCCCTTGTGCAAATGAAATACAAAACACTCCCTACCCATGCTCACACACACGTCTGTGCTGTGGGAATGCCAGCTTGTCCAGCATTGCCCCCTCCCCTGACAGAAGGATCTCTAAATGCAAAGCTTAATAGAAACAGTTAATATCCCGAGCGTGGCCCTGAGCCATCTGAGCTCTATGTGTAATATAATCGGGTTCATAATGCCCAGAATAGCACTCTGGAGTCTTAGCACAGACTGAGACCTCACTGTATTAAGTGTTGTGTGGATAGTTGCAGTGGTGCTGTTTTCTCTTCTGTAAAATTACTGAGTGCCATATACAGGAACCAACCATAACCCATATTTTACAGAAGTTGGGACACAGGAGAGCTATGTATACTTTTCAAATGTCTTTTTTTGGCAGCTAAATCAAGTTCGTATTTTCACAGACACACAGAGGGAGGGAAGGGAGGCAACACTGAGGTTACTCTCTCTCCAGAGCAGACAGGCAAAAGCCTAGTTCAGCTCACTGAGGCTCTTTATGTTCCTGTTCAGGGACAGAGGTCACTTGTCGAAGCCTGAACCAGATCTGGTACAGGGCTGCCTGCTAAGCATGCTGGCAAAAGGATCTGAGCTATACCCTTCTCTGCAGTTGTTTGTGTTTCTTCAGGAACACCAAAGACCTGGAGTTTGTCCCAACACTGCTTGCACTGCCTTTGCTAAAAACATGCCTTTGAGATCCAAAGTAAAATTTATCTTGAATTCTTTGTGCTCTGAAGAAAGCCCATACCCAGGATCCATGAAGAAAGTAATTGCGTGTTTGCCAAAACACTTCCCTTATGCAAATTCTAATTTTCAGCACAGATTCCAGGATACTTTCCTGCCATAAATACAGGCTAGATCCATGTTTGAGCTGATTACCCTCTGATGCTCTTTGGGTTCACATTGCACAGCAAGTGCTACTCATACTACCAAAGCATCCAGAAGCCACAGCTCTTCTATTCATTGATTTTTATGAAGCACCAGGTCATGCTTTCTGGCCCTCAGCTGATCACAGTTCAGGAGCTTTCTGCACATTTCGGGCTTAGGAACTGTTTGTGTTTGAAGTGAATAGACTAGAGGCCTTTTGGCAAAATGCCTGAGGCAAAAGCCTCAAGAGAGAAATCCACCATTTCCCAGGCTGATACAAATGGACAGGCCTCCCCTTGCTTCAGCTTTTATTCCCTACTTGTGAATTGGCTATGAGGAAAGACATTCTCCTCTCACCTAAAAAAAAATAATAATAATTAAAAAAAAAAATCTGTGTTTTTTTAGCACTGTTCTGCCTTTTTTTCTGCTGTGTGTTTTTCCCCAGAGAAGAGGAGCCCCATCAGCCCATGCAGTGTCTGATCAGAGCCCATCCTGCCCTGGCAGAGGGGAGGCAGGGAGACAAACTTCTACAAAGCTGTTTCTTAAACCAGATTTACAGGGATACAGTGAAACAGAGTGGGATCATGGGTGAAGGAAAACTGAACACATTTATAGCTGACCAGCAAGACTGACATGAGAGAATATGACCTCAAACAGATTTTCAAGGAGAAACGCCAAATCCAACCATCACCTGCAGCCCAGCTGGGAGCTGCCACTGCCTCCACTCTTGCTGTACCACTACAATGCAATCACAACCACAGTTTCACCTTTCCCACTAAAGTATCTGTTCCTCTAAGGGGAGGTCATAAAAACTACCTCATAAAAACTATCTTTTGTGTGCCATGAATGATGAGGATCTGCAAGGCTGAGTTTTGGCATCTAAAGTTAACTGCTGTGAAAATGTTACAGGAGATTTTTGGCCAGAACAGGTGAGAAGAGCTTTCCAACTTCTTGAAAAACAATGTGCACAGAGGCAACCCAGTGCAGAACTGCAGGGACAGCCAAAATGGAAGTCCCACTGCTGTGGTGAATATTCCTGAGCCTGTCAGAGGGAAAGAGGAGAAAGTTGGTTGCTGCTTTACCTGTAGTCACTCAGGAGACAAGCCATCAAGATCTACAGAAATTCTGATTATCTTCTGGAATAATAGATGCAGTTTCTGGGAGAAAGATTTTTCATAGGAGTATTTTTGATTATTGGTTGAATAACTTCTTTGTTCCAGACTACAGAAAAAAACCAAAAAACCCCAAAGCAAAAAAAAAACCAAAAACAAAAAAAAAAAAAAAAACAAAAAAAAAAAAAATCCCAACCTTCTTGCTATTGCTTTGCCATTCAAGACATTGTCATTGTCACCTTTCAGATGTGTAAGCATAAGAGACAGCAACAGCTGAGCTGTAGTAATTAGGAGGGAGAGATGTGCAGGCCTTGTCTCACATCTTTCTGTTAAGATGCAGCTTACACTTTGGCAGGTTTTAGAGTCCCCAGTGAAAATAAGCCATCTGCATCTGCTCCAGCACACCATTCTCATTTCTGAACCCTTCAAGCAGTTCTGGAAAAATCAGCATTGCCTCCCTGCTTTTTTCAGCCCTAAATGCAGTCACAAAGCCATTAATTCACTTACAGTAAAGCAGGAACACTGGCTCTAGACCTGTTCACAACACATCTACTTTAAAAAAAAAAAAAAAAAATTAAAAAAAATCCCATTTAATTCAGGCATCTGCTGAGTTCCAAGTTTCACTGTTTTCTGTACTTGCAGCAGGGAAGCCAAGAGGGACACAAGCAGCCTTATTCAATTCTATTCACGAGCACCCTTCCTTGGGAAAGCCAATAACTTTCAGAGGGTCTCTGCAGACTTTGCTCTGCTGCTCTGCACCCTGGAGAATGGCTGGTTGGTAATCCTCTTTTCACTCAGTGAGCACAGACTCAAAGGTTTTCATTCCTGTGAGCTCAGAAGTTTCCATTTCCATTTGAGAAAGACATTTTCCTGGCAGTTCTCAAAAGATGCATTTGTAAAATAGGGAAACAACCTCAAGGAATGCTAAAGGAAAGGAATAAAGCTGTACGTGGACAGCCTTTCTACCTCAGCCAGGAAAGGAAATTCCTTCTCAGCACCAATGCCCCATAAACACAACCTACTCTGCAACTACCAAACACTTGATCAACACAAAGTGACCAGCTGACCACCCCACCCTGTACAAACACCAAACATTTTCCTCGGTGTTGGTTTCAGTCACCTGGGGCAACAGCCTTGAAAATCTCAGATGAAAGAAAATATGCATCTGTGCGTGCATGCAATAAAAGCAAAGCAAAAGGGTGCACATCAGATGGCTGCAACACGTTAGAGAGGTAAAGGTGTTCTACTGACTTCACTACAGGGAGACATGCTCATGCCAGTGGTTGTTAAACTTTTGCTATCTCCAAAGATAATTAAAAAGCCAAATCCACAGTTGTATCCCATACCGTAAAACGTTTAGAAGTTTGCAAATCCAAAGAGGTTGAAACTTGCTTCTTCCAAGTGCAAAAGATTTGGATGGCCCGAAGCCAAGTCCCAGAAAAAAAACCCCTAGTCAGTGGCTCAGGAATGCCAGCTCTTAACAGCAACCAAATGCATACAAACCCTCTGGTAGGGCAATTCACAGTATCATCTCCCACAAAAACTCACTTAGAATTGCAGCTATCATTCACCTCCTTACTTCTGTGCCAGGACAACCTAACTGAGTCTCATTTTGACACTCTCCAAAGTAGTCAGCAGAGTGAGCAATTTTCCCTGCCTTGCTTTGGGGAATTCCAGCTTGGTGTAAAGAGAAACAAGAAGGCTTCACACTGCATCAGACAGGGTTCCCTCCATCACCCCCAGCTCCTTAGCAAAGGCATTCCTGAGGTGCACTGTGCCCTAATAAATCAACAAAAGCGCTCCAGGTTTCCCGGCAGCTGGAAACTGGAATTCTGCAGTGAAGGCAAACACCTCTCCAGCTAAAGCAAACACAGCCAGGGAGCCCCTGCTGAGCACCACAGCTACTGTCAGAAGAGGGACAGAGGGAGAAGGTGGGATCCTAAGGCAGCTGGCTGACAAAGGGCAATCCAACATACAGAGAGATGGTCACAAGCCCAGCCCTGACACAGGCACTCCTCTGTGCTGGCATATGTTTGCCAAAATGGTTTATCAGAATAAACCCACAAACTTCATTTTTAGAGCAATGACCATCTTGCCCTGATACAGATGGTACTTTTGCCTTTAAGAGCATTTATTTTAGTGTTTAGACAACCCATGTAAAAGATCCTGTAAAAATACAGAACAAAAATAGCCTAGTCTTAAACAGCTTATAACTTAACTCTAAAATAAACGAAGACAAAGGGAACAGCAGTGATCAGTATGAGCAGCACTCAGCTCAGCAGAACAAGACGACTGCTGTTTCCAGAGGTAAAGGAAGGCATTTGGGCTTTTTTTTCTTTTAAAACTATATAACAGAAAAAACCTGATGAAAGATTTGAGAGAAGAATTATTAGGTGGGTTGGAATACATTTATGGGCCAGCCACCTCTCAAACAGAAACAAACCCAGCATTTTTCAAAAGCAGCACAAGGAAACAACAGAGGGTAATGTTACCAGACAAACAGCAGCAAGAGCCCAGTTTCCAGCACTAATATTTGCTAGATTGCATACAAAAAACTAGATGGGCTGCTTCAGTACCTCATTTTCAGGCACTTGGCGAGTAAGGAAAAGGAGAAACCAAGCAGAGCTGAAATAGTGACAGCAAAAGCAAAAGAGCTGACTGCCCCAAATGCTCTTACAACAGGCACAAACCCATCAATATCATCAAATAACTCTCATTCAATAAAACAAAGGCATCTTCCTCAGATGCACCCTGAGAGCTGGAATAAATACCCAGATTTTACCATCTCCCCCTCCTGATTGTTATGCTCTCCCACAGAGAGTTTCCTGGTAACGCTTTCAGTGCAGAGATGGGAGGCAGCAGAGGGTAAGTGTGAACAAATTTACTTATGTCAGACCCAATCTGGACTGCAAATCCAAGTCTTCAGCATCCATGGCATCATGGACCCTCACTCTGAGACCACTGTAAGGCACATTTCCCTTCCCACTCCCTCGAAGAACCACCAGATACCAGTCTCTAAACAAACACTGCCTTTGGGGTAAAATGCTGATCCACCTACACGTGGTTACTGGAGGCACAGAGGTGCCAGGCAGTGACAGTGCACAGCAAGGGTGCAAAGCCTGCAGCCCCATCAGCAGGTGAGTGCCAGGAGCTCCCACAGCACAAATCAGCCCCCCCAGCCTGAGGGAGATCCAGCTGGCAGAGTTGTTTGGGAAGATGTGAGTGGCACTCAAAAGCCCTGAGTCTCAGGAAAGAAATACTAGATGAATGTGCTGGGTGAAGGAGTCCTACATATGTATAGTGGAGAGAGACACACACAAAGGAGGGCGGGGGGGGCAGCTGGGAAGAGTGACAGCAAGACTTGTCTCTGGGCCTTGGGCTTATTTTGACCTTTCAGTTAAAGATTCTCCAAAAAGGCACTGCTCAGCCCCAAGCCTGATTAGATGTCTTGGGAAAAACAGAGTACAAAGCATCACACATGAATGAGCACAGAGCCATAACACGATCTTGATATTCCCACCCATCCATATGGCCAAAAAAAGCCACGTTCTTCAATGCAAACATTGGCAGCAGCAATATGAAACTAATGTGTTAATTAGCAGATTTTGCAATCCAGCACACAGCACAGACTGCTGATGGTGGCTTTTATATAGTCAATCAGAAGTGAAACAGAACAAGTACCACGTTACTTAAACCATTCACAACAAGGTTAATAATTTGCTAATTGCATATTTCTGGCCTGAGCAGACCAAGGTCTGTTTTTCAAGCTTCTTTTCTCAAAGGTATTTTGAAATGTATTTAGTAGGGCAAGCTCTCCATCACTTGCAACTCTTCTCTTTGTTAACATTCAGTCTCAACTTGAATGTTTAGCTTAAATTCAAGAAAGGCCACTGCCTTACTTGACACAGCACCAGACTAAATGAGCTCAGTGATTTCCCAGCCTTGTAAAACTCTTTAGTTTTCAGCCTGTAAACAATCACAAGTTATTCTGAGACAATCAGAGGTTAAATTACAACATCCATCAGATTTATTTCTTGTATAGGATTTTTCACATTGAATGCAAGAGAAGATTATGAAACTGAATTACTTAAATGCCATTGGAATTTAACATAATTCCTTAGTGTACATTGGTTTACACACTAAATGCTTAAACTCTACTCTCCTAGAAAGTTTAAACAATAAAATAAATACTGCAAGACAGGTAGGATACACTATTTATTTTACCATTACACTGATATTTCTAAGGAATAAAGAAAAAAATATAAAGAAGATTTCATTTTCAGGAGATACTTGAAGTACAAACCTAAAGTTGACCCTCCTGTCATGAACAATATCCTTTACATCCAGGATGTACCACTTATGGTGCATAAAACATCTAGACTAAGTTTGGAAAGAAAAGAACAAACAGAAAAAAGAATGACTGAATTGGTCTTGGGGCTATTTCCAAAGCACAGAAAAACAGCAATCAATTGCACCAGGACTAGTCAGAGTCACATAATTTAAGGTACAGCCGCTCTGATTTCCTGCCTAACACACAGGCACTGTTCCATTCTATCCACTCACACCTCCATAAAGCCCATTAAGTGGTTCTGTGAAATGTAGTGGTTTATGGCATGCAGACTAAAGGCCTTTGGAGGTCAGAATGTAAGTTCACTACTCTGCTAGTAGTTTGCTACAATGGCTCCATCATTCTTTCTGGCAGTGAGGCCAGACTAATTTCTTA